>NC_136057.1:578554127-579768812 GCF_964261635.1 Lissotriton helveticus
GTATTCGTCGGATTTGAGAACCTTGAGGAAGGGGTGCAAGAAGCTAGAGCGGTCTTGGAGGAGAGATTGGAGTGAGGCGAGTCGCAAAGAATATCGTGCGGCTCTGAGTAGGTATAAATCCGCTATACGGGTGGCAAAATCAAGATTCTTTGAAGAGCGTATAGGTTCTGCGGCCAACTCTTCTAAAGAGTCATTCAGGGTTATTAAGGAGCTACTTAATGCCCCTGAACCCCGGGTTTTACATGAGGACCCTCGCAAAAAATGCACTGAACTGGCCTCGTTTTTCAAAAGAAAATTGATAACATACTGGCCTCCCTCCCCCGGCTAGGTGAGGTCCCCGCCTTGGTGGACAATTCCAACTTTCAATCTAAGATGCAATCGGTGGAGATGGCCTCCCTGGGCCCGGTTACTATGGAGAAAGTTCTGGCGGTTCTGGGCTCAATGAAGAGCGGCTCTCCGAAAGACCCAGCACCTATTAAATATCTCAAACAGGTGTCCTCTGTGATTGGTGGCCCGGTGACGGACCTGATAAACCTGTCCTTTGCCCATGGGGTAGTCCCCCCTAGTTGGAAAGGAGCGGTGGTTAAGGCCCTTTTGAAAAAGCCTAACCTTGATCCCGCTGACCTCGCCAACTTTCGGCCTATCTCCTTGCTGCCGGGTATCAGTAAGGTGGCTGAGAAGCTGGCGAACAGACGCCTCTCGGACTTCTTGGAAGCCAATTCCCTCCTGGGCGATTCCCAAACGGGTTTTCGTCCCGGTCAGGGGACTGACACTGCCCTGTTGGCGGTCGTGGAGAATGCTAGGAGCATGCTGGATGCGGGGGGATCAGTGGCAGTGATCCTCCTGGACCTCAGCGCTGCTTTTGATACCGTGGACCATCAGGTGCTTCTCCAACGGCTGTCAGGGGTGGGGGTCACGGGTCTGGCCCTCAAATGGTTCGCTTCCTTTTTGGAAGATCGTTCATTTGAGGTGTGGGAAGGCCATGAAAAATCATCTTCAACCCCTCTCCAGTGTGGTGTGCCACAGGGCTCTTCATTGAGCCCTACGTTATTTAACGTTTATATGGCCCCCCTGGAGAGTGTGGTACTGCCGCTGGGTATTAAAATCATCAGTTATGCTGATGATACTCAGCTGGTGGTAGGCCTTTCCCAGTCGGCGTACCATCCCGACCGGCTGCACACATGTCTTGAGAAGATCTACACGTGGATGTGCAGCTCAGCCCTAAAGTTAAATGGCTCCAAGACGGAACTGATGCTGCTGGGGAACTCCTCTCCATCTTTGTCCCCCAGCAGCTGGCCAGACTGTCTGGGACCAGCTCCCCCCCCCAAACGGGAGATCAAGAGCTTGGGGGTATGGCTGGAGCAGGACCTTTCGTTTAAAACTCATGCCAAAAAGACTGCTGGCGTGTGCTTTGGCCTGCTCCGCGCAGCCCAGAAGATTTTGCCTCTGCTCCCAGTGACCACCCGAAGGCTTCTCATCCAGGGACTTATCATCTCGCGGCTGGACTTCAGCAATGCGTTATTCCTGGGTGCACCCGAATCTACCCTGAATAAACTGCAGCAAGTGCAGAACGCGGCAGCCAGACTTCTGACGGGTCTCCCTAGGCGTCAATCTGCCCGCCCGGCGTTGAGGGCACTGCACTGGCTCCCTGTGAGAGACAGGGTGAAATTTAAGTCACTTTGTATCGCTCACAAAGTCCTGCACGGGGTAGGTCCACCTATTCTGGGGGAGATGGTCCAGCCCTACAAGGCCCCTCGCTCTCTTCGCTCTGACGATCAACATCTCCTTCAGGTTGGCAGGGTGAAGAAGGCAAGAACGGGTGGCAGAAGGTTTTCAATAAATGTGGCCTCTTTGTGGAACTCGTTGCCCCTACAACTGCGCTCGGAAGCTAGCCTGCTTCGGTTTCGAAAACTTTTAAAAACTTTTTTGTTTTCTGTTTAATCCCTTCATTCTTCAGTAGTGTTATGTTCTGGTAAGCGCTGGGATGCCTATAGGTAACCAGGCGCTATACAAAACTCAGAATAATAATAATAATAATAATAGATAGATAGATAGATAGATAGATAGATAGATAGATAGATAGATAGATAGATAGATAGATAGATAGATAGATAGATAGATAGATAGATAGATAGATAGATAGATAGATAGATAGATAGATAGATAGATAGATAGATAGATAGATAGATAGATAGATAGATAGATAGATAGATTTTTTTAGGAGGGCATGGCACCTGCAAAGTATTGCTGGACCACTTGCTCCCTTAGTTTTCACTTCTACTGGAGAGTACTTCTTCCTGTTGTATATATATTTATTTACTGTTGTAACTTGGCAGTCTACCATGCTTGAATGGTAAAAATGTTTGCTGCGCATTACCACACATTCACCCACATGCCTCTCAATGCGTGAACATGAGTCATGATGCATCTGTGTGCATCTAATAAGATACATGCATGCTATCTGGCATCCATCGTGGAAAGCCATTGCAGAATTGGCAGCCACCCATGTACATGCAAAGACAATATCGGGACCACATAGAGCTGAGTCATATTAGGTTTGCCTATGCTTGTTCATTATTGTACCTCACGTGGAGAGGGTCGATTTGAGTAAGACTTGTTTTCGAGGCAAGGGAAACAACAAAATATGAGGGCTCTCATTACAAATAACCCATTCATTCGGCTGGGCTCGGTGACCGCACTTACGTTGGTGAGTGGTATTCTACCTGGAGATTTCACCTACTGCAAGTAAGTGAAGTCCAGAAGTCTCTGGGTGGAATCCCAGAGGAAAAAAAAGGGGGAATCGGCATGGTAAGTCTCATTCCCACAAGTGGTATTGTGAGGCGCGGCAGATTTAGGCTGCAGTCAGAATGCACATTGCTAATCTTGAAAGAGTGTCAAAGCCAATGAGCTCAGCAGCTGTCTGTTTTGATATGTGCCAGCCCATGTCCTTTCCTTTGCAAGCTCAGTTTTTATTTAATTATGAAAGCAGTTGATACTATTTAAATACATAGAGTTGGTTTGGCTGTTAAACCTCTTTTGGTGGACAGAATGAAATTATGAATTACCCTCAATGCTCAATGTGCAAGGATTTATACTCAATGCGTTTTTCCATGTGAATAAAAGGATGCTTATCAGGAAAAGTTAAATGTGTTGCCAACTGTAGGGATTTTCACTAGAAGAGAGGTCACATTTTGAAGGCACTGGAGACTCCATACATACTATTAGCGTAATCGTATTTGTAAAGCACAAATAAGAGATTAGAGGTTCTCAAACCTCTGTAAATCACAGGTATCATCAGAAGACCTCAACTAAGGGAGCTTGAACTGAAAAAGAAAGATTTGGACATTGGATCCATCTGTGACCCGAGGATTAGATTATATGGACTTCGATACCCTCAAATCCGAGGAGGAAAAGTTTGATGAGAGTAGGGGCAGTCAGGGCAGTAGTCCTGGCTCCAGGACTGTATCACAGAGATACAGCGGAGACTAATTATCAGTTAGTTTGTAAATGTTAACCTCCATCCAGGGATTCTATTTTAAAAGGAAAGGTAAAACAACTTAAATTGCATTATTTGTTCTATTTTTTTGCATTTGGAACTTACACCTAAAAGATATGAGTATGTTAACTATGTTATGTGAGCATAGTTTTGGATGTTGTAAAGAGGCCATGCAGTATAGCTTCAACATTTGAAGACGTACTCTGGTGTCCAGTTACTAATTAGTTATCACAGCCTTGTAAAAAACGTTTAACAATGTAAATCTAATTTAATACAAAAAATGAATCTGTATGATTGTTAGAAAAGGGGGTCTCTAATTAGCAAGGGTTTGCACCTTTGTCCAAGTAGGGACCCCTCCTTCTAGTCAGGATAAGGGAGTTACACTCCTAAAACAGCCCCTGCTCACCCCCTTGGTAGCTAGGCACGAGCAGTCAAGCCTATCTTAGAGGCAGTGTGTAAAGCATTTGCACATAACCAACAGTAATACAGTTAAGACACTACAAAAGGACACCACACCAGTTTAGATTAATATCCACTATTTTTATATGTCCAAAACAAGACCAAAAACTATAAAAAAAAATCCACCATACAGTTATTCGAAATCTTCAGTAATCAAAATAGACTTGAAATGTAGTTCCTTAAAGTTGATAGCTCTGTCTGGGGCTATCCCGGCATCGTGAACAACAAATCCTAACAGTTCTGGCTGACTGCGGCATCACTGGGCAGCTATGGTATCGGGAAGACCCGCAAAACAGTATCTTTAGAAATGTAGGGCGTCAGCGACCTCTCGATGCGCCCTGAAGGGCGGGCATCCGCAGGCATAAGTTCAGGCGGTCGGTGCAGGAGTCATCGGGCCATTGAAGTCACACACGTTGCAGATCGAACTCCTTGCGGTTGAAGACGGGAGCGCCAGCGTCGGCAGGCGTCGGGGCGGCGGTGCGAAGTGCAGCGTGTGGTCCCCTCAGGTCACGGTGCAGGAAGCAGCTCGGTGACAGTCGTCCAGTGGTGTCGGTGAGACCAGGGATGCGGTGCAAAGTGGTGCTGTACTCGTCGCAGTGCTGGCAGGGCACGGTGCAAGCAGCGGAATTGTCTTTGCTGAAGCGCTGTTGTCCGTTGGTGAACTGGAGTCGATGGTGCCGTGTCAGTGGGCCAAGGTTGTGGTGTGGGATGAGGACGGTGTGTCGTGTAATTTACGAGCGGTGCCCTTGAACCACAGTGCAAGCAGTGGCGTAGATGTCGGCGTAGAGGGTCGTCGTCGGGGATACCAAGGCACCGTTGTGGAGCAAAGCGGTGCAAAGTGCGGTGCCCACAGGTCACGGAGCAAGCAGCGGCTCTGCGGCAGCATCGCGTGGCATCATCAGTGAGACCAGGGTTGCGGTGTGGCAGTGCCCTCTGCGATGCCTTCTGGACACGGAGTCGGCAGCGGCGTCATAGACGGCATTGGGTTGCTTTTTCTTCTGTTGCAGCACAAAACACACAGTCCCCAGTGCTGATGGCAGAATAACTTAAAGTCTTTGCTGTTCCTAAAACTTCTTGAACAAGGGGCAAGCTCTACCTCAAGCCCTTGGAGAAACTCACAAAAAGAAAGTTGCAGAAAGTTCAGTCAAGCTCCTTCACTGCCCAAGACAGAAGCAGCCACTGCAGGCCAGCATGGCAAAGGACATAGCAAAGTGCTAGTCTCTCCTCACAGCTTCTCCAGCTCTTCTTCTTGGCAATCTTCATGGTTCCAAAAGAGTTCTAAAGTTCTGGGGTCTAGGCCCCAATATTCATACCCCAAATTCCTTTGTCATCTCAGGCAGACAGTATCCGTGCTTAGTCCAAACCAGTTCTGTCCTCTCTAGCCCAGCTTCCTGGCAGGGGGTGGAGACAGCATTGTGGAAGTCAGACCCGGCCCATTCAGGTGCGAGGAAATCTCCTACCACTACTCTAAATGCAGCCCAGGTCTATCGAGCCCAGCCCTGACCCATCAGACTCTCTGGAGCCACTGCACCTCCCCAGCCCCTGTCACTCTAAAGCCAGACAGTCAATACACATCCTAACAAAGGCACACAGGTTGGCCAAGCAACAAAATACTTACTTTCTAAAGTGGTATTTTCAAACACAGAATGTAAAAATCACCTTTACTAAAAGATGCATCTTCAGATTCTGAGTTCAAGCTTACTAAACTTAATTTTCCTATCTGGCCTCAATGGTAAGTTATATTTATAAGATGTTATAAATTAACTCCCATGCTTTCATATGGGCCAGATAGACTTCCAATAGTGAAAAACAAAATTGGAAGTATTTCACTATCAGGACAGGCCACCCACATCATGCCATGTCCTACCTTTCAGATGCACTTCACCCTGCCCACAGGGCTACCTTGGGCCTACCTTAGGAGTGATTTACTTGTAGGAAAAGGGAAGGTTAGGGCCTGGCAAGTAGGTGCACTTGCCAAGTCGACATGGCAGTACGCAATTGCACACAGACACTTCAGTGGCCGGTCTGAGTTACCTTTGCAGGGCTGCTTGTGTGGGGGGCACAACCAGTGCTGCAAGCCCACTTGCAGCATTTGATTTACAGGCCCTGAGCACACACAGTGCACTGTACTAACTACGGACTAGTAAATCAATTGAACAATCATGGAATCACCAATCCATGACAATAACTTACAACGGGAGCATTTGCACTTTAACACTGAAAAGCAGTAAGAAAGTGTGCAGAGATGCTAAACCAGCAAAACCGGGAGATCAGAAAGCAAAAAGACAGGGGAAACACGCCAAAAGATGCCAATTCTAGCAATGATTGACAGACGTTTAGAGAAGTATAATTCTGAGAAGGAAAGATTCACTTATATTTAGTGCCATTGGAAATTTACAGCAGGAGAGGGTCAAATTATGTGGCAGTGTTGAGTAAAATATGCTGCAAGAAAAGGCAAATTGTGCAGCGTAAAGCAGGATATTTTGCTCAAATTTGTATTCATTATTTTCTCACTTTTACACTGTTTAGGCATTGGTTGAACCTCTTTAGTTCCAGTTTGACACCCAAATATGGTAATAAGCAACAGAAAGGTGACCAGTCAACCTTTGCAAAGGGCTTTCCACTGCACGGCAAAATGTGTTGCTGCAAATTTAGTAACCTTTGAACCATTTGAAATAGAATTGATTTTTGTCAAAATCTTCAGATTATGCAGCAGTTAATGGATTAAGTTCCAGATGTGGTGTAGGAAAGTAGGATCTGCTTCTATGATTACCCCCACTTTTTGCTTGATGTAATGCTGTTTATGACTAGTCTGACTGGGATCCAACTAATCAGAACCCCAGTCTCTCTGCTTTCTCCCCTAAGCTGTTATAGTAAGTACTTAGGTACATCCCAGATTGGATACTTGGGTACCCTTATCAGTCCCTAGTATATGGTACTAAGTTACCCAGGGCATAGGTACCCAAAGGTACCCCATAGGCTGACGCATGTGTTATGCTACCTATGGGAGACCATTCAAGCTATATCTCCAGGCCTGCCATTGCATCCTGTGTAAGCTGGTGCTAGCACTACTTACAAAAGATATAGGTTTTCCTATATCTAAGGTTACTGCAATTACAACCCCTTCAGCAGGCCTTTTCAACACTGAAGGCAGAGTGCTCGGTTCTAAGTGTGAGGGTGCTCCTGTATGAGCAGGACATGCCTACAGCCTTCAGAGTCCATTCTCCATGGGTTTAAGTGAGAAAGCCATATAACATATAGAGGGGCACTGCGTCATCATTACGCGATAAACATCTAAAAACTGGCTGTAACGAACCCTGTAATGTTTGGTATCAAACATGTTGGAATCATATGCCCACACGGTAAATGGTGTGGGAGGTATGATTCTCAGCAATGTAAAGTTCCTCCGTTAGGCCCTCAGTGCTCCCGGTACTAGCCTTCTAGACCCGGACGGCACAAAATAGCTGCTGCTGACCTGAGACATGATTGGGCCCTCCTGTTGCTGAGCCAAGCTTGAGCAAGGGAAGGCAGAACAATAGGCATCCTGTCACAGGAAGGTGTGACCACCTCCCAGACAGGGTTTAGTGTATTGGGGCAGGGTGGGAGCGCTTTCCAGCACCACATAGTCTGCATGCAGGGCACATCTGGTGCCCTCCATGCATAGTCCAGCTTTTTTCAGGGTCCTCTGGGAAGGGTCCCCTTTCTTTAAAATTGCAACTGCGATTTACACGCTGTTGTGGTCCTACACTGCACACAACTGTGGCTCCTAAATACTCACCTTGGGTGGTTCTTTAGGTCTCCAGCACTTCTACATCCACTGACTATTGTCTTGTCTCGCTGTTTGGAACCCAGCAGTTAGAACGTATCAAGACCTGGTGTCCGTGACAGGGACCTCATTTTTGCAGTAACTGAGTGCCTGTATATATATTTTTTTTCAAGATTATTCCAAGTGGATTATTGACGTTGCATCGCACGAGTGGAATAACGCTCCGTAAGGGCTTATTGGCAATTTGGGCCAGGTGGCAGTGGGATTGGTCCCTGCCAGCCGTTTTTCCTATGAGAGCCCGCATTCTTTTCAGAGATATTGATCCCTTGTCCTGATGAAGCCAAAAGGAATTACTGGTTGAAACACGACCGCACCTGCGTCGACATTTGCAAAGGAGTCCCATCATTTTGAGTTGTGTGAACGAAGGAAAGCGCCGCCTTTAACAGCTTTGAGGTGTTATTCCTCAGGCGCAATAGGGACTACCTTACAGTGTACTATGTTGAATTAAAAGTGTACTCTGATTGTTTTGTTCTGAATAGGGGACCTACTTATTGATCTATTTGTTTATGATATTTGTATGTTTTTGATATATGTTGTATATGTTGTACATATTGTACATATGTAGTGTATCATATATATGAGCGTGACTTAAATGTTTTTGTAATGAAGTGTATATTGTGTATATATGAAATTGACATTTGTATTAGTTTATTGTGATTATATTTTGTTTGGCCCGTCACCTGACACGTACACAAGTTGTAATAGTGGAAATTAATTTGTCATAAATAAGAATTGGGACAAGCAGGGTTATTAACTGTACTCTGGCTGAAAATAAATGTTTTGGATTGATCCCTTTATACAGTTTTTTCCTTGACTCCACATCGTTGATGTTTTTTGCTCAGGTATATTAGGGTAATTTGGGCATAACCCCTACTGTGTATGTGCCTATTGTCTTGACATGAGTCGTAGTTCGCATACCACTATTTAAGTATATGGTTTGGTCTCCACTGTGTATTCTGTGCTACTTACCTGTTTCGATTGCAAAGCATTGTGTCTATATATATCTCCAGCTAGTATATATCTGTATGTGTTAGTGAGTGTAATAAATTCATATTTTTATAAATACACTGTGTGGTTCTTCTTCACTTAATCTAAACCTATAGGAATATAGTAAAACAAGCTGATTTATACTCCTTCAGGACTAAGCCTGAAGACTGCTCTCTACAGCTATCGCTTATAGAGCTTTCTAGAGTTGTCTAATACCACTAAAATCACCATAAGGGTTGTCTGGATCAGTGCAAGGTGTCCACTTACATAAGTGTACATCATATACTGAGCCAGCCTCTCACATGCAGTAAATTTATAACTATGCGAAAAATGCTGTGGCCGCATAAGTGTATATTTCCAGTGGCCCTGATTCTATTGCACTTAGAATATTTAATATTTTAATGTACATGTGTTGCAAAGTCATCCTGTGGCTGGGCACCCCCATTTTTTGCTTTGCTGACTGGTACTGATGGTAACTGACTCTGACTGTCCCTGGTCTCTGCCTATCCAGGCCCAGGGCCACTGCTATGCTGATGACATACTTAGAATACAATGGAAACACCTATGTGCACAAGGGTACACTATGGGTTAGGGTACCCATGTGATTGGCATGACCTTCCTTATAACGCCCTAGTACAAAATAGGGCAGGGGAATCAAAACTACATATAGGTCCCTAGTATATAATAGGGCAGGGCGGTGTAGAGACCAGCAGCCTGTTCTGCACTTGTATGCGTGCACTGATGAGGCCTGAGGTCAGTTTAAAAGTACCCATGTGTTGCAGGACTGCTTTTAACATGTAGATTGTTCCCAAATTCGACTTTGGTGTGCTTGGGGCACTTATAAATAAATATACTGCAATATTTTGCTTTATTAGGTAACCCCAGAGTCTCCCCAAGGTGTCCCAGTGGTGGGGTGTCAGGTATTGTAAGGAGCACCCTTGTAAAATAAGTGTTATATGCCTTGGGTTTAGTGAAATTGCACATTTTACCTCTCATATTGTGGCAAAGTGCTTCCCCAAACCAACCTTTGTGCTAGGAGCACTGTGGAGTGAGGATCTGTTGTAGTGTAGTTCCTATAGTCCCAATAGGCTCTGCGCATTGGAATAATATCTTCAGTAGTGTAGACGTAGGACTGAGGTTAACTAGGTCTCTACTGACTATATTAGACTTACGTTTTTTGCCAGCTAGCTCAGAGTTCACTAGAAACTTTCTCGAATAAGCGAGGAGGAGTTTAACCTCCCTGGATAGACAAGAAGGGATTTAGTTTCTGACAACCATAAAACATGACAACTTTGCTCTCCCTGAATAAGAGTGTATCTCTAGAGTCATGTGAAAACAAAAGACAGCTATTTCACTCAGTCAATAAGTGCGTACTTAGTTTCACCAGATTGCAGAGAAAAAGAGAGACGGGCGTTTTCAATAAAAGGTGTTATTTATTGAGCAGTCTCTTTCCTCATACAAGAGAAATGAATTGCTACAATTGCAATACTTATAGTTAAGTAAAGTGCATACAGTAAAAGCAGGATTATGAAATAACACTGTAAAAACATTGATATGGTTTCTTAGCCATATGATACTTTAAAATGGATAAAATAGATACATACATATATACATTGACTAATCGTACTCAACTGGTGCTTCTAACTACGCCTACCCCGGTGTACCTGACCTAAGCCTAATACGTGGGAAGGAGTAAGTAAGTAGCAGTTTAAGTTAAGTTTGTTTTGCCAAGAATCTGACTCAAGAATTCTCTGTAAGGGTTTAGTCAATTCAGTACCTGGGTATTAGAAGGCAGGAGGGCTGGTATCTCTCTCTCAGGACTCGGTATCCCAGTCACCCGCAAGGGTAAGCTGGAAATGCCGGAGGCTGGATTTCTCGGCAAGAGAAAAGACAGCGTCTTTCTCAGCGCGTCAAAAGGGAGGGGCAGCATCCGTGGGCTCTCGCATCTGCTGGGCTCTCGGGCAAGTAGTAGCTGCTCCAGATTCATCACCACCGTGTGCTTGCTTAAGGCAACGTTGGTATATTTATACCTGAAAGGTGCCGGGTTTGACGTAAGGCTGGACATAAGACGTCAATAAAGATGTCAATAAGAACTGGTCGTTCTTACAGTGTTTTACATGAGTTCTTGGACAAAATCAAAACAACAGTAGCGGGGATTTCCCAGGTTGCTGGAGGCTTGGATTTGTTTAAGAACTCGGTGTGCTTTCTAGGGGGCTGGAGGAATAGGCTTGCTTAATGTGACAGCATGCGCTATGACTGAATTATGAAAAGGGTTTCTATGCCGTTGTAGGGATATTATTGATTTATAACCAGACAAAGGCAAAGAATAGGAATATTGATTCAGGTACCTAGATAAACACACTACACTGTAACATTTTTACATATTCAGAACCCCTAAAATATCCCCTAGGTGTTCCATGAGTGGGGGGTTCCTTATAAAATATGTTTATACGTCCTGGTGTTGGGGAAATTGACCAGTTTTTTTCCCCATTGCAGATCCCCAGCCACATAGTTTAACATAGCAAGAAGTTATTCACTAATAATTCCCACCAGGAGAATCAGAAAATATATTTCAAGCACTTACTAGAATGGTATGGATAAATCCAACAATATACTATTGTTGAATAAACCCTAAAATATACAGACCAGAAGCTACAAGACGTTCTTGTCTGAACGCCAACATTCAGCCTTCCAGTGACCTTTCCTGATTGGTCAGAGTTAAGTGGATTAGCCAAGCTGTTTTGATGATGTGATAAGTAGCCCCAGGAGTGAAAGAGCCATTCAGGGAGAAGATGACTCTGCTAAATAGGAATGCCAGAGCCGGGGTGGGAGGGGTCATAAACAATAATCTTCAATAGGAGGAGACAGGCAGGAGAAACTAGTTTCATTTACACTCCTACTCTTTACACACAGCCAGATGTCAGGCTTAAGAAAGTAATGTGAAAATGGCAGGGGAGGGAGAATATGGAGACGAGCCATCATGGGGTTTGGTTTAGCCAGCTCTTGGATCTCTGCTGAGAATTCAGCTTTATTTAATTTTGGAGAAATAGTGCTTTCTGGGAGACCATTGTACCACACTTAGGAGCAAATGGTTATACTCTGGGATGTTGTCCTGCACCTCACTGGACAGGAGTGCCCCCCTGTTTGACACCAGATAACACTGAATAAGTATCTGAGAGGGGCAGTGCCTCTCAGATCTACTGCTTGAAACTACAGAAGAAGAAGGGCCCATCGTGAAAGTTTGATTTGCACCAAACAGGCCCTGCAATCTGACTGACTGCACCTGCTGCACAATCAGGAACTACAGCACTGTGGACCTAACTTGCACGGTCCTTAGGTGGTTTACATCTTTTTTAGAAAACCGCCAGCAAACAGTATGGTCACCCCCTTTTGCCACACCCATCCCCCCGATGAGGGTTGGAGTGCCTCAGGGCTCTGTCTTAAGTCTAACTTTATTTAATCTGTACATGGCCCCCCTGGCACTCCGGGCAGAGGAATACGGTACACAAATTATATCCTGTGTCAAATGACATACAGCTGTTGTTTACTTGCGAAAAAAACGCTTCATGGAGTGGAGGTGAAATCAACAACTGCCTCACCAAGGTGTTCACCTGGTTCAGGCAAATCCAACTGCGGGGCAATTCCGATTTGTCCAAAATCATCTTATTTGGCAACAGCCTCAGCAAGGAATGGTGTAACTGGTGGCCCAGGATATGTCCTCCCCGGCCTGCCCAGTTACCACCATAAAAAATCTTGGGGTAAAATTGGATGTGGACTTGTCTATGAAGTCCCAAGTCCAAGCTGTGGTCGGTACCTGTTTTGGACTGCTGAAGATGATGAGCAACTTTCTCCCCCTACTCCCAGTCCCGCATAGAAAACCGTGGTCCAGGCCCTGATAGCAGCCAGGCTAGACTATGTCAATGTCTTGTACTTAGGCCTTCCAAACTACCTATTGGGCCGCCTACAGGTGGAACAAAACGCGGCAGATAGGGCCATCCTGATGGTTGATCTTAGGACTCACCTGATGCCTTTTTTGATGTCCCTGCACTGGCTCTCTGTGCAAAAGCGGGAGAATTTTAAGGCCCTGGTTCTGGCCTTCAAGGCCTTTCATAATATAGGGGCTCCCTACATCAGGAGCAGAATCCAGCCCTATGCCCCAACTAGGACCCTGCGGTCCTCAACTCAGAGGCTGGTGAGAATGGCAAAGTTTGCACATTCACGTATGGGCGGACGTTCGTTCCAAGTGGCCGCCGCTAAGCTATGGAACAGCTTACTGCCTCCTCTGAGCCAGGTGCAGTATATCCTGAGCTGTAGGAGAAAGCTAAAACCGTGGCTCTTTCAACAATAGATGTGGCACTCGCGGTTGTGCGATAACTGTTCTGTTCAGATAGGGCAAAGGCAGCGCCGGGACACTCCTAGGAGTAGCCATGCGCTATACAAATACCCTACATAACAAAACATAAAAGGACCAAAGAGTGGACTCTCTGCAAGCTACAGGTTAACGGAGCTCAACTAGGCCATCTCCACCAAGAATCCCTAGCCGAGAGTACTACCCGTGGATTTGTAAGGGTTTTGTCCAAGTAGATTGTGGGAATCGAAGTCCCAAACATTCAAGGACTATCTTGGAGCTTCAAGATCCTTGCAGTAAGTTCTGGACATTTTGGGACCCTCAAACGAACTTCAGGAAGAAGTTCCAGATGTTGGAAGAAGTTTGGAGCAACTTTGGAAAAAAGCTCCATAAGTGGACCAAATCGACCTCTCCACCAAGCTGGCAACCCTCATCCACAAGCCTGCCTGCCCTCCAGGACTTGGACTTGGACTTCCAGAGTTTTTCCAGGAGTTGGGTGAAACCTAAGCTGGCGAACCCTCACCGAATCTGGCATGATGAAGTGTATCGAGGGACCCGGGGAGAAAAAGCTCCATAAAAGTTTCTAAATTCAAATGTAGAAAAGGGTATCCGGACCAGTCACCAGACTCAAGCCGCCCAACTTCAATCATAAGGCGGCCTCTCTGATTTGTCGCGCTGGAAAGCTCCAGAGGTCTCACTTCCATACGTTTGACCGGAGGATAATCGCAAGGCAAGCCTGCGAACCCTCACAGAATCTAGACTGGCTTAGAGCTTCGAGGGACCCGGGTAAAAAAAGCTCCAGAAAAGTTTCTAAGTCAGAAGGTAAACACTTTGACAGAGACCTGCTGCAAGGGCTAGCAGTGCAGGGCTTCATCACGGTCGGCCTAAAACTTTGACTTTGTCCCGGTCTAGTGAGACCAGATGTCCCAATGGCCACTAAAGGTTTCTATGTGCTATATAGTGCTAAGTTTTAAAAATAAAATGGTGTCATTTTAAAGATACAAATATTTCCCATTTTTATAAATTGGTGTTGGATTTTTATTTTGTGTTGTGTTTTAATTATTTACTCAATTGGTATTTTTAAATGCTTTACATACCTGTCTTTGGAGTTAAGTCTGTCTACTCGCCGCCAAGATCCCAAGGATTGAGCATGGTAATAATTGTCTAACACCTATTCGGAACTCTATATTGTGTTGTTGGCCTCATTGCCTGTGGTAAATAACTATTTACCACTGATAATAATCCACTTTCCAACCAATATTGTTCTATTATATTTTAATTTCTGCTTCGAGGTAGGCACATTTTTGGCCTAGGGGTACATATCCTGGAAGCTAACCTATAGGTCGGCTATACCCCTAAAGGCACATAAAACAATTTAGAACAGGAAACAAGGGTACAGATTTGTTAAAACCTTAAGCTAAGAATCTAGTTTTAAAGTTTGATTTGAGTTATTCTTTGTACGTTAGGTACAAAACAGAGTAGCTTTCTTATTATCACATTTTTTTTATTGTACTCCTTAGTCATCGTCCGACATTTTTGACCTGATGTAGGCATTGGTAAATTAGGACCAGCTAACATGTGTTTCACTGTCTAAGTGATTCGGTCTGTGTAGCTGAACAATATGTTGGAAGCCAGTAAATTGTTGGTTTTCAATTCTTGGAGGGACCTGGTCTTGGAGCGTTATGGTTAAAAGACAAAAGTCTGTAACTGCGGTCATCTGGGAAGACGGGCAACTTCAACCTACACCCTCGTTTCTTATTATATTTTAGGTTTGAGGCATATGCACCGCTTTAGGCACCCACATACAGACGTTGACAGGGTTGCTTCCTAAGAGATTTTTTGGAAACACATTTTATACCTTTATTTTATTGTCACTCTTATTCAGGATTGAAACCTGTTTCTATAAATTTAAGAACAGTTTGCACAAAACCTCACCCTATTATCTATTAGGTGAGTTGATGGTATTGAGATTTAAGATCAAATGAGTATGAATGCAGTGCCGGGCTGTTTGTTGGTGGGGCTCCCTAGACAATTACTCTAATTATAGCTTAGAATCAAGGTTCTATATATATGGATTCTGTTAACAATATGTATTGTTTGATTTGGAAAATTTAAACATTGAAATAAGATTGTTATATGTCATGTTTTGATATGCATTATGTCCTAAATTACATTTATCCTGAACTGATATTTGTCTTATGTTTTTACACAGGAAATATTATGCAGATCAATGTTTTGTAATTCTTAAGGAGGGAATATATATTTCTATTTGTCCTGAAGAAGGTGGTTTTATTTTTCTTACCCACCGAAAACCGCTGACACCGGCTGTTGTTAAATTTTAAGAACATAGTGTTGTATGTTGAAGAAACTCTCAAAACTACGCACTTTCTGTTGATTCCTACAAATTAACTTTTGCTAATATTAAATGTGGATGTCTTATATGTGGTCTTCCTTGTTTGTGTTAAAAGACTTTTGTATTTGTTTTTAATTGATTTTAAGTGATGTTTCTTATGAATATGTATGAATTATCTGATATGAATGACATTAAAATGTGATAAATTTGATGATTAGTAAATGTTGTGTTGGTCCCTTTTTAGACTGGTATAGAGGACTGTATGACCTTTAAGGCGTTGTTGTGTGAGAATAGATGAACGCATGGTGTTCTCCAAGAGAATTTACATTTGATAATTGCATGTATGATGGACAGAGGGCAGCCATGTGTGATGGAGCCAGGCAGGAATAACAAATATTGTGTATCAGAATAGTGTGTGGCAAAAGACAAAATAGAAAATGCTTCTAAGTAGCGAGGCATCACTTTTGTGTCTGTGGTTGAAAATGACTGGCAACATTGCTGACTAACTATTTCAGTGCAAACCTTTGGTTTGATGTCATTTAACAAATCCAGTAACAAAGCTCTCATATTTGAAAGCAGCACAAAGCACCAGTCGGGACCCTATCTTAGACCATCTCGCATAAGTAATTTCTCCGGCTCTCATGCCAGCTGCATTGTGTTGTGAAAAAAGATGGCAAACACTTGTGGTGATGTAGGCATGAACATCCCTCAAGACGGCATCTATTTGTGCTGTAATGAGAACAGAATGATGAAGGTTTGAAGCAAGGTGGCAATCAGTACTTCCCTTCACGTCTACTCAAGAAAGGGTTACAGTCTAATCTGGGTCAAATATGACTCGGGTTACTCAGGGACATACGCCTAGTCTACACACTAAGTAGAACTGCCTTCAGGCCTATGATGTACAGAGCTGTATAGCATTTCTTAAACAAAAGTTGATGAATGCTCCCAGGACAGCTGGTATGTCCAACTAGTTACAATGGAACCCAAAGGATACTACATAGCCCTTCTTTAGACACTGAAACCGCTGTTCATGGCAGACCATATTTCAGCTGTTTTACACTGCCATTCCCTGACCTATAGAAACTCCTGTAATGCATCTGACCTTTGCTCTAAAATGCTTGCAACTACTTCAGTGGGGTATGGCTTTAGGATTAAGGATACTTTACACTTGTCCTCTTAAATTAAGCATGACTGCTCTGTGCCAAGCTACCAGGGTAAGCAAAGATTAATTTAGGTTGTGTATCTGACATACCCTGAATAGGATTGTGGTCCCTTTTTGGACAGGGTGCAAACTTCTGCCAACTGGGAAAGGGGAGGGACTGGGAAGTTCTTCCTTTCGGAATGAGGGCCCTCACACACCCAGCCTGCTGGGTGTCTTGCTTCATCGTCGGGCATGCTCCTCGTCAGGTCGGCGCTGCAATACCCGACGGGCACCCTATGCAGGGGCTCTTTGGCAGAGATCTTTTATTCCTTGTCATACAGCTGATCCCCATTAATCAAACGGGGTTTAGGAAGGGGATTGGAACTATTGCCAACATCCTATCCATCACCATGATTGCAGAGAAGTGTATGAGTAAAAAGCAGGAACTAAACATGTGTTACGTCGATCTTCAGGCGGCGTTTGACAGTGTCGATCGTAATTTATTGTGGATGAAATTGAGAGCATGGGCCATTCCGGAAAGTATTTTAAGGGGTTTGCTCCTATTTTATTCGGATACATGGTCGCAAGTGAAAATAGGTGATGGCACCCGGCTATCAAGAAAAGTCCCTACAACGATTGGTCTCAAACAGGGATGTGTTCTCGCGCCTCATTTATTTAATCTCTTCATCTCGGATCTATCGGGGCTATTGAATAGTTGCAATGCTCATCCGCCGAAACTAGGTGATTTACAGCTCAACCATCTGGCCTATGCCGATGACATAGTGCTTATGAGTTTAACGAAGGTGGGTCTAACCAGACTAGTAAACGAACTTTCGGTTTACCTGCTGGCAAATAAACTGGCCTTAAACATCGCAAAAATAAAAACTATGCTGATAACCAATCACCGCGGATCACATCACGCTATTTGGTTAAAAGGAAAACCATTAGAGAAAGTTTCAGCATACAAATACCTGGGCTTCTACCTTGATGATAAGCTTAATTTAAAAGAACAGAAGAAATATTTGACTCAAAGAGCGGGAGCCTTGATATTTGGTTTAAGTACGTTGTCAAAAAAACTGGAAGGTCCATCACTCAAACCCTTATTAACTGTGATGGCCAACAAAGTTCTCCCAACTTTGACCTATGCAAGTGTGGCAATGCACGGAACGGATGCGGACCTATTGAATAGTTTAACAACCAAAATTTATAAAAAGGTTTTACGATTACCCAGCATGGCATCACCAGCGCAAATGCGACTCGAATTTGGATTAAAAAATGAAGCCCTGGGCAGACTATATTCATACATTAAGATGTGGTATCAAATAAAGCAAAAAGCAGTTAATAACAATCTCAATACCTATTTATGGCAAGAACTTCAATCCCCCAAAAAATCCAAAGCCAATCAATTCCTTATGTATGCTTTGGAGGCCACAAGCTCAAAAACGTTATGGGATACAAATCTGTCATTTACTTTATTAAAACAGATTTAAAATAAAGCAGCTAAACTTCATTCACTTGTTTTGGGTAAAGAAATTTTTTTCTCATCGTTCGCACTCTTCGACTGTAGTAAATGGCTATAAGACACTGACACCGGCACTGTATTTGGAAACAACTTACTCCATCTTTATTAAAAGAAAGCTGATGTCATTGAGATTTGGTAACTTTCCAACATTAGCTGATGAACCAGCCTGGAAACGGCAGGTAGCTGTCTCATGTCGTTTGTGTGGCAGCTCCAAAGAAGATCTTATACATATAATTTGCCATTGTAAGACGCTGTCTAAGGAACGGTCATATTATTTAAAGAGTAGTTTTCAGATTAAGAGGTTGCGAACATGAAGATCTGCTATTATTGGATGCCTGGACACAACTGCTCCTCGGTTACATTGTAAGCTGGTGAAGTTCTTGCAGGCATTTGAGAAACACATTAAACACCATGAAGATATGTAATGCTAATGATTTGAACTATTGCACAATGATGTAAATATTGATCGGAAATATTTGATTTTTACTTTTTGCCATATAATAGACGTTTTATTGCTAATTTTAACGTAATTTTATAAAACAAAACAAAACATTTTCATTTTATATAATGGATGTGTTTTTATCTAGCAAATTGTTATGGTTTTAATTAACTGAACAATAAAGTTTATTATTATTATTATTATTATTATTATTGTTATACGGTTCAGTGGCTGTAGAGAACACGGACTACACACTGGTAGAGTTAATAGGAAAGGGGAGGGACTGGGAAGTCCTTCCTTTCGGAATGTGGGCCCTCACACACCGATCCTGCTGGGTCTCATGCTTCATCATCAGGCATGCTCCTCATCAGGTCGGCGTTGCAATACCCGATGGGCACTCTATGCAGGGGCTCTTTGGCGGATATCTTTTATTCCTGCCTTATGATGCAGTGGTTGTAAGGGGCCTTGAAAGTGTAGGAGTGCAAGTGTATAAATTAAAACAGGGAAATTAAAGAGTTAGGTAAATTAGACTTTTAATGAGCCTGCCTTCCCCTGAATAAAAATAGAGTTGACGACTCCCTCCCCTTTCCCCTTACCACTGCCAGTGTGTAGTCAGTGTTCTCTACAGTCCCTTGTCCTGCCCCCTCATCCTTCCCACAACAGGAACTGCATACCCTTTTCTTTTGACATCTAACCAGGGCATGTATGCTGGACCTCTCTAAAAGCTCTTAGTCCCCCTCACTTGTTGGATATAAGTACTGAGACTCTGACCTTATCAAATTACTACACTATTGGACCTGGGAAGATCTCTTCTGGAGTAAAGACTGCTGTGCTGTAAGGATTGCCACATTGCCTTCACTGAATGTTCTGAGGAACTACTTCTCTGCTTTGCTGAGCGGCCTTGCTGCCTGCTGATCTTTGCCCTACTGAGGACAAGGATTGAACCCATCTCACTTGAAACCAGAGTGGCTCAAAGAGATTGCTGACTTGCCTCCTGTTTCCTGAAGTCTCAGGGGCACAAAAGACTTCCTGCAATCCTGCTGGTGCTGCTGGACTCTGCCATCTGTGAGTCCTTCTCTTGCCTGAGGTGCCCCCACCAGTCTACGGTTCTGCAGCTGATTTCTGCAAAAAATGATGCTTCGTCTCGACTGCTTGAGAAATTCCGCAGCATTGCCCTTTGATGCAGATGCAGATGCTGTTGGACAACAGTGGATCGAATGCTTGCTCTTTATATTGACACTTTGCTCCAGTCAAGGTATTTCTTCAGAGGGACCGGTCTGAGTCCAGTTGCCGGCCTACCCTCCAAGACAAAATCCTAACTTAAGACAAAATACTAACTTAAGACAAAATACTAACTTTACTACTACTTACTAAATGCCTTCTGTGTATACCAAAAGTAGTAAGTTTAGGATTTTGTCTCAGGTTAGTTCTGTGAATCGGCCCCTACATGCTTACACCTGAAATTTGACCTTTTCAGTGAGTGCACCACAAAGAAATATACTATGAATATCTTACGAAAGATCAAATAAGATAAATTATTTCAAACTTGTTTTTTATTTTTGGGGAAGGGTGCCTGTTGCTGGGAACAGTTCAGGGATCCCAACTGCCAAGAAATCAAAATAACAAATATCCAGAGTTCAAAAGCAAAATCATTGTGGGGAAATATGGAAAACCGAGGGGTTTCTTTGGCAATACGTCTGGATTGTTCAAGATAAGGAAGGACAATTATATGGTGCATTCGGCAGGACACCAAACAGGTATTCAGAAATCTCTTTTCTTTCACTTTATCTTCAACATAATTTCATGAACCAATGTGGTACATCTAGATCTGGTATCCTTTCCTCCTAGAGCACGGTGATTGATATGTCCAGAATAAATGTTTTATTGATTTTATAAGATATCTAAATGTTGTACAGTAGCTGCTACCATCTCAAGCTGACTACATAAGTCTCACCTGCAGAATGTCTACAGGCAACTCCTCAGAAGGAAGGGCACTTTCGCCAAGTATACAAATACATTGAAAATGATCAAAACCTGTTCTTAGTACACGGGAAAATCTGTTTTCTTCAAAAAAACGATTGGAACAAAATTGTAAAAAACGACCAAAAATGTTCCAATTTGTTTAATAGTTTTAAGAGCTTAACTATTCTATACACATAAACAATTGCAGAAATAAATGAAAACGATCTTCATACTTTAGCCTTCTGAACATAAATTACCAACCTCTGCTTGTTGAATGGACTTCCAAACGTTATATTTTCCTCCACTGTGGCATTCAGAAGCCAGGGTTTCTGAGCTGCGTATGCAACAGAGTTTCTATTTTTGCTGAAGAAGGAAAAAGAAAGTTCTTCAAAAAAAGTATTTCAGCATTAGATGCACACCATGTATACATTTGTTAGCAGATAGTTCATTACATGTTTTGTGTCTACAAGGGTGAGAAGACGATTGGAAATCTGAGTAAGAATCTGATGGGGATCATCAGTATTTTTAATTGCGAGTGAACTCAATGCATTCACAACACTTTTCAGAGAGTTGCATACCAGCCGTTCACACTTTGAAAGGCAATGGCCTGTACCTGATGGTTTCCCTTTTCTAGCCTGAAATCTAAATATTAGTGGTGCTAATATCAGTGTCTTTAAAGCATATCTGATAAAAATGGGGGGGGGCATATTACCAACAAGTAGCGATATTTATCACTAAATAGGCTTGGCGACGATTTTTTTATCGCTGAGCATCGCCGAATTTATCGCTGAGATAACGTGCTACTAGCAACGTTTATCTCTAAAGCGATAAATTTTCCGGCGATAGCGGCGAAATGCGTGAATATCGCTGAGAATACAGCAATATTCACGCATTAGCGACGAAATGCTCTTAGCCGTGTTATCCACCTCCAATTGGATAACATGGCAAGAACTGGTCTGGGCAGTTGTAAGTATTTGATGATATTCGCACTTAGCGCGAATATTTCCATCGCTACACCTGCCTTGCTAATAGGCGATAGCGATGTTAGCGACTGTTTTCAGTCGCTAACAGTTTGGGTACGCCCACTTTGCATGTCATTAGCGATAAATATCGCTAACATGCAAAGCGGGCCCCAAACCGTTCGCTATCACCTAAAAGCTGTCGCTAACTGCTGTTAGCGACAGCTTGCTAATAGGGCGATAGATTTATCGCCGCTTAGCGGCCGAAAATGGCGAAAATTCCCTATCGCCACCCTTGATAATATGCCCCGGGGTTATTCATTTCGGGACAGGCGACATTTCTCACCTTACTAAAGACAATTTGGTGAGTCGAAAACACAGTGCCTAAATATTATTTTCTCAATCTTTGTAACTATAGCACAAGCAACAGCACTTCTCAGAGAAGTGTTGTTAAGTCCAAGCAGTGCCAACAGTTTTAACCTCAAGAAAACAACACGTTAAACTAGAAATATAAATACATTAAAGCAAAATGATTAAAATTGCATAAGAAGAATCATAGCTATACATTTTTAAAGTTTTAGGGCAAAAAGCTCAAGAAAAAGTAAAGTGCCATTGTCTGTGATAGTCAGTTACACTGCGCAAGTCGTGCTGGTCAAATGTTTTATCTTAGTATTTTTAGGCCCATTTAGCCCCTGGTAAGCTGAATCACGAGGCTTTCCCTCAAAGCAGTGGAGGAATGTAGGAGGTGGACAACAGCCAACCATATTTAAATAAACATCTCGGCCTGTTGGAGATCTATGTATATTCAGAAACATTGCTGTGTGAACACCATGATCAGAGAGCCTGCACAGGAATCTTTTTTGCTTTTCAAAAACTAATTGGGAGTTTTCTTAAAATGTCTGAGGGATCATTTCTTTGTCTTCCTGTGTGGTGGACCAGGCTTTCCTTGACCTTCTGAAATAGGAACATAACATATGTTGGAACATCCATAAACGGGGTGATTGGTCTGACCTACTTAGACCAACGGTCCCAAAGTCAGCCGTGCCATCAAGCAAGGTTTGGCACTGGAGTAGCAAGTGGGGTCTTTGCCTCAGGAAACATCACAGCTCACTTTCCTGGGCAGAGAGGCCAGGTATTGTACACATCAATGTGTATTGGTCTCTAGGGAAGAGATGAGAACCCATTTTGACTCAAACAACCAAAGTATATTTTATAAAGTTACTTCTCCACTTAGGTTATAGAAAATCTGACATCATCAGTAAATTAGATTTTGAAAATTGAGTGGAAAATAACTTTGGCTTATGTTTCTAGTGGTTACCCAAGTAGATGTGCACTTTAAAGAGTTTAATTATAACTAGGTATGTCCCTGGATAATGCTTCTCATATCTACACAGTAAAAAACGTTTCTTGGCCACAGTCACTGCTAGGGTTCACAATTTCAAGTATGTGGTGTACTACTATTTTATACAATAAGCACCCACACTTGTGGGCTTACAAGGCACAACTGAGGAGTGACGTACTGATAAATATATATATATATATATATATATATATATATATATATATATATATATATATATATATATATATATATATATATATACATATATATATATATATATTCACTGAAAAAACCATAGGTTATAGACCATATATAGTTAGGAATTTGCATTTACAAAACCTTGAAAATTCACTGAAAAAACCATAGGTTAGAGACCATATATAGTTAGCTGGACATTTTATTGACATAAAACCAATGAAATTCCATATATAGTTAGTTGCACTAACTATATATCGTGCACCCGCAATCCACTGCTGATGATGTCACATATTACATCATTCATGACATGGTCAGTGACATCACTGATGACATCACTGATGACATCTCAAATGACATCACTGATGACATCACTGATGACATCTCAAATGACATCACTGATGACATCATCTAGTGTCTGTGTGTTTTTGTAAAGTTTAAATATGTTTTACATATTGAAGAATGAGTGGATGTATGGAAGACTGAGTGTGTGTGTGGCTGGCTGGGAGGTGTGTGACTCTGTGCATATCAATGTGTACTTGTATCAGTGATTGTATAAGAGAGTAAGTATGTGTTAGTATATGTGTGGAAAGTATGGTGTTCTGTGTTTAACTGTATAGATGAGGAAATCGAAGTGTGATTGATTCTTCACAGGACTGACTAGGTGTATGAGTGCATATGATAGTGTTGTAATAATGAGTGACTGTATGTATGAGTGATTGTATGGGTGAATGAGTGAATGTGTGTGTAGACGTAGGAATCAGTGAGTGCGTATGTAGTAACTGGTATTGGTGTGTCATGATGTCATCAGTGATGTCATTTGAGATGTCATCAGTGATGTCATTTGAGATGTCATCAGTGATGTCATCAGTGATGTCACTGAAGTATGGTGTTCTGTGTTTAACTGTATAGATGAGGAAATGGAAGTGTGATTGATTCTTTACAGGACTGACTATGTGTGTGAGTAACTCCATGGATGAGTGGCAGTGTGTGAGTGTCTGCATAGGTGTATGAGTGCATATGATAGTGTTGTAATAATGAGTGACTGTATGTATGAGTGATTGTATGGGTGAATGAGTGAATGTGTGTGTAGACGTAGGAATCAGTGAGTGCGTATGTAGTAACTGGTATTGGTGTGTCATGATGTCATCATTGATGTCATTTGAGATGTCATCAGTGATGTCATCAGTGATGTCATTTGAGATGTCATCAGTGATGTCATCAGTGATGTCACTGACCATGTCATGAATGATGTAATATGTGACATCATCAGCAGTGGATTGCGGGTGCACGATATATAGTTAGTGCAACTAACTATATATGGAATTTCATTGGTTTTATGTCAATAAAATGTCCAGCTAACTATATATGGTCTCTAACCTATGGTTTTTTCAGTGAATTTTCAAGGTTTTGTAAATGCAAATTCCTAACTATATATGGTCTATAACCTATGGTTTTTTCAGTGAATTTCATTGGTTTTTTAACAGCTAATATCTGTAGCTGTAAAATGTATTCTTCTTTAAATCCAAAAATATATTTTATATGTTTATTAATAACTTTTTTTTAAAATATTTTTTTTTCTTCGTTCCCGCTTCGCGAATCGGGAAGCTTCCCGTTAGCTGACCTTGATGCCGCGAAATAGACCACGAGCCGGTAAACGTTTCTTTACCGCAACTGCCGCGTTAGAAAACAACATCGTGACGCCTCCCGTCCGCATGACGTTTCGCGTTGTCGCGTGATACGTCATATGACGTGCTACGTTAGCGAACTCGTACGCTTACCGAGTCGCAAAGCACAGGTTTCTGGAAGCAAACCGGGAGGCCCTGCAAAGCGCGTAACATACACACAGCAGGTCATGTGACTTGGTAATAACACTTTTCATTGGTTCATTTCACTTTCGGTTTCCTAATGATGTAAGACTAGGTCATATGATCTAAAATGAACACTTTTCATTGGTTGAGAACTATTTTTTTTCCCAAATGGTGAAAATCCCTCCTTCTTTCCTCACTCTGACTTTCATCATTGTGAGAGAAAGACCCTTTGTTACCAGTGAGCAATGGCTTCTTTACTAGCTTCAGCTGGTGCTTCCCCACCACCTCCACCACATCCAAGGAAGAGTGGACCACCTGCTAAAGTTATAATTCAGCAAGAAGACGAAGAAGAGGAACAGGACGACCTAGATAATCTCCCTATTATGGCCAGAAGATCTGTTGTACCGGAAGTAACGGGACCAGAGGGCAGGGAGATGGTGCCAAATATACAAACGAGATTTCGTGAAGTAAAACAAGTCTGCCTACATTGCAGTGGATTCATTTGCTACGCAGAAAGTAGCATCACTCTGATCAACAGAGCTATTGACAATCATGCTCATGTTTGTCCGAAACTCCCCAAACAATAAATTCTTTTTTTTTGTTTTCTTGCTCCTGTTGAGCCCTTTACAATGAATCGTTTTCGTTGCCCCCTCCGAAAAAAAAACAAAAAAATTATAAAACTGTCCAGAAAAATTCAAAAAAAGTAAAAAAATGTTCAGAAAAATAATAAAAAAAATATAAAACAACAAAAACAATTTAAAAAAAAGTTCTTTTCAGAACTACCTCCCCGTTATTAAAAAATTGGTACAATATTTGCAACTGTGCCAACCTCTATTTCTCTTAGTACGCTTCCCAGTTCGCTCCCCGGTACGCGAACCGGAAGCGAACCCAAAAATTTTTTTTTTTAAAAAGAACAGTAAGTATAAGGGAAGGAAACAGACACTTATGTTAAAAGAAAGACAGCTATAAGGGAGTAAACTAGAGATACTATTACCCGTAATCCACTGCTGATGATGTCACATATTACATCATTCATGACATGCTCAGTGACATCATCAGCAGAGGATTGCGGGTAACAGTATCCCTAGTTTATTCCCTATAGCTGTGTTTCTTTTAACATAACTGTCTGTTTCCTTCCCTTATACTTACTGTTCTTTTAAAAAAAATTTTTTTAGATCAGTCAGAAACAGTGAAAGTAATGAAATATAAAAGACTACGTAGAATATGAGGACTGTATGCAACAACTTTGACACTTACAGAAGCCTCACCTTCTCCATGCCTCCTACACAGTTCTACATGTACATCATAAATGCAAACAGAACAGAATTAATTATACATGTTAAATGGTTTATTTTTGCTGTTCTCAGAATGTATCAAATTTCACTAAAACAGTGACTTGAAGGTATTCATCATATAACAGCGGGGAAAAAAAACACAATCAAAATGATTGTGTTTAAAAAACCCATACAACATTAAAAATCAGAATTCAGAACTCCTTAAAGTTAACTTACTTTCCATGACGGCCAAGGATGTCCTATGAACAGCTTACACTCTGTTGTGCTGTTATTACTTTCAACCCGCCACTTTCTGAAAGAAAACCTCCATCGTTTTCAAAAACATGTTACATACAATAAATGACTTCTTGCTCTCTACCACAAGATTCCACAAGGCCAAATCTTGTCAGAGCCATGTATAACTCTTGGATTTCTTGTTAGCCAATCCCGTCTTTTCGCATTTCCACAACTTTCAGAATTAAAATGTTGAAGATCATTTACACAATCCTGGACTAGTAATATCTTCCCCTTCTTCCTCAATCATGTTCTACATTTCCTATCACACTGATACTGCTTACTATGAAGCAGACTTACACTACCTTTATGACTAGTACAATTATTTAATTCTCTACATCACTTTTAATCACAAAGCAATGTAAAACAGTAGACAGCATTGCAGACTTACATTCCCTCCACTCCATGTTTTGATTGGCTGCTTCAATTAGCTTATAAAAAGAAACAGTTTTTCTGAACTCATTCAAAGTGCACGTATTTCTCCATAAAGTCCAGTGTTATGGTAAGAAGTTATGTCTCTGTACTACACTTATCCTCAAGGCCAAATCGTGTAGGAGCCATGAGAACTTCTTGAAATTCCTCAGAGCACATCCCGAGATTCTTTCCCTAAAATTTTGGTTTTAAAAACACCAGGTAAGAGTTTTTAAGGTCAAACGGCAATTTTTTTTTGAAAATTAAAACAGAATCATTGCAGAATGACCAGCCATTTCTACACTTTAAATAAGCTGTATAATGTCCTGATGTTATTGAAGGACCATCATGATATATAATTGCTACAGTTACAAAAGTCCTTCCTGATATTGACAACTGTGAAGCCACAAAATTTTTAATTAAAGTTGTCAATTTTGTTCCATCAGGCCTACATCGTTGGAACATTAAAATGACATACTGGCCATATGTTCGTATAAATAATGTGGACATCATTTCAGATTTACATTGGCTACACTCCATGTTGTGATCAGCTGCTTTTACTAGCTTATTAAAAGAGACTGATTTACTGTCTGGCAAAGTTAAATATATAAATCTTTCTGAGTCTACACTAGTAGTACTTGATACCCTACAGTTCTCGCAGTCATGCTGCCATTGATAAGAAAGCCCAAACAGGTGATCTACATCTACACCTTCATCATGCAATACATCAAGCATGTACATTAAAAACTCCTGACAATCTTGCTGACTATTTTGAGAGAATTGTGTTTGGCCTGAACATCTGTCTAACAGATTTCGAATGTCAGACACACTTTCTATGTTTGTTCTATCAGTGCTACATTTCTCTAACACAGAATTTAACAAACTGCAAAATCTTTGATCAGAATTGACCACAATCTCTTCTTTTACATTTTCTAGAGAAAACAAAACATTAACTACTACATTAGCATAGCAGTTGACACCAGAACTGTTTTCAAATTGAAAACCAACAACATCTTCAACAGAATCCTTTTTGTTTCTGCTTGTAATTTCAGGTTCATCGACTTTTCGTCTTTTTGCTACAACCTCCCCAGTATTGGTCACATTTCTTCGTTTCCGGCCTACCACACGTTTCTCAAACAAAGGATACTGAGGCAAATGTGGCGCATACTCTCTTCTCAACCTATTGTATTCCTTAACACAATCTAGATCCGCACAAATGTTTGTGACATCACACTCAATCAAGTACAATCCCGATAAAGTCCTAACTCGTGACAATGCCACATATGCCATACCCTCCTTGAACACAGAACTGCCAATATTCACCAATGCACAGTCTACACTTAAACCTTGCGATTTATGAATTGTCACCGCATATGCCAAGCAAACAGGAAACTGCTTACGACGAACATATAAGTCTTTTACAAGCAAAAATCTAGCAGAACAACGAGCAATTAGCTGTACTTCCTCAATGCCATCAAATTTAATTTTTAAAAATTCAATTCCATCTCTATTTCTGTATTTCACAAAATCAACAACATTACCCATTGATCCATTTACCAGACCTCTTTCAACATGTAAATTCCTTCTTAAAATTATACGGCAGTTCAAGCACACATTCAGAGTCTTTTCAAAACCCGCAGTTTTAGATATACTCTTCTCTAATGAATCCAATTTTGTTTTCAGATTCTCAGACAAAATAATTGTTGATCCCATATGCTCTACTCTGTCAATAGCTTCCAATTTCACAATCTCTTGCTTTTCTAAATGCAACATTTTGTTGTTGAATTTGGCACATTCTGCAAGAGTTGGCATCAAACATATTCCAGATTTTTTCTCAGTAACTTTCTGAAAAATATTCTCAGGCACAACATCTTCGTCTGGATATAAATTTGTCAGTAATCGTGCATGTAAAGCTTCTTTCCCATGCTCGGTCACTTTTCCAATTCTAACATCTTGTAGAATAGTCTTGTAAACTTCATCCTTTGCCTGACGCATATTTTCATGCAGTTCAGCATAATTGAAGTTTAACCATATATTGACGTTGCCAATACTCCCTAAGCACTTCCTGGTATCTTCATGCGTGAGCATTTTGAACACAGGTTGCCCTTTCACTGGTGTCAGCTGCAGAAGATCTCCGAAAACAATGATGTGTTTGCCACCAAATAACACATCATACTCTGTTTTGAGAACTTCTTGCATTCTCAAATGCACAAAGGCAAGCATGACATTGGAAACCATGCTTACTTCGTCAATGATAAGAAGTTTCATTTTCCTCAAGACTCTTGAAACTTCAAAACAAGCATCTCCAGATAGCTTGTGATATTCTAATTTGTTGTCATGCTCCACTGGCAGCATCAGTAAACGATGTAAAGTAATCCCTTTAATGTTATGTGCTGCCAGTCCAGTTGGAGCGGTGACAACACAAGACAGCGATGACTCTGTCCTTTCCTGCAAATAACATGAAATTGCTTTAATAAGGAAACTTTTTCCAGTTCCCGCTTCTCCACTCACGTACAGTCGGACAGGCTTCAACGACGTACATGAGCACTCTTTCTTGTCATGACTTAATCCATGATCAATTTGCATGGTAAGTTCGTCATATATTTTCCTCTGCTCAACGTTGAGTTGTCTTTCCAACTCTTCTAAGTTAACCGCATCCTCCTGAGCATGTGCCATGGCTCTTTCCACTTCATTCATAGCAGTGGCAGCTTCATTTTCGATAAGAGGTCCTCCTAGTGGATCCTGACTCAATGAAGCAGAACTCTGACTGTCCTGAGAACTGTCTCTGGCAATCTCGGCTGCAATCGTTGCTTCCTGCTCAATTTCCACATTCAACATTTCTACATATTTGGGAAAAGCAGGACATTCTATGGTCTCCTTGGCAGCATTGAATGAGTCTTCGTAACAAAGGAAATCTCCAAGCAGTTCCTCTTCTGCACGCCAAGGCTTAAAAAGTTGCAAAAGTGCTAAATAGAAAAACTCCTTTTTTTCAGGAGATTCGCCACTCAATTTTCGATGGTTTATCAAGTGGCATTTTCTTTGCTTGACCAGACATCCCTCACTTCCTATTACAGCATACACTCCTTTCTCAGTATCTTCTTTGATGTTCCTCTTGAATATGTAATTTTGCAGAACCTCATACAGACAAACATTCTCGAGGTGACTGCTTCGATTTGGATAATATGTATCCAACATGTTGCTCTTCAAAATGTCGGTACTGTTTGGCTCCTTTTCCGCCAAATACTCAATTTCCCGCACAGGTTTCAGAACTCGATTACGCGTTGCAGCAAGACCAACACTCGCCCAAACGATACTCCTGGACTTGGCATAGAGACTTGCTGAAGACAACCGGTCAGAACATTCGTAAGCTCCGATTTCTCGATGCGACAACATCTTCAGACTGAAACTGTACAACTTCTTGCTGAGGCTCTTTTCATGGGAAATGTCCTCCCACATATCCTTCAATTCTGTCTTCTCTTTTTTGGTGATGTAAGATGTCACATACTGAGCCACAGCCATACAGTTATCAGCCACAAACTGTATATCCATGTTAGCATTCCACATGGAAAAAATCACCGGGTTGTAGTCGTTAATGTACTTAGACTCTTCGTTCCTCTTCAAATTGTATGTGTTTTTAGGTGATTTCTTCATCACATTATGTCGCAGCGAAGACATCAAACTGTTCACTCTTCCTTTAGAAATCACCGGTCGTGGAAAGCCGAAACGACATTTGGTGTAGAACTTGTCTTTGTTCCGGAATTTACGACGACAGTACTTTCCACATCGATGGCTTTGGAAACGTAGAACTTTTTCTCGTAGGCTTTTTTTCTCCTTTGCGTTTGGAACAGCACACGTAGAATACTGTTCTATGAAACTCATCACTGAGTCTTCTGCATCCGTTCCAAATTTAGGTGCATCCTTGATCCACAGCAACATATGTATATGAGGAGCACCTCTTGCTTGGTACTCCTTCCTCCAGAAGAAATCCAACACCTCTCCAAGAGGTGGATTCTTCTTATTCATGATGAAAGACATCATACCTTCAAATCTATGATTGAAGTACCTACATACATTGACTGGATCCAAAGAGCACAGTTCTCCGGGTGTCTTGAATTCGATGTTTTCTACGTTAGCATTTGCCTCTCGTAGAAATTCAAGTAAGTCTTCCCAGCCATACTCAGCACAGCTCAAAGTGAGGAACCATGTGGGAGTTCCTAAGTTCCTTAGCATACATTTTAAATCACCATGACGACGGTACCAGTACTCATTAGTACCACGCTGACACGCCATGAGATTAATCAGGTGAGAATCCAAAATACTGTCTTGGACATTGACTTTATCCATAAAGTCACTTGCCGAGATGTTTTGCATGTGTATACCACTTTTCAAGATGTGGTTCACTGCATATGACAGTCCAGACAGATCGCTTTCAAACAGGAGATGAAACAAATAAGGAATGCATTGTCGAAACCTAGGATCTCCTGCATACAATCGCAAAGTCCGGTATTCAGAAGCAGGAATTTGATGAGGTCGCTCATCATATCTTCCTCCCTGACCTGTTGGAAAAAGCTGTGGGAAACACCGAGCTTCCAAACTTTCCTCCCAAACACTAATGGGACTCCCTTTCGCTTGTTTCATTTGAAACAACTCAATAGCATTCCCCATGACTTCCTTGGAATGCAAAGGATGAACACTATAATGTTCATATATTTCTTCACTAGTACAGGGTTCTACTTTCTCAATTTGACCAGCACACAAATCGCTATCCTCTTCCTCACTTACTTCCTCTTCTGCAACATATACATTTTTATAGTACTTATTATATTTTTTCAAATACAATGTTGCCCTTTTGACTTTCCTAACATCTACTAAATCTTGCCATATTTTCTTATTCTTTGTCGGAACCCCATTAACTAAGATAACAAGAGGTTCCTCTTCCACTTTTTCTACTCCAATTGTGTTAATGTTTTTCTTCAAATCTAGAGGCAAATAAACAACTCTTCCCTTTAATCCTCTCTGTAAATCTGATGGAGGCAATTTCCCTGTCTTTGGCTCCATTCTTACAATAGCCTGAAAGGGATGGATACTTTGAATCAAAATAGATTCATAAGTATTTAAATCCTTCAATTCAGAAGGAATCTCAACCAAGTCCAGATTATTATGAACTGCTCTAGCAGGCATCTGGTTTTGATTTAATTTGTTACAACAATAAGTACACACACGTTGATCCAATCCCAAATCAAAACAATTTTCTACCATCAAGTATGTTGTAAAATCCTTCCATTCACTATTATTTTCCCTTTCACTTTTTCCATATAAATCCACTAACTTAGTCTGATTCTTATAATAAGTGCGTCGACAACACACACAAGTGAAATTTGGCCTCTCACTTGATTTCACCTCAAACGTCGCAATTTCCCTCTGGAAATTATCTGTACTGGAAACCTGTACACTATCTTCCACATTACTCTCTTCTTCTTGGTCAATTTCAACATTCTCCTCTTTACTTCCAAAGTAACAAAACTCAATTTCTTCACATATATTCTTCACATCTATTTCAGAACCATGCAAAAGAGCAGCGCATAATTGTTTAAGCATAATTGCTGGACTCTTAGCATAATACAACATTCTAACTAATTTCCTCACTTTATTATGATGCACTGCTAGCATCCTGAAATGATGAAAAACACTCTGGCATACTCTCCTGGAAAGACAAGCCAGTGAATGACCATGCAAACCTATCACTTCTCTCACTCTGCAAGGATCTAATTCTTGCAACAACTTCATTTTCTGCTTCAAACTGTTCTTACTAAATGACCGTATAAAATCACAAAGCAAATTGATGGAATCCTGTCGTACACTGCAAATACTACTACACTTCCAGGTGTACACAGGACCCTTAGGACGTCTCCCTAAAACCTCATTACCTAACACCTCTTCTATCTCTGTTGTCACAAGTTTTTCTTTTTCAACTGGACAACCATCTTTCACTTCATAAGCTCGACCACTGGTGTCAACTGCATGCACCAAATCATTATCCTGGAAATAACTCTCCTCATTAAAAAATGCCTCAGAGCTGGAACTATGCATCCATTCTCCAGAAAAAACTTCACAAAAATTACTACGATTAACTATTCTCTTCCATCTACTATTTCTTTTGAAATCATAAATTACCTTGTTTAGCTTCCGAATTCTATTGATTGTCAAAATAAATAACTTACGTTTAATTTCAAATGCCTGATCAATAACTTTCTCAACAATTTTTTTTCTCTTATAAAAAACCACTTTCTGCTGACCTTTCTTAATATTTTTTAACAAATTCCCAATTATCCTGTTGCGGAACATTCGTTTACGAATATCCCTAAACTCTTGTTTCCTTCTACTTTCATGCATAGAGTTATCTCTTACTCTAGCAGTAACATTTCTCATTGGCCTTTCCTTACCATTTGAATTCTGTCTCCTTTTCTGGAGTGAAACATTTTCTGTAGTAATATTTTTTTTACTACACATATTTCTTATGACTGTTTTTCGACTCTTACCCGGTGCTTTCTTGGTGACTTGACAAATCTTTTTGTTAGAGGACTGCTGCATTCTTCCATGGTCCTGCTGTCTTTGACGTTTTGCAGCCTTTCTTACTCTTTCTTTGCTAGGCATCCTAAAATCTTGAAATAATCTGCAGTTGAATCTGTGGTAAAATATAATAAAAAATGTTATTAACCACTATTACCCAACAGTAAATTAATAACAGTCATCAAAAACTTAACACACTACTTAAGTATATAATATACTGAAGCCTATCTCCAATTTTTCACTGAACAGGACTCATCTCTTCTTAACCTTGGATAAACCTCACCTACTCTGTGTCCCCTGCACATAATTAAATGTAAAGGGGCAGATTTATATTAACTAGCACATCCCCAGGGATGCACCAGTTAACGTGCACCGCTGCTCTGCCACCCACGGTGTGCCGCATTTACAATCAGATAGGACAAAGCTACATCAAAACCCTGCGCCTGCTTGAAGCAGGCATAGATCTTGACGCAGGTAGGCTGAAAGCTAAAGCAACAACTAAGTATCGTGTGCAGAAGTTACAAAAAAGGAAAAATGGCGTTTAAACCAGTAATGAGCCCATGCTAACGTAACACAGTGTAAAAATATCCAGGATCTACATCAGTTTGGGGTTCACGAACCTGGCAGGTACAAGGCACTGAGGCTTTCCACCGTGCATGTCTCATCCCAAATCATATGTTGTTTGTGAATGAAACAATTTCCCAGACCAAATGCTTTGGATTGGCTACTTCTAAAAAATTAAACACCCCTACTATCCCGGAGTTAGAGGAATATGATGGTTGGAGTAATTTTACTCGTTGTCCATTAAAGATTTACAGGCCCTACTCCGTAATTCTTCCTTTAACATTTCCAGTATAAATCCAAAAGGTTCACTGCTTTGGCAACGTTCCTTATCCACGGTTTAATAACGCTGCCTTTTGCTTTATATAAGTTTTCAAATTGTATGAAATATATACCAATAGGTCGTTATTAACCTTTAGGTAGTGGTTTTCTTCATGAGGTCTGGTCGCTTCCATACACATACAGATTTTCAAAGATGATCAAGACCTTTATCTGAATGGAGAGGAATGCACTGAGACGCCAGATCATTCACTAATGTGTAGGCACATACAGTTACACGGTTCATGCAACAAACACCGACCAAATATGGCTTGCGTGTTGCAAGGCACGCCAGTTCCTGCTATCATCCCCACGTTCAAGTTCTTGGAAAATGGTAGTTATTTGATGCTCAATAATGAAGATTGTTCTGGGTTAATTAAAAGTATTCATTTTATCGTAACAGTAAATGAACGGGTTATTTGCTGCAGAAATGTTCTATTTCCTCCCACACATGAACATAGGGAGTTTTCAATCTGGCCACAAATACCAACCTTGGGAGCACATTTCAACAGCATGGCAAGAATAAGAGCTCTTTTGTCTCAGAGAGAGGTGGCCTTGAGTTCGGCCCGTGAAACTTTCGTGCTTCACATAGCGAACACCCGTACAGAGGTGCAGACCCTTTTAAATACAGATTCGACTTTGCATTTCAGCAAGATTACCCATTCATTTCCATGCAGCAGGAGGCCCATAGGAATGAAGGTGCAATTTGCGATTAGCAATTACCTCATCGCAAATTACGAATTTTTCCGACGGTGCAGGGGTGTCTCAAGAACACCCTGCTGCACCCCTGAAAAAAAAAATTGGGGTCATATGGCGCACATAAATTTTGAAAACATTCCTTTACCTCAAAAACGATTTTCAACTCATAATTTGAAAACACTGCACATGGGGAAATGACTTAAAATGTCCTTAAGACACATAAAAGCATTTTTTGATTGCCTTTGCAGCATGTTTCAGTCACCTTTAACATGCCTATGTAACGGAAACATTCAAAATCTAAATTTGCCATGCACAGGTGGGAGCATATTTACAAGCAATTTGCTCCACACACAAACTTCTTACATTGAAATGGGAAAAATAACATCAGAGACTCTCAATTACCTTATAAAGAAGCAGACACCATTATGTCCTTCTCATCAATATTAAAACCATTGCTTTTTCTCAAAAACGATTTACAAGTCATAATTTGAAAACACTCCACAGCTCCTATGCACATAAAAGCCCTGTCAGTACTAATACTTCACATTTTCTCCAATTACAATTTCTCAAAGAAACAAAATCTATTTGTGAAACACTTGAGACAAAGCACTATTTTCTATCTAAATTAAAGAAATTTTTTCTCACCTTAGCAAATACTTTGAGTTTCAAAACAGTCTCAGAAACACACCAATTTGTCTTCAGCAGAGCAAAAGGTATGCACTCCAGAGTCTGCAGCTATCAAAAGCACAGAAATGCTGTAATTCCTCACACAGATCTCTCATGTCACCCAATCAAAACTCTTCCCTCACTTTTTTTCAAAGCAAAACCCTTCCCCCCTCTGCCCCCTCTCTGCTTTTTCTGCATAGCAACCACCTCTTGCAAGACCTCTCACACAACAATGTTGCAATTGAACTCTGAACTCTCAGTGCACCTGCATATCCAAAGCATTCTTTCATTTAATGATTTTTTCTTCGCCACTCAAAATACATCTTTCAACGAACTCATCCATGCACACTAACTTTCTGTTTTCAGCAATCAAAATCCACCAATCACTCTTACTGCTTCATTAACACAGAAACTCCTCAGTTTTTTTCATTTTACACTCTCATTTTTTCAACTGCCATTTCATTGCCACACTTCATCTGACTGCAGGAGAACCTTCTCTCGCCATGTTTTCTGTCTGGATTGTTGGACATAGCTACATCTATTGGGCTCAAAGGTACGCTGAAAACAGGAATTTACCTAACCTCAATTTACAAGATGTGGAAATTAAGTGGTTTGGCCACAGAGGATTAAAATGTCACCAATTGATACCATTGGTGAAAACCTTTATGCATTTGCCAAAACCTGACCTGTTAATTGTGCACTGTGGAGGTAATGATTTGGGCACTTTGACTGGGGTAGGTCTGGAAATGCTTTTAAAGGACACCTTTGAGCAATTGATGGCACTTTTTCCTCAGACTGCCTTGGTATATTCAAATATATGCCAAAGACAGAAATGGAGGTGGTCGAACCAATTTTGTCCACAAATTGAGAAATCGAGGAAGCATGTAAACAAATCTGTTTCAGCTTACATGAGAGACCATGGAATGGGCTCCCTGTACAACAATAACTTGCGTTACTACATGCAAGATATCTACAGAGCAGATGGAGTTCACTTCTCAGATGAGGGCAACAGAGTTTTCACTCTGAATTTAAGACTGTGCATTGGTACCTACTTATAAGTACCTAAATGTACCATAAACCCAAAAGCTCTTCTCAGAGCTACCCTACATCTGATCACTCACAATTATTATTTTACTCTAACTTTTTTCACTAATTTTCAAGAAAGTACGCTCCCCAGACCGCTTCCCGGTTCGCGAACCGGGCGCACTCCACGCAAAAAAACTAAAAAAACGGTATATTTTTTTTTTGCCCTGCGAGACCCTTTCAAAGCCTCCACATCAAACCTAGGGGGTCAGGGAGGATCTACTATGCCCCCTTATGGTCATTTGCCCCTTCGCTTTGGCCTCCTCTTGTCTCTCGATCCTACCGAGAGGCAAGATGGCGGCCGCTACGGACTGTTTGGAATGTTTACAGACGCCGAAAAACCAATCAGCTTCGCAAACCTCCGTAACGCGAAAAGTACGAGAAGCGGAGCGCTGTTACAGATATATATCTTTTTTTGAACGTTAATTTCTCAAAATCCACTAGAGCACATATATTGAGACCTAGCAAAGGCACATCGGGCTACCAGTCCCTACAATTTTGCCAAGTTTCGTGCAAATCCATTCAGCCGTTCGATTATTAATATTATTATTTTTTTTGCCCCGCGGTGCCCTTTTAAAACCTCCACATCAAACGTAGGGGGTCACCGACGATCTACTATTCCCCCTTATGGTCATTTGCCCCTTCGCTTTGGCCTCCTCTTGTCTCTTGATCCTACCGAGAGACAAGATGGCGGCCGCTACGGACTGTTTGGAATGTTTACAGACGCCGGAGAGCCAATCAGCTTCGCTTCGCAAAGCTCCGTAACGCGAAAAGTACGCGAAGCGGTGCGCTGTTACAGATATATATCTTTTTTTGAACGTTAATTTCTCAAAATCCACTGGAGCACATATATTGAGATCTAGCAAAGGCACATCGGGCTACCAGTCCCTACAATTTTGCCAACTTTCGTGCAAATCCATTCAGCTGTTCGATTATTATTATTTTTATTTTTTTTTGCCCCGCGGGGCCCTTTTAAAACCTCCACATCAAACCTAGGGGGTGAGCGACAATGTACTATGCCCCCTTATGGTCATTTGCCCCTTCGCTTCGGCCTCCTCTTGTCTCTCGATCCTACCGAGAGACAAGATGGCGGCCGCTACGGACTGTTTGGAATGTTGACAGACGCCGGAGAACCAATCAGCTTCGCTTCACAAAGCTCCGTTGCGCGAAAAGTCCGCGAACCAGAGCGCTGCCCGGTCCGCTGTTACAGATATATATATTTTTTTAAACGTTAATTTCTCAAAATCCACTGGAGCACATATATTGAGACCTACAAAAGGCACATCGGGCTACCAGTCCCTACAATTTTGCCAAGTTTCGTGCAAATCCATTCAGCCGTTCGGGCTAAAAGTGAGGCCAACCGCCCTATGGAAAACTCAATGTTAAAAACACGTTTTGGGACCCCCCTTTTTTCTCGGCCCCCCCTTGACGAACCCCCCCAAAATTTTCAGGGGCTGCTCAGAAACAAAATGTGCCATTTTCCTGAAAATTTCAGCCAATTCCGTCCACAAACGCCAAAGTTATTAGACATAGAATTTTCAAAAAACCCATAGAGAAAAAATCCTAACTATATATACCTACTGGCGACCGCCAGTAGGTAATATATATATATATATATAAATTGAGCATGATACGTGAACATATCTGATCAGTTTCATCATTAATATATCATTAACTGAGGTTAACGTAGAAAGAAACATTATGTGTCTTCTACATCCTCTAGACACCACCACTAGATGAACAATATGGTATTGAAGACCTCGCAAATTGCATCGTCAAGGAGTTAGATTTGTATTTAAACAGTTGTTTTGAAATCACAAATAATACTGGTATGTTGATGTTATCTAATATTTTTTTATTGCTGTCTAATGTGTAACGAACAAGTACTTGAATATGGAAGATACATGCATACACAGTACGTTTTTGATTTGATAGGAAAAAAACTGAAGTTTCGCATACTTTCAAGACATTTATTTTTATATGTTCATACTCAAATTTAACATAATGCAGACTTGCAAATACATTTTTGTGTAGAAATATTATCTTTAAACATGTGAAACCAAACAACACACAAAATCACATATAATAGACAAGAGAGAACAGTTCTGAGGAAAAGAAAAATACATTGTTAAAAAATTGTTAAGAACCCTTTAACAAAACAACTGGGTTAGAAAAGTTTCACTCTGCATACATATGAGGTTGCTAGGTTGAGGAAATCGCTGTTATATGTTACTTAAGTAAATTATTTTGTTAAAAGAATTTCTAAGTGCATCTTTCAGTTAATTAAATGGACAATTATTAACGGTTTGGTTGTGATTGGAGGAAATGATGGTAAGGAGGGAGAGAGGATGAAGTGAAATGGAGAACATTGGCAATGGCTTCTAAAGTAGAAGTACCTTTTAGCAGCTTCACTAGAAGGGTCAGTCTCAAGTACTCTATAAATTATCGCAAACACATGTATGTTACTAGAAAACATAATAAATGCCGGCTATAGATTGTAGATTTCAAATTGTAATTAAAGCAAATGAAATATAGACAATATTTAAAATTAGCATCTATGTTTACATTTGTTGTAATACATATGATGCTACATGTAGAAAATATTGTTTTGCTTTACATTTCCTAAACATCCACCAGTTTGAAACGATGATTTGTGGCTAGCACAGTTACATGAAAGCAGAGAAATAAGAAAGCTAGCTGAAAAGAATGAAACACAGCTCAGTCTTGCTCATCTTAATATACAGCATTGTTGAGCTGAGCATCCTATTGAAAAGGGCGAAAGAGAGTAAAAAGCTTGAGTGTAAGTGAGAGAGGTGGAGAGCAGAAAATAGCATGCATGTGGGTTTGTGAAAGCGGGAAAGGTGAGGGCAAATGTCTGAGAGAAAGAGTATGGAGTGTGACAGAGGGGGAGCACCAAAGTATGCATCAGGGGTAATAAAATTATGTTTAGGGGACCCGGTTTTATGGTATTTATTTTTGGGACATTTACATCTGTATTTATCCATATTTATTTTGTGCTATTTTTATCTGTATTCATTTATATTTATTTTAGGTTTTTATGAAAAAATGAAGCTGAAATTAGTATATTTCCACATTTATTTATCCGGTAAATATGCTTGAATGCCTACCAGGTTTCATCGCAGTAAACACCCACGTAAGATAAATCAATGCACTTATAGGAAAACATGCAAATTTCAGAATCAACCTTGCACTTATCTGCTGCTGTTAAAGCCTCTTTAGTAAAATTGCTTTCTCTTTTAGCCCCCTTACCTATCAATATCTGTATTTAGAATTACTCCAAAAGCTACCTAATTTCCGTTTTTATCCACATTTTAAAAAAAATGCAGACAAGAAAATAAATGTTTGATGTCTGTATTTATCTGTAAAAATCAGTATAAACGGAAGACAGTGAGCCTTAATTATGTTGCAAGAAAAAGCAAAATATGCTCCTTTATGTGGTACATTTTTTATAGTATTTCTTCATAATTTTGTAACTTTTGCACATAGTAATACTGTCTGGGCAAAGATTTCATGTTTGCGTTTTTCTTATTACGATCTAATTGGCTAACAAAGTCATTTATAACCGATTTTAATCTGAAATCATATTACCCAAAGTGTGAGCAATGCTATATGCAAACCCTGTTCAACCAGCAAAAAGAATGAGTTACACGATGTTATTGCATTACGACTCCCTATTTAAAGTTTTAGGAACATTAAACAGTATTTGATTCACTTTTATCTTTTTTCTTGGCCTAATCCATTTATCAAATGCATACTTTTTCTATTTAACATTTATATCACTCAAGCTTTTTTTTTTTACTTTGTGCAATAAGCATCCCAAAGTCATGTTAGTAGTATGCGTTGCTCTCCACATTCCTTTAAAATATATCACATTCTCATTGCACTGCACTAGTAGAGTACTTGTCCATAATACTCTACACCAGAATGAGTCACAATAAAAGATGGCAAACCCCACAGTGGGCTATCATAGACAAATAGCCACTGAAACATTTGGATATAATGTAGGAAAAGACAACCAACTGGACACAGATGTATTATACTGTATAGAAAGACTGCTAGTAAACTAGCATTGTAATCTGATTTTATAGCTTATCAAAGTGAGAGCCTTCCAAGCTATTTTCCTTTTCTAGACTTGACAGATACGGAGCAAAGCTATAGCTACATCCAACACTTAGAGATGTAATACTGGAGGCATGGCCAGGGGGAAGTCCAGGCAAGACATGTTTCTCCTTAGAGTTGTGTGAGAGCCCATATTCCATCTGGATCCTGGGCGTGTAGCGAAACACAACTGTGCTCGCAGGGGGGCCCCCGAGGAGATCCCATAGCATCATAAGAGGAGGCATCCAAGGCCACGAATTGGTGGCAGCTGGAAAGGCACCCAGTGAGCAAATGATGGAGCAGGAGGGCCCCAAGTCAGCAGCAGGCTCGCCCCACAAGTCAGTGGTGGCCTCAGGGCGACCCCCTGAGGGCAGAAAAATGTCCGGATCTGGAGTAGGCAGTGAGCCCGCCCAGGGAATCGACACTGCCCGGAAGCAGACAACGGGCCCTGTGAGCATTGTTGGGCCCCTACCTGTGGGCTGGGCTCTACAGCATCCCCTAGGCATAAGGCACACAAGAGAGCAATACCAGTGGGATACAGAAACCTCAGGAAGGCCACTGCGGTGTGGCATTGACCCTGGACACCATGGGGCCCTCCCTGCTAGGTGGCGTGCGTAATGCAGGGGGCAGACACTGGTTGATCCCATTTGGGAACCCTGGAAGGCATGGAGATTGGGACTGAGGTCTGCAGGGCTTGTAGCGCCAATTAGAAGGCCTGCACTGACATACACCCTGAGGAGAGGTATTAGATTAGGGACCCCTAAGGGAGGTGTGCATCACAGCTCTAGTCAGGAGTGCGTGTTGTGGCGAACTGTGACCTGCTTGTCCCTTGTACAATGGAATCCAACAGGGTGAAAGCCCCCCACTCTTCTTCCATTAGAGACATGTTGCAAAACCTGAGCCTCTGGACCCCAGGGAGAGAGGTCCCAGCCCACATCTGGTGATTCAGGGGGAGCTCTGACCCTAGGCTCCTGCGACCAAGGAAGACATCCAGCTGTTACTCTTTGAATTTCACAAAGATATTACTTCACTTTGGCGGGACTTTACCAGGCACCAAACTGATCTAGACCAATACCTATGTCAAGCAGACTCCCACCTGGCACAGCTCAAATCTACAGTGGTGGGCCATACCCAGAACAATGTGGATCATGCAGCCCAAATAGAAAGACTAGAATGAGATCAGGCAATGCTACACAACAAGCTTGATGACCTTGAAAATCACTCAAGGAGGAACAGTATATGGATCGGAGGCATCGCAACCACAGTTCCCCAGGTGGTCCTGGAGGCCCATGCACAGGCACTCTTTGCCCACAAAGAAAAACCACATACTACAACTGCCCAATAGTTAGCGGGTCTTCCTCGATGGCACTCACTGGCTGTACTCAGCCTTCCAGTAACAAAAGAATCTCTCCCCAGATACTCACACTCAAGTTCATTATTTTCACATGATGGAGAAGATATTTCAGGCAGCTAGCAGGAAGAACCAATAGTGTTCAGAGTGTACAATATCTCACTGTTTCAAGACATCTATGCCTAGACGCTGCCCCACCAGAGAGAGTTCAGAGAAATTAGATAACACTTTCAGGCTCACAAGATCCAATATAGCCTCTGTCTCCACTTTAGCTTCAAAGACAATATGGTGGCAGTTCACACAGCCCAGATGCCTGTGAGATACTGGGCATGCTGCCCCCTCCAGAAGAGGAATTCCCCTGGGGATCTGCAACTCTTCTACCAGTGGACCAAGGGAGGCTGGTGTTTCCAGACTACACGTTCGATAAGGAAGAAAGCCCGCAAATAAGGATGTCAAGAAGAAAGAGACCAAAGATCACCATTGTCAGGATGAGACACCCCCCTTGAACATTCCTAGAGGTACATTAGGCTTCAAAGGGGGTCACAAAGGGGGTTACAATACCTCTCCATCCTCTTCTGCTGAACATTGATGCACTACTTTGGAGGATGACTGGGCGGGTGGCTCTCTTGTTTGTTACGCTACTTCTTCAGATAATACCTGATGGTGCAACTATTTTCTACCCTTTATTGTTTTCAGGAGACTTCCTCTCGGAACACAGAACTCGAGAGAGGTTTGGCAGTAAGCTGCGACTATAGTTCTTCAGTTTTTATTATATTTTTGTTGTTGTTTTGTTTATTGTTTATTCCAGTGACACACGCATGCAAAATGTCCTGAGTCGACTTGGTGGGGACACATTCCCTTAACTATAGCGTCCACATAGGCATGGGCATCCATATAACTTGAAATGACTGCCCTATTAATAGTCTTATTGAACGTGCAAGGCTTAAATACTCAGATAAAGCGTAGAGAATTAATAAACCGGCTTAGGCAGAACGAGATGGACGTGGCACTGCTCCAGGAGACTCACCTTTTTAAAAAAATTGTATGAATGTATGTATGTATATAATATTTATTAAGCACATCAAATATCCCACGGGTACCCTGGCACTGCAATACGTAATTTAGAGGACCAATTTTAATCAGAGAACCAGAGGGAGTAGGCAGTAATCAGAAAAAAGAGTCAGATTCTAGGAAACAGCCATGTCTTAATCCTTTTTCCGAACAACATCAGTGAGTTACACTGTCTGATACCAGGTGGCAGCTCATTCCACAGCTTTGCCGCAGCAATGCTGAAAGCACATCCACCCAGTCTAACCCTATTAAATCTAGGAATTTTCGCTAGACCGTCTGAGGAGGAGCGGAGCTGTTGAGTGGGAATGTACCAGTGTAATTTTTCTGGCGGAGGTTTCGGACCCAAGTCATGCAAGGCTTAAACACTATACTCAGGGACTTAAACTGTACTCTTTGCAACACTGGAAGCCAGTGTAGCTCGGCCAAGCATTTTAATGCAGAAGAATCTCACGGTTTAGCCAAAGCTAATCTTGTCGCCATATTTTGAACCTGTTGCAAACGTTGGATCAGATATTTAGGAGAATCCAGTAACAGGGCGTTACAATAGTCAAGTCGACTTAAAATTTTACCCTGCACTATTAATGCTCTGGCTGAGACAGGCAACAATGGAAGAATATTTCTCAAAGCTCTAATCAGCCCAAAACAGCACCCTGCCGTTTTGCTCACCTGTGCCTCCAGGGTCAGATTAACACTGAATAGGACTCCAAAATTGCAGACCGTATTGGCCGGGACCATAGGGTAGGAGGTACCTAGTGGCCAGAAATTATGGGGGAGAGGTAGAGGCACCTTTCCTACTGCGCAGTGCACTACTTCGGTTTTCTCAGAGTTGAATTGTAAAAAATGCAACCATAGCCATTGCGCAGTATCACGCATACAAGCATAAAAATCCTCCAACACAGAAGGTTGGGTGCCATCCAAAGATAAAATGACCTGAGTATCATCTGCATAATTTATAAGTTTCACCTTATGAGCCTGAATTATGTCAATTAGAGGGCTGAGATATACATTAAACATAATCGGGCTAACAGCAGACCCCTGTGGGACACCATGGCCAATATTAATAAAGGTTGATTGAAACGGCGGAAGGGCCACCGCCTGGCGCCTACCCAAAAGATAAGAGCGAAACTCCGGCCTCCTCGAGGCAGGTCAGCAAAATACTGTGGTTGACCGTGTCAAAGGCGGCAGACAACTCAAGCAATAAAAATATTGCCGATTGTCCCTTGCCTGTCAACAACCGAAGGTCGTCCTTCACGGTCAACAGAGCAGACTCCGTACCGTGGTCTGGGCGAAAGTCAAATTGGCCGTCCGCCAACTTATTATTACTCTCCAGAAACACCGACAGAGATCTGCTGACCCAGTGTTCAAGGATCTTCACGGGGTAAGGTGGGAGAGAGATTGGTCGATAGCTTTCTGGGCGTGCTAGATCAAGAGTAGCCATTTTCAGGAGCAGAGTAACCACGCCTGTTTCCAGCTAGATGGCACCTCCCCACTGGAGAGTGAGTAGTTACAGATCTGTCTAAGACTAGGAAACAGATCTGCAGCATATTCCTTCCACATTTTATGAGGAAGAGGGTCCAGTGAGAAGCCGGAAGTGACCTCCCGAGCCAACCTGCCAAACTCCTCCTCTGGCAACAATTCAAAATGATCCAAAATGCTCAAGTTTGTATTCCCAGCTTCCACCTCTACACTAGACGTCTTTTCTGCATCAGTAGACAAGGTGGTAATCAGTCCACTAGGACAGCTTACTGCTACCGCTGGAGTCGCTGTTTTAAGTCAATTCATGATGGTACTAATCTTTTCCTCAAAAAAGATTGCCAGTCTGTCACAAAGATCCTGAGATGGCAGAATCTCATCTTGCAAGCACTTAGGATTGGCAATCTCATTGACCAATCTAAAAACACATTTAGATTTATTTGATGATTTCAGAATAGTTTCTGAAAAATATTCTGATTTGGCTGTGAAGATTCCTTTATTATAGATGGATATAGCTGTTTTCCATGCAGCCTTATCCTCATCTACATAATGCTTGCGCCATTTCTTTTCAGCCTGTTTACAAATCAATTTCAGATTTCTTAGATTTTCATCAAACCAGCTAGCTGTATGTCTGCCTCTACTTTTGCATACTTTCAGAGCAGCAATTTGATTAGGTGTCGCCATAATCTCACTACACAATTCTATATAGTTCCCCTCCACTGATCTAACAACATCTAAGGTCTTATTAATGGTAAACGTTGAGGAGGATATTCCCTTCTTTAATGCCCCCTTCCAATCCCTGTTTAAGAAGCTCCTAGCTTCCCCATTAGCAGGAGCCACTCGGCTGGGGATACATGTTAAAAATTTAACCAGACAGTGGTCAGTCCACTCCATCGGAAGTACCTTTATATGTCCGGTGGCGTTTTCCTCACTAAAAACGAAATCCAGCATGTGGCCCCCTTTATATGTAGGCTCTTTCACCCCTTGACGGAGTCCAAGGTTCTCACAGGATTGGAGTGGAGAAGTGTGGCTCAATGATTAGAGTGGCAGACCCTGATGCAGAGGTCTAGCCCGGGACCAGGGTTCAATTCCCCGCCTCGGCGGGTCTTGAGCTCAAAAATTCCACGGGTCTGATAATTCTCGCCTCGGTGCCTATTCCAATCATGGAGTCCCACTCTGCAACTCTGGGCAATAGCTTGCTTAATCTCCACAACGGCCCCCACAACGCTAAGGATGCCTGGCCTCCACCTTGGGGGTGCCCAGGAGTGGACACCTCACAGGGAAAGCCAGGATGGGTTCCACAGCGGTATTCGTACAAGCGCCTTGAGACCCTTGCGGGTGAGTAGTGCGCTATACAAGTATCAATTTACATTTTTACATTTTAGTAGAGTAGAATATCCTGTATCCAAATTACCATTAAGCCACATGTTAAAGTCTCCAACTATAAGTAATCTTGAAGGTCTATAGCACACTATACCATCTAGCACATGTCCCTTGGTGTCTTTTAACGAAAAACGCAGGAGCTCAAATCCCTCCATCATATCACTCTCCAGAGGGGCAAAATTCCAACTATACCGACCCCCCCCCCTCCTCTACCAAAGCCTCTAGGTTAATGGAAGGCCTTATATCCCAGAGGACACGCCTGCTCCAAATCAGCCACCGGGTCAGGATATGTCCAGGTTCCCGTCATAAACACTGTGTCTAAATGGTGTGCTTCAATAAGTAATTGGATCTCAGTGCAGTGTTTAGGGAGGGAGCAGACATTCAATAGTCCACAGCTCAGAGCATCCCTCCTACGAATATCAGCATTCAGGCTAGTAGTTCCCTCAATACTCCTCCCTCATAACTCATAGTTTCGCCAGTCTTCCGCAGGGTCTCACTCGAATAATACTGAGTCCCTGCGTTACGAGCAGCATGGCTGGCACTGAGACGGGTGCAGACAAGCTTGCACGTCCACGCCATCACGGCGTTTAAGTAGGCAGAAAGAGGGAAAAAAAACTAGAGTGCTGACCCAGGAAACAGGTGTGTCCGCGGACAACACCGGGTCTAGTGCCTGAAAGTGCCAAGTGCAAAAGGAAGGTAAAGTCAGAGTCAATGTCCCCAGTAAAAAGTTAAAAAACAATTATTTTTAATCACTTCATTTTCAAAAAGCAAGTATCTATGCCCCCACCGCAACTCAGCATTGATGCCTCGTTATCACGTATGCTAAGCACCCACGCCAGCACAACATTTAAATAAGCAGAGAGAGGAACAAAAACTAGATTGCTGACCCAGGAAACAGGCGTGTCCGCGCTAACAGATGGACAACGCCGGGTCTAGTGCCTGAAAAGCAAAGGAAGGTAAAGTCAGAGTCAATGTCTCCAGTAAAAAATTAAAAACCAATTTTTTTTATCACTTCATTTTCAAAAAGCAAGTATCTAGGCCCCCACTGCAACTCAGCATTGATGCCTCGGTTGACATCAAATGCCAGTGTTCATATTGGTACCCAACGCAGTTTCACTCCTCATCAACCAGTAAGTCTAGAGGCGTGGCAATCGACCTCCACAGGGACCTCTCCTTGAAATTTGACAGCACATACAGGGACCAAGAGGGGAGACAGGTGGGAATTCAGGGAAAACTAGGCTCTACTCACACAACTATAATATCTGTTTAGGGGATGAATGGGGAACTCGAGGAGTTTTACTTTGACTTATTCCAGAGGATCTCACACTTTGCAACGGGGGATATAGTGGTCGGCGCCGACCTCAGTACTCCCTAGATCCAAAGCTAGATTGCTCTCACTCTTGAGATGGCGAGCTCCATCCCCCTACTGCCTTACTCCATGGACTGCAAGATCTGTCCTTGGCTGATGCTTTGCATAACCACTACCCCGAGGAACAGGACTATACATTCTACTCTAAAGTCCACAAAACCTATTTATGCTTAGACTGTTTCCTGGTCTCTCAGTCCTGGCTACCCAGGCTCATAGATTCTAAAATAAATGTCAAGTTTGTCTCTGATCGCGCCCCTGTGCAGCTGGTGGTAGAGCCCGCGGACCCGCATGCACTGTTCCGGAGGCTGTGGATAGTGAATGTGGTGGCGCGCCGAGACCCAACCCTGCAAGACAATATTGAAGATACCAAAGAACACTCTTTCACTGAAAACGACAATGGGGAGGTGTCCCCTGCAACTCTTTGGGATGCAGCAAAATAATTTTTGGGAGGGGAACGTATCTCCCACATAACAGCATTTCAGTGAGCGGCCAAAATCTGTAAGCAAGAATTAAAAATCCAAAAATCCCAGGTTGAGGCACAATACAAGAAATTGTCTCCATTAGAACTATAAGAGATCTCTGCAAGCTACCGGGAGAGCTCAATCAAGGGGGGTTGCGAGCAGCACCATCTCATACGAAGGGCCAGGTCTTGAGGGTCTTCCTGAAGGCTTGCAGTGCGGAGGTGCGTCTGATGCTGAGGGTGAGTTCATTCCAGGTCTTGGCCCGATGTAGGAGAAGGCTCTTCCTCCCGTTCTGGCTCTGCAAATGCGTGGTATTTCGGCCAGGGCAAGGTCGGCGGAGCGGAGGTTTCTTTTGGGTGCGTAGAAGGAGATTCTTTCATTGAAGTATTGGGGTCCGGTGTTGTGGAGGGATTTTTGTAGGCGTGAATGAGCAGCTTGAAGGTCACTCTCTTTTTAATAGGGAGCCAGTGGATGTCTTGAAGGTGCTGGGTGATGTGGTCTTGTCGTCGGATGCCAAGAATAAGTCTGGCTGCGGCATTCTGGATGGTCTGGAGTTTGATGAGTAGGTTTGTTGATTTTGGCATAGAGGGCATTCCCGTAGTCCAGTCTGAGGGGTATGAGTGTGTGGGCGACAGTCTTTCTGGATTGAGGGGATCCATTTGAAGGTCTTGCAGAGAATGCGGAGGATACTGAAGCATGTGAAAGATACGGCATTGACCTGTTGGTTCATGGTGAGGGAGGAGTCGAGTATGATGCTGAGGTTGCGGGCGTGGTCCATGGGATAGTTGCCGAGGGCGGTGGGCCAAACGGTGTTGTCCCATGCGGAGGTGGTGGATCTGAGATTGAGGACTTCCGTTTTCCCCAAATTGAGCTTCAGGCACCTGCTGCTCAACCAGGATGTGATGTCTTTCATTCCTTCCTGGAAACTGTGTCTAGTGATGTCAGGTTCCTTGGTAAGGGAGAGGATGAGCTGGGTGTTGTAGGCGTGTGATACTATGCTAAGTCTGTGTTTTCTGACAATGGTAGCGAGGGGAGCCATGTAGATGGTGAAGAGCGTGAGGCTGAGTGAGTATCCTTAGGGTAATTTGCAGCTGATCTCTGTGGGTTCAGAGAGGAAGGGCAGGAGTCTGATTCTTCGAGTTCGCCGGTGAGGAAGGAGCGGAACCAATCTTGGGCAGGTCCCTGTATGCCAGCATCTTGCGAGTCTGGCAGTTAGTGTGTGGTGGGAAACGGTGCCGAATGCTGCTGAGAGGTCTAGTAGGATGAGGGCAGCCATTTGGCCTTGGTCAAGGAGGGTGGTTATGGCGTCTGGTGTGACTAGGAGGGCGGTCTCCATGCTGTGGTTGCTGTGGCATCCGGCATGGGAAGTGTTGAGGATTGAGTTGGATTATATGAAGTTTGCCAGCTGGTTGTTGACGATCTTCTCAGTGACTTTGGCTGTGAAGTGAAGGAGAGAGAGCTGGAACAGATATTTATGAAGGAGGCAGCTAAGCAATTACTTCATGTCAATCAAACCTAATATGAGTGTGGGATAAGGCATACAGAATCTTGGCCTACAAACTGAGCTTGTGAGCGACACAGAACTATATCAAAGAGGTCAGAGATGAGGAAGACTAGTTGCTTCAGGAGACGGCAGAAATCCTCGCCATTATCCAGAACTTATATATGGCTCTCTATCAGGCCCACACCTTAGATGAGCAACTCTAAAATGGATTCCTCTGAGACTATTTGTACCTGGTAGAGAAGCTGAGTAGTGGTTGTTGGAGAAAGATATCATTCCGGGCGAAGTCCTGGCTGTCATTCACAATCTCCCATCCCACCAGACTACGGGCCCAGGTGGTTTCCTGCCTCCTTTCGTAAAACCTATGCTTCCCCATTGATCGATCCCTAACAAACGTTTAACTTTTTTTATGTCGGATATAATTACTGACACAATGCTGGGATTCCACGTTACCCTTCTTCTTGGCTGGAATGATAAATAGCCTCAAAGTGAATTTCATGCCCCAGCTCCTATATGCCCTCCAGATTCTCCCCCTAGCCATCCCTAAATCAACCCAAACACTGATTCGAAACAAAATGTTAAATCTCCACGGGTGTCAAAATTGTCCTTATTGTATTCCACTGCAAAAGAAAGTTTGGGTTTTCCTGATGTAACCACATACATGCTAGCGGTTCAGATCGGTCCTTCCCTTGACTGGAGCCAAGGCGCCGAGGGTAAGCTGTGGGTGCTGGTAGAACAAGATGTTTTCCCCGATCCCCTGGGCGGGCTTTTGTGGCTGCCAGCAGCAGCTCGGATGGGCGCCGTCACTGATAGCCAACCTCTCTTGGTCCATATGCAAACCATTAGGAGAAGGCATTCTCGTTCTACCCTTACCCCCTCACACCTGTAGCTAAAAACTCAAACTTCCCCCTGGCTTGTCAGACCCCATTTCCTCTTGACACCACGGCCAGTACAAAGATGATGATCTTTAGACTGGCGGGAACCTCCTAGTAAAACACGCACTAACTCAATGCGATACATATAGGTACACCCAGGCACTACACTGGGTGAGGGAAGACCAGGCTTGTGGAGCCATTCAGAGAGAGGAATCAACCATTGAATTCATATACACTAATAGCATTCTCCATAATGGTATCTCATGTATATGCCGCTATATTCTCGCCCTCACCCCCACAAAAAACATGCATGTGGGAGAGGGAATTGGACACTGACATTTATGATGAGTCATGGGGGGCTATAAGGCAGAGAGCTTACAAGTCATCTATTTGCCTCCGCTACAAAGGAGAATGCCTACAAAATACTGACACACTGGTACAACATCCCTGTGCAGCTACACAGGATGTTTGGGGGTTCAATGTTGAGTTGGAAGAGGTGCAGGGGTTGAGGTATCTTTCTATATGTAAGGTGGACCTGCCCACAGATCCAAGCATTTTGGAATGAAGTTCTCCTCAGGATATGCTCCATTCCCAATGTTTCATTGCCCTGCATCCTTTTACTGATCCTTCTATGGGACCCAGGTGAAGGCAAACTATACTCCATAATGACTCCTCAAGTGAGGCCGTTCTCTTACCTCCTTCTAGCCAAGCATTTGAATGTGACCTAGATGTGGAAATAAGCCCAGGCACCCTTCCTCAACATGTGGTGGGGGAGGTGTGGTTCATTTATGCCATGGTAAAAGTCACTGTCATTGTTCGTGACAGGGTCTCAAAAGTTAATGCAATATGCCACCCTTTTATCACTTACACGAAAAGGTCACAGAATGCAGGGGGGATACAGCTGACAATGTCAAAAACATTGAGAGCATCAGGGATTTGTGATATGTCTTCTTACAAAGCAAAGATCGAGACTCCACCTGTTACACATTCGGAATAAAGAAAAACCAAAGGAAATGATGGACGAAACGTTGACAATACAAGCACTCACCCCCAGTCAACTGATCTGGGTTTAATCCATCACCGTTTTTTAGCCCACTCTGCCACCCCAGTTCAGACACGGCCATATGCAAATCAGTCTGACCCTGTGCCTCATGGAAACAGTCCAGCCCCAACTGCCAAGCCATGCCTTCCCTGGACCGGAAACAAGCTACCGAGGACCGGTTTCTGGCATTTCAGCCGTTTTCAGCCCGGCTTGCTTGAATCCAGTGGCAAAATGAGCAAGGGACTCACGTCTGAGCATACCCTGCCAACTTATGGCGAACAAAGAAAAACCAAAGGAAATGATGGACGGAGCGTTGACAATACAAGCACTCACCCCCAGTCAACTGATCTGGGTTTAATCCATCACCGTTCATTCGGAATAGTCACTCACACGTCCTTACACATTCTGTGAGATGAGGAATCGTAGCTCTGCCCGAGCAGATTTGGAGGATAGATGAGGAGACAGCAATGCATGTGTACTGGACTGCATGCTTTTATGGTGTTGACTGTAACTGGCTATATGTTTTCAGACATGTCACAGCTATAATGTGAGTCTTGTTGATCTCAAAACAAGACATATAAAGTTGTGAGGAAAAAAAAAGAAATATAATATGACCCGTATGAATTAGTGATTATTCATGCAATGCCAATGCCAATTACTGTATCTCCTTGCTATTAAAAATCAATAAAACATACATTAGAAACAACACAATCAACACTTTGGGCCTATTACGACTTTGGCTGCCCCCCTGAGGCACCGTCACTTCTCCCTCTGCAGGAGGACCACATAGGCAGTGGTATGCCTACCCGCGGCTTCAGAGTTGAATCCAGTTCAGGCAGGCAGTGCTGCGGTGGTCTCACGGCAGTGGTATATTAGGCTCATAGGAGAGCCTAGCATGCAGAACACTGGCTTGAGAGTGCTGACTGCATGTTCCTGCACGGTGTGGCATGCACCATGTTGTTCATGCCATAACGTGCAGGAAAGGGGATGCAATTCGAGGGGTACATAACATATGCCTCTCTGTATGCACCCCTAGGCCCAGGAGCAGCAGGGGTCCTTGTTAGGGTCCCCTTAGTTAACTCTCTGCAACCCTTTTCATGGTGGGCTCACTTCCATGAAATAGGTGGTGAACAGGCAACTCATAATGAGCTCGGCATCGCTGCAGCTGCACCGCCTGCATATTACTGCTCCTGACCACTGTTCCACCACCTGGATCCCGGTGGACATGGAGGTCCTTTGGTGGTCTGACTGCCACACTTACAATGCAGCTGGCAGTCCTGCAGTTGTGGCAGTGGTTGGATCGCTACTGCCAGTACGGTGGTCCTGTGGACCACTGTGATTGTAATAAGGCCATTAAAAATGAGATTGTAAGCAGTGCCCTTTTCCTCATTTCCACTAAAAGACTATCTGCCCCTCAGTTTCTAGTTCTGCAGTACTTTATTTAGACTTGGGCAGTGTTTCACAATGTGCACAGTGCACTGAAAAGCTGGGTTTGTACTGTGTGTGCTCCTGTAAGACAGTTTAGAAGCCAGTATAGAAAAGATCTTGGGGCTCCTATCCGTTATGATTACACTTTTGTGCACATTGCTCAAGTACATTAAAATATACACTTCACTAATTTGCAGGGGTTGTTTTCCATGCAATGGATATCAACTGAACTTTGTCTGGTCTATGTCTTATTGTGGAACATACGGGAAAGAACACTTCCTTGAAGTGGCATGGATTGAGGCCCAGAATCGTATTACCAAAACTTCTGGGCATGCATACAAGGATGTAAGTTCATAGAAAATGTGCATCTATGTCCCCACGGCAATTTTTATTATGTTTGTGAAAGAAACTTTTTCTTTTTTGGGAGCAGTGCATGGTGCCTCCGATTCTAAGGGATATTCCCAACTTGGCTGCCCTGAGAGCCAGTTCAAACCGGGTATCCCCACCATTGTATGCCCAAGGGTGCCCCTACACATCTCTGCATGAGGCATAGGTGCTTCAATTACTGTCTAGAGGGAATCCAATCCACAAGGTGGTCTACCAGAACAGCCCTTGATAAATGCTAGATCAACTTCAAAATAGAAACTGAACAGTGGAGAGCATTCTGGGAAGAGTTTCTTCCCTGAAACATTTGTGAGTGGTTAGACGTTTACATTTGGAGCATGCACTGACTCTCACTGGAATTGGGTCAAGGTTCAACCGTCCGTCCTTGGACAAAGACATTTCAAAGTGACTCTTCCGATCACAAAAGAAACGTTGTCCATGAAACTCCTTTTGCATGTGCAAGTTAAAGGACAGAAAAACAGCGAATGAGCATAGCTGTAATTACCCTCTGTTAAGAAAAAAATTAATGCAGCACGCAAATGTTTATTGGAAGCTAAAGAAATTGGGTTTTAAATACTGTATGAACAAGTCATTGTCACGTTGATCCGCAGGGTGCACATAAACCCTTGTGCAAATGATATATACATTGTCTTTACACAGTATGTAAATATTTGTGACATTAACATTTAACTAATTTTTACATAAAGTGTTCTACCCTTTGTCACAGTTATGCACAATGTATGTTAACATCTGAAAAGTAGTTTTAAACAAAAATGCTAGCGTTCTGCTTATGGCATGCTCAGTTTGGAGGTATTCAAAAAAGATTCCTCTCCCTTTGACAGTTTATATATGTATGTGTATCTGTGGTCACACTTAGGGACTCCAAGCTAATTAAAGCTAATTCATTTCTACTGCCACCTATCCTGGAGGCATTGTATCTCTTGTGAGCCTTGACTAAATTATCCCACCAGATAGCCATACCACTTTGTTATATCAATTACCTGATTTTCTCAATGAGAAGTATTTTTAAATATGCTGCTTTTTCCGGCGGTCAGAAATGTTATCTTATTTCTACAAAACATAATTTGTTTTGTTGAATGCTTTGTGTGTCCTGTCGTGAAGCTCAATTTACTGGCCATCTGCAGCCACTGGAGGGAGTGCTGGTCCAAAGGCAAATGGCCCCTACACAGCATGTGTCTGGCTGAAGAAAATAAATGAAATGTTGTGATAGGCAAAGACACACACTAATGATGTCATTCATCCGGCTGCTGTGCAATGCTAGAACAATTTCGATTCAGTGTAGGAAGATCAGTAGATAGAACAATTGATTGAGAGCATTAAAATGAAAATAATGTTAGAGATCATTCCACCAAGGATGATCAAAGTCCTTTAGAGCTACCAGCTTCTTAACGAATGATATAGGATCATAAGAGAGACCAAGAACTCTCAAGCACCAATCACTGGAAACTATCTGTAAGATATTCTTACTTTGATCTTTCTGACACCCATCTGTAGTGTCGCCCTGCCTGACCTCCTGTATGAGACAGGACAGGCAGCAGGAAAAGGAAGTGAGTCACAGGGAGGAGTTTAGTCTGTAAGCCAGTGTGAGGCTGGCAGGGAATAAAGTAAGACGTGCATTCCTTACCTCTGCCTCGGTGTGTTATTTGCGATGAGCGCCAGCGCTGCGACAATGGCGACGAGGGTGGGATGTTTCTAAACCCCACAAGCAGCCCCGCTCAGCCACCCAACGTGGCCGACCACCGAACCCTGCAGCGGAAAGAAAATCCGCCGAAGCCCAGAAAACACCCGACTGCAGCCGGTGAGAAGCGCTCGCCGATACTGCCCTGGGAGAAGAGGCGCGAAGAAACCAGAGCGCGGGTGCTCGGAAAACACCCCAGACACCCGACTGCCGCACTAGGAGGTAGGCGCGTATTCCAGAGCGCGACCCCACGTGCCAGAAGTGAGCAGCCGAGTGTGTAGCGCTGGAGAGCGGCACCCGATCCCAGGCGCGAGTGAAGAAAGAAGAGCCAGAACGGGACACAGCGTGAGGAGCGACGGTGAGTTCAAGCCCGATCGCTCCCCTCACGCGTGCTGTCTGCCGGGTCCAGGGACAGAGACACAAGGCCTACTGTCCCGCGCGGCGGCCATTTTGGAGTCAGGCGCCGCCCTTCAACAGACCCACATTCTCTCTCTGGCGGCCATCCTAAGGTCAGGCGCCTTTGCTTCCAAAGACATTACCGGTCCACAGAGGCAACTGAGAAGCGAAATTGCTCAATAAAGAGACTAATAATAACACATAAGCACTGCGTGCAACTAATAAGCACCGGACAAATGCTTTCACAGCCAGTTAAGCGCAGATGTCCAATCCGGGCCCTGACAGCTCATCGGCCACAGCATCAAGTGCATCAAGCACAGCGAGCTCAGGAAGCCCTGCTCCCAGCACAGGAAGCCCAGCTCCCAGCACCAGAGGCCCTGCTCCCACTGCACCTGCAATGGCGAATAACCCAGAGGGAGCCTCCTTCATGCGCCAACCTCAGCCTTTACCACTGACGCCAGGTAACAGCATGGGCCCATCGTGGAAAACATGGAGTGAAGACTTTGAGGACTACATGGTCGGATCCCTAGTACAAGACAACAAGCAAAAACTTGTGGCTCTGAGGAATCTGATTGGTCCGGACACTGCGCAAATCATCAAAGAACTGCCCAATGCTGCAACAGCTACCTATGATGAAACCAAAGCTGCACTTGACAGACGCTTTCTCCACAAACGCAATGTGGATTATGAGCGCCACACATTCAACCTCGCCACGCAGGAGAAAGATGAATGTATGAGTGACTTCATCATGCGCATACGGAGACTCGCACGATACTGCGACTTTGATAACTTTAAAACGGAAGATGCCCTGAGGCTCCGCATCATCGACGGCTGTTCGTCTGAAGCCCTGCGCCGAAGGCTCCTAAAAAAACCATACACATTAGAGGAAATCGAGGAACTGACAAGAATCAATGACCAGGCGGAGGACTACGCGAAGCGAATGGGGACACAGAAATCGTCGGATCACAAAGACCATGCTCTGCGCATTCAAGCACACCGGTCCTCCAAGCCCGTCAAGCCCACCTCCAAGTCCTACAGGTCTCAGCCGTCACGTCGAAGCTCGCGACACACGAGACCCTCAAAAGCGTCGCCCACCTGTTTTAGGTGCGGTCAGGACTACCCCCACTCAGGACAGTGCCCAGCCATCGGGCAACGATGCCACCGCTGTGGCAGAGACAATCACTTCGAGGTCGCATGCCAAGCCAAGCAACCTAGTCACCGATCATCAACCAAGGGGCATGAGTCACGCCATCACGCCCGAGCCATAAAAGACAAGGGACGCAGGTCCTCTAGCTCGTCCGACTCCAGCGTCCAGTCAGCATACTCACATCAGTCAAGAGGTCGTTCCGGAAGTAGCCATCGCTCCAGACGCCATGTGACGGACTCCTATCGGTCCCGCAGAGACACATCCAGTGAGTCACCATCGCGCACCCTCACGCCACAAGACAGTGATGAATACATATGCATGGTAACTACTCCGGAACGTGATGAGTACATATGCATGGTTGCTGACCCAGATCGTCTGAAGCGATATCCAAAACTCGACATCCTGATAGGCGACCACCCAGCTAAATTTGTCTTGGACTCTGGAGCATCTTTAAATTACATCTGTGCTCTAGAACATCAATCCATGAAACACAAGCCTAAACTGGAACCTGCTGCTGTCCGTGTCTTCACATGGATGTCACGCAAACCACTGCCTTGTCTAGGCCGCTTCCACACCACTCTCACGTTCAAGGACCGGACAATTGATGCCTACATTCACGTAGTGGAGGGACCAGATCTGGCAGATTGTCTCCTCAGTCTCCCCACAGCAGAAAGACTCAAACTCGTGGAACTCCTCTACATGACGGAGGACACTCCCGACATCGTTGCAAAATTTCCCAACTTATTCAAAGGGCTTGGGAAGCTCAATCATTTCAAAGTAAAGCTTCACATCAACGAGAACGTGACACCGATTGCCCAACACCATAGGAAGGTGCCATTCCATCTCCAAAAGGCCGTTGATGACGAGCTCCAAGATCTCCTTCGAACAGACATCATAGAACGTACGACGGGTCCCACTCCGTGGGTATCGCCAGTTGTAGTAGTTCCAAAACGAGGAGAAGACAACAAGGTCAGGCTGTGCGTTGACATGCGCGCGCCCAACACTGCCATCGAGCGGGAACGCCATCCTGGGCCGCATATCAGTGACATGATTACCAAGCTGAATGGTGCCACAGTATTCTCCAAGCTCGACCTTAATAAAGGCTATCACCAGCTGGAGCTCCATGACAAATCGAGATATATCACAACTTTTACCACTCACCAAGGCCTTTTTCGTTACAAACGCCTGAACTTTGGCATATCCTCGGCTGCCGAGATCTTCCAGGAAGCCATCAGACGAGTCATCCAAGGCATCCCAAATGCCTTCAACTACAGTGACGACCTGCTGGTGTTTGGGAAGGACAGAACAGAACACGACACGGCCCTGGACAGGGTCTGCCATGCACTGATGTCGGCAAACCTAACACTTAATGCGAGCAAGTGTGAATTCCATAAAGACACCTTAAAATTCTACGGACACATTTTCTCGAAGGAGGGCATGAGACCAGACCCTGAGAAAGTGGCAGCCCTGGCTGACACTCAGAAACCCCGTGATGTCACTGACCTACGTTCTTTCCTTGGCATGGCAAGCTACTGCGCGAGGTACATCCGCGACTACGCCACGATCAGCTACCCCCTGCGGGAACTCACTCGCCAAGATCAGCCATTCGACTGGACGGAGGCGTGTCAACATGCATTCTCTGTCATCAAACATGCCGTGGGGTCTGCCATCAATCTGGCGTACTTCGACACGAAGAAGAAAACTGAAATCACTGTGGATGCCAGTCCTGTGGGCCTGGGTGCCATTCTGGCCCAATACCGAGAAGACTCAGACCAGCGTCACATCATCGCCTACGCTAGTCGCAGTCTGACAGATACAGAAAAAGCATACTCCCAGCCGGAGAAGGAAAGCCTGGCCGTGGTGTGGGCCTGCGAACACTTCCACCTTTTTGTGTATGGCAAACATTTCACGATCATCACGGACCATCAGGCGCTCATTACCATCTTTGGCAACCCCAATGCGAAAATGCCACCACGCATTGAGCGGTGGGGCCTGCGCCTCCAAGACTACGTCTTCTCCATCATCCATAAACCTGGGAAAGCTGAAAACCCAGCTGACTTCATGTCGCGACACCCACTGGCGGGTGCCCGTTCTGCACTCTCTGTAGCTGACGAATATCTTCACTTTGTTGTTGACGCTGCGTGTCCTCCCACAGTTCCTATCGAAGCCATCCAGGAGGCGTCTGCACTCGACCCCCTTGTCCAAGCAGTGATGACCCGAATTCGCTCCAACTCCTGGAGGGACATGAAGCAGTCCTCCTCCGAGTCTGCTCAACTCCGACAGGACCTAGCCGCATTCCAACGAGTGCGCGAAGAACTCTCCATCAGTGACAATGGTCTCCTTTTGAGAGGGGGGAGGATTGTAATTCCTCTCAAATTACGCCAAGGAGTCATTAACCTGGCACATGAAGGGCACAGAGGCATCAATGCAACCAAGAAAGCCCTGAGAGAACGTGTTTGGTTCCCCACCCTTGACTACATGGTCGAGACAACTCTGAAGGACTGCGTCACTTGCCAAGTAGTCAGCAAGGAAGAGCCACCGGCACCGTTACAAATGTCAGAACTGCCAGACGGAGTATGGCAACAGATAGCGGTCGACTTCTTTGGCCCACTACAATCAGGACAGTACATCATTGTTGCCATGGATGAATACTCCCGCTTCCCATTTGCACAATTGATATCATCAACTCGAGCAACGACAGTAATCCCAGTGCTTGATGAGATATTCGCAGCTTGGGGCATCCCACTGCGAGTAAAAACAGATAATGGACCTCCTTTCAACGGTCATGACTTCACGAACTTTGCAACCCACCTCAACTTCAAGCACCAGAAAATTACTCCGCTATGGCCACAGGCAAATGGCATGGTGGAGCGTTTTATGGGGACACTAAAAAGAGCAATCCAGCAGGCAGAACTGACCCACCGAGATGTCCAGCAGACATTAAACGAAGTACTCAGAGCATATCGGAATACGCCGCACAACACCACAGCCCAGTGCCCAGCAACTGTAATGCTAGGAAGGACACCCAGGACAAGACTGCCCATGCTAAATGACAGTCTGCAACAACGGACAGTCACCGTTGATCACAACACCCTTGTGGATATTGATCACACCCGAAAACATCAAATGAAAACATATGCTGATCAACGTAGACATGCCAAAGACTCCAACATACAAGAAGGAGACTGGGTCATAGTGCGAAGTGATCAGCGATCCAAGGCAGATAGTCGATACCTCGACATTCCCATGCAGGTCACCAAGAAGAAAGGGACCATGGTCACAGCCAAAGCTGACCACAAACAAGTGACAAGAAACATCTCGCACTTCAGGAAATGCAACCGACGTGGCGGCCATGATGCCACGCCAAGCCCATTCTCAAGTGACTCTTCCAATCAGAGCGACAACAGTGACCCAAACCATCATAGCCCCACGCGGATGGTGGAAACTACACATCGACACAGTCCTCACAGTCACGGTCCTGTGACAAGACATAGAGAACGACCGCAACGTCTAATCAGGAAGCCCCGACGTCTGGTCGAAGAGATATAGAAGAAGTGAGACTCTGCAAAACAGGGGAGATGTAGTGTCGCCCTGCCTGACCTCCTGTATGAGACAGGACAGGCAGCAGGAAAAGGAAGTGAGTCACAGGGAGGAGTTTAGTCTGTAAGCCAGTGTGAGGCTGGCAGGGAATAAAGTAAGACGTGCATTCCTTACCTCTGCCTCGGTGTGTTATTTGCGATGAGCGCCAGCGCTGCGACACCATCCAATGGTTAGCTAGTTGGCCTGAGAACTACGAGCATATGCTTGGAATCATTCTTGTAGCTAGCTACAGAAAGTTTTCCAAATCAAAGTATGAGTTAACAGTGCCATCAGCTAAACATTTCTGTAGATACTAAAGGAGCTTCATACTTCAACAATAAAACATTTCTATTAATCTCAACTAAATATTACGTAATAATCAGCATTGATAGAAAAATAATGATCAACCTCCAGATTATTGAGTGTACAACTACTGGATCACTAATTTTTAGTAATAATTCTTCCTAGGCAACAGCATACCTGTCTAAAGTCAGGTTAAACATAGAAGGTTAATAAACAGAAGCCTCATTATACTATATGTTAGTATATTGAGGCTTCTGTTTATCAACCTTCTATGTTTAACCTGACTTTAGACAGGTAAGCTGTTGCCTAGGAAGAATTATTACAAAAAATTGTTGTTGCCCTGTCCTAGGAACTCTGTCTAGACTCAGGGGGTCCCTTTTTTTTATTATATTCAACTACTGTATCACTCGCATTCTTGTATAAATCATCCTGCAATCTACATAGAAGTAAAGTAGGACGTTCCCATATCACCTGGGTATTGTGTTCAAAACTTTGAAAAATCTAAATGTCTTCTTAATCTTAGTACCTTTTTTAGTAATTGAGACAACTATTACCAAGTCGAAAAAAAGAGACTCGGTTTGTTAATAACAGAAGGTGATGTGCAGGTCAATAATTAGACTTTCCGCAAGGTCAACCAAGGCTTCCATCCCTCCGATCAGAAAACTGAATGCCATTAAATTAGGCAATAATAAAACCTGTCATTTGCAGTGTTTCTACAACAGAAGAGTCATATGAAGCAAATATTAGCTCTCTACAGGTCTCCAGAAAGTCCCTTCTCCTCAGAGCATTATTTGAGACCTTAGAATGGCAACTCCAATTTGTTATAGTCTTCCGAGTGTACTAGCCAGTTGCTTATTTTTACAGTTCGAAATGGCTGATGAAAGCTATTGTCACAGAAATGCAAAAGGAATTATCAAGGTCATTTGTAACCTTGGAATCCAAGTATTCTACAAAAAAACTTACATTCTAAAGCAATTAGTGCACAGAAATGTACAACGTTTTCCGTAAGAAAAAATAAACATGTTAAAAGTGATAGTTGTCAGCCTGCTATATTTAGGCTACTGGTTCAGAGAAGTCACCAAACAAGCCTCTCGCCCTACTCCAAATATATAAAATGATTATGCATCATGACATCATTTTTGTGAAAATTGTTTGAAAATGTTTAACCTAAGTTTTTTATAATCTTATCACACACTTGTCTTTTCAAAAAGTGTCAATTTTTTTAACTTCAGTCAAATAGTGAGATAAAATCACATACTTCACAGAATGAAGCCGGATTGCTGACTAATGTTTGTATATGTGACACATCTCCATCTTCCATTACTAACTTCTAAAGCACTCCTTTTAGACTGTTTATCCTACGCAGCTGATTCATCACTTCTCAATGTTGCTTTCCGCCATTTTGTATTTGTTACCCTCTTTCTGCTTGTCTCCCTTTCCTGACGATGTAGCTTCTCTCGCACACTGAACTTGTTGCTTTCACTGTACTTCTTGATAACATGCTAGTCCTTAAGTGTACTTACCATCTCCCTTTTTGTCTTTTTCATTCTTAAAAAAGCTTGATTTCAGCCTACTACCTTCCTTCTGCTGTTTTTGTCCCATCTGCCGCAATAGCAAAGGGGAAGCAGACACATGTATTTCCAAAAGAAAAAGGGGGTTATTTACAAGCCCCTTGCGCCACTTTTGCGTCATTTTTAACATGGGGAAAATGACGCAAAAGTGGCGCAAGGGGCTTGTAAATAACCCCCAAAGAGTGTAACAGCCTACCCTAGTAAGATCCTCTCTTGTACAGTTTTGAACTCCCTCCCGATCAGTTGGTGTTGGAATACACAATCAGATGACATTTTACAGATATGCATACTTCATGAACATGATGATGAAAATGGTAAAACAACAAACGTGAAGGTGACTTTTAACAACAAATGTTATTACCTTGAATATCTGTCCGTATTCATATCAGCCTCTGGCCATCTGAAATTCCCAGCAGAACAGAACCATGCGTGGATGAATTACATTAGTGAATACTGATTATTGACGCATATGACGAACATTCAGTCAAATACATATATACTAGATATTATATTTTTACATGTGGGCCAGGATCCAGTATTTTCATTAGATTCATAGTTTTCATGGCCACAATTAAAGAAATAGGGGCATATTTATCAATCTTCCATGTAGCGCAACACAGCAAGTCACCCTAATGTGCTGTGCTGTGCTGCCCTGAGTGAAAGAGAAAGGGCAGGAATGCGCAGTATTTCACATTGTACAGTGCATTTCTGTCCCTTCCTAGAGCTGGTGCACTTTTAACTGCCTAGTACCAAAGCAGGCACCTTGAGTCATGTTGCAAGAGCGCCTGTGCAGTAGGCAGGATTGTTTGTGCAAGAAGGGTTTGCCTTTCTGCACAAAACAATCCTCCTAGGTGTTTTCCTCCTTGCATGTGTGCTGCAAGAGGAAAATGAGGAGAAATAAAGATATTGCTTCTAGTTACACCTCACCTGGGTGGCGTAGCATTTTGACGCATTCCCATGTCTACTACTAATGGTAAATCTGGGAATGTGCCAGAATCCATAGTGGATGTGTGGGAACAACCACGCTCCACCCCTGGCATGACCTCCCTGCCGCAGAGTAACACAAGGCAGCGATTTGCGCTGCCTTGCGTTACTACAGATGTATCAAGCTATGCAGGGCAACGCAAGGTGGCCTTGCAAGGCTTGACAAATCTCAATTAGGTTTTGCGTCGCCCGTGCATCCCCTTGGCTGGCACAAGGGCAGGGTAAAACATTTATAAATATGCCCCATGTTGTTCAAATGCTGTTACGACACAGTAGAGATCTCAGGATATACATCATAACACCCAATCTTTGGAGAGGTTCCCTCTACCCATAGGAAAATAACTAGAAAGGCTCATTAATAATGTTTCGGCTGACTAGTTGTGGTGCATGCTGGCCAGCCCTTTGCAGCTGGTGCGCCGGCCTCCTAGTCTTGTCCGGGTTGGAGGGCACGTTTTCCTGAGGCCTGGCTGGGTGGATGACTCGCCGCGCTCGCTGGGCTATTCCTCCAGGCTGTGTTGTTGGTGCATCTAACCTTGTGTCCAGCCTCCTGCTGCCCTGGTGTGGTTGCTACAGTTTGCCTTGGGCAGACTGAGGAGGTGGATGTGGGGGCCTTGTTCGGAGCTGCCGGGCACCCCTCCTGGGGAGTACCACGTAGCGGTTTTGCTTTGTGTTTCCTCCTCGGCTGTTGGGCTCCAGGAGTTGAACTGCATGTACAATAGAAATGTTTACTTGACGCCCTGTTGGTGCCTGTTCCCGGCGTAGGTTGTGGTTTGTGCCGGGGGTGGTTTGGTTGGCTATCCTTGGCTGTCCGGTTTGGATGTTTGTTGGGCTGTTTCACCCAATTGTGGGTTCTGTTTTCAGAATCATGGACTGTTTGCATCCCAGTGGGTCCACTCAGCCTTTCATCTTCTATGATGGTGTGCTGCACGGTTCACTCCTGTGGTCCTCATGGGGTCACTGGTACCTCCTTTGGGGAGCGGTTGCGCCTTGTGTCTGGGTTGCCGGCTTTGTTGTTGTGGTCCCAGGTTCATGTCTGGTGGGTGCCTCAATCATTCTGTGGTTCTGGAAAGTTCTCATCATCTCCCCGAGCCTCTGTATGTCTGTGCCCTTTTGTCAGGCCTCTGGAGCACATGTTCAGCGCTGTGTTGCCTTCTACTCCTGGGTTTTGACCTCTGGCCATCCTCCCTCATCGCTCCTGCTCTTGTCTTCTTCAGGGGTTGTGCTAGGCTGGGCCTAGTTCGTTCATGGGCCTGTGGCCATTCCTCCCATTCAGATTAGATCTCTCTGCAGCTTTCGATACCGTGCTGAATGATAGACTCCTGAATAGGTTACAGGACTGTTATCTAGGCAGCACAGTTCTGAAGTGGTTCTCCTCCTTCCTGGAGGACAGACGCCAGGAAGTTAGGACTCCCCCTTTCGCTGCTTCTACCCCACCCTGAAGGTGGGAGTTCCTCAGGGTTCGATACTGAGTCCCACTCTTTACAACCTTTACATGTCTCCCCTGGCTTCTCTGGCAGAAGAGTGCAGTGCTAAAGTTATCTCTTATGCAGATGACATGCAGCTTATGTTCCACTGTGACAAGGAAGCAGACTTTGAAGGTGAAACAATCAACCTATGTCTTTCAAAGGTTTTTTCCTGGCTGAGGTTGAACCAGCTTAAATGCAACCCTGAGAAATCTGAAGTCATCTTTTTGATCTCCTCACCCACAGATGAGTGGAAACGGTGGGGGCCATCAGACATGTCTCCGCCCCTTTCCTCTGTTAGCACAGTCAAAAATCTGGGCATCAAGATTGTCAACGAAAGTGCAGGTCCAGTCAGTCGCTGGCTCCTGTTTTGGCCTCTTATGATGCTTAGGAAATTCCTTCCCCTCCTGCATCCTGATCACAGGAAGACCGTTGTCTAAGCTCTGATTGTTTCCAAACTGGACTATGTCAAAGTATTGTACCTAGGTCTTCCCGAATATCTGCTTAGCTTCTTACAGGTGGTCCAGAACATGGCCGCACAGGCGGTCCTCCTGCTCAAAACCAGGACCCATATTTCACCTCATCCGAAGGCCCTACATTGGCTTCCCGTAAGAAATAAAATGTATTTTAAGGCCTTAGTTCTCATCTTCAAGGCCCTGCAGGGAAACGGTGTGCAGTAGTACCTCAGAAGGAGAGTCACACATTATGTGCCTCCTAGAATCTTGAGGTCTTCTACACTGTATCTGGTTTTCATTCCTAAGATCTGCTGCATCCGCACAGGCATCCACTCTTTCCAGGTACAGGGTACATGTGCCTGGAACTTCTTACCTCTGACACTCAGACAGTTGTTCGATGTATCCACAGTTAGGAAAATGCTAAAAACCTGGCTTTTCCGGAACTAACCCCGGGTCATTCTGCCCGTTGGGGCAGCAGCAGGTCTGATTGAGTCTTTCAGTGCCGGGACACTCTTCCCTGAGTAGCCGTGTGCTTTATAAATGCTCTTGCATTCATTCATTCATTCATCCCTGTTGGTGCATGTTCCGCTCTGTTCTTGGGGTTTGTGGGTGTCCGCCTGGCTGTGTTTGTTCACCCAGCAATGGCCTTGTTGTTTGGTGTTCTTCTTGCTATGAGGTTCCGCTGGGCTGGCCCTGGTTGGTCCCTGGTTTAGGGTCTGCCAGGGTCTGCTTAATGTTGTGGGCTTTTGGTTTGTCCCTGGTGGATCGTCTGGCCGGTGGGTCAGCTTGGCCCGTGGCCATGCCTCCTTTTGTCCTCCTGTTCTTTCTGCGCTGAGTGGTGCTGCTGGTTGAGGTGTGGTTCCTGCCTTGTTTGCCCGGGAGTTTGTGGCTGGCTGTCTTGTTGGGTTTGTGCCGGGTCTGGGCTGTGTTCCTCCTGACGTTTTTCTTTCTTCACCCTGTTTTGGTGTGTGGGTTGCTTCTGGTCCGGTCTTGGCCTGGTGGGTGTCTGGTCCCTCTCCGGTTGGGTCCTGGGCCTTGCAAGGTGATGTGGTCCTAGCCTTTGTGGCCTCAGCCCGCATTCCAGCAGCACCGGTCTTTTGCCTGGGCGGCTACATCAGTCTTCCAGTTGTGCCCCCCTCCTTGGGCCCGCTCTTTTTGGCGGTGTCTGTCGGTCGTTGTTCGCCCCCTTCCACCCTATGTCAGGGTGCTGTTGTGGGGTGTTTGTCTTGCCCCTTTGGGTGCCTGCATGGCTGGATGCTGGTTTCCTGGGGCTTACAGCTGTGGTTTGGGGAGTCTTGTGCCTCTGGCCGCTCCACTTCCTCCTGTTCCTGGGATGATGTCCCTCTATCTGTGTTGGTGTTTCACCGTTACGTTTTCTCCGGGTCCGCTTGCTCTCTAGCTTCATAGTGTGTCTGTTTGGCCTGATCGGAACTCTTTCTCTGCTTTGGCCTCTTCTGGTCTCTGTTCCTGTGTGGGGAGGTGGGGGCTGTGTGTCCTGCGTTGGTGCTGGGCTCCCGGTCTGGGTCTGGGGCTTTGGCTGCTACCTCTGTTTTATTTTGGGCCTGGCTGTTCTGTTCTCGGCCATGGCTGGTGGAGACCTTTTGGCTGTTGCCTTGTTTGGGTTTTGATCCTGAGTAGTCCGGTGGGTCTGTGTCGGGGGTATCTAATGCCCTCCCTGGCCTTTGCTTTTGCCTGGGCTCTGCTGGGACCTTCCCCGATTTGGGCCTTCCAGGATGTTGGTTGGGCCACCGTCCTGGTCCTTCCGGGCCTCTGTGGCTTCCGTGTTGGTGGCCTCTGGTCTTTGCTGCCCTGTCTGACGTTTGGTTGGCTGCCTGCTTGTTCTCTTTGGGGTAGTTTCTGGCTGGATGGTTCTTACTGCCCTTTCTGGGTTTGGCTGTTATGCTGCTGGTGTTGGGGATTGCTTGGGGTTTCCCTTGCTGTAGTCCTAGGTTCTCTAGGAGGCCTGGTCGGCTGACGGTTCGATTGTGGGTGCAGTTGCACCTCTTCTCCGGTGGTCGGTGTGTGCCTTCTCCGTTCACCTCTGGGTTTGCAGTTGGGTGTCCTCCTGGAGCTATGTTCTTTGGGGCGGAGTCTCCCTCTTGTTCCCGTTTGTTCTTCGGTTTCCCCCAGTCTCTGTGGCCTGAAGGGTTGGCCTTGCCTGACCCTGCTGCTCTTGCCCTAGTTCAGTTTTGGGCCTTGTTTCGTGTTGCGTTTTGTGCCTCCTGGCTCATCCACTGTCCTTTCCGGTTCAGTTGGGGTTGGGTTCCGGCTTTCTAGTCCTCCTGGTTCGTCTTTTGGTCTTTTGGAGGCCGGTTTTCTGTGGGTGTTCACTCCTGCGCCCTTCTGGCTCTGGGGCCTTTTGAGGCAGCATTTCGAAGTTGTGTTCATGTTTCCCCGGCTTTCTTGTGTGTGCCTTTGGTTTTGCCTCTTGCACTGTCCCTGGGCTCTCGTTCTGGCTCCCTCTACCGTGCTGGGGGCTTGGTGTTTGCTGTGTGTTGGCTCTGGTGGTTGGTGTTGGCTGTTCTTCCCTGGGGCCTGGTCCTTCTCAGTGGGGTGTCGGTGGCATTGTCCTCTGTGCTCTGGTTGGGGGGCTGGCACTTGGCCAATGCTTACCCCCTTCCTGCTTTGTTCTGGGTGGTCCTGCCCTTAGTTGGTCCTTTGGGTTTGAGCCTTTGCCCTGTTGTCTGGCCGTGTCCTCTTTTCTTTCTGGGTTTGGGCTCTGGTGGGTCTGCCCCTGTGTGATGGGGTTTGCCCTGTGGTTGGCCCCTTTCGCCCTTCATGCCTGGTTGCGTTGGTGGCTGTGGGGCCTTCCTTCTTCCCCTCGTCTTTCTTGGGGTTGCTTGTGGGTTTGTTTGGCTGTCGGGGCTTCCCTTCTGTTCTTGCACGGGCTCGCTCTGTGTCTGTGCTTCTTCTGGGTAGATGTAGCTGCCTGGTCATGCTGGACTTGTCGGCCTTTTGTCTGTTGGATGTTATAAATGTGATTTCTGGTTGGCTAAGAAACCACCACTCTAGTCAGGGCAAGGGAGTTACACACCAAGATAACCCCTGCTCACCCCCTTGGTAGCTTGGCACGAGCAGTCAGGCTTATCCGGGAGGCAATGTGTAAAGAGTTTGCACAACACACACACAGCAGCAACACACTAGGCACACCACAAATAAAGGAACTCCACACAAGGTTATATATAAAAATAGCCTTTGAATTACCATAAACACATTAGATCATAATCACACATTTACACTGTGCCAACTGGCACTGGGAAGTATTTACAGGGGATTATTTACACCAGGTTAGGGCCCCGTGGCCCACTGTCAGAATCAGCACTTAGTAGAAATAGCACTTAGAATATAGGATAATTGTAGCAGAAAATAACAGTTGTAGAACACTATCAGTAACCACCGGTAAAAGGTAGGTACACACTACGCAATACTAATCTCTTTAGGCATAGATCACGCAGGGAAACATACATTCACTAATATAAAGTAGACTAGGCAGAACAACCTCCTAAGCATAAAAACACAGTTAGAGGTCTAAAGCAGGAATAAAGGCATTGCATGTTACGCACAAATCACATTAGCAAGAACTATGTAATTACCAACATAACCACATTAGGCAATTTTCATCATAAACACAGTAGGCAATCACCTTGCGCCAAAATCACATAGGATACTGACCCCAGGCCACTTGGCCTTCCACAGGGGCTCAAACGCCCTTTATCCCAAAAGTCAGGGCTGCGTAGCCAGCCAAAGAAGAGTGCGCAAGAGTTTAGGGCCTAAACGTAGAAGCTGCCCACTAATTGCTGGGCAGCTGGGGAACTGCGCATGGGCACCAGCATGCCTCCTGGCTCTCATCTGGGGCTCCTAAGGAAACAACAGTGCCCCCAAAACAACTTGGGAGCCTCGTAGGCTCTGCAATGAAAAACTGCCACCAACCACGTGGGAGCCAGGTAGGCTCTAAACACAAAATGCCCCTACACATTGGAGCCTCGTGGGCTCTGAATGGAAAATGCCCCAATTACCATGTTGGAGCCTCATGGGCTCTGAACACAAAATTCCCCCACACGTTGGAGCCTTGTGGAGCAAAAGGTGCCTCTTGTTGGAGCAGCCCGCTGACCAGACGGGGCCGCTCGACACACGGAGAACACTGTGCCTCTCTCAGGCACTCCTAACCTGCCCGGAGCTCTCCCCAGCCCATCGACACTCACCGGGCGGCTGTCTCTCGCCTCGCCCGGCCCCCCTCTGGGGACCGGGGGTTTTGTTAGGGAGCCCGCGAGGCTCCGGATCCCTTCCGCCTCGTGGCGTGGCTGCGGCTGCTCGAGCCCCCTTTCGTTGTGAGGCCAAACCCGCGGCTGGGACCAATCCCAGCACGGCGGCCTTGTGACGTCAGCAGCAGCTCGGCCGGGGATTCCTGGGCCCGCGGCGGTGAGACGGAGTAGGCACTCAGTTAAATGCAAAGTCCCTGGCGGGGTGGGAACCTGCTAGGGGACGTTAGAAATGGCAATGGCACAAAACCACTGGCGGGGTGGGCACCCGCTAGGGGTATTTCAAATGCACAAGGCTGGGGGGGATCCCCACGACGCCGCTGCTCGCTGCAGGCACCAGCCTTCCTCCCGGGGGTAGAAAGTCGGCACTGCAAGACACCAAGGTCTAGCGCTTCCTCAGAGGGCAAAATCAAGTGCTCCCAGGTGCTACAAGGCAACGTTCAGAAAGAGTCCTTAGGAAGGCAGGGGGGGCAAAGGCTGGGCCAAGGGGCCAGCTCACAGGGCTCTCCAGCAGGGCGGCAGTCCCCAGTGGCGGTCCTCCTGGTGCCCAGCAACAGCAGCAGGCCCCCCTCAAGTTAGGACACAGAAGAACATTTTACATGGGGGTCACAGCCCCTTTTTATACATACATTTCTTTTGTCTGGAGGGTGCAGGGTAGGGGGAGAACCAGAAGCAGCTGGTTCTGGAGCACTTTGTTGTGCTCAGCCCCTCTCCCTATTCAGAGGACAGGCTAGGGACATCAGTCGCACCACAGGGGGCGGTGGCAGCATTGTGTAGGTAAGACCCGGCCCTATTCAGGTCCCAGGTGTACTCCTCCCTCCCATCAACATGCAGATCTCTCCATTCACCACCGGGGCAGACCCATCCTGACTCCTGGAGCCAGGCACACCAGCCAGCTCCAGCCAATCACAGGCCAGACAGTCAATTCACATTTACTACACATAAATGCCAACTTCTTGAAGTGGCACTTCTACACCAGACACATTAAATCTGCGCACACCATCGCGAAGCATTTAATCTCACGTGTTCGCACATACCAAACTCGCCCCTGCACTCCCCACGCATCAGGAACTACCATGGACACACACATCCCCATGCATTCCTATGCGAGGGCAGGCCAATCTCACAACATGCAGTTAGAGCGCGCATGCACTTTACACTGGGACACAGTGTTAAAGTGCGCAGAAGCCAAAAACAACTAACACCAGGTCACCTTTGAAAGCAAAAAATTTAGGGGTGAACCTGCCAAAAGGGCCAAGTCCACAGGCACCCTTGAGGGTTTTCCTGTCCTGTTGGGACTTCGTCTTTTCTGGTCTGCTGGGTTCCGGGGTGTTGGCTGCTATGGCTCCTGTTTCTCCTCTAGGGCTTTGCCTTTGGGGTCACTCTGGGGTGCCTCCTTTTCTGCATCAGTTTTTTGGCCTGATCGCCTTTGTAGCATGCTCCCTTCTGCTTGGTGGTTTGGGGTTTCCCTTTTGTTGGGGGCTAGTTGCTCTGTTTCTCCTTACTTTGGTTGGCTGCCTCCTTGATGTCGCTGTCGCCTTCTGTTTTCCTTGGTCCCGGTCCTTGGTTGTGTCCCTGCTGGGCTGTTTCTAGCTTGCTGGTCGGTTTGGCCGCTTGAGGTCTTCTTCCTTCCTTGTGAGATCTCTCCTCGCTGTCCTATTGTTGTTGGCAGCCTCTGGTGTTTTTTTTTTGTTTGGCGTGTTCACCCCCTTCCTTGTTCTCCTGGGGGGGGGGCCCATGGCGTGTGCTGGATGTCCTTTGTGGGGTTTCCTCTTCTTCGTCTTGGTCGTTTCATGTATGTTTTTGGTGAGTGCGACCCTGCTTTGGTTGAGTGCTTTACTGTCTGGGTGTTCTTCTTGCCGTTTCCTGCGGTTCTCCCTTTTGCTTCGCTTGGGTTGCTGCCATTGGTGTGGTTTCCTGGGTGTGCATGAGGGTTTGGAAGACCGGGTTTCTGCTTTGGTATTTTCCACTTTGTCATGAATGAGACAAGGACAGGAGGTACCTGGGGGTAATGCCATATTACTTATCAGTGATCTTCATTACTCCTGGTCCTGTTGTCCTTGTCCCATTCATTACGCCCTGCGCTCAATCCCGGACGGATGGCCGCCTGTTGGGCACTTGGTAGTTCAGGCGAAATGGTGGGTAAGTACTGCTTATGTACTTCCAAGGGGATGGGTTGGGGTTAGGGTCCCAGCATTTCTCTGTTATTTATTTCTGTCGGGAGATGATTATCTCCACTTTGTCATGAATGGGAGAGGACAACAGGACCAGGAGTAATGAAGATTTCCGTTAAGTAATAGGGCGTTCTACTATTTTGAATATGTCCTTTCTATTAGCACTATAGTTTTTTCTGCATTATCTGGAGGGACTTAATTTACCAATTTAAAGCATCAGTAATGTATTTGCCAATCCAGTATCAAACATGACTGCATGACTTATTTCATTTTAGATTTTGCACGAGGTAAGAGGCCTGCTTGATTATTGGACAATGAATAGGTAGTGGTCTATAGGATCTGTAAGATATGGAAATACCAGTATCAACACTTGTGCAATGCCTATAACTGAAAAAGCAAAGTAATAAAGCAAAATAATATTATCTTGTCTAATAGAAGCATTTGTATTTGTTGATTTCAACTTGACACAAAACTATTCACTGTGCAACACATGGCATTCGGACAACATGTTTTTATAATTAATTGTCTCTCCTTGTCTCGTTAGCTAGATACACAGATGCAGTCTTGAGTACAGCCTAAGGACCAGGAAATTCCTCACTCTGAATGCCCTATTGTAAGAAATTGAGGTACTGGTTGAGGGGGGTGAAACCCTACTCAAGCCACCACCAGAACTCTTCTCAGGGTGAAGTTACAATTATACCTAAAATTAACCTGTGCTCAACCCTCAGTTAGCTTGGTTCAGAGGAGTCAGGCTTAACTCAGAGGCAATGTGTAATGTGTATGTGCAACACCTCAAACAGTAACACAGTGAAAACACACCATAAAATGATCTCAGAACAGGTTTAGAAAAGTTGAGTCATATTTAGAAAATAAAACAAGACACAATGCCAAAAATCCAATTAGGAGATACACAATGTAAAATGTTTTAGTGAAAAAATGGCAAAAAGCACAAAGCGCCAAATGTGGATGCAGCACAGCACATGGAATAAAGTACCTTAAATCCAGGGCTGCTTTGTGAAGGCCTGCGTTGTAGTTGAGGGTCCAGTTGACAGGACTTATGATGCAAGGTTTGGCATCGAGGAAGGGGTGTGCAGTCGGGGCGATGCATTGCTTTCCAGGAGCTGCAATGCTGTGGCATGGAGTCTGGTGTCATTGTAGGGGTTGCCATTGACAAGCAATGCAAGGACCTGTGTAAAGGATCTATTGTGCTGCTGCAGTTCCGATGAGGCCGCGTCAGCAATGAGGGTCTTTGTGACTGGTCCGATCCACGCAGCAGAAGCAATGATTCAGTTCTGCTCAAGTTAGCGCTGCGCAGCAGAGGAGATGCGTCCATTCCACCAGGTCCAGAGAAGCAGGCAGAGAAACTTACGCCCACCGCCCAGGGTCAAGGACTGGGGTACACCACTTAGCAGGGTAGGCTCACAGATGGCAGTGTCCTGGTGCTGGTTCAATGTTGTTGGAAACCTGTTGTGTCCTTGAGAATTCAGATCAGGAGGCCAACTGGACATTGGAGTCACTTTAAGGTTCTGGGTTCAAAAGAAGCAGATCCAGTCCTTATCACCCAGGCAAGGGGGCAGCAGGTAGTAGGTCAGCAGTCCTTTGGAGCAACAGTCCAGCAGAGTGCCACAGCAGTCCTTCCTCATGGAAAAGTATCCACGGATCCAGTAGTGTACTGAAGTGGCGGTGTCTGAGGTCTTGTATTTATACCCAGTCGTGACTTTGAAGTGGGGAAATGCTTCTAGAGGCAGGCCTTTAAAGTGCACCGGTGCCCCACCTTCTTGGATCCAGACTTACTTCTGTCCCTGATGGCTCTAGTCAGGAGGCCAGACAGCTAGCCCTTGGTGTCACTTTTGGAGTCCTGTGTTCAGAAGATGTAGGTCCACTGCTTCTCACCGAAGGCAATAGAGCAGCAGGTCAGCCGAGCATGACAGCAGTCCAGCAGAATGGCAGTTCTTGTGGCACCACAGCATTCCTTCTTCCTGGCAATTATCCACAGGCTCAGAAGTGAACTGAAGAGGTACAGTCTGAGGTCCAATATTTATATCTGGTACCCTTCCTCTCGAAGGTAGTAGAAGCTTCTAGATTTCAATGTCTCCCTGTCCTGGGCCCAGGCTAACTATAGGGGAATGTAGCACTTTGTTCGGAGACAGGAAGCACCCTATTCAATTGTAAGTAGGGCTGGGCCCAGCCCTAGCCTCCCATTCTGGATGTGTTGTCTGATCCTTCCAAATCCAATCTCTCTATTGTGTGCGGCTGTCCAGGAGAAATACACAAAGCCCAACTATCAGCTACACCAATCATGTGACCAAGGGACTAGCTACAGGCATTAAATGGCTATGGCTATGGCTATTTCTAAAAGTGGCATATTCAAAATTGTATTTAAAATCTGATTTTACCATAGAAGAGGTGTTTTCATTACAATTTCAAAGATGCCTCGTTACCTGCTCCCATTTTGAAATTACAGCTTATTGAATGTAATAAGGTAACTGTAATGTTACCTTTTGGGAGAGGTAGGCCTTACAGTATTGGAAAAACACATTTAAGAGGTTTTTTTACTACTAGGACTTGTAAAACTAAAATGTACATGTCCCACTTTTTATGTACATTACACCCCGCCCTCTAGACTCTCTCTTATCCACTTTAGAGGTGACTTACATGTATTCAAAAGGAAAGCTTGGGACTGGCAAACGGTTTACTTTGCTAGGTCGACCTGGCAGTGTACAACTTCACATACAGGCTGCAATGACAGTTCTGAGACACGTTTAAAGTGCTACTTAAGTGGGTGGCGCAATCAGTGCTACGAGCAGACTAGTAGCATTTAATTTTAAGAGTACATGCTCTTTAGCACTGGTTAGCAGTGGTAAAGTGTGCAGACCCTTGTGGCCAGCAAAAACAAGAATGCACAAATGGAAGGGGAAGGCAAAATGTTTGGAGGAAGACCACCTTAAAGCTGACAGGTTTTACACCCATCCTTCAGTTTCACCATATATCCTGGGCCCCAAAATTGCAATGATTTCTCAAATATGTCAGTGAAACAGTAGATATCCTCTTTTTCAATACACATAATTTAGATGTCACTAATGAAGAGTGAATCCACCTCTTTCCATGAGCATCGAGTTCTATGATATTGTAATATTATGTGCATCACTATCAGGGCCGGACTGGCTACCGGGCAGTTTGGAATGCTGCCGAGCTGGGGCTGATTTCACTGTGGTCGGGGATGATTTCGTTCATGGAGACCTGCGTGTGCTTCGAAATAATTAAAGCAAATCGAATTTCGTTAAGCACACGCAGGTCTCCATGAACGAAATCAGTCCCGAGCTCAGCAGCATTCCAAACTGCCAGGTAGCCAGTTCGGCCCTGATCATTATCTGCTGACGTGGCAGCTCTAGCGAGGGTTAGATGTTCATCTCATTTACATTGTTCAAGGTCTGGCATGTTGGAGTCTAGTAGCTAGCAATGATAGGGCAGGACTAAAGAAAATGATTCAAATAGCCCCCGCTGACCACATCTTCAGTAGCAAGAAGTTGGAGCAGGTTTCACTTTATGCAGCTTGAAAGGGGTCATATGCCAGTAATGCCTTTTAAAAAACAAATCTGTCTTACTTCACGTATGCCTCAATCGGCCCTGTATGAATCTTCATCAGTAAAGTCCTTCTGGCATTTCACTAACCAAGTGTTCCTGAGGTGCTGTAGTGCTGTATTGTTGATCTGGAATACAGTTCTTCAATAACCACATCATATATACCCGAGTTTCAATAGCCACTCTATTTCACCTGGTGATCATGCATGGTTGAAGATGTAATTGCATATTGTGGCTTCCCTAGTTTCTTTGAAATGCAGCTTTTTTGTTGCACATATCTACACATCTGATCATCTCTAAGACTGTATTCTCTTTGCAAGTCACAAAAATATTTGATTAGTCCATCAGGCAAAATGTGGTTAACACTAAAAATATCTTGAGAGGCCCAGGTTTCCTAATAAAAGTTAGCGTTGATAATACGTAGTTCTGCTTTCCTCCAGATAGGTGTGTCAAGATGAGAAATCCATTATGTTTGAGAGATTTGTGATGTGCGGTCCAAATATGAATAGAACATTGAAGGATTGGCTGGGTCGCTGGCTCTTTTCCATTTACTGAAAAAACGTGTGCCTCATACACATCATTTTGTATGTGCTGTTCTATGGTGATACAGAAAGGGGCTTCCAGTTTATCTTGGACGTGATATGCTAGCTGCAACAGTTGATAAAGTATCAAGTATTGTTCAACTTCAAGAATGCAGAGCTTCCCAGAAGCGTCATCCACATATATGAATCAATCAATCAATCAATCAATCAATCAATCAATCAATCGTCATCATTAGAATAACAAAACGATCAAAAATGAGCAAAGTAAATACACAGAATCATTCATATTAAAATACATTCAGTATTGTCAGTATAAACATGGTTTAAAGCAATAATAAAACAACAGTAAAAACTCCACATGCGAAACAGCTAGACTAGATCAAAAAAGCAGACTGATCCAGAAGCAGATGGCAGATTTGAGGATAAGATCGAAACTCACACGTACAACTACTGTGAGGAGCATACATAAATAAACGGGGCCTACAAACCCTTGCTTCTTTAAATTGACGACAAATATCTCTTTGAGAGGTATAAATACATTTACAAAAAAACATAAAATTAAGTAGGGTCTTTGGTGAATCTTTGTCACACTGACACTAGCAGGCTGAATTCTGCTTACATTGGTTTAATTGAAAATTTAGCTGACTCCGATAGTCCCTAATCTAAACCTGGCTAGTAATGTACACTCCTATGTATGAAATACATATTCTAAATAACGTTCAAGGTATAAGATGGTCTCACTCAATATATATTCTCTCACTGTAGGGTTTACAAGTCTTGCCTTAAGAAAATGTGTGATGACCCAGGTCTGAAAGCCAGTAGATACATTCTACCGGTCAGTAAACAAGGCAGATATACCAAGCATAATCATAGTAGATTTTACATAAAGAAGCCAAGGAATAGTTTGAGCCAAATCACATGGAGCAATCTTTAAGAACTTCCTTGTTTAATCTAGTGAATTTATTTACGCCTTATAGCCGTACCAATAATGGTGCAAGTTTAATGGTGTCTTCCACAAAACCTAGGCCCAATTCTTTATGCTTTGCATGATTGGGGTTACTCGGAGGGAGGTCCAGGATGCAACAACAGGCACAATTATTCTCGTCCGCAAAGAATTGACATCACGATAGCCCAAAATTCAAGCCCCGATACAAAAATTAGCAAGCACTTCCTTTTGTAAATTTATAAAAGGGGCACAGTTGTTTTTCTTTCAAGATTTGTCACCAAGTAAAAAAGAGCGTCCATAAAACATTGTTTCTAGCAAGCAAACTGGGGTCCCAAGTACAGTTGAAGTCGAAAGTAATCTCTAAGTATGGAACACAAGGGATTTTGTTTAATGCTTTTGCCTTCAAGAATAGGAGAAATAGACTTTAGGTTTTTGGGCCCGACCCATGGTGAAGGTTTTAGTAAAATTCATCTAAAAATGCAGGTCTTCCATAAAACACACAAATGACACAGAAACTTCTTAAGACCATTCGTAGTTCTTGCCATAAGGACAGCATCATGCATATTTAGGAGAACTGGCACAGGACTAGAATTAATCACAGGCATGGCCTTCTTTGGCCAATAAGGCTATCCCCAACCCATTGGTTTATAGCTAAAACAGGACTGGAGCCAAAACACACTCTTTCTGGACCCCCTCGGGCCAGCTCAAAGGAGTTGGTACATTTCCCTTTGCAACCAAAACACACTGAGGCTGTAAGGCTATAGTGGAGGGCACATAAAACATTCACTAGGCCTGTTAAGGGAGCAGTTTAGGTCCATAAACCCCATACAAAATATGCTGCGTTTGGCCATTGAGAATCATTTGAGAATCAGTAAGTAAAGATTCAAACACTGTTTAATTGTTCCAAGTCCTTCCCTAACACCATATTGTGCACCAAAGATAATATTATGCTCATCTGTCTAATACCGAAGTCTCTCCAGGACAATTCTGCCAACTGTTTTTAGAATTGAGTCCAAAAGAGAGATGTGGGAGGAAACAGTTTGGGTCAGTATAGTTACGCTTTTTATATATCAGAACAATTGTTGCAGACTTCCAAGACTGGGCATTCCTGGGTTACAGGCAGCATTTATAGGTTTGGTAAGAAGAGGTGCCCTAAAGTCAATGTTGTCCTTATAAAGGTCTAACAAAATCCCATCCGTTATTACTAGGGCTCTTTATAATTGCAGCCGACATCTCTGCATTATCAAAGGAAATACTAAGAGGATAAGAAGCTGGAGGTTCACCGTTAACATTACCGCTGCCAGAGTAAAAGAGATAAATTGATTCAAAATGAGTGACGCAGTCCTCTGGGCCAATATTTTGCGCTAGATCCTTAACAGGCACCTTGCCTAACTTGGCTCCACATATCATTTCAACATTGCCAGTCTGGTCCTATTGCCATCTCAAACATATGTTTTGATGCGTCAGTCAATTAACTTTCCTAGCTTATGTGGATGGATATTATTAACAAGACAAATATGTAATTAAATCTGAGGGGGAAAACTATTTTAACAGTCTACACCCTGACCCATGATGAGCGTTGAAGGTGCTTTCTCCAGCACTATATGCCAAATTTCACCACTTACAAGAATAGGCACTTCAGTGTATATGATATCCACTTAAAGGTGAATCCTAGTAACAAGCCTTCAGAGGCGACTCCATTTATGGTCATAGCTTCACTCTGACTAGCTCATATTATAACCCAAGATAAAGCAGTGAAATTTGTCTTCAGCGCTGGTATAGACTGGTCCAGTGATGGTAATGTCAGCAAGAAATTGTCTGCAGCAGCTGTTTCTCCCCACTTAATGGTAGGGTTAGGGGTCTTCTGGATAGCAATAGCCAAGGGTTCGAAAGCAAGCAGAAATAATAATGGGGACAGCAGACATCCCTGGCTGGTTTCTCTGCTAACCACTACCCATTCAGAAAGCAACCTGTTAATATGAGCAGTAGGAATATTATATAGAACTTGGACCATACTAATGAATTTATCACCAACCCCATTTACCTTTTGTCTGGAAATAAGTAGCCCCAATGCAAATTTCCATCAAATGCCTTCTCGGCATCAAGGAATAGGAGCACTTTTTTGTTTTTATCGCTCCTATTTTGCCAGAGTAGATGCATCAGAATTCAGAGGTATTCTGTGAAGTCCCACCAGGCATAATGCAAACCAGTTTTTTATGTATCAAGAGTGAAACCACTTTGTCAGCCTTTCAGTCAGCACTTTTGCTAGTATTTTAAGGTCACAATTTAACAGTGATATTGGTCTGTAGTTCTTGTAGCAAAGCAGATCCCTTCTGGTTAGCAGTATCAGCAAAATATAAATTTTGGTAAATTTTGTGTTCAGATTACCCTTCTTCGAAGCTTCTCTGACAACTTGTGTCGACATTGGTGTGATAGTTTTGGCTGTGATTTTATAGGAGTGAACAGAAAAGCCATCTTCTCCAGATGCCTTCCCAGTATCAAAGACTTAATCACCTCTGACTCTTCTTTACCTGCAATTTCCTGAGCCAGGTCTGGTCATAAATCCAGTGTCAGCTTCTGAACTGGTAAATGGTCCATACGTTTGTCTTCTTCACAAATCACTCCCACAACTTCTCTGGTATACAATTTCATGTAATAGCGGGGACATTCTTTGGTGATGTTGAAAGGGTTATGTATCAAAACCCCTTTTGAACCTCATATCACTTCAATACTTGTTTTGGCTTATTTTTCTTTCAGTTGCATTGCAGTCACAAACTTTTTCACTATGTTCAGAAAGAGTGCTGCATATCGCTGTAGAGCTTTTTCTATCATAGAGCAGTACATGGTGTTCAATTTACACTTTAGCCTAAGTAAAACTTCGAGTTTTTTGGCTGTAGAAGCAGCTCAATAGCTTTGCTGCATATTTAGGATGTCCTTTGCTAGTTTGTCTCTCTGATCGCACTGTATGTTGTTACGCCAGACCACTATTATCTTCATCACTGTCCCTCTCATGTACACTTTCATCTGACTCTCTAAAACAAATTATGTTCATTATCCAAGTCTTTGTTTTTGAAGCAGTAATTTGAAGATCTAGCAACATCATGAGTAGGGAATGATCTGATAGTACTGCTGTTATGTCACAGCCAAGGATCTTCAGTAGTAATTCATTGTTTGTCAGGAAGTAGTCAATTCCTGTCTCTGATCCATGGCAACAAGAGAGAAAAGTGTATTCCTTTTTCATCAGGTAGTGTAGTCACCATGGACCCATCAATCTATGATCAGACATCAGATCTTTAAGCATGTTTCTGTCTGGATTGTTACATAAGTTTGGTGTTCATGGTTTGTCCAGCACTGGGCTAATTGGTAGATTCAAGCCCAGTAAGCTTGTTCTCCATGACTTGTCCAGCACTGGGCCACTTGGTAGATTCCAGACTCCTCCAATGAGGAGTTTTGACTGGCCAAATTCAGTGCATACCTCATTAAGTCAGGGAAAGAATCTTCCTTTCTGAACATTCGGGACATACACAGATCCCATGATGAAAATATATTTCTGAATTGACAGTTTGGTGAACACATATCAACTGTCTGGATTAACCCATGTCTTTAGTTTTCTCCTGAGAATAGATCTGTATATTAGGATTGCCATTCCCTGTTTCCTATGTGGGATTCATCATGGGGTAGATTGTTGATATTGTCCACATCGCACTGAAGAGGAGACAAATGTATCTATCCTTTCTCCTTTACGCTTTCTGAATCCTTTGCAAAGAAATTGTGTTTCTTGATGAGGACAATGTCTGGCTTCTTAGATACTAGATATACCAGAATCTTTTAACTATTGAGAAACACTGAGAGATCATTAATGTTGAAAGACCATATAGATAAGGCTCTGGTAAAGGTAGGTATGGGGTTTTGCATTGAACCCCATTTAGTGGGCCATGATTGTTGTAAGGTTAGAGGTTGTGCAGGGTGGTAAATTATAGTCAGAATACAGTATAGAAATGTGTCCTAAATGTCTGCAGTGGCCAATAGTCAGGCACTTCTCAGTTTTGGAAAAGGAGCAGTCAATTTTCTAAATGTGAAACAGAAAATGGCAAAAGAAGGTGGAATAATACTCAAAGAAAAGTGAAATGTCACTAACTATAAACAGGCATGCTGTGTTTCCTTCTGTTCTTGTAGCTCTTATGAGTAGTGGTGATAAACAATTTTGTATTGGTCACTGCTGTTTAACCAAATTCACGTGATGTTAAGGTTTCAGTGGTCACCTTGAGCTATCCCTTGCCTATGAAAATTCTTTGTCTCTGTGCTGTGGGGTGCATGTTATGTTGAGCTTCCGTATATTGATCAACAGTTCCCTGCCCATTGTACACTCTTTTATTTCTGATATGAATTTCTCAAACTTTTGGGGTCTCAGAATTTCCTGGTTTCTCTAATCAAGAGTCACCAACAATGTTACAAAATCGAGTAGGCCATATCTGGCATTTAGGCATTACATTTTGTCTGCAGATGGCAAAGAGCAAATAACATTTCCTAACAAGATTCCCGACAAGGGAACCATTTGCAACAATATACATTTTCCATCCTTTATAGTCATATGGACCATGGTTCTTGGAGGATTGGAGAAGCTGACAGGCATGCTGGTGTTACAGTAGGCAGACTAAAATAGGTCTAGGATTTGTTTTGGAATGTCACAGCCTCTGTCTGGGTCAATGTGGCCTTTAAAAATTGTGGACTATGATAATCTATAACTCTAAATTTGCAAATCAGAATTACATTTTAGCATATCTTTACCCCCTTCAGGGAGACCAACAATGTGTATATTATCTCTTCTACCTATATCTTCAGGATCAATGATCTTGCTTTTAAGGTTCCAGATACTGTCTCCCCAATCTGGGGTAGCTTTTGGGAACTAACATTAATGCCATAAAACTCACTAGTCCTTTGTGAGTGGCTCTCGGCTCTCTTTTGGTGCCAGCCTTGGCCATTTCTGACGTGGTCACTGAGATCGTAATTCCCTTTAGGTCTGCCTTTAAAGACTCCAGCATCACTGCCACCATAGTCATATCTTGTGAATGCTTCTGACACTTTTTCGTGCCCCCAGAAACGACTTCTGAAAACAGAAGTTAGCATGATGGCTTGTCTCTTGACGTATGGAACTGGCCTGTAATTAACTTTGGAGAAGTGTAACATTTTGCCTTTAACACTGATACAATGTATGTTGTCTTTAGAAACACCTCTTTAGAAGACCTGTAAGTGTTTCCCTACACATTTGTCATCTAGCTTCCCTAATCAGCCCCACACTATTTCTAGCTATTATAGGCGTGCAGGTAATATATTCTTCTTTTAAGACTTTGGCACATCTTTTGTATGGCAACAGATAGTGCTACTGTCCAGCGTTGAGCGCATCTGTGTATCAGACCTAATTGTGTATCTCTTTAATGAGCTACTAGATGGGGCAAGGGAGCAAACAGCATGCATTCTATCAAGTAATATGGTGGTCCCTGCTATTTATCACGCTGTCATTAAAAGGGGATAATCCCAATTCAAAATGACTGCTTACCCAGGTGTAACACCATCCCCCCTCTCTCTAGCTGCAAACCAGGGTCTATCAGTTTGAGAGCACCCAGGGCATCCCGGAGCATCCCAGATCAGCCACATGGTGCCCCGCAGCCACAGCTCTCTTTATCAAGTCTCTGATTCTATTCTCATATCCATTGAAGGAGGCGGCTTGCCACATAAATTAAGTTAAAAAAATTATTACGTATTTTTTTTTTTTACAAAATATAGTAAAAAATGTGCAACGTACAAACTTACATAAATATATATACGCCTGTTTTGCTTACTTCATTTTAAACATGGTAATATTGGCTTACCTACGCATTGACTTGTTTGGTAACGGAGGATCACGGAATTACCAGGAGGCTTAGCAGCGCACCAGCCCACTACTCGCCGCACCCGCTCCGCGGGTGCCGCTTCGTTTGTGGGTGACGGGGGCACATTACCAACGAGGAGCAGCGGCTGACTAAGGCGGTACCGGGCGTGAGGCACCAGCGGGGCTGCGAGCGTGCGGGGACTTCAATACCCAGAAGTCCCTGCAAGACCGACGGCTAGCTTCCGGTCCGCTCTCCCTGCTGGCCCGCCCACCGCCCTTCTGAGGCTTTTTAACAGTGCTCCTAAGGCATAACGTGTGGGTCACCTACGCATTGACTTGTTTGGCAACGGAGGATCACGGAATTACCAGGAGGCTTAGCAGCGCACCAGCCCACTACTCGCCGCACCCGCTCCGCGGGTGCCGCTTCGTTTGTGGGTGACGGGGGCACATTACCAACGAGGAGCAGCGGCTGACTAAGGCGGTACCGGGCGTGAGGCACCAGCGGGGCTGCGAGCGTGCGGGGACTTCAATACCCAGAAGTCCCTGCAAGACCGACGGCTAGCTTCCGGTCCGCTCTCCCTGCTGGCCCGCCCACCGCCCTTCTGAGGCTTTTTAACAGTGCTCCTAAGGCATAACGTGTGGGTCACCTACGCATTGACTTGTTTGGCAACGGAGGATCACGGAATTACCAGGAGGCTTAGCAGCGCACCAGCCCACTACTCGCCGCACCCGCTCCGCGGGTGCCGCTTCGTTTGTGGGTGACGGGGGCACATTACCAACGAGGAGCAGCGGCTGACTAAGGCGGTACCGGGCGTGAGGCACCAGCGGGGCTGCGAGCGTGCGGGGACTTCAATACCCAGAAGTCCCTGCAAGACCGACGGCTAGCTTCCGGTCCGCTCTCCCTGCTGGCCCGCCCACCGCCCTTCTGAGGCTTTTTAACAGTGCTCCTAAGGCATAACGTGTGGGTCACCTACGCATTGACTTGTTTGGCAACGGAGGATCACGGAATTACCAGGAGGCTTAGCAGCGCACCAGCCCACTACTCGCCGCACCCGCTCCGCGGGTGCCGCTTCGTTTGTGGGTGACGGGGGCACATTACCAACGAGGAGCAGCGGCTGACTAAGGCGGTACCGGGCGTGAGGCACCAGCGGGGCTGCGAGCGTGCGGGGTCTTCAATACCCAGAAGTCCCTGCAAGACCGACGGCTAGCTTCCGGTCCGCTCTCCCTGCTGGCCCGCCCACCGCCTTCCACGCCCCCTATATTACTACCTCAAACTCCCGCAGCGCGGGACGCAGCTCGGGCGAAGACTGGGCAAAGACTGGGCCGTGTCAGGCCGTTCCAGACCGAACAAGACCGGACCGGGCCATTCCCCTTGGCTGTATTTGCCACGGTACCCTAAATTTTTTAGTGTTTGTTTATTCCTTCACCCTCCATTTTAACTATGTCTGTTCGAGAAACACAAAGTAAGGCCACTAAAACTGGGAAAAAGGCCACAGGGACTCTGGACGATTTCATTACAAGGACCAGCTTATCAATTGATAATGAGATTACCAAACTCCAGCATAGAGTCTCCCTGGAATTAGAGTCCGCAAGAAGGCTGTCAACCGAACTAGCGCTAAGAAAGAAATCCTCTTTGGGTAGTATTGCAAACTCGAAAACTCCCGAGCGCACCTCTGGCCCCGTACCTATTATAACCTTGGTCGAGGTGCATCCTATTCCTGAGGACTCAGTTCCCTCCGTCAACTTTGAAGCAGATCTCCCAGGGTTACCCGTCAGTGTTGTATCTGAAAATATTTCAGCCTCAGATCCACTGATTGTGATCACAGAGGGGGTAAAGGAGTCAGGTGAAGCGGCTCTGAACAGAACTCAGGGGGCCGTTAAGTCAAGTCCTAAACAAAAGCGTAAACGTAAAAATCCATCCGTATACGCCAGAAAAAAGGCTAAGGTAGTATCGAGCCAATGTTCTATATGGGGGGAGGTTCAACAACCTATTATTAATGTCGCTAATGGGTCTGATCCGATGCTCCCCAATGTACACAGTACTATTCTCAATACCGAGGCACTTATACCGGACTTAATGATAGATCATCCTGCAGATGAGGGCGAGAAAACGTTCATATCTATGGAGGCCTTACAAGGGGACAGGGAAGAGTTTTTGAAAATAGTATGGGAAACACTCAAAACACTTCTTAGGCCGCTAGAGGTCAGGTTAACTGGCATCGAAAATCAATTACTAGAGGTGGAAAAGAGTGTCATAACTTTGGCAAGCCTAAGCCTTAATGATAGTGATATTCCAATACATGCTCCAACTGCGGCCCCTGTGGCACCCCCGAACCCCAATTCATCTAGTGTACAGCATCAAAAAAAGGGAGGAGTAGGAAAAAAAACAGGCACAAATCTGACTGAAAGCATTCAAATAAAACCTGTTCCCACATCCGCCAACCCGCCCTTAGTTAACACTACTACCAAACCTTTGTTGGGGGGTCCCGTCCAAAGCAAAAAATCTCAGTTGGTAAATGTTGCTGTCACCCACTCTTCTGCTCCTAAGACTCCTGTTACGCAGAAGTCTGTATCATCTACTATACCTTCTAATAATCACATTATCTCAGGTCCCAATAAACCCTTGGCTGATAGATCCTTTGCCAATAGAACCAACCAATACAATAACCAACCGGCCCATGCTTTTCATAATTTTAAGGGAGGATATATCGATCTGCCCCCCGATGCCAGTCCCTTTGTAATTGTTCTTACTGGGGTACCTGAATTGGAAAGCCAGTATGAAGAGAATTTTTCATCTTTAAAAAACAAGGTGATCTACTGGTTAAATTCAAATAAACCAATTCCAAACCATACGAAAAGTAAAATTCTTATGGTTCGAAGGGTACCATGGGTCGGTCCACTAGCAAAGTCACTCCCGGGAGATTTTATAGTTGTTTCATTTGAGGAACCCCATAGTGCTGATCAGATTTGTGCATGGAAAACATATGGGGATTTATCACCCATTGTAGTCAGACCGTTATCGTTTTTCTATCCCCCACCCAGGCCATTAAATTATGGATCCAGTTGGGATACCTTTAATCAACATCACGGATATGCGCCAAATCTGACCAGGCAGAATGACCGAAACATGTGGAGTGGTATTTCCACCTTTAATAGGTTCAGCTGTCTAGATGCTGTTGACTGACTTGAGACTAGGCCAAATTGTATTTCAAAGCTATATGACACCTATTGCACAGTGGGTGTTGGGCGTTTTCATCTTAGTCTGGGAACTAGCACTCAGAATATGGAAAGTCATTCAGTCTTGAACTTAGCATGTATCGATATAGATGAGGGTTGTATTGGTGGAAAAATTAGCACTTCAACAGGGGCTTTGATCACTGATGAAGGGAACCAAATAGATGACTCATACCAAGATAGAGTAGTTCCTCCGTTGGTACCAGTGTCGCCCATTGCCGAATGTGATTCTTCTGGTAGTGGGCTAACCCCAAAGTTGTTTTTCCTGTCATGGAACATTGCTGGGGTAGGCAAAAATCTGAAAGATCCAGAATGGGCAGATTATGTCGACTCCAGTGATTTTTGCCTACTACAAGAAACCTGGGCAATGGATATTCCACACAGGATGGGATATAAAACCTTTGGCATTGAGGCCATCCAGTCTGATAGGGGAAGGCCATCTGGGGGATTGATCGTATGGCTTAAAATTACTTTAGCTATAAAGGTTGAACCCATAGATACAGGAACCCCTGATATTTTGGCTTTAAAAATTGCATCTGCAAAAGGGGGTGAATACTATATTGTTAATGTCTATAACAGACCTACAGGTCACTCCAGGGTCTCGCCCACTTTGGAAATCTTGGACTCTTTTCTAAAAAGGGTGGTGGGCGATGTCCCTGTGATATTGGGAGGTGATTTGAACTGCAATTTCGAACCGATCCTCGGGATTACTGATGTTTTCCAAGATGAAGATCAAGCTTATAATATTCCTCAGCTTGAAACTTCGAATTATGTTCCATGTACCACTTTGGCGGTCCAACTATTGAGGCTAACAGTTGACCACGGTCTCAGAGCGTGTAATGGCCGCTTTCCATCAGACCTAACCAAACAACCAACCTTTGGGAAATCAAAAAGTAGGCTAGATTTTATCTTTGTTTCATTAAACATTTGGCATTTTATGATTGACTTTAAAGTATCAACAAGGGACGAGAGTGATCATTATCCTCTGGAACTTTATATTGACGTACACATGTTTAGAGACATCCCCGCCCCCACACCGAGTGAGATAGCTACTGATGATTTATGCGAACATGCACACATTATTAATAATAACAGACGTGCTTTAAAATGGCCGCATCTTTTAACTGAAGGTAAGACCTTAGCATCAGTCTACTCACTTTTTGGTAAGATTTTCGCACCTTTAGTAGGACAACCCTTCTTAACTGACAGCTTTGATTACTTTGTTGAGCTACACAAGGTTTTCTTTAATGAACTAAGAACCTACATGTCCAAAATGCCTAGGAAGAAACAGCAAAATGTACGAGTGGGATGCCATGGGAAAATTTGGTACGATCACTCATGTAAGATGGCCAAGAGGAAGCTTTTAAATGCTATTAAAAATAAATCCAAAGAAGATGTCAGAATTGCCAGGGATGAGTACAAGCATGTTCAAAAAGTTTCAAATAAAACATGGGAAGAGTCGATTTGGGCTGACATGTTGACTGCTGCAAAACAAAATGATAACGTTGGCTTCTGGAGGTTGGTTGCAAACGGGGGGCATGCAGGAAGACTTGTGAAGGACACGTTCATTGATGAAATGACATGGGTGACACATTTTACCAATTTGTATAAACAATATGATAGTGGTGCTGAGGAGATTCCATGTTTACTTCCACAACCTGTATGCCTTGACTTTACCCTGGACGAAACAAAAAGGGCAATCAATGAATTAAAAAATAACAAAGCTCCCGGCCCTGATAAAATACCGGGTGACCTCTATAAACACGAAACTGAAGTCTGGGCTCCCTATATTAATCGTCTGTTTAATGCTCTGTCTGAAAGTTGTAAATTCCCTGATAGCTGGCGTGCAGCAGAAGTTGTCCTAATTTTCAAAAAGGGGAATAGATCCGTCCCCTCAAATTATAGACCTATTAGCTTAATGGACATTCTGCAAAAACTCTATGCCAAACACTTGCTATTTAGGATAAATGATTGGTTGGAGGAGTCAGCTATACTTTCCAAATTTCAGGCAGGCTTTAGGTCTAAGACCAGCACCATAGACCAGGTCTTCAGATTTTGTTGTTTATATTGGAAGTACGTTCACATTAGGAAAGGTCATTTGTATGTAGCTTTCATTGACCTGAGAGCGGCATTTGACCTTGTCCCTCGCAACTTGATCTGGAGATCTTTAAACAAAGCCGGCCTGCCAGGGAGCCTTTTGGTCCATATAACCGAGCTACACGCTAGAAATCATGCTAACATCAGATGGGGTCCGAATGGTGAACTGACGCTTGACATCCCGATCGAGCGTGGTGTCCGACAGGGATGCGTCTTGGCCCCCACCTTATTTTCTATTTTTGTCAATGATGTTCCTGATTACCTGAATGCTTGTAGCAATGATTCACCTCAGCTCAATGGAGAGAGGGTGCCTGCGTTGCTCTTCGCGGATGATACCATCTTAATATCCCAAACCAAGAAGGGCCTCCAGGCACTCTTAAACTCCTTTAGTAGCTACTGTGTGACCAAAGGGCTAGAAATAAACGTTGATAAAACTAAATGTATGGCTTTGAATCCTAGTAGGCCGGACAGAGGGAACCTGATCCTGAACGGGGAAATTTTAGGAACCGTGGAGAACTTTACCTATTTGGGGGTAGTACTTGACTCAAAGTTAACATGGAAGGCTCAAATCGAGAAAAGTAAGGTGTCATATGCTCATAATGCCAAACCAATAATCTGTAGATTGAATGCTAGTACAAGTAAAAGTGTAACACCTGTACTTGAACTTTTTAAATTCAAAATCCAATCTGCCGCGAAGTAATGAACCTAGACTCTTTTAACTCCCTTCGGTGGTTCGGGCATATTAAAAAATGGCTCATAATTCTGGGCTTGCATTCGTTCTGGGAAAACCCAGAGAACTTACCTCCCTTTGCTAAACCCATGGTAAAAAGAGCTTACTGGTCCTTTATGAATAATAGGCATGCTCATGAAAGCAGAATTGGCACTCTAACCCAAAAATTCTTATCTTTCAAAGATGAACCTTGTTTTGAATCCTTTTTGGATGAAATAGAGCCCCCTGTTGCTAAGACTCTCTACTTGAAATTTAGGTATGGGAACCTCATGTTGAATTCCAACATAGAGCGTTGGTCAAAGAATAAACCGGAATGTCTGAATAGTATAAGTGGGAGATGTCCTATGTGCTCAGTTTTGTGTAAGGAGAACGAGGTCCACATGTTGTTTATATGTAAAGCGTATTTGAAAGCTCGGAAAAGATGGCTTAAACCCATGTGTGTACTTCTAGGAACTAGATCCTGTCTAACAGCATACAGGATCTTAAAAACTAATACTGCTCAGTCTATTGTATTCAGCATTAGCAGGTTCCTCTATTCCGTGCATATCGTCCGAAGGAAATTGGGTCAGATGCTTTAAGTAGGACTAACTTTACAGATTTACCTTTGCTGCTAAACGAATGATGTTTTAAAGTGACTGGTGAAAATTAATTCTGCACTCCATTTTAGAATTTGTTGTTTTAAATGAACTGATGTATGTATATTGATATCATTTTTTGTTTTATGTATGTATATATGTGTGTCTTTTATGGCCACCTGGCCGAAATAAATAAATAAATAAATAAATAAATATATACTTAAATAAAATTGCGTGAAAAAATAAACATAATGCATAAAACATCAAATTAACATCAAAACATAAATAAAAAAGTAATAAAATTGTTTATAATATCAAACACTGGTTTTTAAAAACAAAACATACGCAAATAGAAAATAAATTACCAAAAAATGTATTAAAAAATAAATAATATTAAAAAATGACTAAATTCAAAACAAATTAAAAAAAAAATAAACACAAATATTTACCTCAGGTAAAAATTACTACTCCCACTCCAGCCTGAGCAACAATAAGTGTTGAACTTTGATGAGGTCAGAATTACTATTCTCACTCCAATCTGAACAACAAAATGGAAAATGTTGGACTTTGGAGAGTTCAACATTTACTATTTGAATTCCAGTGTAATAAAAGTACTGACAATTTTACACTTTGAAGCTGTCAGATTTACTATTCCCTCTCCAATTGATGAAAAAGTGAAGAAAGTGTTTGACTTTGCAGGGATCAACTCGAGCTACAGTAGGGAAAGTGTTGACCTTTAGAGGGCGCAGATATACTATTACCACTCACTGTAAACAAAAGTAAAGAAAGTCTTAACTTTGGAGGGGCTAGATATACCATTCCCACTCCAGCACGAAACATTTAAATATAGATCAAAAAGATAATATGTTTTAAAAAAACATACATTTATTCAAATTTATGCTACAAAATAACAATTTAAAATTTCTCAAAATACTTGCAATGTTTTCAACTAAAACACTTTCCTTCCTAATACCACAACAATGAACACCAACAAAACAGGGAAAGAAAATAGGTAACCTTATTAAAAGAAAAAGGAAAAATACAATTAAAACAGGCAATATATATATAGATATACACACACACACATATATATACATAACATATGTATATATATTATTTAACACAATATGATAATTATTGTATTTTTATATTTGTATTGAATATTTTAGATTGATGAACTTATGATTCATTTATTGCTGCTCTTTTATGGATCTGTTCATGAATCTGAATAAAGAATCAAATTGAATTGATTGATAACTAAATTGCTCAAAGAATTAATACAGATCAGCTGCTAATTGCAATTACAAGTAATTAATGAAGTAATATACATCATCAATTACCTTTTCTGAAACTCTACAACTGTACACCATAACCTGCTACAAACTCAACAACCTGCCAATAAGTTAGCAATTTCTAAGGAAATTTCTAAAATCTTATGAAAAACGAGCAAACTATACTAAAATTCATTGAACACAAGTATTATTTTAGTACAAATATTTATTTTCAATACAAACAGCATATAATACTAAAAAACTATCATTATTAAAAGTAATTAAAAAAAATTTCATACAAGTATGTTAAATCAAGTATTTTACACACTATATTTAAAAAAGAAAATAAGTATCTAAAAAACGATATTTCTACAATCTATATTCTGCCCCATAACTCTTTACATCACAATATTCATTGATATATTTTGTTAGAATACTGCACGTGCATTAAGTCCAATAAAACACCACACAAAAGTCCAACATATTCATATTTTGTGCAACCAGGCCTTCGAGCTACTCAGAACAGTTCTATCACAGCCATAGCCAAGTCCTGCCTCCCCCCTCGATCCCTTCAGACCTGCTTACAAAGAAGGAACAATAAAGTGAGTAACCACCTGTCAACAAACAGTTGTATCTACCACTTCCAGTCTTTTTTCTTCAATGCCACATAACTGAGATTGCTCTCTTCCGTGTCCTACCTCTCACAAAAGCCTTACTTTATAGCCTCGATCCTCAATCCTCCAATCAGCTCCTTCCTGATATCTCTATCATGTTTAAAGCTTTTGACCATTTGACACACCTTTACACGCTTTGAAGATGAAGCACCGTGGGTCGATTGTCTGTGCCATCTCTTTGCCTCACTAATTTTAAACGTTCCCCTATGACTGTTTCTTCTCCACCCATTCATTGCAAGATGGCCATGAGTTGCCACGTGCTCAACCAAGAAAAAGATGATAACACACTGTCTATCGACCAACAACAGCATAATTCCTACCCCTGATTTTTTTTCCTAGACTCCTTCCTCCTCTTCCACTATGCTTGAAAGCTCAGTGTCCATTTTGTCCTCAAACTGACACTTTGGACTTTCATCTCATCCACAGCCCACTACCAACAAACACAAGATCCATTTTAAACTCATACAGGTAGATGCATCAAGCATTTTTGCGAGCACAAATGGTGCGAATCGCAAAATTCGGCCATTTGAGCCTGCAAAAATGGCATTTGAGATGCATCAATGGTTCATGCACTCGCAATTTAAGAATTCGCAAATAATTGCGAGTTCTCAAATTGCGATTTCATTTCAGGAATCGCAATTTGCGATTCCTTAAATGCAATGCATGAACCATTCCAAGATTGCGAATTCGCAATCTGGGGCCGCTATTTACCGCGAAGTCAAACTAGGTGGTAAATAGCAAAAACTTAGAAATATGCACTTTAGTGCATTTTTCTAAGTTGTATATTACGCACACACATGTCCTTGGGACATGTGTGTGCGCAACACCAGTGAACATTACCATTTCAGGGGTTTGGACACCCTGGCACCCTTGAAATTGCGGCACATCTGCGATTCGCTAATTGCTAATCGCAAATAAGGAATGACTCTCCAATAATAAGCCATTCCTTATTTGCGATTAGCAAATAAGGAATCAGAAGGAATCGCAAATAACATTGTGATTCCTACATGCATCCCGTTTTGCGAGTCTTCAATAGTGAATCCTTAAAAATCGCTATTAAGGACTCACAAAACATAACTTTGATGAATCTGGGGGATAATCTCCACACTTACACCCCTATTAAACTTACTATTCCAGCAGCCTCCTCCTTTTCCTCTTTTCGTCCACATTTTCCATAGTGCCTCTGCCACCCTATTTGAGTATAAACAAATATTCACCATCATCCCTTAAAATACAAACTTTCTGGTCTGCGGTTTAGCTCTACCTGTGTACTAGCGCTTGCATGAGTGTCTTTTACCATCAAAAACCTTCTTCAAGCTGTCTAACTCAAGCAATGTCCTGCTTCACCACTGGCTCCCCCTCCAGTCACCATTTCCTCATTACACTATCAGTGAAACCCGCGTCTTCTCATGAGCTGGACCTTACCTATTCTTAGATACCCATTACTTAAAGTCTATCTTTCCTGTCATCACTTTCGCCATCTTTCTCATTAGAGTAAATGAAAGGTAGCACAGCACAAAATGTTAAACGCTCTGCATCAGCCAAGGCTGTCAGCTGACGGAGGGACCAAACCTATAGCACGAAAGGATTTTTTTAGCTTTACATTGTGATGGGGGTAGGGCTTCGTGTAACATCTCCTTTTATTGATGTCCCCCAACTGCATTGCTATCCTCATATAGCCTTTCTATATAAGTGTCACAAAATAAATGAGGACGAAAAAAAAAACCTTAGTACTGATGTCTGTGAAAAAAATGGGTATAAGAAACGTCTTATTATTTTTATTTGCAACACAAGGTAGGAAACGATGCCGTGGCCCCGGTTCAGTGAAATCTTCCTAGTTGAAAGCTCTAGATCATAATTGTTCAGTATCCTTATTCATAAATTCTAGAAACACGTTGTTTGTTCCTTTTTGATGTCTGCTAGCATGTCACAGGGCTGTGGCGACGCAGGAAAGATAAAATACAATTATTTTCTCACTCCTCTGGGGTATTGCCTCAACTCGAAGTTAAGGTTCACGGGTAAGCAGTAGTGGGTCAAGCAGAAATATATGTTATGCAGTGACACAAAAACAATACAGTCTTCAGTGTCATTTTGTGACTTTTAAAACAATCCTTGATTATTCAGTATATAATATAAAACTCAAACTTAGCTAAAAATATAGAATTAGAAAATGACCTGACCTGGCTTTGACATCTTTGCAACAACTAAGCATCAATCAGCAATACATTGTTGGTATAATGCAGCATAGAGGTATATAAGTTGACATACGTATTCAGCACATTTCAAGAATCAGCAAAGCTATTAATTACACAAAGGTAAATATGTTCCTACTTGCTCCAGAAAACCTTCCCTTCCAGGGCCTGCATTTCACCGAGTATTGCAAGGAGAAGGGACGATTTGCCACAACCAACTTGACCAACAATCATTGTTAACTGTCCTAAAAACAAAGAAAAAGCAAATACGTTGGTATTTGGAATGTATGACGTTCGAGTTCTAACACCAAACCGAAGCCAGGTGTAAGCCACGAAGTAACGTGGACTAAAATCACGATTAATTGGCAGTATTAATGAACAGTTGTGCATGAAAAAGTAAACCCAACTGTACCACTATTTAGATCAGTGGTGCCGAAACGGTGAATGCAGACACGATTTGCTTTTGTTTTTGCACTAGTGCCGATCATAAGTTAGTGTAAATTATTTTAGCTCATGTTTTGCTCTCACATTTGCCACCAGGTTTTAGCAAATTAAGAGCAAAACGTTTGTGTCGTTCCATTTTTTCTACTCCAAGTGAAAGTCAGGTTTGAAAACGGACATGATACCCTGCACGCATTTGACCTCTGGCAGAGTTTTTGTGCCATGAGTGAATATGACATGCACTTGCTATTATATTTGAGGTGAAAAGGCAATACCATTATCGACTAATGGACTCTGTATGGGCGAGAGGTCATCAAATCTTGGCTTAGAGTGTATTAGTTGCTCCCTTTATTGAAAAGGTAGGTCGCCATTGGTGGCGCATTCACATTGTAACTGTTCATAGCTCCATATGTGGATTTCTAGTACGGAATTATATGGTTAAGGATGCTGAGTCTCTCTCTCTCTCTATCGCTCCCTCCCTTTCTTTTTCTCCGTCTTTTTTTCCCTTTGTTTGTTTGTTCCTTTCTTCTTTACCGTTCCTTCCTTGCTTCCTTCCTCTCTATATCTCTTTCTGTCACCCTACCTCTCTTGTTCTCTTTGTATAAGATAGCACGAAGGGGAAGATTTCTTAACAGACATGTTGGCCTTCAATACTCTAAATTCCCATGGGATTGTGTGTGTCATCATATGACACATTTGTTGGATTTGAGTCCAAGGATTCTAATGTGATGTCATGTACTGAATGCCTTGCCGACATCACTATTTATTACATTCCACGGAGGACCATGATCCTCTTTATGGCTGATGATAATCTGTACTAGGTGTGTTAACAGATAATGCACCCACTACACAGAATTGTGACAACGAGCAGCTTAACATAAGTGGTCCGGCCAGACAAGACGCAGATGGTAAACCGCAGGTACACATGAAATGTCCATTACAAACAGGAGCTAAGAGGAAAAAGACGCAGGTTGCCCTCCACTCACAATCATTCATAACAAAAAACCTGCTCTGTATCTGATAGATAGAGTTTCCTGAACATCACCTGCCTCCCTTCCTGGTGAGGATACTTATAGTACACGCGATGCTTCTGCTGTACTTACAGGGTGTTCCTATCTCCTTCCTAAAAAACAGCAATCCTGCCTGTGTCTATGACTTCGCCTCCGGTTCTTAACACCCATTCATCATGAAAAGTGTGTAACAAAATGTGTGAAAAGTGGGAAGGTGCCTCACGGAAACAACCACCAGGGAACTCCTGACAGGTTCTCATCAGTGTGTTCAGCAGTGTTCATCACACATTTTGGAAGGGAGGCAGGTGATGTTCAGGATACTCTATCTATCAGATACAGAGCAGGTTTTTTGTTATAAACACATGAAATGTCAGATGGGGGCAGCTGTGGGTCATGCTTCAAATTTTAATTATCAATCCTGAGCCTCCTTTGCATTGTAAACCTCACTGGGGAAACATCTTTTTGCCACCTAAATCCCAACATTCAAAAACCCTTAACACTTTAACACAATACATAATGAAGAGTCTCCACAAGGTATTAGAGTCTGCTCATCTAAACAGAAAGTTGATCAGTTCACCTGATGGGCACACGTGATGCTCATGATGAGACAGAGAGAACGTACAGTGCAGTGCACTACATTTCTTGTGGAACTGTAAACCAGTAAGGAGCTTCCACATATCCACAGCAAGAGGGGCAGGTATAGTAAAACTGGCAGAAGAACTTGTATATCAATGGAACTGACCTCTCATTCAATACAACCAAGGAGCTGCAGTGAAATATAAATTTTGGAAAACAAGCATTGACACCTGGTGGCACCTGCACCTAAGGAAGGAGTACCCAAATATATTCATCAACCAAGAGGCTACCCTTAAGTGTATCTATACAAGAAGTGAGAGTGAACTTCTTGTAATCCTAATTGTTCACTTTTGGACTGAGGAGGGAGACTCTGAAGCAGCACAAAAGAAGTGTGGGGTGAAACTTTCCGTGGGACTGTGATGTAAGTGTTGCAAAAAAACATAACACGAGTAAGACATAAATAAGCATTATGTGGATGTGCACTACGAAAACAGAAGGACGATTTAGCAAAAATTACCAAGGATGTTAACTTAAAGGCAACATAATAAAATTGCACTAAGTGCCTGCCTAGAGGTCGTTACTAGCATTAAACAAAAACTTTAAATCAAAAAATACATTTAATTGAGTACAGATGGTGATAGAGAGTGTGGACAAGCATGCCACTTTGCAAAAATATTTTAAGAGAAGCAAAGAGCAACATATACAGGGAGCTTGCAGGAGGAGTGGAGTGAGATTGTGAACGATTGCCTTTGAGTCTTTGGCTGAGAGTGAGGCTAAAGGAATCGGCATTGTTTGGTTGCAGCTTAAATGCATTCTTTGCATAAATAATATAAATGTGGAGTTGATGGCAGATCAAGAACCCAATACTAACTGAGATTGCAAGTAACCAAAATCCAAATTTGTAAGTTCAGCCAAAGAACAGTGATGACAAGAAAAATCTCAGTTGTGATTTCAGATAATGAATTCACAGTACCTGAGAGATAGCAATCTCCAATTCTGTATATTGTGTGTGCACTCCTTTATAAGAAAAAGCAAGAAACCTAGCAGAAACTACGCAGAAAAGGACAAACTATATGTAGTAAAATATGCCCTTATTCATTTTGTCTCCTGCACCTTAATGCTCCCCATGATAAAGAGTTGCCCTCATTAAAGCTTAACTTGGCATATACCCTATCAAACTCTACCTAGCTTGCTCAACCCTTTACCACAGACCAAAAAATCTAACCAGGATAAGGACACACCATCCCTCCAAAGACCATCTTTTCTGCATGAATCCATCCTTCACATCTACTCTGAAAGCGATATTGGGCTCTCCCAGCTTGTCTAGTGACCATTAGCCGCAGCTTCTTGAACTGGTGTCGGTCAATCCCTCCACAGATCCACAGGATCGCTAATAAAGGTTACATTATCATCCTACAGCCTAGTCCCCCGTACAAAGCCCTGCCAACTTTCCTCACAGAAAGTAGAGTTAACTGATATCTCTTCACATTGCTAGAGCCAGGGTTTAAGAGAGCTTCTGAAAAGCAAAAAGCCAATTTTATATGTTATAAATTTTTACAAACCTGTAGGAATTCTGATGTCAATATTGGATAACGTAGCAAGGTTACTTCCCCATGAAAAGTAACCATTGCAGACCTGCAGAAAAAAAGAAAATCTCATTAAAAAAGAAAAAGAAAACTGGCAAATTTGTTCAGTTTTTATGATTAACACAGTTTATGTAAGTTAGCTATCTACGTTTCTTTTGCTCTCTTTTAAATTCGGTGTAATGTTTTATTTAAAATGACTGAAAAAGGCATTTTTCTGATGTTATTCATTACTTTTGACTAACAACATCAGGTGGGTGCAGATTAGTGCTGGCCATCTCTGGACATGTGTTTCTGGATTATTATCCGTCATCAGCAGAGATTAGGCAAAATTATTTGGGGTTGCTGAGCAGGCTGCCGTATTCTTGGAACGCAGTATCTCTCCAGGCGCGCAGGTGCCTCTCCACGAGCTCGTCAGCTCAAAGCGGCTTGAGGGAGCCTCGTGGAGAGGCACCTGCGCGCCTGGAGAGATACTGCGTTCCAAGGATACGGCAGCCTGCTCAGCCATGATGCTTAGGGGCGATTCTGCTGGGAGGTGTAGCAGTGTGCTCCCACACCTATTTTCTACTTAAAGGCTCCCTTGAGCCGCTGTGGGCTGACGAGCTCGTGGAGAGGCACCTGCGCGCCTGGAGAGATACTACCTTCCAAGGACACGGCAGCCTGCTCAGCAACCCCAAATAATGCCTTATCTCTGCTGATGACAGATAATAATCTAGAAACACGTGTCCAGAGATGGCCAGCACTAATCTGCACCCACCTGGTGAAACACTCTAAAGACTTTGCAAGTGTACTCGCTTGTCGGACTGCATCAACCATGATGCTTAGGGGCGACTCTGCTGGGAGGAGTAGCAGTGTGCTCCCACACCTATTTTCTACAAACTGAAAGAACATAGTATTCAAACTATTGCCTAAGTCCCGGGTCAACAGCAACAACACCAGGACTTAAGGTTCAAAGGTGTTGTGGAAGGGTGTCCATGCTGACATCACCAGTTCTGTTCATGAAGAGTTGATAATGGAGACCTTTGTGTACAAAGCGCATGCCCCAGACTCATGAGATGGGAGGATATAATGAAGATTACAGTTTCTAAAACTACTCTCTCTGGCCTAAATAAGCAAGGAACACTAACCAAACAAAGTTACATATTATATGGACAACTTGGGAAAAACAATTCCTACTTTGCTTTTATGATCTCATAAAGGCAATGAAATAAAATAAGTATGCAACACGCTTTGTGTGCAGAGTAGGTATTTTTATGGTTTAAGAGAGCCACTGTCATTGCAATGTGCTCATCTATCGATATATTCATTCATTAAGCTTTGTATATGTGCTAAAACAATTCCTTGCAGGGGTCTAATTTTGCTGAATTTAACCATTAAAATAAGAGTTTGTTATTCCCCTCAAAAGGGAGTAGCTTCTCCTTTCATGCTATTTCCTCAGAAAGCTTATTTCACAAACCTCCTTCTTGCTTCGAAAAGACACGCCTCCCATTCGAGCTGTTTTTAAGGTTTGCAGTATAATTAAATACTTGCCACTGAATCTGCCATGACTGAGGGTAAGGGTCGGGACCAGGGTCATGGTTTTGAATTTCAGTCTAGCCACAACGATATGCCAGGAAAACTTCATTTGTGTGGTGTAATGTGTTCTCTTCTATTGATATGTAAGACAGCATTAGCAGCTGAGGTCGGTGCCACCTTTTATTTGCGAATATATAGGGGCGTAGCTTGGTCAGTAAGATTAGGGGGGTGTGCTCCAGGTTTTCCAACATTCATTTAGACGTAATGGTAATGTTAAAATCCATTATACAACAAGCAAGGCACATGAGAGGGCTTTAGGCAGTGGAAAGAGAGAGGAATGCAGATTGGTAGGGGTACTAAGCGAGGGAAAGCACAATATTTTGTAAACAAAGCACCTTTGTTAAGACGTTCGAAACAGAGAGAGGGAGAGTGTGTATGCATTTATGTCTGTGTGTATGTCAACATTCCTGGTGAAATCTGACAGACACATCATCATACCCGACTGGAAGAACCTGTACACAACTATCAACCAGAAAATACTTTTTTTTAGGGGGGTGTAACACCCTAACCACCCCCGTGAAGCTACGCCCCTGTGAGTTTGTTTCTTGTTTCTGTCATTAATAACAGCATCTCAGTAGTCTAGTTTGGACCCCATAACTGCTCCAGCAACTGACCTTGTTCCACTATCAAGAGGTGTAACTTTTTAAGAAGCTTGAAATTAAATTTAGAGAGGAGGCTACCAAGTTGTATTCGCATATATATGAAAGAGTAAAGTAAACTGTCAGGGTCATTAAATTCTTCAGTTTGACTTTTACTGGCACGCGAATGAATGGGTGGGTGTTTAATTTTATCTTGCTAACCGTCAACTCTGTGCCAATGTGCCAAACAAATGTAGGACTCGATTCAGAGTTTAGGGGATGGGTACAACATCACATTTGTGATGGGCATCCTGCCTGCATTATTACAGGTGCATATGTACTTAAGTAGTGAAAAAAGAGGAATCCCTTGGTGGTACAACCTATCAGTACACTATGATGTATGATTTACATCATTGTAGCCCATGTATTAAAAATAGATATTTGGCACAAAATACAATTTTCTTTATGTTTCCTTTTTATTTTTAGTAAACACAGATTTTTGAGATATTTGTACAAAATTAAAAACAATACATTACAAATGCATTCAAATGCGTATACATTAGCACCACTTTATATTAAAATCAATCCTTTGCTAAGGAAGGATATACAAGTTCATAAAAAATCATAAAAAGAAGAATCATAAAAGAAGAGAGAAATATAAGGAGAGAAACAAGACAGACAATCCTATTTGTCATATGGATACATATCAGGGAACCTGAATTATAGAAACTACTCCAGGACACACTCTAATTTTGTTATCTATGGAGTAAGCTCAATCCCTTGATTATGTGAATCTAGGCGTCGACGCGTTTCGATGGTTTATTTATAATTGACCATCTTTTTCAAGACCAGATTGATATGCCTCTCCTATATCAGGCACTGGATGTTTGCCGTTTTTGGGGAAATCCTGTGGATAAATATACTTAAATAAGTATTATGTAAAAAATAGGTCAACTCTATCTAGTACAGTCAAATTATTGTAATCCTACTTAATTTTAGTCCATTATACCTTTCATCTTGTACGATCTATTGATAGTTTCATTTACTTGTTTTCATCATCGAAAGACACATAGAAAACCCTTTCTAAACTTTTTCAGCATATTTACATGACCAGTATGACTGCTATTTATTGTACATTTCTTTTCATCATTGACTCTCACTCATGCACAGTCTTAAGATATAAATATAAATATTTCTTATATATGGGCTCTTGGCATTTGTCATCTACACCCTTTATCTAGCCAGTTTTGTGTTGCAGCCACCCTCTCTATCGATCCCCCCATGCATGGTGAAACAAAAGGATGGAGATCTAACTATTATATTTACCTTATGTCATACAAACGGTTTTCTATGTGTCTTTCTATGATGAAAACAAGTAAATGAAACTATCAATAGATCGTACAAGATGAAAGGTATAATGGACTAAAATTAAGTAGGATTTAAATAATTTGACTGTACTAGATAGGGTTGACCTATTTTTTACATAATACTTATTTAAGTATATTTATCCACAGGATTTCCCCGAAAACGGCAATCATCCAGTGCCTGTTATAGGAGAGACATATCAATCTGGTCTTGAAAAAGATGGTCAATTATAAATAAACCATCGAAACGCGTCGACGCCTAGATTCACATAATCAAGGGATTGAGCTCACTCCATAGATAACAAAATTAGAGTGTGTCCTGGAGTGGTTTCTATAATTCAGGTTCCCTGATATGTATCCACAGGACAAATAGGATTGTCTGTCTTGTTTCTCTCCTTATATTTCTCTCTTCTTTTATGATTCTTCTTTTTATGATTTTTTATGAACTAGTATATCCTTCCTTAGCAAAGGATTGATTTTAATATAAAGTGGTGCTAAAATCTGTGTTTACTAAAAATAAAAAGGAAACCTAAAGAAAATTGTATTTTGTGCCAAATATCTATTTCTAATACATGGGCTACAATGATGTAAATCATACATCATAGTGTACTGATAGGTTGTACCACCAAGGGATTCCTTTTTTTTCACTTCTGAATAGTACCCTAATCCCCTGGTTTGCACGGGGTCTCTCTCGTATTTTTACGCATATGTACTTAAGTCTTATGAATATTTATGCCCACCAGCTATCGGCAATTGATTGTTTGATTTTGTTTTTTTCTTCCAAATTAACAATGAAAGGTGGAAGGAGGATCCCTCAGATGCTTTGAACAATACATATCCTGCTGGTGATCACTTTTCACCCATCACAACCTTGGCTAACCAGTTAATCAGGAATGAAGCAAACATGTTTCAAGGGCCTGGTGGAATACATTTCATCCCAGATTCTATTTGTGATTTGTTTATTGTAAGACATTGGGTTACTGGTTGAGGGGGAAAACCCCTCCTGAAGCAGCAACCAGAATCCTTGCCAGGGTGAAGTTACAAGCAATCCTCAAACTCTCCTGTGCTCAGCCCTCTGGTTTCTTGACACAGAGTAGTCAGGCTTAACTTAGAGGGAATGTGTAAGGTATTTATGCAGCACTTAAAACAGTAATAAAGTGAAAACACATCACAAGACAAATTCCACATCAAATTAGAAAAATAGAATAAACTTTAAAAATGACTAAAATAACAAAAATCATATCAGTAGAACCGGAGATAAGACATTTTTAAGATTTAAGTGAAAATATCACCAAAAAGCACAAAGCACCAACTGTGGATATCTGGACGTGCTAGCCTGAGACAAAGTCACAAGTTCAGGTTGACCAGGATGAATTGTGGGCCAGCTAGAGCGACCCAGTTAGGTCTGCTAAACAAGAGTGCATAAAATCCTGGTTGCAGAGCATTGTGGAGTCCGACGCCAAGGATGTGTTGCACAGTGGCGATTCCCAGGAGCTATGAAGTTGCGATGCAAGGTTACATGCCTTCCTCAAGAATGCCATAGACGAGGAGCTTGGAGGGCGGAGGGCTAGTTACTGGGCTTGTTATGTAGAGTCCTATGTAGTAGTCAGGGATGCTATCGACGAGAGGATTGCAGAGTGAAGGCCTATGTTGAGGGTGTGTCACACAGCGTTACCTCCTGGGAGGCTACGGGCTGCAATGTGAAGGGCTTGTTTCAGGGAAATCCATGTAGCAGAGACAGTTCATCAGTTCTGCTGAAACCACTAATGGGCTGGCAGATCACATGCAGTCTCACTTCCAAGGGCCCAGGAGTGGGGGGGGCTCCACTTGGCAGGGTAGGAATCATAGATGACAAATCCAGGTGCTGGGTTCAGGGTTGCTGGAGTCTTCTGTCCCTGAGGCTCTAGACAGGAGGCCAGCCAACTAGCCTTTAGGGTCACTCTGGTATTCCTGGATCAACAGATGCAGGTCCAGTCCTTCTCACCAATACAAGAGGGCAGCAGGACAGCACAGCAGGGCAGCCGTCCTTCAGCAGCAGTCTAAGAGAGTGGCAGTCCTTTCAGCAGCACATCAGACCTTCTTCAAGGTCCAAGGTAAAAAGTTAGATCTAAGGGTCCAACATTTATACCTGGTGCCCACAATGATGTGGAGGAAGCTTCTAGAGAATTTCACCCCCTGAGGTGTCAGTCATCTTGTTTGTCCCTATCCTGACTCTGGCCCGTCTGGTGTCACAAAGTACCAGTGAAAAACCCTTTGTGAGGGTACTCAGCCAGAAGTGTGAAGTGTGGTAGGTGACAGCTCCCCTACCTTGTTACCTCACAGTAACTTGTCCTGCTAACACCTATCTTCTCTTTGCCTTACTGTCGGGGAGCAATACACAAAGATAAACTGCCAGCTACACCTCGTCATGTGACCCAAGATTAGTGGAGAGCCACCTAATAGCTAGGACAAAGAAATGTCCAACTTTATACAGTGGCATTTTCAGAACTGTGATTGAACATTCGACTTTACCATTAAAGTGGGCTTTTAATTATAATTCTTTAGACACCAAACTAGAGCTGCCTCACTGTTCCCAATTGCAAGGTACAGTTTATTGATTGTAATAAGGTAACCCCAATGTTATCCTGTGGGTGAGGTAGACCTTGCAGTAGTGAAAAATTAACTTGACTACAACGACAAGTAAAACTAAACTGTTTATTTTAAATACATTGCACCATGCCCTCTGGGCTGTTCAGGGCTACCCTAGGGGTGACATTTATGTATTAAAAAGGCTTTGGCCTGGGAAAAGGTTTATTTTTCCTAGATCGACACAGCAGTTTAAAAACTGCACATTCAGGCTGCACTAACAGGCCTGAGTCATGTTTGAAGGGCTATTTATGTGGGTGGCACAATCAGTGTGGCAGGCCCATTTGTAGTGTTTCATTAACAGGCCCTGGGTACATGTAGTACCACTTTATGAGGAACATACAAGCAAATTAAATGTGCCACTTGGGTGTAAGTCAATCCTACCATGCTTTAATGAGTGAGTACATACACTTTAGTACTGGTTGGCAGTAGTAGAGCGTGCAGAGTCCTAAAACCAGCAAAAACAAAGTCAGCACAACAGGAGGGTTTAATGCAAAATGTCATGGGAGAACCACGCCTAGGATACCTGGTCTAAATTATCATTCATGTTTTTTGAAGTCTGAATTGTGGGGTGCTCTACACTGCATGTGTTTTGAGGGGGTCTGTTTGGAGGTTGTTCATTATTATTGCACTGTGCGTGTGTTTTGGGATACATTTGATTGTGAGCAGTGTTTTGCTTTCAGCATTTATTAGGCTTTATTTAAACATATATGTTTTCTTTATATTAAAAGCAAAAAGTAAGATCAAGATAAATGTATGAAACAATTGTTTGCCAGCGGGGAAAGAAAATGTTATTCTATTAATGGTATAAATGAATGGTTCAAAGACCTTGAGCATGTGAAATTTAACTTGAGGCTGTATGCATTATAGACATATTCAAAAATACATTTCTGACACTAGAGAAAATTGACAAACAAAATATTTTTGAATGGTTTCTAGAATTTGACATGGGGAAAAGTAATACTTTTACCACACCACACATCAAATGATCTAGAAATTAAGTGGTTCTAAGATATGGTTGTCATCTTTAAAAGCTAAATGACCGAACAAGTCAATCATCTGATTGTGAATTGACTCCAGGTGTCAGAACCGTGACCATTTTTTCTCCCTGCTGAGAATCCAAACTTCAGTTTGAAACAAACTTAGCAACTCCCAGAATTCAAATCTCCATAAAATAGAGAGTTCCTAGTGTAATAACTACAAGGGCTTTGTAGAATGCTGGACTTCTGCCAGATGGAACTTTCTATAAAGATTTCAAGCCTCCTCCATTCTATGGAAACGTCCCCCTAATAAAAGAAGTGAACTTTTTAGATGTTCTGGTCATGTCTCTGATCTTTAATTTGAAGCAAAATCCTTACATGTCATATGTATTTATAAATTCTAGGCTAAATTGATTGTTTTATTTATTGCATTTATATTGTGCACACTACGGATTAACCACTTCTTAGCCACCAACAGAGTCAGAGGTGTAGTCTTAAAATCTTTTAACACATTTTTTCACTAAAAACATAATTTCACTGCATGTGTAAGGGACAATAAAGAATGAATGTATCAGACAAGAACAGGAAGGGAATTCATTGTCTTCGACAGAAGGCATATGAATATCCTGAAGTTTACATTCCATTGAAGGGACCAGTAGCAAAAAGCCCATCTTCATTATGAGAAGTGTGAGATTTGTAAGAACAAATTATCAGCCACATAATTATCCAGGTAGCAAAGATTCAGTTTCATGTGGCAATGGAAGACATGGGCCATAAACGTGACCCTATCTTTTACTGCAAACCAGTGAAGTGAGCCCCAAAGATAGTAGATCGCCCTCCATTCTCAGATCATAAACAGCACTCCTTGGATCAATCTGAATCCAGCAAAACCACAGCAGCTGTGCATGGGTGTGCCCATGAAGGACATTGCCCTTGTCTAACACGATATTTATTAAAGATCTGCCACAATGTTTTGTGATGGGAGACCTCTGTGAAGCAGCTGCAGCTGTATTTTATAGCTTCACTCTTTCAAGACACTGCCTGAATCTGAGCTTAAAATAAAGTTTAAGATCCAAATAAAAATGAGGATTCATATTCTGTCCGCAAAGTGGATGGAAGAACAAACAACCAGGCAGCCTTAGGCATGCCGCCAGATTGAAAATCAGATACTGAGGTACCAACATCATGGTTTCTGTTTTTCAACGTTCAACTTCCACTGTTTCTCAACCACTCAGCCACCTTTACCAATCTTCATGAGACAGCTTGACAGTTCTCCAGAGCGCCCCAAGCATACAAATACATCTGAACTCCTGACACCAGCATTTTAGGAGATCCAATATGCTTTAAATATTAACATTAAATAAAAAAGAGATGACTCCTGTGGTAATCCACAGCAGTGAGCAGGAATAAGTCAAGACAGGCAGTAAAGGACCAAGACTTACTTAGTATACCCTCGCCTCCAAGGTTGACCTAAATTCCCTCAGGACCAGCTCAGCAGCTCTCATTTCCAACACCAAATGTGTGTCAGAAATAGGTGGTCCATAGTTCAAAGGCTACTAAAATGTCAATACATGTGTCATAAACAATACATTCATCCTTATCGGTCTCAGCCAAACAGCTATAAAGGGAGAATTCTTCCAATGCCTGACTGGTGGATGTCTAGCAATTCATGGGCGTTAACAAAGTTTTACAGCTGTTTAACTGCAACCTTTTCTGAAACATTTGCTAGTCACTGTAAGCTTCAAAAATGGCAATCATGTTTAGTCCCTCCCTGTCATATGGCGATGTCTTTAAATTGGGCGAAATTTAATAACTGTGTTCAAAATGTTGTTAAGACCACAGAAATATATAAAGCTCTTGACTTTTGTCCCCATATTTCAACCTAGATTTAAGTTTCCCAACTGTATACAAGTTAAGGAGAAAACTATAAGAAATAGATGTGCCGCTAATGGAATCCTAAGCCTTCATCATAAGTCTGACAGAACTGCAATTAAATATACCGGTGTCGGTTCAAGGTGTCGGTTCAAGGAGTCAGGGTGAGCTTCGGCTTAATATTCAGTTTAATGCACCATTCCACTAAAGCTGCAGTTTTAATACGGCGTTATAACATGACCAGTATTGCCTTCATTCTCTCTGTACTGATTATGTAAAAAAATAAATTCTAATAAAATCGTTTGACATGAAATAAATAAATAAATAAACATTGGCTAGGAAGCGTCTGAGAAAACCACAGTAGCACTGGCCAATAGTGAACTCTCATTATACATATACTGGCAGAGTTAACTCACAAGAGAAAGAAATATAATTGAAAGAATTGAGGGAAATCGTTGTTCTGAGTTCAGGAAAACACTCCTATACATTCAAAATACCTCAATTAGTAAGTCTTCCATGGATTTTTCCCTAGAATCCATGTTAGTGTATATGATGTCTCCTGTTATTTGATTGAACCAATATTTCAGTCTAATCTTTTTGTTGTTAATAAATCCTCTATGCTGTACACCAGGTACTTAACCCTGCCTTTGCTACATTCGCCTCATTACCCCTTTTCAGCATGGATTTTCCCCAAAGTTTCTATAGTGCTTCAGATTCTGTGGGCCTGTAATGGTCCCATGATATGACGGCGATATTAGCCTCTTACTTAGGGCGCCACCACAAAGAGGCATCAGACTGCGACATGTGCTAGAGAAGCAGAAGTCCCAAATGTCAAACTATATTTTTGTCTGGAGCTCCAGATTTAAAGCAATATGATGGCACATTTCAAAGAGCAAAGTGGCCGGATATCTTTGTCCACATCTCCATGTTGTCAAGACGTGTCTGAGGGCAAATGCTGGACTTACATTTTCAGGTCAAAAATCCTTCATATTAGAGTTGAAGGAAGGTACCTACTTCTGTAACAATATGCATTGACCTACATCATGTGAGTGGGCAGAGTGATGGTGCCTGATGTCAATGCCCTGAATAACACGATCATCCCTAATTTACAGTTAGAATGTGATTCTGTATCCCCCTGGCTGCATTCCATGAGCCAAAGAAAATAGGGTCTGTAATTCAGGCAAAAGACATTTCTATCCCCAGTCTGCCTGCATCTATCCCTGCAGCGACCCTCTACTAGTCAAGGACTGCCATTTGGGACAGGAAGATGCCCCAGTCGCAGATTTCAAGAGCATCCCCCTGTGAATCAGGGCTGCCCTGAAACCTGCCCCTCCCGTATGTACTAGCACAACCCTGATCACAGGTTCTGACCTGGGGCGTACACATGTGTGGAAGACAATTTGCGTGCAGAGAACCGTGTCAAAGTAGCAAACGCACGTGCGCAGTCTAGTCTTCTGTAATACAGTGCACCTGGGGCTGTCTAAGGAAACTGTTGCCAGGTGGCAGAGGGTTAAAACGCCATTGAGAGACTTCTCTTTCATTTATATAAGATGGGCAGTGTTTCACCCAGGGTCGGCTCCTCCACTGAGGTGGAATAGCGCAGCCCTACTGGTTTTCAGCACTGCAAACAAGGAAAAATAAAATGATAATAACACGCTGTTATCATTTTATTTTTCCGTACTGAGGCAGTTCTGCGGGACGGGGCTGGGCTGCTCACAGAGCAGGGGCAGGAGTGGTTTGGGCACTTCCCAAGTGCCCATGACAATTTGGCAGGCCATCTTGGGCCGGCCAAACAGTCATGCGTAATTAGCATGTACCCCACCAGCCTGTAATGCACAGCCTGGGTGGAGAACATGCACAGTCTCCCAGTCCCTGCTGAGAGTCAAACCATGGTGCTCAGACCAATCAAGGCGCTACAGTCATGGTGGCAGCAGCGTCGTGATTGGCTATGGGGAGTCTGGGAGCCTGTATGCTTCTGGTTCCCACAGAAGCAGATGACGGAGGAGAGGCTGCGGCCGGCCAGTCAGCAAGCCTGCCGGTAAGTGATTTTTTTGTTTTTCTATATTTTTTTTAAACCCCTCTCCCTACCCAACTGCCACTGCCAGGGAGCAGCCACCACTGGTTTCGCCATATCTCACACTGCGACCCTGGTCACCAGTCCATAAGCTGGTGCAACTCGAAGTGGAGTATATGACGTACAGGATTTATGATTGCAATGGCGCCTCTTTCATAGGCAAAAAATGTATTCTCCTACCCGAGTTAGCAGCGGCTTGGTTAAGTAATCAGCTCTAGTTGTTTACACTTTCGGAAACCACTTTAATATAGGTCGGCTAAAAATTAAAAAGTTATCTTTTTGCATCATAAACACGTTATCAGTGGGCCTGAAATTCATTCCATCCTGTCTTGTAATTATACCCTGACGACCTAGGAATCGAAAGGGTCCTGATGGCTATCCTCTAACTCTGTGCAATGCTTTGTCCTGAACAGCCCAGCAATCTCTTGGCAGTGCACATGCACATATGCACACATGCTTACCCCATGCAGCCCCTGGCCAACTCTATCCAGGCACTTATTTACTCATTCACTCACTGGCTCGCTCATTTATCTACCTCACTATCCATTCACTTTTCCACGCATTAACTGAGATGAGCGATGTGATCTATGGGATTTGTGGTTTTATGTGAGTCAATGGTTAAATCATACAGCAAAAGGAAAAAATTAAACTATAGGTTGGAGCAATTCTGAAAGCAAGACTACTGATGAAAAGCACGACATTTCACCCGTCTCTGGAAAAGAAATTAAGCATGTGAAATATAGTAGAGCTAGATGGCTGCTGCTGAAACATAAAGTGCAGACTTATATATCATTGACATAATATACATGCTTTATTTTTACCTTTCTGTCGAATAAAATGTATAAACATTTATAAACGAACTCCAGCCTTATCGGTGCCTGTTTTAAAAGTGTCCAGATGGAACAGGAACAGGAGTGGGAGTGGATTTATAAATATGTACATACATATGCATTATATATACATATATATATGTATAAATAGACATATATGCCCACTGTTACATTCCCAAAAGAGTGCCAGGCACAAAAACAGCCACTTGTCTGATACTTTCTAGAGTGGTAAAAAAATACTATGTCAGCCGAGATAAAACATAGCCACTAATTCTATAAGGTCAATGAAGATATCTGACACGATGAAAACAATAACGTTCCGAAGGCCCTCTTGGAAATAAATTGAAATAAATTGATTAAACAGACACTGGCAAGCAAATTGAATTGCAAACACAAAAATCTGTTTTGGATTCGTTTCCTAGTAACATAGCATCATCATGACTTTATGTTATTAACCAGCATAATTTGAACAAAATGTCTGTCGTCAGAAACGAGCAGTTTGGGGAAATGTACACTAATATATCAGCTCTGGTGCCCCATATCAGTTAAAGTGTAGGTCACAATGGGGAAATGTAAGGTGAAATCTAATTTGATTGCAATTAGTAATTGTGTTATTTCTTTCCACATATTATCCCCGTGGCAATAACGCGTTTTGGCATTCATTATAGACAACTAATAGCCAAGCGTTATTTCCACCCCTCTTTAATGTGGTTTGTGTAGGCATTTCCACCAGGGAGTCCCGATAATAATCAATGTACCAACTGTACTCTCGCAAACCACCTTCAAAGCCACCTCTTCGGTCTCGGAGGGGCGCAGCTGCCTCCTGGACGGCTGCTCGTAGCTCTCCAACTGATACCTGAGTGGCTGCTTCCTGTTGATGGCTTTGGTTTGCTGAAAAACAGAATGGACATTATGGGGTTTTATTCTGACAGCAAATTCCAATATTATTCGGAAACATAATTCAATTCAATTAGAACAGTTCACAATCAAGTTACTTAATATGAGAGTCCACGAAAAACAATACTCCCGTGACGAAAGAGGGAACAATAAGTTTCAAAAGACAAATTAACAGAGAGATACAGGGACAGACATGAATATCTCAAAGATAAAAATAACCAGACCTAGGGAGTGGGCCAGTAAACACATCAGACTAACAGGCAATGAAGTATAGATATAGAACATACTGTGACAAACTAGACCAGTCAGTCAACGTATCTGCATCATACAATAGCATCTGCAGCCTTTGTTACCCTTATCAAACAGGTGTTAGTCTTATCAAATGGGAAAGTGCAGAATGTATCGACCTCAGTATCATGAAATACTGCCAGATTCCCAGTTGTCTCACAGAAAGCCATACTGCAGCTCTGAGTGGGACGCTTGCAATGCCTCATCTCTGCATTTCAAAGGTCTCTCAATCCAGCTACAGTTCTTCATCCTCCTCGCAGCATGGGAGTATGTGGCATATAGTGCACCTTGCCTATATTGCATAGATTGTACTGGTGTTGGGCTTTATCTTGTAAGAAGGACCCACGTGTTTAATCGAATGCACAAGATTTACCTTGTGATAAATTGTTTTGTAACTACATTGCACAACATGCTTGCTACACTTTCTAACATTAAAAGCAGCTCTGGGCTTTACATCCTATGAAGGAACTCGGGGGCATATTACCAACAAGTAGCGATAATTATCGCTAAATAGGCTTAGCGACGATTTTTTTATCACTGCCTATCGCTGGATATGTTAGCGGGGAAAACATGCTATTAGCAACGTTTTTCTCCATTGTGCTAAAATATCCAGCGATAGCGGCGAAATGCGTGAATATCGCTGAGAATACAGCGATATTCACGCATTAGCGACAAAATGCTCTTAGCCATGTTATCCACCTCCCATTGGATAACATGGCTAAGAACTAGTCTGAGCAGGCGTTGGTTTTTGGCGATAGCGGGACTATTTCCATCGCTACGCCTGCCTTGCTTATAGGCGATAACGACGTTAGCGACTACTTTCAGTCGCTAACAGGTTGGGTACGCCCACTTTGCATGTCATTAGCGATAAATATCGCTGACATGCAAAGCGGTTCCCAAACCGCTTGCTATCGCCTAAAAGCTGTCGCTAACATCCGTTAGCGACAGCTTGCTAATAGAGCGATAGAATTATCACCGCTTAGCGGTCGAAAACGGCAGCTAAACGGGCGATAATTGCCTATCGCCACCCTTGGTAATATGCCCTCTAGGTCTTCTGTGGTGCTACATCAAAGGTATCTGCAGCTTTCATTGAGAGATGGAGAAGAGCCAGCCACTGTGCTTGATGGTACAAGTCAGTGGGCAGCCATCCTGACTGTACAATCAGCTGACATTCCCAGGGTGCCCTATGAACATACAGCCTGGACGCATTTATTGTACCACTTTGAGTTATGTGCATTCTAAAGCTTAAATGTATCTACTTTATAACAAGCGGTAAGTCCACATCCCCTAATAGTGATAAAACAGGTGATTTTAAGCCTCGGGCATGCACTATCGCTTTGATCAGGTGCAGATTTCCAGAACTGGTTGATTTTCCATGAGAAAATACTAGGTGCAGTATTGCTTCACCCGTTATTATCATGAATGAATGGACTAATCAACAAATTAGATTTTGACAAGCGTAGCTATTACCCGTCAGGGCATCCTAGTGATAGTGGGATCGGCATCCCTTCTGAGGGGAGAAACCAGTCCATTGTTTACACTTGAAAAGAGCTTGGGTTAAAGGAGTTACTACAGGGGTTAAGGATAGGCCTGGGCATGAAATTACACACCACTTGCGGAGTTTGCAGAGTGTCTCCCACTCTGCACTCTGCGTAGAGCAGGGAGTTCTGATAAACTCCACGTAGCGTAGTTTTTCCCTTGCTCGCGCTCACTAACATTAAGATGGGAAGCGCGAGCAAGGAAAATCTTACTCCAGACCACCTCCCAGCGAGATTTCTCAATGCAGGCAGTCACAGATGGTCACTACCGCTTGCATTGAGAAACCTACGGTACGCGTTGAGGAAACTGCCGATTGAGTAGATCATCTACTACAGCTGCAGAAAGAAGCAGCATCTCTTGGCCGTGGTGCTGTTCGCTCTGATTTTACAGCACGGTACAAACACCCGGTGCTAAAAATTTGCGTCAACGGCGTGACATCATGCACTGCATGTTGGAATTGTTTAGTCAGTTCGTAGAGTTCTGTGTAGCTGAAATCCACAAACTCAACCCAGGCCTAGTTAAGGGAGAATGCCAAGAGCAAGGAAAGGGGAAGAGACTACTCACATTTCTTCACAAGAAAAGAAAAAGAGCATCTACCCAAGCTCGGAATCTGAATGAGTTGCAGACTGCAAGAACAAAGAGTGATTTGAAGGAGAGTAGGTACAGCATCTATCTTTTAGATTGGCAGGGACAATGTGATGAAGAGTCCTGTAGACCAGGCTAAGGATCTGATGCATCAAAAGGTTTTTCTTATTCTTGGCAAAATGCTTTAGTTTGCACTTATGGGCCAAAGCGCTTTAAAAGTAGTTCGTTGCCGTAATGGGAGCCAGTGGAGTTTAAGGAGATGAGGTGAGATGGGTACTCAATGGGGATACATTAAGAATTGAATGAACTATAGTGATCTACACCACCTGAAGTTGATGAACAATATATATTCAGGTGGACTGAGGTGTAAAGAGTTGGCGTAGTCAATGACAAAGCTAACCAGCCATTGGTTGATTGCATTTGAAAGGGGAGGTAGGTTAAGGAGGGAAGATTTTTCTCAACATGCGAAGAATTTGGAAACAGGTGGGATCTACCTGAGAACATAGGGCCCGATTAACAAAAGTAATCTGGGCCAAAATCCTAACTTTACTACTTTCGGAATTCACAAAAGACATTTAGTAGTAGTAAAGTTAGGAATCCTAACTTTACTACTACTAAATGCCTTTTGTGAATGCCGAAAGTCGTAAAGTTAGGATTTTTCTCAGTTTAGTAGTAGTAAAGTTAGGAATCCTAACTTTACTACTATTAAATGCCTTTTGTGAATACCGAAAGTCGTACAGTTAAGATTTTGTCTCAGTTTAGTAGTAGTAAAGTTAGGAATCCTAACTTTACTACTACTAAATGCCTTTTGTGAATTCCGAAAGTCGTGAAGTTAGGATTTTTCTCAGTTTAGTAGTAGTAACGTTAGGAATCCTAACTTTACTACTACTAAATGCCTTTTGTGAATAACAAAAGTTGTAAAGTTAAGATTTTGTCTCAGTTTAGTAGTAGTAAAGTTAGGAATCCTAACTTTACTACTACTAAATATCTTTTGTGAATACCGAAAGTCTCAAAGTTAAGATTTTGACTCAGATTACTTTTGTGAACCGGGCCCTATGAGTTTTAAAAGGAGTTACTGTAAATGGTGATACCCAGATTCCTGACTAAAGCCACAGGAATGGGAGTGAGCTCTTGGTCAGGGTGCCAATGGACAGCAGACAAAAAAGAAGTATTTCAGTTTGGTTGCTTTTGAGCTTAAGCAAGTAGGGGCCCATCCAAAATACACAGCCGTCATGCATTAAAACCACATTTCTGGGTAAGGTGACATTTCCCGAAAATGACTTGATTATCTGTGTCTCATCAGCATAGGAAATGGGTTCAAACGCAAAGTATCTGACAATGTGAATGTATTAAGAATCGGGCAGAGCAAAGATCAGGTGCGTAGCTCGGTCAGTCGGGATGGAGGGGGAGTGAGTTTTTTCTTCAGAGTTTCCAACAGTTACACTGGCATTTAATGTTAAAATACATTATACAATAGGGAGGGCGCATGCAAGGTGCTGTGAAATGGGAGAGGAATACAGATTGGTAGAGTTACCCAGTTAAAGAAAACACAAGATTTTGTAAAAAATAACCAACATTTGTGAAGGCTTTCAAAAAAGAGAGAGGGAAAGTGGACATGCTTTTTTGTATGTGTTTATGTAAAAATGTCTATTTATCAGTGTAACACCCCAAACACCCACCTGAAACTACACCCCTGGTTAAGATCTCTGTGGAAAACCGAAAAGGACAGAGTGCAACGTGGACTGAAAGGGAGGAAGAAGGACAGTTTGGGTTCTGTTCATGAGAAGAGATCAAAACCAGTTTAGGGCTTTCCGAACAGACGTTATAATGGGATAGTACGGGAAGCAGTATCGAAGACCACCAAGAGATCAAGTAGGTCCAAAGCAGCAGATCCTCTGTGGTCAAGTGCAGATCTGAGATCACCATGCACAGCTAACAGCGATGTTTCTACTTTTATGTACAGAACGAAAACACAAATGAATTGGGTAGAACTTCTAAATTACTGATCAACTGTCAGCGATTTTGTAAAGAAAAGGCAGGAAATGCGTCATGAATATGCAACAAATGCAAAAGTCAAGTTATAAGAAAACAACATCATAAACATTTGATCTATTTGTTTCAGAGCACAACTACCTTTCCTGGACCTATAGGAAGACAGCCTTAAGCAGGCAGCCGTCGTCTTCGGATGAAATAGCTGCAGAATGAACCAGTGCAATCTAGTGTCATACTTCTCCTGCGGCTGTTGTCCAAGAAACCTAGCAAAATGAAATTGACTGAAAGGCAGCTGCAGTCCTGGTGGAGGAGGCTGTCGAACAGGAGCCCAAACTAATGGGCCACCTCAATCAAGACTAGTTCAATAGTCTATGTCAGGTTGAGTCAGAAGAAAAATATTAAATACAGTGGGGCTTATTTACAAGTCCCTTGCGCCGCTGGTGCGTCACTTTTATACATGGAAAAAGTGATGTACCGGCGGCGCAAGGGCTTGTAAAAAAGCCCCAGTATTTCGCACCCCACGATATGGAGGATTGATAGAAACACTTAATTGACCTGTAGTAGAGGGATAGGGACCTGCTAGTCAGACACTAGCACAAGATCCTTGCAATTAGGAATAGACCCATGCCTGAATTGTACTCTGGGTACAGATAGAAAGAACCATAAGCATCTTCACCAACGAGGGGAGAGTTTCTTTTTAACTGGAAGCTGAAGAGCCACAGAGTCAGGAAAGAGCCACCAGATTGCAACATCATGTAGAAGCAGTGAACAAATGTGTACAATGTGGATGGGGCTAGATCACCCAAGGACCACCTGCCCAGGGGAAAGTGAGCTTGGCCAGGGCGTGACCATGGATCATATCTATGCATTTTAGCAAAACACGCACCATTGTGAACAGTGTCGGATCATATTGAATACACGCTATACCAGTGAAATGTGTCAAATCTCACACGCATGTAAAACCTCTTTCCACAGACTTGTTGTTGATCTCTCAGCCAATTGTCAATGTGGCAAAAGGCTGCTATACGGTAATTGTACTTGGTATGTGTTACGGAGTAACTGTATAAAACTGACCTTTAACTAACTTTCAGAAGCATATGTATAGCTTGAAACATGTATGCCACTCAGATAGCATGATCAACGCAATGGGATAAATGGAGGTTCACTTGCAGGGGGTGTTGGTGTATGAAAAATAGTAAAGCAAGGGACAAGGGTGTATATGCAAAGCAGCTACTACCACATGGAATCATGTAGAAAGGTGTGAGCATCCAGAAGGACGACAATATTGCGTGGCTGAGTTACTGTCTGGGGAAAACTGTGACATTATTGATGTACTTACAGTCAACCACAGTTAGGCTCAACCCCATGCTAAATATTCCATTAGATACTTGGAGACCACTTTAGCTAGCCACTATCTGCCCAGTTCACTAAGTTAGGACCAGTCCTTAGTCGCTGGGTAACTACTGGATCATGTTACAAATGCTCTGCAGCCATTTACCCGTGAGGCAAGAGTCTCTGTTTAAGACCGTTTCTCTGCTTCCGTCAATCTGTCTGTCCTGGCCAGTTCGGACCGTGTACTTTGTTATAGTGCTTTGCCCTTGCTTATGGCTAGGTGCGGCCGCAAATATTGGTGAGAGCGGTTGCCGAAGGCCATTGACGTATGTGGCGCATCACACCAGAGCCTATGGAGCAATATTCCTGAAGCAGGTTGAAGATGCTCCCTGGCACGAACACTTCCCTTGAACAAAAACACCGGTTTGAGCAGTACTTTTCTTTGGCGGTCTAAAGAGGGACAGCAACATAGCAGGTGGAGCCACACTTCATGTCTATAGTCATATAACCTGCATTTCCCCGTAACCTCTCCGGCCCCGCACAGGCTGGATTACAATCTTTTATTGGATGCACTAGAAGACGAATATCCCAAAGGCTCTGTTGGACACAACATCCTTGGCGTGGTTTTCCCCAAACTTTTTGCCTACCAGGCTCCTGATTTGGCTGACTTTATTTTTGTTGGTCTGAGGGCTCTGAGCACTTTACCACTGCTAACCTTTGTTAAAGTGCTTGTGCTGTATCCGTTAAACATAGTAAAAATTAGCTTACATCAAACTGACTTATTTACTTTACTTAAATGTCCCTAGTAAACTGTTTCTACATGTGCCCAGGGGCTGTAAATTAAACGATACTAGTGGGCCTACAGCTCTTATTGTGCCACCGACTTAAGTAGCCCTACAAACATGTCTCAGCCCTGCTTTTGCAGCTCATGTGTGCAATTTTAAACTGCCATTTCGACATGGTGAGTCAAACTTGTTTCCAGACCCAAAACTCCCTGTTTAATACATATAAATAATCCCTGGGGTAGGCCCTACACAGCCCAAAGGGCAGGGCACACTGTATCTGACAAGTTGGACATGTAAGTTTAAGTTTTACATGTCCTGGTAGTGAAAAACTCTTACATTTATTTTTCACTACTGTGAGGCCTACCTCTCACACAGGATAACATTTGATTAACTTATTATATTTAATATGTGATAAGGTTGAATTTGGAGAAGGCTGCGGCATTGAGTATGGTGTCTAAAGAATTATAATTAAAAGGTCTCCTTAATGGTAAATTCATTTTTTAAGTCACAATTCTGAAAATGCCACTTTTAGAAAGTTTACAAAATGGGGGGATAGGCCCAATAGACCGGAACCAAGTAGGGCCCTTATATGTAGTTTAAGCAATGAAATACTTGGTATCCTTGTCACTTCTGATTATTACTTTTAAACAGACCACACTATATTCCTTTAGTGATCGGGTTATTTTTTTCACCCTGTTTATTTTCAAAATCTTGTCTTTTTTTGTGTAAAGGACTTTGGCCTTCACAAAGGGACACAAAAGGTTTTTTGACATATATTATACACATTTACATATATCACAATTAACACATATCACTACAAAAAACAATACATTTTCACAAATAGATAAGACTGTTGTAGTACTTCATACTATATATCAACATTCAAACAAACCAATGTAGAACAATTATTCAAATCTTTCTGTTCACATATAAGAAAGAAACGATTTTTCTTGGATTTATATAATCCTTCCACTCTTTAAGAGCATAAATTCTACTCCTAAGACTTGATGCTTTATTTCATCCAGCTAGATCAATAGCTGCTAGCCGACGCGTTTCGAGCCTCTCTGTTGTATCTGTGGGCTCTCATCAGGGCATCTTAATCTCCCACATTGGCCTTTATCTATGAACAAAAAATTGAGACACCTATCACTCATCTGTGCTGTCGCCTTAAATTCTATCAGCTATTACCTTTGGCATTTCTTCATACATACCTGCCAATATGGTAAAAAAAAAAATGTAATCCTCCTTTCTTTCTTGTTATGGATGGTGGGCGTACACACACTATTCAGTTTTCACGTCTGTAATCAATAAAGTTTTAACTTGAGAATGGAAACCATGAATAATATTCCAAATTCAATTATCCCTTCTTATCATGGCTGGCGGGCATACCTGGGTTCTTGTAAGTGGGTTGAAATTTTTCAATGGCCAGTTCTGTTTGAAAAACAAAAAGGGGGCGACTCCAATGAGTTTCAACTTTTAGCTAACTTCACGTTCTATCATTCGGGAAGGGTGTATTTCGTCCTACCTGTGGGCGTTCGTGTTTGTATTTACGCCTGCTTTCTTTTCAATCTGCCACCACTTTCGTATTGTTTACAACAAGGGGTGGTGATGGACAGAGTCTCTGAATTAAGCAGAGTACTCTCACCCAGTCAAGAGATCAGGGCTAGATCCAACACCGTTTTTTAGCTCATTGCACCATCCCAGTTTCAGAACCTGGCTGTATGCAAATTAGTCTGTCCCTGGCCCAGTGCATCATGGGAACAGGGCAGACCAGACTACAAAAGCCAATTCTTACACTGGGAAGGAAACAAGCTTCCGGGGACCGGTTTCTGCCATTTCAGGCGTCTTCGGCCCGGCTTGCTTGAATCCTGATGGTGCAATGAGCAAGGGACTCACATCTGAGTATACCCTTCCACGCTTAGGGTGGACAAAATAATTTACAACAAGGGGTGGTGATGGACAGAGTCTCTGAATTAAGCAGAGTACTCTCACCCAGTCAAGAGATCAGGGCTAGATCCAACACCGTTTTTTAGCTCATTGCACCATCCCAGTTTCAGAACCTGGCTGTTTGAAAAACAAAAAGGGGGCGACTCCAATGAGTTTCAACTTTTAGCTAACTACGCGTTCTATCATTCGGGAAGGGTGTATTTCGTCCTACCTGTGGGCGTTCGTGTTTGTATTTACGCCTTCTTTCTTTTCAATCTGCCACCACTTTCGTATTGGTCTCGTTTCCTGAAACGGCAAAAGTACCGTTCAGTCCCGCCTGGTTATCACACAGTTCGCTCGCTCTCATGTTTATATTGCGGCGTACTCCGCTTACCTTCGCCGGTTCGTTTCTTCGATCTCCGCTCTTTCCTCATTCAACCTAGTGCGCGCTTTGACTGCAAGCGTCGCATGGATGTATGCGCCACATATACATTCGGGCGTGACTGGGACTTGTAGTTAATTCTCCCACCATGCATCAGCACCTTCTTTCTTAACTAATTCGCGGTGGATGCTGGTAGTTTTAGTTTACCAATAGAAAAGGGAAAACGTTATTGTTCCTCACCCGACTATTGCTACTTAGGCTTAGTGCAGGGCGATGAATTATGTTAACATATTTTTTTTTTTAAACGGGCACGCGATAGTACGCTAGTAAAAACACTATGGAATTATACCAGTGTGTCGCCTATCATGGTGTTGAACAGTTAATTGTCATGGATACTCGAACACATTTTCAAATCCTTGAAATTTCATTCATCTTGTTCAACCCTGTTTGCACACTGTTGAACCTCATGATTAAATAAGCTTCCTTTTTAAGCAACAGAGATTCCACATCAGCCACTCTTTTTGATACATTTAAGACCATTAATACAGTCCATTTGAGGTCCCTTTCAGAGTGTCCTGCACTTAAGAAATGCTCAACCAGTGGGGCGGTTAACATCTTTTTTTTAATTCTAGACCGGTGTTGCGTTATTCTTTGGTTCACCTGTTGTGACGTCTTCCCTATGTATAATTTACCACATGGGCATATTATAGCATATACCACATTCTTGGTTTTACAGTTACTGAATGTGGTATGTTTCCATTTCACTTCCTTGTGGACAAAAATCTTGCCTTCAATTGTAGAGTCACAAGTGACACAGTTCCCACATTTGTGGTGGCCTTCTATTAGTTTAAGGCCCAACTGGCTACAGAAGTCCATTCTGGCTTCTTTTGGGGAAACATCAGATCACACTATTTCTTGGCCAATACTCCTATTCCTTTTCATGGCAAATAAAGGACTAGGAAAACCTGATGAAGGGTTAAAATCACGCTCTACCATCTGATCACCAGAAAGAGCATCTCTTAGCTGTCTTGATAGCAAAATGTCACATGGCCCTGTCAGAGAGAACCTGAAATATGCTTAAAAACCCTCAATTTTTGATATACATGATCAACATATTAAATCCCACTAACTCCCTGAATCCTGGGGTTATAGAACCAAGGCACAGGCCAAAAAGACATGTCTTAGGCTAACAAAATGCACTGGGCCACAATAAGGTTGAAAACGCATTCTCGGCTGCACTGAAAAATAACGTGGTAAATTGACCTAATGTGAAGTAGTAATTTTCCACAGCTTCAAGACCAACACCCACACATACACAGACTGGTGCACGTTGGTACAGCTTCCTGAAAACATTGCTAAAGTAATATTTTGAAACATAGCTTGCACAAGTAAGAGCAGCAACCTCTCGCAATAATAAATGTAAGTGACAAAAATGTTCTTTTTTTTCAGAAATGTACAAAATGTTCTATTTCAAAATGTACGTAACAAAATGTTCCTTAACGTCCTTCCGGTGTCCTAGGACACATGTGGTTAAACCGCCTGCACTGAATGGGCGTAGGCCACTGCGTCATCATAGAACCTGGGTTCCTCAATTTCAGGTATATCAGACCCAACTGTCACATTCTAAGGTAGAACTCTCCTGCGGATGCCTGGCATTGAGCGTGGTCTGTTCTCCGGCTAGCCAAATATCTGACTTCGGACACCGGCGCCTCTCTCAGGTTGTTGATCTCCCAGGGCAGATAACCCTTCTGCTCCTTTATACCTTTGATATAACCCTTTAGCTATCTCTCTCTTCTAGTCATTATGGGATTGGTGTCATTCCAGGAAACCACCAGACACTGAATTTAATAGTAAAATGTTCTATTCTGAGCTAATTCTACTTGTGCCTTCCTAATATTGATCCCATAATTCAGGGCCCTGATAGAACTGTATAACCTATGAGTATAGGTCTGTCCTAAATATTTTGCCCTAATGCACTAGAAATTCTACGTCAATGTACTCAGTAGCATAGGATCTTTGATCATCTATAATCGTGTTCATTTGTATACATTTCAGTCCAGTCTTGCCTTGCGATATTTTGAGCATTTGTCATCTAGCCCTCACTCCAGACAGGGCAAAATCTGGATCTCTTGTAGGAATTTACATTGTAGCCTGAACTGATATGCATTTATTCTTCTGCTTGTGAACTATTAATAAAGTGCCACTCCAAACTTGAAATTCTGGTATCTTAGATCTTTATTCCTTGTCTCTCAGTGGAATGCTGTGTTGGTGATTTGTGTCCACACCCGAGGTGGTGACCACTGACCAGAAAGGGTCAAGATTTACCCTTTCTCAGCTGGCGCCCAACGTCCATCGTGCCTGGCCCATTCCTGCGGTGGATCTGGTGAATTTCCACGGGCTGCCTTGGGGGTCCCCGCCGCAGTCTCTTGCATACCATTGGTGAGTGAAGTAACATTTTATTTTTTCCCTTGAGTTTCCGTGGTGTTGGCTACTTGGCTGTGTGCGGTCCCCTTGTGGCTAGCTCTGGTTAGGACTCCGATCCCCCCCCCGCAGCATTGTCTAGGGTCACGATTCACGAACCCTCTGTGTCTCTAGGTGGTCACATTTTGCACGCTTTCTTGTCAGGTGCTCTGCACGATTGCTCTTCACAGTTGCACTTGTGGCTTGTGGCTTGTCGGCTTCCGGCCCTTCTCCCTCGAGCACGGAGGGAGCGGTTTGTGGTATGGGGTTTTTTTGTGGTGTCAACTACCCCTAGGTTCATGATCCCTCTCGACAGTTCAAGTACATTCTAAGTTTTCAAGCAAGTGCCAATTTTTTAGTACAATTTGTTTGAACTTATTTGTATTTGGTCCAAAGGTTGAAACGCACACTAGTCTCTCTAATGGTGGTTTAATCTTTTTTTGCAGCAATGTTTCACGCGGTGTAGCCCATGCTCTTTTTTTCACATGTTTCAACATTTTCTTGGGGTAACCTCTTACCATCATCTGTTGGCAGAAATTATTTGAATGGTATTCAAAATACTTTTTTCGGAACAATTCCTACGAATTCGTAGAAGTTGGCCGTAAGGCAAGTTATCTTTCAAACTTTTTGGGTGAGCGCTGTTCCTCGGGTGGCTTAATATACCAAGAATGTGGTATATGCTATAATATGCCCATGTTGTAAATTATACATAGGGAAGACGTCACAACAGGTGTACCAAAGAATAACGCAACACCGGTCTAGAATAAAAAAAAAGGTGTTAACCGCCCCACTGGTTGAGCATTTCTTAAGTGCAGGACCCTCTGAAAGGGACCTCAAATGGACTGTATTAATGGTCTTAAATGTATCAAAAGGAGTGGCTGATGTGGAATCTCTGTTGCTTAAAAAGGAAGCTTATTTAATCATGAGGTTCAACAGTGTGCAAACAGGGTTGAACGAGATGACAGAAATTTCAAGGATTTGAAAATTTGTTCGAGTATCCATGCACATTAACTGTCCAACACCATGATAGGCGACACACTGGTATAATTCCATAGTGTTTTTACTACTATCCCGTGCCCGTTTAAAAAAAAAATATGTTAACATAATTCATTGCCCTGCACTAAGCCTAAGTAGCGTTAGTCGGGTGAGGAACAATAACGTTTTCCCTTTTCTATTGGTAAACTAAAACTACCAGCATCCACCACGAATTAGTTAAGAAAGAAGGTGCTGATGCATGGTGGGAGAATTAACTACAAGTCCCAGTCACGCCCGAATGTATATGTGGCGCATACATCCATGCGACGCTTGCAGTCAAAGCGCGCACTAGGTTGAATGAGGAAAGAGCGGAGATCGAAGAAACGAACCGGCGAAGGTAAGTGGAGTACGCCGCAATATAAACATGAGAACGAGCGAACTGTGTGATAACCATGCGGGACTGAACGGTACTTTTGCCGTTTCAGGAAACGAGACCAATACGAAAGTGGTGGCAGATTGAAAAGAAAGAAGGCGTAAATACAAACACGAACGCCCACAGGTAGGACGAAATACACCCTTCCCGAATGATAGAACGCGTAGTTAGCTAAAAGTTGAAACTCATTGGAGTCGCCCCCTTTTTGTTTTTCAAACAGAACTGGCCATTGAAAAATTTCAACCCACTTACAAGAACCCAGGTATGCCCGCCAGCCAAGATAAGAAGGGATAATTGAATTTGGAATATTATTCATGGTTTCCATTCTCAAGTTAAAACTTTATTGATTACAGACGTGAAAACTGAATAGTGTGTGTACGCCCACCATCCATAACAAGAAAGAAAGGAGGATTAAAAAGTTTTTTTTACCATATTATCAGGTATGTATGAAGAAATGCCAAAGGTAAAAGCTGATAGAATTTAAGGTGACAGCACAGATGAGTGATAGGTGTCTCAATTTTTTGTTCATAGATAAAGGCCAATGTGGGAGATTAAGATGCCCTGATGAGAGCCCACAGATACAGCAGAGAGGCTCGAAACGCGTCGGCTACCAGCTATTGATCTAGCTGGATGAAATAAAGCATCAAGTCTTAGGAGTAGAATTTATGCTCTTAAAGAGTGGAAGGATTATATAAATCCAAGAAAAATCGTTTCTTTCTTATATGTGAACAGAAAGATTTGAATAATTGTTCTACATTGGTTTGTTTGAATGTTGATATATCGTATGAAGTACTACAACAGTCTTATCTATTTGTGAAAATGTATTGTTTTTTGTAGTGATATGTGTTAATTGTGATATATGTAAATGTGTATATTATATGTCAAAAAACCTTTTGTGTCCCTTTGTGAAGGCCAAAGTCCTTTACACAAAAAAAGACAAGATTTTGAAAATAAACAGGGTGAAAAAAATAACCCGATCACTAAAGGAATATACGGGCACATGCATCATTCATACATTTTGCATTTCTTAATTTGCGAAAATTACCGAATCGCAAATTAAGAATTGCAAAATGCTATGCATCATTTTTTTCGGTATTTTTTTGTGATTCGGTAAAAATCGCAATTTTTACCGAATCGCAAATAAATACCGAATTCCTAACTGCTTTTTCGCAAATCCCATTGATTCCTATGGGCCGAAAGGCCCATAGGAATCAATGGGAAGGCATTTACGAATTTGCAATTTGTTGATGCATTCCAAGGGTGCAGGGGGGGGTCCAAAGGACCCCCCCCTGCACCCCTGAAATGTATTTGAAAGTGCATGTTTCAAACACACATGTCCTAAGGACATGTGTGTCTGTAACATGACAGTGTAAAAAATGCATATTTAAGCATTTTGAAAGATTTTCGCAAATTAACACGAGGGTCAACCTCGTGTTAATTTGCACATCCAATTTCAAAATTCACATTTTTTTTTTAATTGACGCATTGCATTTAAGGAATCGCACAAATGCGATTCCTTAAATGCATTTGCATTTTTAAGAAATGCAAAAAAATGTGAATATTGAAAAAGAGTTTGATGCATCCCAAAAACGTATTTAGGAAGTGCAAACGGCCGAATTTACCGATTCGCACCGTTTGCACTTCCTAAATAGGTTGATGCATGTGGGGGATAGTGTGGTCTGTTTAAAAGTAATAATCAGAAGTGACAAGGATACCAAGTATTTCATTGTTTAAACTACTTTTAGAAAGTTGGCATTTTCTTGTCCTAACCATTTGGTGCCTACAGCCTGTCCCTCGGCTACATAACTAGGTGTGGTTGGCAGTTGGTCTTTGTGTATTTCTCCCAGACAGTGAGACAAAGGGAAGATAGGTGTTGGCAGGATGGGCCACTCTGAGTTAACGAGGGGGAAGAGCTGTGACCTACCACACTTGCAGATCACAAAGGCTCTGACATCGCATCACAATTCGTAGCTCCCTGGAACCACCTCTGCACAACGCCTCTCATCACCTAGACCTTGCATCGTCTATGCTGCTGGACTCATCTTCGATGCAGGGCTCTGTATCTCTTCGCAACCAGTATTAAGGTTCTGTGTTCAGCACACCTAAGTGGGTCCCTGTAGCGGGCCCATGTACCATTGCGGTCAGCCTTAACTTGTGACTTTGTTGTGGTCTAGAGCAACCAGAAACTCACAGGTGCCGCTCAGTGCTTTTTGTTTCTATTTTCACTGAACTCATTAAAACTTGCATAACTCAGGTTCTCTTGATTGTTTTTTTGTCATTTTGGTGTTGAATTATTTATTAGAATTTACCCTATTTTTCTAAATTGGTGTGGGATTTTTTCTTGTGTTTGGTTTTCACGTTATTACTGTTTGAAGTGCTGCACAAATACTTTACACATTGACTCTAAGTAAAGCCTGACTGCTCTCTGCCAAGCTACCAGATAGTCAGGCACAGGTTAACTGGGGGTTGCTTTTGACTTCATCTTGAGAATGATTGAAGTTTCTGCTTGAGGAGGGTTTCACCTCCCTCGACCAGTAACCCAGTTTCTTGCAGGCCCCAACAACTTTAGGACACATACTTAACTTAGTGGGACAGGAAGGATTCCTTTGCTCATCATTATACTTAGAAAAGGTAACTGAAATCTGGATTTAGGGGTTAAGTAGATACAGTTTTCTTCTCTAACCTTTACATGATAAAACCCAGTCCCCTTAATTATATAATTTCATGTTTCACAATATAAATTGCTTTCTAGGTGATTCTAAATAAATATCCTTTGGCGGACCCATGTACTGGATTATATGAATGAGCAAAATAAGTTTAAATACCTGTATTAGCTAGTAAGCATAAGCTTGTAGGAGACTTAGAAAAGATCAAATGGCGGCTGTAATGAAAACAAACTTATATTTTAAGAACAATACTTTGTGCTACTGAGTAAAGTATTTTGACTTTGAGGTGTTTTGAAAACTTACAACTCCTGTGTGTTTCCTGCATGGTTCAAAGGGACTTGAAGAACCTCCATTCCTCCAGCCTTCTTTACCAATTTCATCGCTGATAAAGAATTCATTTAGCTTCTGTACACTGAAAAAAACAAGAAACAAAGCAGCATTTTCATATACACATTTCACATGTATTTGGTTAATTGCATTACAGATAAGTGCTAACAAACTGAGACTATGATAACTATCTTCATTTCAGTTGCAGAATTTGACTCTTTATCCCCCCATTACTAGTTCTACCCGATTATTCTTCAAAAAGGGAATCTAAATAAGGACCTGCGATGCATTTCATTGCCTTTGGGAACACACGTACATTATCTGGAATGCGTCACCTCCTTATAAGAACAGGAAATAGTGTAGAACGTAATCAAACAAACCTAATATATATCCTTTCTCTTAAGGCTAATTCCAAGGAAACCATAGTTGTAGAACAGATATCCATCCCTGTATGTATATATGGGGAGAATTCCTCATAAAGGAAACTTTAATGTTTTTCCTCAATGGATTCCAAACACTCTACATTCAACATTCAGACCTAAAACATTATTTATCTCTTTATCTTGAGTTTTAGAATACTATACATTTAACAGTTTATAAAGATTCTGGCCTTATGATAAGTGCCAAAGTAAGACAATTTTTATGTTTTTGTCTTTAAAGAAACGTCTTGGTAAATAATGAGTATGGTGGCCCACTCTGTGGAGAATATACATTGATAAAGCAAAGAAAATAATGTTCATAATAATTCTGAAAAGCATGAAATATCAGTGGAATATAGACACAAAAATATATTTTGTCTAAAACATGCAAAGATTCCTCAAAGGAAAGGTGGTTGAGCAAACACTATGACACATCACTTATTCACTGACAGAAGAGATTCACAGCACTGTATTCAAGCATATCAAAGTTAAACATTTAATGATTATGAGAAACCAAACATATTTATAGCTTACTGACCCACTTTTTTGTCTTTCTATCAGCCAAATTATGTCAAATTGACCAAAGAAATAATAATATATTTATTATGATAATTCCCAAACATGTATGCTGGACCCATCCCTTTCTGCAGGTTCACCCCCATACCTTTTGCCTTCCCCCCTCCTTATTTGCTGAATGAATATATGTTGGCTTTAGGACTGCTAGCCAGTGCTTAATTGCATGTGCTCTCTCACCAAACTTGGTACAATTGGCCTACACCTAATTTACACATTTAATATACCTGTAAGTTCATTAGTAAAGTGTACTACATGTACCCTGGGCCTGTATATTAACTGCTACTAGTGGGCATGTGACACTCATCTACCTCCAGAATACACACAAAGATACCCGTCACCTGTCTTTTATAACCCCAAACTACTTGGATCCTTGGCAGGGGAAGGGAAGAACTTTTCAGAACCAGATCTGAAGGCGGTATTGATGGTCCCCTCACTTCAAAGGCTGGCACTTGCTCACCTGGGGTCCTGCTCAACAGCGGTCTTCATCTTCTCCAATCTCCCGCGTTTCGGCTCGAGATCTTTTGAGGATTGCGGGATCATTGTTCTCAGGCTGCGGAGCCCGAGCAAACATGGCTGATGCCTGGTGGAGCGGTCAGACAGCGTTAGGGGAGATTGGCTTCGGTTTCGCCGCCGTGGCCGTCACCTAACCATCCGGGCATCTGGCATAGTCTCGCCTCGCCTCTCCTGCATGCCTCCCTCTTCTCCTGTTTTCTTGATGATGCCCTGATGAGGGGTTTCTTTCTTCCGTGGTGGCTGTTGGGGAATTGGCAGGATTGCTCTCCTCCGGCCATCTCCTGCCTTTCCGGATTGAAGATGAGGTTGCCTGTCATCCTCCTGCGCTGGAACAAGAACCAACGCGTGTGCAGAGGTGAAAGCCACAAAGCACTGCTGCCCTGCACCACAGACCTTGCTTCCTTTCTTCCCAAGTTGGTTGTCCTCCTGACCAGCTGTTGCCTCTTCACTTCCTGGGACTGCTGCCTGGTCACCCGCACTCTATTCTCCTGCAGTGGATTACCCGGGAGAGAGCAGCGATTTTCGACCTTGCCTCCCTCCAGTTCCAAGCAGCTGCCTTCCCCATTCAGCTCTGCTCTTGGGGTGGTTTTGAACTCTGTTTTTTTTGGTCAGTTTTTTTTCATTCATGCAGCCCCGCCATCTTGTCTTTGTAACTCTTGGGGTCCGAGTCCTTGGTGACTCCATCTTGCTGTTTTGGTGGGCCCGGACTGTTCCTTGCCACTAGCCAGCTCTCTCTGTCTCTTGTTTGGTCTTTGCCCCTCTTGCTCAGCTTCACTGCGCTCTTCGTGTTTCGGCTTGATGGGACACCCCATCCACTTCCAACTCTCTGCCCGACCCAGTAATGAAGTCCAGCACCGGTTTGTGTGTGGATCCCTGGACCCTCTCCGGTTTTGTTCAACTTGTCTTCTGACTTTTGGTATCCACGGAAGTTCTCTTGTCCATCGCTGGTCATCCTGACTTGCTATGTACTCTTAACTCTTTACTTTTACCCCTCTACCATCCTTGCTCCTTGGACCTGTTTCTATTTTATTCGTATGTTCTAGTAACAGATATATTTTTGTAATAATGTCTTTCTCCATGCTATGGTTTTATTCTAGGAAATTATGTAACTATGTAACAATATTCTGTTGTTACCACTCCTTGTGTAAAGCGCTCTGATACCTCTGGGTCTAGCCAGCGCTATATAAAACTCTTCAAATGAATAAATAAATAAAATCAGTACACTCCTGGACTTGTAGATGCTACAGAAGGAAAACTGGACCTATGTCCTTCCTCCCAGGCTACTTGAATAACTCCAAAAGTAATTTGGCAGCCCCCGTTTCTAAGCTAAAGGGACAAAGTAAGCTCCAGAGGGCTCCCTGCAAACTGCTTAGCTGACCTGTTGCACTGGACCTGCAACAGGGCCTGCCTGAGCCCTTATGACCTCTGCTGGAATGAGTTTATTATCCCCAAGAAGTGGCTCCCTAGGTACTGGATCATTGGCTGCCATCAGAGAGAGAACTCTTTCTGGCTTAACTGAAGTTTCCATCAAATACAGCGTGAAGTGGCATGAAGCTCCTGAAGGCCTCACCACACAGCTGAGAGTTTCATCGTAACCCATCCCCGAATGAGCAAAGCCTCACCACAAGGATTAAAGCTTCACCTGATGCCAAGCAACATAAAGTCTAGGGAATCCGCACTGCACAGCTATAAGCTTCATTGGAACTGATGCAGAGCAACTCAAAGCCCCGCCACTCTACTGAAAGCCTAATTGGATCTGGAGCGGAATGCAGTGAAGCCTCACAAAGCGACACTGGGCAGACCTCCCACCAAGGACATAAGGTATAACTCCCAGCAGGCCAAACGTGGTCCTGTGACCGGCCTGCACTCCATTGCAGTCGGCTGAACTTGTGAGTTTATACTGGTCCTGCAGGACCAGGTATCTATGTTTGGTACTTCGTCCTTTTTTTGGCGCTATATCTTCTTAAACCTTTACAATTCAATTTCTCCTGTTCTACTGATTGGATGTTTGTCATTCTGAAATCATTTTATTTATTAAAATGTACACTATTTTTCTAAATTGATTGTGAGATTTTTCTTGTGTTGTGTTTTCACTTAATTGCTATTTGTATGTTACATGCATACTTTATAGATTGCTTTTAAGTTAAGCCTAACTGCTATTGTTCCAAGCTACCAGAGGGTTAAGCACAGGTTAATTTAGAGACTTTTGTCATTAACTCTGATAAGGATTGTGGTTGCTGCTTGAGAAGGGTTTTCTACCTCTTTAACCAAAAACCCAATGTCTTACAATCGAATCATAATATATACTCATTTCATAGATGTATGCAAACAGGAAGGTTACATTATACATTTAGGCCCTCATTATAAATTAGAACTAAAATTCCAATCCATATGCAAACAAGTTTGTACAAAGATCAGAATTATGAGTTGTGTGATAATTATCATACACTCTCAGTTTTCTCCTGATACATTATGACAGGTCAAGCCGGGCCAACGTTTATTGGGGTGAAGGCCCAGGAAAAGTGGATACATGCAGACTATGATGTGTTAAACACAGATTACTCAAGTTATGCACCATTTTACTTTAAAAAATTTGGAAGAGGACGTATTTGCCACATGTGGTAAATACCTAACGATGGCTTAATGATATTTGCCACATTCAAATGGTAAATAATCCACCCTATTCCAACAAACTCATACTGAAGGCCTTAGTGTATTACCCTCCTGACTGATTTTATACAAGATGTGCACAGATTTGCAGGGTTTCATTATTTACTATAGTTGAATAAGGATGTGTGCATTTCAGTGTTTAAATGCAAGGTTTTCAAAGGCTAACTGAAATGGAGAACCCCTCAATGGGTGATATCAGACATCTAAATGAAAGTAACAACACCTACCAAAACTATGCAATATCTGCTGGTGAACAGCTGAGGGGACATATTGTAGGGTGGCAAGCCTCCCTATATCTGTATTGCCTGATCACTACACCAACTGAAATTAAGTAAGCATTTTTATTTTACCTTACACTCATAGGCATATGTGTTGTATGCGGAGTCCAAGCACATTATTATGTGTATCACTATCATGACCTCCCTTCAGTGCTCGTGCACTGCTCCCGGACGCAAGCACAGAAAGCATTACATAGTGTTGTCCATATAAAGCTGAAGTCTAGGTTTTGTGCCATGTTGGGGTGCTAGAACTAGGGTGACTCATCCCTGGATGCACTGAGAGACAAGTGCTCAATCATGGAGATTATAAGCGTGCTATTCACCCGTGAGGGACTCAAGGCGGTGGGGGGTGTCCCACTTTCTGTTCAGGTGAAAAGCCAGGTCTTGAGTGCCTTCCTGAAGGTTTTCAGGGAGGGGGCGCATCTGATGTCGATCGGGAGCTTGTTCCAGTTCTTGAACATGATGTTGGAGAAGGCTCTTCCCTCTGCTTTGGCTCTGCTGATGCGTGGGGTCTTGGCGAGGACGAGGTTGGTGGATCGGGAGTCTCTTTTGGGTATGTGGAGGGTGATTCTATCGTTGAGGTATTTGGGCCCTAGTTGTGGAGGCATTTGTAGGTGTCGGTGAGTATCTTGAAAGTTTCCAAAGGTGTTGGCTGATGTGTTTGTGTCGAGGGATACCGAGGATGAGTCTGGCAGCGGTGTTCTGTATTGTTTGGAGCTTGTGGAGCAGAGACTTGTTTATGCCGGCGCAGAGTGCATTTCCGTAGTCCAGTCTGGTGGTTATGACCGTGAGTGTAATTGTCTTCCTTGACTCGGGGGGGGGGGAGGGAGAGACCCATTTGAACTTTCTTACGGAGGATGCAGATGGTGTTGAAGCAGCTGAAAGTGACGGCGTTGACCTGTCAGTTCATGGAGAGGAAGGAGTTGAGTATCATGCTGAGGTTTCTGGTGTGGTTCGTAGGGGTAGGGGGGCTGCTGAGGGCTGTGGGCCACCAGGTGTTGTTCCATGCTGATGGGGTGGTTCCGAGTACGAGGACTTCTGTCTTCTCTGAGTTGAGCTTCAGGCAGCTGTTGTTCATCCAGGATGCGAAGTTCTGCATTCCTTCCTGGAAGTTGAATCTGGTGGGGTCTTTGGTGAGGGAGATGATGAGCTGGCTGTCATCGGCGTAGGACACTATGCTGAGGGCGTGCTGTCTGATGATGGCAGCAAGGGGGGCCATTGAGACGTTGAAGAGGGTTGGGCTGAGCGATGATCCCTGGTGCACTCAGCAGTTGATCTCCGTGGGTTCGGGGAGGAAGGGCAGCACTCTGATCCTTTGGCTTCTGTCAGTGAGAAACAAGAGGATCCAATCGAGGGCGGTTCCTTGGATGCTGGCGTCGTGCAGTCTGGCGGCAAGTGTGCGGTGGGAGACAGTGTTGAACGCTGCTGACAGGTTTAGTAGGATCAGAGCTGTGGTGTGGCCTCGGTCGAGGGTTTTGAGTATGTCATCTGTGGCGGTGAGTAGGGCAGTCTCGGTGCTGTAGTTGCGGCGGTATCCAGACTGAGAGGGGCGAGTATGGCGTCTTCAAGGAACCTTGTTAGTTCTGCATTGATGGTCTTCTCAGCAGCTTTTGCCGCGAAGGGGAGGAGTGAGATGAACTGGTAGTTCTTGAGGTCCATGGGATCTGTTGAGGGCTTCTTGAACAGGGGTCTGACTTCTTAGCATTTCCAATCATTGGGGAAAGTGCCAGTCTTGAAGGTGGTGTTGATGGTGTGTCGTAATTCTGGCACGATGTTGGTGGTGGCTCTGTAGTAGATGTGAGGTGGGTAAGGGTCTGTGGGGGGCCCCCGAGTGGATGCCTTTCATGGTCGAGGCGGTCTCTTCAGTCGTGACCGGTGTCCTGCTGGAGATGGTCGGCAGGTCAGAGTTGCCGGAGGGCAGGATGGTTGTGGAGTCAGGTGTTTGGTCGTTGAAGTTGTCGTAGAGGTTTTTGATCTTGAGGTGTAAGTAGGATCCGAGCTTGTAGCAGAGGACCTGGGAAGGGGCGACATCCGTGGATTCACTAGGGGGCCTGGTGAGTTCCTGGATGATGCTGTAAAGTCCCTTGGAGTTGCAGCAGTTGGCGAGGATTTTGATGTGAATGAAGGTTCTTTTGGTTGTTCTGATGCGTTGGTGGTACTCAGTCATGGCGTTCTTGTAGGAAGTATGGTTTTCAGGTGTCTTGTTGTTTCTCCAGTTCTTCTCCAGGTGTCTGCAGGTTTGTCTGGCTTCTTGGAGATCGATAGTGAATCAGGTGGCCATCCTGGGCACTGTCTGTCGGAGTTGCGTAGCGGGCAAGCTTGTCTGCACAGCTGAGATCGATGTGTTAAATTTCCTGGCTGTGCGGTTGGCATTGGTTGCTGCAATGGGGGTGTCCTGGGTGAGGGTGGAGTTAAGCTGCTCCTCATTGACTCTGCTCCATGTCCTTCATGTAGGGTGCAGAGCGGGTTTGGGCGGCTTGGGTCTGTCGATGAGGAAGTGTATGCAGTGGTGGTCGATCCCATTGGGGTTGAGAGGTGTGGCTGAAATGGACGCTGTTCCCTCCTGCGAAGATTAGGTCAAGGGTGTCTCCTGCCTTGTGGGTCGACATGGTGATGAGTTGTTTCAGTCCGATGTTGGTGAGGGTGTCCCAGAGCGTGGTGGAGTTGGGGTCGCTGGGGTTGTCGAGGTGGAAGTTCCGGTCTCCGATGAGTATGTAGTCCATGGAGGCAATGGCGTGGGGCGCCATGAGGTCAGTGAAGGTATCGGGGAAGAGGGCCCGGGGGTCTGTAGGCAAGGGTGCCACAGAGTGTGGAGTTGGGGCTGGTCTGGATCTGGAAGTGCCGGTGTTCGGCGGCGGGGAAGGTGTTGCTCGGGGTGGAGAGTCCTCCTCCTGGGTGGTTGGGGTGGTCCTTCCTCTGGATCTTGTACCTGTCCAGGATGACGATGTCAGGGGACGAGGAGGCATTGGTCCAGGTTTCTGTAAAAGAAGAGGGTGTCCAGGAGGTTTCAGATCTCTAAGGCGTGTCTGTGCCTGGAATGTACATTGAGGAGGATGCCTTTTAGGGCGTAGGCGGTGTTGGCGGCAGGGGCAGTGGTGAAGGGCTGGCAGAAGTGGCGGCGTGAGAACTGGCTGTGGGTTGTGTCCGGCGTGGACTACTGGCAGTTTCTTCGGGGGTTGAGTGCAACGAGGGTGTCTGAGTCGTATCGTTGGATGGTTGGAGATCCAGGGTCCCTGGCTCTGGTCATGGTCGAGTCGCGGGCAGGCACCGACGGGCTTGCCTTTGGCGCACCAGCGGCGTGACCGCGCTGCAGCTGCCATGAAATAAGTGAGGAGGGAGGGATGTGGAGGCGGGAGCGGGAACCATCAGGGGGGAGGGGCCACAGGGGAAGTAGCGGTGGGCTGAAACAGGCTAAAGCGCAACAGAAATAAATAGCAAAATACAATGGGCAGTACGCCTAGAATAACACACGAAACAACCACAACAAAAATAAGTAGAAAATAAGACCAGGCACAGCAGGAGGAGCGGAAGCAGCACAAGCCGGCCCTGGGCATCCTCCAACACCTCCCAGGAGGAGGTGAGCGGGGTCAGCAGTGAGCGTGCAGACAACGGTGCTGCGGGGAGAAGAGCAGGTCTCAGACCAAATGCTCCATGCAAAGTGGGGCATGCATGCTCAATGTATGATTTTTGTAGGAATAATACACATTAATGCTCCTAAATTGAGTATGTTAATATGATAAAGTGGTGTGTTACTATCATTAAGATACTGGAGAAGAATGAGGTCAAGGGTAGGAGTGCAAAAAGTTTTTGGTTTGTATTGAATAATTTGTTGGGCATATTTATTGCCAGACTATTAATGGGTCAGTTAATGACTCTTTGCCTTATGTATTGGACATTCCTATATTTTCAGCTTGATTTTGTAAATCTCATGTACACTTGAGGTATAATGCATACATTAATGCATGGACATGTGGGTGTTATGTAGCTTATCTACCTTATTAATTTGAAAATTACTCTATTTTATCCAAAATTGGGACTCTGGTGGGTTCCAATAATCGGAGAATATCCCGTTTTAGTTGTGAGGATTCTCCCAAAAAGGAGAATTATTCAAGTGTTGTCCGACCAGGCAAGTGGAAAAAAATGTAAAATATTTACAGTGGGATCAAAAGTACCCAGAAGGTCATGTTTATGTTACTTAATTCAGGTGGACCCCATGATTAACACTTTCAATAGAAGAAAGGAGCATTAGTCAGTAAGAGTATGTGGGTGTTGATTATTTCACATAGGCAATAAATCACCAGCTATTGGCTTATATGTATTTTCACTATCAGCTGCATCAGTTACATCAGCTCACTGAAGGCTTTTTAGCGACAACATGCCTACCAGTAGAATTATAGATTATTGTGAACTTAACAGAGCATTATAAATGCCAATGGAGACACTGCAGAAGCTATAATAGCTTCAAATGTGGCATTACAGCCGGTCTCCAAATGTAGCATGGCGCCAGGACGCCCCTTCGCTGGGGCAGCTGTGCGCTGAATAAAAGTTATTAACATAACATAACATAACATAACATTTCATAGGCCACCTTTGGTATTACAGAAACTTCTCCCTCCTCTAAATGGCACTTCTTACACTCCATGTCTTTTGAAAGTACCAGCATGAATTATATTGGATTTCAAATCTTGGTGACTAAAGAGGCTCCACTTTGAGGATGGTTGGTTGTTGTGCAGTGCAATGGTATAGTTTGCAGTGTGGGCAAAAAGCCCATTTGTTTAGAGAGTAAGAAGTCATTAGGTTGAGTTGGGATTGTGTTAATGGTTATAAACGTCCACATTGTTTAAAAGTCCAAATTATTCAAAAGTGTACATGGCCATCATTGTGGAATATGTTTTTATTTGTCTCATTGAGTAGATGTGGACATCTCCTAAGGATTTGTAGATTGCAGGGAAGGTCATAATGAAGAGCTACCAATCAAAGGCAGGTTGGACCTTTACACCCTGGTCCCCAAAGTAATAGAATCTTTTGTTTGTCTAACTTGAAGTTTATCTCCTGCTCATTTAAAGCAAGTGCTTGATATTCGTATTAAAGTGTCCTCCTTCAGGTCTGCCCCTGCTACTTTCTTATGCAAACTTTGCAGATTCTTGATGTTCTTTTTTGGACAGAGCAGCATGTAAAAAATTATTATAATCCAGTCATTAGAGGGACAGTGGCAAGGCCAGCTAATTTCTATATAGGGTCGGCTTTAAGGCAGTGCAACTGGTGCAGTCGCACCTGTGTGGGGGGGCACTGACTTTAGGTGGGCTGTGATTTAAAAACACCTGCTGCAGATTTCCTTGATCATCCAGGTTTCAGGCAGCAATTAAAATGTCATGATAACTCTTGTGATTAATGTTCATGCTAGAGAGATAGATCAGAGTGTTGTCTAGTAGCAGTTTTGACTCTCCATAAAGTAGCCCAGAGGTTTAATATGGCTGCTACAAAAAACAGATTTGTATTTTATGTGGATAGCTGAGTGGATTAGTAAAGCCAGCCTATACCAGCACTTTAAAACAAATGAAATGTGTAGGCCCGATTCACAGAACTAACTTAAAACAAAATCCTAAACTTACTACCATTTACTCATTTTGGTATTCACAGAAGGCACTTACTCATTTTGGTATTCACAGAAGGCACTTACTCATTAATGAGTAAGTGCCTTCTGTGAATACTAAAATGAGTAAGTGCCTTCTGTGAATACCAAAATGGTAGTAAGTTTAGGATTTAGTCTTAAATTAGTTCTGTGAATCGGGCCATTTGTGAGAAAGGGTCTATAGAGAGATGAAGGGCACTTTTGCAGGGTTGTAGTGAGGGAATCCAATATGGTGGGGCGGCAAAAACGTGTCACACAGTGTGCCACAAGCACAAAAGCCTGCCCTGTTTGTATGGTCATTATTAGCATGAGGAAGTTACCCAGGATGTTTAGTTAGCGATTTGTGATGATTTGTGGCCTTGGCCACAGCAATTGTTTTTTCTTTGACAAACATGATACTGCGGTTCCAACCTTTTTTCACCGAGTTAGAGGCCTCATCTGCCATCTTAGGAAAATTGAGTGAATAGTTCTACTAACAATATCTCTGTGGCGGCTGTTGTAATACTTACTATTCCTTTATTCATTAGATATTATATGATAATTCAGATATGTTGCTTGGCGTAACCATTCCATTATCAAATTGGAGGCAGATCTGGGTAACATCTGCATTTATATTAAACCGTTTTGGTATTGCTTTCTCAGGTATTATACAAGCATCCTTATCAAATAAACAGAAAGGCAATAAAGATCCCCAAATGCAGTCTACAGAGGTATCTCAGATATGCCCAAAAGTACTCCGCCAATACTGACAATGTAGATTTAGAGTGTAAGGAAAGAACTTATCCAACTTGAGAAACTGCACATTCTTACAATTTTTCTAGAGGAATTTAGTGATCCAGTGTACCATAGTTAAAAATATGCCCATGCATAATATGTAGTTCTTCTTTAGTCATTATTGTGTGACAAACCCTGCATAATTGTGTTATCCAATACTCAGCAGATGAGTGTGGTCGACCCCCCTTCTAACTCACATCAGTCAAAATTGTGCCTTCCACACTGGCCAATGTTTGTGCACTCCCGTATAGTTCACAAAAAACAGCCCACCTTCATCTAAGTTAGACTTACATAATATAATATGGGTGTGATAATTAGCATAGAGCAAACTGAATTAGAGTGGCAAGCATCAGTCAGTGCTATTATGTTGATATGATCGATGGAGAGAGTCAAATGTCTAGGTACATTGATAGAGGTTGAGACTCTTGAGGCGGAAAGCCGGGAGTCAGGGACGTTACCTTTTTTAATTGTAAGAACATTTGGACCTGAGTTACTCTTTTAATTTGCACACCGCTGTGATCTTTGTGCATCTTTTTAAATCACTGTACGCTCCCTTGCCTTCACATTCACTCTCCCCGACGTTCTACGCGTCCTCAGGCGGCCGATTTGGGTCACTTGGGACGCGGACCAGGCACTCGAGCGCATCGGCACAGGCGCCATCTTGGGTGAAATTGAGGTCGGCGGACTATTGCTGAGGGCATTTTGACAATAGCGAAGATAAGTTAGCGGTTGAACTGTCACAGGACTTAGCGACATATCAGCTTCACCTGGGAAACCTTCAACCCACTCATGTACTGGGGCATCTTTTGGACCCCATCTTCTCCAACATCTCTGATCTTAAAGGGTCGGCACCTATTCCGGTACCGTGGTCAGACCACTTCCTCTACCCGTTTATCTGGTGGTTTCCGGCCATTCACCGTCCTAGAGCAGCCCCCAGTAGGCCGACACGCCCCTGGTCAAAACTGGATCCGGAAAAATGGAAACATATTCTGGAGCTCTCCCCTCCATCCTGTGAGATGGATCCTGTATCGGCGGACACCATGTTCTCTACGTGGATTGAAAACTCTTTGGACATAGTCCTCCCGGAAAAATCCACACTTAAACCTCGGGGCAGAACCACCTCGCCCTGGTTTACTAAGGAGGTTCGACTCTTAAAAAAACTTTGTAAAAGATCCGAAAGGGCTTGGAGGAAGAATTTTGACCCTAGTAGAAAGCAGGATTATAAACTTATGATTCTAAACTATAAGAAAGCACTTAAATCCGCACAAGCCGTTTTCTTTGAAGAAAAAATCAAATTGGCTTCTAATTCATCAAGAGAAACTTTTCAAATTGTGAAAAAGCTTTTAAAAACCCCGGACCCCCCATGTCCCGTGGATCCCTCCGATAGCCGCTGCAACGAGCTAGCTGAGTTTTTTGATCAGAAGATTAAAAAAATTCTGAAGAACCTTCCCCTGCAGTCCATTGACAACCCACTAGAACCGCTTCTTCCAGTACCTAAGCAAGTAGAGCCCAGATTGGACACGTTTGCTCCCATTACAATGGACACTCTTTCCCCCATCTTTCAATCAATTAAGAGTGGATCCCTGTTAGATTCAGCCCTTTTGAACATCTTAAAACTAGTCGAGCCCACCATCCTTACCTCTGTGGCAAATCTGATCAACACATCCCTATCACAGGGCGTCGTTCCCCCGAACTGGAAGAAGGCCATAGTCAAGGCTTTACTTAAAAAACCCAATCTTGACCCTTTGGAACTGAACAACTTTCGGCCCATCTCCCTTCTTCCAGGTATTAGCAAGGTGGCAGAAAAATGTATCAACCGCCAGCTATCTGACTACCTCAAATCAAGGGACCTTCTTAAACCCTTACAGACGGGTTTTCGCCCGGGTCAGGGTACGGAGACCGCCATGATTGCTGTAGGCAAAGAGGCGAGAAAGATCATAGATTCAGGGGGATCAGTTACAGTGATCCTCCTGGATCTGAGTGCAGCCTTTGACACCGTGAACCATGGCACACTGGTCCACCGGCTCAGAGACCTGGGCATTTCTGGACTGACCCTCTCTTGGCTGACATCTTTTCTACACGGCCGCTCATTTCAGGTGGCCGAGGGCAATTTCATCTCCAATATCACCCCGGTACACTGTGGCGTCCCGCAGGGCTCATCCTTGAGCTCTACGCTTTTTAATGTGTACATGTCTCCTCTCGAAAAAATCGTCACTTCATATGGCATTAAACTCTTGACCTATGCCGATGACACCCAGCTCTTTGTATCCCTAAGTCAGCAGGACCATCCTTCCATCGATCTCTACTCCTGCCTTGGGGATATAGCCGGTTGGATGGACAGGTCCCACCTCAGGCTTAACGGTGACAAGACGGAGATTCTGGTCATAGGTAACCAGTCACATTTTCGCCCTGAAACATTGTGGCCCCCATGCATGGGTCCGCCCCCGACGGCTGATATTAAAAGCCTGGGGATCTGGTTGGATCAAGGCCCTACGCTTAACACCCAAGCAAGGAAAACCGCTGGAACTTGTTATGGCCTTCCTCGTACTTCCCGCAAAATTCTACCCCTGCTCCCAATTCAGTCCAGAAAGCTTCTGATCTAGGGCCTCATATTGTCCAGATTGGACTATGGGAATGCCCTATACCTAGGTGTTCCAAAGAAAGTGACGGCTAAACTTCAGGTTGTACAAAACACCGCTGCCCGGCTCCTTACTGGCGCCAACAACCGAAGCTCAGCAAAACTGGCTCTCAGGTCACTGCATTGGCTACCCATTTTGGAAAGAGTTCATTTTAAAGCCCTTTGCACGACTCACAAAATCCTTCATGGCAAGGCCCCCCCCTATTCTAAAAGATCGCATCGTCCCCTATAAAACCAATAGAACCCTGCGGTCTACCCATCTTCATCTGACACTGACACCCAGGATCAAGAGGGCTCGATCAGGAGGCCGCCTTTTTCGTATAATGCCTCTAAACTGTGGAATTCTCTTCCACTGGACATCCGTGCTCAGCCTAATCTTCTTTCTTTTTGTAAACTTCTGAAGACCTGGCTTTTCCCCTAATTCCCCTCTCTTGGCCTCACAGGCTCTATCACTAGCGCTGGGACGCTCACAGGCAGCCATGCGCTCTAGAAATCAACAAACATAAACATAAACATAAACATATTGATAACAAGTATAACATATGGGGAGAGGATGTAGCCTAATGGCTTGAGCGGAAGCCCTGGGAGCTGGGGACCCGGGTTTGAATCTTGGCAGGAATACTCAACATCCTGTGATTCTGGGCATATCACTTAACTTCCTGTGCCTAACAAAAATGTATGGTCTGTCTGTAATGCAACTGGTGATCATATTAAGCACTCTGATACCTTTGGGTCTAGTTCTCGCTTTATAAAACAAAAACAACTAATATAGATGGTATATATAGATTTACAGTTGATTTAGGATCAATGAACTCAGTGAAGGGAATTTTATGAATAACCTGTGGTAGAGAATTCCAGGGAAGAGGTCCTAAGATGTTACATGACACCTTGACATAGCACAGGGCTACCTGGTTGAGACAATTGCTTTAGTATGATAAACTATTAGAGAGCTTGGTTAGGTGCCATGTATAGCTTTATTATATGCAAGTGTCAAAAGCTAGCATTCTACTCTGTAATACATATTGAAAGTATGGCTAGCATCATTGAACTTTACAATGCAGCAGGGTAACTTTGAAAATATAATGGGTGTAGAAGGAATGGTGAACAAGCAAGTATCTCTTTACCCAAAAGCCAAACAAAGAACCTGATAAAACATAATTGCTGTGTTAGAGCTATTCCATGACCAGATAAGATTCTAGAGCGATAGGATGGTCTATGAAAGGAAGTCGATCCTTTGACACTTTTTTTCTGTGATGAAGTTGCACTAGGTCTTTCAATCATAAATTGATTGAAAGATTGATTCAGAGGCACATTCAGTTTTATTTCAATCATGATAAATGCAATCATTTGTCGGTTTGTCAGGTGAGCAATGGTGGCAGATTTACTTCCTTTGTACGCAACACAATTAGCTCAGTCATCTACTTTGCATCGAAGGGAGATCCAAAAACAGAACAGTATAGACTAAGATATGGTGCTAATTTTCTCTACCCCCTGCGCTGGTGCATTTTTTTCCTTGCGTCAATGCACTCACCCTTACACCATAGAGCAAGTATGTGTGTGCCTCCTGTCAAGCATGGGTTTTTTACTGAAAGGGTAGCCTTCAAGTACAACAACTATGCTTCAATACTTTTCCCACTATATATGTAGACAGTACAGTGCAGCACATGTGTAAAGTTAATGCAATGTGGAGAGCTTTAAAACTTGATTCACTGTTACACCTGCATCAAGAGGTGGAACTGTTTGGTGCATATTCCTGTCCAACAATGTTAGAAGATAGGGATTTGCGTCAACACCCATGTGTGGAACACCCTTGTGCCGCCCATACAATATCCCCTTGCTGTTAAGTAGCACATAAAGCAACTTTACCAACTTTTCAAAGCCAATCAGGGTTTGTGTAGGAAGGTAAATACAACTATAACACATTGTACCACAAAGTTTTGGTACATCTGGGCCGAGTGTCTGTAATGTATTAAGGATATCAAACAAATATTTTTAATGTCAGATCAAATTGAGCATTGTGTTGCACAAGAATTTGGTTGCTTTAAAATAATTTTACTTTATTACCTCAACAATCTTGTTATAGGTTTTAGATGAGATTGTTGAAGATTAGTTCAACTGCAAAATAATACTGTGAGCATCTAATGCACTCTACATAAAATTGTTATGAATTGTGAAATTGTAATTGGACAACACAGATCCACCTTAGGATAACAATTATTAATGTTAAACCATTTAAAATGTGAAAATATATAGGCAACTTGTGCATATGTGAATTAAGGGTGGGAATCTTAATAAAGTTGTTTTAGGCCCTAGAAATGCTATAAAGGCATTCAAGGATTGTGGCACTGGTGTCCTCTAGCACTTTATGGAAGAATCAAGGACCATGCATACTAGTTTCCTTTAGCCAGATATATAGATTGAGCCAACATTAACATTATGGGCATGTCATAACACAAATTTCCTGACGCTTAAAAGTGAAAAGACATTAACTAAGGTGGACTGCATCCCTTTAGTCAGATAACTGGTGGCCCTCCTGGTAGTCACCCCCAGTTTCATCAGCTGTTGTATGCAATCTAGATGGCAAACTTTCAAAGACTCCAATCACTAAACCAGGTTTTACCTCTCTTCCACTCACAAAAGCCCTTAAGGACTTACTTGTGCTTTTCTGTATAACCACAAATCAGTCACTAAGATTGTGGTGACCTCCAGCTTGACTACAGCAATTCTGTGTACCTAGGCATATCAAATTATCCATTGTTGCAGCTGTTAACAATCCAAAACACAGTCATCAGGCTTACCCAAAGTCTGCCTATTGAGGAATGTGTCCTGAATCATGTTTCTTAACTCCACTAACTGCCAATGGCGGATACAATTTGTTTGAAAGAGTTTACGCATCTGCTTTTGCTCGATACATCGAATGAAAAATACTTCTTCTTCCTCCAGTCTCACTTTGCCAGATAAAGGAAAGCTCATACTCCCAAGTCACTTTTTGAAAATTCCAGTTACTCATCGGTGGTAGTTTCTGTAACACTCCTTCCCACCATAAAAGTTATACAGGGGAATTTCCTGCCACCCACAGCCAAAACAATTACTATTCCTTCATGAGCATCTGAATACTGGACAGATGGTGCCTTCCATCTGCCTTGCCCACCAGGTTCCAGAGTTCAGATAGGGCACACTGCCCTGGTCTGTGCCATAACACACCTTTAGTTACCAAGTCAGGGCATCGCATGCAATGTTATGCCCCTTCTGATGGCAGCGCGTTAGGTAAGCCGTTAGTCTGTTTTTCATGGTGCAGGTGACAACCAACCTGCTTTTGAACGGTGAGGCAGTGAACTCCCAAAGGTGGGAGCAATAAGTTCTTGCACTCATCTGCAAGTGTTCATCAGGGGGTTACATAGCACCACATTATCTCCTTTCAATGGGCACCCTTGAAGGGAGCACTGATTGTGGGTCACCTTTTCGTGGCGCACAGTTAGTGCACCTCCTGATGATCTGTTTGCCTTTGAGCCTATGTCTATATTATGGCGCGGGAACAGAAGCAGCGCCCATGCCAATGAGGGTGTGTCCCCTTGAGGGCACAACTTTGCTACATGTGCATCAGCCTAGTCTGTATCACAGAGGGATCCCCTTCTGTAATATTGTAGTGCCCCAGGGGTGCCAAAAGCAAGTATACATGCCTGTTGTGCCCCAAGGGACACATTTGATAATATTGCCCAAGGTCTTGGTCACAACCACAGCGTTTGGACAGCTTCCTAGGTCACTGTCACAATTTACAGGTTTCTTCTATTGATTTGTTAATTGAATAAATAAATTGCTAAAAAATATAGTATGAATTAGAAAAGAAGCACTTTCCATTTCCATCCACACATAAAACAGCCTGTTGTAAAGAGACTTACACCAAAACCAAAGACACAAGCACATTATAGAGTAAAAACAATTACGTTTTTATTACCTATGGCATTGTCTTTGTTGTCAGTATTGTCTAGCAGTAAAAGGAATGGTTTTAAGTACCTCACTAGTGCTTTGACAGCAAATCTGACGACAGTGGAGAGCAGGAACAGTGGTGTGACCAGGATGTGGAACAGAGACAAAGATGCAAAGGCGTTTGCTGGTGTCAATGGTTTTGTGCTTACATAGGCATGGGTAACAAATGTCTACAGAAAAAAAGAAAATATATTTAATAATATTCCAAAAGTCAGTCAACTGTAAACAGAAAAATACCATTATATTTAGAAGAACATAAAACTCAGGGGTCTGTAAATGTCCCTCCTTATGAGTGGGCAAATCATTTCAATATGCGCTGTACCAAGAGTTACAGGGCCCATTGGAAATATAAACTTAAGTTTGTTTCACACGGAGATAGCAGCTGACATTTTAATTTAAAACAATGGAGAAAAACATGCAGAAATTGGCATAGAAACACTAATTCCTGCACAGTGTTCCCACATCTAATTCTCATTATTTCCAACCCCCAGAACTAACAGAACGCCTCAGATAACTGTAATTATGGGCAGAGGCGTAGCTTCCGGGGGAGGGTTGGGTGTGTTACACCACCTTCCCAAATGTGTTATTTATTAAATAGTAGGGTACAGGAGCTTTTTGTTGAGTATTTTAGGATGTCTGTTGGATTTTATCTTGGATCTTTAAATACTCACTCTCACAAAAAGACACACAAGTCTCTGTTTTGTAGGTCTTAAAACATGGTTATTTTACAAAATGCTGTGTTTTAAGTACCCCTCACAATCCGCACTCCTTTCCCTTTCCACTGGTCCTGATGCCCCCCTCATGAGCTGCTTCCCATATAATGATCAACATGATATGCTAGCTTGATTGTCGGAAAATCTGAAGCTCACACTCCCACAGTTTTACTGACCAAGCTACGCCCCTGATTCCGGGGTTGGGAGAATAACAGGGTTTACTCTAAGCCACTTATAATGAGGGCCTTCTTCTTTTACTTTAGGAACACTTAGAGTGGCGGTGGTATATTCATATTTTTGAAATAGGACATCATTCAGAGAACAATACATTGCTAGAGATTTTTACATACTGTTCTGCACTTAGTCACACCACACACAGAACTGACTCAAAACCAAACACAGAACACTGAAACTGCAATGATAGAAGGCACAAAAATACAGAAAAATGCTATGTAGCCATAATTCTATCTTTTTCGCAACAACCACTTAATCAGGGGCAAAAATATTGCCAAAGTATTGGCACACATGTTATTTTTTCCTAGGTGATTTTTGTTGTATTAGCACAACGGTATAAAAGACTTCCCTAGTTTGCAGTTCTATGCAACTTCCCTTTGTCATGGGATGGCTCCCTTCCTTTGCTCCCCTCTGTCAAAGTATGATTTTAAGGTTGGTACTGTTATTGCCTCTACCTTACCCAACAAAATACATTCCACATCATTCCATAATCTGAATGACAACCAGAAAGCTATCCCGACACCATTTCACATAACCTATGAACATTGTTTTTTAGTAAGCTACATGAACACATAGTTTTTTACAGTGGATACATTTTTTCAATTTTTCTGCACAAAAATATAAAGTAACATGTATTTTAACAAAAGTTAAGGTGACTTACTGCAAGGACTGCTGCAATTGGTATTGCTGCATTCATAAAAACTGCAGAAAAAAGTTCACAAAATAAGTTAGACTACTTGGGCATATCAATCATATTCTTGAAAAGTAGATACATATCTTTACTAAAAACATCTCAATAATGTGCATTAGCATTCAAAAAGGCAGAGACAGAAGCTGAGAGAGGTTCACTTAGCTCCCATTATCCATACTGTCATAAATCAAAAAAGAGTGAACCTCACCGGTCTTAATGCCCATGTTCCATGAGTGTTATCTCAGAAACCCTCAACCAGTAATTACCACCAGTGGTATACATGATCCCCACTGGGGTGGCTTAGTGGATAGCATCATCATTGGGTTCTGCACCTGGCTACTCACTTCTCCAGCTGAGTAACACCTCTATCTGGAACTGTCTGGGAAAAGATACTGGTGGGATCTATGCACTAAGAAAAAGATCACCACCTACGCCTCAAAATGAACTTTAATATGAAAAAGCGATAGGAGTAGGTTAGAAAATAGATAGAGTGATGTGGCTCAGATGCAGTACCAATCCTTTGCATCACACGTAAGTGTTAGACAGGTTTCCGCCATATGTGCCCCTACAGGTCCATGGCCTTCATCAGGATCTATTACAATCAGATCTCTTGTGTAGGTATTGGTTGGTACTCTGTGCGGGTAAGTACAATAACTTTGTTATTATTGTATAACAGAAACTTTTTAAATATATAGTTATGGTTTCTGCCTTTACTCAGAGAGAGACAAGAGGTTGTCAGTACATAAAGAGAAAAAACATATGTTTTTTGATCTGTGCCGGTCACCATCTAATTCAGAAGTGTTGGTACATTCATTGCATGCATATACACCCAGATAGTGCAGACTGTTTTCTGAAGCTGCACTAGAGCTACATGTTCTGTTGGGTTATCATGCAATTCCTTGGTCTCTGTAAGAGAAACAACACATTGGCCAATAAATCCATATAATGGCCCTTGCAAATGTCCAATAAAACCAGTTAGAATCAAATTAAAAACAGTGCATTCAAGAACTGTAGTGTTTCCCTGATGTCTTGTGAGGACACAGGGAGTTTCTAAAATTCACATAGGATGAGTGTGCCTTTGGAGTATTATCAAAAGTGGATTGTTAAGGAGGCTGGCGTTCATCGTTTCCAGCGACATGAATAGCGCTAGTGTCAGCAGGTGACTGATGTTAACATTTGTACATATAACTATATGGTGAAGAACCGGGTTTTCTTAGAACCCAGCGGTGCCAGGGACACACCCGAAGTCTTCGGATTCTCCTGTCTTGGACTACAGAGACACGGAATACTTCTAGGTGGCGTCAGAGATCAAATTTATTAGCTGCAGCTAGTAACAGTAAACCAAGCGATACAACACGGTGTACAACTTAGGAGACTGCTCAACTTTCGTAGAGCAAGACATCATCTTTTATCTACAATTTCAGTTCATTACAAATGCACACCCACTGCGACAAATTCTGACGAATCAAATACATTTAACACACATTATTACATTCCAAGAAGCTCACTTTACATTGTACCAACCCACAAGTTAATTATTAGGACTGTCCCAAATTCGATTACCACAAGCCGGACAAACCCATAATTGAAAGCACTACCCATGTAATGAAAAGACATAGGAAAAGGAGCAATTCAGATGTAGAGTAGGATAAGATATGTGCAAGTGACTAAAAGTTACCGATATCCTGAACATTGATTGGTACTTCCAGACAACGATCTACTAGAGAAATTGGCTTCGTGAAAAGGTCAGTTTCAGGTGACGGGGTCAGCGTCTTGCAGTTCACTCGCAAGTCGAAAAGGCCAAGTTAATACGTACATGAACAACGAAGCCCATGCAACTTTGTTTGTTCGGTTACCTCTACAGCCTATGTGAGGGCAACACAAAAATGGGGTCTTGAACAACGCAAACAAAATGGAGTCCGGTCCCGAAAACCACGGAACATCAGCCCCTCCTTTTGCCATTATGTAGGCAATGACCTAAACTCACGTCAATCTGAATCCAGGTCTATATCTATTCTCATCAGATCATCTAGGTGTTGCTGTAACATCATCCTATTTTCCTTCACTTCTCTCGAGATGGGTCTTCTCACACAGATCGTAGCACAAAGGCCACAAATGGCGGGACCACACTGGATGCAAAAACAACACGAGAAAAGGATCGCTAAAGCCATACCAAGAAACATCAGAATCTTCCATCCCCATTTGGACAGCAGTTCCCAAAACAATCCTATCAACAACCAGTTCCCTTCATCTACTTGTATAGACTCAGTGGACTTATGTAACTTCAAGATGGCTTGGTACACTGTCGGGGCATTATCTGGTATGAAAACGCAGCAACTAGATCCGATCAATTTACATACTCCAACTCTGTCTGCAAGTATGATATCTAAAACAAAACGGTTCTGTAACGTCATAAGACGATCCGCTTGAAGCTCAGCGGTAATATTGCTAAGAGCACCTGCAGTCTCATTTATAGTGGCCTCGACCACTCTCGTAAGCTGACGAATATTCCTACTATTAGCCATAGGACCCCAAAAGGGCAGGAAACCCTCAAAGAAGTCTTCAACTTCTTGTGCGACAGTATATTCCGCATCGATAACACCTCTACCATATCTTGTCTTATGGTAATCGAAGGCAGCTGTATATGTAGGGGGAAGCAAAAATGCAACATAACATGTGCCTGAAAAATCAGATGGCAACCATGTATATGCTCTGTCGTAACAAACAAAATACGTGCCTTTAGCTGGCACGAACGGTGGAGATTTCGGGGATGTATAAACATAGGTGTGAACACACACACTCCTACCAAGCTGAGCTCTCGGATTCTGACCATTACCTTGCAGACAAAAATGACCTCGGTGAGGTACAATCCAAATAGGAGGATATCTTTTCTGTCTCTCTTTTTCAGTCAAACTAATGCTATATCTCGTTTTGTTCCAACCAACATATGCTCATACCTCATCTTTAGGGATAGCATTATACTCATCGATATCTCTAATCATATCGACTATTCCCCGTATCAAGGCATTGTTACTCACATTATCTTTGACAGAACGTACAGGGGATACTTCATTCGCATAGATAAACATTGATTGGAGCGCCCATACTGACCCATTAGGCGAAAAAGGCAAAACCAAATATGGCATTCCCTTATCTGTCGTATGTGGCATAAGACCACAAACCCAACAATTCGTTGAATTTATGACTAGCTGATGCCGATGCAACATCTGTATGAACGATTTGTTCACAAATTCTGATCTTCATGTTTGTTCATGTTCAGGCAACGTATGAAACTCATGTGGAGAAACAGAAGAAAAAGAAAGAGTAGGTTGAGATGTAGATGCAAGCGTATGTTGTGTGGCATAGAAAATCCAACCCGCACAAACTAACGTAGTATTCAAAAGCATCAGAAAACACAGTATTAAAAAACATTTGCTACGAACCAATGTACACATTTTCATTTTAAAATCACTTTTCTCAACACTCTTATCAGATCCAAAAGACTCCATCCTCTAACGTGCTGCTCACGGCTATTACCTTCTTCACTTAAGTGTGCGTCAAGATCGTACTAACGACCATGAGCCACAGACATTATGTCAATACGCGGCTCACCCCTTAAGGCTGTACCGCGACCCTGCAGCGGAGTCCGGATGGTGACTCGAAAAAGAAAAAAAGTAAAAAAAGTCTCTTGATCTGACAAGGTGTAATTCACTACAAAAAAAATTCAATCTTTATTCGTCCATAAGTTCAGTCTTTCTCGGTTTTAGATTATAGCGCTCTTTGCCAGGCACAGTTTGCTCTTGAAAAAGGACCTCTGGATTCGTAGTGTCGAGTCTCAGATGTGGGGGCACAGCAGCTTGAAGAACATCGTCATCCGCACGTTCCGACTGAGTCCATGTCAAATGCGCATCACTAAAAGGTACAAATCTAGGAATTCTCTCACAGTCAGAATCTGCTACACCATCCCTCACCCACTTGTCATACGGTAAGGGCAAAGGAACTTTTTTACAATGGGTGGCATGCACCCAATTCTTTTTGCCAGCTACTCTAACAGCAGTCCGAGTCACCAATAGAACTAAATGCGGTCCAGTCCATTTCGGCTCCAAATTTTTGGTCCGTTGGAAATTCTTTGTCAAGGCGTATTCTCCAGGTTGAATCGTATGGCCTGGATCTGCAGTAGCTGTTGGCAAACTGTCATAGACCTGTTGGTGGAGAACACGCAATTTAGCAGTTAAGTCATGTAAGTAATCCACCAACATAGGGTACTCAAGGTCACTGTATTTCTTGGGACGAGGCACACCCCAAACATTCGCCGGACGACCAAAAACTATTTAGTATAGGCTAAGTCCCACACGAGAATACACAGTCGTCCTTGTTGACAAAAGAGCCAACGGCAAAGCATCCGGCCATGTAAGACCAGTGCTTGCTTGAATCTTAGCTAGCTTCAGCTTCAACGTGCCATTGTAGCACTCGACAAGTCGAGCTGACTGGGGGTGATTCACAGCATGGAATTTCTGATTAATTCCCAAACCAGCACACACTTTCTTCATGATTTGACCCACAAATTTACTCCCATTGTCAGACCATACAATTCTCGGCAAGCCATACCTGGGGAAATACTCCTTGAGCAAAACCTTGGCTGTAGACAAGGCAGTATTATCCTTTAGGGGATAAGCCTCTATCCATCTGGAAAAGGTGCAAACAACCACAAGGACATACTTTAAGTTATTGCATCTCTCCTTGTGAATGTAGTCTAGCTGTATCACCTCGAACGGATACGTCAGAGGAGCAAAATGACCAGCTGGAGTTGGAGTTCCCTTTCCAGGATTGTACTTCAAGCAAATTATACAATGCTTCACCACATTCTCAGCACATTTCGGAATTCCAGCATTCTGCCATACTGGATGCAACAACTTGCATATTCCCTTCGAACTAATGTGAGCCATTCCATGAGCCATAGTAACCACAAGGAGCACATACGCATCTGGCAACAACCATTGCTGGTGCTCTGACAACTCAACCCAACAACCTGTCGAATCCAACATACCTGTACTTTCTCTCCACGTACTCACTTCTTTCTCAGTAGCTTCAGCCTGAATCATCTTCACACTTTCTATTGTGTCTTCACACATTCCACCAGCCATGACCCAATTAGCAGGGCCCGCAACATACATACGGCTCATCATGTCTTTCGCCGTTTCCTTCGCAACTTCATCCGCAAACGCATTCCCTCGACTTACATCATCCACAACTTTCTTATGCGCACTACACTTCACAATTGCAATCTGCTTTGGGAGAGTAAGTGATTCCAGAAGTTCATTCACTAACTGCCCATGCTGAATCTTCGTACCATGGGAAGTGAGGAACCCTCTCTCTCTCCACAAATGTCAGAAACTATGGGCAACACCAAACGCATACTGGCTATCAGTATAGACATTCACTCGCTTTCCTTCTGACAATATACACGCTCTAGTCAATGCAATCAATTCTGCTGTTTGCGCAGAATTCTGTGCTATGCGTGCTGTTTCAACAACTGTATGCAAAGTTGTGACAGCATATGCTGCAGTCATTTCACCATTCGGAAGCTTAAAACACGAACCATCTACCCATAGGGTACCATCAACATTCATAAGAGGAGTATCTTTTAAATCAACTCTAGCCTTCGTTTCTTCCTCTGTCCGAAGAAAGCAATCATGCTGTTCTTGAGCATCTGTCTCTACAGAAATCGGCAACAACGTAGCTGGATTCAATACACTACATCTTTTAATAGCACATGCCTAGCCAAAAGCGTCAACTCATAACCTGACAAACGTGCACTAGTAAGATGCTGTGTCTTGATCCTGTTTAATAAGGTATCCACTGCATGTGGGACCATTACAATCAACGTATTATCCAATACCAGACCAGCAGACTGTCGTATAGAAACAGCCGCTGCCGCTGTAGCTCTCAAGCAATTTGGCAACGCTCTAGCTACCGGATCTAACGTCGCTGAAAAATACGCACATGGGCGTTGCTTGTCTCCGAATCGTTGTGTCAATACTGACAATGCACAACCTTCCCTCTCGTGTACATACAACATGAAAGGCTTACTATAGTCCGGAGTACCCAACACCGGAACCGAACACAATGCATCACGTAATTCAGAAAAACTTTTCTGACATTCGTCAGACCAAGGAAGAGGATGCGGAGTATCTTTAAGAGTTAATGCCAACAGAGGTTTCGCTAGTAGAGAAAAATTCGGAATCCATTGTCTACAATACGACGTAATACCTAAAAAGGCACGCGCTTCTCTCTGTGTGGATGGCACACTCATTTGCGCAATCGCTTGAATACGTTCTGGGGTCAATCTCCGTCCCTCCTTCGACAAGAGATGACCTAAGTAGGTCACTTCTTGGCGGCAATACTGTAACTTTGAAGGTGACACTTTATGATGAAGGTCAGACAAATGTCACAACAAAGAAAGAGTCGCCTCTTTACAAATCTCTTCATCATCAGCAGCAACCAGAAGATCGTCAACATACTGAATAAGAGTAGCACCAGAAGGCAACACAAACCCATCAAGCTGAGTTTTCAACGCCTGACTATAGATTGAGGGACTTTCACAATAACCTTGAGGAGCTCTCTTAAACCGGAAGCTTCGGCCTCCTAAAGAGAAGCCAAAAATATCTCTGCTCTCCTCGGCAATCGGAATGCTAAAGAAAGCATTCTTTAGGTCAATGACAGAAAACCAAGCTGCCGAAGCAGGAATCAGAGTCAACAAAGCAGTGATATCAGGAACAACAGGAAACTGTGGCACAACAATTTTATTCACTTCTCGAAGATCGATCACAAACCGATACACAGGTGGCTGAGAAGCATCAGTACGCTTAAGGACAGGCAAAACAGGACTGTTACACACGTTACCTCTCGTTTCTTCAACTACACCCTTCTCAACCAAATCATAGCTGATCGCCAAAAGAGCTCTCTCGCCATCGCTCGATATTTTATACTGCGGAATATGAGGCAGTCTAGCATTCGACTTGAGGGTGACAACATACGGTGGAATCTGCAAAAGGCCAACATCATTTGGACCTGTAGCCCAAAGCGTATCAGGAAGCGAACGCAATTCCAGTGGAAGGCAATCTTTGGATAAATACATCGGAGAAATCACTCTCTTACCTAAGGTAAGGTGTACTCCCGAAGGAGAACAATGTAATGACGCATACAATCTTTTCAGCAAGTCCAAACCCAACAGATTCTCACCACAACCAGTCGTTAGAATAAGTGGAGCTTCCAATTCACAAGGACCAATAGAAAGAGACAAAGGACTAGAAACCGGATTATGAACTGGGGGGCCTGAAAATCCTACTGAAAAATTGGTCAAGCCAGACAAAGGTGCGCCGGGAAGTTCAGAGTGCATAATAGAACTCTTCATCGCACCAGTATCCAAAAGAAAAGGTTCTACAACACCTGATGTAATCACTTCAACATAAGGTCCTCTTTGATCTACTGGAACTGACACTACTCCCTCACTTTGTCCTTGGCTGTCCTAGTGATTATCATAACCAGCACTCTCATCTTCAACACAGTAATCCTCAACATAGTACTCGGAACATTCTGTCTGTCAAAATAATTCACAAAGTTCTGAGGGGGAAAGGAACGCTCATTTTGGGGAAACACACCACGTCCCCTACCACTAGGAGCTTGCTGGAAACCACCACGACCTCTCTGAACAGGTACACCATTCGCACGCTGTAGCAAAGCCGGGCAACTATTCTTGAAATGACCTTCCTCTCTGCAGTAAGCACACTGATTAGGACCAGGAAAATATCGCGCAGCATAAGGCTCAGGCTTCTGTAACAATCTCTGAAATTGTGGAGGTTGCTGAAACTGAGGCTGATTCGTACGAGGCGGATAAGCTTGCTGCAAAAGGACTTTCGTCTTTAGGTCTTTAGTTTTCTTCTCCACTTTATCCTTCTCATCTTTATCCCTATTCTCGTAATATTGTGCAGTAGCCAATATCTGAGCCGACGAAGAAACAGCCCATGAACTCTCAGAGTCCTTCAACTTATTAGAAAGTTCGGGAAGCAAATAAAGACAAATTTGTCCACAAACAACCTTTGACCACCTACCATACTCATGTCCTGACCACTATGATTGATAAATGTTTCTTCAAGCCTCGTGAAGAAAGCAGACACACTCTCATCTCTCTTTTGTTTACATGCTGCTAACTTATCCCAATTCACTCGTAAAGGAGGCATCATTGTTTTCATTAAATTAATTATTCTACCAGGTAATTCTGCAACTAAGGGTTCAGGTTTAGCACCTCCTATCTGCCGACCATCTGCAGTAACAATATTAGCCCACGTATCTCCTAATTCTTGCGCATGATTCTCATGACGAATCTTCGCCCACAGAGGTTGAGGAACTACATTACCCATCAACATATCTATGTCGGCTAAATTCATGATACACGCGTCAACTGTCTGAGTCAACTCCTTATAATAACCAGCAGGATTCTTACGGGGGTCAGGCAAGGTCTGCTTAATAGCCAAGACCTCTGCTCTCTTCCAAGGAACATGTACCCATACTCGCTGAAAATGAGCCAGTACGGCTTGAATACCCTGATTAACATTAGCCTGAACTGCTTCTCTCCATACAGGAGGAACTTCTCTCATGGGGTACTGCTTCACTTTTCTCCTAACGGGGGAATCAGGTTTGTGCAATGTCTGAGGCGGTAGCCTAGATCTATAGACGAGTATCATCTCTGTGGCATCTGTAACATTCGATTCCACTATCGCCCCTTTAGCAAACTTCGACTGAACATCGAGCACATCCTGCGGAATCGGACCCAACTCATTATCTTCCCATTCCTGACGCAGAAAAGTACACATTACGTCAAAAACATACCTTTGCTTAGGCGGATCCCACTGAAAGAAAACATCCATAACCACCGGCAAATCATACCTCGAAGCATTTAAAATCCACCTACGAGCCAACAAATCCAACACTGTCCGTTCCTCGGAACTAGGCAGCTGACTACGACTCTGCTTACGTTCCGAAACAGGGGTCATATTCAGTGACCCAAACAATGGAGACAACAGGTTAACAACAGTCTCAGTCATTCGTTTTCGAGCAGAAGGAGAAGAAGTAGCCATAAGAACAGGAGAATAAGTATTTTGAGGCAAAATAGGTGTAGGGACACAAACAGTAGGAGTCGAGGATTCAGAATTAGAAGGCAAAGGAGTTTGAGGCAAAGCTGGTAGCAAAGCTGGTGACCCTAGAGAAGGCTGCGCCGTAGGAGGGAGAACCATCTGTGCAGCAACGGGTGGCTAAACAACAGCAGGAGGTTGAACAACAAAAGGTGGAACAACCGGGGGTAATGGAGGCGCAGTAGCACCCTGCACATAAGGAGGTGGTAATCTCAGTAAATGAGAGATCAAAGGATCTTTCTCAAGGTCTTCAATCACTTTCGGAGGAAAAGACGGCAAGGCCGGATAACATTTATCTATGGCCATGCAACGTTGTCTATCTGAGTTTTCACTCGCACGCTCTTCTCCATCTTCCTTAAACTGCCTAGCAGCTTGTAGTACTGACGTATTCTTATCTTTCCTATCTCTTTTAGCTTGCTTAATTTCTCGCTGTTTGGCTTCCTTGCGCCAAAGGCGGAAAGAGTCAAACATTGCCGGCCGGGCTTTCTTCTTAAATACCGCAACTTCCAGATTATCTAAAATATTTAGTTCGAAACTACCATATTGAGGCCATCGTAAAACACCATCCTTCTTAGTATAGCGGACCCACACTTCGTTATAAGCGATAGGACCCACTCCGTGTTTTGAATAGAGCTCATAAGTTGGAGTTCCAACCGGAGGTATCGGACACGAATCCTCCAATCGGGAATGCCTGTTGCAACCACAACTAAACCATTTCCTAATTTTGCTAAGACCAGGCATCTTATAGCTCACTAATCTAGCTTCAAACTTCAAGGGGTTATCAACTATCGATACACTCACAAATATACGAGCCCCTCGGCTTCGATTGTTGCAGCAACCGAATCAAACAAAACCAAGAACCAAAACAAAGTCGTGGGAGCGACCCACTTCTACTTAACCAAAATATCTGTCATGCCACCAGAAGACCGTCTATCGTCTCGCTCTACAAAGGAACAATCAAGGGTCCAAGAGAGGGCGACAGTCAGGGCAGCAGTCCTTCGTAGCCGTCGGAAAGCGGGAAGCCTCGCAGCAAAAACCTTCGGTCCACGTCGACATACAGGGGTCGATAAAGTGGCGGACTTCCTCCAGAATTTTCTCACGTGGCTCCTCACGATCCTCGGGCTTGGACCGGTACCGCTTGATGTCGCCCCACGTTGGGCGCCAACTGAAGAACCGGGTTTTCTTAGAACCCAGCGGTGCCAGGGACACACCCGAAGTCTTCGGATTCTCCTGTCTTAGACTACAGAGACACGGAATACTTCTAGGTGGCGTCAGAGATCAAATTTATTAGCTGCAGCTAGTAACAGTAAACCAAGCGATACAACACGGTGTACAACTCAGGAGACTGCTCAACTTTCGTAGAGCAAGACATCATCTTTTATCTACAATTTCAGTTCATTACAAATGCACACCCACTGCGACAAATTCTGACGAATCAAATACATTTTACACACATTATTACATTCCAAGAAGCTCACTTTACATTGTACCAACCCACAAGTTAATTATTAGGACTGTCCCAAATTCGATTACTACAAGCCGGACACCCCATAATTGAAAGCACTACCCATGTAATGAAAAGACATAAGAAAAGGAGCAATTCAGATGTAGAGTAGGATAAGATATGTGCAAGCGACTAAAAGTTAACGATATCCTGAACATTCATTGGTACTTCCAGACAACGATCTACTATAGAAATTGGCTTCGTGAAAAGATCAGTTTCAGGTGACGGGGTCAGCGTCTTGCAGTTCACTCGCAAGTCGAAAAGGCCAAGTTAATACGTACATGAACAACGAAGCCCATGCAACTTTGTTCGTTCGGTTACCTCTACAGCCTACGTGAGGGCAACACAAAAATGGCGTCTTGAACAACGCAAACAAAATGGAGTCTGGTCCCGAAAACCATGGAACCTCAATGGCATTCTCCACTATTGTAACTACTCAACAGGAAGCTGTTCCTTATCTACCACCACATTTCCTACAGGTTGATAGCGAGACCCTTAATCCTCACCCACCACCTATGAGGCAGTAGCTATCCTGCCATGAGGTATTTACCAATTATTATAATAGTAGTTAACATTACAAATGCAAAGTATGAGACACAAAATTGAACAGACCAAGCATATCATAGCCACTTGACTTTGAATTACAAAGAAAAGCTGTGGGGAGCTGTTTCCTTTCAAAGTAGAGCGTAACCAACGTGCATGTGCACAAACTAAAAATTCGACATGGCGAGCGGATGCCAACCTCCATAACAAACCTCTTTTGATAACACTCCAGGGGCACACCCACTCCAATGTGAATTTTACTAAGGCACCCCAGTGGAGATCATATATACTGCTGGTGGTAATTACTGGTTGAGGTTTTCTGAGAAACACACGTGGAACTCTGGCATCAAGACTGGTGTGGCTCTTTATTGATTCATCTCAGTAATGTGCTTCATGTTTAAAATAAAATATATAAAACATATGTATCAAAAGTCAGGCGTATCCATGTAAAGCTTGTTCTCTGGTGAGTCTTTATGGGCTGCAGACTCTGTGCTGTGTCATTCTTGCAGACAGGAATTTCACTGCCTCACTGTAGCACCTAATTCATCAGCATTGCAGTTGCAGGTGGTGAAATTCCGGTTGGCAGGATGGGAAGGGAGTGGGGCAACGCCAGGACACCACCTCATAAAAAAAGAAAATCAAGCAGCAATCACAGTGGGGTAAACACCATTGTCAAGAGCCAGTAGGTGTTTTCCCTGCAATGAAATGTCAAGGTGAAATGTCTACCAATCAGTCTTTTATACTAGTGTATTCTTGGCATAAGAGAACCGCATGGCTCCACGGTAACTAACTGTGATATTATTTAATGAAGATGATCCCTTCTGTTTGGACAAGCTCTTGAAAACTCATTTTAGGTATTTTACAATCTATTCCCTCAATAGGATATTTTCTTACTTGAAAGAGATGTGTGAAGTGCAAAGGTTTTGAGACTTTTCAGTTCCTTCATTCGTGTTTCCTCCACGCTGGTGCAGAAAATGTGTTCCCAGGCATACAATTTCAAAAGTTTGATGCCTTTCAGGATCTCGTTGGTTTTCTTTAATCGCTCAGTAGAGTAGTCCTTGTGGGTAGGAAAAACATAATACAGTCAAGAGACACCAAGCAACAACAAATGAACATGAGATGGAGGGATAGCTTCACATGTACCTAGACTGCACCAGTCTGCTGCTGCAATACCCTTGAAATGGAATATTGATTTTTTAAAGTTTTATCTAGGCCTGGGCAGAGTTAAAAGAAAACTGTGCCACTCTCCAAGGAGTTCCACAGGCAGTAGAATGAGCTAAGTTGCACTGCTTGTTCTGATTTTTAGCACCAGGCATTTGTCCCACGCTGTAAATGCAGCGTGAAAGGCACCACATGCAGCCCAAGAGGGCGCAGCTTCTTTTGATCGCTCAATTAGATGTTCTACTCGAGTGGCAGCTTCCTCAACGTGAGCGGCAGTGTTCTCAACATGAGCAGTAGCGACAAGCCGCAACTGCGCGCGTTGAGAAATCTCACCAGGACGTCGTCTAGCCTTGGATTTTCCTTGCTCGCCAACTTAAAATTGGGGAGCTGCGAAAGAGGAAACAGTCCACTCCACTCTGCTGCGCAGAGCTTTCTGGAAGTCCGCGCTCTACGCGTAGTGGGGAAAACTCCACAAACTCCCCAAGAAGAACGGAGTTTACCGCCCAGGCCTAGTTCTATTTATTTACGTTTATTTACCAGATAATAACTCACTCAGATCAATGCTTGCCTGATTATAACAACTTTTTCTGCGATTCAATATTTGATTGAAATTTTCTTATGTTTGTATTTTGTTTCAACAACATAACCTGCCTGTATCCTTTCTTTATTTGTTACATAATTGGTAAATCATAATTTACAAAAAGATTCTTTTTTAAAAAGCCTAAGTTTACATCCCGGTAGCAAAGTTTTATAATTGTTGCATATCTTTATCTTCAGCAGAGGACAAGGGTAGATCAATGATGGCACAAACAAAGCTAAGGCACCAGGAACCTTCAATAGGTGATTGGGTGTCGAAGAGAAGGATCTTCACTGTCCACACTCACTTCAGTGTGCTGATGGGCAGTTTCCTACAATAGGAATATTAGGTTTTCGGTGTGAGCATATGTATTTCTTTGATTTTTAATGTCACAGGATCACCAGTCACACCTCAGGCTAATGAGGTCCCTGGAGGTCCAGATGCTCCACTGTCAGTCTAACATATTCTTGAAGTGACCTGGCCTTCTTGTATTTGCGATGTTAGGCTTTCTTTCTCTTTGAGCCCGCAAAGATTGAATCATTGTCCTATATATTTTTTAATCAGTATATGCTTATATCCAATTTCTGTGTTTGTTAGAGTGACAGCACCATTTATTCCCAACTACAATTGAGTCTCATTGGAGGAGCTCAAGCAGCCATCTTGAGCTTAGCTTTGCAGCACACCCTCTAGTCGATGTTTTAATTATTCAGGACTACAATCTGCCTTTAATTGTCTTGGAAAAGGTTTGGTTTTCTATAATTTCAATCAGTTAGTACTTGCATATTACAAATGCAGTAATTACACAGTTGTCTATATTTTATTTGCAAGTCCTGAATGAATTAGAGTACAAGTAAAAAATGAAAAAATTGTGGCAGTTGGCTGCATAGTGGTAATTGGAGGCCACTAATGTAGGGAATTAGAAGAAGCATTCCAAACTTTCATTGACCTGTAGAAAGAAAAATGTAGGAAAACATTTATGTAGTCTTGAAAACCGACCTCATACCTTTCGATCTCTACAGTTGCAGTTTCTATGCTGTTGTGTTTGAACTTTGGACTCACGCTTAGTCAAATGTAAGGTGGGCACAAACCTGTCATCACTTGTAAAAAGAATGGAGAGTATAAACATTTACATAGAAATATGTACAAGGTAACATCCTAAACATATTGGAAGAACTACTTCTGCTTGTATTATGTTCATTATATAATATATATATGTATAACAAGGATCAGATTATTGCTAATACGCATTAATAGCTTGAAGATTTTACTTACCAGGGTGCTCTTCTGAGCATCGGCCAGTTTTGTAGCTATGAAATACTGAATCGGAGCGAGCAGTACAATAACAGCTGCACCCACAAGTGCACTGACGTCCAGCAGTTTATAGAGAAGAATCACACCCATTGTAATCTACGAGAAAAAAATATGTAATTTAACATGGCCCAGTCAGCTCAGCATTAAAGGATATTTACACTGAACACTCTGTTAATGATTTAAAGATAAAGCCTATGAAAGACTAAGCTTAATCGGAGAGTACAAAGTAGGCACTATAAGCCTTCATTATGAATGAACGGGAGGGAAGTGTTGGACAGCGAGTTGACGGGGATAACAGATGGAAACCTAAGATTCTCAGGACAAATTAGGAATTAATGGGAATCAGTAATCTGGATCCAGCCGCACTCTAATTAAGAAAGTTCATCCAGGGCTGCAACCAGAATCTAACCAAATCTAAACAGATCTAAACTGGGAAAACAGAAGTACTGATTTTCAGGAAGAACAACTCTGTATGGGACCACAGCTGGTGGCCAGCAGAATTCCGACTTACTTGCACACTGACTGACCATGCTCACAACCTCAGCACCGTCCTTGACAGCCAAATGACCATGATACAACAAACCAATGCAGTTGCCTCCTCCTGCTTTCACACCCTTCCCATGTTCAGCAGAATCTTTAGATGGATCCCAATCAACACCATAAATACCGCATTTCAGGCCCTCATCACAAGCCACCTTGACTATGGCAACGCTCTCTATGCCGGAATCTCCACCCACCTCCTCAGAAGACTCTAGACCATACTTAGCACTGCAGCCAGACTCATCCTGGGCCTCCCCAAATGGACCCACATCACTCCACACATCAGAAACTTCCACTGGCTCCCCATCCAGAAGAGATGCCTGTTCAAGAGCCTCACACTCCTAAAAAGTTCTTAACAGCTAAGCCCTTCCTACATCAACCACCAACTGAACTTCCATCAGCCCACTAGACACCTGTGCTCTGCCTCACTCACCCGCGTGCACCCTCCACATCCAACGCACCTGCAGAGGGGGGCGCTCCATTTCCTACATCGCCATCAAGACCTGGAATGGTCTGTCCCTCTACCTCCAAACAGCACGTTCGCTGGCGGACTTCAGAAAGAAGTTCAGCACCTGGCTTTGTGACAGAGACATTGCAACCTCAGCGTTCAGATACAGTGCACGGGTGACAGTGCGGCGGTTTGCAAATGCAACTGATTGATCAGCAGCATTCCCATGTCTCACATTGTTCAGCAGGTGTCAGTAACTGGTGTTACCTTCCTCATCAGAATCAAGAGGTTACTCATAATGAGGATCTTAGCTGGTAGTCATGGAAAACAACTTACCAAATGCTATCAATTGTATTTGTTCCCATTGCAAGAAATCTGAGCGTAAAACCAGGACATTACCTAAATACGTGCAATTCTTTAAGAGTTAGTCTTAAATATATCCATGGAGGAGTTTTAGTAATATTGCAAGAAAACAGCCAAGTCCATAAATTAAATTTCACATCTTTAATGTTATCTAAACGGTGAAATAAATCATACTCTTGTTCCCTGACAGATCAGTCTAGTTTTTAAACTGCTATCATGGGCTTTACACAGATTAAATTTTGGTAAATTGGTACATTTTGGCAGGTTAACCTGCCAAATGGGTAAAACATCCGTCAGATTGTTCGGCCACACTCGCACTTCCGAGTCCAGTACAATCTGTGTTTTGCACAGGTGTTGACTTTAACGACGCACTCAAAATTAAGGCCTAAATGGGGTAATTGGATGGGATTTTGAAAACAACAGACTACACCATACAGATGCAATGTATAATGTATATACTCTGTGAAGCAACATCTAATTGAAATACCAGAGTGGAAATGTAACCCATTCTTAAGGCCTGATTTAACTTTTAGTGGGCTTTGAAATTCAGTTTATAAAGAGAATTTATTTTCCTAAGCGAGCTCATCTTCAAACATCAGTACAATAAGTATTTACAAGCATGGCTTTGCAAACATTATCATGAAACGATGCTAGTTCCTTGGCAGCCTCACTTAAATTTAAATATATTTCTGCTGGCTAAGTGTAGCTTTTAATTATGGTTTCCAAAAACACAACCATTAATTTGATGTTGTACCTGAACTGGCATTGCCCACAGATTGGGGCAAAGAAACAAGAACCACATCAGTTGATTGGTTTCTATGGCAACCAAGTTGTTGATCTGGCCCAATGTCATCTCTCCCATGGACATGTTCGATGTTGAAAGTTTCAGGATTTTATTATATATCATTGCCTGAAATCAGAGATGTTTGACAGGTTTAATCAATCATAGATGGTAAAGATTAAATGATCATCAAGAACATAACATTTTGTAACACTCATATGGTGAAAACATGCATTGCTTCCTCAAGAATGCTAATTATTATTAAAAACAAGTTATTGTATTTGTTAATTAAAGCTGTAGTAATATGTAAGGAAAAACAATAAACACTCAATTCAATTCAATAAACTTTATTCGGTGTGTATGAAACAATCACAAAAGTGTGCATAAAAAACAAATTACATTACGAATAACTAATATCAAATAAAAATATAGGACGTGTTGAATAGCACTTATTGAACGACATGGGGCCAAAGTAGATCACATCATAAAACACATAAATTGTCAATATAAAAAGAGCAATACAATTTCATAAAATCATCATGAGCTCAGCGCTATATTTGAACAATAAACAGTAAAATGTTACAGTCCGGAAAAAACTACAATCAGTTGTGTAAAAAACAACAAATAAGTGAAAAATGCAAAATTCAGAGGCACTAAGTTGGTGAGCCTTGATCAGCGACTGAGCAAGATGGCTGTGACCTAGAGGAGCTCTCCTTGGTGAGGACCAGCCCTGAAAATATCCTCACAAAGATCCAAGCAGTGGTGCTGAAATGAGTGGCAACAATGGGGAATGGATCCAGGACTCAACATCACTCTAGTAACGGCAGAGGAGGGTTGACAGGAGCAGCTGATTGGAGGACCAGCAGCACTATCCCAGCTCCTTCAACTAGGAAGATATACGAGAGGTGGTCGGCCAGGTGAAAGCCAAAGTTGGGAGAGGAGCAGAGGCTCAGCAAAGCACAATAGAGTAACTGGTGCTTTAGGTCCCTGACACCCCAAGACCCTGAGAAGCAAAGTTGGCTGGGGGGAAAGGCTCAGGAATAGGCAATCGGGAGGGAGACAGAGGGAGAGTTGAAAGACTGCAACAAAGTGCCTGGGGCAGTGAAGCTCTGTCAGCTTTTCCTTCCACTCATACCCCTATGTAACCATGTGGGCCCTTCCGTGCCTACCCGCTTCAAAGGCTGGCTGACTGGTAGATACGCATTACTGTCCAACCCTGATCAACAAAGGAGGCAATTAAAACAAGCTGCAAGCAACAGCAAACTCCTGGAGCAGAGTAGGGATGTGTAGAAATCTGACAAAGAGGCAGGTATCTCAGAGTTTTCCCCAATTATCCTCCCAACCCTGAAAGGAGAAACCACAAGGGGAGTGAAGTACTGCAATGCAGAGCTCAGGGGTGAACAGTGCAGGCTCCTCTGCCTTTTTGAGGTGTGGCGCAGTGGCCAGTGTGCCTGACTCCGTACTACAGGGTTCACTGTTCGATCCCCGCCTCCAGCGGCAGGTTAGCCCAGCACCTTGTGACTCTGGGCAATAGCTTGCTTAATCTTCCCGATGGCCCCTAGCATCGGGACACCTCCGTTGGAGGTAGCTGTGCGCTTTACAAATGCTGGCATTTATTTTTTTTTATTTTTTCATTCTCACCACTTAAGTAATTGCCATCCTTCTCCTCCCAGTTAAAAGAGGAGGGATCCACCTTGACATACTGTGGGGTGAGGGGGAAAGGTGAGAATAAAGGGCCCCCAAAGACTGATGAGCACAGGCAGGTGTAAGAACTGGAAGGAAGGTGTGAGAGGGCCATCTTTACGTGACTGGATCAATGGATTCAAGATAGGAGGCAGGAAACAGAGGAGGTGTGTGGATACAACTTTAGTAGCATGCATGACTGGGGTGAGAAAGGAATTCCCTTACTCCTGGTCGGTGGTGGCAACTACTGAGGGCTCAGGTGTCCTGAGTGATGAAGCACTAAAAAAGTCACTTAACCTTCAGAACTCCATTAACCCTCAACAATGAGATGAGACAGGGTCCCCCATACCAAACAGCAGAAGGACTGTCAGGAACAAGAGACTGCAAAAAGGTGATAAATACAAAAGAGAGTATTCTAACCAAAAATACATATCCCTCAAGTCAAGGAACCTACAATGAAGGAAATTTTATTAGCAGTGAATGATTTGGTGCTCAAAAACAAAATTGATTAGATTACTAGATGGGGCGTGGTTTCGGCGCCGCTTCAGGATGGCAGAGGTGCGCTGAGCTCCGACGGACCGGGGAGTTTAATTGACATTGATGACCACCCCGGCACTCGCAGAGGAATAAGACTTTGGGGTGTCTCTTCCTCTTGATATGGTGAGTCGCTGGAGTGCTGCAGCTTCACCCTCTTTGTAGTTTTTCTGGCCATATCTGCCTCTGGGGAGAAGAGGTTGTGTCTGCAATTTTGAAAGGAAGGCAAGCTTTGTTTCTTCCCTTTGAAATGTCCTAATTGCATTGGCGTATACTTTAATGAACTTTTTAACGAACGTCTGCAACAGCATTATGCATCATACCTTTACATCTCCTCTTTTGTAAGTTTTAGGTGAGCTTGCAAAACAAACTCAGTTTAATGAGAGACTTTTACCTCCCATTGCCTTTATGGAGCATTTTCTTCTATATATTTAAGAGCTTAATAATACTGAAAGCAGTTTTTTTGATACCATATTATATTACTTGAGAGAGTGATTGCCTTACTTTTTCCTAACTTCTTCAGTTCAAGAGAACTGTAGTTGAATTTTCGTCATTGCAAGATTGAGCTTGCCTTCTTATACTGCAGACTCACCATATATAGCTCTCCATATAAGTTCCTCTACCTTTCTATGGGGAGATTAAGGAATCTCAATCTCTCAGTTTCTTCTAAGTGTGCTACTTATTCAGACTCTGTCTCTAACTAAAACGACATGGAGAACAATCCTCATCCACCTTTCTCCCAGCTAATGGTGCAGAGGGCCCTCCCATACGTTTGTGGGAACACAGCAAGGTCTACCACACATTGCTAGCGGTAGCGATACCGTGTTGAGTAAGACGACATTGATTGAGTGCCAGAGCCGCACCACTGTGAACCTATTGCGAAGACGACACATTTGCACAGGATGGGGAAACCTCACAAACAACAGCCGAAGCTGACTTTCGAATCGCGGCGGTCGGTACGGGGCCCCACGACTCAATCAGATACTGAAGCGGAAACGGAGGGTGCTCCAGAAAACGACATGGAATCCATGCTGAAGGCAATCCAAACTAGCCTTCAAGATATAAACGGTAAATTCAATCACCTCACATGCCGCGTGGATAACATGGCGGCGAAATTGGACCGACGAGGGGAGAGGCTAGATGAGGCTGAGAATCGATTGTCGGAGGTGGAAAAGACGAAGTGCGTGCTAGCACTACTAAATACAGCGTGGTGGAAAAAGTACAAGAAGTGATAATAGGCAAAGCAGAGGACTTAGAGGCGTGATCGCGCCGCAATAACGTCCGAATTGCAGGTGTCCCTGAGTCAACTAATACGGGCCGCATGGAGACGTATGTGGAGGAACTCTGTCGAGCAATATTTAGCGAAGACCATCTCTCCCCACTTTTTAGAGTTGAGCATGCCCACAGGTCGCTGGCACCTCGTCCACCACCAGGTGCTCCGCCTAGACCCATAGTGGCCCGTATTTTGAGTTATTGGGATCGCGATGGCATATTGCGGATGGCGAGAGAAAAGAAGCAAGTGAACTACCAGGGTAACCAGCTGGAGTTTTACCCTGTCTATACTATGGCGGTGCAGCAGGCGCGCAAAGAGTTTGCCAATGTCAAGGCGAAACTAAGAGGCATGCAGTGGAATATGCAATGCTATATCCAGCGCGATTGAAGGTCACCTGGGATGGCAAACCAACGATCCTCCCCACACCGAAGGCTGCTCAAGATTTCATCAAGAAGATTACAAGTCAACGAAAGGAGCGAAAACAAGCTGATCAAGCACATGACTCGGACTGAGCAACCAATGACGCAAGACCTCCTACGCCAATTGTACCCGTAAGTATGATGGCTGTATTACGAATTCTTGATAGGTCAACATCTGTCACTTCGCAACTGATCGGCATAAGCCACTCCCTCAGCGGTAAGTCTGCCTTTTAGGCAAAACATACCTTTTGGACGTTGGACTGTACTATACAAGGGTAAACAGTGAACGCCAATGGATATAATGCATAAGTAGCAGGTTCTTGAGACCTTGAACTGTAAAACTGCTGAATGGGAGCGTAGAGTATATGGGGCTGTAAGACTTGGCCTGTGAAAAGCTAGGCTCTTCATAGCGAATGGGAGAGTAAATGTGATCGAGACCCCGTCATCAGAGTGCTCAGAGACACTATGTTTGATGTTACGAAATGTGTTGACCTGACGTGCTTTTGTCCCGATGTGTGGTAACTGTTTATTACGTAGGAGATTTGGGGACTTGCAGATGCCCAGTTGGGGCTGTCTATAAAGGAGGTTCATGATGTGGCAAATTCTGGATGATGATGTCTGACTATTAACCTCGTTGATTATGATTTCGAAAGCTTGCAGGCCCCAGGTGATACAAATCATAACTGTGGTAGTAATAATGTTTCTGTTCTCCTGAGGGATTTAAAACATATTGCACCTGGAGGGAGTAAGGATGATCCTAAATATAAGTCATGTACCTAATCCTGAAGAATCTCGCTCTACACAATGTTTGGTTGTAATGTTAAAATATCTACAATTCTGTTAATACTATTCTAATATGAAATGCGAAATTCCTGCCTATGACTAAATTACGATCTGTCCACATCCATTAATTTGGATGGTGTTGTGTACCCTAGGCAGACCCCTACATGGGCACTCCCCACACGGTTTATGAGTTCTTGGAATTTTAGGGAAGGGATATGGCTTCGGCAGGATTGGGCTGCACATGCGGGTGGGGGGAGGAGGGGTTGGGGATATGTTTTTGTTAACGGGCCACAGCACTTAAGATGCATTGCTGAAATCCAAGATGAAGGTCTTGCTTGTGTTGTAATATTTGTATGCACACACTGCTGGATCTGCACTATAGGAGGACACCACATACACAACTTATGTAGATTTATTTCACACTGCCTATGTCGAATATGACCAACAGTATAACGGGTAGGTTGTCTTTAAATTTGCTTAAATGGAACATACGCGGATTTACTAATCCGAAGAAAATCAGACAACTGTTCGCATGCATGCATAGATGGCATATCGACATTGCACTATTGCAAGAAACTCACATAGCCCCACATACCCATGCTCATATTGACCGGCGATGGGCCGAAACCACTCATAATTCCACGTGCTCCTCATACTCTAAGGGGGTCTCGATACTGGTAAAAAAGGGAACGAACTTTACAATTGAGAACACGATAACTGACAGCCAGGGACGCTATCTTATAATTACAGAGGTACTGCGAGGACAACGGTTAACGCTTATCAGCACATATCGGCCAAACATTGATGCACCCGACATGAGGTATGGCAGAACCTACATGAGGAGGCAGGTCGTACATTGATATGGGGTGTGTGACCTGAATCTGGCTTTGAATGATCAGATAGATAGATCTGGGATGACGGTTGAACCCCACAGAAAAGCACAGGCTAAAGTACTTGATATTATGGCCGACTTGCAATTACACGATATATGGAGGGTGCGAAACCCAGGGGTTAGCGAAGCAATACACACATCTGCAGCGCATAGCAGCTGGTCCCGTATTGATTACTGGCTAGGCTCCGAAGCAACACTATTATGGACCATGGGAATTAAACATATGCCTAAAACCCTATCAGACCACAATCCCATCATATTGTCCCTTTAAATACCGCAGTAATCAGCGCCTCCATATAGTTAGAGGTTTAATGCCACTGCCCTTACGGATTCAGTATATGCAGATACTATAGCCACGGCAATTACGGATTATTTTCAATTGAACAAACAATCCACAGATGATCCATGCCTTCTTTGGGAGGCTTTCAAAGCCACGTTGCGAGGGGTTTGCATAAGCACTATGGTGGGAATATTACGGGATATCCGGGCACAAATGACACGATGTGAGCCACAGCTAAAATCGCTAGAAAGTCAATATGAAAAAACCCAGGATCCCTCTGTACTGGGGGAGATACGACAGACGCTCACTGAAAGCGAATCCTTTGCTGGGGATGAGATTAAATATATACACAAAAGTCCCAAAGCTAGAGCGTTTGGTGAAGGAGGCAGACCGGGTAGGGTGCTGGCCTCCAGAATTTGTGAGGGGCGTAGGTCCCAAGCAGTATTGCAGATACGGGACGAGGCGGGATCCATCTGTGCAGATCCGTTGGGTATTTTGCAGGGATTTGTAAAAACGTATAGCAAGCTCTACAAATCACAGCCAACTGCGTCACCTGCCGAAATATTGAAATATCTTAAAGACGTGGCCATTGCGTGGCTTTCGGACGCGCAAAGGGCCTATTTATTGCTCCCGATCACTGTAGAGGAAGTTTCAGAAATAATTAAATCATTGCCGAACGGAAAAGCCCCTGGCCCAGATGGGTTCACGTGCAAATTTTACAAAACATACTCTGACCTGGTAGCACCCCGACTAGTTGCGATGTTTGGTGACGCCTTTGAGAAAAATATACTCCCACCAACTCTGCGAGAAGCAGTGGTGATAGCGCTCTTAAAATGAGCAAAGGATCCCGAGATATGTGATTCATATCAACCTTTATCGTTAATAAATGTGGACTCTAAGATTTTAGCCAAGATACTCGCCACGAGATTGCAACCTCTAACGACCAACCTGTCCTTCCAGACCAGTCTGGTTTCATACCATCTAGAGCCACTACGCATAATACCCGAACGTTGTTCGCTCTATCCCATTATCTGGTTCCAAGCACCAAAGCTGTGGCGGTCATGTTAGATGCCGCTAAGTCTTTTGACTCCATTGAGTGGTCTTACATCATCACAGTACTTAATAGGATGGGTTTTCCTCCGATATTCACCCAGTGGGTTAAGCTTTTATACACACACCCGGTGGCTAGAATTCGGGTCAATGGATATGTTTCTGACACAATAAATATAGAACGTTGGACGAGGCAGGGATATCCATTGTCCCCCTTATTATTTGCCCTCGCCCTTGAACCACTTGCATGCAAGGTCAGACAGCAACACCACCCCTCTGCGCTGCAATTTCCAAGTAGGCCCCTGCACATTTCGCTTTACGCAGATGACATGCTACTTTATGTTCGCGACCCTGAGGAGCATCTAGCACCACTGCTACGAGAGTATATTAAATTTGGAGGGCATTTTGGACTTCAAATTAATTGGGACAAATCCTCTATTATTCCTCTAACTGACACCACATTACCACATGCTACTGAATTTCCACTAGAATGGCAAGATGACCCCATCAAATACCTTGGAGTATGGTACCACAGAGACCCGGAAATTGTTATCAGAACTAATTATGGTAGGGTGTTGTCTTCCCTAGAGGATAAGGTGAACCGCTGGATACAACTGCCACTATCACTTGTTAATCGTACAGCGATTGGTAAAATGTTTATACTCCCCAAACTTCTTTACCTTTTCAACAACATCCAAATTCCCCCCCCCCAAGGGAGGTTTTCAAACGGATATCCACAGTAGTTATCAGGTTGATATGGGCAGGCAAGCAAGCGCGTATTGAATTGTGTACTTTGACTTTACTATACTCCTGAGGGGGACTTTGCGTACCGGACTTTCTCCTATACTATCTACGTGCTCAGGCGCAATATGCCACATACTGGTACCATAAGATTCCATACATGACACACACGGCTATAGAAGAGGGGGATGCTCTACCAATACCTTTTTCGGCAATTATTACACATAGTAGACCACCTCTATACGCTAAAGATATTAATACCATTGATGCTACCAATGCTGCGTGGCAATGGCTAGGCCAGTTGGCACACAAGCTACCACTTTATGCTCCAGCCCTGCCATTGCATTTCCACCCTGCAATATCTGTTACTAGCGAGGAGGTGGGCATGGGCCTATTGCGTCAAGTAGGACTGGATACACTAGGAGACCTATACAATAACGGAAGATTCAAAACAGCACAGGACTTATCATATATACAGAATCAGACACTGATGTTCCGCTTCACCTATTATAGGCTGCTGGAGGCGATCAAAAATTATATCCAAGCTATCCAGATGAACCATTGCAACTCGACACATTACAACTTATACTGGACTCTCCAAACACCACACATTTAGTGTCCCATTTATACACCGTGGCGCAAAATGAAATACATTGCAACACTCACAAGGCCATGGAAAGATGGAATACTGTATTGGACGATCCTCTTACAGAGGTAGACTGGCAGACCACATGCACTCTGATTAACATGCTAACTCCTAACGGCAATTTAAGACTTGTACATTTTAAATATTTGAATCAAGCGTATTACACACCTGTGAAACTTTACAGATATGGGCTTCGATCAGAAGCGAGCTGGAAACGATGTGGTTTCGATCAGGCTGATTTCATTCATCTAGCATGGTACTGTTTGAAGATGCGTTCATATTGGGAAAAGGTCACCTCAGTATTGACAGAAATGGTGGGAATTGACATTGATTGCAGTATCCGCGTATGTCTACTGAGGCTTTTGAGCGGTGTCCGGGCTACGAAACAAAAGTTTTGCGTGGTGGCGTTGCTGCGCACCAAACGATGAATCTCCATGTGCTGGGAAAGAAAGATGGCGCCTAGTGCTAAGCAATGGCTCTGTGATGGATGTATGACGTTATAACGCATACTTTTACTCCGCAGACCATTACAACGCGACTTTTACTCCGCATACCGTTACAACGCATAGCGCCTTGGGGCGCTGGATAGTGGTAAGTATAATTTACTATTCTAACTCCAGTCCCCGTGGACCCTAGGGAAGGTGTTGGATAGTAAATTATACTTATTCCCAATCCTAGAGCGCCCCCCAGCGCAATGCGTTGTAATGGTATGCGGAGTAATGGTCGCGTTGTAATGGGTCTGCGGAGTAAAAGATCCGTTGTAACGGGTGTATACCCTCTGTGATATGTCCCACTGTCAAGATACGTTACGAACATATGAAGAGGAACTACCTGCCCGCTCCAGACCGAAAGACTATTGGAAATACTTAATGAGCTACTTAAGTGCAAATCCCACTGTTTAGGGGTACAGCTTGAATATGTCCTCCTGTCCCCTTACTGTAACTTGTGTACTTATGCAAAGTATATGTTATTATATAATTTTTATCACTTGGATGATGAATGCGGTAGTGTAATGGTCCATTTTGTTTTATTGTATTTATGATGTGTACCTTATGAACTTTCAATAAAAAGATTTTAAAAAAAGAAAAATCTCTTGGGAGGGTCACCGTTTGTTCTTCTCACCGGGAGAGGTGTGGCGCCGCGGCCAGGGCGACTGACGCTGGAATCTGGGGATCAGGGTACGATCCCCGGCTCCGGCGGCAGGTTAGCCCAGCACCATGTGACTCTGGGCAATAGCTCGCTTAATCTTCCTGACTGCCCCCAGCGCCTAGAGAACCTTACAGGTGATTGTGCGCTTTACAAATGTGGATTATTATTATTATTATTATTATCACCGGATGTAGCTAAAGTTACTGCAGATCGTCGAAAAAAGTTTCTTGACCTCTATCCCCAATTAAGAACTATAAATGCTAGATGTGGCATAATTCATCCTTGTCTTTTTAAGGTCATTATTAAGGAAAAGACTACCACCTACTTAGATCCAGCAGCTCTGAAAGATGTTCTTCAACAAGTTGGAGCAGATGTCATGGACACTATGAAACCTTCTTAATTGTTATTCTGTTATATTTTGTCTGCTCTTTTCTATGCATAATTCTTTGTCTGATGTTCCATTCTAATTTAATCTCTGTCTGATATTCCGTTCTAATTTAATCTTTCTTTTTGCAGGTGTTTATCCCACTTCCCGTTCCTCATTAGGTCTCCTCAATATATTGATGTCATTAATCAATCCAAGGTTGCGCTGTCATCCAATGGGGCTCGGATGTTGTCTTCGTCGTCCCCTACCCCTTTCGTCTTTGTGTGTTGTAGGTATATTTTTCAGTCGCCATTTGTATGACATGTACTGTCTTTTTGTTTTTTGTTATGGTCTCCCTACTCTACCGTTTCCCTATACCATTACTCTATATCTTTTTCTTCTTCCTATGACTTATTCTATTACTCCCTCTTTCCTTTGTCTCCAAATGAAACAAATGTCTTATCTCTATACTCTTACCTTTTCACTTTTATTCAATTCTAAGATTAGTTTTACCACTGTAAGCTTAATGATTGTTCATGTTATTACCTCCTGATTACATTCTGAGTTACTATGTGGAATATCAAAGGGTTAGGTAATCCTATTAAAAGACAACGGATGTTAACTCATTTAGCTAAATTGAAAACTGATATTGCATTACTTCAAGAATCACATCTTTCTGAAGCTGAAGCTTCCAAGTTAAAGAAATGCTGGATTGGCAATGTGTTCACTTCTCCGGCTTTAGGTAAGAAAAATGGTGTTCTGATTCTCTGTCATAAAAAACTTTATGTCTCAGTTGTTCATCAAGAATCTGACTAAGAGGGCCGTTAGGTGATTGTTAAACTCCTTATTGGTTATTTTTAATGTATATGTCCCAGTCTCCGTTGATAAGGTATTTTGGACAAAGATTTTTGACAAACTACTTTTATACGATGATGATTATATTGCATTTGGTGGTGATTGCAATCAAATTCATGACCCCGTATTAGATAGAAATTCAACAGTACCTCTTTTTAAGTAAATCCTTAGCTCAGCACGTCCTTCGGTCCAAAATAGGGTCTATTTTAATATATGAGCATGCCCCAGTCTATGTTGACTTTGATCTAATACCATTTGCGCCACATGCAGGTAGGTGGTGCTTTAACAAAATACTTACTTTTAGACCCTACATTCTATAGCCAATTCGGTTTTTTCGCTTCTAAATTCTTTGCTATTAATTCAACATCAGATTCTTCTCCTGTAATGATTTGGGATTCTTTCAAAGCAACCGCTAGAGGTTATTAATACATTTTGTTTCACAAAAGAAAAAATCTTTTGATATATAAACTACTCAATTACTTAATAGCTAGAATACACTTATTATCATTGCAACAACGAATCTTCCTTGACAAACCGTATTGATGCCAAACTCACTTTTAACAGATTATCACCAAAGCTGCTTCTACCTACTTATTGAAAAGCAGCACTCGCTGTTATGGAGGTCAGAATAAGATGGGGAAAACACTAGCTAATTATTTAAAAATAAGGAGAGAAAGAACTAGAATAGAATCTTTGCAGAGTGATGCTGGAACTTCCCTTTTTAAAGACAATGATATTTTAAATGAAATTGTTTCTTTTTATAAAGATCTATACACTACAGAAATACAACCAGTTCAATCGGATTTATCCTCCTATTTTCAATCCATTATTTCTCCTCCCTCCCACCATATTGATTTTGATTAATTGGGAATTGATATTACTTTAGCGGAAATTACCCATGCAGTCTTGGTGCTATGGCGAGGGAAGGCCCCTGGACCCGATGGGTTCACTGTTGAGTTCCATGAACATTTTGCTAACCTCCTTCTTCCAAATCTTCTACTTTTATTCAATTCTTTTACTACCAATGGTGCATCTCATGGCACTTTCAAAGAAGCCATGATATATTTAACTCCAAAAGGTTATAAGGACCCTTCTCTTTATAAATATTACTGTCCCATTTCCATAGTCAATACTAACTGCAAGCTCTTTGCCAAAATGTTGGCACTACACATTGACCCTATCCTATCTGACCTTAATGGTCCATGACAATCCGGCTTTGTAAAGGGTCGGTTAGCCTCTGAATATTCTTTTTCAAAATCCTTGACAAGGCTTCTTCTTTAGATTATCGTATTGCTGCTATCACTTTAGATGCAGACAAAGCATTTGATAGGATTGGATGGGATTTTATGTTTCATGCTGTAAAATGAATAGGCTTTCCTCCCAAACTGATCACTTTAATCTCTTTATTATATTCAGCCCCAAGAGCCTTCATCTTTGTTAATGGTAAAGTTTCTGACTATTTTTCTCTTTTCAGAAGGGCTCGACAAGGGTGTCCTTTATGACCTTTATTGTTTGTCATAGCGCTGGAACCCTTTCTAACTAAAATTAGACAGGATGCTCACATCTCTGGTTTCCAATTTGGCCCACATCAGGTTAAGATGTTTGTTTACACTGATGATATCCTTTTATATTGTTCTAATCCAGCCACATCTCTCCCTCCTTTCTTCAAGCAAGTTTTCCTCAACTATCAGGTTATCGGCTTAATATGGATAAGTGTGAAGTCTTGTTCTTTGTCACAGGCAATATTTCAATCGCACTCGTTTTTCTTGGCAACCCTCAAAACTAAAATACTTTGGCTTGTGGTTCTCATGACTATCCCTGAGACTTTAAAATTACATTTTGATCATATTATCAAAAGGTTAAATGATACTATTGCGCGTTGGCATCCTCTTTTCGTTTAATGGTGGCGACAAATGGATTTGAATAAAATGATGCTCCCCCCTCGGATTTTATATAATTTTTTCATGATCCCTGTTCATATTCCAGGATATTATTTTAAGAAAATTGACTCACTTTTAACTAAATTTCTTTGGAAGGGTTAATCTCTTCGAATAGCCTTATCCTCCTTAAAAAAGACAAATCTAATGGTGGCCTCAAATTCCCTGACTGCAAAACTTATCACTCTGCTTTTTCTCAAAAAAAGGCTACCCTTTGCCTCTTTTTGGAGTCTCTCATACATCCCCCAGTATGGATAAATATTGAGAAAATGTTCATCTCTCCTTTTGACTTTCGGGAAATCCTTGCCCTCACTAATAATATTTCTTTATTGCATTCTCCCATTATTTCCCATACCCGAAAGCTTTTAGCTCCTCTTTTACCATCTTCTTATCCTTCTCTTACTTCTCATCATCATCAACCCATTTGGCACAATAAGTCATTACGTGTCAAGAATCATACCATTTATTGGAGATCTTGGAGATCTAGTCAACTCTTGACTCATGATCCTCCTCTATCTTTTACTGATCTTCAAACAAAATGTTCATTGGCTGCTACTTTCATTTCACAATATAACCTTCGAGCCCCTTCTCTTAATCAATATCTTCTCACTGTATCTAACACCTCCAATCCTCCTATAACTTGCACTATTCTTTCTCCTATATTAGATACTTCCCCCTCCGCATCTACTATATATAAGTGTTTACTATTACCCTCAGATAGACTCAAGTTGAAGACTGAATTGGCATGGGAAAAAAACATAAGACAATGCTGGCCAACTACCATTTGGGACAAATTATGGCTTAAAATTCACAAGACATCAAGAGCTGCTAATACCACTCAGTCCCTTTATTTTTTTTATCAACGCCTATTACTTTCCCCTGCGACACTAGCATCTTTCTCACCAAATACTCCTTCTACATGTTGGTCCTGTTCCTGTTCTAATGCTGAGTTAAAACATATGTTATTTGAGTGCCCTAATATCCACCAGTTTTGGCAGTTCGTTTGGTACAATTGTAAAAGATTTTTACAGTTAATATTCCCATTTCTTTACCCAAAATTTGCTTAGGCTCCTTGTCACCCCAATGGCCTCCATCATCATCAAATTTCAAGCTGTTAGATTTATTGTTAGCTGTGGCTTTCCAATTAATAACCTCAAATTGGAAACAAACTGACAAAGTTACTTTTAGAGCTTGGTGGAATGCTGTGTGTTTTCATCATAGACTTACCACCAATTATGTTACCCCTATTTCTTTACCGATTAAAAGAGATCTTCAATGGCTTCCACTTACCACATATTTATCCTTGTCCACTTCTTCTACTGTTAAAGTTATAACTGTAGCAGATGATGTACAGAAGCCACCGTAACTACACCATGACAAATCTATGTATTTGTCTAAAGTCAAGCTCTATCACAAAGCCATCTGTACTGCACGTGCAGCTTTTTATGCTAAGGAAATACAATCAAGCTCTAATCCTACGAAATGTATATTTAAAATCGTCAAAGAGCTTAAGAGTAATAAAGAGGCGCTACCCAGCATAGTATCTGCACTACATTGTGAGGAGCTTGCGACTTTTTTTGTGGAAAAAGTACAAAAGATCTACCAATTTTTTCCACATGGGTCCCCTGACTCCAGCTTTTCAGTTGTTAGAGATGAGTCCTGCCCTACTCTATAAGCTATTAACGGAGATCTCTAAAGAGGAGATATCCAGGCTATGTAGAATTAAATCTGGGTCTCCCTCGGACCCTATGAGGCCAGCCCAATTCATTGAGGCACTGCTGCTTCTTCAGCAGCCGCTGTGTCAAATACTTAACCTTTCCTTTTCCATGACGAGCGTTCCTGTGGCCTGGAAACAGGCTCGGGTGTCTCCTATTATCAAGAAACCCACGTTAAACCCTTCAAAACCTGAGAACTTTAGACCCATCTCCCTTCTTCCTTGGGTGGCTAAGATCGCAGAAGCCCACGCTAATAATATCCTATCCCAATTTCTGAGCACTCATAACATTCTGGACCCGTCACAGAACGGTTTTCGGCCGGGCCACAGCACGGAATCGGCTCTGCTAGTGACTACGGAACATCTTCGGACGATCTTGGATGCCGGTCAAAGTGCAGCGCTGATTTTGTTGGATCTCAGCGCTGCCTTTGATACGGTGTCACATGACATTCTTCTTCATCGTCTAGAGTCAGCAGGGGTCACCGGAACTGCCTTAGAGTGGTTCAGGTAATTTTTGAGTGAAAGATCTTTCCGTGTATCGGCCCCTCCGTTCCTTTCTCAATCCCATTCCATCGGTCAGGGGGTCCCCCAAGGCTCAGCATTGAGCCTGTCTCTGTTTAATCTCTATGTACAGCCATTGGCGGCTGTTGCAAAAAAATGGGACCTCACGATGGTGTCCTATGCTGATGACAGTTTGAAAGAAAGGGAGGTACCCTACAGTTAATAGGGACTGGGTAAGTAGGCCAAAGAAAATCTACAATGTCCCAACCAGACGGACACACATTGGTCATAAAATTTTTTTTTGAAAACATATAAACATATAACACACCCCCTATACAGAGGTTAAACCATATCTGAGTGTGTAGCAAGACAGTTTCTTAAAAAAGGAAAGAAGGAACTGGTCCTTCTTGATGTCAGTAGGCTTAAGAATAATACAAATAGGTCCACAATTATGTATGTCAAAAAGTATTTTTACAATTTATTATTTTTACAATTTATTACACATATATTGATTAAAATACATTTTCCGCATGAATTTCATAAAAACATAAAAACATTTTATACATCACAAGACAATTATTTGTTAAAAAAGAAAACTACAGTCGACGCGGTGTTTCGGTGATATTTCAATGGTGTTCACCTTCTTCAGGACAGTTTTCTTGCAGTATATCTCTATCGCTCATAGAGTTACAGCAGTGCTTGACAGTCAGATTATATCTTGTCTGAGGAGATATCTCATAGTACAGATCAATTAAAAACAATTTAGTATTCTGAGTTGCTTGATTGGAGCCACCGTATTGTATTATTTTAACCAACTAAAAATTACAGGTCTATCACGCAGCCAGGTACGGGCTAAGTGTAGGTCGCATTTGGATACTGCCAAACCTTCAGGGTACCGTCATGGGTGAATCTCATAACATTTTCTTGATCTGATAATTCTGTACAGGAGAAAGCAGACAAATAATGCCTTCTTGCCGAAACCTTCACGGTATACAACGGCCTCCCTGCATCCAACCAGCCTCTCGATCCGACTAGAGCTCTAGTCGGATCGAGAGGCTGGTTGGATGCAGGGATCCGACTAGAGCTCTAGTCGGATCGAGAGGCTGGTTGGATGCAGGGAGGCCGTTGTATACCGTGAAGGTTTCGGCAAGAAGGCATTATTTGTCTGCTTTCTCCTGCACAGAATTATCTGAATCTTCAGAGGATCAGATCAAGAAAATTTTATGAGATTCACCCATGACGGTACCCTGAAGGTTTGGCAGTATCCAAATGCGACCTACACTTAGCCCGTACCTGGCTGCGTGATAGACCTGTCATTTTTAGTTGGTTAAAATAATACAATACGGTGGCTCCAACCAAGCAACTCAGAATACTAAATTGTTTTTAATTGATCTGTACTATGAGATATCTCCTCAGACAAGATATAATCTGACTGTCAAGCATTGCTGTAACTCTATGAGCAATAGAGAGATACTGCAAGAAAACTGTCCTGAAGAAGGTGAACACCATTGAAATATCACCGAAACGCCGCGTCGACTGTAGTTTTCTTTTTTAACAAATAATTGTCTTGTGATGTATAAAATGTTTTTATGTTTTTATGAAATTCATGCGGAAAATGTATTATAGTCAATATATGTGTAATAAATTGTAAAAGTAATAAATTGTAAAAATACTTTTTGACATACCGAATTGTGGACCTATTTGTATTATTCTTAAGCCTACTGACATCATGAAGGACCAGTCCCTTCTTTCCTTTTTTAAGAAACTGTCTTGCTACACACTCGGATATGGTTTAACCTCTGTATAGGGGGTGTGTTATATGTTTATATGTTTTCAAAAAAAAAATTTATGACCAATGTGTGTCCGTCTGGTTGGGACATTGTAGATTTTCTTTGGCCTATGCTGATGACACCCAGCTTGTTATCATCTTAGTTGAGGGTCCATCAATATCGGCCCCTAGATTCAGAGACGGGATGACACCAGTGGTTCAATGGATGGCAAAGAACTGTTTGCAGTTAAATGCGAGGAAAACCGACGTTTTACTGGTTTCCCTTTGGAATGAACACTGGTGACCGGCGTCCCTTGGTACAATGACAACGCCTAAGACATTGGTAAAGAATCTAGGAGTCTGGATGGATTCCTCGCTTAGTTTCCAGACCCACACTAAGAGAGTCGCTGCCACCTGTGTTGGCTTATTAAGGGGCCTTAATCCTCTCTTGAAATTCTTTGACCCAGCAGTACGACAGCTCATTGTGCAGTCTACCATACTTTTGCGACTAGACTATGCTAGTTCCCTGCTCCTAGGGGCTAACATAGCAGTCATACGGCGACTACAACGTGTTCAAAACTCGGCAGCCAGAACTCTGGTGGAACTCCCCCGTCGGTGTTCGGTCAGGGCCATTATCCAAAGGCTGCACTGGTTACCCGATTGACACCGGATCCAGTTCAAAGCTCTTTGCCTATCTTTCAAGATCTTAAAATCGGGGAGCCCGGAGGTGCTGGGCAAGCCCCACCGACAACTGCGCTCACTGGGACAGCACATGGCAGCTGTCCCGCGGTTTAAACTTTGCAGAGTAGGAGGTCGTTCATTCCGGTATCTGGCAGCCAGGCTCTGGAATTCTCTGCCGGTACATATTCGTGGGATGGAGGACCTGCTTGCGTTTCGAAAAGCCATTAAAACCTTCCTCTTCCCTTTAATATAGCTATAGCTATGACGACTCCTCTGGGCAGTGTGTTATTCAGATTTGGTAGCGCCGGGACGCCCCTTTGCTGGGGCAGCTGTTGCGCTTCAGAAAAACTGCTAACATAACATAACATAACATGTTGTCTTCTCTTTAATATATTGGAAGCTATTTTATTACATATTTATACTATGTTATTTAATTTGATGTATTACTATGCCTACAGTGTTTAATTTTTTACCTCTTTTATCTCCAATTTCTGAAGAGACATACTAGATTGTTCCTCTCCTTCACCTCTCCTTTACCCTCCCTCCCCCTTTTTATATAGTCCTATATTGAATCTATTCCCTTTCGCATACAGCATGTTAACTATAACGTTGTAAACCCAAATTTTATGACTTCTATGTTAATTAAAATGTTTTATTTTTTATCATACTGCTGTTCTTTTTCTTTTGATTTCTCAATAAACTCGAACTAAAAATAAAAAAAAAATTGATTCACGGCCGATAGAGGACAACTTGTTTGGGTTTAGATTTCATTAAAATGAAAGACAGAAGAATGGCCCAAAGTAAAGAAAACCTCATGCATTGACAACAGAACTGAAAATCTCTGCAAGACGATCAACACACTACAAACAGAAAGCAAATGTATAAAGGACCAGATAAAGGATTCAGGGGATAGATCCAGTAGGAAAAAATAACTTTGCCTGCCCAAAAAGAGGTGAGTGCTGAAGTATCTTATTGTTTGATTAGTTAAAATCATTACAATAAGCGTACTTTTTCCATATGTGAAGTAAAAAAGAAAGGAAGAGAAAGGATTAAGATAAAACCTTTTGAGTTCATAACTAATGTACATACTCCAGCTGGGGTGACTTGATTCGCTAAAATCTATAATAACGTAAAAGCAGTAGTCCAGACTGGAACTATGGTGCTAATGCATGAGAGTGTCAGCTGCATCTGGAGACCCAGTGCACTCGCCCTTTATATGGACCCTTTGCCCAAAGGATTACATTTTTATCTTGTATTTTACCATAAATTTTATATTTTATGTGCCTTTTTAATCTATGAATCATTACTAATTTGATGAATTATACTGTATTTCAGCTTCCCAACAGCATATCATGTATGCATTTTTGTATTCACTGTGTAAAATGTACTGTTGTTTTTATGTGTCTTTTATGGCCAGAATGCGCCGAAATGAAAATCAAATGAATGAATGTTCATTTACTGTACAAATTTAGTAAGACCTTAATGTTTACAGTCCCAACATCGTTTTTGATTAAAAGCATTCAAAACAACATTAACAGATGTTTTCCTAATTTCAATGCGGGGTGCATGAGTTGACCTGTGTGACATGCTTGTTTGATCTTCTGATCTTAAGCATGTTGGTTTCCTTGTGTGCCTGTGTTTTGTGTTGGGTAAGATCTGAAGCAAAACTCTCGCTTTGTTGTAAGCGCAGGACTGTTATTTTGTTGTGCAAACATTTGATCGTTATCGTTCGAGCTTTGTGGCCAGCTAGTTGTTGTTGGTAGCTTTAATGGTATGTGTCAGTGCGGCCTGAATTGCGTCTGTGAATTTTCCAAGTCTGGCCACTGTTTGTGCTGTATTGGCGGAGAAACACATATCTGAGATTTCTCTGCGGTGGCTGAGGCTACAAATTGGAATCACCAAGTGATGCACTCACTTGTCATCTTTGGGCAGCAGCACAGCAGATGAAGTCAGGATTCCCGTTTCTAGCTGCATAGTCGACAAGTGGTTGAGTTGTCCAGCCGGGCCCAAGATGAATTACAGTCTCATGTGGGTGATTCTTTTCCAAGTCTGGACTGTCAATACTTGCTCGAAGTAAGGTTGAGGCTTTACCAGGATGTAGGAAGCATCCAGTGTGGAAAGATTGGGTTGTCGGCTTAAACTTTCCAGGTTCCCTATCGAATGATAGTTTCTTAACCTGTGCATTCACTTCCCTTTTCCAGGCTGTTACTGGGATGTCCTGGTTTTGCTAAATGTTGACTTCTATTTGAAGTAGGCTTTTAGCTGCTGCCAACTGTGCCTGCCAAGGGGTGCCTACTTCATTTTTATTCTTTTTTAGTCGGTCCCTTTAGCGCCCCTTGCCCTCTGTGCCCCCCCGCTCCCCGCTTCCCGCCGCTGCTCCCCTGCGGCCCCGGCCCTTTGCCTTCTGTGTCCCGTCCCCATCGCCCATTGGCCGCCCCGCTCCCGCCACCCAGCTGCTCCTCCCTCCCAATTGGCCTCTTATGGAGGACGTCGCGCGGAAGCGCCGCTGGTGCGAGCTGGTGCGCCGCTGGTGCGCCGCTGGTGCGCCGCTGGCGCGCCGCTGGCGCGCCTTCGAGGCAAGCCCGTTGCGCCCGTCCGCGCCTGGACCACACCCAGTGCCAGAACCCCTGGACCCCGAGACCACCACAACACCAGACTGCACTACGACTCCAGCACCCTCCACGCACTCAACACCGGACGAGACCACCCCTGCTCCCAGTCCATGCCGAAGCACACCCAAGGGCCCTTCACCTGCCAGAACTGCAGCTTCACCAGCATCCAGCGTGCCAAACCATCAACCAGAGAACCCAACCACCTCCGTTGCATCCTCCTCAACTCCCGCTCCGCTCGCAAGCACGCCATCGAACTCTGGGACGTCCTAGACTCCACCGCCCCTGACGTCGCCTTCCTGACGGAGACCTGGCTGAACGCCACCTCAGCACCAGACATCGCCATAGCCATCCCACAGGGCTACAAGATCTCCCACAGAGACCACACCAACGGAGTTGAAGGGGGAATCGCCATCATCCACAAGGACACCCTCGTCTCGACCAACACCAACGACACCCTCACCACCGCCGAGCACATGCACTTCCAGATCCACACCGACCCCAACACCACCCTAAGAGGAACACTCATCTACAGACCACCCGGACCCCGACGACAGTTCAGCGACACCATCGCTGACCTAGTCAGCACCCACGCCCTCGCCTCCACGGACTACATCCTCCTCAGGGACCTGAACTTCCACCTCGAGAACAACAACGACGCCAACTTCACCGCCCTGATCGACAACCTTGACAACCTCGGACTCAAACAGCTTGTGATGACAACCACCCACGCCGCTAGACACACGCTGGACCCCATCTTCTCCGCAAGCCCCCAAGTCTCCTTCAACCACACCACCGAACCCCACTGGACCGACCGCAGATGCGTCCACTTCACCTTCAGGAAACCCACCACACACCACCGCACCCAACAGTTGCCACGCCGCTGCTGGGGCAAGGTCACCAAGGACCAACTGACCACCTCCCTCACCCTGAGACCACCCGCCGACCCCATCGACCCCGACACCGCGGCTACCAACCTCAAACAGTGGATTAACGACTGCGCCAACACCCTCGCCCCACTCAAGACCCCCACTACCAACCACAAGAACAAGAAAGCCGCCTGGTTCACCGAAGACCTCTGGACCTCCAAGCACACCTGTCGGAAGCTGGAGAAGAAATGGCTCCACGACCGAACAGCAGAAAGCCACACAGCCCACAAGAACGCCACCCGCAGGCACCACCAACTCATCAGGACCGCCAAGTGGACTGCCTTCAAGGACCGCCTAGACAACAACGCACACAACACCAAAGAGCTATTCAGCATCGTGAAAGAACTCTCCAACCCAAGCTCCAACACCAACGACATTCCACCATCACAAGACCTGTACGACTCACTGGCTACCTTCTTTCCCTGCAAGATCACCAACACCCACGACAGCTTCAACTCCGACACCCCCCGCACCCACCGCCGAGACCACCACCCCTGTGACCTCCACCCGCACCAATCGACTGACCTCCTGGTCCAACGTCAGCAACGAAGACACCATCAAAACAATGAACTCCATCCACTCCGGATCCCCATCCGACCCTTGCCCTCACCACGTGTTCAATAAAGCCAGCACAGCCATCGCACCCCACCTCCGGAAAACAATCAACATCTCCTTCGAGACAGCAACCTTCCCAGAAAGCTGGAAGCACGCAGAGATCAATGCCCTAATGATGTAAACCAAAGGCGGACCTCAAGGATCTCAAGAACTTCCGACCTATCTCCCTGCTTCCGTTCCCGACGAAAGTCACGGAGAAGATTGTGAACACACAGCTAACCCGCTACCTCGAAGACAACAACATCCTGGACCCTTCCCAATCCGGCTTCCGCAGCAACCACAGCACCGAGACCACCCTCATCGCCGCCACCGACGATATCAGGATCCTGATGGACAAAGGAGAAACAGCCGCCCTCCTCCCTCTTGACCTATCAGCAGCCTTCGACACGGTCTGCCACCGCATCCTATCAGCACGCCTCCATGACGCCGGAATCCAAGAGAAGGCCCTGGCCTGGACCACATCCTTCCTCTCCGGCAGAACCCAGAGCGTCCGCCTCCCACCCTTCCGCTCTAAAACCACCGAGATCATCTGCGGCGTCCCACGGGGATCCTCTCTAAGCCCAACGCTGTTCAATATCTACATGGCACCCCTCGCCCACGTCGCACGACAACATAACCTCAACATCATCTCCTACGCCGACACCCAGCTGATCATATCCCTCACCGAAGACCCCCACACCGCCAAAGCCAACCTCCATGGAGGAATGCAGGCCGTCGCCGACTGGATGAAGCACAGCAGGCTGAAGCTAAACTCAGACAAGACTGAGGTCCTCATCCTCGGACCCACCCCATCAGCCTGGGACGACTTCTGGTGTCCCACATCGCTAGCCACACCCCTGGAACCCACCGACCACGCAGGCAACCTGGGGGTCATCCTCGAATACGCCCTCTCCATGACAAAGCAAGTCAGCGCTGTCTCCGCGTCCTGCTTCAACACCCTCCGAATGCTCAGCAGGATCTTCAAATGGATCCCCTCTGACACGAGAAAAACCATCGCCCAGGCCCTCATCACCAGCAGACTCGACTACGGGAACGCCCTCTACTCAGGAACAACAACCAAGCTCCTGAGACGAATACAATGAGTCCAGAACGCCTCGGCATGACTGATCCTCGACATCCCCCGGTCCCACAGCCAGATCACACCCCACCTGAGAGGCCTGCACTGGCTCACCGTCAACAAGAGGATCACCTTCAAACTCCTCATCCATGCACACAAAGCCCTTCACAATGCCGGACCAGCATACCTCAACGACCGACTCAGCTTCTACACCCCCAACCGCAGCCTCCGCTCTGCCAACCTCACCCTCGCCACAGTTCCTCGTATCCAGAAAACCACCGCCGGCGGCAGATCCTTCTCCTACCTCGCCGCCAAGACATGGAACACACTCCCTACCAACCTACGACAGACCCAGGACCTGCTGGCCTTCAGAAGACTTCTCAATACCTGGCTCTTCGATCAGTAGCAGCCCCCCTCCCCCAGCGCCTTGAGACCCTCACGGGTAGGTAGTGCGCTTTAGAAATGCATTGATTGATTGATTGACTTCTTTGAAGCCTGTTTTGATTTGAGCTTTGAGCGAGGGTGCTGAGGCACGTAAAGGACTGATGTAGCATTTTAATATGTCCCCTGAGGTAGAGTTAAGACCTTCTTGTAGGCGGAAAATTGGAAATTCATGAGGAACTTGTTAAATGCGCCGGGAAAGGCTAGATGAGCCTAATTAAGAGAGAGGACATGTTTGGCTATCAAAACTTTCAGGATAGGTTCAACGGTTGTACTCTGTAGTACCTGGTTTAAGATTTTCAAACTATAAATGATACCAGCCCCCTTGCTTTTAAGGTGTTTTAGGTGAACCACTGGTCTTGCCCCATCTGATAGCCTCACGCCACAATTGTTGTAGACTGTGCATGTTTTAATTTGCAGATCACCCAGGTGCCATTGTGCTGTTTTCTTTAGGGCGTACTTCTCAAAGATGACTCTCTTAGTCTTCTCCTGGTTCACCATGAAATTGTTCTTTTGATTGTACCTGTGGAGTGCATTAAGGTCCTTCTGTAGACCGGTTCACGTGTGATCCATTCTTACGATGTTGTGTGCATACTGGAGAATTTGGAGCTGTACTTTCCCAAACCCTGGTGTTAGTAAACATGCGCTTTCCAGGGCTTTGCCAAGGTCAGCTGTGTAAAGAATAAAAAGAAGGGGGGAGGGGCAAAGACACAATTCAGTTATTGACTTTAATAGCTGTGGGGATTCCCCAGAGTACAATTTTTCCCACAGTTTCCCTCGATCCACCCAGTCAAATGCTGCACTGCAGTCTACGAAACAGCAAAAAGGAGGTGATTGCGTCGGCTGTTGTAACTCGATGTGACAGGTGACCCAGTACTAAGATGTTATCCAGATTGAAAGAGGGGAAGGATGTTGTTGTCTTTTGCCCAGGATTCAAATTCTTTCAATCAATCAATCAATCAAGGCATTTATATAGCGCACTACTCACCCAGAGGGTCTCAAGGTGCTAGGGGAGGGGGGTCCGCTACTGCTCGAACAGCCAGGTCTTGAGTTGCTTCCTGAAGGCGAGGTGGTCCTGGGTCAGGCGGAGGTGGGTCGGGAGGGAGTTCCATGTCTTGGCGGCGAGGTAGGAGAAGGACCGTCCCCCTGTGGTGGCTCTTCGGATGCGGGGGACGGTGGCGAGGGCGTGGCCGGTCGATCAGAGCTGGCATTTGGGAGCGTAGAAGTTGAGGCGACTGTTGAGGTACCCTGGGCCTTGGTTGTGTAGGGCTTTGAGTGCGTGGGTGAGGAGACGGAAGGTGATTCTCTTGTTGACCGGGAGCCAGTGCAGGTCTCTCAGGTGTCAGGAGATGTGGCTGCGACGGGGGATGTCCAGGATGAGTCGTGCTGAGGTGTTCTGGATCCGCTGGAGTCTCTTCTGGAGTTTGGCGGTGGTTCCGGCGTAGAGGGAGTTGCCGTGGTCCAGGCGGCTGGTGACGAGGGCCTGCGTGACCGTCTTCCTGGTCTCGGTGGGAATCCACCGGAAGATCTTACGTAGCATGCGCAGGATGTTGAAGCTCGACGAGGAGACGGCGTTGACTTGTCTGGTCATGGAGAGGGAGGAGTCCAGGATGAATCCCAGGTTGCGTGCGTGGTCTGTTGGTTTGGGTGCGCTGCCTAGGGCGGGGGGCCACCAGGAGTCGTCCCAGGCGGAGGGTGAGGATCCCAGGATGAGGACTTCCGTCTTGTCCGAGTTCAGTTTCAGGCGGCTGTTCTTCATCCAATCGGCTACCTCTTTCATCCCTTCGTGAAGGTTGGCTCTGGCGGTGGCGGGGTCGTTGGTGAGGGAGAGGATCAGCTGGGTGTCATCGGCGTAGGAGATGATGTTGAGGTTGTGCTGCCATGCGATGGCTGCGAGGGGGCTCATGTAGACGTTGAAGAGGGTTGGGCTGAGCGAGGAGCCTTGGGGAATGCCGCAGATGACTTCGGTGGCTACAGATCTGAACGGGGGGAGGCGGACTCTCTGTGTCCTTCCGGCGAGGAAGGAGGTGATCCACTCCAGTGCCTTCTCCTGGATTCCGACGTTGCTGAGTCGCTGTACTAGTGTACGGTGGCAGACAGTGTCGTAGGCCGCGGAGAGGTCTAGGAGGATGAGGGCTGCTGTTTCTCCATTGTCAAGCAGTGCTCGGATGTCATCGGTGGCTGCGAATAGGGCGGTCTCGGTGCTGTGGTTGGCCCGGAATCCAGACTGCGAGAGGTCGAGGGATCCGTTCGTCTCGAGGAAGGCGGCCAGCTGCTTGTTGACGGTCTTCTCGATGACTTTTGCAGGGAACGGGAGCAGCGAGATGGGGAGGTAGTTCTTGAGGTCGGTGAGGTCGGCTGATGGCTTCTTGAGAAGAGCGCTGAGTTCGGCGTGCTTCCAGCTCTCCGGGAAGGTAGTGGTGTCGAAGGAGGTGTTGATGATGTCCCTCAGGTGGGGTGCGATGACAGTGTCGGCCTTGTTGAAGACGTGGTGGGGGCAGGGGTCGGTCGGAGATCCGAAGTGGATGGAGTTCATCCTGCGGACGGTGTCTTCGGTGCTGATCGGGGTCCAGGCGCGGAGGGTGGTGGTGGGGGGCGGTGGTTCGGTCATGGCGTGCATCGGTTGAGTGCTGAAGCTGTTGTGGATGTCCGTGATCTTGTTGTGGAAGTAGGAGGCGAGGGAGTTGCAGAGGTCTTGCGAAGGGGTGATGTCGTTGTTTCCGGCGTTGGGGTTGGAGAGCTCTTTAACGATGTTGAAGAGTTCCATGCTGTTGTGTGCGTTGTAGTCCAGTCGTTCCTTGAAAGCAGTTTTCTTGGTGGCGCGGATGAGTTGGTGGTGTTTTCGGGTGGCGAGCTTGAGGGCAGTCATGTTGTCCGGTGTTGGGTCTCTGCGCCAGGTTCTCTCAAGGGCTCGGCAGTTCTTCTTGGAGCTCTTGAGTTCGTCGGTGAACCATGGGGCTTTCTTGCTGCCGGGTCTGCTGGGCGGGGTCCTCAGGGGGGCGAGGTCGTCTGCGCTGTCGCTGATCCACTGCGTGAGGTTGTTGGCCGCTTGGCTGGGGTTCGTTGCGCTGGTGGGTGGGTTCTTGCTCAGGGAAGTCGCGAGCTGGTCGGCTGAGATCCTGTTCCAGTTTCTGCGTGCAACCTGTTGCTGGTGGTGGTGGATCGTGGTCCTTCTGAAGCTGAAGTGGACGCGGCTGTGGTCCGTCCAGTGGAGTCCGGTGGCGTGGCTGAAGGTGATGTCCTTGTTGGATGAGAAGACGGGGTCGAGTGTGTGTCCGGCGTAGTGGGTGGGGGTGGTCACCAGCTGCTTGAGTCCCAGGTTGGCGAGGTTGTCCAGCAGGGTGGTGGTGTTGCGGTCGTTGTTGTTCTCCAGGTGGAAGTTGAGGTCCCCAAGGAGGATGTAGTCAGCGGAGAGGAGGGCGTGTGGGCTGATGAAGTCGGCAATGTCATCGCTGAATTGTGTGCGTGGTCCCGGGGGTCTGTAGATGAGGGTGCCTCTGAGGGTGGTCTTGGGATTGATGGGGTTTCAGTAGTATTCTGGGGTACGCTTTCGCTTCTAGGTCTAATAGAGCAATAAGACTGTAATTTTCCGGCTTTGTACAGTCCCATTTTTTGTAAATTGGGAAGAGGATGGATCCTTTCCATGACGATGGGATTGTTGAAGTGGCATAATAATGCTTGAAGAGTGGTGTGAGCTGTCCGGCACCAGTATACATGGGAGGCCTTGAACACTGATGCGGGACCCTCCTCATTGTCCTCATTTTTCTTATTAGGTCGGTTACCTCGGTCTCTGTGATGTTGGGTGTTTCGGTAACCTGTTGTATTGCTGAGGGAGATAGTTGTGGATTGGTATGTGATGTATTCTGATATTTAAAATATATAAATTTAGTATGTTTGATACACTCAACGGTTGCCACTACGCTCTCTTTTACCTTTTAGTATGTTACTGTGTTGGTTGATGTACTTCCAAAGTTGAATGTGTCTCCTTTCTTTGAGGAGGGTGAAGATTTTCACCCATTCCGCCTCGATCTTCTTAGATCTTATCTGCCAGACTTTCTTTCTGTGCTCCATGCGGAGGACTGGGATTGTATGTTTTTGCAAGTTTTAGGTCACTTTTCGTCTTGCCTTCAGTGCCTTTGAAAGGCTGCATTAAGTTGAATGTAACTCCCTTGGTTTAATCTGTAGGTGGAATAGAAGGGCAAGGGTGGCTTGCATCTAGGTAGTTCTGGGTCTGCCCCCCAGGGCTAATGTTAAGTCTGCTAGGAGTGTTTCCCAGTGCTCCAGGAGGAGAACTGTATTTATTGCTGTTGAGTTCGACTCTTTGGATGTGATCACTGCATGAGTTTTGGGACAAGTTTTGCAGACCATTTTATTCTGCTCAGGTCTTTGTGGCGCACTTCCATGGTTGGGTCCACTAGTGTTTGCAGTTGTGGGGCGGCTTTCGAATCTAGTTGAAAGATTGCCCTCAGAGGTCTGAGGTCACTCTCCACCCTGTTGTCCACTTCGAAGTAACTGAGATGTGATGCCTAATGATCTCAAATAAAACTGTAATCAATTGTGGATGCCAAAGAGGCACTACGGGAGGACTGCCTCTGTGGAAGGTGGAGTGTGGATTTGCGGATTCCCCAACTTCCAAGTCCCCTGCGATTACTGGAAAGTCTGAGATGTATTTATTTAGAAGGGGGTCAATTTTTGTTGCCAATGTTTTTAAAGCTTGTTTTTTTGGTGAGAGGCAGGAATGTTGCGTTTTATGGCTGCAGTGTGGAGATCGGAGAAACCGGGAAGGATAAAGGGTTCGGTGGCCCAAGTCTCCTGTAGGCAAAGGATGTCATTCTTGTTTAGATACTTGGTTGCTGAGTTGATCCAAAGAAGTTTTTAAGGCCAGCTATGTTCCAGGATATGATAGATAGTTGTGCATTATTCCAAGTGTAGTGATACTGATCCAGTTGCAGTCAGCCTTAGGGACTTTCGTGATGCCATCGTAAGATCAAGCCTCCTGATCGAGTCCGAATTCAGTGACCAGGAGTTTGCATTGGCTCACAAGAGAATACTGCCCTGTGATCGTATGTACTTGTTATCCTATATGCATTGTGAAAGTTAGGCTTTATTGTCGAGTTGTTCCCTAGTTCACTGCCATCGTCCCACTTAGCTTGAATAAGGGCCCAAACCAGCATCGTGGTGACTGACTTCTGGGCTGAGGTTCGGGCTTTGGGAAGGCTGGACAGTTACAGCACAGGGCATATGGGGGTCCGGAGGCAGCGGACTCTGAGGGGTGCGTCCCCCTGATAGTTGATCCTTGTTTCCAAGGCGAGCGTCGTTGGGCTGTTTGCTCTGGCTTCATGGTGGTTGGTGGGGAAGCTAGTTTAATTTCAGTTGCCGGACAATTTAGACTGGGTGGTCCCCCCGTTTGGGGTATTGGGCAAGATAGTGCATCGGTTGTTTGTTCCTTTGCATCTATTGCGATTGGTGCTGTTGAAATAAATGTTTTGGGGACAGATGTTTTGGCTCAGTTTCCTCCCCTAAGTGTGAAGCACAGGGGCTGGGGATTTGTCTCAGCGAGCTGGCTGGAGGTTTGCTGGCCAAGGGTGAAGCTTGGTTGTAAGGCTTCATTGTGGGGCTGTCAAGGTTGTTTGTCGTCGGATTGATTTGGGAACCTGCTCTCGTTATTGTTGGCTTGGGGCTGCTGTTGATCAACAAATTAGTGGTGCTCCCTGTTGTCCCCGCCCCTGAAGTGAGGCTACCAGGTCTGTTAGAACTTTGGGGAGAGTTGCCCATTTTTCAATGAGTGCTGCACAGGACCTAGTGTCCTGGTTTAGGCGTAGTTTGTTCTCGATGATGTCCACCTTGATATTTAGATCCACAAGGTGTTATGCAATGGTTGATAAGAGATCAATTGGCAGCTCCATTTTGGTTGATTGCCAAGGTAGTGCTCTTGCCGTGTAATGGTTTATTTTGCTGGTTGAGTTTGGTCTTGGGACTTGATAGAATTACTGTTTTGAGAACTTTGGCTGAGTGGGGGGAATGCCTGGTTTCCCTGGCCGTACTAAACAGCTTTGGGTTGAGCTCCAATGTTCTTTATATCTTGGAGTCCAACCATTGTAAAAATATTGGTGATAGCTCTTGTTTGTATTTAGGCACTTCTGTCTTATTTGGGCCACAGCTTGAGCGCTCTGGAGAGCAGAGCAGGGTGGGGGTATGTGGAGTGAGTTGTTGATGTTGATGTATTTGGGCTGTGACTACCTGCTCACGTCATCCTGAGGTGGGGCAATGATGTCAGCATGTAGGACCTGAACAGTTGTGTGTTCGTTTCCAGAAGGGCTGCCCAGTCTGGGGCAGGATTGAGACCTACATCTCCCGATGTGTGAACGTGGGTCTTGTATAGCAGGAGATTTGCTGTTAGGGAGGCTGCCTGAGGTGCTCCTTCATGTTGCTGGCCTTGACACATGCTGATGCTTCTGTCAAAACAAATTTTGTCCACCCTAAGCGTGGAAGGGTATACTCAGATGTGAGTCCCTTGCTCATTGCACCATCAGGATTCAAGCAAGCCGGGCCGACGACGGCTGAAATGCCAGAAACCGGTCCCCGGAAGCTTGTTTCCTTCCCAGTGTAAGAATTGGCTTGGTAGTTTGGTTTGCCCTGTTCCCATCATGCACTGGGACAGGAACAGACTAATTTGCATATAGCAAGGTTCTGAACTGGGATGGTGCAGTGAGCTAAAAAACGGTGTTGGATCTCGCCCTGATCTCTTGACTGGGTGAGAGTATTCTGCTTAATTCAGAAACTCTGTCCATCACCACCCCTTGTTGTTAAATATTTTGTCCTCCCTAAGCGTGGAAGGGTATACTCAGATGTGAGTCCCTTGCTCATTGCACCATCAGGATTCAAGTAAGCCGGGCCGACGGCGGCTGAAATGCCAGAAACCGGTCCCCGGAAGCTTGTTTCCTTCCCAGTGTAAGAATTGGCTTGGTAGTTTGGTTTGTCCTGTTCCCATCATGCACTGGGACAGGAACAGACTAATTTGCATATAGCCAGGTTCTGAACTGGGATGGTGCAGTGAGCTAAAAAACGGTGTTGGATCTAGCCCTGATCTCTTGACTGGGTGAGAGTATTCTGCTTAATTCAGAAACTCTGTCCATCATCACCCCTTGTTGTTAAATATTTTGTCCACCCTAAGCGTGGAAGGGTATACTCAGATGTGAGTCCCTTGCTCATTGCACCATCAGGATTCAAGCAAGCCGGGCCGACGACGGCTGAAATGCCAGAAACCGGTCCCCGGAAGCTTGTTTCCTTCCCAGTGTAAGAATTGGCTTGGTAGTTTGGTTTGCCCTGTTCCCATCATGCACTGGGACAGGAACAGACTAATTTGCATATAGCCAGGTTCTGAACTGGGATGGTGCAGTGAGCTAAAAAACGGTGTTGGATCTAGCCCTGATCTCTTGACTGGGTGAGAGTATTCTGCTTAATTCAGAAACTCTGTCCATCACCACCCCTTGTTGTTAAATATCTGTCAAAACAGAAGCGTTCCTGCCGTTGGGGGAGTCTTTGTATCGAAAGTGAGTTATAAGGCCTGCTGTTGGGGTCTTTTGAAACAACTTCGGGGTAGAGGCTACCTGGGCTGTGTTCTGTGCACTTGTTTTGGGTTGACACTTGGGTTGGAGGGGGAGTTCCCCCCGGGGACGAGTTCAGGACGCTGGTGGGCTTCTTTTTGGTCATCCTGCGGTTGGAAAGACCTGGTTGTTAGTAGCTAGAGGAAACCACTGCAGCCATTTCCTTCCTCCTTAGACTTGCTCTGTGCTAGTTCAGAGCCCCTGACTCTCTAGAGGCCTCGGAGTGCTGAGATGTCTGCTGAATGGTGAGAGGAGTACCTTTGACTTTACAGCTTTGAGGACGCTCCCTCTCCTCTCTTCTCTGGTGGGGCCTTGGGACCCTTGCTGTCTCTGATCGGATCCCCTGCCGTCTTACGTCTGGGCTGCCTTCAGACTACTTTTCTCCCATGGGCTTCCAATGGTTGCCGGATGGTCTTTAGAACTTTTGAGACCTTCTAGATACAACCCCCACAAGACGGGCTGCTTCCACATGGGGGGCTCTTATCTTATTGTTCCTTTTCCACAGCCTGATGGGCTGCAGTGCCCCGGATCATCTGGGTGCTTTTGAGCATCTTTAGAGGTGTGCTGAAAGGGGGGAGAAGGGAAGGAATACACCCAGCAGCCTTGAGGATGGCCACTGACTATTGCCTCCCCCGACCTCCAAAGGCCAGGCGACTTCAGGTGAGCAAGGGCAGCGGCATTGGGGTCTGGGGCCAGTAGGCCAAAAGCTACCACGACATGCACTGCATACAGCCACACTTACCACTGGCCACTGACAGCTTTGGGCCGCTGCATACCTCTTGACCTCTTGCACGGTCCTGGTTCCCGGCCCACAACTCAGCAGCTCCCAAATAGTAGTTTGCCACTCACCACACTCTGCTCGCAGCGTTGATGTCTCATCGGAATACTGTATTATGGTGAAGGTGGGGCAGGGTTGTTGCGCACCTTGTTAGGACCACCAGTTAGGAACTGCTGTTACCTGTTGGCTCTCCTTGATGCACTCCTTGATGTCCTTAGTGTCATCTACCATCCTTGTTTTTATAGGCTTTTATGGGCACTCACGCTATGCTGCAATTGGGGCACACCGTGCTGTCTGCAAGCCGTACCCGGTCCTAGCCAGGCCGTCTCCACGGATCGCCCAGGGCTTCAATCTCTGAAGTAGCCGAGTATGTTCCCTGCACTCGCAGGCACTGAGCGCTTGAGGAAAACGCCTTGGAATGCCATACCAGGATGAAGAACCTGCCTCCCCCGATGGGTCCTGCCTATCCCAGGAAGCCTGGTGCCAAGTACCTGGTGCCAAAGCACCGAAACCTGGCAGCTCCTGTGTGCTGCTGCTCCTCGCTCCTCTCTCCCTGCTCCTTGCGGTGTGTCATGGGCACTGACTCCAGCTCTAATTCCGGCGTTGATGGAGCAAAGCAAAATAGCTGTCCTCAGGCAGCCCTGACTCTCCCTTCCTTTCCGGCATTCCATGCTTAGCTGAGTCTTAGGATAAAGGACATTTTAGTAGCAGTGAAAGATTCAGTGCTCAAAAACATAATGTATTCACTGATAGAGAGGAAAACTTGTTGGGTGTTTATATTTCATGAAAATGAAAGACAGAAAGAAGAATGGACCAAACTAAAATAACCCTCATGCATTGAGAACAGAACTGAAAATCTTTGCAAGACAGTCACCACACAATAAACAGAAAGCAAATGTATAAAGGACCAGATAAATGATTCAGAGGATAGATCCAGAAGGAATAAATAAATAGTGGGCCTGTCCAAAAAGGGGAGGGTGCCCCAGCACAAAACTGTTTGTGGAACATTTGTTAGTTAATAAACTGAAACCCAAGGGCCTGTTCATTTGGTTGCGATATAGCGGGTGCACAGACTTCTTGACCTGCCAGTGAACCCTGGGGGAGTGACACACAGTTATAATAGTCAGGCTCTTTTATTACAAAGTGGTCCTCTTGCAAGTGGCTAGATGACTGGGGCCCATAGAGTATGAGAAATCAAAGTCCTCAATTTACCTTACTTCATACTGAATGTAGAAAGATAAATCTGGAGCTTTATATCTGTGGGGGCAGAGGTGTGCTAAACAATTCATACAATAATGGCTGTTTAACAAGTTTATTTCAGTTTGAATGTCCATGGAGGTGAGGGGTGAAACGCAGTACGTAAGTTGGCAGATGGATGGTGGATAAGCCAGAAACATGGTTGTCACATCCTTTACCAATCTACAAATTCTCCCCTGGAATGTCAGATTAGCCAACAAGGTAAACCAAGGAGTGGTGATGCAAATGGTGAAAAGGGATTTAGCCTTTATCATTATTTTACAGGAGATGCATGTCAGGATCATGGACTATAGAGTGCTGGGATGGGGAAGCTACACTTTAATGGCACACATAGGTTTTACATCCAATTCCAGGGAAGTGGCAATCATGGAGAGGGGTTCAACACCGTTCATATCAGAACAGATCTGGTGGGAACCCCGTTGTTACTATGCAATCGCACAGGGTACATGGGTTGGGGAAAGTCTTGGTGTATGATCTATATACTTGCTGCCCAGACTACAGATATCTATAATGGATAATAACAGCCCCTTCTTGGTACAAGTGCAAGGGAGCATGGGGTTGGTAGGTGACGATGTTAGAATGGTGCTGTTGGAGAGCATTGACAGATCACAGGTCATACCACAAGGTGGGAACACCAGTTTACAGGGGTGCCGCTGGGCACTGGGACTAGTGGACGTGTGGAGGACTCAATACCCTAGCACTAGACAATTCACATACTACTCAGGAGCTTATAACGCATTTTACCAGGCTAACTGATTATCCTCTTGCAGGGAACACTCATTATCCACCTGTACATATATATGATCACCAGGGTTTTGGCCTCTGGAATTTCTGCTCACTTTCCTCTATATACAGAGATAAGAGTCCCAGCACCAACTGCCCACGTGTATTTAATAGTTCAAATCAGTGGTCGACAAATTACATTGCATAACAGGAAAAATATTTCCTAGAGAATGAAGGATCAGTGAAATTGGAGGTCACATTATCGTAAGATTTCAAGATCCGGCTCTAAAAAAGATCATGATACATTAGGCCACCCAGGTAGAAACAGGCCTTATCAAACTATAAGCAAACTACTTACAAACAATATATTGACCTTTGTTTGACCCTGAGGCATCAAGGGTACCAGGCCCAGACATGTAATGATATCTGCAGTCATTGGCCAGCCAGAAGCGATTATATGAATTAGGAGATAATGCCAGTAAACTGTTGTCATGGTTAGAGAAGAGAGATGAAAATAATAGTGGGTGAGTGGGATTAGCACTCATGAGGGTAAAATGGCCAAGAACAACACTGACATGGCCTGCACTTTCAGCAAATATTCTCTAGTCAAGGTATGCCTCACAACATAAGCATAGCTATAGAGAATTGGGAGAGTTGTGACAGACGGGCCACCTTTCAGGCTTGCAACAGAGGAGAGAGAATTACAAGATGGTGAGCTCACAGTTGAAAAAGTTGTGCAAGCATTGACTCAGCTTCAGTTGGGTAAAACCCCAGACTGAATTGTTTACAAGTAGAGGTATTTAATATAACAACTAGCAAATTAATTAAGTTACTGCCAATGTCACCAACAGAGATGGATGTCCAGCCACAGTAGTAATAATATAAAAACAGAGGAAACCCAGAAATGAACATTCATAAAGGTCTATATCTAATGCAGTTGTTAAAATACTTGCTAAAATCGCGGCTTGAGTAAAGTTGTGCAAGACCTTGGACACTTCAACCAATTGGAGTTCATACCCATAATGAAAATGAAGCGGAATCTGAGGCCCCTATAAGTCTGTATAGCATGCACTGAAAAACTGTGGGTAAGAAATTGTATTAATGGTTTAAGGAGATTGAAGCCTCACTCAGGCGGCAACAACCACAATCCTTGTCAGGGTGAATCACAAACATCACCAAATTAACCTTTGCTTAACTCTCTGGTTGCTTTGCCCACAGCAGTCAGGCTTAACTTAGAGGCAATGTATACAGTTGTTATACTGTACACAAACCCCCCAGCGCCTAGAGACCCTTACGGGTGATTGTGCGCTTTACAAATGTGGACTTTTACTTTAATAAAGTGAACACACAGCACTAAACAAATTACAAACCATTTTAGAAAAATAGAGTGAATTTTAATAAATAAAATGATACCAGAAGGACAAAAACCCAATCAGTAGAGCTGGAGATACTAAATTGTAAAGTTTTTAGTGAACATAGAATCTAAAAGCACAAAGCACCATGCTCAGTCAAACTAGACCGGGAGAAAGTAATAATGTCAGGCAGACAGCATTGGAGCACGGGCCGGATACAGGGAATAGGTTTGTCTGTTAAACAAGTTACCTTCTCAAATTCTGGCACAAATACTTTTGTTTGTGGAGGAGGAGGCTGCGAGGAACGGGGAGAGTGTAGCGCATGGTCTTCACTGTAGTGCGAAGAACCAGGCTGTGTGTTGCAGGCTGTCATCATTGTAGTGCAAAGAGCTGGTCGGGTGTCTCGGATGGTTGTTGCTGAAGCTTCAAGTTGGCGGTCTTTGCAGGGTGCCATTGCTGTAGCACAAAGTGCAGATCTTGCATTGCTGGTCATTGCTGATGATCACTGTAGTGCAAAGAGTGAGGTTGTGAGTGACAGAGCCTCAGTACAAACTGGTCCATTCTCAGTCAAGAAGAGCCCAAAACCTCTGAATTTCACCCTTCACTTTAGGAGGAGCTCAACTGATACCATCCAAGGGTCCAAGACCTGGAGAGGCACCTCTTGGTGATCAGAAAATCACTCCAGCAGAGGCGAGCAGGGCCCAGGCAGGTCCAGTTGCTGGTCCAGGCATTTACAGTGTAGCAGGTCAGTTGGGCAGTTGGAGGGTGGCCTCTGGAGCTTGTAGGTACACTCTAGCTTAGACAGATCAGCCACGAGTCACTCAGGTTAGCTTGAAATAAAGGGAGCAGGTATAGTCTTTATTCTCATAGAACAAGGCTGTTCCCTAGCAGCAGGGCACTCCTCTGTTGGTAGGACAGCCCTCCTGTAAAATCCACCGGTCCAGGGTGTTCTGAAGAGTGGATCTGGAGGTCCAATATGTATTTCTGGTGCAAGCCTTTGTATAGGGATATTCCCTGTCCAACCCCCAAATCTGGTTCTGAAAGTTCTTTCCCTTCCCCTGCCAAGGCTGCAAACTGTGTGTGGTGACAAGAAAGGGCAGGCCTGGTGTCAGCTTCCTTTGTAAGTACAGGAGGCAAAGACCTTTGAAGTGTATAGTTCCTCCCTGTCGTTCTGCGACACAGGCCTGTACTGTCCACACCTAAGCCCCCTTGTTTTACTGTTGGAAGCAATACAGGGACCCCAACAGCAGAGCCATTCACAGTCATGTGATCAGGACACTGGCAGTAGACACAAATGGTTGGAACCTGAAAATGGCAACATTCTAAAAGTGAAACCCGAGGAAGGCTTGGGTCCAAAGCTAAGTGGATGGGACCACCAATAATTGTATAAACAAGAGTATCCAGTAGCTTTAGGTAGAATATATTCAAAACAAAGACAGTGGAATCAATTCAAAGGCTCGTGTGATTTAATTCACAATTATTTGAGAGGAGTCCATGAATTCATTAACATTCAAATCATGTCAAACAATAAGGGCAACACAAACTGATAACAGTATTCAACATATGAAATCCATAGACAAATAACACATATAAACAATTATTTACAAGTGTGTGTACTACATCAGCACTGTTTTTCAATTGAGAAAACAAAAAGGTAATCAAAGCACCAGTCCATTAATCAGAAATAGCATTCAGGCGGAGTGGCAAGTCAAAACTTGGAAACCACTGTAGGACTTGAACGTGGTGGTGTCTTTTGTGATGGTGGCGGATTGCTTGGTAATATTCAGAAATTGTTGGTACTGGATTCATTAATGCAGCCTGCATCAATTGCGATTTTTAAGAGTGCCAATGGAAGCCCAAGATCGCTGTGTCAATTCATTAAATCAATTCCAATACCTGGTTGCATGTATTGGAATTGATTTAATGAATTGACCCAGCGAACAGGCAACGATAAAGGTGTGGAGGGCTGCAAATGTTGCCTGGGATGTGCTACTATGCTGACAAAATGCACTCCCCTCTGGAATTCTGATTTCAAGGAGACTGAAAGGAATCCATGCAGGGGACATCACTGGCATTAGCAATTTGGTAGATATCTGAGGTTGCACTATGTTGGTACCCTTTGAACACCTCAGAATGAAAACACCAGATGTCAGTAAATTGTACAGTACAGCTTCGAAATGCACTTGCAGCGCACATAACAAACAACAAACAGCGGAAATATTGCTCCCCTTTAGAATGTGTTGTCCTCGTGGAGCCACTACATAGATTTACAAATCAGGCATGTATATGAAGGTATTGAACAACTTACTAGAGGCACAGAGCATCCTCAGGGACGAAGGGGTAGTAGTCCTTGGGGCAATGGAGGATTTGTAGTGCAAGAAAGTCTTACAGTTGCCAAGAAAGATGGCCTTTAGAAGGACTTAGGCTATTTCAAATTAAGATTCTTCACAATTTACTATACTAGAACACAGATGGTCAAATTTGGAAGGTCCAGTTCAGACCACTGTTTGAGGGATTATGGCTAGTTAGGGACTTGCTTTCACTCCCTGCTTTCACTCCCTTCACTCTTTGCGGTTGGGAGTCTTGGTGGAAGGATTTTTATTTTGGGGGGGCAGAACTCGCAGAGTTTCACTCACAGGAATTACGCAAAGTTAAATGAAAACTCAGCAAAATTTCACAGAGTTCCGTGAATGGGTGGGAATTGACACTTCATTCTGCTGGTGCTGAGTTTTAGTGCGGGAAGCTTGCGCCACACTGTAAAATTAGCATGAACTGTGCCATGCGGTGTGCCAGAGGGCACTGCCTCTCGAGTTGCTTTTGCTGCCGCTCGAGTAGATTTTATACTCGAGGCGGCAGCTTTCTCACCGAGCACGGTCGCGATTGCCAGCACTGAGAAATCTCTTAGCTACCCCTCTAGCACGCTAGGGGGCACCAATTCTCTCTTGTACTAGCTAACTTACCATTGGAGATCTGACAGTGTGAAACAAAACTCTGCCAAGTGGTGGTTGGTGGAATCTGGCCAGAACTGTGCATTATGCAAAACTCAGCCAACTCTGCTGGTGGGGCGGAATTTATCACCCACTCCTAAAGGATACCCCTCGAAGGTATTTAAAGTCACTGAGCAAACTAGGCCTCATTTTAACCAGGCAGGATGTACCTCCCCCCCTCTCTCATACTGGAGGAGTGGAAGAAGAATATAGACCAGTGTTTGATCACAAACAAAGGGGTGGCTCAAAATATTATGGTAAGATTTGAGTCCATTGGAGAGAATTTTGGCACCTATACTAGAAATAAAATAGTTACGGAGAGGTGTATCCCTGCCTGATAGATGGCAGAGTCATACATGTTGAAGTATGCTACCTTACATAAGATATGTCAAGCTGATTAATATAATACATGGATTAACATTCCATGGTATAATGTGCTATCACTGTTCATATTTTGTGAAGCATGCTTATTTCTGTCTTTGTTATATGGACAAGGGTAATCTGTGCATGTTATATATATTCCTTGAAAATTAATAAAAAAGTTACCTAAAAAAAGAATACTACGGGGGTCATTACGATGACGGGCGGACTTAGTCCGCCCGCCATCCTATCGGGACTAGGGACCGCCCGCCATAAGGGCGGGGGTCCCGTGGGTGGTATTAGGATGCGGCCACCACAGTGGCGGCTGCATCCTGCATTTATAACATTGTGGCGGGCGGTGCTCTCTGCACCGCCCGCCACAATGCCATAAATGCATGTATGCATTTGCATACACAATGCGGCAGGCACCGCGCGGTGCCTACCGCATTGTACATGCAAATGCAGGGGGGTACCACAGGTACCGCCCGTATGCACCCTCCACCCCTCCTTCACTTTGGGGGCCCGCAGGGGGCCCCCAAAGTGAAGACCGCATGCCTTTCCGTGGGGCCATCGCCGCCACGGAAAGGCACCTGCCCAGGCCCATCGTAATATGGCTGGCGGTATCTAATATACACCGCCACCATATTATTCCTTTTCCGCCCCGGCCGAAAGGTGACTGGGGCAGAAAAGCGGTGGCCGGTCTTTCCGTCCGCCGAGGTCCCCCCCGCCATACTAATATGGCGGGGGGGAAAACGAGTGTGGATGTCGGGCGGATTGCCCTCGCCAGGCTGGCGGTTACTACCGCCAGCCTGGCGGGGGCAATCCGCCCGACATTATAATGGGCCCCTAAGTTGCTGAAAAAAGAAATGTTTTTTTATGGTTATTCGCCTACAGACTTTGCTCAGCAAATGTTAAAGCAAAGCAGGCACATGAAAATCAAGCCTGAACTTAGTTGTACTTCATTCTATAAAACATACAATTGCCATAAAAACGACTATGGTCAGAATATGACTAACAACCAACATGAAATTGAGAAAAATAAACTACAGAGTTTTCAATGGATGTTCTTTTGGAGCTTTTTTCATTGTAATTACATTACCTTACGTTAAGAAATCAACATGTAATTTACACACAAATAATATTTCCTTTTCCAAAAATTTGCACAAATGGGATAAAATGGATACAAGACTACAGCTGGTTTGCCCAATTAATCTTGATACAACAGAGATTATGCCTACCTATGGCAGACCACTTAGCCAATAGTGATTTCAGTAAGCTGCACCCATCATCAAAATGATCATAGACACTGTTCCTTATAAGTTCTGTCTTCAGGGAGTAGCAAATTTGAAAACTACTGAGCAAGGCCTAATGAAAATGTGAAAGTGTAACTAGTTTGAGGAGTTGTAATTTGAGTGTAGGAAGTATTCAGGACAATTTCAGGAGCAGGGTCAGGTAGGATGGGACATAGGCCCTGATTTAGTCTCTGGATGATGATAAAGAACTTAACAAGCACCACCCTGACATATAGTAGTGCGTTCTAGTTAGAGATATGCACCAGTCCAGTGATCATTTCTGCCAGTTAAAAGGAACCAACGTCACTGTGGTCCTCTTCAATGTACAAACCTTTTGGGGGAGAGTAACCATTAGTTATGAGGTCTGTCCTACAAACTTATAGCATTTTTTGTTTTTCTACCTTGGGAGGTTTCCCACAAGATGTGGGGATACTATTTTTATTTCTGTTGCTTAATATCAGGCTTTTTCATGATGGACAAAAGAATCAGACTGTTCACTCTAAATAAAAAGATAGCTGTAATACATTAACTAAGCTCACACTGTTTAGAGTAAATAATAAAGTGCACCACTAATGAAAGTTGTAGCATGAAGACAAGGGAGTCAACATAATTGTCAACTAATGCTAGGATAGGGACAGTCTTTTCATTTGCTAGTTGTTGAAAACATATTGACTTGTCTTTTGATTTAAATATAATGCAGAAGCAACATAATTATATAATAGCTGCAATAATCCCTGAAAGCTGTTTGAAAGATTCAGAGATAATGTCAGTGCCCATAGAAAATGACACAATCGAAACGCTATATGGCAGAGGTTGAAATCATTATTAAAACCTTCAACGGTCGTAGCAACTCTAATATTGCTAAATATGTCCCTGTCAGAAAAGAAACCTGCATGGTTTCTGATTGAATAGCTCTGTCAAATTGTGTCAATAGGTTGTGTGCAAATATGTTTGACTCTGAATTGATCACATATATGAAAGGGAAGGTGAACGTAGTACAGGTCATCATTTTTTTTTCAGGAAAAGCTAAATTAATTTTCTCCATGATGATGAAATAATTTTTCTTGTTTGGGTAGATTCAAACATCTTTGATAACATCCCCAACAGAAAAAGACTTTGACCAATCAAAAGGCCTAGGGTTTGTCATTTGAAGGGCTGTTGATAGGGAGAGTCAGTTCTTCAAATGTCTGAGGAGCTAGATTAAGAGGCGCTGGGGAGTTCAAACAAACAAATATTATTTATCCAGTTCATCAACTATGAAATCAGAAATAATGCACGTTTTTAGAGTAAGCTAAACAATTTTAATTTTGTTTGCATGATGTCTGAATTGTGCTGAATTTGAACATCTACTTTATTCCAATTGAAGACAAAAACTCTCTATATCCAATGCACAAGCTAAAAAAATGGTTTTGCTATTGCTAGACTCAAGGCATACAGGATAACTTTAACGTGTTCCTTTTTAGGTCTCGCCTAGAGATGCTGTATAGAGTATAGCAGGGGAAACTCCGCCTACTTTTCAGCCATGAATTTGATTGGCTGCAATAATAAATTCTGCTTTTTGTTTGGTTTTGGGCTTCTTGGTCCCGCCTCATAACTGCCATGGCCTCATTTTTGCTCTTCCGAGGCCATCAGACCATTTACTTGTAAAACCGCTTTGTTTCCCAGTCTCTCCCCGTTCCCTCCTGCAGTCCTTAACTTCTCGTACCACAACCACCCCGTCCCCCCACCTCCTCCCGTTCGTGCCTTCTTTCATAACGGCACTTCCATTGAAAATGCAATATGTCTTGGGACAATCCGAGTCCGATTGCATTTTCAATGCTTGTTTGTGGTGTGATTGGTGGGTGAATTTGCACTCTTAGTGTCGCATGTGCGCGATGCCTTACATCGTACGCATGTGCAACAAAACAGTGGTGTTCTTAATTCACAGCGGAGCTCCACTCCCAGGAATACAAAGTACCGCAGGGGTCGGTCGGGAGAAACATCAGAAAAATGACGCTCTTCGACTGTGTCTACCCCTTCTACCCCCAGAGGAGGAGGCCGTTCATCTTCGACGTCCAGCTGATCGTCATTATCATCGTCTTCCTGACATTCACGTGCTCCTTCCTGCTCATCTCGCCGGGAATCCGAGGCTGCGTGGTAAGGGACTGTCACACATCTCCTCCATCTTGTGAGTTGCAGCCTACATGTGCCCCAGATTGCAGATTGCAGATTGCAGTGAGCAGAGTCCAGGAAGTGGTAAGGAGATTCTGAACAGGAGCAAGCAGCTTCCAACTCCCTGGCCAGCAAACCTTGTCTGAGGTTGCTGGGACATTATATGGTGTGCTAGTGGTTGGCACATGTGTACTCTGATTAGTGATTGTATCTGGTGTTTCTATTGGGTTAGGGTTAATGTCCTCATTGGTTGGGTATTTGAGGCTTCTGATTGGTTTATCGGTCTGTGATTCAATCATTGCAGGGTTGGGACTAGGGCTAGGGTTAGGATTTCTATTGGAAGTAGGGACTAGGGTTTCCTATGTTATTGGTTGTTGGGAGTAGGGTGGGACTAGTGCTAGGGTAAGACTTTTAATTGGAAGTAGCTATTTAGGGCTTCTGGTGTGATTGGTTGTTGGCCCAGTTGTGGGACTAAGAGTAGGGTTAGGCTTTCTATTGGAAGTAGGGACTAGGTCTACCTGTACCATTGGCTGCTTGGACTTGTGTTGGGACTAGTGGTAGGGCTAAGGCCTTTATTGGATGTTGAGATATGTTTTTTTTTAACTGATTGGGTCCTTGGACTAGGGCTAAGATTGGCTGTAAGGTCCTGGTCTCCTATTGGTTCTAGATGTTAGGGCTAGTGTTGTGATTGGATAGTGTTAGGGCTAGGGTTCCCATTGGCTGAAGGGGTCACCTGATTACTAGGGCTACAAGAAAGGCCAGGCTTAGGGCGTCTCTGCCCGGGCGTCGAGGCTAAGGGTGGAGAGGACGAGGGTACTTGCCTGTTTGGGCCTGTTTGAGACTGGTCGGGACTAGGGCCAGAAATGCTGCCCTCTGACTCCTTCCCTCCAAAACTCCTTTTTACTCATCCAAAAGCCTCTTCCTACTGCTAAGACTTATAACAAATAAAAAAATCCTTCACTCTTTTATCCCTCCACTATCCTTTTTCAATCACAATTAACAGACTAACATGTTCACTTCTCAAATTCCATATTCCATATTCAACTATACTAATAACTGAATAACATATCTACTACTCAAATTACTTCATATTTATACTATACTAATTTTCAACACTAATCCTTTATGGGTTCCGGAGTGGCGTGCTTCTCGCCAGAAAAGCGCTTCAACACCCATCAGGGGTAACAAGTGCTATATGAATGCAAATCTTTCTTACCCTTTTATCCATCCGCTATCCTTCTCACTTCTGAATAGCATGCGTCAACAAGCGAGCGATAAATAAATACAAACCTTTGTCCTACTCTATCCTTCTGCTATCATTCCAAATCCAAATAACTGACTAACCTATCTACCACTTAAAATGTACTTGCATGTTTCACTATACTAATTCAACACTAATCCTCTGTGGGTCCCGGAGTAGCGTGCTACTCGCCGAAAAAGCGCTTTAACGCCTCGTCAGGGGTAGTAAGCGCTATATAAATGCAATTACAATTACAATTACAATTACATCCCTTCCTGATATTAGACAGCGATCGCGTCAGAGGCCCAAGACCTCTGGCCGTGATAGTGTCCAGATACTTTCACTTTTTATGACTGAAAGTTTGCAGACACCCTCTTTATTGCCCCAAATTCACTATCTCCAGGAGGCCACCTTTTGAGTAAACTACCTGAAGTTTTCGATATCGGGCTTTTTCTCATATAGTATTGCCATTTCTGACGTGCTGACTCTGCCCCAGGTGCACCGGCTTTCCAGAGGAACTAGTCTGAAAGAAAATCTATTATTTTTCTTTGTGTAATCAGAGCTTTAAGTGAGGGGGAAAAGTGAGTGTGTGTGGGGGAGGGCCTCTAAAGGGCGCTTTGCTATGTAATTAAGGGTGGGTCTTAACGCATAACCTACATTTCTGTGATTACATAGTTACTTTGCGTGCACTAGTGCACGTTCTGTGTCTAAGCCCATGACCATGTTCGGCAGAAAGGCACAGTTTTGCATGTAATGCAAATCTGGGAGCAACCACAGTAAAAAACGTTATAAAAATAGATTAAGGAAATAAATGGCAGTATACTAGCAGTATAGCAGTGTGTGTTAGTGTTTTACTTTTAAAGTCAACATCCCGATGATTGCAACAAATGTTTCTAATTCAGTGATATCTGAGTAATTTGTTCCAATCCAGTGCCTTCATTTCTTTAACAAGCATGGACATGCACAGATCCACGGGCACGGCATGTGGGCATGGCTCTGAACCATGTAGAGTTTTCAGTAACTTCTTATCATGATTTTTCAGCATAATTCCTGGGCAGCATTCATTCTTTTTGAAAAGTTAAGTTATTAATATGAACATGATATCAACATTTTGCAATAATAATTTTAATCCATGCGGGTGAATCATAAACTTCGTCATGGGACGGGCGGGGTTTGTGGCAGTGAATCTTTTTTTTATTTTTATTTTTTATTGAACAAGCCGTAGGAAAACATTGGTACATTAAATTCTTCATAGTTGGACAAAAATTTACAAACAATATACAAGAGACAACCCTAGATAATAAAATACCACAGCGAAAATACAATAACTGCAATAACATACCGATATTAAAGTGCTAGTACCTGAGAAACAACTGATATTATGCATCGAACTTTCTACTATAATTCATATAAACATTCATATTAACCTACCCCCATAAAAATGAGGATATACAAAGATGTTATTGTTATTCTTAAAATATTAGTACAAAAACGTGCTGAATTGACTAATATATAAACGTCTAATAAAAAGCATCGAGATTACTATGCGGTTTGTAAAGTGCTAGTGCAATAAAGTGCGAGAACCAGCGATTTAAAGTAGCACAAATATTATTGTAATTCTCAAAGTGCTAGTGTAGTAATGTGCAAAATTAGCTTATATAAAGTGACTAGTACAATAAAGTGCAGAAAGAGCCGATGTATAGCAGCGAAAAATATTATTACCTTTCATCGATATATAGCAGCAGAGATATTATTACATTTTTTTTTTTTTTTTAAAGTGCGAATGCAATATCGTGCAAAATTTGCTAGTATATACGAAAAAGTACATGAACAACTAGCAAAACAACATCAATATGTATTTACGGTTTTTAAAGTGCTGATGCAATAATCACTAAAAATCGATTCAAATAAAATAATCAACTTCCTTTTATCAATTCAAGATTCTCAAAATATTTCCAATTCCTTTCGAATCTGGCTATCGCGCCCACTCTACCTGCATAGGCTCTCTCAAAATTGCATGTTCTTCTCATTTTATTACCCCATTTCAACTGGCATGGGATCACCATAGATTTCCAATTTTGTAGAATCAGAGACCAAGCTACTGCAGTAGAAATAAAAATAAACACTTCTTCTGATTTATTAAACCTATTCCTTTCTTTGCAGATACCGAAAAGGGCCACCTCCGCTTCTGGTAATAGAATTTTCCCTGTTGCAATCTCCAGGTCTGCAAAGATCCCCTTCCAGAAGGATTCTAACTTTGGACAAGAGAAGAAGATATGATACCAACCCCCCTGGTCCCTAGTTTTGCACCTAAAACATTTATTTTCACATTCAGGGAATATTCTCTGTAAGGTTTCTGGAGTGTAGTACGCCAGCCAGCGAGAGAGAAAGGACATACGTTTATAATTAGCTGCTCGGAGGGCTTTATTTCCTAATTGGCATATTAGCTCCCAATCTTTATCTGATAAAACGCACTGTAGCGAGAGGCTTATCTTTTCTAAATGATCAGTAATTATAGGAGATAAACCGGAAGGCATTAATTTTTTATACCAAAATCCAATACTCTTGTGTTTCTCCCCATATAAAGCTGTTAACAAGACATTGGGTGTTGTATTTAAGCCTCCTATTTCTTTTCTTATAAAATAAATCAGTTGTAAGTACTCAAAAAACCTAAGCCTACTGGGGTGTGTTCTATCTATAACCAACTGCCAACTGATTACCGTATTTTGAATGAGTAGGTGCCTTATTTCACAAAATCCGGCAGATTCCCATTCTAACAAGTGATTCGGAGATATCTTGAGACCCATTTTAGTGCATTCCGACAATTTCAAATAAATGGATCCGTCTGATCCGTATTTTTTAAATAAAAAACGTAATCTGGATGAATACCCCATCAATGTCTTATATCTTGTTTTCTTAGGAAGTTTTGCAGTTTTTAAAAAGAAAAAAATTTGAGAACCTGATTCCTTCAACATTTTATCCCAAAAAAAATTGTCTCTTGTCTGTCTGTTCCTTAATAATCCTGCCACTATATCAAAAAAGGCTGCTTCATAATATGTCTTAAAATGGGGGAGAGCGAGCCCACCTTGATTTACAGATAGTTGTACTACCGAAAGCTTGACTCTTGAGGCCTTTTTATTCCAAATAAACTTCCTCAACATAGATTCGAGTTCATTAAAAAAGGCCGTATTGACTTTAATTGGGATATTGCTAAACAGAAATAAAAGCAAAGGCAATACATTCATCTTTATCAGAGCTACTCTGCCAATCAGAGATAAGGGCAATAGGTCCCATTGTTCGAGTAGACTCTTGATTTTGTTCTTCATTTTTATATAGTTCAATCGAAAAAGTTCTTGATACTCGCTGGTCACAAAACACCCTAGATATCTTATTGGATCCCGTTTTTGTGCTTGGAACTGAAGATCTAGCGGAAGAAAATCTATACTTGAATTTAAAATAAGAACTTCTGTTTTTTTCTCGTTGATCTTATAACCCCCGATCCTCTCATATTCTTTAAGATCTTTCAGGAGGCATAAAATATTTTCTTTATCAGGAGTCAGATACAAAATAATATCATCCGCAAACAGTTTTAACTTTGACATTCCAGCAATTGGAGGGTAAATTGCGTCATTATTCCTTATTTTTATTACCAGGGGTTCGATAAAAAAAGTAAAAAGCAAGGGCGATAAGGGGCAACCTTGCCTAGTGCCGCGGTTTATTTTTATCTTCCCTGCTTGTCTAGTATTAATTATCACCTGGGCTGACGCTCCTTCATAAATATTCTGTATCATCCTAATAATTAGGGCAGGGAAACCAAAGTAGCCTAAGGAAGAAAATAATGCTGACCAATTAACTAAATCGAATGCTTTTTCAGCGTCAATCATTAAGATGCATGCAGCAATCGAATTACCATTTAAATAGTCTAACGCCTGTATCAAGTATTCTGTGTTGGCTGCCATATATAGCCCAGCTATAAATCCCGTCTGATCTTTGTGTATTACCTCCTGGGCTGCCAACACAAATCTTTGAGCCCAGATCTTCATAAGAATCTTGTAGTCAGAGTTTAAAAGACTAATTGGTCTATAGGAATTCACATCCTCCGGATTCTTATCTTTCTTCACAAAGCTAATAATTGTGGACTCTTTAAACTCGGATGGGACCTTTCCACCAACTCTAATAAAATTAAATAAATTTTTTAATGGATCCTCCAATTCCTTCACGAAGATCTTATAAAATTCGATCGGGAATCCATCCATGCCTGACGCCTTTGCACCTGCTGTTTCTTTTATACTATTTTGTATTTCAAGTAAATTTATTTCTGAGCCTATTTGGTTACTCCTGTAATGGGAGATTTTGGGAATATCCAAATTATCAAAATATTCCTTGATCATCATTCCGCCCACTTGAATATCTGTAGAGTAGATTCTCTCATAATGATCAAGGAATATTTTCGCAATCCCCTCGCTCTGGGTGTTGGTTCCCCCCAGAGGGTCTTGAATTTTCAAAATGATAGAGGACTCTTGTTTTTTTCTGATTGAATTAGCCAAGAGCTTTCCCATCAGTTGACTATCTTCATACAGCCTTTGCTGAAAGGCCTTTGAGCTGTTTATCTCTTCTAAAACAAAAAAGTCCCTAAGCATTGCTTTGGCTTGTTCCCATTTATTAGGCATTTGATTCAGTTTTAATGCATGCTCCTTTTCAGCAGCATACTGAAGGGCAGATATTTTTTCCCTTCGAGTATTAGCCTTGTTACTAAAAAATGCTATAATCTGTTCCCGGGCTGCTGCTTTAAATGCTCCCCATACTGAAAAAAGGCTCTGCGGAGTCATCATTATTTACTAGAAAAAAATCTTTTATCCAGTCTTTGAAGCCCTCTACCCATATCATATTCTGTAAAAGGGTGCGATCCAACTGCCACCTAGAGCGCACCCCTTCGATACCCTCCAGTATCAGTTCGATCTCAACCCTCCCATGATCTGAAAAGGGATTGCAACCTATCAATGCGTTGGAAATTTGAAGTGATTTAGAGGACAAAAAAAAATCTATTCTGGAGGCTGTATGAAACCTATTGGAATAACATGTGTAAGACTCTGAATTGGGATTAAAGGAGCGCCAAGAGTCCCTCAATTGGTATTCTATCTTAAAAGCCTCCAGTACTCCTTTCGTCTTTGGTTTTAATTGTTTCTTGTTCTTGTTAGAAGTATCCCTCTTTAGATCCTGGATGTAATTAAAATCGCCTCCTACTATAATTTGTCCCATAGTGCCCCTCAGAATTTCACTAATTTCAGACAATGCCAAGGTGTCATCAAAAATCGGGCCATAGTCATTTACAAAGTTGAATACTTTTCCCGACAATTTTACTAAAACCCAAAGCCATCTACCTTTAGAGTCTCTTTGCATCCGCAGAATTTCCCAGGGTAGATTCCTAGAGAAATAAATAGCAACCCCCCTCTGGGCGACCCCAGCGGAGGAAAAAAACCCATGGGAAAAATATCTTGGCAGAAACAACTTTGGAGAATTTGTTTTCAGGTGTGTCTCCTGGAGGAAGACCACCTGGGGTTTTAGGGCAATTACCCATTTCAACAGGGCTCCATACTTCTGTTTATTAAGCAGCCCGTTCGCATTAATGGACAGGATATTACATGTATCAAATCTCATCTTTAAATCTGTAAAATTCTAAACATATTCTGTACCAAACAATATGAAAAATAACAAACCTACTGCGCTTGTAATTTTTGCTGCATTTACCCCCCCCCCCACCCAGAACCCTCCCCTGGAACGTGGGATCCCCCCCTTCCACGCTGCCCACATCCCACCCTCTGATTTCTTCTTCGGGTGTCTTCGTAGTACACCCTGGTGTGACCCAATAACCCAGGAACACCCGCCTTCAAACAATTTCTTTTAACTATCGCATCCCCTTCAGATTAGAACCTTGGGTTCCTCACATTGTAACTCCGTTAAGTTTTTAAGCCTAAGCCCTTGTGGATATTTCATTGAGAAGAGTCTGAGCCTCCTCTAAGTCAGTGAACAAAAAGAATTTTCCCTTTACAAGAACCTTCAGCTTTGATTGCTGCGCAATCGAGGCCTGGGCGCCATTGGCTTTGAATAGCTGCAGCAGTTTTACAAACTCTTTCCTTCTCTTGGCCGCAGCTGCTGTCATGTCCGAAAAGATCCTGCATTTAGTAGTCTCAGAGATTGAAAACTGACATTGTTGATAGGCTTTAGAAAGAATCTGCTCCTTGATCCTGAAATCTGCAAAATTTAATAAGATAGTTCTGGGAAAAGGAGAATTCGCAAAACGCTGAGCTGGTACTCTGTGTGCCCTAGTTATCGTTAGGTCTCCTTCAAAGTCTGGCAGGACTACTTTCTGGATGAAGGTATTAACCCAGCGTACCGTGTCGGAACCTTCAGTTCCTTCGGGAACACCCACAATCCTCAGGTTCGATCTTTGAGAGTGGTTCTCCAACTCCTCGAGTTTATTCTCCATGGAGATCCGCTTCTTTGTAGCCTCTCTCGTCGCTCCAGATACCAGATTCATTTGATCTTCCAATGTTGATATCCTTGATTCAGCTTCCTGTATTCTATTAGGGAGTGCCAGAGTTATCTCTTCCAACTTATCTATTCTAATGTGGATGGCAGCTAACTCTGTTCGCTGAGGCAGTGAATCTCTTGAATTAATCTAAAAGCATTGGTAGCAGGAGAAGTCTAATCTACTTTGTTAAGGTGTGTTCAATGGTGAGTGGGTTCCTAGACAGCCATAGACTGATAGACATACATTTTAAATATGTTTAACTGGTAATTTCTTCCTAAAAGTCACAAAAACGTATTGAAATAGTCTATCTATTCGCCATTGAACAGCTTCTAGCCACTCGTTAAGTCATGTAACAATGTATCTGTAGAATAGTATACACACCAATTACTTAGCCTTTTGGCTATTTGTGCAGACGTCATCCTACAGTTGTAATTCAAGATTCTCTCACAATGTATTTCCTTTACAGAGGCCTTTTGTAAAAGGAGAGGGTAACACCTTCCAACCGAACCTATGTCATTGTCCGGTGTGTAGACTGTGTATCATACTGGTTTACAGTACCACCTATCTCGAAATTCATTGGTACTTCAGACCAGATGCAGATGGATACTGTTTATAAAGGGTACACAGTATGAAGCAATTGTATGGTTCTTCATTCCATGTGGCACAGTACCCAGGAGAATGTGCTGCATAGCTAAACACTTATAAGGTCCCAAAGGCGAGACCGATTGGCTATGCCAATGCTTGTTTATGCTATTTGTCACAATAAGATCATACCATATATACCAATTTTGAAACGTAATAAAAACAGCTTCACAGTCTTGAATCAGACTATTGCACCCAGGAATGTTGTGGCTTTATGAGTAAAAAAAGTATTTTGACTGGCAGTCCTACACAGAAAAGTGAAGGCCTGGGTGAAATTATGTAGGCCTAATTCCCGTAATTAAAAAAAAAAATCACAAAATTACAGAAATTACACCATTCCTCCACACTGCCTAATTGCGCCACTGTTTGAGACAAAATTGCAGGAACAACATGAATAATCAGAATGTTAGCAGCTATAGTGTGTGGCAATTGTGTTCTTGGCGCTTTTTTTGCCACGTGAAATGCTTGTGCAAAAACTGCAGCAAGGAAAAATTTCAGACTAAAATATATTGCTAAATGGCGGATTTCACATAATTACATGTAACTTCACTCTACTATGCAAAAGCAAATAATGCACATTTCGCAAATCCATTGAAAAGAGCTGAACATGTTTGATTGAAGGATGTCCTATTAATGCATTAAAGAATACATTAAAATCCTTTGGCCCTGGACTGCCCAAACACCATGGAATTAAACAGTCCCATGCTTCAATTAAGAGTCAAGCAACTTTAACTGGGAATATAAGTAGTGTATTGGCTCTCTGGCGTGGCCGCAGCTCTGAAGTATAAAGCTGCTCACAACAGCCTTTCATGCAGACACATTCTGGAGGTTTTTTTGAGTCATGGAAAACTGTTTTTTACCTACACCACGTCTTTCATCATAAACAATTCTATTAACACTTGAGTATTGAATGGTATGTATGCATAAACTGAAATGAATACATTTTTCATATGTATATGTGTTTGTCTGTGTATAGAGATAGCGATACTCCTACATTTTAGAATATTTTACCTTCTTTACTAACCGAGTTATTTCACCACACAGAGGTATGAAAAGGTTAGAAATATGCTTTTATATTTTCCTTTAAAAAAACTGTTTGTACTCACCAGTAAGGCACCACGGAGGTTGATGCCAGTTTCTATAGTGACATAATATGATGCTTGTAAAAATGTTCTTTGTAGTATGAGGGCAAGGAAGAGAAGCACTGCTAAAACATATGCATTTTCTAGGAACTGTTTCGAGGAGAGAAAATAGACACCAATCGTGTAATTTTCTAGTGATGAACTGGTTGCCTGGAAGCAAATGAACAACGAGAACGTTAATTGTTTATTGGGAAATGATACGCTCACTTCATAAAAATACAATTTCACTATGCAAAAAAATGCAAAATTCTATATAAGTAAACTAAGCCTTTTCCAGTTTCAAATTTTAGTTTACCATTATTGGATCTAGTCCACAGCTCACACGTATTGGGTACTGTGATTGCTTTCACAAAACAGGAGATATAGATGGACAAAGGGATTTTGTGACGTCATAGTCAACAATATGTAATAAAGAACATGTAGGTCCAAGCCAAGTTTTAGTAAGCAAACGTTAACTAAGTGTTACAAAGAATCCAAATAAAGGAAAGTAAGCGCGGACAAACTAAGACTTTGGAGATGTAATTATCCCTTAATCTCTTTGTTTCCAAACTGGTAATATAAAACACATGTGTCAAAAGTAATGATAAAGACAGTCTAGTTGTGGAAAGGCTACTTTATCCATTTACTCATCAAATTAATAGAAAGAGGAAACATCCTCAACGCAGTAGTATACCAAGATTATTTGCTAGGTGCCAGCTGTAGCATCATTCCCAGCCTGGAAGCATGCAAATGAATGTGCCACACACAGAGCTCTGGATTTTATGTCTTTATTCCTCAGCATACAACCACACTCTGTTCTCTGATTACATCATGACCATTAATAACTACACCCTAACACCTCCCAACTAGTTAGGTACTTCCTCTACTGAGCTAGCCCGGAACAACAAGGGTCCTAGCACACCGTTTCACAACACTATAACTCCCTTTTTGTTAAATAAAAAATACAAACAACAGTTATAATATATCTCTTGAATGAGTCATCAAGGCGCTTGCACTTGTCGACCAGATTGAGTGGTGTGAAGCGGTTGAGATACGCTCTGTTCAGGCATCAGTAGTACAGGTTCTGATGCTTGATCTGGTCTGTCAGGCAGGACGGCCTAATCTGTAAGTGGAGGAGCTGATGATCCCAGGAGTAAGTGGCTAAAATGTGATGAGTCCCATCTGATGGACTGTCTGGGACGATGTTCAGTCAGCATGTGTCCTTTGCATGTCACAACCCTCAGAGGATCGGCAACAAACAAAATGTCTGCTTTCCAATTTTGTTTCTGCCTGACCAGGACTAAGTCACCTTCAATGAAGACTGTCTTGTGGGCTTTCCATAACCGATCGGCGTATGTCTCCATGTTTCACGTTTGAGCAGCTTCAGTGACACCAACCTTTTTCAGCGATTAAGGAACGCTCTACTGTCAATTGCGGGAGCCTTTTTCTGATGAATCTGCCAAATAGCAAGATGGCGTTACTTTCAACCGTTGTGGAGTGAGGTGTTGAATGATAAGCATGGACTCTTTAACACAGGGCTTGCTTTGATTCAATCCACTCAATGAATGCTCGCTAAATAACCCTTTTGAGTGTACCCATAAATTGTTCCACAGCACCATTTGCTTGAGGTCACAGATGTGTACTCTTTTGATGCTTGATCGCATGTTTTATTCTTTTGAAACTTTGATCACATTCAACAGACCATTGGAACAGGACATTTCGTTTTGTCAACTCTCTCAATGGAGTACTTACAGTAGCAAAATCATGAATGTACCTTGACCAATAACTGGCTATATCTAGAAAGGATTGCAGCATAGTGATGTCTTGCGGGGGCAAGTAGATGACAGTGCTTTCACTTTATCAGAGTCAGGAGTCATTCCCCATAAGAAAATATGTGTCCAAAGAATTTGAGTTTGTTCTTGTGAAACTCGCACTTGCACTGTTCACAGTAAGACCTGCATCAGCAAGTAACTGGCACACGTGTGTAAGAGCCTTGCTCCTTTCACATTGCTCAAAATACAAGCATGTCATCACTGAAATCAAAAGCATTTGTGACAGGTTGAATTATTCAACGTACAACATCCAGAAATATTTCTGCAACTATCGATACACCAAAACTCAACCTTTTGAAAAACATGAGTTGAAAAATAGTGGTGTACCTGAAATTCTCTATCAACTCGAGTTGATGATATCCCTTGTTCAGGTCAAGACAGAGGAAAACTTTGGCACAGTTCAGTTACATGATCATGTCGGCTATGTGTGGACCAGGATGTCTTTCTCCCTGGATTGCCTTGTTGGCCTGGCACATATCAACACAGATGCACACTGCAACCTCACTGTCCTTTTTTGGCACCACCACTATGTGAGACACCCACGGGATAGGACCGTTGGAGCACTCAATAATGTCATGCCTCAACAGCATTTCTAGTTCTTTCTAAACTGCTTCTTGCAAGTGCAAAGTGACTCTGCAGTTCCTCTGGGCCTTTCAATGTCTTGAGCCTGTCCAGGCTGTGAAATAATGATGGGAACTGACTCAAAACTTCAATTTGACCGTGGAGGTTATCAGTCCCATGTTAGCAGTGGTGGCAAAACTGAGTAGGCAAGACCTGGACAAATCTCCTTGAAGAACATGAATTGCCGCCTGCACTGATAGTGCTTTATTTATCAAAGTTGCTGTGAATGATATTTGACTTTGCAATGGCTTAGAAGTGGCCCACATGTATACTTTCATGTTTTACGGGTTCAGACTCAGCACTGGATTCAGGCTGTTGAACCATTCAACTGGCGTGATCTTAATCAATGCATCACTGTCAATAATGAAGATTATGGGCAACCGTTGACATTTATTGTAATCTTGGTGCAACATCCAAATAAGTTTAGTTGTTTAATTTGGTGGTCTGCTTTTGTTATTGGTTCTTCGTTGCAAGCAACAAGACCTACCTGTGCCCGTAGTTCGTTCCTCGATGCCATCAGCCTACATCCATCTTCCTCACTGGCACTCAATGATGACATTAATGAGCCTCTATAGCATGAACTTGACGATGATCGACTTTGTCTGGTTTCTACTTGTCGTAACTCATGCTGCCTTTTGATTTTCTGGCAGTGGCGAGAGGGCTTCTGGAACTTTCTGGCATCCACTTTCTCTTCTTGCTGTGACATAGCTAGTCTCTCTTTTGCTTTAAAAACTGTTATGAAGTGTGTTGGAAAATGGTCCTCTCTGAAGGGTCACTTCAAAAGTTTTACTTTCCTTCTCCTATTTTTCTGACCTCCTTTTTGTTAGCTTTAGGACTCTGGCACTTTGCCAGAGCTAAAATGCATGTGATCTCTCCTCTAAAAATTTTATAATTGGTTAATACCTGTTTGGCATATTTGATTTACTTGTCATTCGTGAACTGGTATACCATATGCCCGGGGCCTGTACATTAAATGCTGCGAGGGGACCTGTAGCACTGATTGTGCCCCCACAGAAGTAGCCTTTCAAACCTTTCTGAGGCCTGCCTGGCAGGACCTGTATGTAGAATTTACTGTCACTTCAACCTAGCATTTAAAACTACTTACCAAGCTTGAAACTCCCCTTTTATTACATATAGGTCATCCCTAAGGAAGGCCCTAGGTAGCCCTAAGGCAGGGTGCTATGTAAGTAAAAGATAGGACATGTACTGTTATGTCTTGCAAGTCCTGGTAGTGACAAACAGCCTATTTAGTTGTTCCCTACTGCGAGGCCTAATCCTCTCATAGGTTAGCAGTAGGGATTCCTTAATACACTATTAAGCTGTATTTCCTGATCATAGAGGAGTAGATTTTTCATGTTTCATATGTTTAGAATGGTAATGACAAATTCTCTATACTGGTGAAGTTGGGGTTAACATTACCATTTTAGAAATGCCACTTTTGGAAAGTCGACATTTCTCTGTGCTTCCTACTCTTTGTGCCTCACAGCTTGGCTCCAATACAAGTCTGAGTTGGGTGACAGCTACACTTTGTGCATTCCCTCTAGACAGCCACAAACAATGGAAGGTGAAACTCTTCTGCATATTGAACACTCATCTGCATTCCGATGGGTCTTCCAAGGCAGGGATAAATGGGAGGGGCTGACACACTTCAATAGGTAGTTTCCTTTCAGCACAAAAAGCACTGATTCACTCCCGCTAAAGATAGCCTAGCAGACAGGACGGGTTAAAAGGAGATCTGCTTTAATTTCACCCCTTACATAAAAGGCACTCTGGGTCTTTGACCCTACTATATCAGTACTAGACATGGGAAGAAATCTTCTGCAGTAAAGACTGCTATGCTGTAAGGATTGCCACTTTGCCTTGATTGACTGTGCTAACGAACTGCTTCTCTGCATTGCTGAGCTGCCCTGCTGCCAGCTGATCTCTGCTCTGCTGAGGACAAGGACTGAACACATCGCACTTGAAACCTGAGTGACTACAAGGCCGTGCTGGTTTGCCTCCTTATTTCCTGAAATCTCAGGAACACAAATGACATCCTGCACTGGACTCTGCCTTCTATGAGTACCACTCTTGTCTGAGATGCCCTCTCAAGGTTCTGAGCCTCAGAAGTCATTTCTGCAGCTGTTTTGCTACAAATCTGACGCCTCGTCACCTTTCTGCCGAACGGAATCGACGCATCTCCCTTCGACGCCCACACAGAGGCTGTTCGACTACAGCAGTTCTACTGACTGCGTGGCCCAATGATGACGCTTTGTGAAGCTTAATGATGACGGATGAACTTCATTTACTTCACCTCGGCGAAGGTCAATGACGAACCAGTGACCTGAATGTGTTGAAAAGATTGACGCATTGTACCCTCATCGGTGACGCTTTGCTCCATCCAAGGTACTTTCTCAAAGGGCCCTGCGTGGGTCCTGTAGTTAGCCTGCTCTCCAGTCAGCCTGAACTTTGGATTAGCGTGATCTTAAGTAACCTTTTAGCACTATTGACTTCTAAGCACTGTGTTTGCATTTCATCTTTAAAAATGAATATCTCGATTTCTATTGATTGGAGTTTTGTCATTTTGGTCTTGTTTTACTCAGATAAATATTCTCTATTGTTCTAAACCTGCGTGGAGTCTTTTTGGTGCATCTTCATTGTGTTACTGTGTGTGTGTTGCACAAATACTTAACATATTGCCTCTTTGGATAAGCCTGACTACCCTGTGTAATGCCACCAGAGGGTGAGCACAAGGTTGTATTTTTAGTGTGTATCTAGCTTACCCTGACTAGAGAGGTGGTTCCTGCCTGGCATGGGTGCATACCTCAGCCAACCAGGAATCCCATTTCAAACAAAGTGGTACTCCTGACCTCAGCCTTTGCACATTTGTCCTGTGGCTAGACATTTGTTTTCATGTGGAAATGAAAATCCACATCAGAGGCACAACCTTTTCTTCTTTCTAGACGGGGACTTGCATGCATCTACTCTGTGTTTGTTCTTACTCTTCATGATCAACGCTGACTCACTTTTTGCTGTTTCAGCTTCCATGTCAGTGGCTTGTTGTTCTGCTCTTTCTTTGGCCCTGGGGGCCACTAGCAGGCCCGGACTGGCCATTGCGGGCACCGGGCAATCCCCGGTGCGCCGCAAGGGTGGGGGCCGGTTTTGGGCCCTGGGGGGCTTTTTTGTTACAGGGCCTCTTTTGTAAGTATGGGTGAAATTTGCAAATTTGCGTTCTGCGAATTCGCGCGGAAGCGAATTCGCGGTCCGCAATATCCGTGAATTTGTGCAAACTGGCGAATTTTTTTATTTTGGCGTGTTGGCGGGTTTTTTTTTCAGCGTGGCTACCGCGAACTTACCCATGCGGTCGTTTTTGGTCGCGACCATCTTGTTCGCGGGAGGAAAACAACTCGGCAAACTCAGAATCAAGGTAAGTCAACGCAGCGCACGCAAGATTGTATTTTTGAAGCGCGAACAAGCAAAAAAATTAGCGAACTTGCGAATGGCGGATTTTTTGCCAATTTTGCGCGATTCGCGGAATGCGAAATTGCCAAAAATCTGCAAATTTTGCGAGCGGAACACATTTTCAGCCCATGCTTACTCTTTTGCCGCATAGCTCAAATATGCACAAATAGGCACAAATATGGTGACAATCACAGAGATGCTGCAACATGCACCTCCAGACAAAACAAAATCGGCCGAAAACCGGCCCCGGCAAAGAGCTCGGTTGCACCCCCAGGGGGCCGGCCGAGCACTTTGCCAGGGCCGGTTTTGGTTCTCAGTCCGGCCCTGGCCACTAGTACATTCTCTACGCTAAGCGTCTCTCGCAACATGTGTCTTCTGAAGGAGTCTGAAAGACAGCCACCAATGGCTTGGAGACATGTGGCTTCTTCATAAGTACATTAATTCACTGAACTTGCAGTGTTTGATAAGCGCATAAAGTCTTTCAACAAACTCATCCATCGTTTAACCAGCTTGTTGATGGAAAATTAATTTTTGGTAGTCGATGTTCAGCATCGACATAAACTTGGCTTCCAATGCTTCCTTGATTTAACGTTATGATATTTCATCATCTTGTGATATTTGCTTCAGCACTTCTTTCAGTCTATCACCGGCAAGATTGTTTAGGTACTTAATGATTTTCTTATCAACTACCTCTTCAAGGGCACCTATGAAATCATCAGATATCTCGCTACATGCAGTCCATCTGGTGCAAATATTCTGCTATTTGGCGGTGTCGAAGGGTGGTGGTGGTATCAGAAACTCAGCTGCATCTGCCTAATGCTCTTTTCCACTGCTGTCAAGAGCATATGCTGTTCGGATGATGGCAGCCACCTAGCCAGATCTCTAAATTCTGTAAGCACTGGTCATGTTCTCTCACTTGAGTCATCACATCTGATTGGAGGTCATAAGGCGCCATCTTCTTTTTTAATGAAAAGTGGTGGATTCCTCTCTTGTATTTGCATTGCATCTGGTTGTAGCACAGTATCTCTTCCATTAAGTTTACCAGTGGGTTTCTGGTGGGCTGTCAAATGTGCTCCTCTGCAGGGGCTTCAACTTCTTCGAGATCCATATGTGGGCTGGATTGGGGCTTTGATTCCACACACAACAACTTTGAACAGCTTCTCATGGAAACGGCGCATGTGGCACACAGAAGCAGTTTGCTGTGGCACTGCAAACTTCCAGACAGAGCAGTCTCATCGCTTCAGGGCACAGATCCTGCTCTTATCGCCAGTTGTAGTGTCCTCCCCAGCCCGGGAGCGTGCAAATGAATACCCTGCACACGCATTGGATTGTACATCTTTATTCCTTAGCATACAATCACACTCTGGTCTCTGATTATGTCATAACCGTTAATAGCCACGCCTTAACACCTCCCAACTAGTTATGTAATTCCTTTACTGAGTCCTCCCAGAGCTGCAAGGGTCTTGGCACACATAGTCTGATGACAGTACACCATCATTATGCCAAGACTGTTCATAGAGACTGGTGGTCTGAGATGTTATCAGCTGCTTTAGTAGATGCAAACTGTTTCCCTCTGGTGATATTACAGGCTTTACAATGATCTTTCAAAACCTCCACCAAGTCAAGATGTCAAGATACCAGGAGTCCTACTCAGTAGCTCCTCCTCCACAGGGTGCAGTTCTCTGTATCTCCAGCATCCAAATAGCTGTCAGGCATCTCTTATAATACAAACTTAAGATTCTAAGCGGACTAGATATTCTTCTTAATTGACCATCCTAAGCTCATTATAACTGGGTGCAATTGGCCTTTCGCCACGTGACAGGAGCTGTTCTCAGACTCATTTGTCTTCAAACCATTTTAGCCACCACTCCACGCCTATGAGAAAGACTCCAAACAACAGGTACAAGAATCACAGTACCATGAGACTCCAACGTGCCTGGGTGTCGATGTGCCTGGGTGTCGATCATACACCCTCATAAGCATGTTTAGACAGTCTCGGTCATTCTTTTCAATGTCACAGCCCGTGCAACTTTTTACGGCACATCCTCTGGTCTAGAAATTGTCAAGGCAAAATAAAGGATGTTCCTTGTTTAAGATTCAATATGTGTAGGGATAATAATCCTAATTCTACAGAATCTTTAAAGCTCTTATGGCTAAGAGATACTAAGTGTATATTTTACTAGTTCTGACATTTACAATTGATTACTCTTAACTTCATCTTCCATAAGGAGATTGGTAAAAATAGTAAGTCAGGGAATTACATTTTTTATCTTCCTACTTTAATGCATACATATACAATGCAATGTCAAACTTTAAAATATATAATATGTTCACAGATTGGAACAATGCCATGACATGGTCTCTGTGACATCAACGATGAGGCTCTACTTTTGTCACAGCCTTTTTAGGCATCTCTTGGTTATCTTACATGTGATAGAGCATGAATGTTATCTTTTGTCGATCTCTATGAATTTGCCCTAGAAAAAAATTATTTGTGACATTTATTTTCGAACATGCCAAATGTGTGTAAGGTTACCATGCTTAAAAACAAAAACATGAAACTTGATTTAGGTACTGCATCATAAAAGCATGCAGAATGTTAGATGTAGGATTGTGAGGACATTTAACCGTATACAAACTAATGAAAAGTTTAATAAATGTATTAAGATGTTTCTCTCTATGCGTAAATGAATGTAATAACAAACAATAACATAGAAAACTCTATGACAGAATAAAAACTATATTCTGTTATGAACATGGTTGTTAACTTTGGAACATGGAATAATGAACACTGACAATGAAGAGAAATAGATGTTATAATGATTTGTGTTAAGAAAAAGTATATTCTAAATGTGCCTTTAAATCTTGGGTGATGTATTAACCTATAACGTGAAATAGAAAACTGCTGAATAGAATGTGAAATGGAACTGGAGTGTTAAAAAATGTTTTAGGGGTACTTTATACTAACATGTTGTAAATGTGAATCATTAATTTGCTTAATTGAAGTACTAATGCATGGTTTCTAATACTGTGAACATCAGCTTAAATTCATTATGCACAAGCTGTGTTTCATGAAGGCCCAAATCTTGCATCCCTTTCCTAGTATAAACTTATAAACTGAATAGTCTGAAGCCTATGGGTAAATTTTGTAAAGTTTCTACTTATGCTCTAACAATCAATGATTGCTTTCACGTTTGCAGTACACTCGTCTGGACTTGGGACAAAAATTGTTATTTCCTAGAGCACAGGCTTGGGAAAGAACAGTCAAAGAATGAGAGCATGGACTCACCTATTTCCTAGACTACACAACCAATCGTATTGGTCTTAATCCTTTCAGATCTGTATACTTTTTGCTCACTACATGATCTCATCCTGCTAAAACTGACCAATGGGACAGAGTGGTCCCACCAGATTTGTGATGACAAGGGTGTAAACCAGAAATCAAAGGTGTAAAATTGCCAAAAGTGTGGTATGGGGTACCTCCTATCTTGTCCACTTTCTCAACCCACCATGCGGTACACACACTGATGATTTGGACTTTCAGAAACCAACGCGAACTGTGATGAATTACTGCATTTGCTGCCAACTGGTATGTTTGCATAGTGGAATCTTTCCAGCTGGAAGGGTTCCTACAACAGCTGTGGCATTGACACTGCAGTGCGGACAGGGGCAGAAATATCCTGTCCATAAACTGGAACTGGTAATTTGGCGATTACTGAACTTGCATCTATAGGGTTTGTCTGAGGGTAATTTGCTTTAAAGGACTCACTGCTTCTGAGACAATCTCCCTCAGATGAGGAAGATAACTCACTTCAAAACTTGATTTTCACAGCTTTTTTATTGCTTATTAAATTCTTTTAAGATGTACATTAGACCGGTATAAAAATTATTTAAATTCGATAAAGATACCAACTGAGATAATTAGTCTGCTGATTTCTGTTTCGTTTCATTTGTTGTGATCTGTTTCCAAGTTTAATTTAAAGACAGATTTAGTCTAAGAAAATCCATTCGGTAATGATAAATGCTAATTAATATCTTAGTCCCTTTCAGCACAGAACAAAATCCATCAGAGGACCTAGTGAGATTAGTATGGTAGCTGAGGTTATTCTGGGATAAATATCTTGATCATTTGAAGTAGAAATTCATGAGGCTCAACACATTTTCGTTACAACAGGTGAATATGAAATAGCAGAGGAGCATTGCAAAATCCAGGCATGTCATGAGGTGGGAATTAAATAAATTAAAAACAAATTTGACTGCTTTTTTTTATCAAGGGCGGAGGGGGAAACATGGTGGTTGTTAATTGAGCATGGAGAGGGGATGGAGAAGTGATGATCAGAGTTTGCAATTTGCAGTACATTGAACTACTAGTGTTTTAATGAGGAGGAGAGAGAGTGCAAAAAGTCAAAGACTCTCACAGATACAATCATTGCCTACTTGGGCAAAATCCCATGCTTGGAGCACTTTCAAGTTTGATAGGATAGGGAGGGGGTGCAGGTGAGCCAACATTTAACAATACTTCACGGAGTGAGAGATGATGAGGGTACACAGAGGGGGCAAGGTGTGGAAAAGTGGATGGTGCCCTAGGTACATAATAGCATAAGAAGATCTGGTGGGGGAGTGCAGGAAAAGGGGCGGTCTTTTTGCTGTTTAAAAACTGTGCACTGAATGCTAACCAGCTCCCTAAAATGACTTCTGAATGACCCTTATATGTCCATGGGACAAAGGAGGCTGCTTCAGAAGCCTTAAAGACTCATGCATCTGTACTGCAGTGCTGTCATACACCAACTGGACAGGGGATTCCTGCACGCCCAATGTACGTCATGTGATACCAGATTGTTATAATGACGGTTTTCATCTGTAGCTGGATATGGAGTAGAATGTTGTAGATGTAATGGGTGATGAATAGGGGTTCTGGGTGGTGAGGTCATTGGGTTCTGTGGCAGTTGGTATGGTCATTGTGAAGGTGTCTGACGTAGCAGGCACAAGTTGTTCATCTGCAATTCAACTTAAGAAGAGGACTTCAAAGTGTTGTGTCCTGAGTACAACACTGTTTTTCTGGCAACGAGGATGGAGTGTGCAAGGCTCCTGACAGAGATGTGAATGGTGTCTGGCAGGGAATAGCCTGTGCCACACCGGGGAAGGTGTTATGTGGGGGCTTTAATCAAAATTTGTCAAGGTGTCTCTTCAAAAGGCAGTAAGTGATGCAGCGCACTGGCAGCGATTTGACTTAGAAGATGACATTAAGAGCCAAGACTGAGTTTTAAACAATTTCGAATATTACGAGTGTGAACCACAAAACACTCTAGTGCCCGCTTGCATCATGGCCTGCGTGTATCTTTGAAGGCACCACCACGCCATTAGAAGCTGCGTCACACAGCCATATGAGCCTTGTGTGCAGTGCAGGAGTCAGCGTCCAGCACAGAAAGCCGTATGTGCAGGAGTCGAAAAAAGAAGAGCGTACTACCCGAGCAGCATGTGCTGCGTTCCAGTGTGTGCTACTCCACTTTGGCATTGAGGAGACTAATGCATTTATCGGCGCATCTCCTAAGATTTCAAGAGGAAAAAAACATTCTCAAATAAGGTGTGTTGCCACTGTGATTGGTGCTTGTTTGTCTAGAGTTACAAAGAAGTGGGCAGGCCCAGTTGTTAGATACATCTGCCTGTGACAGTGTAGGCCTCCTTGAAGTTGATTAGTGTCCTGGACACTGCCCAGATGGTCATCCTGTCAGACAACAGAACACCTCCCACACCCTAAGCCTTTGTCTCAGCTCTAGAAGCAAATGCACACCTCATCAAAAGAGCTATTCAGCTTCTGGGTGACAGTTGGAAGCTGAAGCAAATGGGAATCTAGAAGCTTTTGGCATGTAAAAGGTGACTTTTTAAAAGTATCTTTTGCCAAATATATTTTACAAGTCTGACTTAATGAATTACCACTGTGTTATTAAGACTACAATGAATCCTATGAGATTTTAAAAAAATTCCCCTGTCCCATGTTACTGCTTGGCCAGTTTCTAATCTGGAACATATCCACTTGCACACCAAATCAAGTATGGTGTGGTATATCGTTGTATAATATTTAGTAGAAATCCAACATTACCAATTAATTGGACTTGTAATTTTAATTTTTTTAAGGTCAAAGAATTACTTTTGTAGCTGTTTTCTAGGTGGAGACTATATATTTTAATTTTAATATTTTGTCCCAATGCTTTCCTATAGAACAGTTAAGGCTGCTGCAGTAAAAATAGCATTTGGGGCCTTGTCCCTGTAAGAACATGTTTTAAACTAAAATTTTACATGTCCTTCGTTTAAATAACATACACACACTGCCTATTGGAATAAGGCCTACTTAGGGATGCCTAACTAATAATTAAAGGAGGGTTTAGGGCTATCAAAAGTATTTATTTTGGCAATGTACAATGGTAGGCCTGGAGTGAGGTTTGCTCTGTCACTGTAGTAGCAAGCACAATGCTGCAGCCCACTAGTGACATTGAACTTACAGACCCTGGACTTTGAACCATATACTAGGGACTTATAGGTAAGTGAAATATGCTAATTAGGAGTATAGTCAATCTGTATATATACTGAAGCCGAGTTAGCAGAGTCCCAGTGCCCTAAGGCACAAAATCAACAGCATCAGTTCAAACAAATGAACTGAGCATAGCATAGCATTTCAATGGGGGCGATCATGTACAAAGAGGCATTTTCCTACACAGACAATAAACATCACTATTAGTAAATCTAATCTCCTCCATAACTGAGAAGTGAAGTGTTGCAGGAGAAGATGGGTAATTTAATGACAAAATATAAATGGTGAAAATGAACTCCTTTTCAGAAACAATCATATGAATCTCGAATAGAAGCGATTTAGGTATGATTAAAGGACCGTTCTTTGCCTTTGTGTGTCTGTGTGTGTTTACAGTGCTTAATTTGTAAATAAATAATTGCAAGGGGTGAAAGTTTCCATTAGGATCCCGCGGTTGGCAGGGCTCATCACGGGGGTTGCTGACTATCAAGGCGGACTCATTTTGATTCAACCTCATGCCTCTTACTTCCACTGCTGTATTATTCCCTTCGCATTGTATCACGTAGACTGTTCTTTTTTCAACACCATCATCTGTCTTGGGCACTAGTTTTCTTTCTCTGGCTGTCTCCATTATCCCTTTATGCATTTCTCTCTATTGTTCTGGGTAAAAGTCTGATCCGGTCCGCACGAATGAGTGCTGCTGCCCACTACCTACAAACACCTGCACTAATTAAGCAGCATGGGTGTAGCACTCCCCCCATTACTGGCTCAATTGTGCGTTATGGTTATTGTGAGTTGGCTGTTAGGGTATGTCAATTACTTTTTGTGTAGATTTTATAGATGTTTTATTTTGTTAGTAAGGTGCAATATTGTGCTTGTACTCTATTTTCAAACCTCCTTTACTTCATGGAGTTTGGTGCTCCCTTCTGCTTCAGCTGACGTCAGGGGTGCAGTACAGCTATTGTCCTCCAGCCAGCCCTGGTGGAAGGTCGTTCCCGTTCTACCCTGTGGGAGTTTGCACTATTGCACTTTCGTACAATAAATACTTTTAAAACTACCAGTGTCTCCAATTCTCATCTTGTCTCCTTCAATCACGTCCCTCAACACAACATAGAAGTCTTGAAATTCGAGCACTGACATCTACTGAGCTTTTGTAAACAAAATTGCAATTGTACCTCTGATTATTTGCTTTCTGCACATGACCCAAGGGCATAACAAAGGCCCACACCGCCCTTGGAGTGCGAGGGGGATGGAGGGGGGGAGCTATAGGGGCCCCCCTCAGCACAGTACTCTGGCCTGAGAGCTCCTGAGTGAGTACGGAGTGGGGCCCCTCCTTGCACTTCGCAGGAGAGCCCCCTCAAGTTTTGTTACGCTAGTGGCTTGAACTGCATCTTTCCTTTCAAGGCCACCTTTGTAAGAACACAGGGAAATCTTTAAGGTCAATGATCCTCTATGAGTCTTCCCTATGCTCAACGTGAATGTTAATTTCTTTGTCGAAGAGGCATTTGCATTCCACATAAATTGTCGGCCTGGGTGGTAAATTCCGTTCCGCTTGCGGAATTTGGGTAATTTTGCGTCCTGCGGAGAACGCGGAATAGCAAAAAATTCCGCAATCCGTGGCTTCGTGGAATCTTTTGCTTGCTCACGCTTTCAAATTGCGCGTTCACAAGATATTTCTCCCCGAGCACGCACACAGCGTACGTGAATAGGAAAAAAGCATTGCAAACGGGCGGAACAAGCAATATCGCATGTTCGCTGAACTTTTGCGTGCTCGTGGAGATTTTTTACCGTTTCGCAGAAGTTTACGTAGCGCGACTACGCACATTCCTCCCACCCCTAATAAATTGTAGTGTACTCATTCATACTGTTACACTACTTCAAAGTATTATATTATGAACTCCTTCGTTTGTTGCTGTGTTTCAACTGTTAATGCAATGGTGTGATTTGTTTTTGCCATTTGAACATGTGACGAGTGCTTTATGAACATCATCCTGGAATGAAGCATGTCACCACTTACACTACATGGTCAAAGATATAGTCCAAGGTGAAAATTCGAATATACCATACAGGGAGTCATGTTTCTGTGGCTGATACTGCAGTTATACCAAAGGCGTACAAGTTCAATCCTACTGCAACCACATAGATCTGTTTTATTCAGTTCACAAGCGTTGTCATACTCACATTGACTCCTATGCTGCTTATGTTGGTGTTGTTGTTACCAAGTTTGTGAACTATCCCAGAAATGCAGAGTGGACCAGCAAAGCCCAACAAGTCAGCCAGGTACCGGAAGGTGCTGCTCAGCAGGATGGGTCTACCAAAGGCCCTGTACATAGCCCGCCATATGGAGGGGTTCCGATTCGGCTGGTCTGCCACCTTTTTCTACATAAGGTAAAGAAAAATTACATTCAAATCCCCAAAACAGAGCATTTTCAGAAAGCAATTCTCATAATATAAGTAAAAATAATCCATTAACATATGATATTGTAAAAAATACTACTGTTTGCTGTACTGTATGCGGTATACTGCATAAAAAACACATAGCCACGGGTATTCATGCTGTGTGTAAATGTCAGAAAGAATCGGACCTCATCATACCCTATGCATATTCCCACTGAATACCCCATTATCTTCAGTGCTGCCGGGGACTTTGCATTAGTTTACAGAAAGCTGGTTCTGCCAGCACCTCTGTGAAAGCTCTTCCTCTTTGAGGCCCCTTCCAAGATGAGTGAGGTTTCTGAATTCACTCATCCTTGTGAGGTGCCTTAATGCTACCCCCACGAAAGCCAGCAATATTGGAGCAGGAATGTGAATACAGACAGGATGGCCTGACCACAGCTGTCTGTACTTGTGTTGGGGCCTCATGTAGCGATTATCGCCAGGGGTCACTGTCCCCCCTAGGCAGTTGCGGCTCCTGGAGGGAGTGCTGCAGGCGGTGGGGCGGGAGAGGGGGAGGGACAGGGTGGGGGTTAGTAAACTCCAGATTAAGGCCGAACGGAGTTCAGTAACTAAATAAATAAATAAAACGAATTACATTGTTCGTGCTGCAACGCCAAAGCGGCGATGCAGCGCGCAATGTAATTTGTTTTATTAATTTATTTAGTTACTGAACTCAGTTTGGCCTTAATCCACAGTTACTACCCCCCACCCTCCCCTCCCCCGCCCTGCCTCACCGCCCCGCAGCACTCCCTCCAGGAACTGCTACTGCCCCTAGGGAGATGAACTTTTAAAAATTGGGTTTCTGGTTGAATGGGGTGTGAGCCCTAGTTAAGCAGTAACAACAGTTCTAGTCAGGGGAAGGCTCCAGTAATCCCTCAATTAATCTGTTCTCACCCTATGGTAGCTTGGCAAAGAGCAGTCAGGTTTAACTTAAAGGCAATGTGTAAAGTAGTTGTGCAACATTTAAAGCCGTAAAACAGTGAAAATACCACACATAAAGATCCCACAGCAGTTTAGAAAAATAAAGCATATTTTAATCAATAAACCAAGCCCAAACCAAAAAAAATCCAATAAGTAGGACTTGAGATATTGATTAAAGGTTTTAAGTAAAAACAGCACTAAGAAGCAAAATGCACTAACTTGGGATACCTGCTGGCACCGGACTGGGACAAAGTCAAAAGCCCAGGATGGAACACGGGTTGAATACTGGGACCCAGTGAGGCCCGCTGAACCAAAGTAACTTAAATCCTGGCTGCGGAGCGCTGCATGAGTTTGGGTCGAGGATGTGTTGTGCAGCAGAGGCAAAGCGATCTTGTCACCGGGGCTTGCAATACTAATACTGGTGTCAAGGACGAGATGGATAGACAGGGCGATGCGTCGGCTCTGATGAGCGGGGAAGCTGCAATGCAGAGTTTCTGCGTCATCGTCAAAGCTGCCATTGACTAGGATGTGAGAACCTTGTGCCAGGAAGAGCGTCGTGCAATGGCGGATCCGAAGGTGATGCATTGAGTCCCATCCATGCAGCAGCAGTGATGCGTTGCTGCTCATCCGTGAAGCAGTGCCCATATGCCGCTTCTGATCTGGGCAGTAGGGGTGATGGGCTGGTTCTGCAGAGGATGCATTGGTTCTGCTGGAGGAAACACCTTAAGCTCACTTCCACGAGTCCAGGATTGGGGTGGCAGCACTTCGCAGGGCAGAACTCACAGATGGCAGAGCCCTGTTGCAGAAGCTGGATGCTTGGAAGTCTTTTATGTCCCTGAGACCTTAGATAAGGAGGCCAGTCAAATAGCTCTTGGAGTCACTCTGGGTTTCGAGTTCAAGTGAGGCAGGTCAGTTTCTGCCCGCCCTACCACATCGCTAGACGGACTATCCCGCTGTCGCCGGACATATTGAGCCCTGCTGATCATCGTGAGGCAGGGAGATCTTTTAACATCACTCCCCAATCCAGTTACCACTTTGGAACATCCTGATATTATCATTCACGCACTCTGAAGCAGAAGACCCTATAAACACTGAATATCACGTTTTAATTTGAAAGTAGCCCTTGATCACATCAAAGATCAATAATTGGGCTCAGGACAAAGAATTCAAGACTCAAAGACATCCTAGATACTAAACTCCTTTGAGGGTGATTCTGACCCAAAGAATTTTATCGGACATCTCTCCACTTTGAGGGTAATTCTGACCCAGAGAACTTTATCGGACATCTCTCCACTTGAAAGGGCTCCGGCCAGCGGGAATTCACCACGTTGGCTCCGGCAAATCAGAAACTGTGTGGCTACTCCATGAAGAAGGCGCTGGACGCCGAAACGCGCGTAGAGACACATTTCTCGCCACAGATTCACTATTGATATATGCACTTATGTCTCCATTTGTTTTTTAAGAATCTTGTATGATTTTTTAACTTGTATGATTATGTTTTAATAATGATTTATTAACTGTGTAAGTATTAAATAAAAACATTTAAGTTTTATAGTTTGTCTCAGCCAATTGTTCATTCAATTCACTACCAATGTGTTTGAGAATTTAGTTGCTTAGGTTGTTATCTCTCGAATGCAGGTCCAGTCCTTCTCACTCAGTCAAGAGGGCAGCAGGTAGCAGGCCAGCACAGCAAAGCAAGAGCAGGTAAGCAGGTCAGCAGAGTGGCAGTCTTTTGAGAAGCACAGCAGTCCTTCTTCTGGCAGAGTATCCACAGGTCGATAAGTGTACTATGGTAGCGTCTGAGGTCCAGTAATTATAGCCAATGGTGTCTTTGAAGTGGGGGAGACTTCAAAGACAAGCATTCGAAGTGCACAGGTGTCTTGCCCTTCCTGCCCTGGTTCCAGACTCACTACAGGGGGTTCTGAAGCCATTTGTGTGGGGACAGGGCACAGCCTATTCAATTGAACGTGAGGCTGGGTCCAGCTCCTCCGTCTCATCCTGCCAGGATGGCCCATCAGGTCACACCTAAGCTCCCATTATGTGTGGCTGTATAGGGGTAATACACAAAGCTCAGCTGTCATACTCTCCAGACATGTGACTCAGAGACAGGCAGCAGGCACCAAATGGCTAAAGCATGAAAGTGCTAACTTTTTAAACATGACATTTTCAGAATTGCAATTTAAAATTCGACTTCACCATAAGTTAGGATTTAAAATTGTGATTCCAAAGACACCAAACCTGAAGGGGTCATCACTTCCCAGTTGGAAATTACACTTATAACATGCAGTAAGGCAACTTCAGTATTAAGCTGTGGGAGAGATTGGCCTTGCAGTAGTGAAAAACAAATTAAAGAGTTTTTTCACACCCAGGACGTGTAAAACTTAAAAGTACATGTCCATCTTTTTAAATACACTGCACCCTGCCCTGTGGCTGTCTAGAGCCTTCGGGCCTGGCAAGAAGTCTAACTTGCCACGTCGACATATCAATTTAAACTGCACACACATGCTTTTCAATGGCAGACCCGGGACATTTTTAAAGGGGTACTTAAGTGGGTGGCACAATCAGTGCTGCAGGCCCACTAGTAGCATTTAACTAAGATGTCCTGGGCACATGTAGTGCACTTTACTATAGAATTAAAAGTAAATAAAATATGCCAATTGTGGGCTCATTTTCCTGAACAAATAACTGCTATTATGTATGCCAATCAAGAATATATTATGTAAAGGCGGGATAACTTTCAGTAAAATAAATGTTCTACTAGGAAACATGTCTTAAATTAATTTTATGGAAAATACATGACTACCATGCAGATACGAAGACTCAATGTATATTTTACATTCAGAATATGAAGTTACATACTTAGTTCTTGAAATTAAATTGCGAAAGCAGAATTGTTTTAGAAATAGGGAGAAGTGGTGGTGCATGACTGTAGCATTTGGCACCATTTGACTGGGAGAATCCATAGTAGAGTGAATTGCTTTAATCCACTCTAGGTGTGAAGTCCATAAACATTTTCAGAGATCAAAGCAAAGAGAAACAGGTGGCAGCAATGGCCAATATCTGAGGAAGGAAAAATAATCATGGACTAATTTTACTCCCAGATTTCTCTTTGTCTTGGTGAGGCAAGAGGAGTCTCCCAATTCACTGGGACTCCAGTCAGATGACCAGATCGACTGTGATCCACCAAAGATCAAAATCTCAGTTTTATCCAAGTTTAACTTCAGACGGGTAGTTTTCATCCATTGAATAACCTGGGTAAAGTGAAACTTGAAGGCTTTTTTGAGCGATGGTTAGACAACTGTGTGTTATCAGCACACAAAACTAAGCTGAGGTCATAAGGCTGAATAATTGCTGCCAAAGTGGCCATGTAGGCAATCTGAAGTTGAATTTCTTAGAAGATGACATAAAAGGTGAGAGAATGATTGATTGGAGTCTCTTGGGCAAGAAAGAATTTATCCAGGTGAGGGCCAACACACAGACCCCAACTCTTTCAAGTCGCTCAATCAGAACGTAGTGAAACACTGTGTTGAATGCTACAGACAGGTTCAGCAACACCAAAGCAGCAGGATGACCATGAGCTTTTGATAAATTCAGCAGCTTCAAGCAGTGCTGATTTCATGCTGTAATCTGGGTGAAAGCCAGACTGGGTAATGTGAAGAAGCCTGTGTTGTTTCGGATAGTTAGAAAGCTGGTGATTAACTATCTTTTTTAGCATCTTTGAAGCCTCTGGTGGTACAGATATCAGAAGAACATTTGAGTAGATGGAAGAGTCTGCCGTAGATGGTTTTTAAAGTGACAAATGGGGGTGGGGTCGCACACTACTCACACACCGGCGGTGTCGCCCCTAAGGACTCTGGTCAATGTAGTAAAGTGTTCGCGATGCATCATCTTTCGATCTTCTGCTATCTTCGCTGTCTTCGCCATCCCTGGACACGTGTTTCGGGGTATTACCCCTCATCAGCAGGGATAGGTCGTGTACTGGGGTTGCCGATGGCTGCCAATATCTGCCAGGTATAGTACCACTCAGGCGCGTAGGTGCGGGATCCCAGGCTCGTCAGCCCGCTGCTCAAGGGAGCTTTAAAGTTACAAATGGGGGTGGGGTCGCACACTACTCACACACCGGCGGTGTCGCCCCTAGGGACTCTGGTCAATGTAGTAAAGTGTTCGCGATGCATCATCTTTTGATCTTCTGCTATCTTCGCTGTCTTCGCCATCCCTGGACACGTGTTTCGGGGTATTACCCCTCATCAGCAGGGATAGGTCGTGTACTGGGGTTGCCGATGGCTGCCAATATCTGCCAGGTATAGTACCACTCAGGCGCGTAGGTGCGGGATCCCAGGCTCGTCAGCCCGCTGCTCAAGGGAGCTTTAAAGTTACAAATGGGGGTGGGGTCGCACACTACTCACACACCGGCGGTGTCGCCCCTAAGGACTCTGGTCAATGTAGTAAAGTGTTCGCGATGCATCATCTTTCGATCTTCTGCTATCTTCGCTGTCTTCGCCATCCCTGGACACGTGTTTCGGGGTATTACCCCTCATCAGCAGGCATAGGTCGTGTACTGGGGTTGCCGATGGCTGCCAATATCTGCCAGGTATAGTACCACTCAGGCGCGTAGGTGCGGGATCCCAGGCTCGTCAGCCCGCTGCTCAAGGGAGCTTTAAAGTTACAAATGGGGGTGGGGTCGCACACTACTCTAATCCCTGCTGATGAGGGGTAAATACCCCGAAACACGTGTACAGGGATGGCAAAGATTTGAAGATACGGGAGAATTCGAAAGAAGATGCATCGCAGAGAACAGTACTACAGTTACCATGGTCCTTAGGGGCGATCCCGCTGGTGTATTAGCAGTGTGCGACCCCATTTTGGTGAATGTTTATGCTCCTTGGAGCTTTGAGCTGACGAGCTCGGGACCCCGCACCTGCGCGCCTTTGTGTGGTACTATACCTGGTAATATTTGGCAGCACGCAGCAACCCCAGAAGATAAGAAGATGGCCTAATCCCTGCTGATGAGGGGTAAATACCCCGAAACACGTGTACAGGGATGGCGAAGATTTGAAGATACGCGAGAATTCGAAAGAAGATGCATCGCAGAGAACAGTACTACAGTTACCATGGTCCTTAGGGGCGATCCCGCTGGTGTATTAGCAGTGTGCGACCCCATTTTGGTGAATGTTTATGCTCCTTGGAGCTTTGAGCTGACGAGCTCGGGACCCCGCACCTGCGCGCCTTTGTGTGGTACTATACCTGGTAATATTTGGCAGTACGCAGCAACCCCAGAAGATAAGAAGATGGCCTAATCCCTGCTGATGAGGGGTAAATACCCCGAAACACGTGTACAGGGATGGCGAAGATTTGAAGATACGCGAGAATTCGAAAGAAGATGCATCGCAGAGAACAGTACTACAGTTACCATGGTCCTTAGGGGCGATCCCGCTGGTGTATTAGCAGTGTGCGACCCCATTTTGGTGAATGTTTATGCTCCTTGGAGCTTTGAGCTGACGAGCTCGGGACCCCGCACCTGCGCGCCTTTGTGTGGTACTATACCTGGTAATATTTGGCAGCACGCAGCAACCCCAGAAGATAAGAAGATGGCCTAATCCCTGCTGATGAGGGGTAAATACCCCGAAACACGTGTACAGGGATGGCGAAGATTTGAAGATACGCGAGAATTCGAAAGAAGATGCATCGCAGAGAACAGTACTACAGTTACCATGGTCCTTAGGGGCGATCCCGCTGGTGTATTAGCAGTGTGCGACCCCATTTTGGTGAATGTTTATGCTCCTTGGAGCTTTGAGCTGACGAGCTCGGGACCCCGCACCTGCGCGCCTTTGTGTGGTACTATACCTGGTAATATTTGGCAGCACGCAGCAACCCCAGAAGATAAGAAGATGGCCTAATCCCTGCTGATGAGGGGTAAATACCCCGAAACACGTGTACAGGGATGGCGAAGATTTGAAGATACGCGAGAATTCGAAAGAAGATGCGTCGCAGAGAACAGTACTACAGTTACCATGGTCCTTAGGGGCGATCCCGCTGGTGTATTAGCAGTGTGCGACCCCATTTTGGTGAATGGTTTTTAAAGTGGTACTACTAGGGTGTGCTTCCAACAGTCCTTATACCTAGCCTTTGCAAGTGATTGATTAAACAGATGCTTTAGCTTTAGGTTATTGATCAGAAATGCCACTTGAGCATTCATGGGGGACACCAGGGTCAGATGATGGACTAGACCTGTAATTCAGCAAAGCTTGAAGTAAGTCCTTTAGAGAGACATAATTACATTAAGAGAATAGTAGCTCAATTGGGAACAGGGCCAATATAGCATTGAACAAAGCAAAAGATCTAAGGTATGATGGCTCAGTTACATACCTGTGTTCAGGAATGATTTAACAAATTTGGAAATGTCCTAAAGACTATTGGGGGCATCATAAATTTTACTTTTTACATTTTCAGAGCCACCGTATTGATGGGTTTATCAAGAAGGAGGCAGTTCTTTCTCCAAGTTCTTTCAAGTGCTTTCCACTAGTGTCTTTCAATCCTGAGACCATGGAAAAATGATGTAGGAAATATCGAATATCACTGCAAAGGTTTACTCTTGCACGATAATTAAGAGTTGACAAGATCAATTATTAACACAATTAATGATATCTTCCAAATATCTCTCTAAAGAGCGGGATTTGTGGCCAATGCGTGGTTGAAAACGTCTTCACTGATCTTACTCCATGCTCAGGAGGGTTTAAAGTGAGAATGCAGCAATGAGGAGTAAAGTGACATTTAAAATAAAAAAGAACAAGAAAATTATAAGATCAAGTGAGTGGGATGGATGTGCCTTTCGTGTGGGAAGTTCTGTTTTAGTATACTAGATCAAGTGTGTGCTCGAATGTTTGAGTCAAAAAAGTAATTAATTAAGATTCTGAGCAAGTAGAAAATGAATCAGTGCATGAGGCAGCAAGTTATTTGGTCATCACTATTAAAGTTGGAATACCCAAGCACAGTGGAATTGGAATATTGAACATAGTAAAGGGCAACACGATCAGTTAGACAATCATGGAACTCAGTTGAAGAGACTGAGGGAGATATATCTGTGTGCCCAAAAAAGAGCTCACTTTGGGCCCTCCAGAAGCTCATGCAGAGAGTCAGTGTGCCTGTAATTCTTCCGTTTCATGTTCTTGTATTTTGTTGTAGATGTTTTATGACCGAGAGCATAATCAAGTGTAGTCTTGATAAAGAAGGTTTAAACAATACCACACCTTCGAAACGTGTCGACGCCAGTGTGCCACAAACCCAACGCTCTCAAACTCATCCCAAATACTTATGAATTATGATAGATTGGGTGGTTTGTGTATAGTCTTTTGCTAGTGGTTATGGAAATTAATGACAAAAAATGTTAATGTCTCATTGTATCTCTCGGACCAATTTTTAGAGTATTAATTGTGTTATTTTTTTGTGTTAGGTATTTTTCCTTATGTTTTAATGAAGTGTGTTTAACTTTGTAGCACTATTTTTAATAAAATCAATATATCGACGCATTTACTGTGAGTTTCTGTGCCAACACTCAGGTCATTGGTATGGTAGAGTGACTGTTTTGACTGAATGGTATGGGATACTTCCCTGATTAATTGAATGGTATTAGTATGTGGGGTTTAAGATTGTGGTAGGAGTTTCTGTTAATCCCAGAGGACGCTCACTTTTGAATTCTGGTTCGAACCCTAGTCCTTTGGGTGTCAAAGGGTCCCTCTCTTTAAGAAATTTTTAGGTAGAGACCTAACACTCATATGACACACGGAGAAGGACTGACTTTTGGGTTCCAGACGCTTTGGGCCAGAGTGAGTATTGGGCTCACATCAAACATGAGTGGGCGTGCAGGCTCAAGCGGGAACGACAACTGAACATTGGTAGTAGCACAGTTGAACAAGCATTGAAAATGCAATAGGTCTCGCCCTCCTTTAAGTGAAAGCAATTCAGTTTGTAATTAGGTGGCTTTTTAGCTTTGCTTTTATTAGTGTTTTTTAAACTGTCATATACAAAACATGGATATGTATGCATATATGTATATGTATGCAAGCATTTATATTTGTATTTATATAGATATGCAGATGTATATATATATATGTTTATATATGTATGTATGTATATAAATATACACATACACATACATATATATAAATGCATATGCATATATATGCATATATATATATATACATATATATGTGCGCGTAGAGAGGTAGAGAGAGGTAGAGGTAGAGAGGTAGAGGTACAGAGGTAGAGGTGTAGAGAGTAGTAGAGAGAGAGGTAGATAGAGAGGTAGAGGGAGAGGAAGAGAGTAGAGTAGAGGGTGAGTAGAGAGTGAGTAGTAAACAGTAGAGAGTGAGTAGTGTAGAGTGAGTAGTAGAGAGTAGTAGAGAGTGAGTAGTCGAGAGTGAGTAGTAGAGATGGAGTAGCAGAGAGTAGTAGAGAGTGAGTAATTGAGAGTGAGTAGTAGAGAGTAGTAGAGAGTGAGTAGTAGAGAGTGAGTAGTAGAGAGAGTGATTAGTAGAGAGTAGTAGAGAGTATGTAGTAGAGAGTAGTAGAGTGAGTAGTAGAGAGTAGTAGAGAGTGAGTAGTAGAGAGTTGTAGAGCGCAGAAGGGAGTGAGTAGTAGAGAGTAGTAGAGAGTGAGTAGTAGAGAGTGAGTAGTAGAGAGTAGTAGAGAGAGTAGAGAGTAGTAGAGAGTGAGTAATAGAGAGTGAGTAGTAGAGAGTGAGTAGTAGAGAGTGAGTGTAGTAGAGTAGTAGAGAGTTAGTAGTAGAAAGCAGAGAGTAGTAGAGAGTGAGTAGAGAGTAGAGAGTAGAAGAGAGTGAGTAGTAGAGAGTGAGTAGTAGAGTGTGAGTAGTAGAGAGTAGTAGAGAGTAATAGAGAGAGGGCAGTAGAGAGAGAGTAGTAGAGGGAGAATAGTAGAGAGTGAGTAGTAGAGAGAGGTAGAGAGGTAGATAGAGAGAGACAGGCTCTGCAGATGAAACCATGCCTCTGTCTCCAAGGGACATCTGTGTCACTGCCCCAGGGCAGAAGCTCTAAAAGAAAAGAGCAGAAGTGAAAGCACAGCGAGGCCAACAAATGGAGGGCCAGGGCTGCTTAATGGATCGGGGAGGAGATGGGGGGACTATTCTTTCACTGAGCACAATTGTGCCTTGGCTGGGGTTTAAATGACGCTTCTCTGGAGTAAACTAAAACAAAACAATAAACGGGAGGAAGAAGGAGTAAAGACAATCCAGTGGCAAAGTGAGCAAGGGACTCACGTCTGAGCATACCCTGCCACACTTATGGCGGCCAAAGCGGTACAAAAGGGGGTGTTGATAGACGGAGCATCAGAACCAATCAAACACTCACACCCAGTCAAAAGATCTGGGTTTATCCATCACCGTTCTTTAGCCCACTCTGCCACCCCAGTTCAGACATGGCTATATGCAAATCAGTCTGACCCTTTGCCTCATGGGAACAGTCCAGCCCGAACTGCCAAGTCATGCCTTCCCTGGACCGGAAATAAGCTTCCGAGGACCGGTTTCTGGCATTTCAGCCATCTTCAGCCCGGCTTGCTTGAATCCAGTGGCAAAGTGAGCAAGGGACCCACGTCTGAGCATACCCTGCCACGCTTATGGCAGCCAAAGCGGTACAAAAGGGGGTGGTGATGAACGGAGCATCAGAACCAATCAAACACTCACACCCAGTTAAAAGATCTGGGTTTGATCCATCACCGTTCTTTAGCCCACTCTGCCACCCCAGTTCAGACATGGCTATATGCAAATCAGTCTGACCCTGTGCCTCATGGGAACAGTCCAGCTCCAACTGCCAAGCCATGCCTTCCCTGGACCGGAGAAAAGCTTCCGAGGACCGGTTTCTGGCATTCCAGCCGTCTTTAGCCCGGCTTGCTTGAATCCAGTGGCAAAGTGAGCAAGGGACTCACGTCTGAGCATACCCTGCCACACTTATGTCGGCCAAAGCGGTACAAAAGGGGGTGTTGATGGACGGAGCATCAGAACCAATCAAACACTCACACCCAGTCAAAAGATCTGGGTTTGATCCATCACCGTTCTTTAGCCCACTCTGCCACCCCAGTTCAGACATGTCTATATGCAAATCAGTCTGACCCTGTGCCTCATGGGAACAGTCCAGCCCGAACTGCCAAGCCATGCCTTCCCTGGACCGGAAACAAGCTTCCGAGGACCGGTTTCTGGCATTCCAGCCGTCTTCAGCCCGGCTTGCTTGAATCCAGTGGCAAAGTGAGCAAGGAACTCACGTCTGAGCATACCCTGCCACACTTATGGCGGCCAAAGTGGTACAAAAGGGGGTGGTGATGGACGGAGCATCAGAACCAATCAAACACTCACACCCAGTCAAAAGATCTGGGTTTGATCCATCACCGTTCTTTAGCCCACTCTGCCACCCCAGTTCAGACATGGCTATATGCAAATCAGTCTTACCCTGTGCCTCATGGGAACAGTCCAGCCCGAACTGCCAAGCCATGCCTTCCCTGGACGAGAAACAAGCTTCCGAGGACCGGTTTCTGGCATTCCAGCCGTCTTCAGCCCGGCTTGCTTGAATCCAATGGCAAAGTGATCAAGGGACTCACGTCTGAGCATACCCTGCCACACTTATGGCGGCCAAAGTGGTACAAAAGGGGGTGGTGATGGACGGAGCATCAGAACCAATCAAACACTCACACCCAGTCAAAAGATCTGGGTTTGATCCATCACCGTTCTTTAGCCCACTCTGCCACCACAGTTCAGACATGGCTATATGCAAATCAGTCTGACCCTGTGCCTCATGGGAACAGTCCTGCCCGAACTGCCAAGCCATGCCTTCCCTGGACCGGAAACAAGCTTCCGAGGACCGGTTTCTGGCATTCCAGCCGTCTTCAGCCCGGCTTGCTTGAATCCAGTGGCAAAGTGAGCAAGGGACTCACGTCTGAGCATACCCTGCCACACTTATGGCAGCCAAAGCGGTACAAAAGGGGGTGGTGATGGACGGAGCATCAGAACCAATTAAACACTCACACCAGTTAAAAGATCTGTGTTTGATCCATCACCGTTCTTTAGCCCACTCTGCCACCCCAGTTCAGACATGGCTATATGCAAATCAGTCTGACCCTGTGCCTCATGGGAACAGTCCAGCCCGAACTGCCAAGCCATGCCTTCCCTGGACCGGAAACAAGCTTCAGAGGACCGGTTTCTGGCATTCCAGCCGTCTTCAGCCCGGCTTGCTTGAATCCAGTGGCAAAGTGAGCAAGGGACTCACATCTGAGCATACCCTGCCACACTTATGGCGGCCAAAGCGGTACAAAAGGTGGTGTGGAGTGCAAAGAAACGATGGATTTAGGCCCAGATCTCTGTACTGGGGTGAATGTATGACATAGTTCTGCATTCTGTCCATCAATTGTTGTTTTTGCATTTGTCACCCCGAGTGGGATGGGTATGCTCAGACGTGAGTCCCATGCTCTCCACACCACTGGAGTCAAGCTATCCTGGCTGAAGACGGCTGATAGCCAGAAACCGGTCCTAGGATGCTTGATTCCGGTCCAGGAAAGACATGGCTTGGCAGTTCGGGCTGGACTGTTCCCATGAGGCACAGGGTCAAGGCTGATTTGCATATGGCCATGTCTGAACTGGGGTGGTGTGGAGTGCAGAAAAACGATAGATTTAGGCCCAGTTCTCTGTACTGGGGTGAATGTATGACATTGTTCTGCATTCTGTCGATCAATTGTTGTTTTTGCCTGTGTTATATAGGGCCTAGCCAATATGAGCATGACTGTCAGGAAAAAACTGAAGAAAAACTAGAGCTCACTCTGCTCCAAATGGCACCTCTAAGTACACCCTCCGCTGCAGGTACGAATTTCCTCCTTGCTCTTAAACCACAGTCCTCCACATCACACAACTATTAAAATGTTAAAACTTGCATCTTTTTAAAGTGACAGAATGAGCAAAATATGCAAAGTTAGCATCAAAGTCGAGAAACTTCTGTTTACAACGTGCCTTTCTGATGATATCATATGCCATCAGGAAGGCAGTAGGCTAACATGAATCCGATCTGGGATGTGTCCAGGAGCTTGCGAAGTGCTCTGTTTGCTTGGGAGACCTGAGATTTGTGTTTCAGACCCACAATGTCTCTGAATGCTGCTGTTTAGGTTCATTCTGAAACAAGTTCAAGTGTCTTGCCAAGTTTTGTGCAATCACATTCAGATGGTGCTGCTACGAGCACATTTTCCTCTGAGGTGAAATAAAGTCACTGGAAGGGGGTTCTTTTTCAGCTTGTGTTCATTGCAAAGATGCTAATAAAATGTACTATAACAAATGAAACATGCACGTTTTATTCTGCTCCCCCTATAACTGCCACCATGTGGATCTACATGAAGTTAAATACACTAGAACCTACCTGGTCTGACCAAGAAACTGTCACATTTAATGCTGATTCGTCAAATAGCAGCACAATTATAACCAAAGCAAAGCAGTCATTTTCTTTAAACTGAGACTTAGCCATACCTACAGAGCCACTATTTCCACCTCTGCATTGGACAGTTTTTGCAAGGTAAATTGTGTGTGGCACCATAGATTGATTTGTGATCAAGGAAAAGCAGCCTAAAGACGTAGTGTTGTTATTTGGCCATAAATACATATTCATATGTGTACGGGTATAAGAATGGTGTATGAATTATTTAGGCTAAAGATAAGACAATATAATCGTGTAGGAACCAGGCAGTTGCTTAGCAAGGAGGTCAAATGGGTGGTCCTCCCCGGGCGGCATGAGTTTTGTGGACAGCGGCCTCCCATCCTGGCTCTTACCTGCAGCCGTTGCTGGATCGCAAATGTAGGACTTGCCATTCTACCCCCCGCACCCCCCTCCTCCTACATGTGCAGGCCACAGGGCGGCAAACGCAGGGGCCACCACAGGAACCAAGTAAAGTTGCTTTAGCCTAAGAGATGCAGGCAACTGCAGAATCCACTCTAGTTTTTGATGTGAGACAATACTCCTTGAATATGATCTGTTTCTTCTGAGAGAACAGTAGGAGGGGTAGAAACACAATTGGTAACCTTGGGTGGAGGAAGGCTGAAAGCAACGATGCTGACCTTTGCTCCAAAGCGCATATAACTGGACTACCAAGCAAAGTATGCACTTCATGGATTATTTTGATAAGTTATATAACTTTTCTACGTTAGCTGAGAGCCATTCTAGAATGATAAATTTAAAAAACAAAAGTATGCGGGCCCTTGCAGAAATCATTTAAATAAATTAAAACATAGAAATAACAGTCATGTGCTGTATGTAAACTTGTGGGTCTAAGACACTACTGGGAGGGAATGTAGGCCTTGAGACTTTTTAAGAGCGATACCAGTGAACAACTAGCCTTTGCAGTATATTGGTATCTGCATTGTGCGTGGAAACTAAGGAAGAAGCCCTTTGATAAAATGTCACCATGATAACTACACTGCAGACTAAAACTCAAACAGGCCTTCCCGTGTCCGCTCTCCCCTCTTATACCTAGGATATTGACTGACGCCTATCTCATTGTCTGTTTTTAGGTTGACATATGTAAGCTTTTTATATTTATAATATTGATATCTTCCTTTTTTAGATATATTATCGACATGGTCACGATCAACTGCATTATTAATAATGATCTGTTAGCTGTTTTCTGTCCCTTTTTAACTGGTTTAATCTGTATTACCTCATGTGTATTAATTTTTGCATGTATGAGGATCTTTGAAACTGTTTATTTATGTAAACGTTTTATGGCTCGGTGCCGAAATAAAATATATCTATCTATCTAAAAGTCATGTGCTAAAAGAAAAAGGAAACAATTGTTTTTTGATGTCACAAGTGGAAGAATACAGCTAGGCTTTCCTGTTTTCAGTTTCTATTTTTGGTAAATTCTGGTGGGGTTTTTTCAGTGTTTTCATTATCTTAAAAAACAGTTGTTATCAGTGGTTACACTTTTTTGCGCAACTAAAAACAGCAGAAAAAGTGTTTTTGCTGTGTTTATGGAACGTTTTGCTTTTATTATTGCTTGCTTTCTGCACTGAAAGAACATGGTATATAGACAGCGTACTTATAGTGTATATGAGGTCCAAATAGATTTTTGCAAATTAATCTTATTGTAGTACACCATACAATACTTCTTCAGTGAGTCTTTGGGTCATGTGCGCTCGCTCTTTCCTTCCCATGTAAACTTCTGTGAAAATACCCACTCAGCATTCTTAGCCCATTGGGCTGAGAACCATCAGCTAAGGGACACAGTTGGGATGACTGTTTCTTTGATGCCACATTAAGCACGAAATGATAAATATTTGCGTTTTAGTTCCTGTGCATTAGAAACCAGTGCACCAGTGTGGACTAAAAAGTCAATAGCATCCCTCATTAACTCTTAAGATTGTAAAGATGCTTTCAGCATACCATCTAACAAGTGGCAAGGATCTACTACAGGGAATCACTTCAGCTCGGGTATCAATTTTGACAGGTCATCAAACAACTTTTTTATATACGTAGCTGAATCACTGCAAATACAAACAATATCACTCCAATCTTTGTTGAACTTGGAAAGAACTTTTTTTGCAGAGCATTACAAGTGACACTGCGTTCCATGTTTTCCAAAAGTCTGGTGTCATGTTTTCAGCACTATCCCAGATGCTTGGTGATATATATACTTGTCACTATACCTTGCATTGAATGTTTAAAGCCTGAGGTGTTGGCAATTCACCTACTATCAATACTGACCCACTAGAAATTATCGTCTGATGTATTAATGGTTTTTACCCATTCTCTGTGGGTAAATGTGATGACACATATTAGGAAAGATTTTTATGAAACCAGCCATTTTACCTATCGGCAAAAGAATCAAATGCAGCCAAAATATCAAATAGGAGTTTGATATTTCCTGATTCTCTATAGTTTATAAAATAATTAAACTAGACCTAAAACATGAAACTAAACCCTGCATCTTTAGACCAAAGGCCACAAAACTGAAAAAGTAAAAGGAAGAAGAAACAATATTTGAGTGGCATCCCTAAAGAACAAAAGACAAGCAGAATAATGTTAGCCAGTCTTTCTTACTGCTACTTGTATAACAAAGTTACATTGTATTGACCCCTTCAGGAAGAAAAACATGACTTTCACTCTCTTTTTCCTTTCTTTGAAAGGCATTTAGTTTGTGGTTGTCCAGGTGTTTTATCAGTGTTTATATGTTTTCACCGGTGAGGGCTATTTTTCTTTCAGTGGGGTTTTATCAGTTATTATAGGTTTAAACCTAAAACCCCAAAGTCTAAATACAGCTCATCTAAACAAGACCATGGTAAAAATCCATTCTACAGGTGGTTCAACAAAACAAGAATGTGAAGAACCATCGAACTGAGATAGACAAGTAAGCCATTCAGTCAGGAGCAAAGGGCTGACTCAAAGCCCTCTCTGTGCATTATTATATTGTAGACAATGGATCTTTGATAACAGGCTGCTTAACCTGTGTGTAGACAAGATCTAATCAAAACACTTGCATACTATGGAGATGGATGTTAACTGTCCTTTCATTGCAAGCCTAGTAATCATATGATTTTTATTTCATTAATAAATCAACAGGTGCATTTCTTGCTTAGGTCTGATTATGGATTCGCTTAGATTTTATATATAGAGCATTTGGTATTTTACCTTTTGTTCTTCATAGGCATCTTTCAAGCTGACATAGTTGGTAAGTGCCCTCATAGCAATAGGCAGTTTTCCAATTGTTTTCAGGTCTATGGGTCGTTTATGTGCTGTGATGATAAGCGTGTTCATCCACCAGTAGGTTGCCTTTGAAAGCAAATTAACAAACGGCTGAAGAAATCGCACACCTAGGTCTTGCAGATCTTCTGGGGGTTTCGCTTTCTGAGGGTTCATCAAAAATACATATCTCTGAAAAGGAAATTAACAAATGATTAATTGAAATTAGAGCTGCTTTGACTTGGAATTTAACTTACCACAGCTGCAATCGTGCAACACGATCTGACTCACAATTATACACAAGCATGGATGCTGAAAAACAGAAAATGACTTGAAAAGGTTGCGTCCAAGGGTTTTGCCTCTTCCAACTCCACACTTTGTGTCAATAGCCAAAGCAGCAGGCGGCAGTAATTTGCCACCTATACCCAGTATCTTGCATGTAATCACATGTCACTCACAACCAATGGATTAGAAGCTGTGTCTTAATTATCTTAGTCCTGTATGGTAAGCCAAATGGCAGGCAAACTACTGTGTTTTAAATAATTTAGAGAATATCTAGCAAATTTTTCAAGATGCCATCATGTACTCCAACTGCCCCAAATATCACAGGATGAGTTTTGATCATCAGAAGAGGAATAATCTTCTTCAACTCATATAATTGGTCAATGTATTTCTTGGAGGCTGCTGTCACTTGGAGTTGGCTGTCAACTTAGCATTTTGAAGGGCCACTATCTTCTTTAGCTTGGCTAATGTGTTGTCTAAAATAAGGTAAGGAGGAGGGTGATGTAGACCAGGGATGATGTGCGTTTGGTGCCAAAGTGTAAATGTGTTAGTAACTGTATTTACGTTGAAATAAAGTTGTCCACATCGAGCAGACAGATAACATTTCACCTATTTCAGTTGTGCCATTAACCAATTCTAACCAAGACGAACTAATAGAGCTCCCTTGTAAGTGGATCTGGCACGCATAGAGTCTTCAGTGCACTATAACTTTCCAAACTGAACTGTGGAAATTTTGAAACAATGGCACAATAACAAGTGTATATCCAAAATAGCTCTCCTCGAGACTTTGTATTGACTATAAAGTATTAAATTATCCGAAGGGAAACAGCCATTAAAGCTAGAAAATGTAGATGATGAAGTGAAAGTAACTCATATTTCCAGGACAAATAGCTGCTATGTTCAGGGATAGTGATCTTAGGAATGCCCTATCGGCCAACAATCCATTCAATGAAGTCATTTTCACAAAGAATGATGGTCAAATTTCCATTAAAAGCCACCATTTAAAATTATTTCTGACTTAATGATGCACAATAGAGCTTTTTTTACCCATAAGCAGGATTAACATACATGTCAGTTCATCAATATCAAACCTAAAGTAGTATTTAGAGGTTGGTGGATCGGGGCATCCACCAAAATGGGATGGATGTCCCATTCACTCTAATTACAGTTATAAAGTCTCCATGAATTCTAAGTAGAATGGAAGGAACAGCACCATTTTTGGTGAATGTTATGCACCTGCTCAACGCTAAATAATGTTTTTAAAAGTTAAGTGTCCCAGCTCCTTCCATCTTATTTTTGGGCCTAAATGTTTTCAATGTTACACGGAAATTTCAGCAACTTCAAAATGCCAGAGAAATCGAAAAACTTTGTTTTACAGTTACAACAAAGCCATTTTCAAACCCATATATATTGACCCTTTCTTTTGCCTAGATTTTGTGCATAAAACAAAGTCAAAATAAGAGTGTGTCAGTTTCATTTAGTAGCCTTTGAATCCCTTAGACATTCCAGGACTGTAATATAATAGCGTTAGTAATGCAAGTTTTCCCTTGATGGCACAACCCTTAGGCCAGAATTGCATAGTGTGGCTTGGAGCAGGAGCCTCAGTGATCATGTTCAATCTGCCCACCTTTCCTGACCTAGCAACCAATCAATCAATCAATCAAGAGAGTTGTAAAGCGTGCAGCTACTCAAAGAGTGTTCTGGCACCAGCTGACAAGTTGACCACCCAAACCAAAGACAAATGACTGATATGCTTATTGAAACAAAAAGATGTTAATGTTGCATTTGAAAGCGTGCTAATCTTTCATCACCTGTAGGTTAAAGGGAGGGCATTCCACACCATGGCAGACAGAAAAGAGAATGAGGTACCATCCCATCTTTTCCTCTTGCTTGACGAGACACCTGCCAGCACAGAGCCGAAGGAGCAGATGGTTCTCACAGGATGATATGGAGTAAGCCTATTGGCCAAATACACAGGGCCTGCATGATAAAAGGCTCTATGAGCCCGTGTGAGACCTTTGAACCATATTCACTCCTTCAACGGCAGCCAATGAAACTCCTCAAGGTGCTGACGAATATCAATTAATTTTTAATAAAAGCCATGCCGCAGCATGCTGTACCAACTGAAGTCTCCTCAGCTGGTATGCCGAAAGACGCTAGTAAAGAGAGATGGCATAACCGAGCCGACTGGTGATGAGGGTATGTAGAAAGTACTTCTGAGACTGTATTGGAAGTAGGTGCAGAAATCTCTTTATAGACTTAAGAAGTCCAAAACAGGATCCCACCACATCAGCCACCTGTGGGCCAAAGGAACTTTGATTATTAAACTTCTCCCCTAAATTCTGCGCTCGCGTGGCAGAGACTGGGCAGGGTGTGGTGTGTGTGCCATTTAGCAAGATCTCTGTTTTGCTCACCTTGCACTGTAAATTACGTGATGCATCCAATTGAAGATAACAATTAAACAGGTCCTAAACCTGCTGAAGGCATTTGGTGAGTTCATGTCGAGAGTAAGGAGAATCTGAGTTTCACCGTCATAAGACACAATCTGGACGCCGAAAGACTTCACCAATGTGGCTAAGGGACTCATATAAATATTAATATGCGTTGGGTACAGGGCAAAGCCTTGACTAACCCCAAACTTTAATGGTTTGGGAGCACAGGCAAATGGTGCCATCCAAACTGATTGTCTACTGTCAGACAGAAGCGAACAAATCAAAGCCAATGCGGATCCACTCACACCTATGTTTTCTAGCCAATGCAGGAGAATGGGGTGAGACACAATATTAAAGGCCACAGATAGATGAAGAAGTAACAATGCAACCTGTTTCCCTTGGTCTACAGCCAGGTTGATGGTGTAAGTGACCTCCACTAAGGTGGATTCTGTACTTAAGCAGGGGAGGGAACCTGATAGAGACGGGGCAGGAGCTTGCCTTCTTCTACATAATTCAACAATTGGCGATTGATCAGCTTCTCCAATATCTTAGCGGAGGAAGGCAGTAAAGAGATAGGTCTGAAGTAGTCAGAATAGATCTATCTGCAGATGGCTTCTCCGTAAGGGAATCAATTAAGTTTGTTCCCAACATCTAGGTACAGTAGCCAAAAGAATGGAAGTATTTCAGAGACGGTTAACATCATGCGTGCGGCGCATTTTCCCGCTGTGCGCTGAGGTTTTTAAAAACCCGCGGTTCATGACGAGCTCAGCTCGTCATTAGCGTACGAGAGGTGTACCTCATGACGAGTTGAGCTCGTCATCAGCGTCGAAGGGGTTAAGGATGGGTTTGATGGACATAAGACTGGCTGTAAGAATGTGAGGTGGACAAAGATCATCTGGAGAGCCAAACTTACATGCTTTCAAGGCCTGGTCAGACTCCTCCATAGATATAGGAACAAACTTCAGCAGAGAACACAAAGGATGACATCGCTATCAGATCACCCATCCAACTTATGTCTGGGGAGGCATCTGGATTTGTGATGTTAGGTGTTTCCATAATGCCATTATATTTACCATCAAAGATATCGACAGCTGTTCACACAGATTGGGAGCTGCCTCTAAAGGGTTAAGGATAGCATCAGGGTGGGAAAACTTTTTAACAATTTAAAAAATCTCTAAATTTATTGCCTGACTCAGAAATTTTACTGACAAAGAAGCCAGCTTGAGCCCCCTTGATCGACCAATAGTGCTTTGTTACATTGTTGCTTGTCTGGAAGAACATCATTCTTTTTCTATCCTGATGCCAGAGCCCTAAGCTCCTCATTAAACCAAGGAGCAGAAGGGAGTCGGCTCTTGGAACTGGCAGCCTGCTGCATCTTGACAGGAGCTATAGTGTTTGCCATGAGCAGCAACCATGCTTTGACAGTCTGAGAGTCAGCCTCGATATCTCCACTCATAGTTGCAGTAGTGTCACCAAGGATGGATGCTAAATCCAAACTAGAAACTTTAGACCAGTTTCTTTAGGGTAAAGAAGGCGTACGCCTTCTGCTTAGAGGAACATGGGCAACAGTTAAAGCATAATGAATGATGAAGACAATTGAAAAACTAGGGTCGAGGACATGACCTGCAAAATGAGTAGGTTGATTTCCAAATTGTCTGATATTCCATGAGGCCATGCTCTCAAGAAGTGATCTACCTTGTGGGTCAGAGACCTTATCCAGATGTAAATTCAGGTCACCTAAGAGAGTGAAATTGGAAAATGTCAAAAGGTATTTGGATAAACACTCTTCCAGTGAGGACCGAAACTCTCCCGCATAGCCCAGGGGTCAACAGACTACAGCTCAAGCCAAGGATTAATTGGCCGGAAGTGACAGACAAATGGCAAGTGATTCCTGTCCCTGTAAATCCGATAGCTCACGAGAGACACTGTATGACGCTCTATTTAAACAAAATAGCTACACCCACCTCTTTTTCCTACTCTGTGTCAGTGAAGCATTGTGTGTCCCCCTAGCATCGCCACCGTGACGTCAGGGGCCGAGCTATTCGACATCCATGTTTCAGTAAGGAAGAGAATATCAAACCGTTCCTCCATGATTAGGTCAAAAATATGCAGAGCATGTTTGTGAAGAGAGCGCTCAGCTCGTTGACCAGTGATGCCCGGATCTCTAAAGAAAGACCTCCCTGATTGCATAGTATGGCAAGAAGGAATATAAAAGGAACTGTCAGCCTTATCTTGTCCTGGCAGATGACATGCACAGTAATCCCACACACCGGGTAAGGTTTTGCACAATGTTAAACACATACCTCTGAAGTGAGATCATGAAAGTAAAGAGAGATGTTCAGAAGAGGAATAAGACAGACGCCGACCATGAGCATGGGTAAAATGGGCAGTATGGCTGGTGCTAGGCTTGGGCAGAGAGCAGATGGGTGCAGACGGACTTGCAAAAAAAATTACAAAAAGTATTATTCCAATGAATTGTCAATTTACCTGCATTAAGAGTGTTCTTAGTTTCTAGGCCTCATTCCTCTTTTCAATACAGGAGGAATCCAGTGGCGGATCCTCGGCTAAGGTGGAGGAGCGTCGCCCCACTCCTATTGCAGCAGTGAAAAAAAGAAAAGGATAATAACAAGACGGTATTATCATTTTCTTTTTCTTTCATAGGGCAGGGCCGACTCTCTGATGGCAGAGCAGGGGAGTAGTGGTTTGCACTCCTCTAAGTGCACTTGAAAGTTTGGCTGGGCCTCTAGGGCCGGCCAAACTGTCAGGCGCACTTGGCGTGTTCTCCATTGGGCTGTGTTGCACAGCCCTGCAGAGAACATGCCCAGCCTTCCCAGGCACTGCCTGAGCATTCAAACAGGATGCTCAGGCCAATCATGACGCTGCTCCTGAAGCATCGTGATTGGCTGGGAGAACCCGGAAGCCTGATTGCTCTGGTGCTTCTAGCAGAGGAGGAGAGGCATGCGATGGCAGGTGAGGCGTGTAGCAGAGAGGGTAAGGTTTTTGTTTTTATTTTTGTTTAACATCCCCCTTCCTCCGCACCACTCCCATTCCAAGCGAGCTGCCACTGTAGGAATCCTTGCTGTGCTAATTTCTGATCGTTCATGGCAAGATTATCTCCCGGTGCTCTACCATTCAGAATCGCTGGGTGAAGTTCAGATTTAGGATATAACACTTGTATGTCTCAATTTTTAACATTAACCAGACTTTCAATGCGACTCATTATCGAAGTTAAGACAGTTGTTTCTTTTAGTCTTCCTACCTTAGCTGGTTGAAATTGTAAGAACCATACCTATGCCCCGTCAGGACCTAGGTCCATCCTAGTGATTTTGCTCATGTCTGCCTATAGAGAGAACAATAGAAAGTAAAGCTTTTACACCCATTGGTACTTTTGAAAAACTGAGGGAGATTCCTGCGGTCATCTCCTCGGCTGTCCAGACAAACAGCATAACAGTGATACACGTAGTGCATTTTGAGTTCTTCACGCACACTGACATTACTCCACTGCAACCTATAGTTCACTTTTCAGTTGGTGCAGGTGAGTTAGAGTGGTGCAGTCTGCTGAGGCTCCTTCCACCTGCTTCCTTCTCTTTTCTTCCTCTTGTCTCTTGCATGGAGCCGGGACAGAGTTGGGCGATGGGAGCGAGCAGAATGGAGTCTGCTGTACAGAGAAAGTGCTATAAGTAAAGCAGGTCTGGTTAGATTGTATTTCTCTGTTTAAGTGAAACTCCCTGAGCCTCTTCCATGCCATATCACCGACATGGGCCACAGTGAAAAGTCAAGTTTGCTAGAATTCATGGTACACCCGGTTGAATGTACTGGACAGGTTGAGCAGAACTACAATGCTTTCTGTGCGTAATTGCCCATGAACAACTGAGCATCCCAGACTCCCAGCAGGAAGCTCAATATTTATTCACCAATGTGGAACTCCTGCTAGGTCGGTGCCGAACGATGTGTTGAATCCAGAAGGTTATGCAGTTGAACAACCACCGGTTTCTCTATCACTTTTAGCTAGGTGGATATTGGTTGCAGGCGGGATCCCCACAAAAATCATCTCTACTACCTAACCATGAATATCCACACACACATTGATGACTCCAAATTTAGCACACTGTAACCAAAGCAAATTATCACAGCCATTTCACACACAATAATACACAACAGAACTCGCATTGAACGTGATAACGTGTGCTCTAAGCCATAAATCATATCTCACAACAGCTTATATATCACCTACCACAAAATGAAAAAAATACACATCCAAAACCACATTAAATTAGAATTCAAAATGATGAGACAAATGTTTAATTTCCCAAATATTTGTTTCCTTCTCAGCCTAGCTCAGGAAGGCACAGTGGAATGTCAAATCCATTGTCACAATGCATTAAGGATTCAATTAGAGCTCTGTATTTTGCTTCTTGGTGGAAATCAGCTAGAACTGTAATGGATTCAAAGCTTGTGGCCAAATCTAACGTTAAATTCAACTCTAAATGTATTGATTGTGTTGAGTTTCTACGTAAATGGATATTGAACTATGGTATATGACAATGTTTTCTACTTCCATATTCATGGGTAATTAATTTATACAAATGTGCTTCTTGTTATTAGATCTATTTGGTTTATGGGACCAATTGTCCATTTTAATGCCCCAAGGGATTGTTGCTGTTTAAGTAAAAAGGTTAAAGAGATCCCGTTATTTACGACTGCCATTGGTTGCAAGGAGAGTGTCATAGATCGCTAAGGCAGTCTTTCAATGTTGCTCTTGATGGAAACTGCATGATATACCCTCAGTGGAAAAAATGTACGATGACCAGCTGATATGTTTTTTTACACTGGGGTTACAGGCAGCAGATGTAGCCTAGTTGCTAGAGCTGCGGAGTGTGGAACCTCGCTAGGCAGGTTTCAATCCTGTCCTCGTCACTTGTCTCAATGGTATATGACTCTGGGCAAATCACTGAATCTCCCTGTGCCTAAGATTGGGGCCAAACGGGGGAGGGGGGAAGACAACAGCACCGACCAGAGACTCCAAATTTGGTGTGATAAAGGCCGCTTTATTGGAAGCAGGTGCACCCTACACAATGAAAACCCTTGGCCTGTGCCGTACAAAACTAGGCCTCACTAAATATGTACATTCCTGACAAAACTCCCACCCCCTCCCCTAAACTGGTTCCCCCAATCCACAAACAGTAAACAATTAGCAAAAACGTCAATTTGCCTCTCCACCTGTCTAAATGCTTTATTGTGCTTGACCTACCCCCCGTTAATCCAAAACAGATCTCGTACACTTCCCCCATATATTAGGAAGAACCGCCCCCAAAGGCAGAAAATCACCACCACACCTGCTCCAGCGACACAACAAAAACCACACAACCTTCAAACAAGCTCCAATGCACCGGCCCCCAAGAAAACTCCTTCCAAAAGACATCCCCGCCACCACAAAAAACCCCACTCCACCATGAAAAACAGCAAACAACCCAGCCCAAGACCCCCCGGGACAAGATTTGAACCCCTCCCCCCTTTTTCAACTGCAAGAAAAAACCCAGGGAGGGAGGGCGGGAAAATAATTTTATCTGCCACCCGCAGCCCGGCTGCCGTGACACTCCCACGGAAATGGTGGCCTGTGACGCAAAATGGCTGGCTTTAAAGGCAACCAGCCCAAAAGCAGCCCAAATTAGCCCAACCCAGCCCAAGGCTACCAAAACCAGCCCAAACCAGCCCTCGTACGGTGCTGGCACTACTGCCCACCCCCCCCCCCGGCCCCAAAACCTCCCGGGGGTGACAGGCCTCCCGCTGGTCGGCCGCCCCCCCAAAGCCCTATTGGGGCCAAACGGGGGAGGGGGGGGGAAGACAACAGCACCGACCAGAGACTCCAAATTTGGTGTGATAAAGGCCGCTTTATTGGAAGCAGGTGCACCCTACACAATGAAAACCCTTGGCCTGTGCCGTACAAAACTAGGCCTCACTAAATATGTACATTCCTGACAAAACCCCCACCCCCTCCCCTAAACTGGTTCCCCCAATCCACAAACAGTAAACAATTAGCAAAAACGTCAATTTGCCTCTCCACCTGTCTAAATGCTTTATTGTGCTTGACCTATCCCCCGTTAATCCAAAACAGATCTCGTACACTTCCCCCATATATTAGGAAGAACCGCCACTCGAAAGGCGTGCTAACGGCTTTCGACCCCCCCCTAGGACTACTGCCTTTCGTGTATCTGCACCCCCCAGTGGCCTAATCCAGAGTCTCCTTCAAGTGTATCAATAAGCTCCATTCCGTACTACCAGGTGTACCCCTTCTTCCTGAAAATCCACTGCCCCGCACCTACTCTCCGGGTGCTCCATCCTTTTAACCTGATTTTTCCTCCAAAAGCCCTTATTTCCATGAAAGTTCCTCCGGGCCTATCCATTGCCGCAGGCCTCTCAACCCCCCTCCAAACCTGCCTCTGACCTAAAATCCGACCAATTTACAAAAAACCCCGCCTGCCTGCGCCGAATCTCTAACAGGTCCCTCTTCCCTCGTTTAAACCAGCGCCAACCCTCGCCGTAACCAAGGCCTCATCCGGCACACTCTCTCCTTTACCACTGCACACAAGCCGGCACGACGCATCCCGCGCCTGCCCCTCCACCGTGCCACTGACCACGAAACAACCTGCTCTCCAACTCCAACCTCGACCAAAACCTCCGCCCAACCATCCAACAACTACGTCCCTCATTTCCCGCCGATGGCGACTCGTCACCCCGCCCTCAAAGCCCACCTGAACCGCACCATAGGCACACCAGGAAATGCCCCACGAACGCCTGACCCCACCAAACTTCCCTTATCCCCGCCGACCACCGTATTCAATGATGCAGCAGCGCCAACCCGCCAGCGTCCGACCCCAACGACGACGTTGCCCTCCCTGTCCTCCGGCAGGCGTGCTTCCATGCCACGGAGTCGAGCTCTCTACCAAGGAATGACCACACCGAACTGGGACCGTGCTTCCTCTCTGGGGCCCGGGGCACCCCCCGGTAAACCATAAGGCTGTAAAACCGTCCAGCTCTGCTGGCAGTCTGTCGAAAACCAGGCCGTCCCACCAGAAAGAAGTCAAACAGATAGTGCGTCACCCACCAGAGCCTGTCCGCCAGGAAAAAGCCCAATGCAAAAGGACTGAACATCACACACCACGCAACGAAACCGAACCTCCCCTGGCAGTGCTGCCACCCCCCATGCCAAATTGCAACCCCCCGTCCTCTGGCAAGCGAGCTTCCATGGCCCGGAGTCGAGCTCTTACCACGCAAGGACCGCACCGTTTGGGACCGTACATCTTCTCTGGCGCCAGGGGACAACCCCAGGCAGCCCACGAGGCCCGTAAACTGACCAGCTGCCGCTGGCAGTCTGTCGAACCCGGCCGTCCCACCAGAAAGAAGTCAACCAGATAGTGTCCCCCCCACCAGAGCCTGTCCGCCAGGAAAAACCCCCCACAACCGAAAGAACTGATTGGTCCCCACCACGCACATGACATTGAACCTCCCCTGAACTGAGCTGTCACCCCCCATGCCAACATTGACGCCCCCTCCTCCTCTGGCAGGCGGTCTTCCATGACCCAAATCGAGCTCTCTCCAAGCCAGGACAGCACCGTCGGGGACCGTACGTCTTCTTGGCGCCATGGGCACCCCCAGGCAAACCACGAGGCCCGCACAAGTGACCAGCTGCCACTGGCAGTCCGTCGAAGCCGGCCGTCCCACCAGAAAGAATTCCTCCAGATCGTGTATCCCCATCTCAGAGATCATTCCGCCGTGAAAAGCCCCCTGAAACAAATAACCGAATCTTCTAAACCACGCCGCCAGCTCAAAAACCCCCATGCGCACCTTGAACACACCTTTTAACACACCTCGGTACTGCCCACAACCCGCACCCACTGTCCACACTGGTTGACTCCCTATCAACGCTGCTTGTCCCCCCCTGCAGCCTTGCTCACCCCTTGATGGTAGCTTCCCTGCCACCCCCTCTCCTTGAAATTGGCACTCCTTACTCCCTGTCCTCCACTCACGGGCATCACTCCACCTGAGATAGCTTACCTAGCACAGCACCCAGGATAATATATCGCATAGCTAAACCCCTATAAGGTCCCAAGGCGAGGCCTATTGGCTGTGCCCATCCTGGTGAAATGGACAATCACTAATCCAGCAACACGTGCACATTTATTCACCTTTCTTTACAGAGGAATTTCTGAGCGTCCCTGACTCGTGTGTAACTGTCAGCTCTAACCCCTGCTCGCCAACTCAGCCTTCCGTCGACGTTCAAGACTACATTGAAAATGGACCCTAAAATCCTTGTCCACATTAATCAGAAGGAGTAGACCGCCAAATTGTGTTCTAAGCAAAACAGTAAGCCATAAGTGAAACACGTCCTCCCACCGCCCCCTCGAACCCGCCTCAACCCCCTTGATTGTAGGTTACATCCGACTTCGGCCATTGCAAGAAGGATGTTGCTGCTCTTAAAGTTACGTTCTACCTTCCGCTGAAAGAGCCCTTGTACCCACGTTGTCATAACATTGAAACGAGGTGGGCCCAAGCAGCCTTATTCTGACAGGACGAGAATGAATACCGAAGGAAAAGCAATACTAATCCCTTACAATTGGAAGGGGAACGGGTAAAACATGTCCTGGTATTGACTGGCTAACCTGCCCCATCCCGATTGTCCCCGTGGTCCAGTCCTTCCGGCGTTCCTATCCGTGGGCACACCTGAAAAACCCTACTAACCGCTACTCAGCTCCCCCCCCACCCGCTTCCCGCCTCTCCTCCTCTTCCTCCGCATGCTCCACGAAGCCCGGAGGCCTCAAGGCCCCTGCCCCGCAGCGGGCCCCTCCTTCCACACATCCCCTCGCCCCTCCCTCTTTTTGGGCTCCGACCCCTTCAAACCCGCCTCCTGCCGACACAACCACCGCAAGTCCCCCAGTCCAGCTCTGCCACCTCTCCTCTCCTCCTCTGCTCCGCCCTACTTCCACCTCCCCCGGTCCAGTAATGGGTGGTCCAAGAAAAACACAACAAGAAAAAACCCCACCTCATCGGCAGCAAAAACTCCCTTGGAGTCATACTCGATCCACAACGCCATCTACCGTCCCAATAACCCCATTGCAACGCCCGCACGCTACCAATTGCGCCTCCACTGTGAGGTTCATTGTTTCTTCCCGGAGCCCGACATTACAAACTTGGTGCCCCTGGAGTCTTACCCTACTCCAAACCATCCACCCTCCCAGGTAATGCAACTGACAAGCCTGCTTGCCAACAACGGCGGCCACATGCTGTTGGGGCCACAGAAAGCGACCCCGTTATCCACCCCCGCTGGTTTCCCCTCGTTGCAGGGTCCATTTCCAAGACTGCCCCCCTCACCAAGCCCCGCACTCCCCCTCCCCTCACAAAGATGCGAAAGCTGAAACTCTCTGGAGGCGCCAGCCCAACCCCAAAGCGCAGACCCCACAGCCTGCAACTCCCCCTTACAGTGAATGAACGTCGACAGCCCAACCTGTCCGGGCAACGCAATTAGCAAGTGGCACCCCTTCTGCCTCCGCCTCGTACCACCACTCCTCCCTGACTGACAAAATTGACCTCCTAGTGTTCCCCCTTCCAGATGCTTCCAAATGCAATGCCTGCCCCCCCACCATACCTGCAGGCAGACCTTGTCTTCCAAATTTACATTCTCCGTGGCCTTGACAGTGCTGACCCGATGTGTACGTGTGGTCCGTGTGGTTGCCATAAATGCATAACACCCTTCCACCTGTGATTGGCACTCCCAGGAACACGCACATGCCACCGGTCCCATGCAACACTCTGTCCGCTACCCCCCATTTCCCCACGCAACCGGTGCTCTGGTGTTCGAGTGTCCTCCATTGTTCGCAGTATCATGTCTCTCCTGGCTGCTTGCCCCTTTTCCGCTGCACACAAGTCCCTTTCCTCCCGTACTGCACAGTTTGCCAACTTGCATTTTGTTTGTACCTGAGTGTCCACCTCATATACCGTAACATTGCTTCTCCCCGCACACAAGTCCCTTTCCTCCTGTACTGCACAGTCTGCCAACTTGCATTTTGTTTGCACCTGAGTGTCCACCTCATATACCGTAACATTGCTTCTCTCATTCGTTGTATCAGGTCCGTCCCTATCGTGAAGTGCTCCAACACCTTCCAGTAAGTCTGTGCCATCCCAATGCATAAATAGTAAGTAAAATTCTGCATCTGACCACGCTGCTCCACTCCATCCCCGACCCCCGGCGGCCGTGCCGACCCTTCGGGGGGGGCACACCGCCCTGCTTCCCCTCGCGCTTCCAAGCATGGTCCCTCGTGGGAGCGCGGCCGCCCGTACAGGCAGAGCCGGCCCATCCCCTCGGTCGAGTGGGGCCGCATGCTGCCCTCCGAGCACCTATCTCAGTGTCCCTGTCCAGCACAAGAGGTTTGGTTCAGCCAGCCGGGGGAGCAACACCCCCCGCTCCCAAAAGCCCTCCCACCCTCCCCACCTACCCAGCTGCCGCTGAACATCCCCCCCTCGCAGTCCTCCCCACCCACACACGGTCCCCCTCCTCCCCCCAACCCGTCCCCCATTCGTACTGCGGCGCAAAACTGCTCCCCCCCCCCCAGGCTCGCAACAACTGCCCCAGCCCTCCCCCTCCTTATCGGCCCCTATTTTGTGCCAGCTCCGGAGTGGCAACTTAATCCCCTCCTTCCCATGTGCACCTGATAACTGCGCCCTGTGGGACGTGCAGCTGCGAGCTCGTCTTTTAAGAGCCAGGCAGAATAGGATTATACACGTGCTTATCTCCGTCGTACCTAGCTGCGCATCCTCACGCCAAGCACAAGTAGAAGCTGCCCCATGTAGGCGCTAGCTCCGCTGGCACTGTCCGTAACAACATGCCTGCTATCACGTACCCCCGAGACCATAGTAAACCGTAGGCGCCGCATACGGCACCAGGACAGACCCAACGTACCAGGCAGTGTTGCCCGTGCAGCGCCCCCCTCCGCCTATGCGCAGCCGTCGCCACCCGCGATGCCTCGCCCCCTCCCACTTGCCCCACTCCGCGGCCGTGTCCCGCCCGCACCGCTCTCGCCAGGCCCTGCGATGCCCCCCACCCCAACCCCCTCTCACCTGGGCTTGCACGCGGCAGCACCACTGCTAATCCGGCCGCCTCAGCAGCGCCAGCGGCGCGCCGCAGCAGCCTCACCCCACCGGCCCTCCAGGGCCCGCGGGTTGTCGTCGCGCGCCGCCAGCCTCTTCTCCTCCCTCCACCGACAACCACGCCTCCCAGCACTTACAGGCCCCCTGGCCCCTCCCGTGGACAACGAAAGATGACCATGCCCCCCACGCGACGCGACCACCCTTAAAATAATTTGATCTGCCACCCCCAGCCCGGCTGCTGTGACACTCTCCACCGAAATGGTGGCCTGTGACGCAAAATGGCTGGCTATAAAGGCAACCCGCCAAAAAGCAGCCCAAAATTAGCCCAACCCAGCCACAGGCTACCAAAACCAGCCCAAACCAGCCCTCGTACGGTGCTGGCACTACCCCACCCCCCACCCCCCCCCCCCGGCCTCAAAACCTCCCGGGGGTGACAGGCCTCCCGCTGGTCGGCCGCCCCCCCCAAAGCCCTAATGTGAAAGATAATGTGTTGAAGTTTATTTGTGCAATCCATACTTGATTTACTCAGTCTTGTCGATTGTCTTTCGTTAACTCCTCTCCAAGTCACATGTTTTCATTTTTTGTTTAGCGGTTCTAAATAGTATAAAATAAAATTATCTAATTTGAATTTGAATCTATCAACATGCACTAAGCACTACACATTATATTACAACGAACATTTCTCATCGCAAAAATATCACTGATAATTCTAAAGACCACACTTTCAAAAACATCTCATAACTAAGACTGCGATTTTTGACCTGTGAACCGTGGCCCACCAGGAATCCACAGCACACTCTCAGAGGGACCGCGGGCTAGAGTTCCTAGCTATCCCAAGCTTTCTGGGTAAACTCCGGTCAAAGGTCAACAGTAATACTTAACCAACATGAGATAATCCATGTCAGTGAGAAAGCTTGTGTTTACATTTCTCACGTTTTACTTAGTTTGCTTTCCTATGAGCCTTTTTCCTAACAGATTGTTTTCCTGCGGTTTTTTTCATACTGTATATTAATCTTGTACTGTGGGTGTTGTGGCCTGGGTCAGTCGTAAGTATTTCCTAGAGTTCAGGTTGTGGGTCAGTGGTCCTAACAGGAAATTATTAAGAATTTTGGAATCGAGGCAGAAGATGGTGCGAGTTTCTCACAGTTTCTATAAGTGGGTCATTAAGATGTTTAGATTGGTTGATCCTTGGGCTCTCGGCAGAGTTCACAGATCAGGGTGGCATGTGCCAAATGTAAATGTCATTGTAGGTAAAAGTGTGTGAAGGAAGTACAAAGCTGCCGAAATATTGACAGGACCAATGTGTTTGGAGTTGAATGATGGGTGTGCTGTGTTCGGTTGTGTGTGTGTGTGTGCGTGTGTCGGGAGGGGGTGATGATGAGGGTAACGTGCCAGGAAGTATGTGCAGAAGGAGAGTGAAAAGAGGGTGCAGAAGAAAAAAACGGTGGTGTGTGAAAAATGAAAATGGAGGATTTCTGAATGATTTGAGTCCATGGCTTCCTGTAGTGATTTAGTAGGAATTCTCAGAAGTCGAAAGGGAACCACTGTCCGCAGACATATTGGTCAAATTCCATTAATCAAACACCAAATGGTGTGACTGACCTTCAAGGAATGGGGGCCCTTTGGGTTCTACTAATTTCACAATGTCAGACTCTTTATTCCCTTCTGGCTGGGTTATTAGGTTCTCCTTTACATCTCTTTCACAACTGTTTCTGCATTTTTGTGAATTAAGCATTTATTTATCTTCCTTTGTTCATTTTTAGGTCTCGCCTAGGCAGCGCATGTGCTGTCTTGTCAAGAGATGCTGTATACAGTATAGCGGGGGAAGCTCCGCCGACTTTCTGGCCATATTTTTTATTAGCTTCAATCATAAATGCTGCATTTTGATTCGTTTTCGGATTATTAGTCCCTCCTCCTGACGGCCATGTCGTCATGGCTATCGGCCCCTTTACTTTTAAAACTCTTTTGCTACCCTCCTCCCCCGTTACCTCCCGCAGTCCATAAGTTCTCAGCCCACCACCACCCCCCCACCCACTCCTGTTCGTGCCTTTTTAAACGCCCGCACTTTTATTTGCAATGCAATAGGTCTCGCGTAAATACAAGTCCTATTGCATTTGTAAATGTTTGTTTTCTTCTCTGATTGGCTCAGTGAATGCGCACTCTTTTTTGCCTGACCTGTCCAGACTCTCACATGTGCGCGATGCTTTACATCGTCGTACGCATGCCCGCCAAACAAGCATGCTGAAATTTGCCATGAGGTGGTGATTTTAAAGTAAATAGTTATTTTTCCTCTCGAGAATAAGTTGTACATGGGATTGTGCGATTAATGCAGGGGGCAAGTTGCTTATTATGGACTTTGCCCAATCCTACTCAGACACATTCCTTTTCCCTGCGCTGCAGACGGCCGCGAGGACGGATGGAAAGATATTGGGTGGACCTCGCTCCTCGCCACAGCTTTGTTGCTGTCAGAGAGCTGGGAGGTGGGGAGTATTAGGTAAGGCTCTCAATAAAGTGCGAGGATGGTCAGCTTTTGTTTACTCGCCGAGCGCTGATGGGAACATTCTTTGCAACACCAACCAGCCATGATGCCCCCTGCTCCGGCCCTTCTATTAAATATCGGTCGAAAACCAAACCGGGTCGGCAGTGCTTTGTGTACCCACCGTAAGCACCCATCAGGCTCCCACCATTCTCACTATCCCTAGCACAAAACAGACTTCAAAGCACTCTGAACTTCACTACTGCCATTAATTGACTCTCTCAGCGGATTCCTCTTAAGGGTACTGTGCACTTCAAAGACCTGCGCACTTCTTTCTGCAGCTTATCTGTCCCCTTTGAGTACCTTGAAGGCCATCTTTGAAATGTTAATAAGAAGGGACCGCAGAATGGATTTGGCCAATGCGATCTTTGAAATCTGTGAACGGCGGCAGAAAGAGATCCAACAAGTCTAGCTTCACTTCAAAGTGATTTCGTATCAAACATTTATCAGAGAGGAAATCAGGCTTACAAACCATGTATGCTTTGATTTTATGGTGCGCCGCCATTGTAGCGCAGTCATAGTAGGGCGCGTGCCAGGAGGTAATATATGTTTGATAGTTGTGCAAATCAAGCCTAATTAAATATGTGAATATAAAACCTCTCGAAAAATTAACATTTTATCCTGGCCTCAGTCGCCGAGGCAGGGTGTTTATCAAATCAGCGGTAGTGTTGCAGAGTGCCATTTGAATAGTGAATTGTTCGAATACTTGTTGACCACTTGACAATGCTCTTGCTGTAAATAGTGCATTTTGAATCCAGCTGTTAGAGTGGCTTGGACAGCAGCCAAATAGAAGGGGGATCCTTCACTGCCCGCAAGAAATCAATACCGGGCTCCTGTTCATGGTAACCTGCTCTTCTCTTCTGGGTAGATTTATACGAGACAATCTATGGTCCTATAGAAAGCAGCTTAAATATTATTTGTGAATGCTATTTAGGCGCGGCATTTAATTGGTAAAGCCCAACGAAGGCACTGAACGACTTAAACAAATTACTACTCAATTACACTTAAGCATTTTCTTTGGCCCATTTGGAACATAGTTTGGTAATATGAATCACCATTCAAAGTAATATTTGATTGGACACACACATTGTATACTCAGCGTTTAGAAGTTGCTTCTTAGTGGTATAGACTGTTTGATAGAAACACTATAAAAACAATAAATATAGTGTACTCCATGTAACCTTGGAGTTGCCAATAGTTCGGTTATATTTTATAATAACAATCATTAACTACAGCTTTTATTTATGGCCGTTTTCAATGCAAACGCAGCGAGGCGAGCTTTTGATTGTAAGTTTGTGTTTGTGGTGGTCTGAGGAGGAACAGTTGTCCCTTTACAGACTAATACACTGTCGCATCCTCCTTGGGTCTCACAGCAGTCGCGTGATGCTAGGTTTCTATGAGGCTTGTGGATTATAGCAGACACCTACAATGATATAACCCAACATGTGATAACCGAAAAAAATCTATATCTTGCCTAACAGATCATTTTGAAAATTGCTCCACTAAAATTGTCGATTAATGTTAACACATTTTTGATGTATTATAATTGTGCTTTTCGGTTTGAAAGCTTATATGATATTTTTTGATTTGGACTTTACTTAACACTCCTAGTTTCACCGTCTTCATACAGTACATTTAGGGCCAGATGTAGGTGGCCGTTTCAGGCCATTTACCGACCGGTAACGGCCGATTTTGGCCGTTACCGATCGGTAAATGGGTGACAGGTATGTAGGGGGCATTTTTTTACCGATTCGGTAAAATTACCGATTCGGTAATTTTACCAATTCGGTAAAATAAAAATTTGGTAAATTTACCGAATCTGAGGCACCCAGATGTAGGTGGGACTCTTCTGAGTCCCAGAGGCCTTACCGAATCGGTATTTTACCATCAAATCCAATTTGATGGTAAAATACCGATTCCGGTGTGCATGCACATGTGTGCATGCACACCTATGCCATGTGACAGGCAGATCTGCCCTTAGGGCATGTATGCCTGCCACATGGCACCCGAGCCTGTTTTGGGGGGGCCAGAGGGTGTCAAAGTGACACCCCCGCCACCCTTGTGAAAATCGGTATTTACCGATTCGGTAAATACCGAATCGGTAATGCCCATTCATTCCTATGGGCTTCAAAGCCCATAGGAATGAATGGGCATTACCGATTCGGTATTTACCGAATCGGTAAATACCGAATTTTTCCGATTCGTTAATCCAGCACATCTGGAATACCTACATATCCACCCCTCAGATTTACCGATTATTAATGACCGAATCGGTAAAATTCGGTAATTAAGAATCGGTAAATCTATTTTACCTACATCTGCCCCCTAAAGCAGTAGGTCACCATCTGCTCTAATGAATGTCAGAAGTGAGTGTTTCAGGGGACTAACGCTAGGTGGCATTTGTGGGTCCTGGATAGAGAAGGGCCTGGTGCCCAATAACACTTGCCCATTTGTCAAGGTCCTGGCTGAAGAACTACACAGGTGCCCGAACACTAATACTAGTCATCATTTTGTAGGGACCGCAATGAGGAGAACGGATTAAAATAGTCCGGAAGGCTAATCCACTATTCTACCTCCAGTCCTCGAATACACTGGAGAAAGTCTCACATTCCCTGAGCATTGTGAATCAGTGTGTAAATGTTGTCACTTGGCACCTTGCAAAATCTTGGTGACTGCTGTCTTCACTGCACATGAAAAGGCAAAAAAGCCAAGAAATATAGGGGCATTTTATCAAGAACCAGTGATAACCAGTGATAAAAAAGGAGAGGTGTGGCGCCGCGGCCAGGGCGACTGACGCTGGAATCTGGGGATCAGGGTCCGATCCCCGGCTCCGGCGGCAGGTTAGCCCAGCACCATGTGACTCTGGGCAATAGCTCGCTTAATCTTCCCGATGCCCCCCAGTGCCTAGAGACCCTTACGGGTGATTGTGCCCTTTACAAATGTGGATTATTATTATTATTAAATTATCGCTGTATTATCGGCAGGAAACTGCAGATAAAACGGTGATAATGGGCTTGATAATACGCCCTTGTTAATTCCCATAGAAGCCCATGTGATGGTGTTAACATGGGCTTCCATGGGAATTAACAAGGGCGTATTAACAAGCCCATTATCGCCGTTTTATCGGCAGTTTCCTGCCGATAAAACGGCGATAATTTTATCACTGGTCCTTGATAATATGCCCCATAGTTTTCAGTCATGCATTTTATAAAAGAGCTACGTCTTCAAGGATTCAAGGAGCCCAGCATGAGTGGCCGGGGCTGGACTGAAAACCAAAATGTTCAAACCAGCCCCCCTATCCCTGCCTCCGCATGATTGGGTCATGCCAGCATGTGCTGCTCAGCAAAGGGCTACCCAGAGATGAAATACCTCCCACTTTGAACCCTATCCCAAATGACAGAAAGAGCATAATTCACAAAAGCAAACGTACACTTTTGTATAAAATAACAATTGTTTGCTATCCACGAAGGTATTAATCAGTGGTATCATTGAGTGCAGAGTCTCCTCACATAAACAGATAGGTCTTTTTATGTGGGGAAACACCGCACTGGTACAGATAATTCCCTTTAATGATTTTGTGAATAGTGCAGAATTGCAAACTTGTAAACGTACACAAGAGAAGATGTTTTACCACCCAGGCTAATGTGCTGCATAGCTAAATACATATCAGGCCCCAAAGGCGAGACCAATTGCATTGCAAATGTTTGTTTAAACTGTGACAGAATTCAAATTTTCTTTTTAAAGATGTATTAAATGGTGGTTGTTTTACAACCTAATTGGTGTGAAATGTGTACCTCATATGTTCCTGAGGTATTTTCCTTATTTATTCATAGTGTCAAAGGTGAGACACTTTCTAGTAAAATATAGGTTACCCCTGTAAGTCATTCAAGGTCACTCAATGTGCCTAGCAGCGGTGGTTTCTTTATGGGGGAATCGTGGCTTTGTACCCCTAACCCCGGGCCCCATATGAAATGTTATAAATACTTTTACCATCTGATTGCATTGTTTAATAACCACGGCATGGTCTGGGCAAAGTTTGCCATTTTGTTGAGTCAGGTGAGGACAGGCGGAGTCAGGCGTGGGTGGGAGAGGATGGATGGAGCTTAAATGGTGGTTGAGTGTGACACAGCGCTGGTCCTCCATGGGGTGAAGTGCGTGTGTGAGATTGGACCGGTGTCTTGCTCTGACCAGCTTGAGATTTACGATTGACTCGCTTGTCCGTTTAATTAAGACCTTCATGAACCTAAACTGTGCTGTTTGGGCCCAGAACATTCTTCTCATGGCGGCCACGAGAACTGTTGACCAACACGAACATGAACGGTCTGTTATTGTTTTTCAGAACAAGTTTTCTCAATGTTATTACTCATTGTTTCTTTGTATGCAATGTTCCCCTTTGAATGTTTCACCTTACGCCTCATGTAAAGCGCTCTGATACCCTAACTTGGGTCTGGTTCGCGCTCTATAAAACTCCAAAAATAAAATAAAATAAAATAAAATAAACCCTTGCCTACCTGCAGTGCTAGGAGCCGGGGTGATAACATCCTCAGCCCCCAAGTCTCCTAAAGAGCATTGGCAGCCCCTGACCCATCCAATCCTTGCGCTGCTTTCATGCGGTTTACAGTAAAGGAACAGTGTCTTGATTTGCTCAGGAGTCACAGGGGTTGGACGGGGAAGCTTTTGAAGCCTCACTTTTTTCTTCTTTTGGAGCGTGGAGGGCAGCAGCCAGCACACCTCAAATTTGGTGTGTCCTTATCGGTTTTCAGTGCCTGCCTTTTCCATCTGCCCAGTCTGTACTGGCCCTCCATTTGTCTAGTGCATGGCTGGCTGCCTTCCTTTTAACCGATTACAACATGGAGCACACCAGGGCTGATACTGCTCTTTTAACACCTACAAATCACAGAGTAGAGCCTGGTATCCTGTGCAGTGCTGCAGACACTCAAAGGGAAGAGAGCTTACCATGCAGCAGGGCCAGGGCTGACTGGCTCTGACATGTGCATGAGTGACTGTGCTTCTGACTCACGGTGCGAGTACGGGGGCCGATGGATTATTTGGCAAGGACAGTGGGCCTCTAATAAGGTCCCTAAAATTCAGCTACAAGATTGAAGGAAGAGGATGTGTCCTTATGGCCAGGGTTGCTGACTCTACGTCGCCATTGGTTCAACATCGTGTGATTCTGTACAAAATAATCTAATATCCCTAGGTCTAAAAAGATTAATCTGACCATATGCAGTCTTACTAACGCTCGTGTAAAGTGCTCCAATTCAATCAGGTCGAACACGCACTATATAAAATGAAAAAAATACAGAAGAGCAAGATTCCTTCCTCAAACTGTGTTATTCTTACCTCGTGTATGTTGAGTACGTGACATGAGTTAAACAATAACCTACTGTGAAGTCAGTAGGTTTACGCGACAATCAAGTGAAGATTGGATCACCCAATGCTCCTGTAGCCTCCCCCAAGTTTTGCATTAAAACAGCTGTCACGTTTACACTGCACTACATAAGCACAACGTGCAAGTGCCCACAAGCAGAATTTCGAAGCATTCCACCATCAAGGAAACAGAGAGATCCCTGTATTACAATTACCAGCACATGCACAAACCACCAAATGATATGCGGCTGTCCCGCAGGGGGCCATTCCAAAAGGGCGGCCCTTTAGTGCCATTTTTGCACCAGCTCACCCCTCTCTAGTGGTTGGGCTTCTGTAGAGTCCGCTCACCGGGCACCATATGGGCATCACATCCGGTGCGCCGAGGTAGGGGAAGGGTATATATGCCTCCCCCGCCCCTCGTGGCTTCCTCTGTTGCACCAGCCATGCCGTCCTCTTTGTTCCCAACCCTGACACAGTTTTGGTCGTGCTGACTGCTGCCAAGGTCGGAGGGACAACAAAGTTAGTTGCCACCACCCCGGTGGGGTCCCACCACACGGCCCACGCCCGGGATGGACCCCGTCCCAAGTTTGTACCCAGTCTGGCCCCCGCCAGGTCCGCTCCTGTCGGTACTGGTAGGGCTGCGGGGAGTGGGACGGGGGTCAGGCAGGAGGGGTGTGTGTCCCGCAGGCAGAAGCCAAGCAGGCCTGCCCGGCTGTCGTCGAGGTCACGTCCTAACTTGCGGGGGTCATTTCCTACATCAGCACGGCCTCCCCACTCGCAGGTATTGGGGGCAGCGAGTGAGTGGGCCCGACCGATAGGGGCCCCACGAGGCATCCGTAGAGGAGGCCTAGTGCAGGCGAGTGGGATCTCTCGGCAGGCTTGCCAAACGGCAGAGGGCAGCTGACCCTCGGCATCGGCACCAATGGGTCCCCTGTGTGTCTAGCCGGTAATACATCTGGCCCGGTTTGGGGATTCCTGGGCCTGGGGCACTGATGAGTTGGGGGAGGAGGGGGGGAACAGGGAGCCGCGTTGCACCCCCCTCCTTCCTGGGTTGCAATTGAGCCCGCTGTGCCGAGGTAGCGACTGTATACCTTCCCTTTCTCCAACCAGCACGTTTAGAAAGTATAGTCCCTTTCCTGCCGGATCGGTGCGGAGGAGCTGAGGGCATGGGCGGAGTGGAGGGAGCAGTCTTTGGCACTTGGGTGCTTGCCGTGTGGTGTCGGGGACGGGCAACATGAAGGCGGAGGGCGTCCAGGTGCTGCCCGCGATGGACCTTGGCCCGCGGGGGCCTACAGTGAGGCACGGACGGTTGGCAGGGCCGCTCAGATGGGGTCCTGGGGGCTCTTGCTATCTGGTCCCCACCTTGCCCGGTGGCTGCTGGCAGACTGGCAGTATAGTCGTAGCGACCGGATGCTTAGCATACCCTGGGTTTCGCCCGGCGGGGCTAGGGTTATGTGACGTTTCACATGCTGTGGCCATTTTGGAGTGCGTGCTGGTCCCGGGCTCCTCTCGTGGGACCCCTTAGGAAGGTTAATGTGGCATGCATAGGTTGAGGGACAAGCACTCCTTCTGTGGGGTCAGAAGTCCAGTTGTGCAGCAGTTGCCATGGCACTCTGCCAGTGTGGACACAAACCAGCTTGCTCCTTGAAAACAGGGGTAATAGTTTACCACTAATACAGCGGCTGCCAGGGGAACGCATTTCCGGCTTTGCCAGTGGGGGCACAGCCAGTTTGTTCCGATGGTAAAAAGGGTAATAATTGACCTAACATGTATACCTACATTCTTGCCCCTGGAAATGGAAAGCTATCTGGGACCGAAGTTATCTTCAGTCGCACCGGCAAATGTGTAGTTGGCATGACTAAGTACCTAGCTCGGTGGCATTGCAGATCACCACTTAGTTGGAGTGGCGACAGCTTGTCCAGAAACGAACCCTGACTGTGCAGCAGGTGCCAGGTGGTAGAGATCCACACAACTTAGGAACAATAGCGGGCGGCCGCATACTGTACCCCTATAGCAGCGCCCAGCAAACGATCCAATACTACTGCTCTGTGCAAGCCCTGTCGGAGCAGTGGGCAGCCTCGGCAGAAGCAGAATGGCACGAAGAATTACTTTCAGCAGATATTAACTGTGGTAGGTTTGGGAGTGAGTTAAGCCTTGTATTTGTAAGGGAATATGCCCTGGTTTGCCAGTTCTGTGGCAAAGATATATCGGGAACACACAAATAGGCTTTCTTGCGGAACAAGAGGCAGCCATTAATGTGTAGAGAGGGATTGCCCTTGTCCAAGCTCTTGGATGTGCTGCGATACTGGTCAATTGAGGAAGGAGCCCTTATTCAATCAATCAATCAATCAAAACATTTATAGAGCACGCTACTCACCCCTGAGAGTCTCAAGTTGCTGGAGGGGTGGGGTGAAGCAGCTACTGATTGAACAGCCAGATCTTAAGAAGTCTCCTGAAGGTCAGCAGGTCCTGAGTCAGTTGCAGGTGGATCCGGAGGGTGTCCCATGTCTTGGCGGCGAGGTGGGAGAATGATCTGCAGCTGGTGGTTGTTCGGAGGATGCGTGGGACGGTGGCGAGGGCGAGGTCAGCGGAGCGAAGCTGGCAGTTCAGGGTGTAGAATGTGAGTCGTTCATTGAGGTATGCTGGTCTGGCGCTGTGGAGTGCTTTGTGGGCCTGGGTAAGGAGCTTGAAGGGGATCCTCTTGTTGACCGGGAGCCAGTGCAGGTGGGCGTTGATGTGGCTGTGGCAAGGGATTCTGAGGATGAGGCGTGCAGATGCGTTTTGAAAGCGTTGTAGTCTTTTCTGGAGTTTGGCCGTGGTACCCGTGTAGAGGGCATTGCCGTAGTCCAGCCTGCTGCTGACGAGGGCTTGGGTGACTGTCCTTCTGGTTTCGGTGGGGATCCATTGGTAGATCTTGTGGAGCACGTGTAGGGTGTTGAAACAAGAGGAGGAGACAGAGTTGACTTGCTGGGTCATGGAGAGCTTTGAGTCGAGGATGAAACCCAGGTTGCGTGCATGGTTGGTGGGTGTTAGGGGAGGCCATGTAGATGTTGAAAAGGGTCGGGCTGAGGGATCATCCTTGGGGTGCGCCGCAGGTGATCGTGGTAGCTTTGGATCTGAATGGGGGGAGACGGACTCTCTGGGTTCTGCCAGTGAGGAAGGAGGTGATCCTGTTCAGGGTTTTGTCACAGATCCCTGCGTCATGGAGGTGTTTGCGTAGGGTGTGGTTGCAGACGGTGTGGTTGCAGATGGTGTCGAAGGCAGCCGAGAGGTCCAGGAGGATGAGGGCCGCGGTTTCGCCATTGTCCAACAGGGTCCTAATGTCATCGGTGGCGGCGATGAGGGTGCTTTCGGTGCTGTGATTGCTGCGGAAGTCGGATTGGGAGGGGTCCAGGATGTTGTTCTCCTCCAGGAAGTGGGTTAGTTGTCTGTTGCGGGTCTTCTCAATGACTTTCACCCGGATGGGAGCAGGGAGATGGGTCGGAAGTTCTTGAGGTTCTTTGGGTTCGCCTTGGGTTTCTTGAGAAGGGCGTTGATCTCGGTGCGTTTATAGCTCTCCAGAAAGGTGGCTGTCTCGCAGGGGCTGTTGATGATCTTTCGGAGTTGGGGTGTGAGGATGAGGCTTGATTTGCTGAAGACATGGTGGGGGCAGGGGTCATGGTTCCAGGAGAGCAGGAGGTCGGTGTATTTGGTGGGTGTTGGGTCGGGGTGTCGGCGTCTGTTGTCGGTGAATGGGTGTCAAAGCTGTCCTGGATGTCTGCGATCTTGCGGTGGAAGAAGGTGGCCAGGAAGTCGCAGAGTTCTTGCGACGGCGGGATGTCGTACGTGCTGGAGCTGGGGAGGCGAGTTCTTTCACTATGCTAAAGAGCTCTTTTCTGTTGTGTGCGTTGTTGTCGATGCGTTCCTTGAAAGAGGTCCTTTTGGCGGATCTGATGATTTGGTGGTGCTTTCGTCAGGCTTTCTTGAGGACTGCATGGTTGTCTGGTGTCTGGTATTGACGCCACTGCTTCTCGATTCTTCAGCAGGTTAGTTTGGAAGTCTGGAGGTCGGTGTTGAACCAGATGGCTCTCTTGTCGATGTGCCTGTTGGAGAGTTTCCTGATAGGAGGGAGGGTGTTGGCGCAGTTGTCGATCCATTGTCTGAAGTCGTGGGCTGCTGCGTTGGTGTCAGAGGACTCGGGTGGAGGGTCTCGGGCGAGGGTGGTGAGGAGCTGGTCTTCGATGACTTTGTTCCAGCTGTGGTGTGGGATTTGGTGAGGTAGGAAGTGCGCAGTGTTTTTTTCGAAGGAGAAGTGGGTACAGTGGTGGTCGGTCCAGTGGATTTCGGTCGTGTGGCTGAAGGTGATGTGGTTGCTGGCGGAGAAGATGGGGTCGAGCGTGTGTCCGGCGGAGTGGGTGGGTGTTGAGATGAGCTGTTTGAGTCCGAGGTTGGCTAGGTTGTCGGTCAGGGTTGTGGAGTTGCTGCCGTCGGCATTCTCGAGGTGGAAGTTCAGGTCTCCGAGGAGGATGTAGTCTGTGGAGGTGAGGGATTGCATGCTGATGAGTCGCTGAACTGTGGTCGGGGTCCTGGGTGTCTGTAGACAAGGGTTCCTCTGAGGGTGGTGTTTTGATCAATGTGGATCTGGAAGTGTAGGTGTTCGGGCATGCTGAGGGAGTCTTCGGTGTTGGTTGAGATTCTGATGGTGTTCCTGTGGACGAAGGCGATTCCTCCTCCTGGTTTGTAGTTTTAGTCCCTGCGGGTGATCTTGTAGCTGTCCAGGATGGCTATGGCTATGTCGGGTGCCGAGAAGGCGTTCATTAAGGTCTCCGTCAGGAAGGCGACATCCGGGGAGGATGAATTGAGAAGGTCCCAGAGTTCGACGGCGTGCTTGTGGACTAAGCGGGTGTTGTGGTTTGCTTTGGTGGGATGGGCAGGACGTGCCGGTGTGCGCTCGCTGGTGCAGCTGCGGTTTCAGCAGGTGAAGGGTCCGTGGGTGATCTTCGGGGTGGCCTGGAAGCAGGTGGAGGGTCGGCCGGCATTGAGTGCGTGGAGGGTGTTGGAGTCATATCGGCGTCGGGTGTTGTGGCGCACGTGAGGGCCAGGGAGTCTGGTGCTGGACGCAGTCCAGGCACGGACGGGCGCAGACGAGCTTGCCTTAGGCGTGCCTTCGAAGCGCCAGCGGTCGCCATAAGCAGTAGCGTGGGGGAAAAAGTAGATAGTGGCGAGGGGACAATCATTAAATTAGACATTAAATAATTAAGGTAGATAGTAGCGAGGGGACAGTAATTAAATTAAAATAGCAGAAGGCAAGAACACAGATTAAGAGGGATTGGTCAGAGGGAGCGGGAGATTACGGATGGCACACAGGCGACCTGAGGCGCTAGAGACGGGCTGCTGGCACGAAGTCAGCTCAGCCGAAGGTCTCAGTGCTGGCGTGGTGATAAGTAGGGCAGAGCTGCTGGGGAGTGTGCTGGCCCTGACCATTAGCTGTGTCTGTCATGAAGACTTTCCTTTCCAGTCACTGTTGCAGCCTCATAAACGTGAGTTTAAACTGCAAACGTACAGCGCTGTGGCCCTTCCGTTTCTGCTGCTTTACAGGGGTGCAATTTTTCACGGGCTACTCGTTCGGTAGGACCTTCCATACAATTGCTTCCACTGCCTTGGGGTGGACATGCTGGTGGAGGATCCCTATGTGACAGGGCATTGGGTGGATGGCCTTCGATTGATGCGTGCGCCCCACAAGTGGATGCACACTGCTCTTGTTGCGTGTGCAGCTTTCTTTTCTAGTGCTGGAAACTGTGGCTTTCGCGCCCCCTAACCCCACGACACAACTAGGGGGAGCGGTGTTGAGTGTCAACATATTACAGCAGCTATTACATTTTGTAATGTTTCAAGTGAAAAGAATCCTACAAATGTGTTATTGTGGCAGTAAGCCTATTTTATTACAGGCTTTATTATTGCTGCACATTACCTTTTAACTGCATACAGGGCGCAGTGCTTTTCCAGGGCATCACATTTCCGCCCTGCTTAGCGTAACCAGTTACCGTAGCACAAGCGCAAGGTATACAGCCTTTCGTGTAGCAAGCCCCTCCAAGTCAAGGGTACAACTCCTGGCAGTGGAGGCAAGAGCTTCTTTCTGTTAGGAATGTTTCTCCTCTGCACCATCACGACTTGGTACCACATGCTTACATTTGCTTCTCCTACTGACTTTGACTGTGCCAAATGCCATCATTTTCTCTAATCAGATTTGCCTTCTCAAACTTTAGATTTTGAATCACCCACCACTTCCAACCCCTCATGTGCTGGTCACTCTCTCAACCTTGAAAGTCAGAAACAAATGTTATGCTTACCACATTCAAGAGTCACCAGCCGCCACTTACTAAGACCATGGCATGTGTATTATAGCTTAAAGGATTTCAGACAATGACTTCTAACTCCAAATATGGTACTGAATTCAAAAGATCACTTTTCTTCCTCTGCTTGTCCAAAGTAGAAGTAGGCTGACCAGTGACGTGCATGGTCGCAGCATTAGTCATTCCATTGACTCATTGGTATGCCGATGAATAAGAACAGAAACTAGCTATAATATGTGCTATATTTAGGTTTATCATTATTTATCACTAAAACATGTTTTATACTGATTTCCCTTTAAAAATGTTTTACTTAAATGTAATTTGTTTTCTTTGCATTGCAAATGTAATCTAGAATATCTTTGAAAGTAATTAGAAACAGTAGTTTTCCTTTACACATTTTATAATGTATATCTAATTGTGGTGGACCGTTGTAACAAATCTAATGCCAAGGTTAGAAAACAGATTCAGGCTGAAGTTTCAGCAGGGGAAAAGTGCATTTTTAGTCTGTTTTAAAACTACAGTCAGATGTTGCGCATTGTAATTAGCAATACACATTTTACTCTCACTTGGTTCAATTAGTCATCCCCTGATATACAGTATTAGAGACAAAATTAAAAACATTAAACATTAAGCAACAGTGAGGAAAATGGACAGAGCCTTCAATGGTCATCCACTTTCACGCTTTGAGTATTTCTTCCATGAACGTACACATTTGTGCTTCTTATCAGCACTTTTAATGGGTCACATCTGTACTTATTTTGCCTGTTTCTGACTAAAGTTTCACTAAAACTCTATTTCTGAGTGTCAGCAGTCCTTGCGTGGGGTTTTCCAGACTCTGAGGGGCAGATTTACAAGCCCCTTGTGGCCCTTTTACACCGCCGTTGCGTCACTTTTGTGACGCAGCGGTGGCGCAAAAGATGCACCCTGGTGCGGGGTACTTACAACGTGCCGCATCTGGGAGATGCGTCACGTTGTAAAGCCCTGTGCCAGAAGGAGGCTTTCCTGCACAGAGGGAAGGGGGAGGGTGGGTGTTCCGGCGCAGGAACGCCTCCTAAAAGTGGCTGAGTGAAATCTACAATCAGTCACGTTTGGGCCCAAGCTGCATCAAAACCCTGCGCCTGCTTGAAGCAGGCGTAAGGATTGACGTACGACGCAACTCCAGCAATGCGCCGCTTTTACGGCACTGTGCCGTTTTTGGCCCATGGTGAGCCGCATTGTAAATGCGGTGCATCCATGGTGGCGTAGGCATGGTGCACAATAAGTGGCGTATCCCTGCAGATATGCAGGGATGCGTCTCTTATTGTAAATCTGCCCCTGTGTCTTGAAAGAGTTCACAGTAAAATGAGGTGCATGCTACCAACTGATCATCCTTACAACAAAAAACACAGAAGAGCAATACAAAAGGTACTTTACCCTAACTCGAATAACGTTGATCTCCACCGCCATGAGCAGCCCGTAAAGGATGACCATGGTAAAAGTAATGCAGAACCGAAGTTGGGACACTCCCACGTCATGCTCCCAGTACTTCACCAACTTGATTGTTTTGGAGACAAATGCCATGACCCAATAAAGGAAAAGCGCTACAAAGAGAAAACCAGCATTATACAATTAGTACATCCACAGTGCTGTTATTTCTCATAAATAGTTCAGCGGTAATTGTAAGTAAACCAAACGGGCAAACTTACATCACATTTGCTGTGTTGATACCTTATCTATAGAATGCAACTTAGAAACCCAGCAGTACAAGTAGGTAGATCTGCTCACTTTCCAGCATAACGAGCACTTTGTTCACCTTACCTACAAAAGGGAGGTGTGTAACAGAATACAAATTACATTGTTTGAGAACTGATGCAATTTTTAAATATTTTTTTATTGTGTAGATTATTTACATGATTTTTCTTTTTGTCTTATTGAATGGTTTATATTAGTGAAGGAGCAACGATGTTCTTTGACCAAAAGAGTTTTACCTGCGCTTAAAATTTATAGCGCCAAAATTAGTTCAGCCATACTATACGGGGCTGACATATGGGGAAGTGTGGATCTGGCTGTCCTTGATAGGATTCAAAATAAATTCTTCCGCAATTTAGTCAGTCTCCCCCCCTCAACACCAGCACTACCACTCATGATGGATATGGGCTTTTATTCTATTAAACACCAAGCCCAATATAGGATGGTGGCGTTATGGAGACGCATATGGTCCACCCCGGAACTCGCCATGTTTGCCCAGGAGATACAGGATGTAAGAGCGCAACAAGGGGCAGGGGAAATACCCTGGTTTAAGCTTATTAAGAACACTCTTACTAGAATGGGCCTTCCATTGCTTTGGTCCGAGCCGGGTTTCCACACTTTCCCATCAAAGAAAGATTTTAAACTTCTCTTCTGGTCCATGGTCAAAGAAGAGCACGTCGTGCTTTCGGCGAAACCCAATCTGACAGGCTTGTTTTTGATTCACAAAGTAGTTCCACACACAGAGACCTATTGGGATATTATCCCAAAAAGTTTATACAGGAAACTTTACCATCAGTTTCGCATAGGTACTTTGCCACTAAGGGAATTTACTAGTGGTTGGCAGAAGTCGGAGTCCACATTTTGTCCCTGCTGTTCTGTAAGCAATGAATCTGTAGGTCATTTCTTATTCGCATGTACTGCTTACCACGAACCACGATATAAGTGGCTGAAACCAATATGTAATAGATTAAACACCCGGGCGAGCAGAGAAGCACTGATTATACTGAGATCTAACACGGCCGAATGGTTATCCATAGGGCTGGCAAAATTCCTAGGGTGGGCCTGGTTAATATGAACTAGGTATGTTCGTAGTACTTCAAGTGGAAAAACCCAAAATAGTCTGCTATAGCCTATCTATCATATTTGGGCAGTATTAATGTATTGTTCCTCATAAAATCAAGTTTTAGCATTCTTATAGACGTCTTCATATGTACATTTAATTGAGTTTTTAAACAAATTGGTTTTTTTTGTCTGTAAAAATATTTCTGTTATATGTTTTGTATTATTATGCATGTCTTTTATGAAGAAAATTCGAAATAAAGACGTTAAAAACTGAAACTGAACTGATATGGTATATGGTTTTTAATGTATATATTCATATTAATAGATCAACACCATTAAATAATTAATGTAATGTAAAATAAATATTTTGCTAATTATGTTAAATAAATAAATATATATATTACATTATATACACGAACTCTGTGCATGTGCAAGAAACTATTCTTGTGGCGGAGTTCGTCTCGTTTCCTGTATTTGTAGTAACGCCATACATCACCATGTCTGCCACCGTGTTGAGAAGTAGGGAGCAGGCTGCCCTATCGGTTTTCGTCACCCCGGCTGGGGGGGCGACAGCTCCGACAATACTGGACAATGCCGCGAGTACAACCACACCCAATGTTCGTGATTTATTTCGTAAACTAGAAAAGCTTATGAAAAAAGAAATTTCCAAATGGTGAGAAAACAAGTCTTTATCAATGTACCTGGAAGTTGGCCGCGTACCACGTGGTCTTAGAATCACACTTGCACCGAGCTATGACGGCCCCGATCCGTTAATGCTCGAAAAATGGGCGGCAACCAATCTGGATTGCTCGGCTAAACTCATGGCAATCTTGGTGGAGTTTGCCGAGAGCGACAGAGCAAAAATACAGAAAGAGGTTGAGTTAGTGGAATCGGAACTAGCCGAACTGGGAGAAAATGATGTAGTCATGAAGAAAATGAGAGATGACATGGAATCTCGGCTTGCCAAGGAGGAGGAAATTATAAAAAAACGCAAAGCGTTTAAATTTGAAAGAGACCGATTGGACTACTTAAATGGCCATATTTTTACTTTTGCCCGTAAATTTGAAAACAAAGGGAGCCAATCAGGAACTGGAAGCGCTGGAAATGCAACAAAAAATAATATAAGCACTACTTCATCCATTAGTCTGAGCTCCACTGAGGGAAGCGAATCAGACGGAGGACAACAGAATACCCCGGTGGGGTTTATTGCACTCACGCCCGCACAAGAGGTACAACGCCTATGCGAGGCAAGACGAGAGACTCTATGACCGAGAGTGAAATTCTCCCAAACAGGACAAGGGCGAACCGCAAACGGGCAGAGCGGAGACGATGCCACAAAAAGAAATGGGGGTGCAAACAGAAAGAAGCATCAACGGAGATGGGCGAACAAAAAACGGGGGAACCAACAGGGTCCCCCTCAATAATAAACTTAACAAATATCGTCCTAACCCCAAAAGAAACCAAGATCTTGAGCCTAGGATTGTCCTTTTGCCCACCGCGATCCTTTGACTATGCAGGAACTCGCATGGACGCCTACAGGTTCATAAGAAAACTCAAATTGACCAAATTCCATCGTCTTAGACCAAATAAAAAGGCCATTATAGAATCCAATACAAATCCCACATCTCTATCAGCAGGGGATGCTCCCTCCTTTGAAGAAATTTGGGAACTGCAAAATGAACAAAATGAACTAGGGGAGACAATATCCTCTACCATGTCGAATCCAAATTTTGGGCGTAATGCATCACGAACACCGTTTAAGCCCAAATCCACCTTTAATCCAATTTCTGTTCATGACAATTTAGATATCTACCAGGACCTAATAGCGGAAGACCTTAAAAAACTTTACATCAACACAAATAAAAAAAGCCAAGCCATTGCGAGACAGAACCAGTGCTATAATTTACTAATCAAGAAATTGAGAACAAATGAGAGTTTGGTGGTGAAACAAGCGGACAAGGGGGGCAATCGTGTCCTCTGGGGACGTGACCAATATCTAGCAGAAGCAGAAAAACAGCTAGGGGACACATCCTGCTACCGTAAAACTAACATTACCATGATCAGAACGGCCTGGAATGAACTCAATGGAAAACTTATTGGCTGGCGCAGCAGTGGGTTGATCACCTTAGACGAACTAAAGTTTCTAAAGAAGGAATTCCCGGTGATACCCACATTCTACCTTCTGCTGAAGGTCCACAAGGATTCCCTGGTCCCACCAAGTAGGCCAATAATATCGGCGATCGGCAGTGCGACGGAAAACCTTTCAAGGTACATTGACTATTTTTTACAGGAGTGGGTGAAAGGATTGAACTCTTATATAAGAGGTACTACTGACTTTTTGTGTAAATTGTCTAAGCTTAGCTGGAAATAGAATTACATATTGATGACACTGGACATTTGTTCTCTCTATACCTCCATAAGACATATGGATGGCCTGAAGGCAATTCAATTTTTCCTAGACAAACGTCCTTTGCATAATGCTGAACACAACAGAATGCTTATGGGGATGTTACAAATCTGTTTGCAGCAAAACCTTTTCTCCTTTGGTGGCCAGGCCTATCAACAACTCAGGGGGGTGGCTATGGGGTCTTGCTTCTCCCCTAGCTTTGCATGTCTACACATGGGGCTATGGGAGGAGCAGACCCTCATGGGACAGCACAGAACAATCGTTGAACAGAATATAGAACTGTCCCTCAGATATATTGATGATCTGTTTTTTGTCTGGAGTGGTTCAATGGAAAGTGCTGTTGAATTTGTTGCTAAACTGAATATTAATGATGTGAATTTGGAATTTACTTCAACAATAAGTAACGTCTCAGTACAGTTTCTAGATGTAGAAGTTTACATTGATAAACATAATAACAAACTAGAAACCAGACTGCATAGGAAAATCACTGCCGGCAACACGTTGTTACATGCCTCGAGCAATCATCCGCAACATTTAATACGCAGCATCCCCTATGGGGAGATGTTGCGCATTAAGCGCATTTGCAGTACTGAAAATGAATGCAAACTAGCTCAAGAGCAGTGCAGATTACGCTTTTTGGAGAGGGGTTACAGTCGAAAAGTGGTGGATGAAGCCATAACAAAAACTACTAGACTGACCCGAGAACAACTTTTAGGGAACTGTCCAGAAAATAATGACTCAGCTGAGAACCAGCGTAAAATAAATGAAAAAGTACAGTGTAGAGCCATTGTTACATACAGCCAACAACATGCTGAAATACGTAAGATCTTTTCACGAAATTGGAACTTGGTCCAAGGGGATCCCATAATAGGAGATCTAGTAAAAAATAAACCTGAGATCACCTTCAGGAAATCTCCTTCGCTAGGCAATGCTATTGTCAGTAGTACTATGGACGTTCCCAAAAAATGGTGGGAACGAATTACAGGTTTCAAGAAATGCCAGAGCTGTAAAGCCTGTAAACATGGCATAAACAAAACCCATTTTATCAGTCCTTTCCAGGATACTCCCATTGCCATCAGACAGAAACTGGGATGCAAAACCGAGTATGTAGTATATATACTACTGTGCCCTTGTGGCTTACAATATGTTGGGAGTACTCGTCTCCCCGCCCACAAGCGCATCCTCCAACATCTACGAGCGATCATTGGGAAAGATCAGTCTTACCCCGTGGCCAGACACTTTGAAAAACATCACCAGAGCAATTCAGATCTTTTAAAATACTATTTGGTGGACTCTGTATTACCTTTAAGGAGGGGAGGAGATAGAGATGGGAAATTACGTCTCTTAGAAACACGCTACATCCTCGAACTAAATAGTAAACAGCCTGGGGGACTGAACTGTAGTGAGGATCTTTATACATGCCTCTGATCACCTATGGTTCTATAAACTATCTTGCTGGCACCAGTATGTCTTATGAGCAGAAAAATTTCCTTGTATATATGTACATTAGGCAGCCTGAATTAATCTGTAATCCTATTTAATAATAGGTGGAATTTTAATGCACTGTCACTTTAACAAATATCTTAACTATTGACCCCCAAGGAAGCACATAGTAGAATGTGGGAATTCACGTAGACTCGAGGTCATTAAATGGAGAGTTATTTACTTGTTCTATACCCACTGTGGTATTATTATATATCGAATCAGGAATTTCATTCCCATGTGATGTATTACTACTTACATGCTCTAGGCCGCATACTTATATTTAATGTCCAAAAAATCAGAATATGCAGAAGGTAGATTTACCTATAAGAATAATAGGCCTGCTATTCTTTTTTTTTTTTTGTTTTTTTTTTTTGTTCAAAAACCTTTATTTGAGCAAGCATAGAAAAATACAAGAATGGGCCTACAACCTCACGGGCTGGCCGCTAATAATAAGGCACAAGGCATGAATTAGAAATGTACACCCGTGGTCAGGCACAAATGCAGCACAAAGCATTACTCCCAACATATCACAGAGCATATTGAATTTTTATTTTATACAAAAAGAAAAACAAACACTAAAAAGGCGAATGCATGGTAATCAAGGTCAGCCCAAAGAACAGAGGGGATGGTCTACAATCAGGAGAACATAGCAAGAGCCCTGAGGCTCTAACAAGGTCGGGGGGGAGCAGCGGGGAGAATCGGAAATTCAAAAAAACAGTATGAAAGGGTTCCGGGAACGCTCGCCTAGGGAGATAGGACAACATCAGTAGTGCCTACAAGGGGAGGGGTACAGATAACCCCACGATATTCATTCCACTGGCCCCAAATCTTCGTCCACGCCCTGGGTCTGCCCCTGGCCACATAAACAGTCTTCTCACGAAACATGGACCAGTCCATGTTGTCCTCCCATTTCGAGACCTCAGGGGGCCTGGAAGCGCCCCAGAGTTGCGCAATATCCCGTTTCGCAATCATGTAACCCAAGGTAGCCCATCTGGTCTGGGCCACAGAGTAGTCAGTGGGCTCCCACACATTCAACAGACATCGTCGAGGCTCCGGCCGCAGGGCTACATCAGTCACAGCAGTCATCACCTCAAGCACAGCAGTCCAGTAAGCCGCCACAACCGGGCACTCCCAAAGAATGTGTAAAAAGGTAGCACTCGACCCACAACCACGCTTACATAACCCATCCAAGGAAAAGCCCATCGTCACCAGACGCGGACCAGTGACATACACTCGATGAAGGATTTTAAGTTGAACCAAACGGAGACGGGCAGGAATGGCTACCTCCTTGGGAGAAGAGAGTGCCGATTGCCAATCCTCGTCGTCCAGTTCCAACCCATCGCCGACCCAAGCCTCCCGAAGTCGGACCAATAAGTCCGCCCGATTATTGATCAGCTTCTTATAGATCAGGGAAATAGTGCTATCAGGCAGGTGCCCATCAAGGACACGATCTTCGAGGGGGGAAGACTCGGGCAGGGCCTCATCAGGAGTCAAGACTGAGGCGAGGGCGTGCCGGACCTGCAGATAACGAAAAAATTCCCTACCATTCAAACCATATTCCGCCTGGAGGGCCTGGAACGACTTCACACTACCTTTCGAACATACATCACCCACCGTACATATCCCAATCATATCCCAGCGGTCGAAGCCCTTAGTAGACCAGAGACATCCCAGACGTTCCGAGGCATAAAGCGGCGTCGCCAGCGTCATTCGATCCTCCCATCCCAAACTCACATTCGCGGCTCGCCACACAGTTACTGCAATCCTGGACGGGCCCACAAGATGGCGCCCGGCTGATCGAGAATAAAGCGCTCTATTAAAGTCCCCACCCGGCAGCTGGAGTCTATCCATCTCGAATGCAGGATTTCGACCCGGTGAAAACATCACGTGATTAATAGCAGACAACTGGGAAGCCCAATAATATCGCTTGATATCGGGGAGCGCCATGCCCCCGTCGTACCAAGGGATGGTGAGTTTCGCGAGGGCAATACGTGGACGCCCGTCCCAAATCAATTGCCTTTGAAGACTTTCGATCTCTCGGAAATAGGTCTTGGGGATAGTGTCATAGGAGTTCTGGAGCGCGTAGAGGAACCGCGGCAAGGACATCATTTTAAACAGGGCCGCCCTGCCCAGAGGAGACAAAGGAAGCTTACGCCAACGGGCCACGTCCAGTCGCAATCTAAGCAACGGGGGGAGGAGATTACGCTCAAATCGCAGCGAGGAGTCCAACGTAATAAAAATCCCTAAATATTTGAAGCCAGACTGAACCACCTGGATAGGAAGTCTGCTCGGCAATGGGGGTAAAACACCCGAAAGAACATACAACCAGGACTTGGCCCAGTTAATAACGAGGCCTGAGTTGGCACCAAATGAAGTAAGAACGTCAAATAAAACAGACAGAGATTTACGCGGGGAGGTGAGATATAAAAGAATGTCGTCCGCGTAAAGCGAAACGCGGTCCTCAAAGTCCGGAGACCAGCGAATCCCCTTGAGCGAAGGTTCCCACCGAAGCCAAGCAGCCAATGGTTCCAAGGCGAGTGCAAAAAGCAATGGAGACAAGGGGCATCCCTGACGGGTACCCCTACCAAGGGTGAAAGGGGCCGAAACTCTACCATTTACCACTACTTGTGCCAGAGGTTCCGCATATAATAACTTGATCCAACCAATAAACTCAGGCCCGAAACCAAATTTCTCAAGAGCCGCCCAAAGATAAGGCCACTCCACAGTGTCAAAAGCCATTGAGGCATCCAACGATGCCAAAATGGCCGGCTCCGTCAGAAGCCCCGCCCTCGCAATCGCGCCGTGAAGACGACGTAGGTTCAGAGCCGTGTTGCGATGCGGGATAAATCCGGATTGATCTGGATGGACCAAGCCACTAATGACCGTCAGGAGGCGGGACGCCAGGAGTTTCGCCAATACCTTGGGTTCAACATTTAGCAGGGATATGGGCCTATAGGATGAACAAAGGTCCCGCGGTTTACCATCCTTGGGGATGACAACTATCGTGGCCAGTCGCTGATCATAAGGGAGAATACCCCGTTCCCGGGACTCCAGAAACATGGCGCGAAGATATGGCGCCACCCTGTCGGGACGCAACTTGTACAGTTCAATTGGCAACCCGTTTGGGCCCAATGCTTTGCCCGAACGGAGTGAACGGATGGCAGTAGCTATCTCATCAACAGTAAAGGGGGAATCCAACGCTGCACGATCCAAATCGGAAACAATGGGCAGAGCTATATCACGCAATAGAAGGCGAGAGTCAGCCACATCTCTCACAGACACAGGGGTATACACCACACGGAAGTACTCAGCAAAACGGTGAACTATTCCAATCGGGTCCGTCACACTCTCACCACTCGAAGACTGAATCACGGGTACCACACGATTAGCTCTCTCCTTCTTATCCAGCCATGCCAACAATTTACCCACTTTGTCACCCACATCATACAAACGACCCTGTTGCTCCAGAAACATCACTTTAGCAGCATCCGTGACCATGGATTTATAGGCAAATTGTTTCAGACCCAGGGCGTGGAGTTTCGCAGACGTGACACCAGATTCCAAAGCATCCTCCAATGCAGAAATCTCTCCCTCAAGATCCACCACCTCCCTATCCCTCGCCCTCTTAGCTTCAACAATAAGGGAGAGGGCCTGCCCACGAATAACCGTCTTAAAGGCCTCCCATAGGACACAGCTGAGGAAACCGACCCCTCGTTATCCAGAAAATACGCGTCCAAAGACTTAAGCAAAAGGCTGCGGGTCTCGGGGGAGGTAAGGTACCACGGATTGATGGGAGCCACCCGGCCCACTGCCTCCACTCCAACCTCAAAACGAAGCCAGAGCGGAGAGTGGTCAGAGATACCCCTGGGTAGGTGTACAATCTCACGCACCGCTGGCGACTGAGCCGCACGCATCAGGAAATAATCCAGCCTAGACAGACTCCCATGGGCCCCAGAATGAAAGGTGTATTGAAGCTGAGTAGGATGCAAAAGCCTCCAGCAATCCACCAAGCCAAAGGTATCCAAAAATCCACCCAACCACTGTTGGGCCGCAGGAGTATCTCTAGGGGGGTGGCGATCGTGGAGACCGGAGAACACCGAATTAAAATCACCAGCCAGAAAGAGAGTACTATCAGGAAGGTCCAACAAGACACGGCCCAAATCTGAAAAGGTAGAAGTCTGCAAGCCGGGGGGCACATAAACAGTAAATAAGGAGAGGGCACGACCCTCATAGCGACCCACAAGGACAGCATATCGCCCCCGATCATCCTGAATCACATCATCAATAGCTAGGGGGAGGGAAGCCCGAACAAGGATACCCACACCCCTAGAACCCGAGGTAAACCCCGAATGTGCTACGAGGCGATAGCCCCACCTATTCATTGCAAGACAAACATTGCCTACCAAATGAGTCTCCTGCAGGAAAACAATATCAGGAGATAAACGTCGTATACATTTCAACACCACACTTCGTTTGATACGATCTCCCAGACCGTTAACGTTCCACGAAACAAATCTCAACCCGCTACCCCCATCCCACCCAACAAAGCCAAAACCCCCCACCAATGAGCATGACACCAGAAACATCTTCAAATACAGGATAAAGTCGCCTTGAAAACAGAACACACAAACAACGAACTCCTCAACCACCCACCCCCCAAATAACAAGAAAACACCCCCCACCCTGCACCCCTGCAAAAAGCTAAAAAGCCACCCCAACCTGCAGTGTGCCTGTCGCCCAAGAACCCCTATTCTACACAAAGACCCCGGAGGAGGAAAGGCTCCGTCCCACCCGCCACCCCGATCAAGACCAATGACGAGAAAAAGAACATACATCAAATCACATAAGCAATAGAGGAACATAGGCATACACTCCCGGAAGAGTTATTCAAAACAAGGCACCAGGCATAAACGAAATGTTCAGCTCTCTACACCACCTTCAGCACCGCCCGGGTGGGCATCGGACTCAGTCTCAGGAGGTCGGCTAGGCAAGGAGTCCAGCCAGTCATTCACAGCGTCCGGCCGATCAAAGAAGAAAGTTCGGTCATTATACTCAACCCGCAGCCTGGTCGGAAAGAGCATAGCGTAACGCATCTCCATGTCCCTAAGGCGCTTCTTGGCACCACGAAATCCCATCCGCTGCTTCTGGACCTGTTGGGAAAAGTCCGGATAAAAGTTCACCGTGGCATTCTCAAAGGCCACCGGGCCCTTCACCCGCGACGCCTGCAGGATAGCGTCCCGATCTCTATAGTGGAAAAGCTTTGCAACAATAGGTCTCGGCGGGGCGCCTGGCTTACCCTGGCCCCCCGGAACACGATGTGCGCGCTCCACTGTGAAAAATGTACTAAGGCCAGATGGAGAAAGGTGGTTCTGGATCAGGTCTTCAACCAGGAGATCAACCGAGTGGGGTTCTGGGTTCTCCGGCACACCAACCACGCGAACATTACAGCGACGTGCCCTGTTCTCAAAATCTTCCAAGCGCCGGGTCATGAAATCGTTCACCCTACGGAGATTGCCAATCTCCGTCTGTATCTCAGAGACGTCCGCCGTGAGGCTGGATGATTTGATATCCAACGACTTCACCTTTTCGTTCGTTTTGGAGAGATCGGCTCGAATTAGGTTCACCTCGATTGCCACGGTGTCAATTTTGTGGGCCAAGGTTTCGTACTGTTGGCCTATTGACTCCTTCATGCCAGAAATGGCGCCCATGATGTCCTGCAAGGAAGGCTCCGTCGACGCATCCACGACGTGGTCAGACGCACTGGGACCGGGCAGGGCAGCTCCGGGGGACCCCTTAGAATGGGTATAACGGTCCATAACATTAGATTGGACCGGACCCCCGCGCAGAGGTGTCTTCGTCTTGCGCGTCTCCCGGTCCCCTCTGCCCGCCATTTTGGAGATGCGTCACAAGGAGATTCACCAGGGTCAACGGACCGGGCACCAGAAATGGAGGCCTCGGGACCAAAGGACCACAACAAGGGTATCACTAGGAGAGGAGCAGCCAAATAGAAGAATAGTCCAGCCAAAGGCCCGACAGCCGACGCGTGTCCTGAAACCAGCTCTGGCCCGACCCTCTCACCGATGTCCCAGTCAGAGGCAGAATCGAAACCGAAACTTAAGAAGGGGACCCACAAGTCCAATCCCCCTGCCGTTGTTGTTCAACTCCAAGACGGCCACCGAACCTCACCCAGTCCCGGGCGCACCTCAAGGGCGGAGCCCAAAAGTTCAATTCACCATAACTCAGGCACCCGGTGTCAAAATAAAGTTCTGAAAGGTCCAGGTAGATCAGCCCAACGTCCTCTATACAAATCCTCGCGAAAAATCAGGATTCATGCAGGATATTATGCCGGGAGCGGCGGGGGTCCGGGGAGCGCTGTGCTCACGCGGCCATCACGGATGCCCGCCAAGCTCCTCCTCCAGGCCTGCTATTCTTAGTTTCCTTTATATAGAAAACTAGGGACAATGTAGTATTTGTAAATATGGTGTAAATATATGAAATTTAGAATATATTTTTAAGGAAACAAAACTTTCTTTTTTATGAAATATTCTTATTGGGTTTTTCCCTTTTATATATATGCCTGCCTATATTCCTGAGTAATATCTGAGGAGAGCGACAAAAAGAATGTATATACACAATGAATTGTTATTTTTGATTCGAGTTTATATCTCAACTTGTAAACAATGTACTACTAGAGCACTATGCTCAAAACTCCGTTTTTGCACTTTTGTGAATTGATGTATATCACTTTAAATTTTAGAGGATATAGTATTGACCATGTGACTTTCCACACTACTTATGTCACTTCCTTTCTTCTCTGCATGACATGTGATCAAGCCTCGGCTGAGGCGAAACGCGTCAAATAAACTCACTGGAAACGAGAGCACCGAGTTTGTGGCTTTTTTCAATTTTCGTTATCGACGGAAGCGGATGCCGAGTTGGTTTCGAACTACTGTGAATATTTGTACCTGGAGGCTTCTAGGGTACGGAAAAAGCCCCTCCTCTGTAAGTGGCGATAAGCGGCGGGAAGCAGAGGTTCCTGTTTGGGAGCCGGATTTTGGACTCCGGTGTGGAGGAAGCCGCGAAAAGCCCCTGCGAGACAGGCACACGTTGACTCTGACTGGAGGAGCCGAGTATCAACAAAAAACTGAGGTATTTCGGCAACCGGGTTGGGAGTCCAACTGCCTGAGAAACGCGCAGTGAGGAGTGTGCACGAACTCTGTGCATGTGCAAGAAACTATTCTTGTGGCGGAGTTCGTCTCGTTTCCTGTATTTGTAATAACGCCATACATCACCATGTCTGCCACCGTGTTGAGAAGTAGGGAGCAGGCTGCCCTATCGGTTTTCGTCACCCCGGCTGGGGGGGCGACAGCTCCGACAATACTGGACAATGCCGCGAGTACAACCACACCCAATGTTCGTGATTTATTTCGTAAACTAGAAAAGCTTATGAAAAAAGAAATTTCCAAATGGTGGGAAAACAAGTCTTTATCAATGTACCTGGAAGTTGGCCGCGTACCACGTGGTCTTAGAATCACACTTGCACCGAGCTATGACAGCCCCGATCCGTTAATGCTCGAAAAATGGGCGGCAACCAATCTGGATTGCTCGGCTAAACTCATGGCAATCTTGGTGGAGTTTGCCGAGAGCGACAGAGCAAAAATACAGAAAGAGGTTGAGTTAGTGGAATCGGAACTAGCCGAACTGGGAGAAAATGATGTAGTCATGAAGAAAATGAGAGATGACATGGAATCTCGGCTTGCCAAGGAGGAGGAAATTATAAAAAAACGCAAAGCGTTTAAATTTGAAAGAGACCGATTGGACTACTTAAATGGCCATATTTTTACTTTTGCCCGTAAATTTGAAAACAAAGGGAGCCAATCAGGAACTGGAAGCGCTGGAAATGCAACAAAAAATAATATAAGCGCTACTTCATCCATTAGTCTGAGCTCCACTGAGGGAAGCGAATCAGACGGAGGACAACAGAATACCCCGGTGGGGTTTATTGCACTCACGCCCGCACAAGAGGTACAACGCCTATGCGAGGCAAGACGAGAGACTCTACGACCGAGAGTGAAATTCTCCCAAACAGGACAAGGGCGAACCGCAAACGGGCAGAGCGGAGACGATGCCACAAAAAGAAATGGGGGTGCAAACAGAAAGAAGAATCAACGGAGATGGGCGAACAAAAAACGGGGGAACCAACAGGGTCCCCCTCAATAATAAACTTAACAAATATCGTCCTAACCCCAAAAGAAACCAAGATCTTGAGCCGAGGATTGTCCTTTTGCCCACCGCGATCCTTTGACTACGCAGGAACTCGCATGGACGCCTACAGGTTCATAAGAAAACTCAAATTGACCAAATTCCATCGTCTTAGACCAAATAAGAAGGCCATTATAGAATCCAATACAAATCCCACATCTCTATCAGCAGGAGATGCTCCCTCCTTTGAAGAAATTTGGGAACTGCAAAATGAACAAAATGAACTAGGGGAGACAAAATCCTCTACCATGTCGAATCCAAATTTTGGGCGTAATGCATCACGAACACCGTTTAAGCCCAAATCCACCTTTAATCCAATTTCTGTTCATGACAATTTAGATATCTACCAGGACCTAATAGCGGAAGACCTTAAAAAACTTTACATCAACACAAATAAAAAGAGCCAAGCTATTGCGAGACAGAACCAGTGCTATAATTTACTAATCAAGAAATTGAGAACAAATTAGAGTTTGGTGGTGAAACAAGCGGACAAGGGGGGCAATATTGTCCTCTGGGGACGTGACCAATATCTAGCAGAAGCAGAAAAACAGCTAGGGGACACATCCTGCTACCGTAAAACTAACATTACCATGATCAGAACGGCCTAGAATTAACTCAATGGAAAACTTATTGGCTGGCGCAGCAGTGGGTTGATCACCTTAGACGAACTAAAGTTTCTAAAGAAGGAATTCCCGGTGATACCCACATTCTACCTTCTGCCGAAGGTCCACAAGGATTCCCTGGTCCCACCAGGTAGGCCAATAATATCGGCGATCGGCAGTGCGACGGAAAACCTTTCAAGGTACATTGACTATTTTTTACAGGAGTGGGTGAAAGGATTGAACTCTTATATAAGAGATACTACTGACTTTTTGTGTAAATTGTCTAAGCTTAGCTGGAAAGAGAATTACATATTGATGACACTGGACATTTGTTCTCTCTATACCTCCATAAGACATATGGATGGCCTGAAGGCAATTCAATTTTTCCTAGACAAACGTCCTTTGCATAATGCTGAACACAACAGAATGCTTATGGGGATGTTACAAATCTGTTTGCAGCAAAACTTTTTCTCCTTTGGTGGCCAGGCCTATCAACAACTCAGGGGGGTGGCTATGGGGTCTTGCTTCTCCCCTAGCTTTGCATGTCTACACATGGGGCTATGGGAGGAGCAGACCCTCATGGGACAGCACAGAACAATCGTTGAACAGAATATAGAACTGTACCTCAGATATATTGATGATCTGTTTTTTGTCTGGAGTGGTTCAATGGAAAGTGCTGTTGAATTTGTTGCTAAACTGAATATTAATGATGTGAATTTGGAATTTACTTCAACAATAAGTAACGTCTCAGTACAGTTTCTAGATGTAGAAGTTTACATTGATAAACATAATAACAAACTAGAAACCAGACTGCATAGGAAAATCACTGCCGGCAACACGTTTTTAGATGCCTCGAGCAATCATCCGCAACATTTAATACGCAGCATCCCCTATGGGGAGATGTTGCGCATTAAGCGCATTTGCAGTACTGAAAATGAATGCAAACTAGCTCAAGAGCAGTGCAGATTACGCTTTTTGGAGAGGGGTTACAGTCGAAAAGTGGTGGATGAAGCCATAACAAAAACTACTAGACTGACCCGAGAACAACTTTTAGGGAACTGTCCAGAAAATAATGACTCAGCTGAGAACCAGCCTAAAATAAATGAAAAAGTACAGTGTAGAGCCATTGTTACATACAGCCAACAACATGCTGAAATACGTAAGATCTTTTCACGAAATTGGAACTTGGTCCAAGGGGATCCCATAATAGGAGATCTAGTAAAAAATAAACCTGAGATCACCTTCAGGAAATCTCCTTCGCTAGGCAATGCTATTGTCAGTAGTACTATGGACGTTCCCAAAAAATGGTGGGAACGAATTACAGGTTTCAAGAAATGCCAGAGCTGTAAAGCCTGTAAACATGGCATAAACAAAACCCATTTTATCAGTCCTTTCCAGGATACTCCCATTGCCATCAGACAGAAACTGGGATGCAAAACCGAGTATGTAGTATATATACTACTGTGCCCTTGTGGCTTACAATATGTTGGGAGTACTCGTCTCCCCGCCCACAAGCGCATCCTCCAACATCTACGAGCGATCATTGGGAAAGATCAGTCTTACCCCGTGGCCAGACACTTTGAAAAACATCACCAGAGCAATTCAGATCTTTTAAAATACTATTTGGTGGACTCTGTATTACCTTTAAGGAGGGGAGGAGATAGAGATGGGAAATTACGTCTCTTAGAAACACGCTACATCCTCAAACTAAATAGTAAACAGCCTGGGGGACTGAACTGTAGTGAGGATCTTTATACATGCCTCTGATCACCTATGGTTCTATAAACTATCTTGCTGGCACCAGTATGTCTTATGAGCAGAAAAATGTCCTTGTATATATGTACATTAGGCAGCCTGAATTAATCTGTAATCCTATTTAATAATAGGTGGAATTTTAATGCACTGTCACTTTAACAAATATCTTAACTAATGACCCCCAAGGAAGCACATAGTAGAATGTGGGAATTCACGTAGACTCGAGGTCATTAAATGGAGAGTTATTTACTTGTTCTATACCCGCTGTGGTATTATTATATATCGAATCAGGAATTTCATTCCCATGTGATGTATTACTACTTACATGCTCTAGGCCGCATACTTATATTTAATGTCCAAAAAATCAGAATATGCAGAAGGTAGATTTACCTATAAGAATAATAGGCCTGCTATTCTTAGTTTCCTTTATATAGAAAACTAGGGACAATGTAGTATTTGTAAATATGGTGTAAATATATGAAATTTTGAATATATTTTTTAAGGAAACAAAACTTTCTTTTTTATGAAATATTCTTATTGGGTTTTTCCCTTTTATATATATGCCTGCCTATATTCCTGAGTAATATCTGAGGAGAGCGACAAAAAGAATGTATATACACAATTAATTGTTATTTTTGATTCGAGTTTATATCTCAACTTGTAAACAATGTACTACTAGAGCACTATGCTCAAAACTTCGTTTTTGCACTTTTGTGAATTGATGTATATCACTTTAAATTTTAGAGGATATAGTATTGACCATGTGACTTTCCACACTACTTATGTCACTTCCTTTCTTCTCTGCATGACATGTGATCAAGCCTCGGCTGAGGCGAAACGCGTCAAATAAACTCACTGGAAACGAGAGCACCGAGTTTGTGGCTTTTTTCAATTTTCGTTATCGACGGAAGCGAATGCCGAGTTGGTTTCGAACTACTGTGAATATATATATATATATATATATATATATATATATATATATATATATATATATATACACTCCACCAGTACCGGTACAGGAGCTCGGCTGTCACGGGCGGTCCTGTTGCAGCCACCGGTAGGCTTCCAAATTCACTCCACGACAGGTCCTGCAAAACCGAATTCGCAGTGTATGTTTTAACATGCGAATGTGGGAAACGATATGTGGGATCCACCATCCATCAAGCACACGTCAGGATACTACAGCACTTGCGTGCTATAAATAACAAAGACCAAACCTACCCAGTAGCGCGCCACATTCATGAAGCACATGGGGGGGATTCGTCTGGTCTAACTTACTTTGTGATTGACAACATCCCCAAAAATGTGAGAGGCGGGAACCGTAAATTAGCCTTACGTCGATTGGAATCAAGATACATAATTCTCTTGAATTCCAAGATCCCGTCAGGGCTGAATGCTGATGAAGCCCTTACTGTCCATATTTAGTAGCCTCCTTCCCTTCCCCCAGTACCCGTGAAGCACGTCTCACCATCATTTTATTTCACTACATTCACTTGACTGCGGTCGAGCACAAGTAAACAACTATCATGTACACTGAGGCTCACAATCGCAACAACAAATCTCCGAGGCACACCATTTCATCCCGCGCCTACCTGAGCCAAACCATTAGGGTAGGTACATACCAGTAACCGTAGATGCCCACCGGCACTATGCCGCCATTAGAAACCGCGCCTCAGACCGACCAACTCTCGAGCGCACTGTCTCCGCGCATCAGGAAGCAAACCAGAGTTGCCGGCATGGTTGCTAGGGTTATACTCACAACAATAGTCCTTAGCCAATCAGGGATCCACACGTCTCCAAGTTTACTGAAGCTGACGTATCAGAACCCATTCAAGTTTAACGAGGGCGGACACGGGAGGGCGCAATGTGGATGACACAATTAGAACGGAGATTTGTTTACATAAACCTACAGTAATAGCCTCATTGTACGATCAATACAATATATATTTTCTCACTGGTCCAAGGGCAAAGCTGACAATGGATGATGCGATATTAATGTAGACATGATGTAATGTTTAAATATCACACAAATAGTCACTATGTATGAATAGACTACGGCCATGCAGTTAATGTGCCTTGTTTAGACAACTGTGACGTCAATAACCAGGATGTAATTGAATCACCTTAGCAACAAGCAATGCTAATTATGTGTGTGACGTCTGTGCTCTAATCGCTGTTTGTATATATAAGTGCACTGTGAGATGGTCAGATGTTAGTGAGCAAGGCGGGAGTTAGCCGCCGAAACGCGTCTGAGCAGAAGCTGTAACTGAGAATAAAACGCTTGTATATTGATACACGGAGTCAGCGCCTTCTTTTGATGGAAAGTGTGGTATGGTGAAAATATATATATATATATATATATATATATATATATACACTCCACCAGTACCGGTACAGGAGCTCGGCTGTCACGGGCGGTCCTGTTGCAGCCACCGGTAGGCTTCCAAATTCACTCCACGACAGGTCCTGTTTTCTTCAGTAAATTGAAGTGAATATATATATATATATATATATATATATATATATATATATATATTTATATATAAACTCATATATATATATATTTTTGTGTGTGTATATAAGTATATATTTACATATAGTAATACATATTAGTGGAAGTAATTTAATTTACATTATATTACATTTTTTATTTTTAATATTTACTACTTTAAATGTATGTTAAAAATCGATATTTTTCGATACTTTTGGACAATAGCAATGTCAACATATTTTTATACTTGCCATTATAAATATAGGAGAACATTCTTGTGGTATTTGATATTTTCGACACAATATATTTTTTACCACGCTTTTGTGTCAGTGATCTGCTTCCTAATAAGAAAGTACCAGAATTGCAGAATGGTCAGTCCTGCCCTGGTTTCTACACTCCCTGTTGCCCACAAATATACAACATTTTTCATGCCAAGCAGTTTTTTCAGGAGGGAGATAAAAGTCAAACCACATACCTGCCTACAAAAGTAGAGCACATGCTGTTATTACAATTGAATGTGAAAAGCATGTTTTTTCAATGGTTTTGCAAATGTTACTCTCTAAATCCGGTAACTATATTGACTGTTCCGTACTAAACTCACATTTATATAAATGAAACACTTTAGTGGTTTCTTCTTCACATGGTGGATGAAGTCCCATTGCCTTTGTTTGGCGTCTCTAAAGGTTTTGATGGTTAACTGCCACACAAGAAGTATGTTAGCAGCATCCACCATGAAACTACATTCAGATGTGTGCAGCAACACAAATGTAACAGTTATTTTCCTTTCTCTTTCTTTACAAAACATGCAAGATTAGACGGTGAAGCCTTTTTTTTAGTTGCAGAATCAAAGCTGTCATTGCTTGCATGTCTCTGGAAATTGCAGTCTCACACTAAGCCGAAGATTACAGAAGCATTTAAAGAGAAAATATTTTAAAGATTTAGAAAAGACATTACAACATATTTACCACACTTTCAATTCTGCACATCCTGGAGATTTCAACACTCTAGAGCAGAGGTCTTCAAACCTTTTAATGCCGAGACCCCCGTGTCAAAAAGGTTTAAGCCCCCTCCTGACAAAAAAATCTAGAACTTGGTAGATAGAGACAGAATTAAATTTGGTTGGCGCAGTGTCGAATAGTGACTTGTGTTTTTTTAGTGCTATGTGGTCACAGCCTGTGACGGAAAGCACAGTGAATGTGTAAATCGTTATTTTATACTTGCATTACACACATTATAATATAGACAGCTTTCTTTAATTTTGCATACCTGTCCCTTGAACACCTCCCCAGGGGTACTAAGCACTGTGTACATACTGTTATGATTAAAAGCATGTACTTCACAGCCAAGTTGTCAATTCTTTGCACCACCATCAGATTTTAAAGCCTTACAAAGAGGTCCTAGCAATCGCCCATTTACACAGACGTGCTGAGCATAATACATCCAGGTTGACAGCAAAGAACGTCCATACCCGTCCTACATAAAAAACAAAATTCAACAAGTCTTCAACTTCACATGACGAAAGCGGAAACTGGATAGGTCATCCAGGACGCGATACACCCCATGGTAGGTTGGAGCAAAATGGGATGCTGGCAGACAGGGGTCTTAATCCCACTCATAAAGCAACCATAAGGGTGGTGTTAATCCCACTCATAAAGCAACCATGAGGGTGGTCTTAATCCCACTCATAAAGCAACCATGAGGGTCTTACATCTACACATGTGCTGCATGGAGATAGTTCTATACAATGCCATGCCTGAGAAACTGGAGCACTTTTTTACCTTCAGAATTAATGTATCCTGGCATTTATTTTACATTTTATTTATTTTCTGGTGTGGGTTCATGTATTTATTTCCCCCAACCCCAAAAGACATTGCCATTTACAACACCAATATTTCTAACTCTAACAAATGTGAGACCTATTACATTGCAAATGCTTGCTTAGGTTCCAGCTGCAGAGAGGCTTAGTTCTATTTCTCAGACCGATTGTTTCTAATAAATTACTTATATTTAGAGTGGGCTGGGTGTCAGCCCCCTGCTCCTTACTGGGTGGCTTTGTGGTCTATTTCAGGCCACTGCGCTTGATTAAATGGCGTTCCACCCTGCCAAGGAGCCATTCAGTCTCCCAGTATTCCGGCTGGATGAGTTGTATCCTTCCACAGCTGACTTGAGGGGACACTTGTATATGCCCTTTTCTTTTCCTTTTGCTTTGTTTTGTTTTTCCCTTTCTTTCAGCACTATTTTGGAGGGCATGTGTTAGACGTGGCATCTTTGGTGTGGATTTCTCCCTAACGTTTGCCTTCAGACCTCCTGGTATGCTGAACATTGTTTTTGCTGCCTTTAGGACTGTGCACACTTTACCACTACGAACCAGAGCTAAAGTGTGTCCGCTCTCTCCTTAAATATGGTGGAATTGGCTCATACGCAATTGGCATGTCTAATTTACTTTAAGTCCCTTATAAAGTGACACATCCTGTGCCCAGGGCCCCTAAATTAAATGCTACTAGTGGGTATGTAGCACTGAATGTTCCACCCACTTTGGTAGCACTTTCAATGTGTCTCAGGTCCGCCACTGCAACCTGTGTGTGTAGTTTTAAACTGCCATGTCGACCTGACAAAATTAATCTTTTGGCAGGCCCAAACCTTCCTTTTTCATAAAACCCTGCCTCAGAATTTTGGCTGCACAGCAATCCAGGGACCGGACCACGGGAGGACTTTATCCTCCAGAATCACGGTCCCCAGTGACGTCTTTTCCGTGCACAGAGGTGATCAAATTCATCTACATGCCCCCGCGGCGTTGTAAACTCCAGCAACTCTGCCTCAGCATTTTGGCTGCACCCTGATCCAGGGACCAGGAAAGGAAAGGACTTTATCTCCCCCAGAATCACCGGTCCCCAATGACGTCTGTTCCGCGCCCAGAGGCGCTTACATTTATCTACGCACCCCCGCGGCATGGGATGCCTGTGGGCCGTGCACGGTCGAAGACTGGGTCAAGGGAGGGACCGTCCTGCACCCATCAGAGCCAGGAAGAGTCTGAGCTGCCCCCCTAACGTCCCTAATTCGCTAACAGCAGGAGAATGGGAAGGAAGAAAGCAAACCAGTCAATCACGGCTGAGGTAACGACCACTCCACTAGATAACTTTCTGGCGAAAGTCACTACTGCCCTGGACAATGAAATTGCGCTCCTGGAGAGGAGGCTCTCTTTGGGAGCGGGGGACCCCCTTCTGACTTTTTACCCCTGCTCAGCCGCACTGCTACATGCCACACGGCTGCTCAGATCATCACCTGTAAGCCTCTACTTATTCTGTCATCTTCTCCAGGCCGTACCACTGTAACTGAGCTACCACCTAAGGCAGTCATCATCACTGCCACTGACACTGCCAAAAGGAAAAAAGGCCCGCTTAAAGCTGCTCAAGGTACCACTGCCAAATAAACAAGAAGAGCAATCCTGTGCAGGACAAAACATTTATCCCGGCCCCTCAACAGAACAATGCCAGCTCTACCTTAAGCTGAAAGTGCGTGGAAATAAATCTCAAAAAGCAAATAGAACTGATTGTCACTCAGATAGATTCAATTGAACAAAATCATTCTGACTTAGTGGCAAAATATTGGAGGACACAGCTTGCATCACAGGCTGGGGTGGGGATTTGGCAGTACAGCACACGTACCAGCATACGTTAGTTTGAGTCACCGTGTTTTAAACCATACCCCGCCTCAGGGCCATGAAAAGGTAAATCCGGCCATAACTAATCATAACCTCACCAGGATTCACCCTGATAATACTGAGATCTCAGGAGCTACAGCACAGTTGAACGTAGCTCCCCTATGCCCCACTAAAGGCTCACATCAGGTGGACCCCACAGCCATTATCCCCGGCACGTACACAGCCCTTAACTCTAATTCTAACATTGCTAGTGTACAGCCTCCTAACTCCACAAAGTGTAGTGGCCCTTTGACCTTGAATTTACATCCTGCGGCATGTCCTTTTGTGATAGTTGTGATAAACGTTCCACCGCTAAGAGTATCCCAAAGCGAATCTACCGCGCAATTGATGGCAAAGGCATGGCATTGGCTGTCCCATGCCGCTTATATAGGGCATCTAATTCAAGACCATCAGATAATGGCCAGAGAATCCCCTGGCTAGGCCTAGTGCCAACATTTATTAATAACGACTGTATCATCCTCAACTTTGATAACAGTTGGCTGGTGAAGCATGTGTTATTCCAACCACAGACAGCACCTTTCACACAGTTTCAGATCTTTAAATTTTTTTATAAACCACTGCCTATACTTAAAATCAATACCGACAATTCAAGACCCCAGGCAAACGATAACTTACACTGCACCCCCATTGCATTTGAGGACCTGGACAGGTGCGACGGACTCAGCCCCCAACCCATTACCTCCACCTAGCATATCAGGGGCCGGAGTTGAGGAAGTACAACTTGGGCCCGTTTATCCTTGATGAAGGAGCAATCTCACTCCTTTCATGGAATAAAGCCAGCTTTAAAAAGGAAATAGGCAGCTTGGCTTGGGAATCTGAGCTGTGCGATGCCGGCATTATACAGGAGACCTGGGCACAGAATCCTTCCTTTCTAAATGCCTATCGCTCTTTTTTACGACAGCCACTCCCTCTATCTCTGGCAGGGCACAAGGGGGTTTATTAACACTTGTCGCTAATACTCTTTCATTGGACAAGATAGACTTTCTGAATAACTCTACTTATTTCCATATTATAGTTGCTAGGTGACGGAAGAATCCGAATCTATTGCTAATACATTTTTATAACAAGAATTTCATAAATCCAGCTGAAGTTTTAGAAGAACTGGGGCACACTATGAAGGGTTTGCTTTCTTTATTATACTAGATCACCATTTATTATGTGGGCTGGTGATTTTAATACTCACATTTGCGATCATTCTGACCATAACATATGTGGGGTAACTGACTGAAAGGACTATTTTACTCCTCATTTCACTCACCATATCTATGGAAAAGCTCTAAATAACTTGCTGAGGGTGTGGGATTTCGAAATTGTTAACCCAATATGCCCTACCGCAGGACAACTAGCTGCAACATTTATTATTTATTTATTTATTATTAGAGTTTTGTATAGCGCGAACAAGACCCGTGGGTATCAGAGCGCTTAACATCGAGGTAGGTTACACAATTGACAGTCCAATATCCAATCTAAAAACAAACAGATATAAGGTAATAGGCACTATGGCTATAAGGGTGCCTAAATAAATCTATTCAACACATGTGCAGTTAGTAATAAAGGTGAGAAAGGCCTAGTTCATACACACGATCCATATCAGTAGAAAAGGTAGACCTTGCAAGACCCCAATTGCATGAGGACAAGGGGTTGCGGTTACTTGGTTAACCCGGACTCATTGAGTACTGTTGATGAGGAATGGATTAACCCTCTCAGCACACTACATCACATTACATCACGGTAGGTTACACATTGACAGTCAGATATCAATTCCAACAACCACAGATATAAAGTAGAAAAAGTTGTGGCTATAAGGGATGCCTGAATAAATATATTCCAATCACATGTGCAATTAGTAATAAAAGGTGAGAAAGGCCTAGCTTATAACACAGTCAATATCAATTGATAGGTGAGGTAGAAGTTATATAGTTTGGCTATGAAAAACAACCTATTGCGATTCCTTGATTAACCCGGAATCAATGTGTTCTATTGCTTAGAAGCGAATTGAGCCATCTCAGCACATTACATCACATAACATCACTCTAGGTTACATATTGGCAGTCAAATATCACTTCTCAATATCAATTCTAAAAAACCAACAGATATGAGGTGAAAGAGGCTGTGGCTATAAGGGTGCCCAAATAGGTATATTCCAAAACATAAGAGTAATTAGTAATAGAAGGTGATAAAGACCTAGCTTATACGCGATCCATATCAGTGGATAAGATGAGGTAGAGGTTAAATAGTTTGGTTATGAAAACATCACTTGGTTCACATTGTGGTATCAATCAGGGTACAGCCGAGGCTTGCGAGTGGTGTCAGTCTCTTGACAGTGTTAGTATTCCTGAAGGGGGACCACTCTTCAGCTGGTGTAGTAGTTCTTATCAGCGATCCGTCGGCTTCCCTATGCCAAGTATTTACTCATCATATGGCTTTTCAATTCTCGTTTGAATGTTGCAATATTTTGTATCTTCCTGATGCTTGGAGGGAGTGAGTTCCAAACTCTGGGGGCAGCTCCAGTGAATGCTCGATCATAGGTCTTTTTCTTTCGAAAAAAGGCCGGCCTCAGCAGCAGCTCCTTGGCGCTTCTCGTTGGTCTGTTTCCTCCTGATAGCTTTATTTTCTTGCTTAGGTATCCTGGTGTGTTATAGTGCACCGCTTTGTGAGTAATACATGCTGTCTTCATTTGTATTCTGGCCTCAAAGGGTAGCCAGTTTAGTGCTTTCAGGTGAGGAGATATATGATCAAATTTCCTCGATCCCGTGATAAGTCTTGCCGCAGCATTGAGGCAGGCTTTTAGTGGTGCTGTAGATGTTTTAGGTAGACCAGTTAGTGTAGAGCAGCCATATTCGATCCTGGATATGACTAAGGACTGTATAGCCAATTTCAAGTCTGCTTCTGAAATGAATGGTTTTAATTTTCTTAAGTAGCTCAGATGGAAGCGGGCATTTTTCGCCATTGAATTAATGTGAGCTTTCATGTCGAGGTTCTCATCTAATATGATTCCTAATGATTTCGCTGAGTTAACTAGTGTTGGTGTGCAGTTAAGTGCAGTCACCAATTTGGTCCATTCCTTTACTTCCGGGTGGCTCCTTGGGGGTGCAATTAACATGAATTCTGTTTTCTGGGCATTTAATTTCAGATGATTCGTCGTTAACCATTGCATAGCCATCTTTAGTGTCTTATTCATTAGATCTATGTCATCAAGGGAGGCGATCTTTAAATATATTTGCGTGTCGTCAGCATACATGTGGTAGGATATCGTTGATTTCCGATGTATGTCTGTAAGAGGTTCGACATATAAGTTGAATAGATCTGGGGATAGTGTTGAGCCTTGCGGGACCCCAATTGCATTAGGACAAGGGGTTGAAATTGCTTGGTTAACCCGGAATCGTTGTGTTCTGTTGCTTAGGGACGATTTGAACCATCTCAGCACGTTACCGGCCAATCCCATCCTGTCCTGTAGCCTGGACAGTAGTGTTTCGTGGTTTACCGTGTCAAAAGCGGATGACAGATCTAGGAGAATCAATAGGCATGCTTGATTTTGATCTAGAGCTTGTAGCGCGTCATCCACAATATGCAGGATCGCTGTTTCTGTGCTGTGCCCTGCTCTGAACCCTGATTGGCATTCGTCTAGTAGGGAGAACTTGGTGATGTGTTGCTTCAATTGGCTCTGCACGCATTTCTCAATTAGTTTGGCCAGTAAAGGGATGTTGGTTACTGGTGGGTAGTTATTCGGATCTGATGCGTCCGCTGTCGGTTTTTTGATTATTGGCGCTACTTGTCCTGTTTTTAGGCAGTCGGGGAGGATCCCTTGTGTAAGTGAAGCGTTTATTAATTTGGTCCAGATTGGAACCACAATGTGGCTGATTTCTCTTACACATTTTGCAGGTAGAGGGTCTTGATAGTGGTTGTTTGGTCTGATTTCTGACAGTGTTTTGGCGATCTTGACCTGGTCATATAGTTCAAATGTGTCCCAGTTTGCTTCATTCTTTGTTTTATCACTCTCTGTTGTCACACCGGTCTCGCTCCTCGGCAGAGTTTGGGTCGGGAGGATAGCCGCGGCGTTTGAGAGCTCTCCCTCTAGCGATTTTGCTTTCTCGGAGAAGAATGTAGAGAATTCCTCACAGCTTAAGGGAGTTTTTGAGATTTCTTGGGTTGATTTGGCTAGTTTATCTGATTGCTGTTTTAGTATCTCGAAGAGTTTTCGTGGTCTGTTTTTGGCATTGTCTAGTTCTGCTTTTATGAATTCTTTTTTGGAATTGATTACCTTTTTGTTATATTCGTTTCTGATTTTTCTGAGGGCTTTCAGCTCAGGTGAGGAAGGATGTTGTCTCCATTTTCTCTCGGCTGTTCTCAGTTTGCGCCTGTCCTCATTCAGTGACCCACTAAACCACGGATTCTTTGGCTTGTCTGTGACTTTTTTCATTTTTAGAGGCATGGTGTCATTGACAATATTTTCTATTGAGGTTATGTAGTGCTCAGTCAGCTCATTTACATCCTGCATGTTGTTGGGTGGCTTTAGGTCTCTCTCGCAGCTCTCGACCAATAGCTCGATATTCGCCTCTTTTATATCTCGGATCATTATTGTGGACTTGGGGGGTTGTACGGTTCTACCCTTTTTCACTGTGGGAATCACAAATGTTATGGCGTGATGGTCAGACCAGTCGCATGGATCTATGGCGCAGATCAGTGTCTCTTTGTTTCTGGAGATGATCCAATCTAAGGTCGCTCCTTGCGTGTGGGTAGGTTGGGTGCATGTTTGTATGAGGTTTAGTTCGACGAGGAACTCTTTTAACGAATTGACCAGTTTGTCGTTGACGTCGTCCCAGTGTAAATTAAAGTCACCCAGGAATATGTTGTTGGCATCCGGATTGGAGTTGGCAGTTATGATCTCTATTAGCTGCTCAGTGAACTTTCCATTATCTCCTGGTGGATGATAGAATGCATGCAAGTTGCATTTTTGGTTACTTGATGATCTTATATTCAAACCCAGGTATTCGCAAGCTTCTATGGGGTCGGCTTGAATCATGTTGACCTCTATCTCTGATCGATGAATACATGCTATACCTCCTCCTGTTTTCCTTGGCCTATCTAATCTCACAATGTTATAATGAGGTGGTACTAAGAGATCAATGGCGGGGGAGGATGATTCCTTTAGCCACGTTTCCGTAAGGATTGCCAGGTCGATTTCATTATTGATGATGAGGGCTGCTATGTCTGATGCATGTTTGGATGCCGACCGACAATTGAGTAGGAGGCATTTCAAGGGATTATCTGGGTTAAGGATGTTCCCATTTTCAGATTCATTTGCTGATACCTGAATATGTTGTAGGTTGAGGTGAATTGCTTTCCTGTCATTCTTTCTGGATGTTCTATTTGAATCAATTGGTACTGTTTTGATTCTCTCCTCCTTCCCCCGGGCCGGTTGATCATAAGTTCGGAGTAAGGCCTGAGTTTCTTCGTTTGACAGGGGGTTTATCCTGTCTGGTCTGTTGGGCCTATTTTTTAGGGACAGGGTCATCTCGTCATTCCTTTTTTGTGCGGCGAGTACTAGGTTCTGGATATCAGAGACCTTGGAGTGTGTGCTTGCCGTCAACTCCCACATTTTTTCGAATGCCTGCGAAATTATCATCGAGCCTTGTGCCAGGTTGCCTACTATTTTCTGGAGCTTCTTGATTTCTTTCTGGTTTCGGGGTATTTTCTTAGGGAGGATTGTCCTGCCACTTCGGGTTGTGCATTTTGCTCCACTCCGTCGTTGTTCTGTTCTCATTTTCGCGGTTCTATCATTTGTTTCAGTGAGGGGGCATTTCATGTATTGATTTTATTTTGTCCACTACACCTTGATGTAGAAACATTAAGAACTCTGAGGTTGTGCTCTCTGAATTTAGTGATCACTCCCTGCTATGTCCTTTTCCTAAGAAAGTGGGCGCTAAATTTGTACCCACACTAATTTTAGCTAGGAAAAATGGCTGCACTTTAAAATGGGAGAAAGTTTAACCTACCGTAATGTTGGCTAAAATAGTATCCTTCACCTATCAGGAGGTCCAACTATGTTTAAACTTGTTGTCCAATGACAACCAAACCGTGGAAGCCCTTAATTGTATCCTAAGCTCCATAAAGGCTTTGTTAACTCACTATGCTTCCCAAAACACATCTCCTTCACCTAAGTAGTTTGAAAAAAACTGCTCTCAAGCTTCAACAGCTCTCTAATCAATCAATCAGGACATTTGTAAAGCGTGCTACTTACCCGTGAGGGTCTCAAGGCGCTGGGGGGTGAGGGGCTGCTACTGCTCAAATAGCCAGGTCTTGAGGAGTCTTCTGAAAGCTAGCAGGTCCTGTGTCTGCCGTAGGAGGATGGGGAGGGTGTTACAGGTCTAGGCGGCAAGGTGGGAGAATGATCATCCCCCAGAAGTCGCTTTTCGGATGCGGGGGACTGTGGCGAGGGCGAGGTTGGTGGAGCGGAGCAGAGCTGGCCATTGGGGGTGGAGAAGCTGAGTCACCTGTTGAGGTATGCTGGTCGGGTATTGTGGAGTGCATTGTGTGTGTGGGTGAGGAGCTTTTAAGTGATCCTCTTGTTGACGGGGAGTCAGTGCAGGTCTCCCAGGTGGGGTGTGATGTGGCTGCAGAGAGGGATGTTGAGGATCCGGCAAGCAGAGGCGTTTTGAATGCCCTGGAGTAGTTTCAGGAGTTTGGCCAAGGCTCCTGCATAGAGGGCGTTTTCTGTAGTCCAACCTGCTGCTGACGAGGGCCTGGGTGACCAATCTTCTTGTTTCGGTGGGGATCCACCTGTAGATCTTGTGGAGCATGCGGAGGGTGTTGAAGCAGGAGGATGAGAAGGCGTTGACCTGCTTTGTCATAGAGAGAGTAGAGTCGAGGATGAACCCTAGGTTGTGTGCATGGTCGGTGGGTGTTGGAGCTTTTCCCAGTGCGGTCGGCCACCAGGAGTCTTCCTAGGCCGAGGGGTTGGAACCGAAGATGAGGACTTCCTTCTTGTCCGAGTTTAGCTTCAGTCGGCTGTTCTTTATCCACTCAGCGACGGTTTCATTCCTTCATGGAGGTTGGTTTTGGAGGTGAGGGGTCCTTGGTGAGGCAGAGGATCAGCTGGGTGTCGTCGGCGTAGGAGATGATGTTGAGGTCATGCAGTCAGGCGACATGGGCGAGCGGTGCCATATAGATGTTGAACAATGTTGGGCTGAGGGCTGAGGCCTGGGGTACGCCGCAGATGATCTCGGTGGCTTTGGAGCGGAAAGGGGGGAGGCGGATGCTCTGGGGTCTGACGGAGAGGAAGGAGGTGGTCCAGACCAGAGCCTTGTGTTGGATCCCAGTGTCATGGAGGCATGTGCATAGGGTACGGTGGCAGACGGTGTCAAAGGCGGATGACAGGTCCAGGAGGATGAGGGCCGCAGTTTCTCCGTTGTCCAGCAGGACCCTGGTGTCATCGGTGGCAGCGATGAGGCCAGTTTTCTGTGCTGTGGTTGCAGCGGAACCCGGACTGGGATGGGTTCAGGATGCTGTTCTCCTTGAGGTAGTGGGTCAGTTGTCTGTTGACGGTCTTCTTGATGACCTTCGCTGGAAACGGGAGCAGGGAGATGGGCCGGAAGTTCTTGAGGTCCTTGGGGTCAGTCTTGAGTTTTTTGAGTAAGGCGTTGATCTTGGTGTGCTTCCAGCTCTCCGGGAAGCTCTCTGTCTCGAAGGAGATGTTGATGGCTTTCCGCAGATGGGGTGCGATGGTGGTGCTGGCATTGTTGAAGATGTGGTATGGGCATGGGTCTGACGGAGATCCGGAGTGGATGGTGTTTATGACTTTGATGGTGTCGTCATCGTTTATGTTGGTCCAGGCGAGCAGGGGGTCGGTGCGGATGGTGGCCATGGGGATGGAGGTTTTGGTGGTTGTCGGGGCGGTCGTGACATTGAAGCTGTCATGGATGTCAGCGTTCTTGCGATTGAAGAAGGTGGCAAGAGAGTCGCACAGGTCTTCCGAAGGTGGTTGGTGTTGGAGCTGAGGTTGGAGAGTTCCTTCACGATGTTGAAGAGCTCTTTGCTGTGGTGTACATTGTTGTCTAAGCTGTCTTTGAAGGAGGCCCTCTTGGCGGATCTGATGAGGTGGTGGTGCCTGCGGGTGTCGTTCTTGTGGGCTGTGAAGCTGTCCGGTGTCTGTTCACGGTGCCATTTCTTCTCTAGCTTTCGGCAGGTTTGCTTGGAGGCCTGGAGGTCTTCAGTGCACCAGCTGGCTTTCTTGTTGGTGTGTCTGTTGGAGGGTTTCTTGAACGGGGCGAGGGAGTTGGCGCAGGCATCAATCCATTGTCTGAGGTTGCGGGCGGCGGTGTCAGGGTTGGTGGGGTCGGCGGGGTCGGGGGGGTCTTCGGGTAGGCTCCGGGCAAGGGGGGTGGTTAGCTGGTCTTCAGTGACTTTGCTCCAGCAGCTCCATAAAGCACTTAAATCCCAACCTAGAGACCCAAATCATATTAGAAGCCTTAGGACTGCATATAAATCCATCAGGACAGAGAGAAAAGGGGCGATTTTGATTGAAGCCTGGGAGAACTTGAGACTAGCCTCACTATCCAAAGACAGCAGCTCTTTCTGGAAAGTGGTTAACAGTCCCTTGTTTCAGGATGAAAACTGGCCATCAATGGACCTCCACATACATGAGGCCACATGGATAAATCATTTTCAAAATATATTCCAGGAACAGTCTCTCACAGCCACAGAGTTCTCAGCATCACATTTAAGTGCTGCATCAGTATTGGAGTTCACCATAAACAAAGTAGAACTTGCTCTATCTCAATCTCCTGCACTGAAAGTACCCGGCCCTATTGGGGTCCCATTGGATGTCTTTTTAACTATCAAATCTTTGTGGGCCACGGTTCTGACCATAGCATTTAACGCCATAGCCAAAGTCAGCCCCTTGCCATCCTGGAGACTGTTATAGTCCAAATTCATGAGAAGGGAAGTGGCGCAGACCCGGCGAATTATGGTCCAATCTCTCTCGTGGACAGCACTGCAAAATAAATGGACAGACTGCTACTAAATAGATTGGAAGAGTGGGCAACGGAAAATTGAGTTAGTTTTTGCAGAAGCCCAGTATGGCTTTAGGAAGGGGAGGGGCACAATAGACCAGTGCCTCAATCTCGCTTTAATTACCGCTAAATATGTTACTGCATAAAAAGGGCAGCTTTTCTTGGCATTCATGGACCTGTCCACGACCATTGACTGCATGAGCCATAGCAAACTGTGGTCTATCATGGGGTTGCAGGCCGTGGACCCGGCTGTAATTTCATTTATTAGGGAACTGTATAGCCTTGCAGAGGCGGTAGTTTGATACGGGGGGCACGGAGAGTGTACAAAACCTTTCAGGATTGAAAAGGGGGATAGACAGGGCTGGGTCCTTGCCCCCTTCCTTTTCTCCCTTTATACAGATAAATTGTTTGAGGTTCAGTGTGAAAAATGCAGGGACGTCCCAGTGGTAGGTACACTACTATTACCCGTTATGCTTTATGCAGACAACGCATATTTAGTGGCCAGAACCCCCAAGGCCCTACAGCTCTCTATTGAGACCTATTCCGCCTACATGGCAGAGTTAGGTTTACTTGTCAACAAAACAAAGTCATATGTGATGGCTGTGGGTAGGGACAGAATGAAAAAACGAATGGGTTTCCACATAAATGACAGAAAGCTGAACAGAGTGGATAGTTTTTTGTATTTGGGCATCTTCTTTGACGAAACTTTAAACTGGAATAGCATGGTTAGGAACAGAGCACAACTGATGAACAAAAGCATAGCCGGAATTTGGAAGTTTGCGAAAAGATAGGGTATAAACCAGTCAAACAAATGCTAGAAATCTACTGTGCAAAAACCATATCCATAGCATCATATGGTGCAGCATTCTGGGAAACAGCACATAATGATCCGCTACAAGTAATAGATGACTAATTTCTAAAGAGATTACTGTCCATTCCAAGCGATTGTCCAAACATTCTAGCTCACAAGGAAATAGGCTTTACGTTCATATCTGATACCATGAAACTGGCCCGCTTCTAGCCTGGTTTTCAATATGGAAAAGGGAATCGGTCGCTTTAAACCAAATGGTATTAACGGATATTCTGTCTCTGGACAAAGCTTCCGCAATCACTTGGCTAGTGTATGACTTGGCCACCTTGGCTAAAGTTACTTATACTTTTTTGCTTTCCCCCAGACCATTTTCCTGACATTTAGTTGCCAATTTAGATGCTTTGCACACTTTGCTACTGCTGATCACTGTCAAAGTACAAGTGTTCCCTATGTAAAGTGTAATGGTAATTGGTTGGCCATGATTGGTATGTTTGCCTTACTAGTAAAGTCCCTAGTGATGTGCACTGTGTGTGCCAGGGCTAGTAATGCAAGGGCGCACAGAGAAGGGAACTCGGGCCTGCAGTGTAAGGCCTGCGAGCAGTTTGCTAGGTTAGCATGATGTCCTGACAAGTGCAACCACTTGTCAGGCCTGACTTTCCCTTTTGCATACACATTGGACAACCTGTCGTAGGTCCTGGGCAATCCCTGGGCTGGGTGCAGTGTAGGTAAAAGGCAGGACAAATACTAAGGTGTGCGTTATGTCCTGACATAGAAAAACACTCCATTTAATTTTTCCCTGCTGAAAGGCCATTCTGCCCATAGGACAGAATGGGGGAGGCTGGGTGTTGTGTTTGTTAGCCTAGTTTCCTATAAATTTAAAATGTAGAGGTAAAGTTTAGTATGTATGAACTCGCATTGTTATAACACATCTTTCTATGAAGGTGGTTTTGTCACTGTGTGTTCAGAAACCACTCTTATAAAGTGGTTGAGTTTTGTGCTTTAAGCATTTCTGTGTGTCGCTGCTGAAGTGTGGATTGACTGTCTGGATCTAAAATGTAGAGGAGCTGGGAGAGGTCTTGACCCAGGGAGGGGCTGAGATTGCGCCAGGCTGCCCTGCATTTGGAGAGAAGGGGGAGTAGAAGCCCGGGAGGTGAAACGGCCTGGGCTGGTGCTATAAACCAATTGACCCATCTCCTGCTGACTGATTGAGGATCCAGACACCAAGTATTAAAAGGAGAAAGGTGATTCTGGGAGGGAGACACCCAGAACTGGTTTAGGGATGGGTCAGGGACCCCTGAGCACAAACAAACTTCAAAGACATTAAGGGGTATACCTATGAGAGCTGAAACCCCTGAACGTTGGAATGAAACAGAAATGGTTTGAGACTGAAAAGGCTTGGTCCCAGTCTGTGGTCAAGAGAAACCTCTGCTAAACAAGGAGCAACTGTAGAGACTGCTGTGGAAAGACTAACTCTTGCTTCGTGTTCTGGCGCTGGTCTGCAGTTTGCTGTTCTAACCAAGGGAGAGGCTGTTGGGACTGTGCTTGGAGGTGCTGGGTCCCCCTGCTTGAAGAAGAATGTGCTCTGTGCTGTGTCTTGTTACCCAAAGGGCTCGAGGCAAGCTGGCTCCCTGTTTGGAAACACAGGAACATAAAAGTTTCCGGAGAAGTCCCAAGCATCGTTGTGTGCGCGTGCCTTTGCAGCTTGAGACCCTCAGAAGTTGTGCCTTGCGATCGGCACACCCAGGAGTAAGCTGAGTCTCGGACGCGCAGGGTGAGTGTTGTGGTGCAGGCCAAGGTGTTGGCGAAGAGTGCCTGGTCATCGTGTGCACAGGGAGAAGAGGTGAGACTCGGACGCGCAGTGTGCGTGTCGAGGTGCAAGCAGAGGCATTGGGGAGGAGCGCCGGGTCATCATGAGCACCAGAGATGAGGCGAGTCTCGGACATGCAGAATGCGTGTCGAGGTGCCGGTGAGGAGTGCCTGAGTAATGTGTGCACCAAATTTGAAGTAAGTCTTCACAGTGCTGAGGGCAGGTCTCTGTGTTCACTGAGACTGCCGGAAGGAGGGCCAGGTCATTGGTCCCTCGGAGTGAAACAGCAGCGGCCCAGACCGGCAGCCCTGGAGGAGCCCCGGAGGAGCTGAGCCGCCGGTCCGAGCACACCGTACCCATTGACGGAGTTCAGGATCAAGGCCCAAGTTGCTGAAGGAGGAGAGGAGAGTGGGGTTGCACCCCCCTAGGTAACGTGGATCACCACCTGGGGTGGGGTGTGGGCCGCGAGGGATACTGTCTCGGCCTCTCGCTTCTGTCAGCTGCGTGGGCCTGTTGCTTCAGCTCGGATCTAGGCCCATGCTGATCCAAGGAGGGGCAATACTGGGGCCGAAGTGAGAAGCAGAACTTTTGTGTCATCATTGATCCATATTGGGGGCACTGTTAACGGAGCACCTAAACTGTTGTATTACACTTTGCATTATTGCTACTAACGGACTATCGAACAACCGTATGACGCCAGACCATATTTGTGCCTGACGAACTACATGCTGGGTGCGCTACGCACTGCGTTAATTTTCCCTTGCAGAGTACATGATTGTAACATGGCGCATTGGATTATTTCTTTATCGCACAGTATCTTATTATAACATGGCGCTGTGCGTTATTTCTTCCTTGCACAGTACATGATTGTAGCTTGACGCATTGCTTTGTTTCTTCCTTGCACAGGGCATTCTTGTAGTGATACGCATTGCCTTATTCCCTCTATTGCAAAGAGCATGATTGTGGCGCTACATATGGCTTTGTTTCTCTGTTGCACAGTATAAGAGAATATCGTTACAGATTGCAGTAATTGTTTTCTTTTGCAACGTGTTTGATTCTAGCAATACGACTTGCCTAACCTTTTGGAAACGGTTAGAAGCGAGCTTTACTGTTGGTTAGAGGCGGTGATTGGGATTAGAACCTACCAATCCACGGGAAGGAATACCGCCCATTCTTATATGTTGGTTTTATAGTGTGTAGTCATATCGTATAACTTCTTATATAAAGATTATACTCATTTTATCAAAACTCATGTGGAGTCTATTTGTGGTGACATCATTGGGTTGCTGTGAGTGTGGTTGCACATATTGTACACCCTGGCCTTGGAGATAAGCCTGACTGCTCGTGATAAGCTACTAAGGGGGTAATCAGGGCTATCTCAGACAGTGTGCTTACTTAGCCTAACGTTGAAACGAGTGGTCAGGGACTCCCGCCTCCAGCATTTGATGATGGCGGTGAGGGATAAGGACCCCCACTTCCAACAGCTAGCCTATGTGAAAAAGTCCTATAGTGAACTAGATTTTGAGATTTGTTTAACTCACCATTTGAGTGCATATCCTTCTGTAAAGCCAGACTAAAATAACTTGCTAAATGCACCCAAGACAGGATGTAAAAGAATCAAACTAAAACCACAGTTATTAAATAACAAGCATCACCGTCCGTGAGTTTTGAGCACTTATCTTTCTTTCATTTGTTACAAATAGCAGACATCGCTTTGTATTGGTCAGATTCAAACTGAATTACATCCCGCTAAAGACTGGGTAACCAGCCCAAGTTTACTTGGCAAACCAGCTGTTTTTATGTCCTTGTGATGGCTCCTCTAGTTAATCCATTTCACACATTTTATTCTTTTGCATATTTTATAAGAATGAGAGGAAAAAATTAATTATCCCCCTGCTTAAAAAATATAGCTTACATTTGTAATATCAGGCCCTTGAGACCTTTCGATCATTGGAAACCCCATACTTATGCTTCTTGATCACGAACCTCTTACTTGTCATCTTAAAAATTAGAAAGGTGAATATTACAGCACTAGGGGCACACCTTTAAAATGTGTATTACCAATTATTTGTGGATGAAATGCTCTGATCATTTTAATGGTTTTATTGACCTCTCACCTTAATTTTATTATTACCCTTGTGAATTTGACATTGTTGAAATTATGTTTTCACATGCTGTATTTTATTTATGATTTTATGTACTTTTTATGCATTTATTTAAATGGAAATAAAGTTGTTGATTGAGAATACATGTTTGACAACCACAGGATAGGCCTTGAACAGACCTCAGGGCAGGGGGAGAAGTCTTTAAAACAAGTACTTTTAAGTTTTACATGTCCTGCTAGTGAAAAAAGTCATCAATGTGTTTATTACTACTGAAAGGCCTACTGTTTCCATGGGATAGCATTGGAATTCCCTTATTACATTTAATAAGCTGTCGCTTCCAAAGGAGAACAAGTAAATTATTCATGTTTGGTCTCATTTGAATAGTAATGAAAAATGGTCTCACAAGGTGAAGAGGGATTTTAAATTACAATTTTGAAAATGCCACTTGTAGAAAATTATTAGAGCAAACAAATGATGGACTGAATGTTGACAATGCAAACATTCTCCCCCAGTCAAAAGATCTGGGTTAAATCCATCATTCTTTTGCCCACTACGCCAACCCAGTTTGGACCCAGCCATTTGCAAATCAGACTAGACCCTGTGCCTCATGGGAACAGTCCGGACCGATCTACCAGGCCAGGACTTCAGAGGACCGGAAACAAGCATCCTGGGACCGGTTTCAAGGTATTTCACCGTTCTTCAGCCAGTCAAGCTTGAATCCAGTTTCACAGTGAGCAAGGGACCATTCTTTTGCCCACTACGCCACCCCAGCTTGGACCCAGCCATATGCAAATCAGTCTTGACCCTGTACCTCATTGGAACAGGCCAGACCGAACTGGCAGGTCAGGTCCTCCGTGGACCGGAAATAAACATCCTGGGACAGGTTTCAGGGTATGTCACCCTTCCACAACCAGGCTAGCTTGAATCCAGTGGCACAGTGAGCAAGGGAACCATGTCTGTGCTTACCCATCCCACTTAGGGCAAAAGGTGTTACAGCAAACAAATGATGGATGGAATGCTGACAATGCAAACATTCTCCTCCAGTCAAAAGATCTGGGTTAAATACATCGTTCTTTTGCCCACTACGCCAACCCAGTTTGGACCCAGCCATTTGCAAATCAGACTTGACCCTGTGCCTCATGGGAACAGTCCGGACCGAACTACCAGGCCAGGACTTCAGAGGACCGGAAACAAGCATCCTCTGACCGGTTTCAGGGTATGTCACCCTTCTTCAGCCAGTCAAGCTTGATCCAGTTTCACGGTGAGCAAGGGACCATTCTTTTGCCCACTACGCCACCCCAGCTTGGACCCAGCCATATGCAAATCAGTCTTGACCCTGTACCTCATTGGAACAGGTCAGACCGAACTGGCAGGTCAGGTCCTCCCTGGACCGGAAATAAGCATACTGGGACAGGTTTCAGGGTATATCACCCTTCCACAACCAGGCTAGCTTGAATCCAGTGGCACAGTGAGCAAGGGAACCATGTCTGTTTATACCCAGCCCACTTAGGGCAAAAGGTGTTACAGCAAACAAATGATGGATGGAATGCTGACAATGCAAACATTCTCCTGCAGTCAAAAGATCTGGATAAATCCATCGTTCTTTTGTCCACTACGCCACCCCAGTTTAGCCCAGCCATAAGCAAATCAGTCTTGACCCTGTGCCTCATGGGAACAGTCCAGACCGAACTGCCAGGGCAGGCCCTCCCTGGACTGGAAACAAGCATCCTGGGGCCGGTTTCAGGGTATGTCACCCTTCTTCAGCCAGGCTAGCTTGAAACCAGTGGCACTGTGAGCAAGGAACCCACGTCTAGTCCTACCCATCCCACTTAGGATGAAAAGTGTACAGCAAACAAATGATGGACAGAATGTTGACAATGCAAACATTCTCCCCCAGTCAAAAGATCTGGGTTAAATACATCGTTCTTTTGCCCACTACGCCAACCCAGTTTGGACCCAGCCATTTGCAAATCAGACTTGACCCTGTGCCTCATGGGAACAGTCCGGACCGAACTACCAGGCCAGGACTTCAGAGGACCGGAAACAAGCATCCTGGGCCCGGTTTCAGGGTATGTCACCCTTCTTCAGCCAGTCAAGCTTGAATCCAGTTTCACGGTGAGCAAGGGACCAACATCTGGGCATACACATCCAACTTAGGGCGAAAAGTGTTACAGGAAACAAATGATGGACGCAATGCTGACAATGCAAACATTCTCTCCGAGTCAAAAGATCTGGATCAAATCCATCGTTCTTTTGCCCACTACGCCACCCCAGTTTGGACCCAGCCATATGCAAATCAGTTTTGACCCTGTGCCTCATGGGAACAGTCCATATCGAACTGCCAGGCCAGGTCCTCCATTGACCGGAAACAACCATCCTGGGATAGGTTTCAGGGTATGTCACCCTTTTTCAGCCAGGCTAGCTTGAATCCAGTGACACGGTGAGTAAGGGACCCACATCAGGGAATACCCATCCCACTTAGGGCGAAAAGTGTTACAGTAAACAAATGATGGACAAAATGCTGACAATGCAAACATTCTCCCCAGTCAATAGATCTGAGTTAAATCCATCGTTCTTTTGCCCACAACGCCACCCCAGTTTGGACCTAGTCATAGGCAAATCAGTCCTGACCCTGTACCTCTTGGGAATAGTCCAGACCGAACTACCAGGCCAGGTCTTCCCTGGACCAGAAACAAGCATCATGGGACCGGTTTCAGGGTATGTCACCCTTCCACAACCAGGCTAGCTTGAATCCAGTGGCACAGTGAGCAAGGGAACCATGTCTGGGCATACCCATCCCACTTAGGGCAAAAAGTGTTACGGCAAACAAATGATGGACGGAATGCTGACAATGCAAACATTCTCCCCAGTCAATAGATATGGGTTAAATCCATTGTTCTTTTGCCCACTACGCCACACAAGTTTGCACCCAGCCATATGAAAATCAGTCTTGACCCTGTACCTCATGGGAACAGTCCAGACTGATTTGCCGGGCTAGGGACTCCCTGGACCGGAAACAAGCAACCTGGGACCGGTTTCAGGGTATGTCACCCTTCTTCAGCCAGGTTAGCTTGAATCCAGTGGCACAGTGTATTTGACCTAAACAGCCACACACAACAGAGAGCTTAGATGTGCATGGATGGACTATCACTAGCAGGATGGGAGGGCAGAGCAGGACCCAACCCTACTTATACTTTAATAGACTACAACAAACTCCACACATGGCTGCATACCCCCTTTAGTTAGTCTGGAGACAAGACAGGTGAGGTAGGATGGCTAAGGAATTCAAAGGAATATCTCTAGAAGTGTACTCCCCACTTAAAAGCACAACTTGGTATAAATAGTGGACCCCAGACACCAAATCTTCAGTACACTTCTGGATGTGTAGCTACTCAGCCAGTAAGAAGGACTGCTGTGCTGCTGAAGGACTGCCACTCTGCTAAACAGCTACTCTGAAAAAATTGCTGCCCTTCAGTGCTTACCTGCTGTCTGCTGCTCTGTTGCCTGGGTGAGAAGAACTGGACCTGAATCTGTTGAACCCAGGACACCAAAGTGACTCCAAGGGTTTGGTAAGCTGGATTCCTGGCTTGAGAATCAGGGACACAAGGCACTAACAACCTTGAACCCACACGTGGACTCTGCCATCTGTGACTCTTACCCTGCCAAGTGGTGCCACCCCAGTCATAGACCCTTAGATGTGGATCTGAAGGTGCTCTGACAACCCATCTCTGGATCCACCAGACAGTGAGACAAAGGGGGAATGTGTGTTGGCAAGATGGGTCATCTCTGACTTGATAGGAGGGCAGAGCTGTCACCTACCACACTTGCACATTACAAAGACTCTGCCTGAGCATACTCAGAAAGGGTTTGACACCAGTCGTTTGTGTCCCCAAAAAAGCTGGGGCAGTGCAGTAAGGCAGGAAATTCCAAACACCTCTTGGGGTGATAACCTCCAGAAACTTCTCTGACTTTAAAGCTGGCACCAATTAGAAATACTGGAAACTCAGACCCAACTCTTCAGTACACTGCTGAACCTGAGATAGACTCAGAAGAAGGACTGATGTGATGTTGTGCTGCAGGAAGGAATGCTACTCTGCTTCCCTACTGTCTGAGTGAGAAGAGCTGGCCCTGCTTCTTGAACCCAAGACCACCAGACGGACTCCAAGGACTATTTGGCTGGCCTTCTGCTCGACCCATCTGTGGATCCAGCAGAGCTGACACCTTTCGTCTGCTGTGCGGTACAATTCCGAGCAGAACTGGCACTTTGCCTCTTCTGTGAGGGTTCTTCCTGCGCAGGGACTCTGCATTGACCTTGCAGTCTGCATCCAATCCACCTTTGCGAGAAACTTCACGCCCTTGCTGTGCAAATCTCTCGACTGCAGCTTTGAATGCGACGCAGATTCTCGCATCACAACCTTACTGCCCTTTGGAACAGACCCATCATCTGGAGTGCTGATGCATCCTCAGCGACTAAACAGGATGGTGCATCAGAGCTCCGCAGCACCTCAGAACTGACGCATTGCCCCGGCTGCTTGACGCATCCTCGGCGCTGTATCGTTTGTTTAGCTAGCCTAACTGGTTCTTGGTAGTCAGCCTGTGCTTCAACCGGTCACCCTGAACCTGTGACTTTGTCCCAGTCTGTCATGACCAGATATCCACAATTGTCACATTGTTCTTTTTGGCACCATAATTACTGAAATCTTTAAATCTGTATATCTCTTGTTCTACAGACTGAATTTTTGTTGTTTGGGCTCGTCTTATTTATTTATTTATTAAGGAGTTTTATATAGCGCTAGCCTTACTCAAGGGTATCGGAGCACTTCACAACAGTTTTTGAACAAGGTTCATACAATAAAGCAGTATTATACATATAGGTACGGAACGTTCAAGTGTGCTGAGCAGCATTGAGGTAGTGTGTGAGTCCTAAGATAATCTCATAGTGTGCACGTTTTCTTGAGGCTGATCCAATAAAGCAGTATTCTACATAGGTTCGGAAGACCAAGGGGCATATTATCAAGAAACGGCGTTAAAATTATCGCCGCTTTAGCAGCAGGAAACTGCCGCTAAAGCGGCAATAATGGGCTTGATAATATGCCCTTGTGAATTCCCATAGAAGTCCAGGTTCTGGTGTATACCTGAGCTTCTATGGGAATTCTCAAGGGCATATTATCAAGCCCATTATCGCCGCGCTTTAGTGGCAGTTTCCGGCCGCTAAAGCTGCTATAATTTTAATGCCCTTCTTGGTAATATGCCCCCAAGTGTGCTGAGCAGCATTGAGGTAGTCCTTGAGTCCTAGGATAACTTCATAGAGAGCACATTGTCTTGGGGTAGAACCACTTGGGGGGGGAGGAGCAGATAGGAGTCAAATAAAAGGGAGGAGGTAGTCTTAGATCTGCAATGACTGGGAGAGACAACAAGCAGGGATTAGCGTTTAGATGGCGGCTATCCATTCTGGAGGGAGCGGTTGAGGAAAAGGACTTTTAGATGTTTTTTTAATTTTGGGAAGGACAAGATAGTCCTGATGTTGACTGGGATGGCGTTCCAGATTTTGGGCGCATTTCCGGCGAAGGACGCTGCAGCAGTTTTTTGTTTGCGTGTTTTCATAGGGATGAGAAGTAGGGTGCTGGAGCTCCTGAGGTTCCTTGTCTGACCAGCCCTCTTGAGTTTAGCAGCCAAATACTCAGGTTTTCCTGTGTGCAGAGCTTTGTGTGTGAGGCAGGCAGTTCTGAAATTGGCACACAGTTCGATTGGGAGCAATTTATGTTCTCTGAGTGCTGGTGAGATGTGGTTGTATTTCCTGATTCCAGTGACCATTCTAGCTGCTGCGTTGAGAGTAGTTTTGAGGGGAGCTAAGTGAGATTTTGTTGCACCATTGAGGGTGGCATACCCATAGTCAAGCCTGGATAGCACCAGTTATTGGGTGGCTTGTTTGAAGCCCTTGATTGGGATGAAAGGTTTTATTTTGTTAAGTAGCTTCAGGTTGAGGAAGGCAATCTTTGCAGAGTTCTTGATGTGTTTGGCCATATCAAGTTTTGAGTCTAGGGTGATTCCTAATGATTTACCGGAGTGGGACAGAGTGTGATTGCTGTTAAAATGTAAAATTACTCTGCGTATCTAACCTGGTGTTTTCAGTACGTATTGTGTGGTGTTGTCACTCTATAGCAAAACACACAAGATGATGGACGGAATGTTGCACAATGGGAAAACATTCACCCCCGTCACAATTCTGGGTTTAATCCATCGTTATTTTGCTCATCAAGCCACCCCAGTTCAGACATGGCCATATGCAAATCAGTCTTGACCCAGTGCCTCATGGGAACAGTCCAGACCGAACTGCCAAGCCATGTCTTTCCTGAACCGGAATCAAGCATCCTAGGACTGGTTTCTGGCTATCAGCCGTCTTCAGCAAGGATAACTTGACTCCAGTGGCTTAGTGAGCAGGGGACCGACATCTGGGCATACCCTTCCCACATAGGGTGAACAGCAAAACACACAAGATGATGGACGGAATGTTGCACAATGGCAAAACATTCACCCCCAGTCACAGATCTGGGTTTAATTCATCGTTATTTTGTTCACCAAGCCACCCCAGTTCAGACATGTCCATATGCAAATCAGTCTTGACCCTGTGCCTCCAGGGAAGACATGGCTTGGCAGTTCGGGCTGGACTGTTCCCATGAGGCACAGGGCCAAGACTGATTTGCATATGGCCATGTCTGAACTGGGGTGGCTTGGTGAGCAACATAACGATGGATTAAACCCAGATCTGTGACTGGGGGTGAATGTTCTGCCATTGTGCAACATTCCGTCCATCATCTTGTGTGTTTTGCTGTTCACCCTATGTGGGAAGGATATGCCTAGACGTAGGTCCCGTGCTCACTAAGCCACTGGAGTCAAGCTATCCTGTCTGAAGACGGCTGATAGCCAGAAACCGGTCCTAGGATGCTTGATTCCGGTTCCAGGAAAGACATGGCTTGGCAGTTCGGGCTCGACTGTTCACATGAGGCAAGGGGCCAAGACTGATTTGCATATGGCCATGTCTGAACTGGGGTGGCTTGGTGAACAAAATAACAATGGATTAAACCCATATCTGTGACTGGGGTGAATGTTCTGCCATTGTGCAACATTCCGTCCATCATCTTGTGTGTTTTGCTGTTCACCCTATGTGGGAAGGGTATGCCCAGACGTGGGTCCCGTGCTCACTACGCCACTGGAGTCAAGCTATCCTGGCTGAAGACGGCGGATAGCCAGAAACCGGTCCTAGGATGCTTGATTCCGGTCCAGGGAAGACATGGCTTAGCAGTTTGGGCTGGACTGTTCCCATGAGGCACAGGGCCAAGACTGATTTGCATATGGCCATGTCTGAACTGGGGTGGCTTGGTGAGCAAAATAACAATGGATTAAACCCAGATCTGTGACTGGGGGTGAATGTTCTGCCATTGTGCAACATTCCGTCCATCATCATGTGTGTTTTGCTGTTCACCCTATGTGGGAAGGGTATGCCCAGACGTGGGTCCCGTTCTCACTACGCCACTGGAGTCAAGCTATCCTGGCTGAAGATGGCTGATAGCCAGAAACCGGTCCTAGGATGCTTGATTCCGGTCCAGGGAAGACATGGCTTGGCAGTTCGGGCTGGACTGTTCCCATGAGGCACAGGGCCAAGACTGATTTGCATATGGCCATGTCTGAACTGGGGTGGCTTGGTGAGCAAACTAACGATGGATTAAACCCAGATCTGTGACTGGGGGTGAATGTTCTGCCATTGTGCAACATTCCGTCCATCATCTTGTGTGTTTTGTTGTGTTGTCACTCTATTACTGTTTGCAGTGTTGCAAAAATACTTCACACATTGCCTCTAAGTTAAGCCTCACTGCCCTGTGCCAAACTACCAGATGGGAGGAGCACAGGTTATTTGGGGCTTGTTTGTGCCTCACCCGTACACGGATTGGGGTGCCTCCTTGTGTAGGGTTTCACCCCCCTCAACTAGTAACTCAATTTCTTACGTGTGTTTTTCTTATTCCTCCTGCATCTCTGCCCCTCTCACACCTCAGTTCTTTTACTCTCTGTCTCCCAAACCCCCACTCATCAGTTGCCTCCTCAGGGCTCCTTGTCCCACTGCTTAATTTCATTTCATATATGTATGTATTTATTTATTTTAATTATGATCTGACAGCTGTAACGTGATACCGCCGTACCCAGACTTTTCACGTCCTCGCACTTTCATTGTTTATTTTTAATTAACCATTGTGAAAAGGCCGTTGACCTCGTTGGAATGGTAAACTTAAATTTGCAAACTGGCTAATGGTGCCTAATGAATAATGTGCACGTATGTGTCATGGCACCTGCACACAGATGTATATGAATAGATGGCAAGGTTGGCTTTTCTTAATACAAAAATTATTCCAAGATGGATGCTTATGTGTCCAAATGTCTGCGCAAACAAGCACTGCCAAAGCCATTATCTTAGCTGTTTACTACGGAGGCCAATTGGGAAGTTTTTTTTCTCTTTTCCAGTATTATATTCTCGAGATGCATGTCTGGATTGGATACTGAATGTGAATGGTGCAGTTATTATGTGATGCATTTGAGAAGATTTTATGAGATATATGTGAGAGTTTTGTTTCATGCATTACTAAGTGATTTCACAATCTTTTGGATACACTATGTTAATGTTAATAACAGTAGCATTTGTTGTGATATATCATGGATTCTCTTGATAGAACGCATATGAAAATATATTTGAGTCAACTTTCAAATTCAGCAATAATGCATGATAGATATAAGGGATTCAAAGTGTCCACTATCATGTTTAGCATGACCTTACAGACACTTAAAGAGAAGACATTTGCATGCCAGCCAGCATAATCAACCTGCCACGAGTCCTACTTTCCATGTGTTATACTGCTTAGAAAATGCTACAGATCTCCATATTTGATGTTCCCAGAATGTACCAACGGAGCTTTTCAGAGATCGATAAAACACAAACGACGAAGTGGGCTTATAATTCGGATTTTTTGAGGTGGGGGGGGGACAGGGAGGGGGGGATGGGACAAATGTGTTTTAAGGGAAATGTGAAACGTGCTCTTTTTGACATGATTGCATTAGCAGCCCCTCATTCCGACCGACAGGATTAGACGTAATAAAAATACCATGCAATTAATCTGTTACCACCCTTGTGGGTTTTTGCTGTGGCAATTTCTGATTTTACAGATCTGAATTAGAGATAAAGCACAGAATCAGTTATATGGTATCCAAATTCTACATGTTTTCCCACGATTCGACCTCGTTTCACAAATTCCTTCAAGTTGACTCGTGGTTGACTTGAACCTGGAACAATTTGTGAGGAGAAAAATTTGGGGTGTGAAATGACAGTATAATTTGATATGTAGATTCAGCCGCAAATACTGGTCAAACCCACGTCAGATCTTCCCGCGCCTCAGAATGAATGCCGTAACATTTCTTGCCATATCTACAAAGTAGCCCAGTCCTAGTGAAGTAGTAAAATATGTATTCTTTCTTATTTTGGGCCTATTATACAAATCTGTTTTCTCATGAGTGCTTGCCACTGACTTCTGTCAGTTCAAGAGTAAATAAGATGTCATTTAAGAGTAAATCATACATACTCACTGGAAAGACAATAGTTTCCTTTTCCAGCTGCCTCTATCTTGAACTTACCTAAAAGTAATTTGGGGAAGTTTGACGTTTCAATGTTGTGATAGTAGACAATGGAAGTTGTGGCTGCTACAAAGCCCATAATTGCTGGCATGAAGAGATGGAGATGGCGAGACTTCATATATCTAAGAAAAGAAATGAGAAACAAGTGAATTACAAATATGAATGTCTGGCAGGCCTACACTTACAATTTGATGCACGTTTTTTATAGCTTGCCTCCAAAATTGCACACATTCTGGTAAAACACTAGTTGCAGAAAATTACAGACCAAAGAAAGGAACTGAACAATAAATATGCACAACAAGAGAGAATCATGGTAGACATCCTCTAAATAAAAAAATTCTACCCCTCAATAATTGTAATCTCCTTCATCCACAATAATATTTAAAAGCAAACATTACTAATTTACAAAAGCAATAACATATAATGAACTAGAGAAAAATTGTGAAAATATGTGTTGTTGTTAGAACTGTGAGTGGTCTTCCCCCAAAATATTTGCCTTACTCCTCTATTTTTTGCTGATCTCGTTTTTGTTAGCCTTAGGACTCTGTGAACTTCAACCCTGCTAACCAGTGCTAAATTGAGTGCGCTCACTCCCTTAAACATGGAAACATTTGGCTTACACCCAATTCCCACATTTTACTTGTATGTCCCTAATACATTAGTACTGCTAGCACCCACAACCTGTAAATTAAATGCTACTAGTGGGCAGGGTATGCTTAGACGTGAGTCCCTTGCTCACTTTGCCACTGGATTCAAGCAAGCCGGGCTGAAGACAGCTGGAATGCCAGAAACCGGTCCTCGGAAGCTTGTTTCCGGTCCAGGGAAGACATGGCTTAGCAGTTCGGGCTGGACTGTTCCCATGAGGCACAGGGTCAGACTGATTTGCATATAGCCATGTCTGAACTGGGGTGGCAGAGTGGGCTAAAGAACGGTGATGGATTAAACCCAGATCTTTTGACTGGGTGTGAGTGTTTGATTGATTCAGATGCTCCGTTCATCACCACCCCCTTTTGTACCGCTTTTGGCCGCCATAAGTGTGGCAGGGTATGCTCAGACGTGAGTCCCTTGCTCACTTTGCCACTGGATTCAAGCAAGCCGGGCTGAAGACGGCTGGAATGCCAGAAACCGGTCCTCGGAAGCTTGTTTCCGGTCCAGGGAAGACATGGCTTGGCGGTTCGGGCAGGACTGTTCCCATGAGGCACAGGGTCAGACTGATTCGCATATAGACATGTCTGAACTGGGGTGGCAGAGTGGGCTAAAGAACGGTGATGGATTAAACCCAGATCTTTTGACTGGGTGTGAGTGTTTGATTGATTCAGATGCTCCGTCCATCACCACCCCCTTTTGTACCACTAGTGGGCCTGCAGCATTTATTTTGCCATCCACTTTAGTAGCCCTTTAAACCTGTCTCAGGCCCGCCTTTCAGTCGGTGGGTGCATTTCAAACTGCCTTTTCGACCTGGCCAAATAAATCTTTTGCCAGGCCTAAGCTTTACTTTTTGACACACATTAATCACCCCTAAGAGATGTCTTAAATAGCCCACAGGCAGGGTGCTGTGTGTTTTAAAAGTGGAATATGTACTTTTAACTTTTACATGTCCTGGTAGTAAAAAACTTACATTAATTCTTCACTACTTCAAAGCCTACCTTTCCCAAAGGATAACATGGAGGTTTACCTTTTACATGTTATAAATGGTAACTTTCAGGTATGAGCATATAGGGATGTAGACTTTGGTGTCAAAACAATTATAATTTAAAGACATCTTTAATGGTAAAGTTGGATTTTAACTCAAATTTCTGAAAATGCCACTGTTCGAAAGTTGGAATGTTCTTATCCCAACCATTTGGGGCCTCCATCCTGTATCCTGGATCACATGACTAAGTGAAGCTGGTAGGTGATATTTGTGTATTGGTCCCAGACAGTGAGACAAAGGGGGAATTGGTGTTGGCAGGATTTGACATCCCAAACCCTCTGCCTGTGTGTGCACACACAAAGGGTTTGACACTATTATTTTGTGTCTCCAGAAAATCTGGGGTGAAAACCTCCTGAACCTTCTACAGCTCTAATGCTGGAACCAGGTATGAATTTTGGAGCCCCTCAGACCCAACACTTCCATCCACTGCTGGACCTCTGGAAAACTCAGAAGACGGACTGCTGTGATGCTCTGCTGCAGGAGGGATTGCTATACTGCTGCACTTCTACTCTGCTTACCTGCTGTCTGAGTGAGAAGGACTGAACATGCATCTTCAATCCAGGACAACTAGACTGACTCCAAGGGCTAGTTGGCTACCCCCCTGTTCAGAGCCTCAGAGACAGAAAAGGCTCCAACTCTCTGGAACCCTACACCTGGACTCTGCCTGCTGCGTGCCCTAAACCCCAAAGTGGTGTCCCTTCAATCCTGGATGCCTTGAAGCGGAGATAGTGGTGCTTTGCCAGCCCAGCTGTGGTTCTCACCAAATCTGCAAACCCCAACAAACCTCACCGGGCAGCTGAAAGCTACATCAGAACTGTTGTTTAGCGATGCAGAGCTCCACAAAGCCTTGCTGCCCAGCTGCCAGCCTGAGCAGAATCAATGCTGATTGTCGCAATGCTCCACAAAGCATCGCCTCCCAGCTGCCAGTTTTATGTGAACCGACACTACAAGACACGAAGCCTCACAAAGCCTCACTGCACAGCTCCTTCGGAAGCGATTCAGCATGATGCAAATCGAGGAAGGACCTCGCACTGCAGCTCTCACAGCTCCTTGAAACTGATGCCGGACGATGAGTAGTGTCACAAAGCAAAGCTTCTCAGATTGAGCATCAAGATTTAAGGTACTTTGTTCAGCAGGCCTAACTTGGTCCCTGTAGTCAGACATCACGCCATCGCAGTCAGCCTGAAATTGTGATTTGTCTTAGTCCTGAGTGACCAGATGACCCCAGTTGTTACTGTGTGCTTTTATGCACTATTTTTTACTTTAAAATTCCATTACTCCGGTTTTACTATTTGGAATTTTTTCATTTTGGTCTGAAATAATTTATTAAATATTGCTTTATTTTCCTCAATTGGTGTGTAATTTTTCTTGTGTTGTGTTTTCACTTTATAACTTTTGAAGTACTGCATACATACTTTACACATTGCCTCTAAGTTAGGCCTGATTGTTCTGTGACAAGCTACCAGAGGGTTAAGCAAAGGTTATTTGGGGATTGCTTGTGTTTCACTCTGACAAGGATTGTGGTTGCTGATTGAGTAAGGTTTCATCCCCATCAACCAGTAAACTAATTTCCTATAGTTGTAAACTGAAATGTACCTACTTTAGTCAGTTGCATAGCAAAGCTGTAATGGGCCCAAATGCAATGAAGGATAACTGGCCCGCTTGCCCTGGTGTAGTTGTATAAAATAGTGGTCCCCCCTCACTCCTCTGGTCCCTGAAGCAATTGAACCTGTTGCACTATTAATAGCTATCCCTGACACTCGATTTCTAAAGTATTACTTGATTTATTTTTCTTACATTTGGAAGTCATCAGGTATTTTAGTGTACCTTATAGTTTTAACAATATTCCAAAGAATATGCTTTCTAAACGTGTAACAAGAACATCGTGATGCTGAGGGCCAGGAAAAGATCATATATATATATAGATATATGTGGAGAAGTGTGGCTCACTGGTTAGAGGAGGCAGACCTGGAAGCAGAGGTCAGCCCGGGACCAGGGTTCAATTCCCGGCTTGGCGGGGTCTTGAGTCCTAAAATGTCCATGGACACGACAATTCTCGCTCCGGTGCCTACTCAAATCACGTTCTGTGACACACTCTGTGACTCTGGGCAATAGCTTGCTTAATCTCCACAACGGCCCCTTGCGGCGGGATGCCTGGCTTTCACCTTGCGGATACCCTGCCGGGGTTATCTCACAGGGGAATACCAGGACGGGTTCCCCAAGCAAGCGCTTAGAAACCGCTCGGTGATTTGCGCTATATAAATACCTGTACATTTACATTTACATATATATGATTCTGCTTTGCTGAAGGGGAAAGAGGCATCATTATCCATTTTTGTGTTTGCTGAAGACTCAGATGCAAGGCTTAACCTCGACTGTCAGATGCTTGTATAAAACCAGGTAAACCTCGAAGTGTAAGACTGTAAATAATTGGGACTGTTACATGACAATGAGGGTCACATGCCAGAAACTCTGGAATGAGACCACAATCTGCTTGTCTCCAATAGATGTAATATTAAACCTGACATTAGTCCTGTGATTGCCCATCTTTCTCAAGCAATATGGGGGCATATTAGCAAGGTCCTGCGATAATTATCGCTCAGCGCTTTTAGCGCGGGGATAATTATCGCAGGCTAACGCTGGATTCCATCACGGAGATAGCGAGCTATCAGCAACGCTTATCTCCGTAGCGATAGGAGTACATGCGTTAGCTGGTAAACAGTGTGATTATCACCAGCGATAATCACACTGCAACCAGCGAAACCTTGCTGATAGGGCAGGGTGATCTTAGCCATGTAATCCACCTCCCATTGGATTACATGGCTAAGTCTGAAAATTAGCAGACGTAAAAAAGCAGCGTTAACCGTGGTTAGCGCTGCTTTTTGTGTCTCTAACAGGGTTAGCGTGAAGCTTGATAATAGGAGAAATGTCTGTTATTTTGCTCTGGAATGCCCACTTTGCATCTTTGCATCTCCTTAGAGATGCAAAGGGAAGCGTAGTGGAAAAGGGTGCTAACATGCGATTTTGCATGTTAGCACCCTGTTGTTGATAGGGCGATATTTTTATCTACGCTTCTTTGGCATTTAAAGCCACAAAAGCGGAGATAAAGCCCATGATAATATGCCCCCTTAGAGACTCAAAACTGCTGAGGCCTATCTCTTCAGTGGCACATAGCTGGGAGACCTCGCGTGTGTCAACATGTCCTATGGTCTGCTGGCTTCAATCTTGTGACTTCACGCGCTCTAACTGAAAGAGAAAAGCTGCCACCGATGATGTCTTATGGAGATCGTCCCGTGTGGCTTTGGAATACAAATTGAAGAGCAAGTGAACAGAGCCTGGAGAAGGTGCTTGACAAAGCAGGGATCAGCCAGGTCGCAGCACAGTATGTTGAAACAAATCCACTGCTGAAGTTAGAAGATTATCTGGATAAGATCACATGCCACAATGCAAGTAGACACTGCAAGAAGCACAGAAGCCATGAAAAGAGTGTGTCTATGTGTGTGAAGAAATTGTAGGTGTTTGATAATGCACCTTGTCCTGTTATGTCCACTTTCCAGAATGTTAACATTTAACTCTCGAAGGCAAAGGAGTTGTATTGATGTCATGTAAGCCATCGCCCAATATGTTATTCAGCAATAACAGCACAATTTGAGTGCAATTGTGAAAACAAACCATCACACCTTCTTGTAAAAGTCAGATAAAAGTGTTAACAATGACATGGATCAGGTGCAAGAACAGAACAGCGTTAAGTCTAAGGGAGAGGTGGAGGACAGGGAATAGAATCGGAGAGGAACACGGGAGATACACAGACCAGGAAGGAGGTATAGGGAGAAAGTTTCTCCCCAAAGATATGTAGGCTGAGTCATCATTAGACAGTTTGATAGCAACGTCTGGGTATTATAAGGTTCCCTTTCATTTGTACCAGTTCACACCCAGCTTGCTTCTTCCTGCATATATGCTTTGCTGCCATTTCTCCTCGTGTTCAGGTCTTTGGGTAGTACTTTTTTGTCCTGCAGTGTGCTATGCTGTTTCTGCTGTGTTTCGTGGTTGTATGCCAGTCACCCATGAGCTAGTCAGAGTCTGTACTTCCAGGGAAGCAGGTAAGACTCAAAGAAGTGTGGGGCATATTATCAAGAACGGCGTTCAAATTATCGGCGGTTTAGCTGCAGATATGGGGCTTGATAATATGCCCTGGAGAATTCCAACAGAAGCCCATGTTCACACGCTTTAGCTGCAGTTTTCTGCCGCTAAACTGGCGAGAATGTTACCGCCGTTCTTGATAATATGCCCCTGTGTGCGGTGTATGCTGATTGGGGCAGTGATTCACAAAAGATCTAATGGAATGGCTGGTAGAGATTGCCCAATCCTGCCTTTTTACCAAACCTTCAGACCACGTGACAAACCTTCTCAGCTGCCAATAAGATTCTTGGGGAATCTAGTCCAGATCTATGCTTTCTTTCTGCAATCCTCCTCCCTTCCTTCTGGAAATAGGTTCATATTCACACTTCCAGGGTATATTAGCGAGGAAGTCTGGAACTGAAGTTACAGCGCAGCTGTATAGCACAAGTTCCTGAAGCCAGGCCCCAGAGTGATCCTTTCTGAGGCTAGAAAGCGGAGATGTCTTCATTTGATGGTGTCCTTTATATGCACATAATGGTTGTAAGTCTGTACTTTAACTTTGAGTCCAGCACACAAAGTCTTGTGATTTGCATAATGTTTTTATTAAGTCTGTGGAAACTAAATTCTAATAAAGGTTGTTGCAGATGCGGATTGCATTTTCCAATGGATTTGCCCCTTCAATTGTAAAAAGCCAGCATGTAGACCTCGGCGTCATGACCCTCAAATCAGATGGATTCTTTTAAATATGAAAATACGAGAATATGTCAGATTTACACAAACTCATTGTGACATTTCTTTGTTAGTGGTAAACAGTTCCTCATAGGAAATCCAGGTGCAACTTACAGGACCTTTGATGTACATGAATAAGCCTCGACCCCTGCTGGACATGGGGCTAAGACACACAATTTCCCCGCTGCTCCCTATGTTGAATCCCTGCAAATGGACATATTTTGCTACAGGAGTAGAAGGCGAAACATGAAGGACCTTTTAAGCCGGTCTTATTGTGTGAATATGTTTGTGAATGTGCGGTCGTATGTTGCTCATCTTCTCTAATTTGAGAAAGCATTAGTTTGCTGAAAGAAACGATGTAATTTCCTCGTGTCATTGTTGTTGCTGTTTATGTTACATTGTTTCTGTTTATTACAGAGGAACGTGTAGTAGTTCCAATTGACTAGATTCCTCCAGTGTGTAGATAAACATTGGTGCATTGCTGTTGTGGACTTTTGCTGGTGAGATGTACAAATCGTTGTCAGCTGACACTTAGGTTGCACAAGTTGCTACATAGAAAAATGTGTTGCCAAAAACACATGTAACTGTTGACTCATGTCTCGTTTCTTTTGCAATACATCCATATTAACACAATGTGCTTTTGTGGTGCTTCACACGGTGTGCCAAGAATGAAAGGTGTAGGTAAATATGGTGGCTTACCCATCTGAAGCGATTCCCTCTGCTATTTCGCAAACGTGAACAAACAAAAGGACAAAGGTAAGAATCCATCGTAGGTTGTGCCCGGGGAAATGCAGCCAGGTGTTGTGATGAATCTGAACTTTCGAGCTTTGGCTTCCCCATCCTGACAAGAAAAGAACAATCACAAACATGCATCAGTGTTACATTTGTGAAACAAATAAGTGTCAACGCCCTCGTCAGAGGGCCACTGCAACTAGCACCATCCACTCCCACTGCCAGTGCTGCCAATGACAGCACCTACAAACTACTAACAATCACACTCCTACAAAGTTACACTTCAGTCTATTCCATGCCCCTCAAGCTTTAAGAATGGCTTGGGAGGCAGGTAATAGTCATTGTTTTAAATGTATATTGAATTAATAAGCATCTGTTGTTGTGTGTGCTTATCTTTAAATTAAACAGACAGAACCACCATGTAGCAAAATGTTGTAAGTACCAGTGTTGACAATTAAGTGCCAAGCACTGGAACTCACCGGCTCAAAATAAGCACTGCATGCAGTAACACAAATAGGTGGTGTACTATTACAATACAACTCATTGCTAAAATTGATCTTCTCCCACTAGTTGTCTCTACTTGGACTGCGTCATCCCTTTAGTCACATTGTTCACACTCACTGTTTTGTGGCCCAGAATGCAGGCTGTTTGACACATATGTACAGTGGGCACTCTAACAAATGACACCCCATTGACAGGGCTTGTATTGTATTATTGATTCTTCAGTCACAAGACTCATTTCAATGTAATTCCCAGTTTATAGATGTACAGCAAAAATCTGATTTCTTCAAGATATAAAAGGCTGTAATTACTGCATGCTTTGTGACCAATAGGTGTTGTTGTCATACCCCATCAAACCAAGGAGTATCGTTTTCTAGTTGAGGTGTAATGAAAGATGCACTACAGCTCTGTGGGCCGAGCACTGGGATAAGCTTCTTTTCCAATGTCAGCATTGTGCTTCATGAGGTGTTCTGTTTGTGGTAAAGGGAAAAAGGAATCCTGCCTCTCCACATCAGGGCCCAGATCTACTTGCATTGTCCTTGCATAATGCAAACCAATGCAAGACATTGCAAGTGCTTAAGTGACACTTAAAAGGTCACACACATCTATATTTGAGTTCTCTTGTGTCACTGTACACCTACAAACTAACATAACTAGCACCTTGCCCTACCTTGCATTACCCTGCATCAGGGAAGTGTTATCTGGGTGTTCTCAATCATTCACTCATATTTTGACGCAAATCTTTCTTTACTAATACCATTAAACCTGGGTTTGCGCCAAAATGTTGCGCCTACCCGACCTTGGTGTAATGAGGAGAAATATCTTTATTTTTCCGTGATACTTCCTCTTCGCATGTGTGCTGCATTCTGCGTCCATCTTTACAATTGCCAGTCCCCAAAAATGCATACCAGTGGGCCCCCCCTGCAACCATTGCCTCAAATTAAGCTCTGATTTTAACATAGTTTATGTGCCATGTTATGAAAAAGTGGCTGCAGCCAACTGTCAACATTCTAAGTGTGCAGTTTGTTAAAACCTACTGTCCACTAACGCTAGAAGTATATAGTTAGCGAAGTAACATAAACATCATCAATTACAGCAGATATTTATTAAATATGCTGTTCCTGTTATAAGCTGCAAAGTTGACTTTTATGACATTTTGGCATGTCCGTCTTTAAACTGACCAGTCTGTGCTGGTAATATTAATTTCTAAATTGTGGCAGAGGCCCCTGGTTCCCAAAGGTAATTGTTTCCCTTCACAACACCTTCTCCTAGAAGCCCCCACACATTGACGGGCCCAGGTCAAAAAGATCTACCTTTCACATCTGCCTGGAGTTGGGACTCAAAGCACTTGACTCACAGACAAAAAAGAACAGTTAACAATATGGAGTGTCAGCAGATGTGCTCATGAGAGAAGGGCGCTTTCTTGGATCCTCTGGGGTTGGAGCAGACTTGCATTGGGAGAGGTCTAGACAGAGATGGTGAAAATTCTCAGTTAAGATTGACTACCATGATAGATTTCAGAGGTACACTAAACTCCCAGATATCTTATCTGGGGCAGGAAATGAGTCACAATGGGATAAAATCTAAGTGTGTTCAGAGGGTCTTGGTTATGTTATGTTATGTCACTGAAAATCAGGAGCAGCGTGGGCTAAGCCAGGGACGACACTAGTTGAGGAGCCATGTCTTCATTTTCTTGTGAAATTCCAGAACTGTGAAAGAAGCTGTGATATGGAGGGCTGGACTGTTCTACACTATGACAGAAAGGTAGGAGCTGGCCACCAGATCTGGTTCTGTGTATGCGGAGGATGTATGCAAGTAGGAGTCTGACTGAGCAGAGGTGTTGGGTACATATGTGGATCTTAACGTGATTGTTGAGGTAGGTGGGGCCAATGTATTGCAATTCTTTGTATGTGTCATTGAGGAGTTTGAAAAGTGAGTGCAGTGTGTGGATGGGGAGTTAGTGGTGTTTTTTTGAGGAATGGAGTTAACTGAGTGTGAGCGTAAGTTGGAGTGTGAGTTTGACAGCTGACTTCTGTATGGCTTGGAGTCTCCTGGTCATTTGAGCATGGATTCCTAGATCTGCAGTGCATTGCTGTAGTCCAGCATACTGGCGATGAGGGCCTGGGTGACTGTTCTGTGACTGTGGAAGAGAAGACACCTAAAAATCTTCTTAAGCATCCTGGGTTTGTGGAAACTAGGAGGCGCAGACTCCGTTCTTATGGCCTGTCATAGCAAGTTGGTTTTGAACTATTATGCCACTGTTCATTTAATGAGTGTTTGGGTATGGGTCTGAGATCTGCAGGCCACGAGGTGGAGTTCCATAGGAAGGAGTCTGTAATGAAGATGACTACTTCCGTCTTGTCTATTTTGAGCTTCAGGCAGTTGTTTTTCATATCTGGTGACTTCGGAAATGCAGGCACAGGAATAGGTTCAGGTGTTTGTTGTTTTGTTGCGAAAGGGCGAGGATGAGCTGGATGTCATTTTTGTAGGATATAATGTTAATTCTGTGTGCACAAATGATGTTGCAGCAAAGGCCATGTAGGCATTAACAGCGTAGGACTGATGGGGGTTCCTTGTGGAACTCTGAAGATGAATTTTCAGACCACTGAGATGAAAGGAGTCAGCTGAGCAACTGTGTGAGGCCTCTAAGGAAACAGCAGATCCAGCAGAGCGTTTGGACCCTGAATGTCAGCATCATGTAAATGGTAAATGAGGATGAGGTGGAAGAAGGTATCAAAGGTGGCGGATAGATGCAGAATGATCAGGGCAGAGGTCTCCTCTGTCCATGATCAGTCGGATGTTGTCTATGGCGGTGATGAGGGTGACTATAGAGCTGTGGTTGGGTCTGAAGCCTGATTGGAGGGTGTCAATGAGGTTGTTGTTGTTGAGGTGGCCGACTACATGTTTGTTCATTCTCTTCCCCAGGACTTTCATAAGGAAGGGTAGCAGGGAGATGGGCCAGCAGTTGGCAATCATTTTAACAGCTGAGGGTTCCCTTTATGAAATGTTGCAGAACCACTTTCAATTTACAGAGCTGATTGAAACAGAAAAAGAGAGAAAACTGCCTTCTATATGCCGGAATAATTCTCATCTACCTAGGATTCCCATCTACCTGAAGAGAGCTGTCTCCAGTTAAGTCTTGAATCCAAGAAACCCAAAGCATGCCCCAAATGCTGAGGGAGTTAGCCTCTTCTTTATCTCATAATGACAAACAAAGTCCAACAGTTGTGACCAGCAGAATCCTGACTGCTGTTTGTAACATCCTTCTCTGAATCTTGGAAATAGTGGACGTCATTGGCACACCTATCTACCTAAAGGGAACTTTACAGGCCTGTAGTAACAGTAACAGCAGTGACTGAGAGAAGTAGGGAACAGTTTGCTCTTCACACAACTGGTCTGGAAAGCTTGAACATTTGGGACTATTGAAGCACCAGGGTAGGCATTATGAAAGTCTATATAATCTGGATTTTCTGTTCACCAACTAGGATACCGGTTCCTGAGTGGTTATAAAGAACAGTATCTACACAACATATTGTTCTCTAATAAAACTATTTCCTTGGGGAATTACTTTGATTCAGTGCCAATAATAAAAGGTTGCTAGTTGCTGTTTTTCAGAATTGCAATTAGCTGATTTTTCTGCCTAGTTTTAACTCCCAAAGACTGTTGTTGGTTTAAACATATCCCTGTTTCATTTTGTAATACCCTGTAGACTCTAGATCAGATCTACTCTATCTTTGTGTCAATGCATATTGTTCTTTTTGAACAGAACCTGTATGGAATTTGTTCCACCTTTTTAGGGCGAGCCTAGGCAGCGCTTGCAGTGTCTCTTCGAGACATGCTGTTTACAATTTGGGGGCCTACAGCTTGCCCAACGCCTTTTATTTGTGAGTTAGATTGTCCTTAAATGTCTTACTTGCTTGTGGTTAATCTTTTCTCTTTTCCCTCCTTGTTGTCATTTGTTTCCTCCCATGGAGCAGTGCTTAACTACTGGTATCGTTCCACTTTAGGGCTTATATGTTTTTATCTGGGCACTATTTTTTTCTTTGTTTCCTGCTCTTCTTTGACAAAGCTTCTCTTTTGGTGGGTTCCTCATAGCAGCTTAAAGGCACTGTGATTCTCCTTTGTTTTCATTTTTTGTTACGTCGTAATATGAGTGTGTGTTTGCGAAGCGTTTTAAAAAAGCTTTGTTTTCTATCCATAGCCATCTCTGTAAAGCTGCCTTCATTCGTTTATTTGCATTGCCATTGTTTATTTTAAAGTTGTAACTAGTGATTATGTTTACACTTTTAAAGACTGCTTCTTGAGCACATGTCCATGACTCTTGTTCATAGCCCCTCATTGCCTCTAAATTGAAGAGCCACCACCTCGCTTCAGGGGAGATCTGTAAAAGGTCTTTTGTCCAGGCTACTCCTACAGGATGTGCATTGTCAGGAAATTCCTGCCTAAACTATTTAAATGCTGGCTTCATAGATGTAGAGTGCTACGGGGGGCTTCCTTTTAAAATAGATATCCTTGTTTTGCTCTGTTGTGTTGTTGTTTGCTTTTTCATCAAAATGCGTTCATCCAACTTCTCCAAGAGCCATTGTAAACAGGGCTGTAAATCATGTTCTTATCTCGTCACATTGCTTTAGGCCGCACAGGAAAATGGCGGCTGTGCAACACAATGTACGTCGGGGGAGGGAGGCTGGTAATAAATTTGAAGTCTCATTGAGAGACCCCAATTCATGGATTACAGCACATAGCGGGTTCTTCAGAATGCCAAACAAAATGAAATGTTAATCTCTCCTTTCAGCCCTTAATGGTATAACCAAGCTGAGTGATTACATTCTTTTACACCTCTCAGACTTCCAATATGGGCCAGTGAGGACATATTCTGCTAAGCCCATAAAACATTAGCTCATCGCCTATTTTTCCTACATTATGCAGGGAAATGCCGCAACCATTTGTTTATTCTGGACCAAGATTTTCAAAAAGTAAAATACTGCACAGTATCACAATACATTTCTCATCAAACTGCCTGCCGGTCATGTATTATGTGAGCTCCTACTTGCAGGCAATGAGTAGCCAGCAGCTGTTCTGGAGACACATGAAATTAAAGCAAGTGTCCAAAAATGAAATAGATATTAGATATCGGCGCTAGTGAGGCGAAAGCAAGAACAAGTGCAAATATTAACCTACAAAAGACAAATTATAATATTTTTTTATATGAAATAAAACTAATAAAAATTAAAAAATTGTTGAGTCACAAGTAAATATCTACACTACTACAGACCAAAGTCAAACAAAAAAGAACTACCTCTCGTAGAGGCGAGACCTATTCGTTTTGCCAGTGCTTGTTTTGCCAGTATTGTTGTCTTGCTGTTGCTGTTAATGTACCACATGCAATTTGTCCTGATTAAGTCCTTGTTGTTTGTGACTACCCACCAAATATAAGCACTGTTCCTTCAACGATTGCATGGTTTGGGATTTTGGGGAGCTCAGTCACAGCTCATATCAAGAAAAGGCCCCTCTTTCATAGTTTACCAATCCAGTATCCTACAAAATGTCAGAAAATTCTGGAAAAACCTGACAAAAATAAGACGTGCTAGAATTCCTGTTACCTGGCTGTTCCAAATTCTTCCCCGTGATCAACCTGCTTTGCTGCCACCCAACATTCGGACCAGCTATTTATACAGATGATATTCTACAAGACATTTACAATCATAGCTAACGTCTCTGTTGTTGAAGAAAGCCCAATAAGAGTTTTCAAAAGCACATGCAATATATAAAACAACTCAGTTAAAAGCATCCTAACAGTACCCTTTTATATGCAACATCAGGAGGAGTGACTACATCAGTAAATAATCGAAATGCTTCTTATACCATGTGTAAAACAGAAGCATGAAAAAGAGCTTTAGATACATATAGGGTCACTGGAATTTTGTGATTCTGCGACAGCAGGATTTTATGCATGATTGTGTATTGCCATATTTTCCACATACTCAATCATCTGCTGCATCATCTGCAGATTTTAACAAAAAAAAGTTTCTAGCTCAAATGGATCAAATGTTACTGAATTTGCTGTTACACACGCGCCCATCACAAAGGTCGACTGGTCACCTTTCAGTTTATTATAGCTGTATTGGCATGTGAAATTGGTAGTAATAAAGTGAAAGCTTTGGCAAGACAGTGCGAATATGTGCAAAAATGCCAAAATAATGTGATAGTATTACAAAATGTGGCACATCACGATGCTTAATTTGTGTTTTCCTGCTGCCTAATTTAGTCAATTCTGCCTCATAATTTGACCCTCCTCTTCCACATAATTCCAGTGGCACTGGATATATAATCCTCTACATCAGAACAAGTGAACATGTCAATAGGGTAACTAATATTGTGTCTTTGCGATCCTCATTATAATTACATAAACCATTTAAATTAGTTAAGTCCCTCCACATTCTCCTGTTTTTAATAACATGGAAGCCCAACCTCATCTTCAGCAATAGGAGACAATTGGCCTCATGTAAATAAAACACATTCAGTAAAAATGGTCGCAAATTGCCCTGGAATTTTAAGAACCAACCTATGTACTAATAGGTCAGTTCACAAAATAAAGAATCATTATGGGTCGCAATTTGCGACCTACCTCATTCATATTCATAAAGTAGGTTGGATTGCGACCCACTACGATTTAGCATTTTGCAGACTGACCTATGATTCACTGCCATCACAGGAATGGTGGCCATGCTAGGGTCAGCAGACTATCATGGCTGTGATTGCTTTTAAATAAAGCAATATGTTTTATTTTTTTAACTGCAGGCTGTTTTCCTTAAAGGAAAACAGGATGTGTTTAAAAGAATTTAGAAGTTTCACATTCAAAATGGGGAAGTAGTCCATTTCAGCCTCCTTTCCAGTCACAAGCCATTGATACCATTAATTCAAATCACAAACTGGAAGGGATGCCCTAATCACACCTCTTCCAACATGGGATTCAGTATGTACTCTGTAACCCATTTCACAATTCAGTAATATGTTACTGAATTAAAATTTGGGTTTTGTATATACCCTAAAGCTATTTTATGGTTGCAAAGTCTCTAATTCCGTGAATTGGAGCCTTTGCAACCACAAAACAGCTTTGTACATACTGTTTAATTAAACTTAAGGAGATCAATATTGCCCGTGTGACTTGATTCCAGTCCAGGACTAGTGTTAAATATGAATACCTTTATATTCCTGCCTCCTGAAAGCTGATAGAGCTCAAAGACTCCCCACCCCCTTAATGTCCTTTAAACTACAAGAAATCAATTGTTCTCTCATACAGATTTTCTACAGAAAAAAGTTGGTTCAATCCGTTTGGACCAAAAAAAATAATAATTTGGTGTACCATATCTGACTCAGGTCCAGCTGAGTGCTGGGTTTCCCCATTGACTCATATAGATTGTCAGCATTGCTTTACGAACCTTAAGTTAATGTTGCAGCCCTACAATGACAGATTCATTCAATTATTTTTGTATTTAATATTTTTTATTGAGATCCAATAATTTGCAATAAAAAAACATCAATTCTAAAATAAAATAAAAAAAATGTTGTTGAAACATAAACAATACATATATCAATAGGAACTTATTTCATAGCAAAATACATCCAGGATCAGTTAAAAAGATGGTAATACATAAAATGCTGCATGAGATAAATACCAAGAATAAATAAATAAAACATTCTTTAAAGATAAACCATTGAAAGTACCTGAAGTGCATAAAAAGCTAATTGTGCAAAGTAACAAAAAGGGAATGATCCAGTCTTTTAATCGAACCCATCCCTTTTAGTCAAAGAATCGACCTCAGTGTTTATAAAAATTTCCTTACCGCCCCCGTTGCGTATTGCATATAGCAGTTAATTATCTCTACCTTGCTTAATTTTTCGCAGCCAATCCCCCATTGTGGGACAAGCTCTGTCCACCATTTTTGAAGCAGGAGGGATCTTGAAATGTTTCAATGATACAATAATACAGTGATATGGTTAAGTGGAGGTTTATTATTAAACACCTCATCCATCAGCTACCAGGGAGCAACTGACTGACGAGAACCTTCATATATGAAACGTTCGAAGTTCCAAGGTACTTTTACAAACAAGAAGACATGTGGAAACACCACACATCTCCATTCTTATAACAAAAGTAAATACCTTACAGTCCAAGCCATCATAAAATTACATATGAAAATCTACATGTACAGGATTACCAGAAAATGAAAAGTTAAACACAAATTCACAAATATATTTACTTCACATAGTCTTTCAGATATCCAGGTAATTTTTTTTTTCTGAGAACTAATCCTCAGATGAGAATTGGTAGAATCACCTAAATGATCAGCTACACTTTGACTAAACACTTCATTCAAAGAATTTTTTTAAAGAATTGTAACACGGTTCAAATTCCAAATTTTCCCATTTTCTAATTTTTCAGAATTTCCAAAACATTTAATGACACACATGGGGACAGTATATTTAGACCAAGATAAAGCTCCTACAGGAGCTTTTACCCTCACCATATCACCTATATTGACAAAAATGTCTTTGACCCTTTTTCTTTCATCATAATTTAATTTGTTTTTTAATTGAGCTTTTTCCTCTCTACGTCTCCATGGACCAATGTTATTATCTTTAACACTTTGACCCAAGTCATTCAACCAGAGCATAAACTTGTATTGGGAGTTCTAACTTTAAACACTTCAAAAGGTGTCTTCTGTGTAGACATGTGCGGAGAGAATCTATGAGCCAAAATACATTTCTGTAATTCTTCCTTCCAATTTAATGCATTTACTCTTGAGAGCTGAATATTTTCCTTTATTACTCTATTACATTTTTCTACAGCTTCATTTGATTCAGGATGATAAACCGAAGATCTTTTGTGTACAATATCACAAGATAACAAACATTCTGACATTATAACAGAACAAAACTGTGGTCCATTATCCAATAAAAGTGTTTTAGGAAATCCTTCTCTCCTATATATATCTTTCAGAAAAGAAATTACATCTGAAGATGTGACCTCTGAAACAGAAGATATCTCAACCCATCTAGAATATAAATAAATTAAAACAATGAGATAGGGAGTACAATGTTCACCACTAAGAGGACCCACAATGTCACTGGCAATATCTTCCCATGGTCCATTAGGTAGATTACGACTTACCATGGGAGGAGTACTAGGAGTGAGAATTGTATCACTTAGTCTGCATTGTAAACATTCTCTCACTTCACGTTCAATTTCAAGATCCATTCCAGGCCACCAAAATGAAGTTCTAAGTCTTTTTTTGGTTTTCACAATGCCTCAGTGACCCTGATGAGCTTCTTCAACCAGTCTTTTTCTAAGTAAATCTGGAGGAATTATTTTAGTACCTCTTAACAAAATATCATTCTCAACAGATAATTCACCTGCAACTAAGTGCCACACTTTAGACAAAGATATATCAAAAGAGGATTTGTTTAAAATCATATCAATGACTTTACTAATTTCACTATCATTTTGTAGACCATTCTTCCACTCTTCTTCCTGTATGAGTCCTGAGGTGACTTCACACACACTAACCTCATCCTCACAAATGTGTTCCTCAAACATTTGTTCAGTAACATCACAAACCAAACTTGAAAGACAATCTGCAGTCATGTTATCAACACCAGGTATATGTTCAACAGTAAAACTGAAATCTTGCAAACCAATGACCCATTTCCTTATCCTTGAGGAAATAAAATCCAAACCTTTCTTCGTAAAAATTTCCCTTAACAGCTTATGATCCGAGCAAACTTTGAAATGCAAACCCCACAGAAAAGTTTTAACATTTTTAAGAGCCCACAAAATAGCTAAGGCTTCTTTTTCGATTACTGAATAATTGATTCCTGCACCCCTTAAACTTCTGGATGCACACGCAATGAATTTTTCTTGTCCACCTCGATTTTGTTTCAATATGGCACCTAATCCTTTTGAGCTTGCATCAGTTACAACAAAAGTTTCATCATTTGGGATAAAGGCTTGTAAATTGGGTGCATTTTCAAGATCTTTTTGAATTTCAACAAATTCATTCTGACAATCATCTGACCAGTTACATTTCTTATTCTTCCCTAGTAAATTTCTCATGTTGCCTGATTTACTTGCCAAATTTTGTAAAAATTTCCCATAATACTCTACCATTCCTAAGAAGCAAACTACCTCTTCTGTATTCTTTGCAGAAGTTAAGTTTTGAATGGTATTTACTAAATCTTTTTTAGGAACAACTCCTGAGGCAGATATACAATGTCCCAAATAATTTACATCATGTACTGAAAATTTGAATTTTTTAAATTTTAAAGTAAGACCAGCACACTCCAATCTCTTTAAGACTGATCTCAGAATTTTGTCATGTTCTTCTTGATTAGTTCCAAAAATAAGTAAATGATCTTGATAACATTTCACAGATTTTATTCCTTTTAAAATTGAAGCCATCACCCTTTGAAAAACCAACGCAGTGGAAACAAGACCAAATGGCATCCTTTTATATTTAAATGCACCGATGGGTGTGATAAAAGCCGTCAGATCTTGAGACTCTTGCGTCAGCTCAATTTGATGATAAGCTTGAGTAAGATCTAGTGTTGTAAAAACTTTATCATTACCTAAAGAGGACAACAATTCATCAATATTGGGAAGGGCAAATTTGTCAACAATTACTTCTTCGTTAAGAGATCTTAAATCACAACAACGCCTAATATCTCCATTAGGTTTGGTCCCAACCATTCTGATGCCTCTACAGAAGTAATAATACCCTGCTTTTGTAGTTTCTCTAGTTCCTGTTCAACTTTTCCTTGTACAGCAATATGAATTCTCCTTACTTTGTACAGTATCCGCATTATTTTTTAATTTAATACAATGTTTATAACCTTTGAGGCACCCTAATTCTTTTCTGAAAAGTTCGGGAAATTCACTTACAAATCATTACTTTCAGATTTAATTTCTTGAATCTGTACTTGTGGATCAGAATTTGGATTTAACATGACTCCTAATAAACATTGATGTGGCCAGCCAATTAAGCTGTCACCAATTTTAGAAACATATATTTTTCCAACAATCATTTTCTTTTCCATTTCAATACAAGCAATAAAATATCCAAACATACTTATAGGATGTCCACCATAGCCACCTGGATTTACATCCATTCTATACAATTTGTTCTTCTTTTGAAATCACTTTGCATAAGTTTATTTTGAAATAATTGAAATATGTGAATCTAATCAAATTTCATTTCTAACTCTGTACCATCAATCATTATTTTACCTACAAGGATGATTATTGGATTTGCTATCTTTAACCCCTCGGCTGCTGGGGCTATTCCCCTGCTGTGCTCGGGGGCAGGGGGGCGCGCACAGCGCCCCTATGTTCATGACGAGCTCAGCTCGTCATGAGCCACGGTGCTCCGGTGCTCATGACGAGCTGAGCTCGTCAAGACCACGCCCGGTTAATGGAACGCTCAGCACAGCAGGGGAATTAGCCCAGCGTGCGAGCGTTCCACGGGCCATGACGAGCTCAGCTCAACATGAGCACCGGAGCACCGTGGCACATGACGAGCTGAGCTCGTCGTGGGCATGGGAGAGGTTAACTTGACATATGACTTCTTTTATTTCTCTATTAGTTCTTTTCTTTTCTTTTGACTTACAATATTTTATGAAATGTCCTTTCTTCCCACAACCATGACACACAAAACTCAAAGCAGGACAATTCTTTGGGTTTGCTTTATGTCCTGATTTTACACATCTAAAACACATAATAGTTGTACGAGATGAAACTTCTTTACCCGATTCCTTCAAAGGAATCTTCAAATTTTTAACTTTACTTACTATTTCTTGTACCTCCTCAACTACAGGTTGACTTAACCTTGTCACCTTTTAATTCATTTACACATTTTAACATGTGTTCTACTTTTTTTGCAATTCCTACTACTTCTTCTAATGGTGGTTCATCTTTGAGACAAAGTTCCTCTCTTATTTAGGCTTCCCTACACTTAAGAACAAATTGGTCACAAATTCTTTCTTCAATGACAGCTCCAAACTTACAACTAGAAGCCAGCTTTCTCAACACAGTTAAAAATTCTTCAACAGATTCCTCTTTATCTTGCTCCCTTAATCCAAAATGATATCTCTCCATTATAGTGCTAACACATGTTAAATAATGCTTGTCTAATTGTAATAAACAGATCTCATATGCATCTAAACCTCCTTGTTCCTGTGCAGATAACAATGGCACATTTTCCAAAACTTCTTGCCCTTCACCTCCTAAACAATGTAACAAAAGTGAACATTTTCTTTCTGCACTCAAGTTTGTTCCGCAAACTTTTGAATAGTGTGCAAAAATTGTCATTCATTTACTCCACTTAACAGAGGGTTCACCTGGATCACTCAAAAAAATGGCGGTGCAGTAACATTTTGCATATTGAAACTGTTTTCCAGTCTCCAACTCTATTTATAATATTATTTTCACTACCCTTTGTATTTACCAAACAGACTTACTTCTTGATGGATGTGTTATCAATGGTGTATCACTTGAATACTGGCACACTGGATAAACTAATAAAGATACAGAACGTTTTTTTAATTTTGAAACCACAGAAACATTTTTTTAACTTCTAAATATGTAAATAATATACTGATCTTTCTTAAACGTTATATTACTAGAATATTATTTCCAAAATTAAAACGTCCAGATGTTGAATACATTCAACAATGTTGAGATTTGCTACCTAAAATTAAACACTATTATTTTACTTTCAGATAATTACAAACCTCCTTTTCTTTTTTTTTTTTAATTGTTACTAAGCTGTAACACTTAATTATTTACTTCTATGCACAACACTCAACTGTTTAGAAAAATAAATGACTCTTTCTGTGCTAAAACACTTCGTGAAGTCTTTAAAATGACTTCCTGTAGTTCAACTTAATGTAATATTCAGCGTTCTAGTTGTTCTTGAAAATGTTCCTTTGAAGAAAATAAGACACTTCCTGTAGTCCTTCTTCAATTGTCACTTTTTGCTGAATATTTAACAACATGTGCATATAGTAAGTAATATTCAAATTACTTGTTTAAATTCATTTAAATCAACCTTTGAATTCCCTTTAATCATGAAGAATTACTTTGCGTTTCACACGCAGAAAGCTGTGTATGTTTTTTTCACCAAGCTTATAATAACTGCTTTATTCTTCTTAGCACGCTCACACACAGCTTCGCAGAAGGCTGGAGTCAAATTTCACCCTCGCGTTAGACTAGACTCATACAGCTCATAAATGTTCATGTTCTCTTTAATACAAAAAACACCGTTTAATGATCATGTTTATTTTAAGGCTGACACCAATTTCACCTTCGCACTTATCTTGAGGCGCAAGACTGAATCTGTTTACTTTGAAGTTTTTAAATTAAATATCTATTTTTTGCTTCGCTTCTGACTAGACGCACAAAGTTGAGTTTGTTTATTTAAAACTGCAGTTAGGAATTCATCACTGCTTCGTGCTGTCCTTCACGCACACAATTACTGTCTTGCGCCTTTCTTCGCGCACAACCTATTCACTTTTCAAATGTCAACGGATTAACTTGCACAAAGAAATATCCTTTAAATTAAATTTACCGTGCATATGGCATTACTTTTCCTGCTTCTTTCTTTATTTGATTTTGAGCTTTTAATTCTTCACACATGTAACATTCACAGTGCCTTTCATTTCTTCGCTCAAATCAAAAACCATCCATTCAAATATGGATTAGTTTAAATGCTTTTAAGTTGTCAAAATAAACTCTTGTACACTACTCTGGAGGGTCGATGCCTCCCTGCAGTTTCTTTCATGCCAAATCCAAGACTGAGTATGATAAATTTAAATACTCCTCACTGCTCCTTATCAATCTTCTTCTTTGGCATGATGTCGAGGTGTTAAAACTCTCTTCCTTTGTTTCCTCGCCCGTCGCCAGTGAAATGTTTCAATGAATCCATAATACAGTGATATGGTTAAGTGGAGGTTTATTATTAAACACCTCATCCGTCAGCTACCAGGGAGCAACTGACTGGCGAGAACCTTCATATATGAAATGTTCCAAGTTCCAAGGAACTTGTACAAACAAGAAGACATGTGGAAACACCACACATCTGGCCACTGATATTGCTACATATAGCAATTTAGTCAGTTTATTGGTTAGGCCGGAGGGAAGATTGTACCCCAAATCTTTCAACCAGCTACTAGAAGTTAATTTGACCTGCCATTCAGTTTCCAAATGCTGAACTATTTAATTCCAGAAACCCTAAATAAGAGGACACTGGCCAGCTGTGTGCATCCAATTAGCAGCAGCCCCAACGAGACATCGGAAGCAATGGCTCGTCAAGTTACTGTTGATTTGTGCAAGAAATTGCGGGGTTCTATACAACAACCACTTTCTAGAAAATAGCATTTAATGCCTATTGGCACCTCTCAAAACACAAACATTTAGTATATTGACTTCATCTCACATCCTTGGTGTTAATTTCAAACCTTCATATTTTTCCCATTTTTTAATTGCTTTTTGGGTTAGATTGAAGCCTTTCATGGAGGCGATCAATCTTTTTCATTCTCCAGGGCTTTTATATTTGTGGGCTTCAAGCAATGTGAATACAGCTTTTTGACTGCCACTTATCTGAGACAAATCTAAATTGTTAAGTAGTTTATTCAGTATTCTGTAGGGGCGAAGAGGCAACAAATTCCCTTGAACAGCCGTGTGAACGCCCGATGTGTTTGATCGTCTCCTCCCAGATAAAAAATCCGCTACCATCCTGAACCCTGCATGCTCTTGCCCACTTTTGGACAATATCCGGTGCCAAATTAACGCCACATTCCATAACTAGTTCTGACACATGTGTTTTTTGTTTGAATATATTTTATTGGTTTATGCAAGCAGTTAGTAAATACATAGATACACCATGCCAATACATGACGGTAGATAATATGTCACACACATTTGCGTAATAGATAATGCGGTACAATAAAGTATGACAATGGCATCACTCATCAAGATAGTTTCTACGTGTACCAGTTCGTGTAACAGAGATGCCAAGGCAACAGTGACAGGTAATGTAGCTGCAATGTATGTGATAGCTCTCTTCATGTAGGGCGGTGCAACCCTGAGGTGTTGTAGGGTGAGATTCAGTAGGAGGTGGCATATACTTGTTACACTGTTACGTGGTCACCTAATTTCTGATCGGCAGCGTGTGGTAGCGCCAGATGCATCGTGTGATCAGGAGTGTCGAATATCGGATGTGTTCAGTCCGCCAAGTCAACATATTCAATAGCTCAACAAATATGGCAGTTGAATCTGCCACCATAACTTCCAAACTAGTCCCAATCTGGAACAAAGGGCAAAACAGGGTAAGAACTGTGAAAAAAGATAAGGTCTCAGGTGCTACTGAGTGACCGCCGAGTGGGGCGGAAAAGAAACGGGAGGGAAAACAAATAAAGAGAAATGGGGAATGATAGGACGTGTCATTGGGAGTGCAGTGTCGTTAGGTATGTCAGCGTACAGTCGTATAGGCGAGTGCTCGGATCCGCGGTCAGTGTGGCAGGGGGTGCGTTGTAATCATCACTCATTGGAGCAGGGGAGGTTAAGTCGCCAGCAGCCAGGAGATGCCGCGGTGTTGGCTCCCGAGGCTCGTGGGTGCTTCGGAAACAGTACAGCCCATCCATTCAGCATTACCGCATCTCATAAGTGTGTGTCCCGCCTAGTGCGCCATCGCCTAAGTGAACCCCCTAGCCAAGCTTGCCTGTTGGAAGGAGCTTAGGGTCTCGTCCCAGAGTTGTGCGATTGGAAACTTCCTCAAACCCGCTGTTTCCTCTCGGTGCAGTGTGGTGCTTTCAGCTCTCGCCCAGTTGGTGAAGGAAGTGTACCAGTATTTAGTGAGTGGGGGTTCTCCCTTCTTCCAGTGTTTGGTAAGCATGCGTTTAGCAGTAATGAGCCCTAGGTCCCAGAATCTGGCCGGCACTTTATTCAGTTTGGTCCGTTTATACAGTTCCAGGATGCATGCTTCCCATGTGTGGGGTAGGCCTGCGCCGGCACTTTGCATCAGTAGGGTTGTCACCTCATTCCAATATGTAGCAAGAGTAGGGCAATTCCAGAGCATATGTAAGATGTCTGCACCAACCAGGGTGCATCGGGGGCAGCCAGCGGCGGCAGTCGGGAAGTATCTATTAATCTTGTCTGGTGACAGATATGCCTGATGTAATATATAAAACTGAATTATCTTGAAACGGGAATTGCGTGGGATGTTTACGGGGCTGGCTAATACCATTGTCCACTCCTTGTCTGTCCATCCCCTCCCTCGGGTAGCCGCCCACTTATCTCGCAATGGCTGTGTGGATCGCTGTGTGTGTATGAGAAGAGCCTGCGCTAGCCAGTGTATAATGTGAGAGCCGTTGCCCATGACATGCAGGTACTGCATAAGATGATGCATTGGTAATTCCTCATGTATATCTCCCCAGGATTCCGCATATGTCTGCAATATCGACGCGTGGAGGAGGAATTGTCCGGCTGGTAAGCCTGTGCTTCCCGTCAGGTCACGACAAAGGGAGCATGGTGCCATCTGCATAAAGGTCTCCTATGGTTTCCACTCCAGCCGCCGTCCAGTTCTCCAGCATGGCCGGTGTCACCATTCCATCCCACCTGGGGGTGCCCAGCAGGGGGAGCGCAGGAGCATAAGGTTTGACCTCTCGGGTCAGCTTCAGGCTACGTAGGAAGCATTTGCGAGCCACCGCTACGTGTAGTGGCAACAGGCGGGACCCCTTGGTCAGGGGGTGAAACAGTGTGCATATTTGTGCGTGGGTCCATACAGTGACATCAGTGGCGGTGTCATCCAGATTTCTACCACTCAGCCAGTACGACACCCATTGCAGCTGTGCTGCCAGATAATATAATTCTAAATTGGGGACTGCCAACCCTCCGGCCTCAGTGGGCGAGTAGAGTTTTGTCAGTGCGACGCGAGGTCGTCCAGCGTTCCAGATTAGGCTCCGGGTCATAGTATCTAAGCCGCGGAACACTCGGGCTGGGACGTATAGCGGAATATTGGCAAAGTGGTATAACAGCCTTGGTAATACTATCATTTTGGATAGTGCTACCCGGCTAGGCACGTTTAAGGGTAGTGTCTTCCAGAAGGCCATCTGTGCACGCAAGGAGGAGATCGCTCGCATCAAGTTTCCCTCCATTATGTCTAACGGGTCTCTGTATATGTGCATTCTGAGGTATTTGAACGTAGTGGGATATCAGGCGAGCCTCTCGCCACCAATGCGGACGTCGTATTCCTGTGTGTCAGGACTGAACGAGTATACGCCAGACTTGGCCCAATTGACCCTTAGACCCGACACTTCCTCGAATGTCTGGAAGGTATCAGACAGTGAGCTCGGCACGCAGGTGAGGTCGCGTACATATAGAAGTAGGTCGTCCGCATAAAGCGAGACCACATGCAAGCCCTCCGCCATTGGGATCCCCCAGTTTACTCCTCGCGTCCGCAATAGCGCCGCAAGGAGTTCTATGGCCAAGGAAAAAAGGAGTGGCGACAGGGGGCCGTCCTGTCTAATTCCTCTTTGTACGTTTACTTTATCTGAAAGCAGTCTGCCTGTTCGCACTCGCACATTTGGTCTCTGGTATAGCAGTCCAACCCTGTCGACGTATGCTTCTCCCAGGTTGAATTTCTCCAGCACTGCCTTGAGGTAGGGCCATTCCACAGAATCAAAGGCTTTTTCAAGGTCCAGCACTAGGCACCCTGAGTTTGGCCAGCGTAGCGTGGCGTTATCCTGTACCCTAAAGAGGTGGCGGATATTATAAGAGGTGCTTTGTGCAGGCACAAAGCCATTTTGGTCACGATGGACAAGGGTGGAGACCACGGCAGCTAGCCGCCGAGCTAAAATCGAAGTGAAGTTTTTATAATCGTGTTTAACAGAGCGAGGGGTCTGTAGCCATGTTAGTATCGTCCCTGCCGGGTTTTAGGAGCGAGACGAGAGTGGCTTCATTGAGTGTGGTGAGAAGCGCTGAGTCGTCGACTGCAGCAGCATATACTTTAAGCAGCACAGGAATTAGGGTGTCTGAAACACTTTAAAAAGTTCGGCAGGGGGGGAGGAGCCAAGATGGCGTCCAGGTCGGACGCGTAGTCCCTCGGCTCCGGGGACCATCACCTCCTTCATAACTATCCTGCCGGTGATCCTGTGCCAAGACGGCACGCAGCGGAAGCAGACAGGCTCCGACGACCTGTGCCGAAATCCTGAAGCTTGCTCTTCATCGCAAGTGGGCGAACCGTCCGACTGCAGTTTGTGGCCTGCAACAGCTCTGTGGCCGGGACCTCGAGTGGCAGCTGTGACCGGCTGCCAGGTGATCAACATCGGGCTGCAGCGTCTGGGGCGACCCGGTCGGAACTTTCCACTGCGCATCTGATGAGCCTGCATTGTACGCCCCACTGGACTGTAGGCACAGAGATGAGTGTGCCTTTCGGTTTGATTGAGTGAATCATCCGCCTGCATGAGCCCGGACTGTTGACTACCCAGAGACTGCTTGTGCACTCTCCCGCTAACGGCGGGCGGCTCCCGGTTTTTCTGCTCCCTTGACGCTGGACGGAGCGGCATCTCTAAGGGACAATATTTATGGTCATATCACGGTTCAGCCTGCCGCTCCTTGCCACCCAGGGAATTTATGCCCTTTTGTGTGTAGCCTAGCCTGACCTGTGGCGTCTCTACTAAATGCTGTGGAGGGAGTATTGAATTGCAACCTTGAGATGTCTATGACACAGTGTTGTCACGGTCGTATGGAGCGGCGGGCCATGTTTGGAAGGGCAAATGGAGGTGTCCAGGGCTATGGTGGTCTATTGGCGGCTGTTGTTTCCCTTCGCCATGATATCGTATTCTCTGCTCGGGCTCTGGACAGCAAGGTGGACGATATAGTGTGTGCACTGGGTCGCTTCAAAATGGCCGACAGGCAGGTTCACAGTGACTCTCCTTCTCCCATGCCCGCCGGCAACAGGATGGCTGCCCCATGCGATGGAGACGGTTCTGATACCCTAAGTCTCGAGATGACTTACGCTGTGGATGGTGTTTACCCGGGACGGCATGCAATCCGTGCCTTGCGACCGCGACGAAGGTGCTCTCCCCATATCATGCCCCCCGTCTCCCGGGGTCCGCTCCAGAAAGGGCTGAACTCTGAGACTTTCTCCCCTGGCCCGGCTACGCTTTACAGCTTGGGAACTGTGTACTTTGTGCCCATCCTGGTCTCACTGGACCGGCTTGTACCTGGTGCGGTTAATTGCTTGTATCGGACTGGCTTATCGTTTCCGTCCCCCTGGGTTGCCATGATTCACAGTGGTGGAAAAGAGAAAAGTGGACAGGGATAAACGCTTCTTCTTATAGACTGGCGGTTTCTTTGGTGCTGGCCTGGGCTTGTGGGGGGTGTGCTATTACTTTTGATCGCGCTCTGTGCCGCCTTTGTGCGTTTAAATTGTTTTGATCGTAATGCTCAACGTCACCGGACTTTCTGTTATGTGCTGTTATTGGATTACGGGAGGGTGAAGCCGGGGGACGGGTGGTGGGCTCCTCCCCGCCTCTCTTTATTTAATGGGAGTTATAGATTAGGACTCTTTTCTTACTCTCTATATTTTGGGACTCCTTTTGTGTGGGCGACAGGCACACTGCTGGGGGGGGTGGGCCGTAGCCAGCTGCAGGGGTGCAGGGTGGGGGGTGGATGGTTTTTTTTTTTTGTTTATTTCCTTTTTGGTTCTATGGCCCCTCTATTCTTTTTCTTTTTCTTTCTCTTCTGGGTTTAGACGTTTTTATTATTTGGGACAGCAGCGATTCCGGCTCCTTATTATGTTATATACTTGTCTATCCTGATCCATCTGGGCCGGAACAAATTCGTTGTTCTGTGTTATCCTGATCCTGTCTATCCTTCAGAAGAAAACTTTGAAAATTAGACCTCTATGCATCTGTACTTGATCCTTCGCGCGTTGTCGTATTAAAATGTACTGCATTTGTGAGCCCCCGGGCTCGTTGTTGGGCTTTATGTACGACTTTCTACAAATAAAGGTCTTCCAAAAATAAAAAAAAAATAAAAACAAATAAAAAATAAAAAAAAGTTCGGCAGGCAGCCCATCCGGGCCTGGCGATTTGCCATTAGAAAGAGCAAAAATGGCCTCCCGCATGTCCTCCGACGTGAGTGGTGCTTCTAGGTCTCCCTGCTGCGCATCTGTGAGGAGTGGCATGTGTAAATCCGAGAGATATTCCACAATGGCTTCAGTTGAAGCTCTTAGCTGAGATCGGTATAACGCCTGGTAGTGTCGCACGAAGGCTCGGTGTATTCTACTCTGTGTATACACCATCCCTTCCTCTGCCGTGTGAATGGCAGACACCGGCGTAGTGCGATCTTCCTGTCGCACAAGCCAGGCCAGTAGTTTCCCGGGTTTATCACTGAGATGGTGCATGCGTGCCGAGTGAGCTGCATAGTTAAGGTGACAGAGCCGTTCCAATAGCCGTGTATGCTCCTCGCGAGCCGCAAGGAGCGGCCCGTCAGCCCCTGTCATCGCCTCTTGCTCTCGTCGGAGCAGGTCAGTTTCCACGCGTTGCAAATCTGCCTCTAATTTTTTCTGCATGTGCCCTTGTGTGCCCAGGCAGTGCCCCCTAATCACTACTTTAAAGGCGTCCCATTCAATCTGTGGGGAGGATGCTATGCCAGAGATGTCCTCGAAGTATTGCACCACGCTAGCTTGCAGGGATTCTCGGAAAAGGGTGTCTAGTAAGGGCGGGCTGTAATCGCCAAGTAGGGATGGGCGGATGCGGGCATTCCCATGTTATGTCTAGTGTATGCGGGTTATGGTCCGAATGCGTTCGACTCATGTACTGTGCGTCCGTGATGAGGGGGAGCAGCTCCGATGACACCATGTATCTATCCAGGCGTACATGCAGAGCGTGTGCCCCTGAGTAATAGGAGTACATCCTAGTGGTGGGATTGCGAGTGCGCCATGCGTCTTGTAGGTCCCATTGTGCTGCCCATTGAGTGAGTGCCTTCATGGTGCCGTAAGTTGGTGCGCCTGGCCGGGGTGGGTAGAACGGTCCAGTGTTGCGTCCAGTATGCAATTATAATCGCCCCCGAGTATCCAGGGAGCTCCATGCCAGGGCGCCAGTTTCTCCGATAGGTGTGTAAAAAAGCCCCCCTGATCTGTGTTGGGAGAGTATAGGGATGCCAGGACCACAGGTTGCCCGTCTAGCCGGCCATGTACAAGCACAAACCTGCCCTCCGGGTCGGTGTAAAAATGTGTCATTGCAAAGGGAGTGCCCGGCCTTACCCACAGCAGCGCTCCCCGGGCATACGAGGAGTATTCAGTAGCATACAGTTGCCCCCGCCAACGGCGGCGTAGTGCTACCATTTCAGCTCTGTTTAAGTGTGTCTCCTGCAAAAGCGCAATGTGGACCCGGTGGCGCTTGAGGTAGGAGAATATTTGATAGCGGCGTGATGGCGTGTGTATGCCTCGAATGTTCCAGGTACAGATTTTTATCGCAGTCATAGTAACAATTTAGGCAATCCCCCTCTTCTCCCCATTGCATTAGCTGGCCCCGGGCCCGCCACACATCCCCACCGCCCATACTCAAAATCATCTCCATTGACACGAACATCATATTCTGGGATATCACAAAAAGGACAGGGATGAAGTAACAAAATTAACCAGAAGGGGGTGAACCAACGGGATATGCCAAAAGGGCAGTAGCCAAACATGCCACCGTCCAAACTCTCGATCGAGAGGAATATCCTTTCAAGTCTAGGGGGTGTTACGTGCTAGGCACAGTCTCAGCTGTACAGCAGCCTGGACAAAGAGGGAGGTCACCATCCCTCCCTGGGTCTTACAGTTCAGGCGTTCCGTAGCCAAAGTTTATTGGGCGAAATTGGCTTTACCTGTGATACAAAAAAAGTCCCGACCCAACCAACCATTCAGGAACAAAGTAAAGCAGGTTGCATATCTCAAGCCATGCGCATAACTAGCCGCCCATAGGCACGGGCAGTGGACATAGGGGGTGCAGGGTGTCCCTCCCATCACAGCACTGTACCACTGTCCGGGTGACCAGGGTGTTACTCACAGTGTCCCGTCCCCGCCGTTCCTCCCAGAGACAAGGATGCCGCCCCAGGTATCGCCAAGTTCCAGCTGCAAAGGCAGTGTCAGTCCAGGCCGCAGCCAGGACAACGTCGTTCTGGTGAGCTCCATCAGGGCTCCATATGTGATCTCAGTTGAGCAGCTCCGCCGTCTGTGGTGTGACATCCGGGAGATCCACGGAAAGCTGAGAATCCGATATCCCATATACGGCTTCATCATCGCTCGGAAACGTCCGTGGGCTGGCGTCCAGCGCAGCCAGCGCCTGATGTCGGGGAGCCGCTGATTTCGGTGACCCTGCGGAGTGCATCTTGCTGCTACTGGATATCCTGCGCTGCGGGTGGGGAGTGGCGTGTCGTGTCTACCGGGTGTTGAGCCTGAGGTGCTCTGTTCCTACGGCGTCGTCGCGGTCCGCGTGTTCACGATCTCATCGCCGAGTCTTGCGGTTGTCTGGGTGCCGTGTCAGTGCCACCATCAAGCCAGGCTTCTGCTTCTTCAGGGCTGGTGAAGAAATAAGTCTTATAACGTGCCATCACCCTCAGTTTTGCAGGGAAAAGGAGGGAATATTTGAGACCCGCAGTGCAAAGCCGTCGTTTCACCACAAGGAAGGAATGTCTTTGGCGCTGCACCTGGACTGTGTAATCCGGAAAGAACATCACTGTGGCATTTTCGATGCAAATTTCTCCAAGTCTTCTAGCTTTCCGTAGGACGGAGTCACGATCACGGTAGTTTAATATCCGGAGAAGCAGCGGTCTAGGGTTGGAGCCAGTGTGAATTGGTCTCGTTGGCACTCGGTGTGCCCTTTCCACCACAAAATAGGGCGAGAGTGTGCCATCCGGCAATAGGATTCTCAGCCAGTCCTCCACGTGGTTGGCGGGATCGCTGTCTTCCCACTTTTCCGGTATCCCCACGAGTCTGATGTTGTTTCTCCGTGCCCGCCCTTCCGCATCCTCGGCACGGTCCTCTAAAAACTCAACTCTGTTCAGGAGGTCTCGCACATGTTTGTCCGTCTGACTGACTCGGGGCTCAAGCTCCGTCACTGTTCCCTCCAGGATTTTGGTGCGATCTGCCAGTTTTTTATGATCTTCCCTCAGATGGGTGAGGTCGATCGCAACACTGTCGATTTTAGTTTCCAATGAGGTTCGGGTCAACTGGAGTGATTCTTCCAGGCGTTCCATAGCAGCGAGCACGCTATCCAGCCTCGTGGTCACCTGGTCGGCGTCCATTTTCCTCGACACCTTGTCTACCTTCCCTTTCTGTGGGGCACCCCCAGTGCCAGTGCGTGTTCTTACCCCTCCGGACATGGGCAGAGCGACGAGTCTATGTGCCAAGCAGTGTTCACGGGGGGCCTTAGCAACGATGCGCTCCCTTGTTCGTGGTCCTAGGTAGTCCAGTGATTCCCGAGGTTCGAGGGGTGACAGGGTAGCCAGCGCCCCCAGCGCAGCCAGTAGGGCGTTGTCACGAATGCAGGCGACAATGGGTGCCACAGGCTATCGGACCACGCTGATGTGTCGGCGTGACTAGTTGGCGCCAGTCCTCGCCCTCCTCAAAGTATGTACAGCAGCAGTGGTCAGCTGGAGGCTCGCAGTCCTACAATTTGCAAAGTGGCCACCGCAGTTCGAGGGTCCGTGGGGGGTCCCGGGAAGGCCCGAGGGCCCACGATCACAGCATCGCAGCTCTGCAGCTGGTCGCAGGGGCACGGGCGGTCAGCGGTAGCAATAATGGCGTCGCAGGTCTCCTCAATCCACGCAGATCCCCGTCACCCCTACCAACACGAGGGCCGCGTCTCGCTGGTGGTCGCGTCCCTGGCAGCCCCGATTCTCTGCTGAAGGTCAGTGGGGCGCTTTCCTCCAAACCTCCCCAGGTAGGCAGGCCGTAGGGGGTGCAGGGGAGTCCCACTATGGCCGAGGCCAAGGAGCGCCTCAGCTTGCCAGGGTGCGTGTGAGCCTGTCTCACTTTCAGGTGATGGCTACTGTAGTTCTCCGGCGCCTCTCTGCGCAGGCCGCGGCACACAAACCAGTCACCCAGCAAGAATTTCCGGTCGTTCAAGCCTCACCCGTGAGTGAGGAGGGGATGCGCCGGGCAGGGAGCAGTCTGATTAGCCCTCAGCGCATCCGGCCGGGCGGGCCGTTCGTGGATGCGTAGGCCGCAATGCAAGGCGAGGCGTGTGGTGTTGGGCCCCGCCTTGCACCGGTAACGATCCGGCAGCTCCTGGTGGCAGTCCTCCTCTCCCAGCGCCCTAATTCCACGGAGGCGGTGAGTGTGCTCCCCCAGGGAGTCACGGCGCCTCCAGCTGCTGCGTTCAGCAGCAGGGCGGCAACAGTCCGGTCCCGAGCCCCCACCGGAGCATCAGACAGTTCAAGGGGGAGAAGCCGTCGTCTCACTCAGGTCCGGGCCTCCAGCGAGTCCCCAGGAGCGCCCAGGCTTGGCCGCAGTTCTCAGCGCGGAAGGGCAGGAGGGCTCCCGGCCCCGTCGCAGGTAGGGAGGAGGGCCAAGCGCATCAGGTGGTAGGCCGCAGGTGCGGGCCTAGTGGTCTGGCCAGAGCCGCGGCCTCGCGTGGTTGCGCCAGCCGGGTGGGCGGCAAGGGGTCCCGCAGGAAGACTCTGAAGAGGGCCGGTGCGGTCAAGATCAAGTCCTCGGTCCCAAAGTCAGTCATCAGGCAGGGGCCATCCTTATGGTGTTCCGCTCGTTTTTCAGCCAGTTTCAGGGAAAATTGACGGAGAATAGGCCCAGGGAAGGGGAGCTCGGCTCGGAGCTCTACCCGAGTGCGACTGCCGCCATTGCGTGCCTAGCCACGCCCCCCTAGTTCTGACACATGTGATACTATGTTAATAAAGGGAATGATATATTTCCTATAGAGATCCATACGCTTCCAAAGAAACCACTTCAGTCTCTTGGAACTGACTTTTTTGGTGCCTTTACTGATTTGAACACATCGGGTATTTGATATTGTTCAAAGATTAGCTAAATAAAATTATTCTTAAATATACCATTGCAAAGTTTTTCATTATACCTGGAAATATACTGTGCAAAATATTCAAAATAGTAATTTTTAAGATTGGGAAGCGCCAGCCCACCTTCTTCCACCCCTATACAGTGCTTAGTGCTACTGTGGCTACTTTTTTTGGCAGATAAAAGATGTATACATAGACTCCACCTTTCTAAAAAAAAATGATGTGGTTAAAACACACGGAATGGCTGAAAAGAGAAAATTGAATAAAGGGACAATCGACATTTTGATCAAGAAGACCCTCTCAAGAATAGTCAAAGGAAGAGAATTCCAGCATGAAAATTGGTATTGAATTTTAATATACAGCGGGGGAAAATTGAGATCGTATAAATCATCAATCTGTGGTGAGTAGCTAATAACAAGATATCTTTTCGGCTGCAAATTCACACACAACACTATCTAGACATAGTAGAACTGCATTGTACCCACATGATATTATTTCAGTTTTCTTTCTATTGATTGCATAACCTCCCAGTTTCTCATACTGTGCAAAGATCTCAAAAGCCTTCTCATGTGCACCCCTGCTGCTATCAAGAATGAACTTAATCTCATTGGCATAAAGGCTTTATCGTCCACATTTGTAGCAGCGGGGGATGGAAATGGCCGGTTTATCTAATTGCTGTTGCTAGTGGCTCAATAAAAAAAGGCAAATAAAATAGGGCATAGGGGACACCTCTGCCGAGTTCAGCACAAGACTTGTATTTTACCCCTTTCTCTATGACATTTACAATAATGTTGGCACCTGCATTATGATACATTCTATTGATCAAAACTGTGATCTGGCATGGGATATCGAATCTGGACAGAATACAAAATAGAGTTTCCCAGACCACGAGGTCGAATGCTTTCTCCGCATCGATCAGAAGCACTATACCTGGTGTATTGTTAGCGGAAAAATAGTCTAATGCTCAAGCCAAGTAATGCATGTTTGTGCCTAATTGTCTCCCAGCAATAACATCATTCTGATCTGAATGGATCAACTTTGATGCAATTAGGTTCAATCTGTTAGCTAATGACTCTGTAATGACTTTATAATCACCATTTAATAATTTGATTGGACAATATGAGTTCAGGTCCTCACCATCTTTTGCCCTTTTTAAAAAGCTCACAACATTACCTGTATAAAATGAAATTGGTATGGAGCCCCCTTCTAACATTGTGTTGGCGAGGAGTAAAAAATAGTCATCTAAAACATCTACAAAAGATTTGCAAAATTTTGCCAAAAAACCACATGCCTCACCGGCTTTACAATTTGGAAGATTCTTGAATGTCTCAACCATTTATTCTTTAGAGAAGGGTCGAGTAATATTGGCCCCCTCTTCCTCGGTTAGACTGGAAATATTAGGGTCTGCTAAGAATTTTCAAAGGGCTTTTTTATTTACCAGTTGGTTTTGACTATAAATCCGTCTGTAATGATCCATCATAATGTCCCCACTTTCTCCGGTTCCTACTTCCAGAGACCGGGCATTTCAATGCATCAATCCTATTATTAGTAGCTTGCTCATGCACCTGCCAAGCTAAAAATCTCAGAGTGAAATTATTCTCCTCGTACACTTTTTGCATGTAAGGTGATTAAAAACTTCGCATTTTGTATAATATGTCTCGCTTAATGCCTTTTTGGCCCTATCCAATTCTTTTTTATTGGGTGTAGATTAATTTCTTAGGATTTTTTCATAGCATTTCTGGCCATTTCTTTTCGAGGTTTGCTAATGTACTTTAGCTTTTTTAATGTTCTCAATGTCCTTACCTGTCACCAACCCTATAATGTAAGCTTTTAAGGCACCCCATACTATACTTTGGGGGAAAATCCATGGGACGTTATCAAGAAATCCTTTATCTCCTCTTTACATATTTCCATCCAACCTCTTGCAAATACTCTTTGTTAAATCCCTAGAGTCTAAGATGTTGTGTAGCTTTCCCCACCAGTATAACTACAGTTTAGTGGTCTGAAAAACCATTGGACATAATACGTTGATCTTTAAAAACCAGTGTTTTTGAAAGTAGAGAAAAATCTATATGAGAAAAGTTCCAAACTCTTCTGAAGAAGCAGGTATATGCAATTTTCGTAGGGAAAGCCGCACTCGGAGGATCAATCAATCCCAATGTTTTCTGGTAATTTTGTACAATTTTCAAAGTTTTTGATTTTAACTGCCTCTTTAAATTTACTGAGGAGTCAATTTTTAGATTCTGCAAGAAATTAAAATTGCCTCTGATAATAACTTGCTTGGAATTTGAAATAGTGACTTGAATAACTCCTCATAGGGAGTAGCATCATCTTCGACTGGGACGCATAGTTTTGCAAACGTGAGACCTTTCACCACACTATACAGCTCACCCAGCACCTACTGCCCCATTTATCACTGGCAAAATCAACCACTTTGGCTCCCAGCCTCTTGACCAGAAAAATTGCAGTGCCCCAGTGTGCCATCTGAGAAACCTCTATAAGCTGCCCAGGTTTTAAACATTGAGAATTCTGATAATTGTCCTACCGGAATGTGTGTTTTCTGAATAAATATCACAGACGGTTTTCACCTGTGATAACAGTTTCAATTGCACAATGTTTTGTTTTATTATTAAGTCTGTTGACATGTAAAGGGGAACCCTTAAGATTGTATTCATCATCATCTTGACTTTCCTTTCTTAGTAAAACTATAAGTGGAACATCTATACTTTTAATGACTCCCTTCATGTGTATCACATCTAGATTACTAGGACTATATATCTGCTCTCTAAAACAGTGAGAAAATCAACTTGACGTTGTGCCTACCTTCTTATAAGATTAAGATTCTATTTATCTAGAATTGATGCATGTAACAATCAGTCGCAAATTTGGATCTCTTTTTAACAAGCCTTTCACACCCCACCTTCCCCACACCCACCCCACCCTGAGCAGCGGTGAGTGGATTGCCTTCCCACACACATCTGACATGCTCCTTCCATCCAAACCAATCTGGCACTGTGACACTGTGCCTAGGCCCTGTGGCCCATCTCCCCCAGTCCCACTCCACGTCAGGAAAACGAAAAGAAATTTAAAGAAGAAAGACACCCGATCATAAATTCCAGTGGACTAAAGATAGTTACTGCATGTTATATAACAGCCTCGCAGCGAGTGCTATTAATTAATACTTCTTAGAGATCTGCTGTAGCAGTTCCTGTGCCTCCAAGATATCACAGAATAAATGGAATAGCTCTCAAGACCAGCACCTTCAATTTGGATTGCTGCGCAATCATTGCCTGCACGCCCTGCGCCTTAAACAAATAAAGCATTTTTACAAATTATTTCTGTCACCTGGCTGCAGAGGCTGACATGTACGGGAATATGCACAAAGGAACATCTGGCATGGTAAACTGTCTCTGTTTAATTGCCTTAGATAAGACTTGCTCCTTAATGTGATAATCTCCAAAATTGGCAAGTATTGTGCGTGGAAATGTTGGATTGGGGTGTTGATGAGCTGGCACACGGTGGTCTCTTGTTAGTATCCGAACACCAGCGTGTTCAGGAAGGACGTGTTTTTATGAAAGAGTCAACCCATTGGAGCACATTCTGGCCCTCTTGTCCATCTGGAACTCTCACAATGCGGAGGTTAGCACGTCAAGAATGATTTTCCAGCTCCTCAAGCGTGTTCTCTACCACAGATTTTTGTTTTTGAAACGTGGACACTTTTTGCTGCATCAGAGTGACCTGGTCCTCTACCTGAGAAATCCTGGACTTTGCTTCTTTCACCTTCTCAGGGATCTGATCTGGTTCATAGAATCCTCGATTTTGAAAACCCTTGCCTGTAAAGAGGCTAATTCTTTGGTTTAGGAGATTTGAACGTCCCTTGTCTGTTCCAGAAAGAGATTGAGCATACTTTTTGCGTCCCACTGCATAGTTAAAGGCGTGTTCCCTTTGTACGGTGAATTCATTTGGGGATTCTGGGAGTGACTCGGAGTAGAGCTTTACCTTTCCTGAGTCAGTCGGTTGGGAGACTTGAGACAAAGTCGATGGCTGCCATCCTGCTCCATGTACATCATAGAGCACCTCGAGTGAGAGAGAGGAGGAGCTCTGGCAAACAGCCGCTTGCCATTCCACCACCCGCAGATTCATCCAGTGGTTGAGTAATAAATTAATAAGGATCTTACTCGCTGCCCCAAGATGAAAGCTTTACATGAGACCCTAACCAGCTTTGTTGATATTTTCTGATCAAACTGCAATTTTAGACAATCATTTATATAGCTTAGTCCACCAAATTGAGCATCACTTATGACTAATACGATAAATCCCCTCGGCTCCAGGCACCTTACTAAATATTAAATTATTTCATTTTGATCTATTATTTAAACACATCAAGGCGTCATCCAAATAGTATTTAAGCGAGAGAGCAGAAAAATGTGTCTATTTCCGTCAAATAGAAAAATAAGCTGCCCATACAATTTTGGCTATGTAAATGTAAATGTAAATGTATGTGTCTTGTAAAGCGCACTGCTGCCCTGAGGCATCCTGGCGCTGTAGACCGCTGGGGAACCCGTCCTGGCTATCCCTGTGAGATGGTCCCTACTGGGTATCTCCAAGGTGAAACCAGGCATCCCCGGCGAATGTGGGGGGGCGTTGTAGAGATGAGGCAAGCTAATGCCCAGAGTTGCCGAGTGTGATCCCTGGTTAGAGTAGGCACCGAGGCGATAATTATCGAGTCCGCTGAGCCTGGTCCACGACCCTGCCGCTTCGGGAATTGAACCCTGGTCCTGGGCCGTTCTCTGCTTCCGGGTATGCCACCTCTGACCAGTGAGCCACACCACTCCCCTATCATAAGGTGTGGTGTAGTTAATACAGTACATGCAGTACATGCGGCAGAACTTCTTTTGTCCCTGTTTCAAATTACATCCTCCATCTCATAACAGGTTTTTTCCCTGCTGTTTTTTTAGGTTTGTGGCTAAAATAATGCATGCAATAAATTCCCTATACATAAAGAAAGAGGCTTTGAGCCAGCTTCCTTCAGTGACATGCAGGAACTTTCAAATATTGGCTTGAGAAATTTTCAATCACATTGTCGGCTGTGCACAGCTTACAACATGTTCTATTCAAACGTTTCATTCTCTTTATCTCATAGCTGCTAGACTCTGCAGAACCCATGACGTGAATAGGGCAATCAGGGGTCTGGATACAGATATTGCTTAGCCAAGTTTCCGCCTCTATGAGTAATTGATCCCATTTGGTGCAAAGCTTATTTTGGTGTCTCCTCCTCACCCTTAGAGTGGCAGGCTGAACACCCTCATGAATCTGAAAGCTAATAAGCAGCTAGAGCTTCCAAGTGATTTGAGCCTGTCTGCTCCACTACTCTTCCAAGCTAGTGCACGGAATGTCCAGAGACTGATGGCCGTTCATGTGTGCAATTTGTAGCTCTGCTGCCTCCCGTAATATTTTAACATGGCTCTGATCACATGATGGTGGGGGACCCACATCCTCACTAGGGTCTGATGCATTAATTTGGATCTGCTCACATGTTGGATTCCTCATGGTCTGTTCAGCGGTGCAGCAGGTGTAGTTTATCATGTCCTCTGACATAGCGGAAATAACATTTCAAATGCAGTCATTGGAAAAAAATATGTTGTAGTCATTTACAGGCTAGGATGATGGGTATGTTCAGATGTGTGTCCTGTGCTAACTATGCCACTAGAATCAAATTGATTAGGCCAAAGAAGGCAAAAACGGCTATGGGCATGTTTGTGTTCCTGTTCAGAGGGGATCTGGTACAAGAGTCTGGGCAGAAATCTTCCTACTGAAGAACGGCCAAGATTAATTGTCATATGGTTAATCTATGTCTGTATCAGAACAGTGGGTGATAAGCAACTGACTGGAATGCAGCCTGAGCAATTGCAACTGAGTGAGATTTTTTCCAGCTTTCATTACATCGCATTGTGTTTTCATCAGGGCAAAGCACGAGGTGTGACAGGTATGCACAGATGCAGGTCCTGTGCTCTCTGTACACACAGGACTCAAGCCTAACCTCAAAGATGAAGCCCAAGTAGGCCAACACCAATCTGCGACTAATTTTATTCCCATTTAGAGCAGACCTGACCTGACAGTTCTTGCAAGACTGTTCCTAGTGGAGAAGGATCAAGGTTGTATTCCTTATTGCCTGTCTTGGTCTAAGTTGTATAGTGGTTTAAAAACAACTGGAATATGGATCTGACCAACCGTCAGTGACTGTGACTTTTTCAAGCATTGCTCACATCAACATTGTATTTTACTCAGAGAAGCATACTTGAACAATTGCCAACAGTTGACCCTTTTGAAAGCATTCCTTCCAACCTTCTTAAATTTTCACAACCCTACAGTCAGCCAGTGGCCAACGTAAAATTTGTCTTTCTGTATGGAGCAGAAACTTGGAAGACAAAAGTGACCACCAACAACAAAGCCCATACCTTGATAAACACCTGCCTGAAGAAAATCCTCCAGATACGTTAGCCAAACACCATCAGAAACACCAACCTATGGCAGCAGACATTCCAGCTCTCTGCTCATGAAAATACGGTGGGTCTGGATAGGTCACACCGTCTGCAAGCCCCCATCAAACTCTACCAGGCAAGCCCTGAATTGGAACCTTTACCTGAAAAGGCAAAGAGTAAGGCCAAGAAACATCTGGGACTGAGGCCTCGAGGCAGACTGCAAGGAGATGGGTTACACTTCACGTCACATTGAAAGAAAAGCCCAGGACAGAGGTGGCTGGTTGATGACCTTTACCTCAGGAAGGGTAGGAGGTATAAGTAAGTACTTTGAGCCTTTGCACACTTTATATTTCATGAGTATTCAGGAAAGGAGGAGTACTTAGGTCAGCCATTTTCCATTTTGTTTTTTTGCCATCATGGTGGGTTTTCCTTTTTGTTGGCATGGTTACTTGTGATGAACATGTGCTGGTGGTATTTTTCGGTCATGCCAGTTTTCTCTTTCCAAGTGTGAGTGATGCTTTTATCTCATGGAATCTGGTAGAATCTGAAATCGTACACTGAAGTTGTTATAGGAAGAGGAAGTGGTGAAAACAAGAAACAGCTTTGTAGCAGAGAAATTGGTTCAATGGTTATAATATAATTCAACAAGACTTGGTAAATGCATTACGTTTTGCCTATGGGATTAACCATAGGTGAAGAGGTGTGGGAGCAGTGTATGAGTGCAGGGAGCATTGTGTAAGTGTTCTCTGTGCAGGAGGAGTGGTACGTAAATTGAGGTTTGTAAGTGTATGAGTGCAGGGTGAAAGTGCCTCAATGCATGGTGATTGATGTGTGTTCAGTGCAGATGAGAATTTTGTGGGTGTACAGGGTGAGAGATGTTACCCTGTGCAAGGTAAGAGGTGTGTTAACCCCTTACATGCTTGTGACGGAACCGTTCCGTCACAAGCCTTGGGTGTACTGTGCTTTTGACAGAACGGTTCCGTCACGGCCCGCTCGCCGCGCCTGCGCGGCGCGAATTCCGCGCCTGCGCTGAGCGTTCTATTGGGCGGGCGGGCTGTGATGGAACCGTTCAGTAACAAGCACAGCGCGCCCGAGGCTCGTTATGCAGCGGTTCCGTCACAAGCACGGGAGCGCCGTGCGGCCGCTCTGCCCCCTTAGCACTGCGGCGGAATAGCCGCCGCAGTGAAGGGGTTAATATAGGGTGAGCAGTATGTCAATAGTATAGGTTCAGGACGAGAGGTTTGAGTTAAGGGTGTGATGTGTGGGTGGAGGTTGAGAGGAATGTGAGTGCTGACAGAGAGGTCTGCCAATGGTTTGTGAGTGTAGAGTCAGCACTGGGTAAGTGGTGGATGAGCAGTATCTCACATCCAGTGCACTGTCAGAGTGACTGTGCAGAGTAAGTGGTGGGTGAGTGTACCGGGCTAGCGGTGTCTGAGTGCTACAGAATGGGGTGACTGAAGGCATATTGAAAGGGAAGCGGTTGCAAAGAAGCATTCCTATATACAGTAAAGGCTAGACGAAACAGACCAAAAGCAGCAGGGTCCCCTAACAAAAGGCTCAATACCCCCAAAAAATAGATTATACTTAAAACCACTCTACAAATAGGATCTTCTAACGAGGGATCTCCCTCAATTGGGAGAAAGGAAAAAATAGGACTTCTTGCTGAAGGCTGACCCTCTGGTATTTCTCTCTGGACCAATGGGGAAGATGTACGACCCATCCAATTTGCAAGTTGCAAATTGCGTTGTTTTGTGACTTGCAATTTGAGACTCGCAAATTGGAATTTACAACAGTGTCTCAGACACTGTTTGCAATTCCTAATGGGTCGCAAATTGCCTGCCTCGTTAATAATCATGAGGCAGGTGCAATATGCAACCCCATTGGGAATGGCTAGCACTTCCAGGGATGGTGGCCTGCTGGGGTCAGCGGACCACCATGTCTGTGACTACTTTTTTTTAAAGGAAAATGGGCTGCATTAAAAAAGAAAAATTAAACGTTTCTGTTTAAGTTTTTTCTGTCTGTTCTTAAAAAATATTTTAAGTGCCAGTCACAAAGTGGAAGGGGGTTCCCTGGGGGCCTCTTCCTGTTTGCGAGTGGCTTACCAGCCATTTGAAATGTGTGGTAAACTGCAAGTGTTTTGAGGTTTCAATTGCGGCCGCAAAACAGTCTTATATTGAAGTGCGAGTCGCTATTAGGAAGGTACACCGTTGGCATGGCCATTCCTAATGGTGAGTCGCAAACTCTATTTTGCGAGTCGGTAATAGGTTATCAACTCGTAAAATAGGGTTTGTAAATAGGGCAGAACTATTTTCCGGTCGCAAATGGGCCAATTTCCCATTTGCGACAGCAAAATATGGTCATCCATCTGGCCCTAAGTTAAAAAAAGGCTTAGTGGTACAGGGTCCTCGCCTATGAAATTCTGTCCAAGGAACGTTTATGGAAAGAGGCGCAGATGTCAAGCATAGACAGCAGCAAAGTACCCTGTGAGTGAATGTGGCCAGCTCTACGGTGTGAGCCACTGCCATGCTGCAACCTGTGAGGACACAAATGTTACCGGCAGCAGCATCACCATCCCACCTGGAATGGCAAATAGTACCGATAGTCATCGAATATGCATGTTTCCCTGGAAAACAAATCCTGAATCCGTTTCAAGATGGCAATGGCGCTTAATTTTCTGTAAGGTTGAAGTGCCATCCTAGTCATTTGTTTCAATCTATGTACCTGTCATCATAAACCACAGGGTTTTGAATGTTCCGAGGCTGCTAGGCCATGTGTAATACACGCGAGCATCTGTTGTTGACAAAGATGATAGACGGACTGGCCATCGAGGTTGTTTTTGAATCGGTAGTCCAAACTGTATGTTGGCTAGGGAATCCTTCGTTTTCATGGAGCAAGTTCCTTACAGTATGCCAAGGGAAATGTGCGCAGGTGATAGCAGCATGGCGAGTGTTCAAGAAGAGGTCGCAGTCCCCTCTAGTTAAATGACGTGAATGCCTCAGCATGGTGGGTAGTGAGTCGCACTACCGCAAATCTATTCTTGAAGACCAACACCAATTTTTGGTTACTGGCCTTAAAGCAACCTCCTTGCAGAATGTAACAATAGGCGTAAAAAGGTCCCCAAAAGTGGATTAAAACAGTAGTTGGTCCTCATGAGACTGATAAGAAAAAACAAGAGCAGCAACAGGAAATAGTATGCTACAGCCAATAGAAACGGAGGGGAAGTAAGTGGCAAGCACAGGAACCAATGAAAAGCAAGGGGGCGGGATTTAAGCCCCTTTTAAGATTCATATTGAATCCAATAGATTTCACAAGCACAGCTCAAGCGCTGTAGGCGAAACCTAAACGCATGGCACAGTTACTGTGGATTAATCTACAAAACAGAGTGGTTGAGATTTAGTTGAGTCCAGAGTACTGCAGCAGACAAAAACATCTACAAACTGCATTGTGATCCTTATTCCTATAACTTTATATGTATTTATTCATCATTACTATGACATGATATGTCAATGTATTGAATAAATCATAGTACAAGTGAAAACTATGATTCCCAGGTGTGAGACTCTGCTACAGCCTACAAGGCCATTAGGGTAAGTATGATTGAGACGGCCTAGAACTGTTTGAGGCTTGATTCTAAGTTCATAAAGAAAATTTATTAATCAGATAAAAGGTGTCAGTACAATGGAAAAAAGCATTACAGAAGAAAAATAATAAAGAAAACCAATAAAGCAGTGCAACAAGTAGGAGATAAGAGCAAATCCAAAAAAAACAAAACAAATGGGTTATAACAGTACAAATGTAACAAATAACAGCAACAATATATTACAGTGATAGATGAAGAAAAAGGAACGTATGAGGCAATCAAAGGGGTTTAGCGACTTCTTGTTGAGTTGGACACAGTTGGAATGAACGTTTAGCACACACATCAAGGTATAAAGTAATAGGAAGCCATAAGTCTAAACGTTTAGCTGCCAAATGAATAGGAAATACAAAAGCAGTATAGTTCAAGTTCAGGAATTTGTATAGCGCACTACTCACCCAGAGGGTCTCAAGGCGCTTGTGGAAGGGTGGGTGCTTTACTTATCGAATAGCCAGGTTTTTAGCTGTTTTCTGAAGGAGAGGTGGTTCTGTGTAAGGCGGAGGTGGGTGGGGAGAGAATTCCAGGTTTTGGCCGCTAAGTAGGAGAAGGATCTTCCTCCCATGCTGGTTCTATGGATTCGCGAAATTGCGGCGAGGGCTTGATTGGACGAGCGTAGTTGGCGGGTGGGTGTGTAGAAGGACAGTCGTGTGTTGAGGCATTCGGGTCCGAGGTCGTAAAGGGCCTTGTGTGCATGGGTGAGGAGGCGGAACGTTATTCTCTTGTTGATGGGGAGCCAGTGGAGGTCTTTCAGGTGGCTGGAAATGTGATCTTGACGGGGGATGTCCAGTATGAGTCTGGCTGAGGCGTTTTGGATGCGTTGGAGTTTTTTCTGTAGTTTGGTTGTGGTTCCGGCGTAAAGGGTATTTCCGTAATCCACTCGACTTGTGACCAGTGCGTGGGTGACTGTCTTCCTTGTTTCGGTGGGGATCCAACGGAAGATTTTTTTGAGCATGCGTAGGATGTTAAAGCATGATGATGAGACGGCGTTGACTTGTCTGGTCATCGAGAGGGAGGAGTCTAGGATGAAGCCCAGGTTACGTGCGTGATGTGTAGGTATGGGTGCTGTACCCAGGGCCGGAGGCCACCATGAGTCGTCCCAGGAAGAGGGTCGATGATCCCAAGTTGAGGACTTCCGTTTTGTCCGAGTTGAGTTTCAAGCAGCTGTTCTTCATCCACTCGGCTACTTCTTTCATTCCTTCGTGTAGATTTGTTTTGGCGGTGTTTGGGTCTTTGGTGAGGGAGAGGATCAGTTGGGTGTCGTCTGCGTAGGAGATGATATTGAGATTGTGTTGTCTCGCGATGGATGCGAGGGGACTCATGTAGACGTTGAAGAGGGTGGGCTGAGTGATGATCCTTGTGGTACGCCGCAGATGACTTCGGTGGCCTTTGATTTGAATGGGGGGAGGCGGACTCTCTGGGTTCTTCCAGCAAGGAACGAGACGATCCAGTCCAAAGCTTTTCCTTGTATTCCGAAGTTACTGAGGCGTTGTATGAGGGTGCTATGACAAATTGTGTCGAAGGCGGCGGAAAGGTCGAGAAGGATGAGGGCAGCTGTGTCTCCGTTGTCCAGTAGTTTTCGAATGTCATCTGTTGCTGCGATGAGGGCGGTCTCGGTGCTGTGTTTGGTTCAGAAGCCAGACTGTGAGGGGTCAAGGGATTTGTTGGATTCCAGGAAGTTGGCGAGCTGATTGTTGACGGCTTTCTCAATGACTTTGGCAGGGAATGGGAGGAGCGAGATGGGGCGGTAGCTCTTAAGTTCAGAGGGGTCCGCTGTGGGTTTCTTCAGAAGGGTGCTGAGTTCGGCATGTTTCCAGATTTCAGGGAAGGTGGCGGTGTTGAAGGAACAGTTGATGACATCGCGGAAATGGGGTGCAATGATGGAGTCTGCTTTGTTGAAAATGTGGTGGGGACATGGGTCGGTTGGTGATCCTGAGTGGATGGAGTTCATCAGTCGGATGGTGTCTTCAGTAGTGATTGGGTTCCAGGCGCAAAGGTAGTTAGAGTGCTGTTTTGGTTCGGGAGTGGGTGGAGTGAGCTGGACTTCGGGCTGGTTTATGAAGCTGTTATGTATGTCGGCGATTTTGTTGTGGAAGAATGAGGATAGAGAGTCGCAGAGGTCTTGGGAGGGAGAGATGTCGTTGGAGCCGGTGGTGGGGTTGGTAAATTCTTTGACGATTTTGAAAAGTTCTTTGCTGTTTTGGGCGTTGTTGTCGATTCGATCTTTGAATGCTGATTTCTTGGTGGATTGGATTAGTTGGTGGTGTTTGCGGGTGGCGTTCTTGTAGGTGGCCAGGTTGTCAGTGGTTGGGTTTTTTCTCCAGGCTTTCTCGAGGGTGTGGCAGAACTTCTTGGATTTCTTAAGGTCCTCATTAAACCAGGGGGCTTTTTTGGTGCTTTGCTTGATTTGATGGTTTTTCAATGGTGCTAGTTCGTCTGCGCTGTGGGTGATCCATTGTGTGAGGTTGGTGACTGCTAGGTTTGGGTCGGATGATTTGGCAGGAGGGTTTAGGTGAAGCGAAGAGGAGAGCTGGGCGGTGGTGATTTTGTTCCAATTTCTTCGGGGAATAGGTTGTGGGGGTTATGGGTCGTGGTCTTATTGTAGTTGAAGTGAACGCAGCTGTGGTCTGTCCAATGGAGAGCTGTGGTGTGATCGAAGGAGATGTGTTTGCTGGAGGAGAAGATAGGGTCGAGCGTGTGTCCGGCAAGGTGGGTGGGGGTGTCAACAAGTTGTTTGAGTCCGATATTGGCCAGGTTGTCCAGAAGGGTGGTGGTGTTGTTGTCGTTATTCTTTTCCAGGTGGAAGTTGAGGTCTCCCAGTAGGATGTAGTTCTCGGAGGAGAGGGCGTGTGGGCTGATGAAGTCAGTGATGTCTTCGCTGAATTGTGTGCGGGGTCCTGGGGGGTCTGTAGATGAGGGTACCTCTGAGTGTGGTCTTGGGGTCGGTGTGGATCTGGAAGTGAAGGTGTTCGGCGGTAGTGAGGTTATCATCGGAACTGGTCGTGATGCGGATGGTGTTCTTATGGACAATGGCAATGCCTCCTCCAGTTTGGTTGATGCGGTCCTTTCGAATGATCTTGTAGGCGTCCGGGATAGCTATGGCGATGTCTGGGGCTGATGAGGCGTTCATCCAGGTTTCCGTAAGGAAGGCGATGTCCGGCGCTGTGGTATCGAGTAGGTTCCAAAGTTCGATGGAGTGTCTGTGGACCGAGCGGGTGTTGAGCAGGGTGCACTTCAGTTGGTTAGAGTCGGAGCTCTGTTTGGAGTTTGTGGATTTGGTGTGGGACCTGATGCAGTCGAACTTGCAGGAGTGGCAGGAGAAGGGTCCATGGCTGTGTCCTGGGGCGGCTAGATAGCAGTTTGGGAGTCGACCGGGGTTAAGAGCTGAGAGGGTAGCGGAGGTGTACGTTATGCGGGTTGGGAGGGTTGTCCGTGGGACAGGGGGTCTGGCGCTGGGCACGGTCCAGGCGCGGACGGGCATAGACGGGCTTACCTTTGGCGCACCTTCGGCGCGCATGGGGCGCGACCGCTGCGCGTAGACGCTGCGCGCGGAAGCATCTGTCATAAGTGGATAGTGGAGGGGGGTGGGGCAGGGGAGGATCAGCTGGGAGGCGGGGGCGTGGTGGAGGGGCGGGCTGGGAGGCAAACAAACAACAAAATGGCTGAAACAAAAGCGAAACCAGGCGAGTGACTCAGGCAATGCGATGTAGCGCTACGATATAGCGCTACGATGTGGCACACTTTAAATGCTACTAATGAAGCTGACCAGCGCAGTGCTACGATAACAAAATGCTCACTATGTATGCAGGCAATTTACACAGTTCTGCGCAGTAGTACTAAAATAAATCGTCACAATTTTAAATGTAATCAGTGTCTGGCGCAGCAGCGCTACGATACCAATCTGCCTTGAGGGAAGAGCACGCTGTGAAGGAAACCAGCACTGCGATAGCGGGGAGCGTGGGGAGCGACCTCCTCAACAGGAGTCAGGATGGTCACCTGTATCCAGTCTGTGGTTATGGCATACATTATACCACCATGCTCTGAAAGAAATGTTAGAAAAATTCTTCCAACTAGCTGTGATCTGTTGGAAAGCAACAGCTAATAATAAATCAACAATCTTAACATTGAGATCAGTATCATCTCAGCATGGGGAGAGACTCCCCAGAAAAATATGGGTAAAAGAGAAAGGAATGTGGGTATGAAAGATTGCATTGATTTGATACCAAATGCTCTGCCAAAAAGCATGAACAATCTCACGTGAAAACAACATATGAAATAAAGTAGCTTGTGGGGAGGAACAAGACCGACAAAGGTCTGTAACAGCGGAAAACTGCTTGCTTAGAGTGTGGTGGGTAAAGAGCAATCTATTGTATATAAAGAAAAGAGTTTGAGTTATGGTAGCTGCTCTAGATGATTTGTGAAGTTTAGTCCATAGTTTATCCCATAAAAAAAATGGGCCTGGAAGTGGCAAAATCGGATTCCCATTGTTCTTCCACCTTGGATTTTGGTCTAATAGAACCTATATCACGGAGGTGCTTATAAATGGTAGATGCTTTAGAAGTGGTGCGCAAAAAAGAATGAAGCTGTGAGGTGGGAGAGATATGAGGAGGGTGAGCTTGAGATTGTGTGAGAAGGGTATATTGTGTCATTACCGCCTTCTGAAGTAAAATGTATTTGTGAGCAAAAGAGGCAGGAAGATTGAAAGAATGACTGAGAGTCAAGAAGGGTAGGAAAGTGGAATTGGAGAAAAGCTGGGAGATCCAAATTAAACCTCTCATCCGCCAGGATTTCCAATAAAAGGGTTTGTTGTTGATTAACAGGGATTTATTGTGCCAGATAGTGGAATTAAGAAAATCAGTGATTGTGATAAAAGGCGCAGGCGTAGAGGATAAAAGCAATCTGGTAGTGAATTTATGTATGGGGGTAGATAGTGTTAGTGGTTTGCGTGAAAAAGAGAGGTATTCAGCAAAGGAGAAAGGGAAGAGGGAGAGACGTTCAAGCATCACCCATAAAGGAGAGATGTCGTCAGGGTCTCGTAACCAAAAAGAAGCTTCTCGTAATAGGAAAGCTTTATGATAAGTAGGAAAGTCTGGGAAGTTCACACCCCCTTCTGATTTGGGACAAATTAATCTAAGGGTGGACATCCTGGGTTTCTTTCCACTCCAGAGAAAGGTAGAGAGAATTGAAGTGATTTTCTTAAAACATTTCGCAGGGATGGGAACTGGAATGTTAGAGATTGTATAAAGTACTATGGGGGACAACATCATCTTGATGGTATCGAGGCGACCCCACCAGGACAAATAAAGGGGATGCCACTTAGTGGTTAAATCAGTGAGTTTTTGAATACATTTATTAAGGCGAAGTGAAACTGTATCTGTAACTGAGGGAGTAAAATGCAAACCCAAGTATTTGATGTGAGAAGGACTCCAGGTAAAGTGAGAAGCATCAAAATCAGGTTTAAAAGTGAATTTCGTTAAGGGTAAAATTTCGCATTTATCATTGTTCAATTTATAGCCAGAGATTAAAGAGTAATTGTGGACCTCCTGAAGGAAAGCAGGTATGGAATTAGTGGGATTAGATAGGAAAAGTAAGATGTCATCTGCATACGCAGCAAGTTTGACATGACAGAGAGGAGTCTGGAAGCCAGATATATTCGAGTTTTGACAAAGTTTGGAAAGAAAGGGTTCTAAAGCTAAGTTGAAAAGAAACGAGGAAAGAGGACAACCTTGGCGGACTCCCCTGCCCAGATTGAAAAAGGAGGAAATTAAACCGTTAGCACAAACTGCAGCCCGCGGGTTGAAATAAAGGAAGGAGATTAATGAAATACATTTAGGGCCAAAACCAAACCATTTGAGGGTGTAAAACAGGTAAGGCCATTCAACCCTATCAAATGCTTTTTCAGCGTCTAGTGCAATTGCTGCCAGAGGATGTTGAAGGCGTGAGGATTTGGATAAGACATTAAATAAAAGTCTAGTGTTATCAGATATAAAACGTCCTCTTTGAGGCTTGATTCTAATAAAGGAACAGTTGAGGTGAATGTGACTACATATCAGCTAATGCATGCAACAAAGCACACACACATGCATAACTGCACTAATAAGTGTGCCCCCTCAACATTCATGAGCACACTGTCAACTGTACTTGTTCCTTATTTTTTAGATCTTACTACAGATAGCTTTATAAGTCAGGGAGACATCATGTTACCTGTGCTTAAAAAGTAGTTCCCAGAGTAAACTTTTTGTCAGCCACTTTAGCCATTGAATTTCAGTACCGAAAGCTACTAGCCTATTATCAAACATATTTCCTATGTAACATTTTGCTGTTTATACCTTTTAAAGTCACCAGTTGCAAAACAAAGGCCATCTTCGGAATGCTTTTTAGAACACTCTTCTTTAAGCGTACAGCTTAAATCTGCTAATGCAGGCTTTTCACCCAAAGCACCTTGCTTCCTACTGTTGTTGCTCAAAAGAATGCTTAATTATAGTGTTTTATTTCTAGGACAGCTGAAAGCAATACACACACAGCTATTACCAGACATCTCCCCTAATAAATACCTAGACTCCTTAGATTTAATATTGCCTGTTTAAGAAAAACCAGACTTATTGCCTTGCCCAAGTCTTGATACAAAGCTAACAAGCTCTAACATTAGATGAGGCATATCATTTCATGTTATAGAGCTGTGCTGGCACCACACTGAGGTGACTTCCGAAGAAAACTCTCTGCCTCGGTTTTAGAACTGAGATTGGATTGCTTTTGCATGTTATATCCATCTGCTAGACACTGTGTACAACGAGGAGAATGAACGTGTGGCCATTCCAGAGGATACTTACAAGAGGAAACTGTTCACTGATAAACTGACATTTGTGAACAGGTATGTATTCCAAGCTGCTGGATGTGTTTGTGTGTGACTTATCAGGATACTTTGAGGGGCAGACATCCCTGTTGGATCGAAGTGGCACAGACCGGCGCTGACTTGAGCAAGGGCTCTGGTGTAGTAGAAGCAGTAAGTGAGTCACACAGTCTGATATGGGTGTGGACTGGGCATCAAGAGGTTTTAGTCCCTTTTATTTATACCTTGGCATGCCTGTACATCATGGGGTCAGGGGCCACATTGAAGAGCCGGTGGCTCATTGCAATCCCCACTCCTTGCCTCCGCAATAGAAATGTGACTAAGTGGCTGGGCTATAACAGCACCAGCAATTTCACATTGAAAAGGTTTCTCATCTTACATGCTATATATTGATACTTTCTTGAGTACAGTTACTTCTCAGATATCACATGATGTCCAAGCGTCACAAGCTAGTTAAAAATTGCATTGAACTTTCATCAAAAAATATGAGAGGGGTTGTTAAACCTGTCAGCCTTAGGGTGGTCTTCTCCCAAACTCTGCCTGTACCCCTCCTATTTTTGCTGATCTCATTTTTGTTGGTCTTAGGATTTAGGACTCTGTGTACTTCACTTCTGCTATCCAGTGTACTTGTGCCCTGTCTCTTAAACGTGGTAGAATTGGTTTACACCCAATTGGCATATTTAATGTATTTGTAAGTCCCTGGTATAGTGATACTACAAGTACCCAGGGCCTATACATTAAAGGCTTCTAGGGGCTTGCAGCACTGATTTCCCAGATAAGTAGCCTGGTAAACATGTCTCAGGCCTGGCACATCAGAGCATGTGTGTGCAGTTTCAAACTGACATGTCAACCTGCAACAATAAACCCTTTGTCAGGCCCAAATATTAATTTGTAATACATAGATGTCACCCCGAGGGTAACCCTTGAACAGCTCAGTGGGCAGGGTGCAGTGTACTTAAAAGGTTGGACATGTACTTTTAAGTTTTGCATGTCATAGTAGTGACACACTCCTAAATAAATGTTTCACTACTGTAAGGCCTACCTCTCCCAAAGAATAACACTGGGTTACCTTATTATATTTAATAAGTGATAACTTCAATTGGTAGCAGGTAGACAGGTTGAGTTTGGTGTTCAAGAAATTGTCAAATAAAGACCTCTTTAATAGTAAAGTCCGATTTTAAGTCGCAAAATGCCACTTTTAGGAACTTGTTTTTTTCTTGTCCTAAACATTTAGTACCTGCAGCCTTTCCTGTGTCACATGGCTCGGTGTAGCTGGTAGTTGGTCTTTGTGTATTGCTCCCGGATAGTGAGACGAATGGAAGCTAGGTGTTGGTATGATGGCCCACTCTTACCTAATGAGGGGAATTAGCTGTCACCTACCACACGTGCACATCACAATGGCTCTGCCTGAGCACTCTCACAATAGGTTGGTCACTTGTCTTTTGTGCCCCCAGACAAGCTGAGGCCAGGGCAAGGAGGAAGGGATGCTTGACAGCTCAGGGGCGTGGAAGCATCTATAAACTTAACCCTTAACCCATCAATCAGTGCCCTTAACCTGGCAATCAGTTTTAAACTAGCTTTCTGAAAACTTTCTCTCATCAGTTATAGTTGAAACGTGAATGCAAGCCCTTTATTTTGAGCGCTTCTAACTGAAGCCCAGCTTTTTCTAGCCTAAGACCTGCTGCCAACCAAATAAGGCCAAAGGCAGTGGACCTTCTAAGTGCCTTAATCCTCTAAAAATACTGCAGAGAGCAAAAAGGAAGCCGGGGTGGGAAAAGAAAGGGCTCTCACTAAGGATAAAATTAAGGAGCTTGTTGTGGAGGTGTGTAATAGGTATGTGAGAGTTGTGTGAGACTACTCTACCAGTCAGCTCTTGCCCTAAGGTAAGTTAGGTGAAGTGAGTGCTGTGGCAGATAGTGGCCACTGCCAAGGGTAGAGCCCGGGTCCCACTGAGGCAGCTGCAGTAGGTTTGGGGAGCAGCCTGCAGCACTTGATATTGCTCCCACTCACTCTCCCCTGTTCTCTCTACCTTTAGTGGACTGTCTGCTTGGCAGTCTGCATTTTTTGTCCATATTTTGGCAGATAACAATTGGACATAGAAATCTACTGAGCATCGCAGGAGGCTGTTGATAGCACTCCGCTAGCTGGTGCTTTTCTCTTAGAGCTAGCATTCACTAGAAGATAATCTACTGCTATTCTTTACTTGTTATCCTTCAAGGAGACCGGGGAGAGGGTCACTGCTTTAGCTCATCCTCCATGTAGCTTTCATTGGGATCTCCCACGGGACTACTACGTAAAGACCAGTTATCCCATGAGGTTTCGTTTCCTGTGTTATCTATTACTGTGTTCAGGCGGCTGCGGTTTCCTTCTTTTTCTCTATATAAGTTCACTTGTCTCTTCTGTAGACCGGCATGCTGTTTTAGAAAGGTATTGTCTGTGGAGGGTTTTATTTCTCTCTCAGGAATTATCCTTATTCCCTGTTGGTTTATCTCATTGGTGGCTTTCAGGATTGCCCTTTTTACCAGGTCTGAGTGAAGTGAGATTTTTGTTATTTCCTTTCCATTCCTATTCTCTACAAAGCCAACTTGCCGAAGGTCGTTTGTACAGATCCCACTCAGGCTACAACATTTTGCAAATGCAGTTAAGATCCGTGCCCTATTTAGGGGGTTCGTTTTTCTTACCGACTTTCCCTTTTTCCCTGCAGGTAACTGATCCAAATATAACCATTTGTTGTTATCCCTCTCTTGTGCTTTCATGTTGATTTCATAATTGTGATGACTAACATTTGTTCTCCCTGTCTGCCACCCTTTGCTTCTCGCACCGGATAGTGCCTGTGCCTGTGGGTTAACTGTACTATGGTCATTGGATTGTTCTGATGTTATCCTTACTTTCTGCTTCACGATGCAGGTATTTGAGGGTTTCTCATTTGCCTCCCTACTTCTCTGATTTTTCCTTAATTCTATCAAGGGCTTTGTTGGTTTATCCTCCGTTTGCAAGTGACTGTTTGGTATGTAGATCGGGGCTGATGCGTTTAATCCTGGCTGTACCCCCCCGCCGTTTTCTTCCCTTTTCTCTTTCCTGATGGCTTTGGTTCTCGATTCTTTTTAGCCCTATTCCTGGCTGGGGCCGCTGCATACCCCCCGCGCCTTTTTATCAACATAGGTCGTCTCGAAATGTATACGTTATCTGAGGCCTCGTGGAATCCTTTGCTATAGATTGCTCTGTGGGGTGAGGAGTCCTTTCGAGGTTTACCATGATTGCCTCTGCTGGTTCATTCTCGACACTTTCCTCGGTGGGTGGTACTGTAACTATTGGCCTTAACATGCTTGGCATTTGGCTCTTTATCTCCACTAGTTCCTCTTCGATTTTTTTTAGATAGTGTTTCTGAGCTTTCATCACTCCGTTGTTTGAAAGTGTTACTTCAAGGATTCCTTGTAATACCTTATGCAACATCAATATTAGTTCCATCAAAGATGATGTGGGTGTTACAGAAAGCTCCGAATCCTGAGTGTTGTTTCTATCTGGGTTTCCCTGGTGACCAGTACTTGTACAATCTTGCTGCAATTGAAATTTTTGCGATTTGTGGTGCTGCCGGAGTTGATCAGGCGCGCCTCCCCAGACGTAGCTCTGGCTCTGACTTTCGTTTCCCCTTTGCCCTTCATTCCCTGATGATTGTAACGAGAACATTTTTGGGGAGGATGATAGACGAGGCGCTGATATGTGGTGATTTTGGCTCAGGAGCGTCAGGTTTACCGATATGGGGTTCTCCATTCCCTCCTCAATATCGAGGGCTTCTTCTTCGTGGGGTTCTCCCGTATCTATCCATATCTGGTTTGCTGCTGTCGTACCTGACTTTTCACCGATCTCCCCACCATTTTCCTCCCTTTCTCCATCGTGTTCCGGAGTTATCACTGGATCTATCGATTTGTAGTGTTTCCCTACAAAGTCCTTTATGGATTTTGACGCTGCCGTGTTCTCTTTCTGTTTAGAAGTTGTTTGATTACATCCCCTTTTCGCCTGCTGGGCATTCTTCGTTGCTCTTTTGATTTTTCTTTTCTTGCGTCTCCCCTTGCTATTGTCCATAGGGGATGCCTGGCTTTCCTGGCTCTCTTCCAGAGATATTGAGCCCTCCATTAATTTACTCTTCTCTGGTTCATCCACTGTGCGTGATTTTTGCCCTCTTTTGGGTGCTATTTCTTAGGTTTTTTGGTACCTAGTCTGTAGTTCTGCTGTAGTTGGTGTCTATATTTTAGTAGGAATTAAGTTACTATTTTTACTATTACATAAGTACTTTCACTTACCTCGGTTGTGCCTTGAAGCCTTGTAGCCGTCAGCCTGCCTGCCTTGCCGCACTTGTAGTTCTCTTTCACGGCGTCTCCCCGGCTTTTCCCTGTACTTGCCCTTCTTATACTATGGGGTTCTGTAGCCGGGATACAAGGGTCACGCCTTTGCTTCTTGGCTCCTTGCTCATTCAGGTGCCTCCGGAAATAACCTTCTTTCGGACCATTGGCTGATTCTACCAGGTTGTCCAAACTCTGCCAGACTCTGCCAGGCCCCCCCCCCTATTTCTGACTTTCAGTCGGTGTGCCTCTGCAGATTTCTAGCAACGCCGATTTCCCCCTTTGTTTTACTTCCTACAGGGGTGGGGGTTTAATGGGCGGATGGTGTCTTTATGAGCCGGCAACACGCGCTCCCAATCTTGCACGCTTTGAGCAGCTGAGGGGGTCTCTTAATGGCTCGCGGTCGCTAAGTTTCAAAAGCCGGCGTCTTCGCTATCCCGGCTTGTGGCCGGCGTTCTGCAGTGTACTGCGGCGTTCAGCAAGCCCTCAGCCCCACGCCGCTCCCCGCTCCACGCTTCTTACCCTGTGGGTTCCACAATGCCCAGGGGCTGGAGAGGGGGTCGGGGAGTCTCGCGGTTCCCCTCGCAGCTGTCCTCGAATGCGAGCCGCCCGTTCTCCTCGTCCTCTGCGCTCGCGGTGCACCACCAGGTCCGCTCCAGCTCGATTCCTCGGTCTGGATGCAGCTGTGGGAGGCAAGGCGCGGCTTAGGCACGACTAAGCAACAACAGAGTTGTGTCCTATCGACGAGAAGGTAGAGAATAGGCAAACCTTGTGAACCTCACATTAGGTTGAATACTCCCTGATGGCGTTCTTCAGTACACAGTTTCATTCTTCAGTCTTCTTTAAAAATGTGGCCATTGAATCCATTGTTTACTGTATGTAACACTTTGAGCTGCAGTACACAAAGGTTTTTACACTTGCAAAGTCAGCGCTGCTCTGAAATGAAGACTTTACCTAACAAAACCCCTAATCAAAATATACAAGTAACAATGCGGAATGCAATTAGGTTTTCGATGCACAATGTCCATATTCTGAGTCCTTGTGAATCAACAGCAAAAGGAAGTTCAAGCCCATCCTTCCTTTTGACTTGCAGAGATATGTAACCACTTTCAAGAAAGGAAAGCATTGATAGATTACTGGTACACATTAAAAGATGTCCATGAGTCCATGTCCATCTGTAGCTGCGGCTGTCCGCGGCACTCGCAGGAGGTCATTCCAAAAGGGCGGCCCTTTAGTGCCATTTGGGCACCAGCTCACCCCTCTCTAGTGGTTAGGCTCCTGTAGTCCGCTCGCCGGGACGCCATATGGGCATCACATCCGGTGTGCCGAGGTGGCGGGAGGGTATATATGCCTCCCCCGCTCCTCCTGGCATCCTCTGTTGCGGCAGTCATGCCGTCTTTTGGGTCGTTGATCGTCGTCATCGTGGTTTTGCGAGCGCTATCAGTCAGGGGCCATTCCAAGTAGCGAGGCGAGTCAGCAGGAGCTGGTATATGGTGAGTCCGTAACGTACCCCCTACCAAATTTCCTCAGCTTAATAGCATTGCCTGGTGTCCGCAGGGGGGGTGATGTGGCTCCCCCGATCCCGTGTCCAGCTTCCGTCCTCCCTTAATCGAGTGTGGGTGGTTCTCTGCTCACGTGCATATGTGAGTATGGCTCAATTATCAGAGCGCTCGCCATTGTCCTGGGAGACCCGGGTTCGAACGTCAGCGTAGGCGGGAAAAACATATATTTAAAAGGCAGAGATTAGCTCGCCTTGTTATCCAACTGGATAGCCAACTGGATAGCCAGTTACCTCCTGAGGCACAGCCGGGAGCAGCAGTGAACTGCGTGTATTTTAACTGTTTAAATTGAAAATGTTGTAATTGTTTTAAAGTCACTCACCTGTCTACTGCACGATTACTGTGCGCAGGCACCCTTTGGAAGGCAAAAACGAGCGCTGGGTAGGGCGGAATCGCCGGTCACCTCCAGCTGCATTTCCCCACGATAGGACGGGGACACGCCCACTCGAGGCCACGCCCCCTTTAGCTAAAGAATACAAATACCGCGCTGAACCACAAGCGCTTGATAGCCAGTTACCTCCTGAGGCACAGCCGGGAGCAGCAGTGAACGTCTGCGCTCGTCCGCGCCGAGTCCGGGCCCTGGGCCACCCCTCCTGCATCCCAGCCATCACTGCGCAGATGCTATACTTCGGCAACCCTCTATAGACTAAGGCCTCCCACTAACATTTGCACTCGGCATACTTTTCAAGCAGAAGACCTGCCGCAAATCTGCCCCACATGCTCCGTATCCCTCAACTCCAAATCTTTTTCGGCGCCCACACATGATTTCCATATGCTCCTACTAAATTGCCGCTCCCTGCCTAAGCATAGCGTTGAAATGGCCCTGCTGTTAGAGGAACATACCCCAGATATATTGTTCCTGACGGAAACCTGGCTCACTACTGAGTCCGATCCCGCGACAGTAGTCGCCCTCCCTGATGGCTATCAAATCATACGGCAAGATCGACCCAAAGGGAGAGGAGGAGGCCTAGCTATTATCCACAAGGAACAATACCACTGCCGAATCATCTCCGAGACCATCCCGGATTGTGAGAGTATTGGTTTTAATATCGAACTCTCACCCAATAGATGTTTCTCGGGCACCCTGATCTATCGCCGGCCCGGCCCCCCGAAACAGTTTCATGAAACAATGCCATCTAGCCTGCCCGATAGAGCTAGTACCTCCTCTAACTTTACCGTGCTAGGTGACCTGAACCTTCATTTTGACTCCCCTTCTGATCACACAGCTGCTACCTTACTAGAAGATCTAGCAGCTTTACAACTCATTCAACGCGTTACCACTCCCACTCATGCCAAAGGCCACTTACTGGACCCAATCTTCACCAACTGTCCTGACATCTCAGTGGACCCATGCATTCCCCTGCCATGGACAGACCACCTTCTGATCCCCTTCAGCTGGACCTCGACTAAAACTTCACCTCCCGCACCCACCACAAGGCTCAGACGAGCCTGGTCCCGCCTCGAGGTTGACAACTGGTCCACTAAATTGGCCAGCTCACAACCCGCGAAACAGGAGGATCCTGCCCTAGCATACTAGGCCTATGTCAATTGGATCAATCATACTCTTGACACCACTCTCCCTATGAGCAAGACCATACTGAAGCGGCCCCAAAAAACTGCTCCTTTGGTATACGCAGTCTCTTAGGGACAAGAAGCGTCTTTGTAGAAGGGCGGAAAGACGCTGGCGTCTGGATAACTCAGCAGATAATAAAACCTGCTACCGCGAGACTATTAACGAGTATAAAATTCAAATAAAAGCAGCCCAGTCCTCGTACTTCGCCGATAAAATTCTGCAGGCCAAATCCAAACCCAGAGAGATCTTCCAGATCATTAAAAAGCTAACCAACCCCCCTCCTGCGTTACACGCCGAGAAATCAGTCACACAGTGCAATAATATCGCAGAATTTTTCTTTCAGAAAGTAAACAAGATTTATTCATCATTTCCCTTCCCAAAAATGAATTCATCAATCCAACCCAACATCTCCCCAACCCTGCCCCCTCCCCCCGCCCGACACAGCCTAGCCAACTTTCCCCCACTGAATCTCCCCACCCTAGAATCACTAGCTTTTAGTGTCAAATCAGGCTCGCCGGACGACCCTGCCCCTCCTGACATCTTAATGGCAGCATCCCGGACCACCCTGCCCGTCATCAGGGAGCTATTAAACGCTTCCATCTCCTCCAGCACTGTGCCAACTGTTTGGAAGCAAGCCATGGTCAGGTCATTGATTAAGAAGCCCAATTTGGACCCGTCTGACTTAGCCAACTATCGCCCCATCTCCCTGCTCCCATGGGTGAGCAAGGTCCTGGAAAAATATATCAACCAACAGTTGGTGAACTTTCACTCAGACGGGTTTCAGAGCAAAACACAGGACTGAGACCGCCCTCCTCATGGTTACCGAGGAAACTAGAAAAATCCTGGATCAAGCAGGATCAGTGGCAGTGATCCTCCTTGACCTAAGCGCGGCATTTGATACGGTCAGTCATGACACCTTACTGAACCGCCTGTCCTGTGTGGGGATCAAAGATAATGCCTGGGCTTGGTTTAAATCTTTTTTGGAGAATAGATCCTTCAGGGTATTTGATGGCGATTCCATGTCCTCCAGCAGACCCCTAAAGTGTGGTGTTCCTCAGGGCTCCTCCCTAAGCCCTGCACTTTTTAATCTGTACATGAGACCCCTGGCCGATGTCGTCCGCCCATTTGGAGTCAAGATCATCTCCTATGCGGACGACACGCAGCTGGTGGTCTCACTGGCACAGGAGGCAAATCGAACTTCGCCAGTCGGGCTTAGAGAATGCCTTGAGGAGGTGAGGAACTGGATGTCGTCATCATCCCTGAAGCTGAACGGGGACAATACAGAGCTGATGATCCTAGGCCCATCAGATCTGTCCCTTTCTCCCTCTCTGTGGCCCCCATGTCTAGGCCCTCCCCCAACCCCTAAAAACAACATCAAAAGCCTCGGAGTGTGGCTGGACAATTCGCTATCTTTCAATGTCCAAGCCACAAAACTTTCAGCCACCTGTTTTGGCATCATGAGGGTGCTAAATAAAATATTTCCCCTCCTTCCCATGGAAGCCAAACAGGTAGCTATTCAAGGTCTTATTCAATCACGCCTTGATTTTAATAATGCACTCTATCTCGGCGCACCAGAATACACCCTACGCAGGTTGCAGATTGTACAGAACTGCGCAGCACGCCTGTTGCTCAAAATTCCCCTCAGACACTCAGTGAGGGTCGGACTGATTAGCCTTCATTAGCTCCCGATCCGGCAGAGAGTTCTGTTCAAGACACTATGTATAGCCCACCAAGCCTTCTGGGACACAGGACCCAGCATCATTCGCGACCTGGTCACCCATTACACCCCAAACCGAAGTCTTCGCTCCAGCCAGACCTTCTCGGCAGTGGTGCCAAGAATAAAAAGATCCAGATCTGGCGGAAGGACATTTACACTTGGAGAAGTGTGGCTCAGTGGATAGAGGCGGCAGACCCGGAATCTGAGATCGACCGTGGACCAGGGTTTGATTCCCTGCCTCGGCGGGTCTCTGGCTCATAAATTCCACGGTCTCGACAATTCTCGCTCCGGTGCCTACTCGACTCACGGGGTCACACTCTGCGACTCTGGGCAATAGCTTGCTTAATCTCCACATCGGCCCCTCGCGGCGGGATGCCTGGCTTTCACCTTGTTTCTCACAGGGGAATACCAGGACGGGTTCCCTAAGCAAGCACGCAGATGCACCTCAAGTGCATCCTACTCAACACCCGCTCCGTCCACAGACACGCCATCGAACTCTGGAACCTCCTAGACGCCACAGACCCTGACGTCGCCTTCCTCACGGAGACCTGGATGAACGCCTCTTCAGCCCCCGACATCGCCATCGCCATCCCAGAGGGCTACAAGATCGTCCGGAGGGACCGCAACACCAACCAGATGGGAGGAGGCATCGCCATCATCCACAAGAACACCATCCGTCTCACGACCAGCACCGACAACACCCTGACCAACGCCGAACATCTGCATTTCCAGATCCACACCAACCCTACCACCACCCTCAGAGGCACCCTGATCTACCGACCCCCGGGACCACGCACACAATTCAGCGAGGACATCGCCGACTTCATCAGCCCGCATGCCCTCCCCTCCGCTGACTACATCCTCCTGGGGGACCTCAACTTCCATCTGGAGAACAACAACGACCGCAACACCAGCACCCTGCTCGACAACCTCGCCAATCTGGGACTCAAGCAGCTGGTGTCCACCCCCACCCACCTCGCCGGACACACACTCGACGCCGTCTTCTCATCCAGCACAGACGTCGCCTTCAGTCACGCCACAGAGCTTCACTGGACGGACCACAGCTGCGTCCACTTCACCTTCAGGAGAACGACGACTCACCACCACCAGCGACAGGCCGCCCGCAGAAGCTGGAACAAGATCACAGCAGACCAGCTCGCCACCTCCCTGAGCCAGCACCCTCCTGCCAGCTCAGCGAACCCCAGCCAGGCCGCCGACAACCTCACGAAGTGGATCAGCATCTGCGCGGACGAGCTCGCCCCGCTGAGAACCCCGCCCAGCAGATCCGGCAGCAAGAAAGCCCCATGGTTCACCGACGAACTCAAGAGCTCCAAGAAGAACTGCCGAGCCCTCGAGAAAGTCTGGAGAAGGGAACCTACACCGGACAACAGGACCACCCTCAAACTGGCCACTCGGAAGCACCACCAGCTGATCCGCGCCGCCAAGAAAACTGCATTCAAAGACCGGCTGGACAACAACGCGCACAACAGCAAGGAACTCTTCAACATCGTGAAAGAGCTATCCAACCCCAGCGCAGGAACCAACGACATCACCCCTTCGCAAGACCTCTGCGACTCCCTCGCTTCCTACTTCCACAACAAGATCACGGACATACACAACAGCTTCAACGAACAACCAACGCATACCAGGACCGAACAACCTCCCCCCACCACCACCCTCCACGCCTGGACCCCGATCAGCACCGAAGACACCATCCGCACGATGAACTCCATCCACTCCGGATCACCGACCGACCCTTGCCCTCACCACGTCTTCAACAAGGCCGACACTGTCATCGCACCCCACCTGCGAGACATCATCAACACATCCTTCGACACCGCCACCTTCCCTGAGAGCTGGAAGCACGCCGAACTCAGCGCTCTACTCAAGAAACCAACAGCGGACCCCACCGAACTCAAGAACTACCGTCCCATCTCGCTCCTCCCGTTCCCGGCCAAAGTCATCGAGAAGACTGTCAACAAGCAGCTGGCCGCCTTCCTCGAGACGAATGGATCCCTCGACCCCTCACTGTCCGGCTTCCGAGCCAATCACAGCACCGAGACCGCCCTCATCGCCGCCACCGATGACATCCGAGCCCTGATGGACAACGGAGAAACAGCGGCCCTCATCCTCCTAGACCTCTCCGCGGCATTCGACACGGTCTGCCACCGCACCCTAGTACAGCGCCTCAGCAACGTCGGAATCCAGGACAAGGCGCTGGAATGGATCATCTCCTTCCTCGACGGAAGAACACAGAGAGTCCGCCTACCACCGTACAAGTCAGAGGCCTCCGAAGTCATCTGCGGCGTCCCTCAAGGATCCTCTCTGAGCCCCACCCTCTTCAACGTCTACATGAGCCCCCTCGCGGCCATCGCACGCCAACACAACCTCAGCATAATCTCCTACGCCGACGACACCCAGCTGATCCTCTCCCTGACCAACGACCCCGCCACCGCCAGAGCCAACCTACACGAAGGGATGAAAGAGGTAGCCGAGTGGATGACGACCAGCCGCCTGAAACTGAACTCGGACAAGACGGAGGTCCTCATCCTGGGCTCTTCACCCTCCGCCTGGGACGACTCCTGGTGGCCTCCCGCCCTGGGCACCGCACCCAAACCGACAGACCATGCACGCAACCTGGGCTTCATCCTGGACTCCTCCCTCTCCATGACCAGGCAAGTCAACGCCGTCTCCTCAGCGTGCTTCAACATCCTACGCATGCTACGGAAGATCTTCTGGTGGATCCCCACCGAGACCAGGAAGACCGTCACCCAGGCCCTCGTCACTAGCCGACTGGACTACGGCAACGCCCTCTACGCCGGCACCACCGCCATGCTTCAGAAGAGACTCCAGCGGATCCAGAACGCCTCAGCCAGACTCATCCTCGACATCCCACGACACAGCCACATCTCCGGACATCTGAGAGACCTTCACTGGCTCCCCGTCAACAAAAGAATCACCTTCCGCCTCCTCACCCACGCACACAAAGCCATACACGACCAAGGCCCGGGCTACCTCAACAGCCGGATCAACTTCTACGCTCCCAAACGCCACCTCCGCTCAGCCAACCACGCCCTCGCCGCCGTCCCCGGCATCCGGAGAGCAACCACAGGAGGAAGGTCCTTCTCCTACCTGGCCGCCAAGACCTGGAACTCCCTCCCGACCGACCTGCGCCTGACCCAAGACCACCTCTCCTTCAGGAAGAAGCTGAAGACCTGGCTGTTCGAGCAGTAGCGGCACCCCCCCCTCCCCTTAGCGCCTTGAGACCCTATGGGTATGTAGCGCGCTCTATAAGTGTCAGTGATTGATTGATTGATTGCGCTATATAAGTTTCATACATTTACATTTACATTTACATACAATGCGTCCAAGACCTGGAACACCCTGCCACTCCATCTTAGAGCGAACCCTAACCTCACTGAATTCCGCAAGCAACTAAAGACCTTTTTGTTTGCATCTGTTTACTAACTGCCTGCCTTCCCCCCCTGCCTTCAGTAGGCTCTGGTTATCTTAGCGCTTGGACGCCTCCGGGCAACAATTCGCGCTCTACAAATCGGCAAGTTTACAAGTTTACAAGTTTACAACAGCACTCACGCTGGAGTTGCTGGTTCAATCCCAGGCCCGAGCAGAATTATAAAAATATTTTTAGGATCGTGAAAGACAGAAACAGAGACATTGTTGCGCGGTGTCTGGCTGTGTGCCCCATGTCGGAATGGGTAATCAAGTCGGCACGCTGGGTATCCGGCGGGGAGTTTGGGAACCCACTAACTTTAACCCCTTCGACGCGGATGACAAAGCCAGCTCTTCATGGGCGTTACCTGCGCTACGCGGATGACGAGCTGGCTTTGTCACAAACCGCGCGATTTTTAAATTTCAGCGCACAGCGGGAAAAACCGCTAGCGCGGTAGCGGTTAAGGAGGACCGGTCCACATATGGTCAGTGTATTTAAAGGTCCAGCCCAAGTTCGCTGCGTCAGGTGTTTTTGGGGGGGTTAACAGTTTAAGGAAGGATAGCTGCCTTCTACCCTTGCATCCGAGGGTGCTGGTGCACAAAGTGGGTGGACTCACATTGAGGCGCTATGGTCGATCCGGGGCCGCAATCGCTGGGTGCATGGTGAGTTGGCGGTCTGGGCCTCCAGGATTGTGCAAGGGGCCCTGGTGGCAACAGGCAGCACGGGGGGAGGGTTTACATGATTTTGCACCCTCTGTGCCACGCCGCCTGGTCTTGTGTCGCTCTTGTTCCCCGCTGGACACGCCTTATCCATACCGCGCCGTATGTGGATAACAGTTACACCAAAAGCTGCCACTCAAAGTGTGATGAACCGGGTTGTCGTCGTACATGGGGGAAAGAAATAAACTGCAGTTTTTCACGAGAGCTGGTATCACACTTCTACCAGGGGACCTGCAGTCAACAGTACAGTAATGTCTCACCCAACTCCAGGATAGCTCCCTGCATTGAGCGTTCGTCACTGAAGCATGTGAGATATGCAAATCTTAGTCTCTCTTCCTCATGGTGTGGGCTACTACACGGGGTAGTAATAACGTTGCTGCCTGCAGCTCTTCAGAAAGGTAGAAGTGCACTGTGAGACAGATGAAAGCTGTTTATGAGTATAATAGTGCCTCTTCTCCGTCCTTCTAACGCAAGCATGTGTGTGTTGTGCGCCCCTACATCAGAGTCGCATGCTTGACGGAGATGTTCACACAACTGCAGAGGATGAAAGGGCGCGAGATGCAGGAAAAACCAGTGCCTGTTACTTCAGAAAACAGTGAACACTAATGGGGAGGCACAGGGGCCCCGGCAAACCCTTTTTTCCCCACAATGGCTCCCTGAGTGGTCGTGGTCAGGCTTCCGAACACATCCATCTTCCGGAAGAATAGCTTCGGAACAATGGCCGTCCCGCCGGGTTCCGGCTCTGATGTCCCTGAAGATGGGTTTTCTCGCAGCACTGTCCTGGTTTCTAGCTTATTTCTGGTCCCGCAGCAGACCCCGTACTGCCTGACTCCGGCGTCACATCCAGAACTCGCTGGTGGGGCTGCCTACAGAGGCATTATAAGGCGTGGGTCGAGGCCCTGTGCCTCAGCCTTTCAGGTTGCCCCTCCCGCATACTGCCACCTCTGTTCTGCAGAGTGTTATTCGTGACAGTGGATAATTTTAAACGGACTGTTTTAAACAGTTTTCCTTTAATTTAATATTAATGTAGGTGATGTCTGGGAGTCTATTAAAGGCATTTTGTAGAGAAATGTTACCAGCAGCATCCATAAAACAAGTTTATTTATCAAAAACAGGTGAGAAATGGGTGGGGGTAACAAAGACGGCAATTATATTAGCGAGCTGCTGCTGTATCAGCTAATATTGAAATGAGTCTCTTCCTTAATAAGAGCTTGTGTAGCGTTTCACAAGGTATCAGAAATCCTACACTTCCCCTACCACGATACCGTGTGCAAGGGTTTGTGAGGTAAAGTCGTAAACTGGTCCAGCATTGGGATGTATCTATGAAATGACTGTGCACGGAGCTTGCATCGCTGGAATTCTTAGCATATGAAATAATTCACTATTGTGACAAGATTGTTGCTCAAATTATGGGGTTTTCAAAACCCTTGAGTTCTTATCCATGGGGAGGGTCGTGCAAATGGCGGTAAGGAAGAAAAACACGAAGGACGGATTGGAATCATAGGAATATAAAGGCAGATGACTTAACAGCAGAACAAATGGAACACTGTTACCTAACAGGGGCCATGTGGGTTCCTCACGGTCGCCTGTCCATTAATTGGGTTAACATTGTGGTGTAAATGATGTTTATTACATGCATTCATATATTGAGTGTTATATTGATATAAAAACGGAAATTCATACTGCAGGGAGAGGGACACAAACATGTTTCTCCCTAGCCACAGAGGGATAGTGCTACACGTGTTACGTACTTGAACCAGGCAGTAAGTTAAAGGCGTCCTTTGTTTGAGTCGACTGTTAAAAAGTCACCCTTTGGACTGAACTATGTGCTGAATTGCCTATTATGGTGATATTCAGCATGTAGTTACCTGTGCTAAATTCGACCGGGGGTTTCTGTTGGTGACACCGTCACTTTATTGTCAAAACTGGCACCGGAGACAGTCGGCCACAAGTTGGCGCTGTCGGTTTATTTAGAGATGACCACATCAACAGGCATTGTTAAGTCAAGATACATTAGCATTTACTATGGCCTGTGGCCCAGACCATTCTTTTAGCTTTGGAGGCCTGGATGAGTCTGAACTGTTACACCTATATAGTGTGGAGCCGGGCGGCATCGGGACAGCTTGTGTGCGGTTCAGGAGGTGGGTCCCGGTGAGCTCTCGCACAGTTTCTAGTTGTGGGTGTACGTAGGGTGTCATCGGTGCGGCATGCTGGGTATGGCTGCCCCATTCATTGGTCATCTGGGAGCAGGGACGGCCTGACTTCCAGTGGCGGGTGGTCATGCGTTGCTCCTGGGAGGCTCATGCGGCATACCTACGGGGCGTTGCAAATGTTTCCCATGTATGGCCTTTTTTGTGCCTTTTTGCCTGTATCATGGCGCCATCCGTCAAGCTGATGGTTCCTGTCATTCTGAGCTGGCTCAGTTTTCGCCCCAGGCTAACTCTGCGAAGAGACTGAAAGGAGCAGTATAGGCCTCAGAGGTGGCTGCAGTTATTATGATAAAGGATCCCAGCTGGTGCTCAGCTTGCTTTTCACTCCCTCCAGGTCCCCATGGCTTGCAGTGTGCAAGTGCCCATTTCCTGCACCTAACGTACCAGGCTATTTCGACGGATTGGGTATATTAACGATTCTCGGATCCACTTGAGCAGTGTCAATTTCTTACCATATCTCAGCACTTTTGTCTCCCAGAGTGTCACGTAAACACATAAATGTGGATTATAACTCCTAGGGTGGACTAGGAGGGTACGGGACTGGTGCTTCGGAAACCATGACGGAGCAGGGGAGATGCTGGCAGTAGGCTCAGCACTTCACCTCTTCCCCCCCACCAGTGGTATTAAAAGTATCCCCAATTTTCACCTTGTGAACCACACATAGGAAGGCTTGGGATACACTTTCACCGGTCCGCTGAGCTACAGTGGGCCGTTTCGTTTAAGGGAAAAACTACAGCAGAGACTGGTAGGTGGAGGTCCCCCAACACATCCTGACCATCCACTTTGCTGTTCACAACAACTGCGCATGTGGGGGTCCAATTAACTGTGCATAGTTCATTCAGACGCGCAGTGTCATTTCAATTAAATAATCGTGTAGGTACAAGTTGCAAGAGTGAGATTCCCCCAAGGTCAACTGGTCACATTATCAGCAATAAAGCTGCCTGGGAAGTCTGGGCGCAGTCACCACAGATCAAACTGAACAGCCAACAGTCCGGCAGGAAAGGAGGGATGTTGAATTGATTTCCCACTTAGCAATATGACTATTGCACAGGGGTATAGAGGGTGATTCCAGGGACACTGGTGGTGTGGCGGCAAAGCTGGACGATCAGCTTATGCTTGGTAGGAGGTTCCGCATCACCAACCAGAAGGGTGCCAGGTGAGTAAATAGGTTTAATATATGTGTATCTCTGGCCTTACAGCTGTGTTGAGCCTGTCTCATGTAGAGGCACGCTCAGGTGAAAATTGTGTACTTAAGGTTCGCATGACCAATTCGGTTTGTGTTATCTCCTAGCGGATCCACTGAAGGTGTACTGCAGCTAAACAGGGAACTGGGAATCTCGGTTTCGAACACTTTGGCATGTTTAAAGCATCCAGGGTCATAGATGGACAGTAGGTACTGTGCAGCTGTGCTCCGACGGCAGTTAAGCAAGAACGGTGCGCTGCGTAAGTTGTAATTGCACGAAAGGGTGAGGTATCTCCAATAGTGGGCACAAGACATATATTGTTTCAAACCAGATTTGACATTATAAAGGTGTTCACCAGAGTTTAGCAATCAAAGGGGTTTGTGCAACCAGCTGGTCAATGGGGCGAAGTAGGTGCACTCCAGAACCAAGGGTAGGTGACCTGTTCCTGCAGTTAAGCTCAAATGCCTGCCCGGTTAGCCATAGTAACCTCACTGGGTGGTGACGCTGTCGGCCAACATAATGTGCTGCCGTCCCTAGAAATGGGGAAACAAGGTGTCAAGCACAAAAGGATACTATGTAAAAGAACATTTGGCATGTCCAGTGATCAACGAAAATTAAAATTTAACAGAGCAGGTAATTTTCCACTGCTGGGGTTGCCAAAGGGTGGGCAGTGTGAACGCCCCTGTCCCCCTATTCGGGAATATTCTAGGATGGGGGTAAAGTAGGACTTAGTCAATCCTTAATCGCAAACAGTGTGCACTGTATTAAATCACACAGATTCTCTAAGCTGGTATGCCTAGGGGGTTTCACCACAGAGAGAGCTGAGCTGGCGAAATTCCCATAAGGAATAAGGGATGCATGGCAAGGGCAGGAGAGCACCCTTGCTTTTGTCACATACTTCTAGTTATGAACATTCCTGTGCGCCTTGATTTAGAAAGCAAAGGGACTGTGCAAATTTTAAGCATAATGCTCCTCGCCCTAATAGCCAAAGTAGGCAGGCAGGGGTGGGAGTGGTTACCTAACAAGTGGGATGCTGTCCCATAGATGGGGGACACAGGTGTTCAGGCACACACAGTGCTAGAAGGACGGCAGCTAGGTGAGATCAGCAAATAGATGGGGCAATGTGAGTCGTAGTGCCTGAAATAGTATCGCACAGAGTTGGCACGGGGCTGGGTCATGTGAGGCAGTGGAACTTTCCCACAGGAGGGTGAATAGTTCTTGGCACAGGTTCACTGGCCAGAAGGGCCTTTGGTGTCATCAGACACTAGCTGATCCAGGCTAACGTCAAGTGAATTTCTAAGGTTTTTTATATGCTAATTCCTAATTATAACGTGGCTGAAACCTATGGGTTTTTCAGTGAATTTCAAAGGTTTTGTAAATGGTAATTTTTAAATGTATTGTTATATTTTTTTTATACTGATTTACTACATTATTTTCAATTATTTATGTTTAGATATTTGATTTTTTAAATTACATTACATATGTTTTAAATAAATTGAAAAATAAATGTTTTTAAAAATATTGAAATTATAATATTTTTATTCTTTTTTCATATTTTCTTAATTTAAATATATTTTATATAGCAAGCAATGATATCCTATGGAAGGAAATTCAAGTTACTGTAACTACGATTTGAATTACTTTTCAGGATCAGTAGTGGGCTGAAAGATGCAGCACTGAGGTCTCTCCTGATAACAGGTGAGTAAATCGGAATTCGAAGTTCGGATGATTTTAGAGGAATTTTATAAAGTTCCAAAACTCCACACTTTGAAAAATGTGTCAAGTGAAACCAGTCAATGTTAGCCTATGGCAGGACATTCAAGTTACTGTAACTACGATTAGAATTACTTTTCAGGATCAGTAGTGGGCTGAAAGATGCAGCACTGAGCTCTCTTGATTACTGGTGAGTAAATCTGAATTCGTAGATCGGCTCATTTTAGAGGAATTTTTTAAAGTTCCAAAACTCCACACTTAGAATAATTTCCAAGTAAAACCAGTCAATGTTAGCCTATGGAAGGAAATTCAAGTTACTGTAAGTATGGTTAGAAAAGATGCAGCACTGGGGTCTCTTGTGATAACAGGTGAGAGAATCAGAATTCGTATTTCGGCTAATTTTACAGGAATATTTTGCTCAATAGTGAAGAAAGGGGGCGGGGCCTGAGGTAACACATGTGCAAACATGCCCTGTGGCGCGTTTTAAGTTGGGGAATTAATTCCACTTCAACCCTGAGGTCCCCTGTGAGCCAACTAGCCCACCAGGTACCTCCAGTATGCACCAGGGAGCTGCGTTGCAGACAGGTGTTCAGAGGGCACGCCACCTTTTTACAACACTCTGCAACGCAGCTCCGTGGTGCTTACTGGAGGTACCTGTTGGACTAGTTCGCCCCTAGGGGACCTCTGGATTGAAGAAGAATTAATTCCCCAACTTAAAATACGCCACAGGGCATGTTTGCACACATATCACTTCTAGCCCCGCCCCCTACCTTCACCACTGTGCAAACATGCCCCGGACCGCGTTCTAAGTTGAGGAATTAAGTCCCCTTGTATACTGGGCGTCCATGGGGGCCAACTAGCACACCAGGAACCTCCAGTATGCGCCAGGGGGCTGCGTTGCAGAGAGGTGTAAAAAGGGGCATGGCCTCATTACACCTCTCTGCAACGCAGCCCCCTGGCACGTTTGCAGAGGGGGAACTAATTCCCCTTGCATACTGGGAGTCCCTGGGGGCCAACTAGCCCACCAGGAACCTCCAGTATGCACCAGGGGGCTGCATTGCAGATAGGTGTAATGAGGCCACGCCCCTTTTTACTCCTCTCTGCAACGTGAGGCCATGCCCTTTTTACACCTCTCTGCAATGCAGCCCCCTGGCGCTTTTTCAGAGGGGGAACTAATTCCCCTTGCATACTGGGAGTCCCTGGGGGCCAACTAGCCCACCAGGAACCTCCAGTATGCGCCTGGGGGCTGCGTTGCAGAATGTGACGCTTTAATGTGGAAAATAACTTACGTTTAGAGATGAAATGTAATCTTGTCTTTGTAATGGAATAGAGTGCACTGCTTATAATGTAGAATCATTTAGAAATGCATTTAAACGCGTAAAGGCCTGGGACATGAAGAAAAGCCAGTAGAGGCCTAACTGTGATTTCTTTAGTTAGCATTGGTTATTCTTGTGAAATAGCTGCTTGTTGGGAGGGGAGCTCTTCTCAGCGAATATTGAATTGTAACTTTGGATGTGCACAAGATTGCTTCTCACGTATTTCAGTTGCAGGTGCAAGGCCACGGAGCTTGTTAGGTAGAAAGTCCATTGTTTGGAAGTTAGGCCGGTAGGAGTGAGGACAAGTAGGTGCCAGACGAATGTTCATCTGCAACATTTGGAGAGAAGGTGCATGGGATCCAAGGACACCTCAACGGATGCTGGATGGAAGGATGCCATGCTGGAAAAATCCGAAGACCAACACCTGCCCAGAGGGGTGTGCCCTGGGCGTATCTACGATTTTGGGAGTTTTGTATTAGGGACTGACCCCGATGGTGGAGAGCAGGATGTAGGCAAATTAGACAGCACTGAGGGAACTTAGGGCAGTGTGGGGTGTAGGAAGGAGCATCTTAGAACGAGCTCAATAGTTTAGTCTACTTATTTGAGAAACGTGAATGCACTTCTTAGGGAGTCTTCACGGCTGACTCCTTTACTCTTGCCTGAAGGGAATTGTTAAGTAGGGATGTCACCTTAGAGTTAGTGTAGGGACAGATTAAACTTTTCTTTCCTTTTGTAAATGCAGTCCAGACTTCAAATAGGGACAGTAATTGGATGCCTGATGTTCCTAGAATTGACTTTGCTTTTCATTCTGAATCGTCGGTGACCGACGAACTGAGAGTCAGGGCAGACAATAAACAGCCGTGCGCCCTGATTCTCCTAGATTTGTCGGCTGCTTTCGACACGGTTAGCCACACCATCCTGCTGGACCGTGTCGGGAAGCTGGGGATCACAGGCCAAGTGCTAAAGTGGCTAGAGTCTTTTCTATCAGGTCGTACTCAAAGGGTACAACTGGGTGATCAGCTATCGGGGATTAGTGATGTAACATGGGGTGTGCCCCAGGGGTCAGCGCTATCCCCCCTGCTGTTCAATATCTACCTGCAGCCGCTGGTTGAGGAGCTTATGAGCCGGAACTGCGAAGTTTTTAACTTCGCAGATGATACCCAGCTACTGGTTCAGCTGGAAGACACCATTGAAGCCCAGGAATCAGTGAGGAATCTGCTTAGCTTCACGGTCAACTGGATGACCAACAATCTGTTGAAAGTGAATGCCGAAAAAACAGAGGTGCTGGTCCTCAGTAACATAGGGAACCCCTGGAGTCACCTATACTGGCCCCCAGAGCTAGGTTCCACTCCCCCTCCGGTAGGGTGGTAAAAAGTCTGGGTCTGAGGATTGATGCAGACCTCTTGATGGCTCCCCAAGTCGCAGCCGTGGTTGGCTCTTGCACGGGTGTACTGAGGCAATTGCGGAAATTGGTACCCATCTTATCAGCCTCTACCCTGCAATCGATTGTATCTGCCACAGTCATTTCAAGACTTGATTATGGCAATGCACTATACCTCGGCTTGCCACAGAAGCTGTTGAGGAAGCTGCAGGTAGTACAGAACGATGCCGCAAGGCTGATCCACTCCCTGCCTAGAAACTCTCACGCCACCCCCCTGCTCCAAAAGTTGCACTGGCTACCGGTCATGTATAGAGTACAATTCAAATGTCTCTGTGTGGCCCACAAGTCTCTCTTTGGTAAAGCACCAGAGTACATAAAATAACGTCTCATGAGATACGTTCCCGGTAGACCTCTGCGCTGAGGGAAGACCTCTAATCTGATTCAACCCAGATTCAAGCTAAAAACCAGAGGAGGCAGAGCCCTGTCTGTTCTTCTCCCACAGTTGTGGAATGCACTTCCGACTACTTTGAAGGAAGAATCTCAGTTACTGCCCTTCAGAAAGAAATTAAAAACCCATCTATTTAAAAGGCCGATGACTCCAGCATAGTCGATGGGTAGCCTGAGGGACTTGGGTTAACAGTGTGTTGTGTTGTTCTGTTTCTAAGCGCTTAGAGACCGGCGGTGATAGGCGCTATACAAATAAGCAATAACATAACATAACATAACTCCTTCATAGGATTATGTTTGTATTAGTGCCAGTCTATTTCTTGAACCTCTTGCTGAGGTTCTGGTATGTACAATTATTTTTGGCTTTGTAATAAATTCTTAACTTCAGTTCATAGTCAGTGATTCTTTAAATTGAATTTGATTGTCGATTTGCAAAGCTTTTTAATTATGAGTTTGGAAACCTCCCCTCTACACTTCCAGTCGACCTGTCCTGGGGTTCTGGAGAATTAATAAGGTAAAAATCTAGATAAGAATCCAAGCCCCATCAGTTGGTAGCAGAGTAGGTCGGTTGTCTCTAGATTGAGGGGAGATCTAGATTAGGATAAGAGTTCTAAGGCCCATAGAAATTAGGTGGTGATTGCCCATTGGATTGTCGGCGGAAGACGGCGTTTCATGGAAAGTGGCGGAGAGTGGTGGCGCAGCAAAGGCAGCAGCAGTTCGGGGGAGAGTGAGTATGAATAGGGTTTTATGTTGTTAGATTACGGTGTTTGTGTTGTATTGTGATGTCTTGCTGAGTTGGAATGCTTGTTGTATGAAACTAGGTTCAGGCTGTGAGCGCGCGCAGCCCGGGAAAATCTTAGGCTCAAGGAGTAGCTTAAGTGGGTCGGGTGTACCGCACATCCAGAGTAATTGTCGACCATTGTTAAGGGGATTGTGAGGTACCATCGATCGCCCGCTAGACCCAGATAGGGGGAACGAGTGTTTGAGTGCATGAGTAACTTACGCTGGTCGTGGGTTGCTGAGTGTTTGTAACTTATCAGTTGAGGTGATTGTCCGGTCGTTTCGTGGACAGACAGTTGTCAGTTCGGTGACAATTACACAACTGTGAACGTACAGTCAGACTGTGGACGTAAGTGATAATTTCAGTGTGTGAATGGGACGTATGCGTGAGTGAGAGCTGAATTGTAAAGGACGGGAACTGCTGCGAAGCGGAGGCGAGTGACATCAGAAGGTGCCACATTGGGATAGGGCGGTTGGTGTGAAGCCACGCTGGGATTGTGGATTGTCATCAGGAAATAGAGGAGCGCTGCGAAAAGAGAGAAGTTGGTTTTCATCATGAAATGTTTTAAAGTGTTGCGAGAAATGTTCAAAAGAGAAAAGAGATTAGGACCCCGGGGGGGGGGGGTAGAAGCTCCGCCTGAGGATACTCCAGCTCATTATATGGCTACGAATGTAGGGTTGCATACTATAGTGTGGCTTGAGAATTGGGCGAAGATGACTGATGGAAATGAAGAGTTGACTTTCCCCAGATACGGAACTTTCAGATTGGACGTGTTATATCAGTTGAAGTCGATTATGGCTTCTTTGCGTCCGTTGCCTAGACCAACACAGTTTGAGGCATTGAATGCGTGGATTAGGGCGGCACCCGAGAGAAACAGGGACAGGAGACGGGAAAGAGTGAAACGGTCAGTGAGAGCATTTTAGGATGGGAGGCGGGATGCATTGACGAAAAGATGGAGAGTACAGACTATTGAGGGGGACAGGTTGTATCCGCTGTTGGTCAAGACAGGGGACGGCCAGAAAAGGAATGTTGAACAAGATGACAGTGACACGGATGATAGCTTGTTAGAAAGGATGTTATTAGAGAGACCACCTCCATACAATCCAGAGTCAGAAGGGGAGAAGTCAGCCCCAATAGAAGGTGTTGGAGAACAACAAGTTCCGCCTAGTGTGGAAGTAGTGGGAAAGCTCTCAGCGGGGGAGATGCAGAACGTAGGAGGTATGAGTCCACAGAGGTTGCCGGATGCCCTTAAGGTACCGGTTACCATTGTTCCTATAGTGTCAGTGTACAACCCCGAGCCGGTGAGAAATGTAACTCTATCACAGATGGGAATGGAAGGGAGCATCAGCGATGTTAGGAACAGTGTAGCAGGTGGGTTGAGCCACATGCCAAGGCCTGTGGAATCGAGCACTCCGTTGCCGGCTACTGCAGATTCGTCAACAGGATTGATGGATCTGAGGGGGCTGAGGCCAAAATCTCTTGGCGAGCTGAGGCCCAATTTAAGGACATGGTAGACTATCGAAGGGGCTCCAAACGAGGGGCCAAGAAAGGATTGGGACCATGGGAGAACAGGATGAGTTTTAGAGAAACATCTGAAGATAACAGGTGCCGAGAACAGGACAGCGCTTGCAGGGAATTGAGCGGTGTAGCTAGCAGAAGTACTCTGTCAGCAGCCGTAAAAGCGAAAAGGCTGGACATAATGAATAGGTATGGGCGAAATTTGCGAATTTGCGTTCCGCGAATTTGCGTGAAAACGATCTCGCAATCCACAAAATCCGCGAATTCGTGCGAATTTGCGGATTTTTGGTTTTTTGCGCGTTCGCGGGGTTTTTTGCGTGTTCGCGGGGTTTTTTGCGTGTTCGCGGGGCTTTTTGCGTGTTCGCGGGCCGCTTGCATGGCGAAGTTACCCATGCAGTTGTGTATGGGCACAGCACCCTCTGGTTCACCACTGCCACCCTCTGGTTCATCACTGCCACCCTCTGGTTCACCCCTGCCACCCTCTGGCTCACCCCTGCCACCCTCTGGTTCACCACTGCCACCCTCTGGTTCACCACTGCCACCCTCTGGTTCAGCACTGCCATTCTCTGGTTCAACCCTGCCACCCTCTGGTTCAACACTGTCACCCTCTGGTTCACCACTGCCACCCTCTGGTTCACGACTGCCACCCTCTGGTTCATCACAGCACCTCTGGTTCACCACTGCCACCCTCTGGTTAACCACTGTCACCCTAAGGTTCAGCACTGCCACCCTCTGGTTCACCACTGCCACCCTCTGGTTCACCCATGCCACCCTCTGGTTCACCACTGCCACCCTCTGGTTCATCACAGCACCCTCTGGTTCACCACTGCCACCCTCTGGTTCACGACTACCACCCTCTGGTTCATCACAGCACCTCTGGTTCACCACTGCCACCCTCTGGTTAACCACTGTCGCCCTCTGGTTCAGCACTGCCACCCTCTGGCTTACCACTGCCATTCTATGGTTCACCACTGCCACACTCTGGTTCACCCATGCCACCCTCTGGTTCCCCACTGCCACCCTCTGGTTCACCCCTGCCACCCTCTGGTTCACCCCTGCCACCCTCTGGTTCACCCCTGCCACCCTCTGGTTCAGCACTGCCACCCTCTGGTTCACCACTGCTGCCCTCTGATTCACCCCTGCCACCCTCTGGTTCACCCCTGCCACCCTCTGGTTCACCACTGCCACCCTCTGGTTCAGCACTGCCATCCTCTGGCTCACCACTGCCACCCTCTGATTCACCCCTGCCATCCTCTGGTTCACCACAGCCACCCTCTGGTTCATCACAGCACCCTCTGGTTCACCCCTGCCACCCTCTGGTTCAGCACTGTCACCCTCTGGTTCACCACTGCCACCATCTGGTTCACGACTGCCACCCTCTGGTTCATCACAGCACCTCTGGTTCACCACTGCGACCCTCTGGTTAACCACTGTCACCCTCTGGTTCAGCACTGCCACCCTCTGGTTCACCACTGTCACCCTCTGGTTCAGCACTGCCACCCTCTGGTTCACCACTGCCATTCTCTGGTTCACCACTGCCACCCTCTGGTTCACCCATGCCACACTCTAGTTCCCCACTGCCACCCTCTGGTTCACCCCTGCCACCCTCTGGTTCACCACTGCCACCCTCTGGTTCATCACAGCACCCTCTGGTTCACCCCTGCCACCCTCTGGTTCAGCACTGTCACCCTCTGGTTCACCACTGCCACCCTCTGGTTCACCACTGCCACTCTCTGGTTCACCACTGCCACCCTCTGGTTAACCACTGTCACCCTCTGGTTCAGCACTGCCACCCTCTGGTTCACCACTGCCACTCTCTGGTTCACCACTGCCACCCTCTGGTTCCCCACTGCCACCCTCTGGTTCATCACTGCCACCCTCTGGTTCATCACTGCCACCCTCTGGTTCATCACTGCCACCCTCTGGTTCACCCCTGCCACCCTCTGGTTCACCCCTGCCACCCTCTGGTTCAGCACTGCCACCCTCTGGTTCAGCACTGTCACCCTCTGATTCACCCCTGCCACCCTCTGGTTCACCCCTGCCACCCTCTGTTTCAGCACTGCCACCCTCTGGTTCAGCATTGTCACCCTCTGGTTTACCCCTGCCACCCTCTGGTTCATCACTGTCCCCCTCTGGTTCATCACTGCCACCCTCTGGTTCACCACTGCCACCCTCTACCGAGACCTTTTGTGACGCAGCGGCAGCACAAAAGATGCGCCATGGTGCTGGGTATTAACAACGTGACGCATCTCTCTGTGAGATGCGTCACGTTGTAAAGCCCGGCGCCATCAGGAGGCGTTCCCACTCAGCCTCCTAAAAGTGGCTGAGTAAAATCTACAAGATTTCACTCAGTCACTTTTAGGCCAATGCTGCGTCAAAACCCTTCGCCTGCTTGAAGCAGGCGCAAGGCTTGATGCAGCGTTGGGGAGATAGGGCACCCCCAGAGCATTGCTGGAGCTGGGTTGCAAGCGCGACGCAGCTCCAGCAATGCGCTGCTTTTACGGCACAGATGCGTGACGCATCTGTGCCGTTTTTGCCACATGGTGCGCCGCATTGTAAATGCGGCACACCATGGGTGGCGGAGCTGCAGCGCACAATAACTGGCGCATCCCTGGGGATGCACCAGTTATTGTAAATCTGCCCCTATACATTTAGCCAACGAGGGAGCACTTACTGATTAGATAGTAGAAAGTACTCCAGTTGAGTAGAGGTATTGCACAAAAAGGTGGCATCTTCGTGGACAAACATGCAGGGCGGGATTCATTCTGCCCCCTGTTAGACTCGTTTTTTTGTGCCCTCCTGCCCTCTGTAATTCCCTTGTTTTTGTACCCTTCTGCCCCCTGTTAGACTCATTTTTTGTGCCCTTCTGCCCTCTGTTAGACTTGTTTTTGTGCCTTTCTGCCCCGTTAACTCATTTTTTGTGCCCTTCTGCCCTCTGTTAGACTCGTTTTTCCCTTGTTTTTCTGCCCTTCTGCCCTTTGTTAGACTGCTTTTTGTGCCTTTCTGCCCTCTGCATCACCACATCATCACTCAGCGCTACCCCAGCATCACTCAGCTCCACCACATTATCACTCAGCACCACCACATTAACACTCAGCACCACCACAGCATCACTCAGCACCACCACAGCATCACTCAGCACCACCACAGCATCACTTAGCACCACCACATCATCACTCAGCACCACCACAGCATCACTCAGCACCACCTCAGCATCACTCAGCACCGCCACAGCACCACTCAGCACCATCACAGCATCACTCAGCACCACCACAGCACCACTCAGCACCACCACAGCACCACTCAGCACCACCACAGCATCACTCAGTGCCACATTATCACTCAGCACCACCACAGCACCACTCAGCACCACCACAGCATCACTCAGCACTACCACAGCATCACTCAGCACCACCACAGCACCAATCAGCACCACCACAGCACCACTCAGTGCCACCACAGCATCACTCAGCACCACCACAGCATCACTCAGCACCACCACATTATCACTCAGCACCACCACAGCACCACTCAGCACCACCTCAGCATCAATCAGCACTACCACAGCATCACTCAGCACCACCACAGCACCAATCAGCACCACCACAGCACCACTCAGTGCCACCACAGCATCACTCAACACCACCACAGCATCACTCAGCACCACCACATTATCACTCAGCACCACCACAGCACCGCTCAGCACCACCACAGCATCACTCAGCACCACCACAGCATCACTCAACACCACCACAGCACCACTCAGCACCACCCCAGCATCACTCAGCACCATCCCAGTATCACTCAGCACCACCACAGCACCACTCAGCATCACCACGGCACCACTCAGCACCACCACAGCACCACTCAGCACCACCCCAGCATCAATCTGCACAACCATTCAACAACAACTAGTTCAAATATGTTCTCTAAAGGTTTCAAACGTTATTACAAATGTCAAAAAAGATTTTAATATTTCACTTCTGTTATTGGATTTTCGTCTCAATAAAATACACTGAACATAATCTTCACAAAAGTTATTTACAAAAGTTTAAGCTATTGCCATTATAAATTAAAATCACTTTTATTTAAGTATTAATTATTTAAAAATTAAAAGCCATTGTAATTTGTAATATCAATACAGCTAAGTCACGTAAATACAAAACATGCGAGACCTATTGCATTGCAAATGCTTGTTTGTACTTTGTCATCGACGAGATCTTTGCAATGTTTCGAGAAAGAGAGAGAGATAGAGAGAGAGAGGGAGCGAGAGAGAGAGTGAAAGAAAGAAAGAAAGAACGAAAGAAAGAAAAAAGAAAGAAAAGAGAGAGAGAAAGAAAGAAAGAGAGAGACAGACAGAGAAAGAGCAAGAAAGTGAAAGTGAAAGGGAGAGTGGGAAAGAGAGGGAGAGAAAGAGAAAGAGAGAGTAAGAGAGAGAGGGGAGAGAAAGAAAGAAAGAAAGAAAGAAAGAAAGAAAGAAAGAAAGAAAGAAAGAAAGAAAGAAAGAAAGAAAGAAAGAAAGAAAGAAAGAAAGAAACGGGGAGAGAGAGAATGAGAGAGAAAGAAAGAGAGAGACAGCGAAAGAGCAAGAAAGTGAAAGAGAGAGAGAAAGAGAGAAAGACACACAGAGAGGGAGAGAGAGAGAGAGAGGATGAGAGAGAGAAAGAGAAAGAGAGAGAGAAAGAGGGAGAGTGAGAGAGAAAGAAAGAGAGAGAAAGAGAGAGCGAGAAAGAGAGGATGTGAGAGAGAGAAAGGGAGAGAAAGAGAGGGAGAGAGAAGAGGAGAGAGGGAGAGAGAAAGAGAGAACGAGAAAGAGAGGATGTGAGAGAGAAAGAAAGAGAGGGAGATAGAGAGAAAGAGAGAGAGAACAACGGAGAAAGAAAGAGATAAGCAGAGAAAGAGGAAGAACTTGAAAGAGAGAGAGAAAGAGATAAATAGAGCAAGAAAGGAGAGGAAGAGAGAGATAGATAGAGAGAAAGAGAGAGAAAGAGAGTGAGAGAGAGAGAGAACGAGAGAAAGAAAGAGAGGCCGGATCTCTGAAGGGCCAGATTCCTGAGTTGCCCCTACAGAACATACAGCTTTTTATTTTTAGCAAAATGCATATGAAAATTGTGCTGTAAAGGTCTCTTTTAGTTTAACCCCTCCTGACAACTCAAAATGGGTGTATTTGCCATCCTCTCCCTTCTTCCTGTTTTTTTTATATCTGTAAGTGCGTCCTGATGAGGTTTAATTCGTGGGACAGGTGCCTTGTTGCCTACTTGTAACTATTCTCTGACCCTGCTTCAAGGGTCAGAGCAGGGTCAGAGAATAGTTGCAAGTAGGCAACCAGGCGCCAGGAAGCACTTAGCAGCAGGTGCCCAAGTTGAAGTTAATTTCTTTGTAACCCTTTTGTAAAAGGTTACAAAGAAATTAGGTTCAACTTTTGCACCTGCTGCTGTAACCCTTGCTTGGCTGAAAATTCGTCCCCGCTGATTCGCGGATTTTACCGCGATTCCGCGAGATTCGAGGATCGCGAAATTGCGGCAAATCCGCAAATTCGCCCGCGAAACGGATTTTACGCCCACCCTTAGTAATGAGACTCAAGGCAGAAGTAGACGAGATAGTTGAGGGAAATTTACCCTTAGAGAGAGTGGAGCTCCATGTGCCAGACGAGTTGCTGTTTGTAGCGAAGGATGTGACCCGAAACGCGAGGTCGACACATGAGAAACTGACTGAATTGGCAAATAAATATGATGTGGACTTGTCCAGGACAAACATGTTGCAGGGAAATCATCAGTTGCAATAAACTGATCAAGACTTGGAAGAGAAGAGAGTAATTGGCTTAAAGACAAACATTAGAGAGCTGATCATAGGAATACAAGGCTGGAACAGGCTCGACAAATGGGAAGAACGGTGGTCAAAGAAAAAGTGTGTCAGAAAGAGACACCCAATCCAGGAGGGGGAATACCAGGAGTTGGGACATACCCTTTACGGGAAGTGGCCAGTGGAGGATATGTGCATGGCAGCATTCACAAACGATTTTCCCAAGTTGAGAGAGAACCCAGTTGAAAGGTACAAGCAGGTTGAGAGGTTCGTTAAGATTTCCAAGGTGTTGTGGATCAACTTGAATACCTTATTTGACATTGTAGTTCCTGGAGATTTGTTGGTTGCATGTAAGGTTGCAATTGAGTGGTCTGCTGCTGAACCAGACCGAGATGTTGTAACAAATGGGCCATCGCCTTTGGTCATGAGGACGTATGAACAGGCGACACATGGCTAAAGTCTAAGGTATCCCCGCAGGATGTTGACTGGGTGAAGATAGTCTCATATAGTTACTGCTTACCTATATACCGTGTTAAGTTAGCATGGGCTTATTAAATGTTTAAACGCCATTTTTCCTTTTGCTTCTTTTGCACACAACACATATTGTTATTTTAGCTTTCAACCTAGAAGAGCGTTGTGATTTACATGAGAATAATACGTTATTGCTCTGATATCAGCTTGCTTGGTAAAATATGTCTGTACAGTGAGTGCTAAAGCCTCCAAGGATAACACGACACAGTGTTGTTGTGAGGTCTGATCTTCGCACCTTCCTAGCCATAACATGAATGCAGCTGCTGCCAAAATCTGGCTTTGCGCGCGTTTTATATTGCTTTGCTTAGAGCACACGTTACACACTTGATGGTGCTTCGCATGCAGAGAGCTGGTGGAAGGTGATGTGATCCTCTGACACTGAGATCTTGAGGTATGGGCCCGCCCTGCTAAAACCCAAAGAGACCTTCATAGCTATAATATCCTATGCTAGTTAGGGAGGGTGAGAATTAGGTGTTGTTAACTCCTATTCATTTCAGCATTTTAGCATGCTGTCACCTTTTACTTTCTATGGACTAGTAACTATGCTGATAACTTTGTTTCTGATAATATGTTTGCTTGTATTATATAAGATACTGCGTTTGAGAACCCTGCATTAGTAAATAAATATTTCAAATATGCACGTGTCCTCTTTTACTCCACGTTCTGGTTTGAAATGATTGTATAGCGAAAGAGTGTTCATGTGTTCCACGATACCTGAGGTATTCTAAGTTCATGTTCTGGTCTGTCTAAACATTGGGAGTTTGTTATGACCAATGAGACACTGTAGCTAGCTCGGTAAGGGGATTTTGGGTACTAAGGTGAGTTTTGGGCCACCCTAATTCACTGAGGTTCCGAATCTCTATGCACAGTTCTGTAGGAGAACGGAATTCCCGCTACATGGCGCCCAACGTTGGTGGTCTTATATCATGACACTCGAGTAGTATATCATTCAATCCTTAACCCCTTCACTGTTGTTTCCGGAAAACGGTGGTGTTGGACAAAACCTACCTATTTTTGAAATAGGTCTTTTCAAGCTTGAATCTTTCTAATACGGTTTCCTTGAATTACTACCCAGTTGTGCTACAAAGTTTAATTTGTTTTTCTACATTCCTGTGCTGTCATGCCCCAGCCAGTGGACATTCCACAACATAGTTGCGTTGCGGTGCGCAATCATTTGCAGACTTACCAAGTACCCTTGGAAGGCTTGGCTGTGATATTGGTGGTGAGTGCGGATGCAGCTTACCCGTACGAACTGTTGTATTCGTGGGTGACGTTTCCAGCTGTGGATGCTACTTCTGGTGTGTTCCACACTTACACTCCCTCACCTGTGTGGGCTGAATATACTCCGTACAGGGCACAGGAAGTTCCTATTGATACTTGGCAGCATCGCGTTTGGTTTGGTGGCGCCCTACCCCATCCTTTAACCACTCCGAGGTTAGGTCCTTTGTCCATTCCAGGTGCAAATTGGCCTGTTTTGGCTGGATTTACTCCTCATCCTCTACACGGCAATTGTAACCTTGCTGAAATTCGTAGACTACATGTAGTCTCCATTGCCGTGATTCGAGCCTTAGTGCAATACATAGCCCGTAATCTTCCGGGTGGGCCCCCGGGGGGTGCGGCGCTTCCGGACGGACAGGGCAGTTTGAAGCTCAGTCCCGTGATGGTCAATGCTGTGATGGGCAGGCGGCCCCAGGAAAAGGATGATTTTCCTTTCTGGCTTGCCGAGAAATTTGACCAGCTGGAAGCTGTATTTCCTAATACGACTCCTGGTGAAAAGCACAGGATTCTGACACTTAGTTTGCCAAAAGATTTGGCCCCTGATCTCGGTGACTGAGAGACCTGGGGTAGAACATTTGCGGCGGTCTATGCAAGGTGTTACGCATTCCGTCTATGGCTGTCCTGCCTACGGTCCTTAAACATGTTCAGGATGATCACGGACCAGAGGCTACGGTTGAATTGGGTATGCGCGTGTGTGGCACCTTTGATATAGTTTGCGATCTCATTCTTGCTAATGTCAAGGGGGATGCAGTGAACTTTCAGGTAGCTAATGCTTTGGCGGCAATTCCCGATGCCGAGAAACCCCGACAGCGAGGATTATTGTGGCGGCTTAAAAGACCGTGGGTTGCAATAGTAGGGGTCTCAAGCCTTTTATGTTAAAGAGAAGAAGCAACCCCAAGGGCAGACTTCGGAAACAGAAGTTCAGCCCAAGTCCAAAAAACTAAATTGGGCTAAAAAACAAAAACAGGGAAAGCAACAGCAACAACAACAGACACAGGAATCTCATCCTGCGTCTCGTTACCTGCACAAACACAACGTGTTTATGACTTGCGCGATCGCGCGAAGATTAAATCACCTGATCGATTTCAGGTTTCTGATCAACGCTCTCCTCGTTCCTTTCAGGACTCATCGGCCTCGACGACCGGTGGTGGAGGAGGCGGAAGGGGTCGGGGTGGTCAGCAAGGACGTGACCAACCCCGCCCAAAAGACGGTGCAGGAAAGCAGGACGGCTCAACGCCAAAGAGACCGCAGTTTGCCAAAAAGAAAGTCGCGGCTTTAACAGCGCATCGATATGCCACAGATAGTGAGAACGCGGCTTCGGAATCTGACATGGGCTCTGACCTTGCTGGACAGCGCGGCGGAGATTACCATTGTGAAAGAGGCCCTGCGTCCACTACTGAAGGTGACAGCGATTGATATTTATGTTGTGATAGAAACAGCTGATACGAGAGTTGCTCCCCCTGATAGACTTTATGAAATTGTCCTGTTAATCGAAGGTGACATACAACGTACCATAAAAGGGGTATTTTGGGGAAATCGTTCTTCTACGTATGACATTTTGCTTTCGGAGGCTGATTGGCCCCCACCTTTTGTTCTCGCAGCACCGCGAGGGGAGGAGGTGATCCTCCCCAGTTTCGCGAACACAGTCTCGACAGGGCATGCGCTGCAATTTGCAGAAGAGTGGACTAAGGCTCTAGCGCCGGCTCTGTACCGCAACCAATGTGGTTGGGATAAATTGTCCCCAAACCACGAGATTCCTTTACGGTTTCAGCCGCAGCCTCAACCTCAATATCCCACACGGCGTGAAGCCAAGGCTTCCGTCGCGGCAATCCTTGAACAATTGGAATATCAAGGAGTAATTGAAACATGTGTGTCACCGATGAATAACCCTCTTTTTACTGTGACCAAGCCTGACGGTTCGTATCTTTTGGTGTTGGATTACCGGCATTTAAACTTGCATTGCCGTAACTGTGCAGTACAGAATACTCACGGCTCTGCCCTGGTGGATAGTCTTGTGCGTAAGCGTTTTAAGACCACGCTTCACGTTTCCAACGGTTTTTATGCCCATCGATTGTATGGTCTAAGTTCCCAATGGCCCTCCTTTACTTGCGGCGGTGTGCAAAAACAATTTTGGCGTTTGCCTATGGGCTATAAGAATAGTCCTGGGATTTTTACTACCCGCATAGTCTCTCTTTTGGAGAGAATCTACCCAGATGCTTGCTCGTATGTGGATGACATATATCTCACAGACGACGAACTTTGGGAGCATCTGTGTCGAGTAAACAGCATAATTTGTAACTTTGCAGACATGGCTTACAAATGTAACTGCAAAATCGCACATTGCGGAGTACACAGTGTTGTTCCTGGGCTACGAGCTCAACAATGAAGGTAGAGGTTTGGCTCCTCACTTCCTGGAGAAATGCGCACAACTGCGCGCTCCTACAACGCTGAAAAAATTACAATCTTTACTGGGTTTCTTAAATTTCGGGAGGACTTACATTCCGGAATATGCCCAGCGTATCAAGCCTTTGTATGCTTTGATACAACCAACTTTTTCCAAATCATGCTGGCTGCCTGAGCACTCAGCCATTTAGCAATCCTTGCAGGCTGATCTGCTCGCTTCTAAATTCTTACTGACTCGTGATAACCACACCAACCTGGTGATAAGAATTATCCCTGGGACGGTGGGTTTCATGTACCTTACTTTTACTGAAGGAGACACTGTACCTATTGCTTACAGGTCACACTTGTACACTTCTGCTGAATTGCAATTTTCCACTGTGGAGAAAGTTTTAACGGCTGTGCAGATGGCAATTCTTAAAGAACGTACGCTGTCACAGGGAAAACGCATGTTGGTTGTTACCCCGTGTCCTGCCTTGGAGGCAGTTACGAAGGCCAGTGTACCAAACTCTAAAGCTTTGCACCCTCGGTGGATTCAATGGGCTGCGTCCTTGACATCTCAGGATGTCACGTTTATTTTTGACGCCACTTTACGGTCGCAGGAGTATTTACAGTATGAATTCGGTCATCCGCCTCCTTTAGCAATGAGACCTTTGGAGGATTTCCATTGCATCATTTACACTGATGGTTCGGCGCAGGTTGCGCATGGCTCTAAACACGCCTACGTTTCCGCATGCACCATTGTGGTCGGTGCCATGGTGAACGATGAGTTCCAGTCCAGAGTTGTGCACACGCAGACTCTAGGGGACTGCACTGCACAATTGGCGGAGCTTCGTGCTCTCTTACTCTCATTAGAGTACACAGATCCTAGTGTGACGACTCTTATTGTGAGTGATTCCTATTACTGTGTCCAGTCTTACAATGTAAACTTGTTCTTTTGGATTCAGAATGACTTTCGTGATTCCAAGGGTAGCACAATAAAACATAAAATGATCTGGGTTCGAGTGGCTGAGCTCAAAGAGCGGTTGCCAATCGTGTTTGTGGTTCATACGCTCGGCCATCAGCGTGTTGGAGTTCACGCTGTGGGTAACTCGCTTGCTGATGAAGCGGCGAAATCAGCGGTATCCACATATTTAGTTGCAGCAGTTACACGGTCCAAAAGTAAGATTGATGATGACATCTTGGCGGCTGTTGCTGCCACTGAGAAGGGAGGTAAATATCCTACGGGGTTCCCTTCGAAGTACACATACCACTTAAGTCCCGATAAGGTTCCTTTTGTGAAAATTCCTGAAGTTGGAGAACGTTTGATTCCCAACTCGGATCGCAGGGCTAGCTTGATTACAGCGGCACATGAAGGTGTGGCGTCTGCGCATGCGGGCGTCTCGGCCACTGTAGCTCAATTACAACAACGTTTCTGGTGGCGGGGACTGTACAAACAGACGCGAGACTATGTCCTCCAATGTGACATTTGCCAGCAGATTAAACCTTCAACTGCTGCGCGTCCGCCACAGACGCAGTTGTACATATCTAATAAACCGCTAGGTTGTGTTTATTTAGATCACTGCGGTCCTTTTTCTTCTGATACTGCGTATAAGTACATCTTAGTAGCAGTTGATTCATGCAATGCTTTGTGTGGGTATGGCCCCATCGCAGCGCTGATTCACAGACTGTCATAAGAGATTTGCGTGTCTTTGTAGGGATTTTTGCCTGTGGTACCTTCCATTCGGATCAGGGTCCGGCTTTCGCCTCTAAGGCGTATAAGGATGCCATGATTTCGATGGGGGTCCAAGTCAAGTTTTCGTCTCCCTACAGACCTCAGGGTAACAGTGTAGTGGAACGAATGAACCGTGACTTAAAGCAATCTTTGACAGCACTAGTTATAGGCACTGGCAGAAACTGGCTGGCCCACCACAATGGCGTGCAGCGTGCTCTTAACCCCTTCGATGCTTGTGACGGAACCGTTCCGTCATCAGTCACGGCTGAGCTGTGCTGATGACGGAACGGTTCCGTCACGACCGCACCCTGTTCTGGAATGTCCAGCACAGAGGCGGAATCGGCGCCGCACGGAAGCGGTTAATAATCTCCCTAGAAGGTCTCTGGGTGGGCGGACCCCATACGAAATGCTCTTTGGTATCAAGATGTTTGTCCCGGACCTTGACGGTCTAGATGGCGTGGCCCACGCCACAACCTTTGACGTAGATGAACATTTCAATGTATTACAGGATCTACAAAAGACCAGAGACAGTCTTGCAAAGGAACATTTGCCCTCCACATCGGATGTTGTGTTGCAGATCCCGGTAGTAGGCTGGCTACCCCAGGTTGGAGAACTGGTTCGAGAGAAGATCGATAATAAGAAAGAATTTGGTCCTTCATATCGTGCTCCGGTTCCTGTGCTTGGCGTGACGGGCACGAGAACAGTAATTTTACCTCCACTCCCAGGTCGTAAGGAAAACAGGATTATCTCAATTGACAATGTCAAGATACACAGAGTGGCCGATTCTTCTTAGTATGACTCCGGCAGTCTCCTGTCCTTCGATTGTGAGAAGTTCTGTTTTGGCCACTGCTTCTAATCCTATGCCTGAGGTGGCCCTCGAGATGCCTGCTGTTTCCAGTCCTTTATTAAGTACTTTACCTATTGATCACGTTGATGAACTTGATTACACATACCCAACTGACTTATCGATGCCTGATTTGCAAACACGTTTGGCCACAGAATCCAGATTCTCTTTTGACACAGTTTCACAAATTTCGAAAAAGCCCTCACGTTTTGCAATTTATGCCACATTGTTTAAAAAACATTTTTTTACCCCCCCTTGGACATATATTTGGGTGGTACTTTTTTCAATTTACCTTTTTATGTCAATTGGTTTTGTGTTTTATTTTTTTCGTCTTGTCGATGGCCACTAGGTAGAGGAAAGAACATGCATTTGGTATCTTAATGGAACTTTGGCCCCCCTTTCCTCGTCACATTTAGCACACAGACTGAAGAGAGACTTGAATTTTGTTAACATCACTGCTTGGCCTGTTCTTGATGGGATTGTGTGTGATGCGGTTACATTTCAAATCCATGGCCCTACTGAAGTTGTTAATGTCCCTAATGTGCTCAGGGTAAACATGGGAAATGTGGTGAAACAAAGCATACGTTCTGATGATTGGGATGTTCAGGCCGTAGAAGCATTCTCTGATTTGAAATATTATGCTGCCTTTGATGCTGAAGATTTATATTTTATTTGCTAATTATGGTGAACTATTTTGCTTCCAACATTTTGGCAACCATTATCTGCATAAAACAAGTTCCAGAAGGGGTGCTGTAAATTACACACAGTGGGAACATTGCCTAGCTCCTTTACAAGGCAGTTCGAGTACTTTCTTAAAAAAGTACACTTATTTTACCGACTTTAATCAGTCCAATCCTGAGTCTTTTTATTTTAAAATGACACAGAAGTCCATGTCCAAGGTTAGACTTACCGATACTAAATTGTTGTATTCAAAGTCCTTTCTAGACAGGTTAGCTGTCGAGGGCTACGAGCTATGGAAGGAAACCATTGACCTTAAATCGGTTCGGGGTTCTAAAAATTGGCAGGTACAAGGCACTGAGGCTTTGCACCGTGCATATCTCATCCCGAATCATATGCTGTTTTTAAATTCTACCATTTCTCAAACAACATGCTTTGGATTGGGTACTTCTAAAAAATTGAATACACCTACTGTCCCTGATTTGTAAGAATATTCTGGTTGGAATAATATTACACAGTTTTCCATTAATGTATTGCAAGCTCTATTGCAAAATGTGTCCTTTAACATTTCCAGTTTGGATCCAAAGGGTTGGCTGATGTGGCACAGAAGTTCTGATTCATGCCAACGTAGTTTTCTGAGTTTAGCTGATGGGTTTACACACGTCAGGCCTGATCCCCGCTTTGATACTGACCATTCTGTCACCATTTATTCAGTAGGCAAATTATGTCACAATTGGCTGAAACATTCTGCCTTGGCTGCGGTTAAACTGCATCTATCCAAGCTTACTGATGATGTAGATTTAAACGATTTAATAAAGGGCACGGCTAGTGGTAGATCTAGCTCGAGAAACATTCGTCCTTCACATAGCTAACACGCGCACAGAGGTGCAGGCGCTATTGAATACTGATTTGCCATTGCATTTCAGCGAGCTTGTTCATCAGATCTTTAATGCCTCCTCCACTTCTGGCCTCGCACATTTTTTTAAAATAGTTCACAGTGGTCTCGTGACTTCGTTCGAGAAAATATTTGGAGTCATCCCTGCTTTCTTTCATTCTATATTTTCAAGCCTGTTTGGTGGCTTTCCGGTTTTGCTGGCGCTGGCTGCAGGCGTTCTGGTGATATTTTGTTTTATTAAAAATGGATGCCCGTCCTGTGTTAGAAGCCGCACAGCCCCACCTGGCACTGTTTCGCAACCGGATGCTTGAATACTATGGCACACTGCCGCTTGCGACTTTAAGCACGGCATTTGGATTATCATTTCGATTTTCCTATTTCACATGTGTCCAGCCTGTGTTTCATTGCCTGAGCTGCGATTTCGACTGGGCCCTTGATTTGTGTCTCTGCAAGACGGTGTCTCCTGACGTCGATTTTAATCACCTGATGATTCCCGTAGTTACTCACGAGCTGGTTTGTTCTGGCGAAAGGATTATGGCCTTGGCAGCGATGCATGGACTAATGGGTCATTGGAACATTCTCGCAGCAGCTCAAGATTTCTTGGCACAGAGCTATATTGAGAACCCACCAAGTTGTCCTCTGATGATGCTAGAGTCTCCGGTGCTGGAGGAGCACGTGTGTTCTTTCCCACTAATGAATTGGATAGCTGAACTGTTTTCGGATGATGACAGTGATTTCATGCTGGAGGCTGTTGCTGCATATTTTGCGTATTCAGTCCTGTCCTAAAAGCCTTCGAAACTTTTGCTGATAGCCCGTTATTTGATTACAGATTTTTTTGGACCTTTTGTGTACACATTTTGTTTTTACAAACCAAGACCTATTGACTTGAGTGAAATTCAGCCATGAGATTGGCGAGTTGTGAATTTTTTAAATGGCCTCAATAAGGCCTTTTCACCAGATTTTGAAATTTGACCTAGCTCATTATTATTGAACTCTGCTTTCATGATGTGCCCCTGTTCTGGTCTTCTCATTCCTTACTTTGTCGGTGCTCGGGTCATTGGGGGGGTGTCATATAGTTCCTGCTTACCTATATACGGTGTTAAGTTAGCATGGGCTTATTAAATGTTTAAACGCCATTTTTCCTTTAGCTGCTTTTGCACACGACACATAATTGTTATTTTAGCTTTCAACCTAGAAGAGCGTTGTGATTTACATGAGAATAATATGTTATTGCTCTGATATCAGCTTGCTTGGTAAAATATGTCTGTACAGTGAGTGCTGAAGCCTCCAAGGATAACTCGACACAGTGTTGTTGTGAGGTCTGATCTTCGCACCTTCCTAGCCATAACATGAATGCAGCTGCTGCCAAAATCTGTCTTTGCACGCGTTTTATATTGCTTTGCTTAGAGCGCACGTTACACACTTGATGGTGCTTCTCATGCAGAGAGCTGGTGGAAGATGATGTGATCCTCTGACACTGAGATCTTGAGGTATGGGCCCGCCCTGCTAAAAGCCAAAGAGACCTTCATAGCTATAATATCTTATGCTAGTTAGGAAGGGTGAGAATTAGGCGTTGTTAACTCCTATTCATTTCAGCATTTTAGCATGCTGTCACCTTTTACTTTCTATGGACTAATAACTATGCTGATAACTTTGTTTCTTATAACATGTTTGCCTGTATTATATAAGATACTGCGTTTGAGAACCCTGCATTAGTAAATAAATATTTCAAATATGCACCTGTCCTCTTTTACTCCACGTTCTGGTTTGAAATGATTGTATAGCCAAAGAGTGTTCATGTGTTTCACGATACCTGAGGTATTCTAAGTTCATGTTCTGGTCTGTCTAAACATTGGGAGTTTGTTATGACCAACGAGACACTGTAGCTAGCTCGGTAAGGGGATTTTGGGTACTAAGTTGCGTTTTGGGCCACCCTAATTCACTGAGGTTCCAAATCTCTATGCACAGTTCTGTAGGAGAACGGAATTCCCGCTACAATAGATCGGACGGTTCAGGAACCAAAGGAGACAGTGCATGAATATTACGAAAGACTGTTGCAAGTCTTTAAGCAGTACAGTGGGTTGGATGCAATGGATCCGAAGGACATGGGACAGTTTGTCTCCAAGTTTGTCCTGGGATTGAGACCGGATATCTGCCTTATGATCCAGCAGCATTTGATTTGTTGGCAGAACAAGCCGTTGGACGAAATTTTGAGGTATGCTAGGTATTTTAGCAATTAGATAGACTCGAAAAATAAAGAATTTAAGGACAAGCTGATGCTGGTTCAGATGCAGGCGGCTGATAAAGGTCAGGTGCAGTCTGGAGGAGGTTCGCTGGGAAGGAAACAGAATGGTCAGAACAAGATAAAGGGAAATGTTGAGGATTCCAAGCCGAGAGTAGATCTAGCCACGTTGAAAAAGACTACTGCCTGCCACCAGTATCATCAGATTGGACACTGGAGACACGAGTGTCCCTTAAATCCTGCAAATCAGGGTGAGTAGGAGGAAGAGGTAGAACAGCTACAGGTGCCACAGGTGACAACAACTGTGTCAAAGCCCAAAACTGTGAAAGGGGGGACTTCGGCTCCGCGAGTACAGGTTCCCCAGCCACCAAGGATCCCGTCAGGGACTCGGACATACCAGCAGATGCCTCTTTTTGACGAGAGTGATGATTGTTACTTAGACCCGTTGTGCCTGAAAGGGGAAGAAGACTGCACTCTTGGGGCAGTCTTGGAGGTAGACCAGAGGGGACTATTTGTGGAAGCGGATGTTGATGGCTACCCCACCACCTTTCTGGTTGATACTGGTGCTACCCGTTCTACTGTGAGATCTGCAGTAGTCCCCAACCTACCCCTCTCGGGACAGACAATCCAAGTTGTAGGTGTTGCAAATAGGAATGTAAATGTATGTAAATGTATAGGCATTTATATAGCGCACTACTTACCCGTAGGGTCCCAAGGCGCTTCGACCGCTGCGAAACCCTTCCTGGTTTCCCTGAGAGATGGTCCCTTAATGGGTATCTCCAGGGTGAGACCAGGCATCCCCGGCGGTCTGGTGGGGCCGTTAGTGAAGATGAGGCAAGCTAATGCCCAGAGTTGCCGAGTGTGATCGCTGATCAGAGTGGGAACCGAGGCGAGAGAATTATCGAGTCCGCTGACCCTGGTCCAGAAACCTGCCGCGCCGGGAATCGAACCCTGGTCCCGGGCCGTCCTCTGCTCTCGGGTCTGCCGCCTCTAACCAGTGAGCCACACTACTTGATGACGAATCCCTTCACAGAACCAATTCCTGTGAAAATAGGATAGTTTCGTGACAAACACCAGTTTGTGGTGTGCAACTCGAGTCCTGTGTGTTTATTAGGGAGGGATCTCCTGTGTAAGCTTAATTGTACCATATATTGTACCCCCAAAGGAGTATAATTGCAAACTAATCATGATGATGCTACCTATAAGGTCGCCAATCAGCATGTTTGCATTGAGATGTATCCTGTTTTGACAGTGGAAGAGCATCCAATAGACTTGAGAGATTCAGTCTCACAGGAAGTGTGAGACTTTACTGAAGAGGACATAGGATTGATCAAAGGAGTTGAACCAGTTAAGATTTAGGTCAAGCAGAATGCTGAATTCCCAAGAACACCTAACGATTGCAGGGATAAAACCTGTAATTGAGTCTATGATCAAGCAAGGGATCCAGAAGGAAGTAATGGGCAGTCCATGTAACTCGCCTATTATGGGATTGCAGAAACCGAGCGAGAAGTTCAGAATTGTACAGGAACTGTGCCGGGGAAACAACATTGTTGTTCCCTGTTGTCCAGTGGTACCGAATCCATCTGTGATATTGTTTCAGATTCCGTGCCAAGCTGAGTGGTTTACCGTGATTGATCTTTGTCAGGCTTTCTTCTCAATCCCTTTGCATGAAGAGAGACAATTTCTTTTTGCTTTTAAGTTGGAAAACCGTGTCTTAACATGGTGTCGTATCCCTCAGGGGTACACAGAGAGTTCATTGATCTTAAATCAGATCTTGAAGAAGAATCTTGAGAGTCTTGTACTGCCGCAGAATTCGGTTCTCGAACAGTATATTGATGACCTCCTTGTCGCGTCAGAAACTGAGGATGCATGCAGGATTGATACCATTGCCCTACTGTATCATTTGGCAGAGAATGGACACAAGGTATCGCCAAGCAAGTTACAGTACTGTTTGAATGAAGTGCAGTACTTGGGTCACCAAATAGAAAAAAGCAAGAGGAAGGTGTCACCTGACAGGATAGAGGCGATCATGGGTATGATGGTGCCTTCTACTCAAAGAGAGGTCAGAATATTCTTGGGGATGGTTGGCTACTGTCGCCAAGGGATTGCCAATTTTTCATTGAAGGCGAAGCCTTTGCAGAGACTGACGCACAAGGATGTGAGTGATCCGGTACCATGTAACAACAAATGTATGAAGGCTTTCCTTGAGTTGCGAGAGGATCTTTGTCGTGCTCCGGCACTTGGAATGCCTGATTACAATAAGCCTTTTTCACTATTCAGCTGTGAATGAGAGGGTTGCGCTTTGGTAGTACTAGTACAATATCATGGAGGTGTCCGTAGACCAGTTGCTTACTTCTCAGCTACTTTAGATCCAGTAGCTTCAGCGTTGCCCGAATGTCTCAAATCCGTTGCTGCAACCGGTGTCAGCATTGAAAGGTACGAGAGTATTGTGATGGGTCACCCTTTGATTGTACATGTTCCACATTCTGTTGAGTTGCTAATGACCAAGACCAAGACACAGCACCTGACGAACAATCGCCTCACACGCTACGAGCAGGTTATACTTGCTACGGAGAATGTGACCATTAAGAGGTGTTCTGTTTTGAATCCTGCTACCTTGATGCCCTTGAAGATTGTGCGGACCACAATTGTCTTGATGTGACTGAACTTTGTACCAAACCGAGACTTGACATTGTTGATGAACCATTGGTTGACCCTGATGAAATTTTCTTCGTTGATGGTTCATGTTTAAGGGACAGTGTTGGTCAATAGAGAGCAGCATTTGCTGTATGTACCATTACCGGAGTAGTTGAAGCTGTGTGCCTGGAAGGAGTATACTCCGCTCAGGTGGCTGAGATTATTGCTTTGACTCGTGCCTGTTTAGAAGCAGATCAGATTCGGATTACAATCTACACTGATAGCCAGTATGGGTTTGGTGTGGTTCAAGACTTCGGACAGTTATGGTCCCAGAGAGGCTACATGACGTCGTCAAGATCACCCATCCGCAATGGGGAGTTTGTGAGGTTGCTTTTAGAGGCCTTACAACGTCCCAAAGAAATCGATGTGGTAAAGTGCATGGCTCATGGGAAAGGGACAGATTTTGTGTCACTCGGAAACCGCTATGCGGACGAGGTTGCACGATTCTATGCCGAACAAGGTTATATCTTCACTGAGAACCATGTTTTAGGGGGCGAAGAAAGAACCGATTTTAACATGGTGCTGGCCATTGGCAGATACTTGGGATGAGCTCAAGTGTTTGCAAGAACAGGTGTCAGACCACGAAAAGAATGTGTGGATCAATTCAGGCTGCATGAAAGGGGATGTGGACATTTGGGTGTCTGGTGATGGAAGAGCAGTGTTGCCGGATGAGTTGCTGAGTCCGATGGCAAGACAGATTCATGGTGCAGTGCATTTAGGAAGGGATGCGATGGTGCGAGTGTTCCGACTGACATGGTACAACCCACGGTTTCGTGCGGTGGCAGAAGCTGTATGTCAGAGATGTGTTACATGTCAACAAATGAATGTCGGAAAGAGGACTGCAGTTACCATGAGTCACATTGGGAGGTCAGGAGGGCCCTTCAAAAGAATACAATTGGACTTCATCGAGATGCCTAAGTGCAACCACTTGAGGTACATCTTGGTAGTGGTGTGTGTGTTTTCAAGGTAGGTAGAGGCATACCCGATCTGCAGGTGCGACGCGCTTACAGTAGCTAAGCTGTTGTTGAGGGAGCTTGTCCCTCGATTCCGGACTCCAGCCTCTTTGGAATCGGAAAGAGGAAGGCATTTTCATAGCGAAATCACGTAGATGCTTTGCAAAGCACTGAATATTGATCAGAGTCTCCATTGTAGTTGTCGTCCAGAGGCTTCTGGAATAGTGGAGCAGATCAATGGGACTCTAAAAGCTCGAATGGCAAAAGTGTGTTCATCCACATCTCTGAAGTGGCCAGATGCTTTGCCCTTGGTGTTGATGAGTATGCACAATACCCCAGATAGGAGAACGGGTCTTTCACCTCATGAAGTGTTGATGGGAAGGGTTATGAGGTTGCCAGCGGTGCCAGCAGCGGCCCAGATTATTATCACAGATGATCTGATCCTCGATTATTGCAAGGGACTCGCTGATGTCGTCCGTTCTGTGTCTCATCAGGTGCAGGCTGCTGTGGTCCCGGCATGCAGTGATCTCTGTCATGGCCTGAGTCCGGGAGACTGGGTGTTGGTTCGGAAGCACGTGCGAAAGAGCTGCTTGGATGCTCGGTGGAGAGGCCATCCTAGTCACGAACACTGTTGTGAAGTGTGGGGGGCTGCCGAACTGGATACATGCTTCAGATACCCATCGAGTTCCAGCACCCTTGAATGAAACAGCTCCTCTTCCGAATGAAAATCCAGCTGATGTGGCAGGGCCAAAGGAGGGGACAAGCCAATCTGTGAGGGTGTCTGATGCAGCTGGTTGCTCACAAAATCAAGCTGAGGAGGGTCACAATGGCAGCGACTCCAAAACTGACTCCGAAAGGGGAAGCTGCTGTGAAAGTGGTCCAGAGTCAAACTCTGCTGAAGGAAGTCGCGAGCAGGGTGAGCAAGCAGAAGGTGCGAGAGCCAGCAGAGCAGAGGAACAGGGGCCGGAGAGACAAAGGCAACTGAACTTGAGACTGGTTTCTGAAAGAGACCTTGCTCCTGTGTCTGAGGAATCTGAATCAGACGAAGGCGAGGAAGGGCAAGCTCGTGGAGGTCTAGACGAACGAGGGTGCCTTGCCGTAGGTACGCGACTCCTGAGTGGACTTACATTGTGACTGATGCCAGGAGTTTTGAGATTGGGGAGGATGAGGGCAGTGACAGTGATCAGTACCAGTCCTAATATCAAGTTGGATGTGCTGTTGTTGGTACCAGGACTTGAGATTGAAGGTGTATTGACAATCACAGTCCCGAATCCACCAATTTGAACAGAATTCATCATTTGATTTTGAGTAGACTGCTTTTTCCTATGTTTAGTCCTGAAATATCATCTCATGAATCTATTGTTGTTTGTCTTGAACTTTTGGAATATGTGCTAGAGGCAGTTGGCACAAATCTTATTATGGATGACTAAGATTTTTCTGTAAATAAACCTGCTTTGACATCCTAGGTCCGAGTGGAGGAAGAAGAAATTTAGGGGCTTCTCATAGAGGACAGAGAAGGGTTAGGGTTGTCTTTGAAAACTGTAAATAAGGAACTGAAATTCAAAGGGGACTTCCAGCTTCTAAGGTGTGGTTCGAACTGATTCAAGTAACTGAGGTTAGAGAGAAGAGACAGTGAAGGTTGTTGCCAAACAAGAGAAGCTGCAAATTGTCTTGACACCATGGAGGCTGGAAATCCAAATCGTAGAGCTAGGTGCATTGTAGGAACACTTATAGGAGGAGTGATACTCTTCATTATTCTGGTAGTTGTAGTTTCATATTTAGTACCACATGAGCAGGCAGTGGAGGTGGAGGGGACACCTACATCTACTACTCCGAAAAGAGGTCAAAATAGGAAGAGCCTTGCTGCTAGAGGAGAGTCGTAGGTTACATGTAGATCTGTCTAGAGGTAATTTCAAGCTTAATGCGTATGCAAAGTTGTTGTATGAGTATATTGAGGCCATGGATGCGAAAACTTGTTATGGGTGTATGTAGATGAGGGTATTAAATGCCATCACCTTCCATTGGAATTTATGGAATTTCATTAAATTTGCTGCTTAGCATTTTTTATGGACGAAATCATTTTGAGTATTTCTTATCGAATTATGATGCTGGACTTCCTGAAGTACCCGCTTACAAGCATTTGAACAAGTATGATTATTACAAATCAGAAGATAGACTTGGGGCGTATTTCATTCTGACTTAAGAGTTGGATACGTCTTATGCTCATCTGACATGTTTGTTGTCAGACACAGAGAAGAAATTTATAAAACAAGTGGAAGATAGGTACCAGAGACAAAAGCAGTTGCGAGATTCAGGACAGCGTAAGGTAGATTGGACCGATGAAGAAAAGCTGCACAAGTCAAAAGGAAGTTATGGTCCAATAGCTCTAGACGAAGTGCAGAAAGGGAAGTTGTGCCTTCATAGACCACAGACATATTATGAGAATATGTATGTAGGCCTTACCACGTGTCAGCATACTTTCACTTTTGGAATATTATTCAAAATACTTCTTGCAAAGTGTGGTGCAGATTATTCAGACTGTGTATTTTGTTTGTGGGAGGAATGCATATGTGCGACTGCCTGAGAAATGGTATGGAACATGCTATTTAGCAATCATTTTTCCCAAGATTTATCATGCGGAAGATTTTGAACTTTTGGAAGGAGGACAACATGTGAGAGTGAAGCGAAGTGAAAGTGCAGGAGCCATAGTTGGAGACATTTTTGGAGCAATGATACCAATTTTAGGAGTGATCATGAATGATGTGAAAATCAGAAGGTTGGCGACTGTTGTGGATGAGTTGTCAATGAATACAGCTAAGTCATTGGATTTGGTTGAAGGTGAGATGTTGTCGATAAGGACTATGGTTTTACAAAATCGTCTTGCTTTAGACGTTCTTCTAGCAAAAGAGGGAGGAGTCTGTAAACTTTTGAAGGTCCAAGAATGTTCTACTTATATACCATACAACAGCAAAGATCTGGAGAAATATATAAGCAACATTTCTGCAATCCATAGTGAGATTGAGGATCTGACCGAGGAAACTGTGTGGGAAAAAGTTGGTAAAGGGTATAGCAAAGTCGGTAATTGGTTTGCAAACCTTGGAAAGAGTTTTCTTGGTTTTGTGTTGAAACCCCTTGTCATAGTTGTGGCATGTGTGATTGGATTGTGGGGTTTGGTACGAGCTTATAAATGGTACAGATCAAGCAGACTGGAGAGATCATTGAGAATGCAAGAGAGGCGGATGGAGACACTGCAGGACAGTCAATATCAGAATCTCAAAAACATGGAGTTGCTTAGGAGAGGGAAAGAGGCAAAAAGCTCTGTTTAAAGTGGTTCTTTCCATGAGGGTGGTATTGTGTGATGGCACAGGTCATCAAAGGGGGGAACTGAGAGAGCGCCATGTCATTTTGAAAATTGTAGGGATGCACCATATCTCCCGTAGTCAGCACCCGCATATTAAGAGGGTATACTAATTTGTGTTTTTAGAGATATAACAGTAGTTTGGGAATTAGTGCAATGTGTAATCGATGACTTCATAACGTTGCAAATTAATGTAGAGCCTTAACAGGAGTGTAATGCTTTATATGAGGTAGAAATGCTACTAAACGTGTATATTGTAGGATTAATTAACGTGCCCTATTAAGAGTTGCACGTGTATCAGATAGAATGTGACGCTTTAACGTGGCAAAGAACTTACGTTTAGAGATGAAATGTAATGTTGTATTTGTAAAAGAATAGAGTGCACTGCTTATAATGTAGTCATTTAGAAATGCATTTAAACGTGTAAAGGCCTGGGACATGAAGAAAAGCCAGAAGAGGCCTAACTGTAATTTCTTTAGTTACCATTGGTTATTCTTGTGAAATAGCTGCTTGTTGGGAGGGGTGCTGTTCTCAGCAAATATTGAATTGTAACTTTGGAAGTGCACAAGATTGCTTCTCACGTATTTCAGTTGCAGGTGCAAGGCCACGGAGCTTGTTAGGTAGAAAGTCCATTCTTGTGAAATAGCTGCTTGTTGGGAGGGGTGCTGTTCTCTGCGAATATTGAATTGTAACTTTGGATGTGCACAAGATTGCTTCTCACGTATTTCAGTTGCAGGTGCAAGGCCACGGAGCTTGTTAGGTAGAAAGTCCATTGTTTGGAACTTAGGCCGGTAGGAGTGAGGACGAGTAGGTGCCAGACGAATGTTCATCTGCAACCTTTGGAAAGAAGGTGCCTGGGCTCTAAGGACACCTCAACGGACGCTGGATGGAAGGATGCCATGCTGGTAAAAATCCGAAGACCAACACCAGCCCAGAGGGGTGTGCCCAGGGCTTATCTACGATTTCGGGAGTTTAGTATTAAGGAAAGACCCCGAGGGTGGAGAGCAGACTTTGTCAGGAGGTTGCTAGAGCAGGGTGTAGGCAACTTAGACAGCTAAGAGGGAACTTAGGGCAGAGTGGGGTGTAGGAAGGAGCATCTTAGAATGAGCTCAATAGTTTACTCTACTTATTTGAGAAACGTAAATGCACTTCTTAGGGAGTCTTCACGGCTGACACCTTTACTCTTGCCTGAAGGGAATTGTTAAGTAGGGATGTCACCTTAGTGTTAGTGTAGGGACAGATTAACCTTTTCTTTCCTTTTGTCAATGCAGTCCAGACTTCAAATAGGGACGTTAATTGGATGCCGGATGTTCCTAGAATTGACTTTGCTTTTCATTCTGAGTCGTCTGAGACTCCGTCGTAGGATTATGTTTGTATTAGTGCCAGTCTATTTCTTGAACCTCTTGCTGAGGCGCTTGTATGTGCTTGTATGTCCAATTATTTTAGGCTTTGTAATAAATTCTTAACTTCAGTGCGTAGTCAGTGGTTCTTTAAATTGAATTTGATTGTCGATTTGCAAAGCTGTTTAATTATGAGTTTGGAAACATCCCCTCTACACTTCTTAGCAGACAAAAAGGTCCAGTTGACCTGTTCTGGGATTCTGGAGAAATGATAAGGTAAAAATCTAGATATGAATCCTAGCCCCATCAGTTTTTACATGTGCAAATAGCTGGATTTGCGAATGCTAGGCATGATTTGCGACTGCTAGGCATCCACTAAAGAGTGATCTACTAATCACAGATTGTGCTGTGCCTAAATAATAATACCTTTCTAAAGTGGAAAGGGGAACAGCGCAAACACCCAATGTTTGTTGGTGAGGCGAGAAAGTGGTTTCTCCAGAGAGAATAATATTTTCATTGTGGAGAAGAAAAAAAGGACAAAAATGTGAAAATGCACAGCTGCGCTGGCATATCATAAAGCAGCATTGCACTGTGTACATAATTCAACAGTGATAAATTTCCATCACCAAAAAGGAAAGACATATTTACCCAGGAGCATCAATGGAAACCTATGACTGGCGTTCTAGGTGAACTCATAGAATCATCTCTTAGTTGGAAAAGGGTGCGCCCAAAAGAAACGTATCTCTGTAGATGCAGATTTGCAACATTTTCTATTATCCTAGCCCTCAAACTTTACTCGGATCTAGCCCTTAGAAAAGAAACAGGTCTTTATTTACATGTCCCTCCCACAAGGTTGTTTGGGGTGCCAATGGTCAGTTCAGCCATGCCTTTGTATCCAGCAAAGAAAGCTGCACAGGTTCCGGGAATCAGATAGATGATCTGCTGCACTGGAAACAGTTGAAAAGTGCAACTATTTGGACAAAATAACTTATCTCATTGAACCATCGCTGCTGGGCTGGACTTCAATTACCAGCAGTACCTGCCTAAGGAGAGGGCATGGGCCTGGAGAGCGCGTTCTTAAGCACTGAAGCTGACCCGCTGCTCAGGAAGCCCAGCACCAGTGCTGGTTAGCTGAATTTCAATTACCAGCAGTCCCTGACTAAGGAGAGGGCATGGGCCTGGAGATCGCGTTCCTAAGCACTGAAGCTGACCCGCTGTTCAGGACGCCACAGCACCAATGTTGCTCAGGTGAATTTCAATTGACAGCATTCCCTGTCTAAGGAGAGTGCAGGGGCCTGGAGATCATGCTTTTAAGTGCCACAGCTGACCCGCTGCATGGGAAGTGTGTAAGGTGTGCCTAGACATCAGCTTGGGCAAACACTGGGCCAACTTCAGGCCTGGCTGCGCAAGTTCTCGCCCAATTGAGACCGGACCTCATAACTTTGTCATCACACTTGCCTTTATTGCATGGGTAAGCAAAAACATTCACCTGCTCACACCTCTCACAAGGGAGCCCATAATGGGTCGAACATCTTGACCTTTTTACATTTTATGGTGGGAAACATTACAGAGGAGATTACCGTGGTGGAGGAGGTACAGGGTCAGGTTACCAGTCCTCCTGCTGTGGGTTCTATTGTTCCCACTATTTACCCTAATTTTAAGAACATTACTAATGTATCAACAGATCCTATTTCTGAAATATTGAGTGCCCCTTTCTCTTGGACCAGGCTTACCACTGATGCAATTGTCCATCTGCAATGTGCTATTACTAACGCAGATCCAGCCGCTTAATTCACCTCCTCCATTAGCAGTTTGTTGCCTAAAATCCCAGTAGTTTCTGTTGTTACAAGTAATTTTTATTATATTCCACATCGGCCCCTAAGTCCCCTTCTAAGTAACCTCTTTCTGCAGAGCAGAGTGAGGGCCAGATCGCCAAGGCTAGTGCCCCTATGCCTGGCCCTCTTAGCGAGTGTTCGACTAGCCCTCCTAGCTTCTGGTTGTCTGGCCCCCTAGCGTGCGTTCATCTGATTTTCTCTCACACACCATATTGAGGAGCACTTTCCCTGGTGAGGTGCATAACTCAAACAACAGGGTGGACATGTTTGACCATGATTATATACTTTTCGATCTCCCATCGGCAGCTACATCGTTTGTTGTGGTTTTGACCGATGTCTCCAAACTAAAGGATAGTTCTATGGAAGATTATCATCAACTCAGAAATAAGGTTGGGCAAGGGTCCAAAAGTCTTAGCCAGAGACAACGTGAGCGTCAACAACATGAAGTGTACAAGACACATGATTAGGGCACTGACCGTATAACATGGTCCAGACACAGGCATCACCCTAGTAACTCTGGATTACTTTTATAATCATGTTTGTTTGTAAGCTGGAAGTCATCATACAGCTGTTGCTTCTCGTAACAATGATACTTCTTCTGTCTGCCAATCTCAACTCCATAGAATCTTGAATGTATCCACTTCAAAGTCCTTTGAATCTTTAATCTAAAACTGTAGCCTGGTTTTTTGCAATTCCTTGCCCACGTCTTTCCAATCCAAGGTAGAAGAGGTCTACAACACAGTCAATAGGAAAGTGTCCAACAGTATAATGCCAATAGCTCCCACTCTACTTCTGATCATGTCAGTATACTTAGGTCTCAGTTTGACAAATGTTTTTATTCTGTCAGTGCTTTTAATCGTGGTTTTCATGGGCGATTTTAATTTGCATCGTTGTAATGGTTGTAGGCCTACCAATGGGATTCCTCATTCTTCTTAGATATTCACTTTGAACATACTGGTCTGAGTAAGCTGTTTAGTACCCTGGTGAGCATTTATAACTTGTGTGCTCTGTGTGAGAGTTAAATGAAGCCTGGTGATTGTGTTATTGCTCCCACATTTACTGAGAGAGGTGCTTTCACCACCATAGACTCTACTGCCTTGATGAAATGTAATTAGGGTTCTTGGTTTTATGGTATTTTTGTTTGTTGCCATTTCCGTCTGTATTTATCCATATTTTTTTTCTGCTAATTTAATCCATATTTATTTTGGGTTTTGTGGAAAAATTAAGCTAAAATTAGCATATTTCCACATTTATTTAACTGATAAACATGCACTCATGCTTGAATATCTGCCAGGTTTCAGTGCTGTGAATACCAGCAGAAGATAAATCAGTGCACTTATATGAAAATATGCAAATTTCTGGATCAACCTTGTGCATATCTACTGCTGTTAAAGCCTCTTAACTAAAATTACTTTCTAGCCTTCCTTATGAATATATAACGTTACAACGCAAACAATTACAATGCATACTTTTACCATGTGGTTTTTACATTACAACCACCATTACATCGCATGATTTTACAATGCATGCCATTACCACGCATTTTTAAAAACTACCATTACAACACATTCCATTACAACGCATACCATTACAATGCATACCATTACAACGCATAATACTTTTAAGGCAACAGTAGGGTAAGTGTTGGATAGTGTAGGGGTAAAAATTACTATTCTCACTCCAGTGAGTGCAACAGTAGGGAAAGTGTTGGATGGCGTAGGGGTAAAAATTCCTAGTACCACCTACCCCAAAACTCACACCCACCCTAAAACAGAAAAATCTCCATTACTTCCCTTATAATGCGTTGTAGTGGCATGTGTTGTAATGGTATGCATTGTAATGGCTTGTGTTGTACTGACATGCATTGTGATGGCATGCATTGTTATGGTAGGGAATGGAAAGGAAGTTGCGTTGTAACAGTTGCGTTGTAAAAGCAGTGCAATGTAATGACTGTGTTGTAATGGATGTTTACCCTCCTTATCTATCAATCTACACATCTATTGGCCTGGCAGTCATGGCAGACAGTATTTTAAATTACTTAAAAAGTAACTCAATTTCCGTTTTTATCTACATATAAAAAAATGCAGACAAGAAAAGTAATGTTTTTTTGTTTGTATTTATATGTAAAAACGGAAAACAGGTAGCCTTAAATATAATGTACTATGGGAAACAAGATGTAATTGGGACCCCTTAACAACCAACTTACACTGGAGGCGTTATTTGGACCTCGTCAAAAATGTAACTAATGGGCGGTTGACACCACATGACCAAGGATACAGGCTCAGCTGGAAGGTCATCGTTCTTTCATTGTAACTTGTTTAGCCTTTACCCTTTACCCTGATGCCTTTATTTTATACCTTGATCCCCATGCACAGACAAGACCCATCTTAACACATCTGAAATCATAAGACAGCACATGGCTGTCCTTCTTTCCTCTTCTCAACCGTGTTCACCTATCTATTTGAAATGGTTTAACCACTCATGCAACAGGTCTCATGATTAGCGTTTCAGGAGTGGTACCAGGGAGTCATTTTCCCTTGGTCCTGATGAAAATCCATGAAGTACGACTTGAAACACCTTTTGGAAAGGCAGGCACATTAATGCCTTTCCTTTCATTTTTTCCCCTTGTTTTTAAATATACCAACGAAAGGCCAGAATAAATAGTGGTTCACCTACTAGGCAGGTATTTGTAATCTCACTGTCCCAAAAACGTTTCCACTTCCATCATTTTCCATTTCCTTTATCATTAGGATACACCTAAAGTGCTCCTGCTTATTTCATAGGCGGAACGTAATGGACCCAAAGATGAAGCATGCCAACAAGGGGCAACCCTGGTCAAGTCAAGTCAAGTCAAAAGATTTATATAGCGCGCTACATACCCATAGGGTCTCAAGGCGCTTGAGGAAGGGTGGGGAATTACTTGTCGAATATCCAAGTTTTAAGTTGCTTTCTGAATGCTAGGTGGTTCTGAGTAAGGCGAAGGTGAGTGGGAAGTGAGTTCCAAGTTTTAGCTGCCAGGTAGGAGAAGGATCTACCTCCCATGGTGGTTTTGTTGATGCGAGGTATAGTGGCAAGGGCTTGGTTGGAGGATCGTAGCTGACGGGAGGGGGTGTAGAAGGACAGTCGTGTGTTGAGGCATTCGGGTCCAAGTTCGTAAAGTGCTTTGTGTGCGTGGGTTAGGAGGCGGAAAGTAATCCTCTTATTTACGGGGAGCCAGTGGAGGTTTTTTCAGGTGACCAGAGATGTGTTCTTTACGCGGGATGTCTAGTATGAGCCTGGCTGAAGCGTTCTGGATGCGTTGGAGTTTTTTCTGGAGTTTTGCGGTGGTACCGGCGTATAGGGTGTTTCCGTAGTCCAGGCGGCTCGTGACCAGTGCGTGGGTGACCGTTTTTCTAGTTTCGGTGGGGATCCAGCTAAATGTTTTTTTCAGCATGCGAAGAATGTTGAAGCAAGATGATGAAACGGCGTTGACTTGTCTGGTCATCGAGAGTGAGGAGTCCAGGATGACGCCCAGGTTCCGTGCGTGGTCCGTCGGGATGGGTGCTTTTCCAAGGGCCTCTGGCCACCAAGAGTCATCCCAGGCGGAGGGGGAGGTGCCTAAGATGAGGACTTCCGTTTTGTCCGAGTTCAGTTTCAGACGGCTGTGCCTCATCCACTCGGCTACTTCTTTCATTCCTTCGTGTAAGTTGGCCTTGGCGATGTTAGGGTCCTTGGTGAGTGAGAGGATCAGTTGAGTGTCGTCAGCGTAGGAGATGATGTTGAGATTGTGTTGGCGAGCGATGGCCGCAAGGGGGCTCATGTATACATTGAAGAGGGTGGGGCTGAGTGACGATCCTTGTGGCACGCCGCAGATGACTTCAGAGGCCTCTGACTTGAATGGTGGGAGGCGGACTCTCTGGGTTCTTCCGGAGAGGAACGAGGTGATCCATTCCAGTGCTCTTCCTTGGATTCCGACGTTTTTGAGGCGTTGTAGAAGGGTGCTATGACAGACTGTGTCGAAGGCAGCGGAGAGGTCGAGGAGGATGAGGGCGACCGTGTCTCCATTGTCTAGTAGAGTTCGAATGTCGTCTGTTGCTGCGATAAGTGCGGTCTCAGTGCTGTGTTTGGCTCGGAAGCCGGACTGTGATGAGTCGAGGGATTTGTTGGTTTCGAGGAAGGTGGCGAGCTGGTTGTTGACAGCTTTCTCGATGACTTTGGCCGGGAATGGAAGAAGCGAGATGGGGCGGTAGTTTTTGAGTTCAGTGGGGTCAGCTGTGGGTTTCTTCAGAAGGGCGTTGAGTTCTGCGTGTTTCCAGCTTTCCGGGAAGGTGGCGGAGTTGAGGGAGCAGTTGATGACATCTCGGAGGTGTGGTGCTATGATGGAGTCTGCTTTGTTGAAGATGTGGTGAGGGCATGGGTCAGTTGGGGATCCTGAGTAGATGGAGTTCATCAGGCGGATGGTGTCCTTAGTGGAGATTGGGTTCCAGTCGTTAAGGATGTTCAAGGGGGGTGAAGGTCCTGCAGAAGGTTGGGTGGGTTGGTCTCCGGGTCGGTTATCGAAGCTGTTGTGGATGTCTGCGATTTTGTTGTGGAAGAAGGAAGCTAGGGAGTCGCAGAGGGCTTGGGAGGGGGTGATGTCGTTGGAGTTAGCTGATGGGTTGGTAAATTCTTTGACGATGTTGAATAATTCTTTGCTGTTGTGGGCGTTGTTATCTACTCGGTCTTTGAATTCGGCTTTCTTGGCAGACCGGATTAGTTGGTGGTGGATGCGGGTGGCGTTTTTGAAGGCGTCTCTGGTGCTGGTGTTTGGGTCTTTTTTCCAGGCCTTCTCGAGGGAGCGACAGAGTTTCTTCGATTTCTTAAGATCATCGTTGAACCAGGAGGCGTTTTTGCTGCCTAGTTTGATTTGACGTTTTTTCAACGGTGCTAGGATGTCGGCGCTGTTGGATAGCCATTGGGTGAGGTTAATGGCTGCTTGGTCGGGGTTTGAGGAGTGGGCGGGGGGGTTTAGAAGAAGCGATGAGGAGATCTGGTCGATGGTGATTTTGTTCCAGTTTCTTCGCAGGGTGGGTTGAGGATGGTTGTGGATTGTGGTCTTATTGTAGATAAAGTGAACGCAGCTGTGGTCCGTCCAATGAAGAGCTGTGGTGTGACTGAATGAGACATGTTTGCTGAAGGTGAAGATAGGGTCTAGTGTGTGACCTGCAATGTGGGTGGGGGTAGTGACAAGTTGTTTGAGTCCGAGGTTGGCGAGATTGTCCAGAAGGGTGGCGGCGCTACTGTCATTGCTCTTTTCCAGATGAAAATTGAGGTCTCCCAAAAGAATGTAGTCCTCGGAGGGGAGGGCGTGTGGGGTGATAAAGTCAGTGATGTCGTCACTGAATTGTGCACGGGGTCCTGGAGGCCGGTAGAGGAGGGTGCCTCTGAGTGTGGTCTTGGGGTCGGTGTGGATCTGGAAGTGGAGGTGTTCAGCGTTGGCAAGGTTGAGATGCGGATGGAGTTCTTATGGACGATAGCGATGCCTCCTCCTGTTTGCTTGATGCGGTCCTTACGGATGATCTTGTATCCTTCCGGGATGGCAATGGTGATGTCTGGGGCTGAGGAGGCATTCATCCATGTTTCTGTTAGGAAGGCGACGTCCGGTGAGATGGTGTCTAGTAGATTCCAGAGGTCGGTGGCGTGTCTGTAGACCAAGCGGGTGTTGAGCAGGATGCATTTTGGGTGGTTGGTGTCAGGTCTCTGTTTGGTGTTGGTGGATGAGGAGTTGGTTTTGGTGCCGTCGAACTTGCAGGACTTGCAAGAGAAGGGTCCATGGGTGAGTCCAGGAGCGGCTTGGACGCAGTTGGGGGACGGCCGGGGTTAAGGGCTAGGAGGGTGGTGGCATCGTAAGTGTTGCGAGTGGGCTGGGCATTGCGGGAACCAGGGGGTCTGGCGCTGGGCGCGGTCCAGGCGCGGACGGGCGTAGACGGGCTTACTTTTGGCGCACCTTCGGCGCGGCCGTAGCGCGTGGACGCTGGCGTGGGTCCATCTGTCCATAAATGGATAGTGGGCGGGGGCGGAGCGTGGGAGGGTCAGCTTGGGAGGCGGAAGCGGGGAGGAGACACGGGGCCAGGTAAACACAAACAACAACAGCAAAATGGCGGTGGGGTAGCGCGAGTCTAAGCAGTACACGCGCTAAAGTTGCCACTAATCAGGAGCACTGAGCAAATTAATAAATTAAATTATTGCGCAGAAAAACGATACCAGGCAAATGCAGATTAAAATTAATCAATCAAGTAAAACGATACCAAGCGCTATACAGGAGCGCTATGCAGAGGTGATACCAGGCGCTGTGCAGCTGCACTATCTCTGGAAGGCAGGGCTCGAGGAGGAGCGAGTGGGAGCGACCTCTGAATGCGAGAGTCAGACGGTCACAGAGGCAGAGGGGGACGGGGCCTGCAGGTCGATGCTAGTGTGTGGGAGGGTCAGCTTATGAGGCGGGAGCGGGGAGGAGACACGGGGCCAGGTAAACACAAACAACAACAGCAAAATGGCGGTGGGGTAGCGCGAGTCTAAGCAGTACACGCGCTAAAGTTGCCACTAATCAGGAGCACTGAGCAAATTAATAAATTAAATTATTGCGCAGAAAAACGATACCAGGCAAATGCAGATTAAAATTAATCAATCAAGTAAAACGATACCAAGCGCTATACAGGAGCGCTATGCAGAGGTGATACCAGGCGCTGTGCAGCTGCACTATCTCTGGAAGGCAGGGCTCGAGGAGGAGCGAGTGGGAGCGACCTCTGAATGCGAGAGTCAGACGGTCACAGAGGCAGAGGGGGACGGGGCCTGCAGGTCGATGCTAGTGTGTGGGAGGGTCAGCTTGGGAGGCGGGAGCGGGGAGGAGACACGGGGCCAGGTAAACACAAACAACAACAGCAAAATGGCGGTGGGGTAGCGCGAGTCTAAGCAGTACACGCGCTAAAGTTGCCACTAATCAGGAGCACTGAGCAAATTAATAAATTAAATTATTGCGCAGAAAAACGATACCAGGCAAATGCAGATTAAAATTAATCAATCAAGTAAAACGATACCAAGCGCTATACAGGAGCGCTATGCAGAGGTGATACCAGGCGCTGTGCAGCTGCACTATCTCTGGAAGGCAGGGCTCGAGGAGGAGCGAGTGGGAGCGACCTCTGAACCTCTGAATGCGAGAGTCAGACGGTCACCCTTGTGGGTGAGGGTTTTAGGAGGGTTAGTACTTTTGAAACAATTGGATCTCTGTTGTTCATATAAGATCTTATTACTGCCTGTGCCTCTCATTCTAGCTCTAATTTTGTGAAGATTGTGAATCGCCCATTATTTAATCCTGATTCGGGAAGCTCAGTATCACAACATATCACAGCAGATATGTGGGTTAAACTCTTCAAAGTCATTTATGGCAAGTTGTGTTCTATTGATGGACTCACTGAGCTCCACCCAGAGACCCTGTTATTGCTCTCCTCAGCAACAAGGCCATGGGTCCCAACAGGGCTCCAATGGACCTGTTGAAGTCCAATGTAACTCAGTGGGTGCCATGTTTTAACTATCTATTTTAATGAGGCTTTTAAGCATAGTCTCCTCAATACATTATCTAAATCTGTCATTGTCTCTGTATATACAAAGGGCTCAAGAAACCATCTTTGGTGTTAACGCCTGTTCTCTCTGAGGTCGAAGTTATAGGTAAAGTACACGTTGTAAAATGGTCCTCTCTGAAGGGTCACCCCAACCTTTTTGCCTTCCTCCTCCTCTTTTTGTGACCTTCTTTTAGTTAGCCTTAGGACTCTGACCACTTCACCACTACTAACCAGTGATAAAGTGCATGTGCTTCTCACCTAAACACGGCGCCATTGATGTATACCCAGTTGGCATATTTAGTTTCCTTATAAGTCCCTTTTAATGTGGTATACTATATACCCAGGGCCTGGAACCTAAATGCTACTAGTGGGCTTGCCGCACTGATTGTGCTACCCAATTAAGTAGCCTTTCAAACCTGCCTCAGGCCTTTCACTGCAGGGCCCGTGTGTGCAGTTTGCTGACACTTTGACGTGGCATTTAAAACTCATTGCCAAGCCTTAAACTCCACTTTACTTACACATAAGTCACCCTCTAAAGTAGGTCCTAGGTAGCCGAATGGGCAGGGTGCTGTGTAAATGAAAGGTAGGAGATGTACTGGTATATTTTGCATGTTCTAGTGGTGACAAACATTCAGATTAATTGTTCACTACTATGAGGTCAACTCCGTTCAAAGGTTAGGATTGGAAATTCCTTAATACACATTTAGGCTCAAATTCCTGATTAGAAAGGAGTGGCTTTATCATGTTTTATATCTTTGGATTGGTATTGATAAATCCTCTTTACTGGTTTGTTAGATTTCGCTTTAATATTTTAGAAAAACTTGTAGAAAGTGACATTTCTCTACTTGTGCTGCTCTGTGTGCCTTGCAGACTGTCTCCAATACACATCTGGCATGGGTGAAAGCTACACTTTGTGCATTTCTTTTAGAAAGCCACAGAAAAGGCGGTTGTGACAGAGAACCCATCTGCATTTATCTACATTCTTTAAAAGCTCTTCTTGGGCAGGAAGAAAGGGGGGGAGCAGACACTTAAACATGAATAGGCAGTGTTCAGTAGTGCTGATTACCCCTACTGATAGTCTGAAGCTGGGGCTGAAAAGAAAGGACCTATGTGTACTTCAAAGACTATACTTTGAAGTCACCCTCACTTCAAAAGCACAACTGAGTATAAGAAATGGGCCTCTGGCCCTACCAAGACAGTACACTATTGGACCTGTGAAGAACTCTGCCAGGAGTAAAGACTGTGTACTACAAGGATACCCACTCTGCTTGACTGCTGCTCTGGAAGAACTGCTTTTCTGAATTGTTGTGCTGCCGTGCTACCTGCTGATCTCTGCCCTTCTGACAAGGACTGGACCCATCTCACTTAAACCCAGAGTTACTCCAAGGGCTTGCTTGCCTTTGTTCTGAAGTCTCAAGGTCATCGAAGACTTCCTTCAACTCTGCAACAGCACCTGGACTTTGCCATCTGTGAGTGCTGCCCTGCCAAGGGGTGCCAATTCAGTCCTGGACCCTTGAAAGATGAAATCTGCTGTCCAGAACCATGATGCAGTGACTGCTTTGAGCCGTTTGGAACCGACCCATTGCCCTTCACTGATGCAGGAGCCTATCGATGAAATTGCTTCGATGAACTGCGTGGCTCAACGATGATGGAAGCGCAGCTCAACTAGGCAGTGCTTGCATCATGAAGGGGTTTGTCTACAAAGCCTTCATCGCCTGTGCGGATCGGAACCGATGCATCAAGCTTTCAACATTGACGTTTGCTCCATCCAAGGTACTTTTTCAGCAGGACATGTATGAGTCTTGTAGCTGGCCTTCCCTTTATCGCGATCAGCCTGAACTTTGGATTTCAGCGGTCCTGTGCGACCTCAGGTAACCCCTAAGCACTATTTGACTCTAAGCCCTACATTTTGATTAAATCTTTAAAAATTCATAACTCGGGTTCTGCTTATTGGATTTTGTCATTCTGGTCTTGTTTTACTCACAAAATGATTGTCTATTTTTGTAAACCTGTGTGGAGCCTTTTGCGGTGTTTTCCATTGTATTACTGTGTGTCTATGTTATACAAATACTTTACATGTCGCCCCTTTAGATAGGCTTGACTGCTCTGTTCCAAGCTACCAGAGGGTGAGCACAAGTTATCATTTAGTATGCATTTAGCTTACCGTGACTAGAGTTGTGGTTACTGATTTGACAGGGTGTATACCTGTCAGCCAGAAACCAGTGCTCCTATATAAATTAACAACTTTTACCTAAAAACCGCAGAGTTCTATCGGATGTATGACGGTACAATGCGTACCGTTACAACGCGTCCCTTTACGGCGCAGTTTTAACAACGCAAGTCGTTACAACGACCTCCGTTGGGGGGCGCTGATAGTGAATAGTTTAATTTACTATTCCAACACCAGTCCCCGTGGATAGTAGGGAAGGTGTAGGATAGTAAATTAAACTATCCCCTATCCTAGAGCGCCCTCCAGCGAAAGACGTTGTAACGACTTTCGTTGTTAAAGCTGCGTTGTAACGGTACCGCGTTGTACCAGTTACATTGTAAAGGATGATTCCCGTTCTATCTGGTGTACCGTATGGCTTTAGGCCAGGCAATGCACTGTGGAGCAATGCCTAAATCTGCATCTTTTAAATATTAAGTACACCGTGACCGGACCTGGAGCCGTACACCTGGCCGTCATGGATTTAAAATCTGCTTTTGACAAAGTTAACAGAGATAAGTTGTGGCATATAATGCTAAACATAGGGCCCTTAATTTGAGTGCTTCCATTTAGGTATGGTTTGATGCGAGAATGCACTGAGCACTTTATATTCAATAGGGGAGTCAGGCAAAGTTTATTCTTCCCCATTTATAATGACTGTGTTTTGATGGATTATTTTCCACCACACACTGACCAATGTCAAAACCTTTCCAGCTAATAAAGAACGAGGGGGACTAGGAGCTCTTCAATGTCCAATACCCGGGCTCTAAAAGACCATATCAATACCACAAGGGGGTAACTGTTCCTGGTAGGACACTAATAGTGTCAAAGAGAAAGAAGAGGATAGAGCAGGTAGCTAGGTACTATGCCAATCAGAAGGCGACAGTCATCAAGAATGTCTCTTGTTGCCATCACATATGCCTAGGGATGTCATGATTCATCATCTGGCGGGTGCTCCTTGTCGGGTTGGCGCTGCAATGCCCTATGAGTCCCCCGAAAGGTCACTTTAGCAGAGATCTTTTTATTTCGCCATTTGATGAGTGTGAGAGTGTCCTAGTGGGATAGTGAGAAGTGAGTGTGAAACTAAATATTTAAAACTGGCTAGAGGATATAGCCAAGAAGTTTTTAATATGCTGATTCCTCTGTAAGAGTAAAAAAATCATAGATTAGTGTTACTTCTGGTATATTAATGACCCATAGTAGCCACAAAAAAGGAGACGGTCAACATGTTTTGTGCCTAAACTTGGTTAAATTTAAATGGGGAGATGTGACTTCCCTTTGTTCAAAAATGATATAGGGAAGGATGGAGCACGGCACTCTCAAAAGACTTGCACTTTAGGAATGCTTCCCTGAGTACATGCATTACTTGCAGTGTTACTATCCTTTTTTAAGCTCCTGTACACAAGCTCAAGGTGACTGTGCTCTCCGCCTCGTCCTTCCTCTCCTTCATCCTCCCTTATGGTTCAAAGCTGGGACTCTCTCCTCCTCCACCAGCTTCCACCCCTCAGCTTCTGAACTTAGTTCCACCTCTCTCACCAATACTGTTGTGTCTCTCTACTGCACTCAAATCCACCTCCTGTTATAATCCCCATCTACTTTGCCCTAAACTGCAGCACATTTGTTCCTTTTTGTGTAATTTTTCTCCATTTTCTCTCTGTCATTCTCTTTCGCTATGTGTCTGTGTGTTTGTGTGCATGCATGTGTACAAATGTGCTTGTATTTTTGTGTGATAAAATAAAAAAGATTTTATGTGCACAAAATGCAAAACTATAGTCTTAGTTAATGCTTGTTTACATAACCATGCACATTGTGTAGCTTGTCCTGTGCATTATTTAGAAAATTTGGCACTGGTGTTTAAAAAAGAGGAAAATGAAAGAAATACATGTAATCTTTGCCAATCTAGTTTACACAAACATGGATGGCATTGCCTATCGCCATTTTTCTATAACACAACAGCCCTGTTTTTTAGTAACAGTAGATGTCATTCCTAAAAAGAATTACATCTAATTTCGAATTATAAACCTTTGCATTCATATTGATGCATAATCTTAAAGTAATAATTCAATTCCAATATTATCTATCAGTTATGTGGCTGAAATGTGTACATTCAAAACAGAATGCATATCAATTAGAAAATCATCTCTGAAACTCCTGTCCCCAAAAAAGTATTGATATTTTACCTAATTAAATATTTTTAAACCCTTGAAACTAGCCACTTATCACTTCAATTCAATTTCAAGAAGTCTTTATTCGATTATTCATCATAAAAGGCATGCTAACATGCGATAATATAACACAATTTATACAAAGTTAGCAATATGTTAAGAAAATAATTTCGTGAAAAGTTAAAAAGTTAAAAAACAATCTAACACAGAATTAAATCACTTGTATTTGACTTCATTTGTAGAAATAAAAAGGGTTAAAAAAAAGTTTAAAACAGCAACCCATGTACACACCCCATCTATGCGAGTGTGTTTTCTTTTGGGAGTCATAGATCAAAAACATCCTGAGAGTACACGACATCAAAACGCTTATGACAGATTAATTAGTCGAGACCGTAAGGTCCACGCCCAACCAAGAAATTTAGCAACCCCAACAACAATCCCAGTGGACGTATCTGATCTTAAAATTCTACTAGCTTCTGATGCTGACAGGGTGCCCAGATTTCTACAGACCGGGCGTAGCCACTTAGATCTAGGAGCATCATATAGGGGGCATACAAAGAGGAAGTGACTAACACTTTCACACGACTCCGTGTACAATGGGCATTGATCTGGTCCACCCTTGCCCCAAGTTTTAGTGAAGGCCCTCAATGGTAGTGTCCCAGTTCTCAGTTGGTGGAATAATTTCCGATCCAATGGTTTAGAAATAATGTCCCAATACATTTCTAGGGACGAGACATCCTTCAGCAGAATGAATGCCGATGTGAGAGAGCTGGACGCTATTTGAGAATGCCTTCTACCCATGACCCAATCCCAATATCGATCCTTCAACTCCTTTTTAGAAGGAAAGACAGCTGAAACTGGGTTAAGCCATAGTTCGTCGAGCCCAATTGCACTAAGGGTAGATCTTATTTCTTTAAACCATCCTATTTTACCAGAGCCCAAAAGGTCCCTAACTTCAGAACAAGTTTTAGCATAAAGAAAAAGCTCAGGCGTTGCCCAGAGACTTCTCCAAAATGCTCGGGGGCAATATCTTGCTAGGTCCTCCACTAGTTGGCACCCTAGGTCATATAGAAGTGGGATGCGCGGTGATGATTGTGGAAGACCTGTGGCTACCTTAAGAAATTTATTTTGAGCCACTTTGAGCGAATCAAGATTAGAGTAGCCCCAAAGCTCAGCCCCATATAAAACTGAGGCCAGAACTTTTGTGCCATAGATTTTAATAAGAGGTGATATGGGGCGAGTGTGGGAACTTTTATGCTCCTTGAGTAGGGCTCCTCCTAGTTGGGAGTGTTTAAGAGCCAGTAACTCAACCTGCGGTGTCCAGCTGAGATTTTCACTCAATGTGACTCCCAGGTAGGTAAATAACTTAGAAAAACCAAAGGTGATGATGGACGGAGCGTTGACAATACAAACACTCACCCCCAGTCAACTGATCTGGGTTTAATCCATCACCGTTCTTTAGCTCACTCCGCCACCCCAGTTCAGACACGGCTATATGCAAATCAGTCTGACCCTGTGCCTTCTGGGAACAGTCCAGCCCGAACTGCCAAGCCATGTCTTCCCTGGACCGGAATCAAGCTTCCCAGGACCGGCTTCTGGCATTACAGTCGTCTTCAGCCGGGCTTGCATGACTCCAGTGGCAAAGTGAGCAAGGGACTCACATCTGAGCATACCCTGCCAACTTAGGGCGAACAAAGAAAAACCAAAGGGGATGATGGACGGAGCGTTGACAATACAAACACTCACCCCCAGTCAACGGCCCAGATCCTTGTACTGGGGTGAATGTATGACATTGTTCTACATTCTGTCCATCAACTGTGTTTTTTGCAATTTTCACCCCGAGTGGGCTGGATATGCTCAGACGTGAGTCCCAGGCTCTCCACACCACTGGAGTCAAGCTATCCAGGCTGCTGAAAGCTGATAGCCAGAAACCGGTCCTTGGATGCTTGATTCCGGTCTGGGAAAGACATGGCTTGGTAGTTCGGACTGGACTGTTCCCATGAGGCACAGGGTCAGAGCTGATTTGCATATAGCCAGTGTTAGACCCGTCTGCTTCTGAGAGTCCCCTCACCACTATGATTTCTTTTGTTCCCCTGTACCTCCCAAAATTTGTCGCTTTTTATTTGTCTACCAGGACTTTTTATGTGTTGTTTCATGGGGTTAGATGTTCCTTGACGCCCAGTTGCTCACAAGGTTTGTGGCACCTATTTACAAGGCACCTGGCCCAAACCTGTGGCATTACAAACTGGGGTTGTCAACCTGTATAAATGAACCTAAAATGGTGGACACCCTTTTTCCTCATGTGAAGTGACTCCCATTGGAGCCTTCATGAACCCTGGCCTCTTGAGGTTTTGGGGCCCTTTGTTTGGCGCGCATTTCTGACAGGAATTCCTTTATTTTCCTCAGGTACACAAAATGGCTGCTCTAGAACCCCAGTACGGTGGCTGTGAGTGTCCTAAATACCCCTCAAGAGTGCCTTGTCACCGTCACTTATTTACAACAAGGGGTGGTGAGGGACAGAGTCTCTGAATTAAGCAGAATACTCTCACCCAGTCAAGAGATCAGGGCTAGATCCAACACCGTTTTTTAGCTCACTGCACCATCCCAGTTTCAGAACCTGGCTGTATGCAAATTAGTCTGTTCCTGTCCCAGTGCATGATGGGAACAGGGCAAACCAAACTACAAAAGCCAATTCTTACACTGGGAAGGAAACAAGCTTCCGGGGACCGGTTTCTGGCATTACAGCCGTCTTCGGCCCGGCTTGCTTGAATCCTGATGGTGCAATGAGCAAGGGACTCATGTCTGAGTATCCCCTTCCACGCTTAGGGTGGACAAAATTATTTACAACAAGGGGTGGTGAGGGACAGAGTCTCTGAATTAAGCAGAATACTCTCACCCAGTCAAGAGATCAGGGCTAGATCCAACACCGTTTTTTAGCTCACTGCACCATCCCAGTTTCAGAACCTGGCTGTATGCAAATTAGTCTGTTCCTGTCCCAGTGCATGATGGGAACAGGGCAAACCAAACTACAAAAGCCAATTCTTACACTGGGAAGGAAACAAGCTTCCGGGGACCGGTTTCTGGCATTACAGCCGTCTTCGGCCCGGCTTGCTTGAATCCTGATGGTGCAATGAGCAAGGGACTCATGTCTGAGTATCCCCTTCCACGCTTAGGGTGGACAAAATTATTTACAACAAGGGGTGGTGAGGGACAGAGTCTCTGAATTAAGCAGAATACTCTCACCCAGTCAAGAGATCAGGGCTAGATCCAACACCGTTTTTTAGCTCACTGCACCATCCCAGTTTCAGAACCTGGCTGTATGCAAATTAGTCTGTTCCTGTCCCAGTGCATGATGGGAACAGGGCAAACCAAACTACAAAAGCCAATTCTTACACTGGGAAGGAAACAAGCTTCCGGGGACCGGTTTCTGGCATTACAGCCGTCTTCGGCCCGGCTTGCTTGAATCCTGATGGTGCAATGAGCAAGGGACTCATGTCTGAGTATCCCCTTCCACGCTTAGGGTGGACAAAATTATTTACAACAAGGGGTGGTGAGGGACAGAGTCTCTGAATTAAGCAGAATACTCTCACCCAGTCAAGAGATCAGGGCTAGATCCAACACCGTTTTTTAGCTCACTGCACCATCCCAGTTTCAGAACCTGGCTGTATGCAAATTAGTCTGTTCCTGTCCCAGTGCATGATGGGAACAGGGCAAACCAAACTACAAAAGCCAATTCTTACACTGGGAAGGAAACAAGCTTCCGGGGACCGGTTTCTGGCATTACAGCCGTCTTCGGCCCGGCTTGCTTGAATCCTGATGGTGCAATGAGCAAGGGACTCATGTCTGAGTATCCCCTTCCACGCTTAGGGTGGACAAAATTATTTACAACAAGGGGTGGTGAGGGACAGAGTCTCTGAATTAAGCAGAATACTCTCACCCAGTCAAGAGATCAGGGCTAGATCCAACACCGTTTTTTAGCTCACTGCACCATCCCAGTTTCAGAACCTGGCTGTATGCAAATTAGTCTGTTCCTGTCCCAGTGCATGATGGGAACAGGGCAAACCAAACTACAAAAGCCAATTCTTACACTGGGAAGGAAACAAGCTTCCGGGGACCGGTTTCTGGCATTACAGCCGTCTTCGGCCCGGCTTGCTTGAATCCTGATGGTGCAATGAGCAAGGGACTCATGTCTGAGTATCCCCTTCCACGCTTAGGGTGGACAAAATTATTTACAACAAGGGGTGGTGAGGGACAGAGTCTCTGAATTAAGCAGAATACTCTCACCCAGTCAAGAGATCAGGGCTAGATCCAACACCGTTTTTTAGCTCACTGCACCATCCCAGTTTCAGAACCTGGCTGTATGCAAATTAGTCTGTTCCTGTCCCAGTGCATGATGGGAACAGGGCAAACCAAACTACAAAAGCCAATTCTTACACTGGGAAGGAAACAAGCTTCCGGGGACCGGTTTCTGGCATTACAGCCGTCTTCGGCCCGGCTTGCTTGAATCCTGATGGTGCAATGAGCAAGGGACTCATGTCTGAGTATCCCCTTCCACGCTTAGGGTGGACAAAATTATTTACAACAAGGGGTGGTGAGGGACAGAGTCTCTGAATTAAGCAGAATACTCTCACCCAGTCAAGAGATCAGGGCTAGATCCAACACCGTTTTTTAGCTCACTGCACCATCCCAGTTTCAGAACCTGGCTGTATGCAAATTAGTCTGTTCCTGTCCCAGTGCATGATGGGAACAGGGCAAACCAAACTACAAAAGCCAATTCTTACACTGGGAAGGAAACAAGCTTCCGGGGACCGGTTTCTGGCATTACAGCCGTCTTCGGCCCGGCTTGCTTGAATCCTGATGGTGCAATGAGCAAGGGACTCATGTCTGAGTATCCCCTTCCACGCTTGGGGTGGACAAAATTATTTACAACAAGGGGTGGTGAGGGACAGAGTCTCTGAATTAAGCAGAATACTCTCACCCAGTCAAGAGATCAGGGCTAGATCCAACACCGTTTTTTAGCTCACTGCACCATCCCAGTTTCAGAACCTGGCTGTATGCAAATTAGTCTGTTCCTGTCCCAGTGCATGATGGGAACAGGGCAAACCAAACTACAAAAGCCAATTCTTACACTGGGAAGGAAACAAGCTTCCGGGGACCGGTTTCTGGCATTACAGCCGTCTTCGGCCCGGCTTGCTTGAATCCTGATGGTGCAATGAGCAAGGGACTCATGTCTGAGTATCCCCTTCCACGCTTGGGGTGGACAAAATTATTTACAACAAGGGGTGGTGAGGGACAGAGTCTCTGAATTAAGCAGAATACTCTCACCCAGTCAAGAGATCAGGGCTAGATCCAACACCGTTTTTTAGCTCACTGCACCATCCCAGTTTCAGAACCTGGCTGTATGCAAATTAGTCTGTTCCTGTCCCAGTGCATGATGGGAACAGGGCAAACCAAACTACAAAAGCCAATTCTTACACTGGGAAGGAAACAAGCTTCCGGGGACCGGTTTCTGGCATTACAGCCGTCTTCGGCCCGGCTTGCTTGAATCCTGATGGTGCAATGAGCAAGGGACTCATGTCTGAGTATCCCCTTCCACGCTTAGGGTGGACAAAATTATTTACAACAAGGGGTGGTGAGGGACAGAGTCTCTGAATTAAGCAGAATACTCTCACCCAGTCAAGAGATCAGGGCTAGATCCAACACCGTTTTTTAGCTCACTGCACCATCCCAGTTTCAGAACCTGGCTGTATGCAAATTAGTCTGTTCCTGTCCCAGTGCATGATGGGAACAGGGCAAACCAAACTACAAAAGCCAATTCTTACACTGGGAAGGAAACAAGCTTCCGGGGACCGGTTTCTGGCATTACAGCCGTCTTCGGCCCGGCTTGCTTGAATCCTGATGGTGCAATGAGCAAGGGACTCATGTCTGAGTATCCCCTTCCACGCTTAGGGTGGACAAAATTATTTACAACAAGGGGTGGTGAGGGACAGAGTCTCTGAATTAAGCAGAATACTCTCACCCAGTCAAGAGATCAGGGCTAGATCCAACACCGTTTTTTAGCTCACTGCACCATCCCAGTTTCAGAACCTGGCTGTATGCAAATTAGTCTGTTCCTGTCCCAGTGCATGATGGGAACAGGGCAAACCAAACTACAAAAGCCAATTCTTACACTGGGAAGGAAACAAGCTTCCGGGGACCGGTTTCTGGCATTACAGCCGTCTTCGGCCCGGCTTGCTTGAATCCTGATGGTGCAATGAGCAAGGGACTCATGTCTGAGTATCCCCTTCCACGCTTAGGGTGGACAAAATTATTTACAACAAGGGGTGGTGAGGGACAGAGTCTCTGAATTAAGCAGAATACTCTCACCCAGTCAAGAGATCAGGGCTAGATCCAACACCGTTTTTTAGCTCACTGCACCATCCCAGTTTCAGAACCTGGCTGTATGCAAATTAGTCTGTTCCTGTCCCAGTGCATGATGGGAACAGGGCAAACCAAACTACAAAAGCCAATTCTTACACTGGGAAGGAAACAAGCTTCCGGGGACCGGTTTCTGGCATTACAGCCGTCTTCGGCCCGGCTTGCTTGAATCCTGATGGTGCAATGAGCAAGGGACTCATGTCTGAGTATCCCCTTCCACGCTTAGGGTGGACAAAATTATTTACAACAAGGGGTGGTGAGGGACAGAGTCTCTGAATTAAGCAGAATACTCTCACCCAGTCAAGAGATCAGGGCTAGATCCAACACCGTTTTTTAGCTCACTGCACCATCCCAGTTTCAGAACCTGGCTGTATGCAAATTAGTCTGTTCCTGTCCCAGTGCATGATGGGAACAGGGCAAACCAAACTACAAAAGCCAATTCTTACACTGGGAAGGAAACAAGCTTCCGGGGACCGGTTTCTGGCATTACAGCCGTCTTCGGCCCGGCTTGCTTGAATCCTGATGGTGCAATGAGCAAGGGACTCATGTCTGAGTATCCCCTTCCACGCTTAGGGTGGACAAAATTATTTACAACAAGGGGTGGTGAGGGACAGAGTCTCTGAATTAAGCAGAATACTCTCACCCAGTCAAGAGATCAGGGCTAGATCCAACACCGTTTTTTAGCTCACTGCACCATCCCAGTTTCAGAACCTGGCTGTATGCAAATTAGTCTGTTCCTGTCCCAGTGCATGATGGGAACAGGGCAAACCAAACTACAAAAGCCAATTCTTACACTGGGAAGGAAACAAGCTTCCGGGGACCGGTTTCTGGCATTACAGCCGTCTTCGGCCCGGCTTGCTTGAATCCTGATGGTGCAATGAGCAAGGGACTCATGTCTGAGTATCCCCTTCCATGCTTAGGGTGGACAAAATTATTTACAACAAGGGGTGGTGAGGGACAGAGTCTCTGAATTAAGCAGAATACTCTCACCCAGTCAAGAGATCAGGGCTAGATCCAACACCGTTTTTTAGCTCACTGCACCATCCCAGTTTCAGAACCTGGCTGTATGCAAATTAGTCTGTTCCTGTCCCAGTGCATGATGGGAACAGGGCAAACCAAACTACAAAAGCCAATTCTTACACTGGGAAGGAAACAAGCTTCCGGGGACCGGTTTCTGGCATTACAGCCGTCTTCGGCCCGGCTTGCTTGAATCCTGATGGTGCAATGAGCAAGGGACTCATGTCTGAGTATCCCCTTCCACGCTTGGGGTGGACAAAATTATTTACAACAAGGGGTGGTGAGGGACAGAGTCTCTGAATTAAGCAGAATACTCTCACCCAGTCAAGAGATCAGGGCTAGATCCAACACCGTTTTTTAGCTCACTGCACCATCCCAGTTTCAGAACCTGGCTGTATGCAAATTAGTCTGTTCCTGTCCCAGTGCATGATGGGAACAGGGCAAACCAAACTACAAAAGCCAATTCTTACACTGGGAAGGAAACAAGCTTCCGGGGACCGGTTTCTGGCATTACAGCCGTCTTCGGCCCGGCTTGCTTGAATCCTGATGGTGCAATGAGCAAGGGACTCATGTCTGAGTATCCCCTTCCACGCTTAGGGTGGACAAAATTATTTACAACAAGGGGTGGTGAGGGACAGAGTCTCTGAATTAAGCAGAATACTCTCACCCAGTCAAGAGATCAGGGCTAGATCCAACACCGTTTTTTAGCTCACTGCACCATCCCAGTTTCAGAACCTGGCTGTATGCAGATTAGTCTGTTCCTGTCCCAGTGCATGATGGGAACAGGGCAAACCAAACTACAAAAGCCAATTCTTACACTGGGAAGGAAACAAGCTTCCGGGGACCGGTTTCTGGCATTACAGCCGTCTTCGGCCCGGCTTGCTTGAATCCTGATGGTGCAATGAGCAAGGGACTCATGTCTGAGTATCCCCTTCCACGCTTAGGGTGGACAAAATTATTTACAACAAGGGGTGGTGAGGGACAGAGTCTCTGAATTAAGCAGAATACTCTCACCCAGTCAAGAGATCAGGGCTAGATCCAACACCGTTTTTTAGCTCACTGCACCATCCCAGTTTCAGAACCTGGCTGTATGCAAATTAGTCTGTTCCTGTCCCAGTGCATGATGGGAACAGGGCAAACCAAACTACAAAAGCCAATTCTTACACTGGGAAGGAAACAAGCTTCCGGGGACCGGTTTCTGGCATTACAGCCGTCTTCGGCCCGGCTTGCTTGAATCCTGATGGTGCAGTGAGCAAGGGACTCATGTCTGAGTATCCCCTTCCACGCTTAGGGTGGACAAAATTATTTACAACAAGGGGTGGTGAGGGACAGAGTCTCTGAATTAAGCAGAATACTCTCACCCAGTCAAGAGATCAGGGCTAGATCCAACACCGTTTTTTAGCTCACTGCACCATCCCAGTTTCAGAACCTGGCTGTATGCAAATTAGTCTGTTCCTGTCCCAGTGCATGATGGGAACAGGGCAAACCAAACTACAAAAGCCAATTCTTACACTGGGAAGGAAACAAGCTTCCGGGGACCGGTTTCTGGCATTACAGCCGTCTTCGGCCCGGCTTGCTTGAATCCTGATGGTGTAATGAGCAAGGGACTCATGTCTGAGTATCCCCTTCCACGCTTAGGGTGGACAAAATTATTTACAACAAGGGGTGGTGAGGGACAGAGTCTCTGAATTAAGCAGAATACTCTCACCCAGTCAAGAGATCAGGGCTAGATCCAACACCGTTTTTTAGCTCACTGCACCATCCCAGTTTCAGAACCTGGCTGTATGCAAATTAGTCTGTTCCTGTCCCAGTGCATGATGGGAACAGGGCAAACCAAACTACAAAAGCCAATTCTTACACTGGGAAGGAAACAAGCTTCCGGGGACCGGTTTCTGGCATTACAGCCGTCTTCGGCCCGGCTTGCTTGAATCCTGATGGTGCAATGAGCAAGGGACTCATGTCTGAGTATCCCCTTCCACGCTTAGGGTGGACAAAATTATTTACAACAAGGGGTGGTGAGGGACAGAGTCTCTGAATTAAGCAGAATACTCTCACCCAGTCAAGAGATCAGGGCTAGATCCAACACCGTTTTTTAGCTCACTGCACCATCCCAGTTTCAGAACCTGGCTGTATGCAAATTAGTCTGTTCCTGTCCCAGTGCATGATGGGAACAGGGCAAACCAAACTACAAAAGCCAATTCTTACACTGGGAAGGAAACAAGCTTCCGGGGACCGGTTTCTGGCATTACAGCCGTCTTCGGCCCGGCTTGCTTGAATCCTGATGGTGCAATGAGCAAGGGACTCATGTCTGAGTATCCCCTTCCACGCTTAGGGTGGACAAAATTATTTACAACAAGGGGTGGTGAGGGACAGAGTCTCTGAATTAAGCAGAATACTCTCACCCAGTCAAGAGATCAGGGCTAGATCCAACACCGTTTTTTAGCTCACTGCACCATCCCAGTTTCAGAACCTGGCTGTATGCACTGGGGTGAATGTATGACATTGTTCTACATTCTGTCCATCAACTGTGTTTTTTGCAATTTTCACCCCGAGTGGGCTGGATATGCTCAGACGTGAGTCCCAGGCTCTCCACACCACTGGAGTCAAGCTATCCAGGCTGATGAAGGCTGATAGCCAGAAACCGGTCCATGGATGCTTGATTCCGGTCTGGGAAAGACATGGCTTGGTAGTTCGGACTGGACTGTTCCCATGAGGCACAGGGTCAGAGCTGATTTGCATATAGCTAGTGTCTAACCCAGGGTGGTATGGAGTGCAAATAAACGATGGATTTAGGCCCAGATCCTTGTACTGGGGTGAATGTATGACATTGTTCTACATTCTGTCCATCAACTGTGTTTTTTGCAGGTAAATAACTTAGCCTGCTCAAGGGTGGTACCACCTAGAGTGACCTTGGCAACAACAGGTGTTGATCCTCTTAATACCATAAATTTGGTTTTGGACACATTCACCTCTAGCTCATGCTTGCGGCAAAACAACTCAAAACGAGACAGGGCCTGCTGGAGTCCCTGCCTCGTCTTGGAAATTAACAGAGTGTCATCCGCGAACATGAGCAAAGGGATTTTCATCCCCGCCAGGGTGGGAGCATCAGTAGGATGAGATGTAAAGTAGTTAGTTACCCCATTAATGAATAGGGAAAACAATGTGGGAGCCAAGACACACCCTTGCCTTACGCCTTTGTCTACAGAAAATCTATCAGTGACCTCCCCAGGCTTTCCCCACCGAACTTGTGCAAAGGTGTGGGCATGTAGGTTCACTAAAAGATGAACTATAACAGCTGGCAAGCCTAGTTTCAACAAGCAATCCCACAACTTGACCCTGGGAACAAGGTCAAATGCGGACCTTAAATCCACAAAGGCTGCATACAGCTTACCTTTACCAAGGACAACTGTCTTTCAATATAAAAGCATAAACCTGAGTACTTGATCTAGCGTACTCACATGTGGCCGAAAACCTGCCTGTAATGGAGTAAGGATATCAAAATCACTGATCCATTCCTGAATGCGTCCTAACACAAGTCGAGCTACTATTTTTTGCACCGCATCTATGAGGCTGATCGGTCCATAATTGGAGGGAACTGAACAATCACCCTTTTTATATACTGGTAAAATTTCAGCCCCATACCAAGAATCTGGGACCTTTGCTCCAGATGCTAGTGCATTGGCCAGCTTAGTGATATAAGGAGCCCAAAGTTCCTGGTTATGTAAAAATAAGTCTGCAGGGATTCTGTCGGGGCCCGGTGCTTTACCCCTTGGGATACTTTGTAGGACACGAGTATCCTCAGTGATGGTGAAAATTAACGGTTCCTCATCTTCAAGACAAGGAAGAACGACCGGGGCAACACTATTATTCCTAAATTGATCTTGAAAATCTGATATCTATGGGGTACGGTCACCAGTGTCTCTGCTTGATCTGTGACTTCTTAGGAGGGAGATGATTATTTCAGGATTGTTGGGGAATGAAAACCATAGATGTCTGTTTCTGCCGTATTGTGCAGGGCCAGACTGGGAACCTGAAGCAGTCCTGGCAATTTTGTCAGATCAGCCCCCTGGAGGACTGGGGGTGCAAGAGTTCCTGCTGCTTTTGTTAGCACAGCTGCAAAACCAGTCACCAGTAACAAAACTAGTCTCCTATCTCTACAAAACTGGCCCCACCATTATAGCCTCCCAGGTAAACCCATGATGCCCGCTCAGGCCAGTTCGGCACAGGTGTAGTGTCTTTGGAACGCTTTGAGTCGCTGAGGCCTATTACTTACCACAGTATGTTTGGAATTTTTCAAAGAAGAAAGAGTTTAGGACGTTGCAGTGTTCTTACATTTGTGGGATGGCTACATGTAGCCCTGTGGTTATAGAAACTTTGGACGACTTTGACTGATATATAAATATTTTCTATCTTAAAATACTAGTGTCATTAGCGGACTCTAAAAATGTAACACATCATATTTGTTCTATAGGAATTATATCCGACTTATTATTTGCTGTCATGTGTGCCATTCTTAATAACTACCTAGACACAGATGTGGCAGTAAAAGGGAAAACTGTATATCTTGTGGTTTCATTCACAAGATTAACTATTACTTAAATGTGCCTCAGTCAATCGATTACCTACAAAGTACAAATTAATGTACCATTATGTTGAGGTTTTACTTCGCATTATCTTCATGTTCATCCAGTATAAAAATGCTACTTTATTATCTACCCATATTAATGGTAATTACAAGTCTTTCACATACATTGGAAGGGGTGATATGACATCTAAAAAGATCAAATGATTAACAGTGGTTAAGATATGTAGTAGTAAAGTCATGCAAGATGCCATCTACTTACCAATGAACAGTATTGGAAATGTGATAAATAACAGGAAAACATGAGGTACCAAGTTAAGGGCATCCAAGAAACAAAAATTCCTTAAGACCCCTTCGTTGACATTGTAAGAAGTCCTGCTGTCATTGCCACAGAATGAGAGGCTCATTGTAATTGGTCACGCTTACTTCAATGACTGAAATGGGAGAAAACCGAGAGGAGCCATTAATTTGACTGCTTCATTTGAATAACGATAATTATTGAACACTGTGCTTATAAAATCAGGGTAGCAGAATTATCTTGAACATGCAAAGCAATAATTCAGCTTGTGGTTGGCATGATTCTATAGCCCAGCTTGTTGAGAAGGGAAACATTGAAGTGAAGTGAGATCTCCATACAGTTTTTCCTTGACCTTCCTTAAATTCGTGCTAGAGCAATACAAGTCAGAATGTTCTAAAGATATGAAAAACTCTTAGCTCGATATATATTCCAGTAAAAATGTGTTATAAAAAGTGAAAGAGCACATGCATCATCGCTTCGACCAGAGAGACAGTATCATGTTTCCATAGGGGTGGGGAGAGGAGAGGTGGAAGTGAAGAGAAAGGTAGTAGCAGAGTTGTATGATAGAAAACTGAGGACAGCAATATCAACCTGACAAACTATTATTGCCAAAATATCAACTACCAGAATATTGTCAAAGTAAGTATAGGTTGGTAAATATGGATGTATTGGTGTTAACCCCACATCAACATATGCTGAATATATCATCAAGGTACATATATGTAGAGTTAGGGGTTGTAAAAATGTACTCACCTATGTGCACTTCAGGATATTCTGGTAGTCAATATTATGGCCACACTAGTTTGGTAGATAGATATTTAAATGTCAATGGTCTAGTTATAAACCAATGGGGAAGTGAGCGAGGGGGATTACCATCTATCAAGGGATGGAGGAATGGCATCAATTTCAAACAGCCCCCTCCCCCACACTAAAATGAAGTCGTTTGCAAAATAATAAATACAATCGGTTACATGAGCATAGGGGAATGAGTTTTATATTTTGCAACTCCTCTTCTGAACTTAGCTTCACCAACTTTACTAAATGTTCATTGTAGTTTACCACTTTTATAGAGTGTTCCTGCTTCTTTGAAGGAATCTATAAATATGAACTGAATAAGAAATAATTTAAAACTGAATTCTAATCGAAAACCATTCAGATTCAATTAAAATAAAACCTCAAAAACTATTATTAGTTTCAGTGCTTATGAGAATTAGCACATTCTTTAGAGGTTCTTTGTATATTCTACTAGTTGTTCACTGGACTTATGACAAACAATATCAATATAACTTCATATTGTGTCAAAAGGGGAGCCAGCTGGCACTGATGCTAAAAGACGCCTGTCAAAGCATTATAGAATTAAACCTTTCACAAAGCAGTGACAATATAGTTACCATCACATTCTTTTCTGAGTTTGTAGCATAAGATTCTGTTGCAGCAGCGTTTATATGTCTGCTAATAAAGTAGCACCTATTTCTCACAGTTGCATAGATGATTATTCATTGGACTTGTTTTGTGATTCCTAAGGACCATCAGAGTATGTCTGATGATACCACTACACCGGGACAGATGCCCTGCCCCCACTTACACTAGACATTCAAGAAGTAGAGAGACTATCCACCTTCCTGTTAGCCAACTGGTAGCTCCCATCTTTGTCGGCTGGGTTCACAATTCACATTTGCGTGCTAGGATATTGGATTTTGAAATTATTCTGGCAGCAGTGAATCAGGCCAATGATTCATCAGACTTGAACCAATAGTTGCAAGAGTAAATAGGGCAAATGGCAACACAGTAGTAGTATCGCTATAAAGCTTTACCTGCTCAAGCTGAACCTTTGCATATTAATTGAATTAATTGTAGAGTTGCCCAAGAGTGAATGTTGCAGAGTAGTTCCACTGGCTGTGGTAATTGTATATCTGTGTCTGGTTAGCTCACATCTAAATAGTTAGCACACATTTTGTACAGCCCACATCTAAATAGTTAGCACACATTTTGACACAACATATTATTCAATTGCATGGTGTTCCACAAGTTCTGTTTGCTGATAGAGGGTCTTGGTTTATTTTAAAATGTGTGTCGGTTCTATGTAAACAAGTATTTATGAACGTTTGTATGTCTACTTGTTGCAACCCTCAGTTGGAAGGGGCTGGTAACTGAAACACTGTATTGAACAGTATTTCTGTATTTGGGATATCAAGCCTTGGCACAAGAGGAGGATTGGAGCAAGAAATTATGATTGGTGAAGTAACACAGAACAATCATTGATTGGAATCTCCCCTTTCTTTGGTATGTATGGTCATCATCCTAGCATACTCCTTCGGATCAGTGCTTGTCTACATCAGCTATGTCTGTACAAGTACACTTAATTGAGTTAACTAATATTCAGAACTCTGTACAGAAATATTTGGTAAGAGCTAAAGATTCTGATCTTAAAAGAAATCAAGCATCTCAGTACATTGTACCTGAGATAATTAGGTTACTCACAAAACATTTGCGTTTCAAATAAGCTTCCAAAATGCAGCCTAAATGTGTAGGTTTATTTGTAATTGAACAGATTGTGAATCCATCTCCTGCAAGATTGAAATTGTCTCAGTCTATGAAAATCCAGCAAGTTTTTCATGCTCTTGCTTCACATTCTTTGCCAGTCTAGTTGAATTCAGAAAATGAATATGAGGTGCATAAGATGCTAGATATATGAGACAAATGTTACTATAGTTTGTGGGCTGGAAGGGGTTTGGTCTTGAGGAACAATCATGAGAACCTGCTTTCAATCTTCCTACCCCACGTTTGTTGTAAGATTCTTATGTAAGACAGTCTGACAAGTTAGGAGCCCTATCTATGAAGTGATGGCCTTTGGGGTGGAACTGTAAGAAGTGTGCTGAATACAATGTTTACTCTTTAATGCTTGAGCGCGGGGGAGCAATACTCTAAACCCGCTTGGTTTTTTTCAGCAGAGGAAAGGCTGGAGTTCATTACGGATTGTTGGAGCTCTCAGGACTAAGTCTGTTTGCAGACAGATAACACACTATGTCGCAGCATGCCAACAATTAACTAAAATTCCTAGCAGGATGTGGACGCTTACAAATTCTGGAGGAGCTGCTTTCATTATGGATATCTGGGAACAATGCCCTCAGTTCAGACAGAACTTTATTACTCAGATCCTGCCAAGACCTTTAGCTTTCCTTAATTGCTGAAAGTTGGGAATACAGTGAAGAATTTAGAAAGATTGTGTTGTTAATAAAACAAGCTTAGAACTATGTGTTGAAAATTCATATGAACGTTTCAAAAACTGGGATCATTACATTGCACTAAGGATTAACCTGTAGTGGAACAGGAAGGATTCTTACATACATTTCGTTGCAAACATATATATAAATGTCATGTAAAAGGTATCACTGTTCTAGCATGCACATAAAAAGGGCAAAGAGTAAGGAACAACAACCCTGCAGGCATTGACCGACATTCTTGGTCATCCCCTTGCCGATTCACTCCAGGAGGCATACCAGGCAAATCGCCAGCATATGCTTGATGAGGGAATCCCCTCATACACGTAGAGCACTTTAGCGAGTGCGACACATAGTCGATAAACACTCACTTAATAAGTATAATATCCTTTTAAATTGCACTCACACTTTTATGGTCCTGAGGAAAGCCAGCATAACGAAAGGCACCCGCTGAAACATGTCGACCTACACCGGATGCAGGTGGTCTTAACTTCACCACCAAAGCATCCCACTGCCTTGCTTTTAACCGCTCACGGAGACCGAGGTATTAAAATGTAATTTACTCTCAGGTACTGGGATCACCGCGAAGCCGTTTTAACCTTCACTCCTTCACTCACCACACTGCACTTTCAGCAGCATACCTGCTCCGCTGTAATCAGGCGTCGTAGCACACCCGGGACACGCTAGCTGTCACTGGTTGGGCCCGATGATGAAACATGCCACCAACTAGGTTGGTGGGTGAGGGCTTCATGAACACCTACTAGGTGCCTGCTGATAACATACAGCCTAGAGTCCTACCTAGGTCACCCTGGCTAGTCGGTTCAAAAACTTTATTCGATTCAAACAAAGAATCATAAAAGTGTACATTTTAAAAAACATGATTACAGTTTTAAATGAACCATCTATAATTACACATTAAGAAAGTTAAACATAAACTGATACATTCCACAGATCATTTGACAAAATAAAAACAAACACACAGTAGGGCTCATACTAATCGCCCTAAGTCAGCGAGTATTATTACACACAATAGTTATAATTGAGTGACTCTCATACAGCAACAAGTAAATACAGGTTCCCACAACAATGTATTAGTCTAAGGCCAAAATTAGCCATACCGTTTCCTAATCTGGAGTGACACTCGTATAAAATTTAACATGGCGGAACATACTCCAGAAGATGATAGCGATAATAAGTAGTCAAAACCTTCTTTATAATTACAAGGTTGCCGCCCCTTCAGGATAGGCTTGATAAATCTACTCCTTGGTTCCTGATATAAAGAACAAAAGAGGACAACATGTATAGTGTTCTGACTAACTCTGTTATTGCATGGGCAAGGGGGCAGCCTCTCACACCAACCCCCTTGTTTTGGAAAGGCGAAAAGAAAATGAAGAATGTTTAGCCTAAACCTTGTGAGATAAAACCGCCATTGTACATGGGTTGTGAAAGTTAAATAAAACTGGTGCTGTAGTTTAACCACACAACCTGTTGGCCTAACCGGACATAGTGTGTTTAAGGATTTCCGGTAACTTGTTTTAATTTGGGCTTTAATGTCTCCCTGGATATTTTCAGGGTTGTCATAAACATGGCCCAAACCTATTTTATGCAACATATCACTGACATATGACAACCAAGGAATCTGCTTTGCATTGTCAAGACTCTTACAGTCTAGGAGAATATCTCTGGAAAGCTGGAGGTCCTCAGATAGCCATATTTTACCCCATAATAATAAAGGCGAGAGACGAATGATATCAGTCACATAACTCATTCCCATTTCGTCATGGCAGAAACTATTTGATGTACCCGATGGAACTGATAATACGCGTTTTAAAAATTTGTTTTCCATGACCTGTATCGTGGCAGGACTTTCAGTCCCCCATATCCCTGCCCCATAAGTGGCCACAGATAGACATTTAGATCTATACAGGGTTTTTAGGTGCGCCACCGATTTTTGACCAAGCTTACCACAAAAGCGAAACAGGCCCTCTATGGATCGACTGGCACTCTGAGCTCGAGCCTTCATTAATGGGGCCCAGCTCAGTTTGTTATTAAAGAGATTTCCCAGGTAATTAAAGGTATCTACCTTTTCAATGGTAAAGTCATTTACCATGAGCTTCCTTGGTTTTGACCCTTTTGGACCACAGACCATTGCAAAAGATTTAGCAAAATTTACCTTCAGATCCAGGTCCAGCATGATATAAAGGCATCAAGACAAATCTGCATACTATTTCCTGTAAGGGTCATCAGTACCGTGTCGTCGGCATAAGAAAGCATGGGAATACTCTTACTGTTTATCTTTGGAAAGTCACAGCAGTGATCCAACAAATACTTCTCCAGGCCGTTTGTATATACTAAAAACAAGAAAGGCGCTAAAATGCAACCTTGTCGCACACCCTCGGTTGAGGGAATAGATTTTGTTTCCCCCCCCCCCCCGGACCGAACCTTATAGCCACAGTTGTTGCTTCATGCAATCTGCGGAGCAATGTAACCAAAGGTTCCTCAAAACCCATGTCATCCATCATTTGCCATAGCTTGCTTCTACAGACAGTGTCAAAAGCACTTGACAAGTCCATGAAGGCAAGGTGGATGGAGGAATTCCTTGCCTTCATGTACTTGCCTATAATTAGTGCCAGATTCAGACACTGTTCGACCATCCCCTTTCCTCTTCTGAATCCGTATTGGGAGTTCACAATAAGGCCCACAGAGTCTGCCCATGTTTCCAGTCTGACCAGAATAACCCTTCCCAATAATTTGCATGATGCATCAATTAATGATATAGGGCGATAGCATCGGGGATCACATCTATCACCCTTCTTAAAAATCGGGACAACCACTGCCTCTCTCCATGATGCAGGGATACGGCCAATAACAACTGCCCTAAACACATTCAGTAACAATGGTGCCCATACATCAATATTATGCCTAAAAAAGTCCAGGGGCACAGCATCCGGACCAGGAGCTTTTAATGGTCTTTAAATTTTCCCTCAGACCCTTCTTGAATTGTTTGTGTTTTACTGCTTTTAATGGTATACCTTTCCTCAAGGCCTCCTCCACCTCTTGCAATGTAATCGAGGAACTTAGGGAAAAAGCTGTGGATGAGATCACCAACTCCCTAGTGTCATCCAGCAAGCCCCGAGGTGATATTGCATTTGGGTTAAAGATTTTTCCAAAATGGGCTTCCCACGATTCACCGGTAATCAGCATCACTATATTATCTTTACTATTGCTCGTAAAAAGGGGACGATTCACTACTTCCCAAAAAAGCCTACTGTCTTTTAGCTCTGAGGCCTTCTCTAGATCTTCCCAGGCAAGGTTTTTTAGCTCCTGCTTACTTTTTCTAATAGCCTCTTTATAGGCGACTCTAGTCGATCTGACCAACTCTTTATTCCTTGGTTTTTGTAATAGGGCCATTTTTAGGGATTTGTGCAATGCAGAGCACACGGCGTCAAACCATCTAAAACCCTTTGGGTTATTTTTCCCAATTGGTTTTCTAAGATGCTCAGCCACATGCCCACATAAGGTTTCAAAATTCTTAATGACCTTTTCAGGATCGGATGTTGGCGCTAGGCATGACTCAAATTCAGAGCTATGGGCGTTTAAGATCTCTGCCTCTAAGCCTACAGCATCTATTTTCCCCCACTTCAAAATGACACCTTGGTTCCTGTTATATTTTATGGGTTGCTCCCAAACTGGATGTTTTGTAGTAACAGGACAACACAAAGATAACATTAGGGGGTTGTGATCACTTGCAGTGTTTGCAATTACCTCAAGCTTGTCAACATAATGGAAGTAGCTACTAGACACAATGGCAAAATCAATGACACTCATCGAACCTCTAGTTCCCTGAAAGGTTGGTTTTGGTGATAAATAAGGGGCAACCCAAGGCTCCACTATGCATAGATCATTTAAAACAATGATGTTATTTAGTGCATTCCCCTGTGGTGTGTGCTTAAAGTGTATCAGGGGTTGTTCATTTAGATCCTCCAAACCACACACATTTGAACCACCAAATTTACACAGCGAACAGTTGAAGTCACCAACCCAAATGACTAATAATAGAGGCCGATCACTGCGTGCCTTACATATTACTTCCTCCAGGCTCATAATTATGGATATCTCATTTACTTCAAAAACATTGTGATACCAATTGATCAGTAACAGCGGCTCAGGGAACAGATTTTCCAACAAAAGCAATTGGTACCATGGAGTATCCACTATCTTAGAAGTTGCCAAATTGTTCAATTTAAGGGAAAGTGCTGACATTATCCCACCCCTTGCCCTCCCTGCTGGTGATGGCACCGCCAGAACATTAAACGGTTGAAAGCCATCAATGTCCTGGGCCGATCGGCTCCATGTCTCCTGAAAACATAGGATATCATGACCGCCCACAAAATCCAACCAAGCCTCATCCTCTAATCTACCTGCAAGACCTGCGATATTCCATGAGATTAGGCGCAGCCTTGGTTCCCCCAAGTTGTCACCCACAAGTTCTGGTCGAGTTGCCAAAACTTGTCCTGGGACAGATAAATTCGGCTCACATTCTGAAGTAATAAGAACCTCTGGCTCCAATGAGTTAATAATCTGTGCTTCACAGGCTGAGACATCCTCCACAAAGGTATCCTTCCATCTTACACCCTCATTCTCCCTCAAATTCAATTGGCTAGTCCTTATTGATACTAAAAAATTATACATGTCAAACAAAAGGTATCATAGTTCTACTATGCACATATGAATTGCAAATATTAAGAAACAACTGAATAATAATATTGTTGGTTACCAAATGGAAACTACAACTCATCTTTCACAAGAGTGTGTATAGTGACGAATCTTGTGGTAATTGTTAGATTCATAGCAAGGTGCTAGTGTGAATTTATATTTGAGGTAGTCATTCTTTATGTATTTAGCTTTCAGAAATCAATAGTTTTAGACCAAAGTTCTCATTTCACTAACCGTTGTAGCATAGAAAAGACCTTTGAGACACCAGACTTGGAGAAGGTGGATAACAAGTTGCTCAATCTGCAGTATATTACACAGTGCCATAACAATCTAGGGTACATTTTCTACCAAACTGCTTCCATAAATGAGTCTTTCTCTCTTTCTCTCCACCTCACTCTCTTATCCCGTTATGCAGTGGCCCTTTTCACAAGCCTTATGATCATTGAAATGGTGAACTAACCCGCGGGAGGGAACTGGCCTTGACATGCTCAGCATTGTTTATTTCCAAGTCTGACAGATTGCCAGACCTGAAAGAAAAATGCAAATTCTGAGGTCAACCCTTTATAGGCACTGGCACAAGCAATACCTAAGATACAAGATGATCTTGACTTCACTCAACATGACCGTTCTTTCCCTCTTGAGCAAGTTAATCAGATGGCAGGGGTAAACCCTTGAGATGATTCACATGCTGGCAGAGTTTCTTTAGCCACTTCTTCCAGCCAGTCTACTTGACTCGCAGCTGTAGTAGCAGTTCTTTTCCATGGTTTACTTCAGTTCACCACTCTTTACGACCTGTACGGACCTACCTAAAAGATGCTCAGTAGATCCTCATCGCTTCAGTCATTCATGGCTCACAGTAACTTTCATTTCTGGCTAAACCATAGGAATTTGCTACAGATACCAATATAACATGTGTGTGTCATATCTCAGCAAGGATGCCTTAATGTGGACCACCCCTCTAATTTTAATACAGTGTCCTTGCATTTTCAATCACACTACCTTCGTAAAATAGTTCACAACTATCTTTGGCAAGAAGCAGACTCGATTAGAGGCCTATTAAGGTTTACTTAAATTACATCAAGGACATGAATTGATTGTGAAAGTTATTAGCTTCCAAGAAGTGATGATAGAAGTCACTTAGATTAATGAGGCAGCTGCAGCGGCATTTTACCATTGCCTCAAAGGACAGTTAAAAAAGGCTCTTTCTCTCTCCTTGATATTAATCCCACTAGTTCCATTGCCTTGATAGATTTAATATTGCAAGTTGATTCTTAACAAAACCAGTGGTGTAAGGAGTGGAGATAGCTCCCTAAATGTACGGCCCAAATCAGTCAAGGCAGAAGTAAGTCCCACAGAAAAACCAATGTGGATGGCAAACATTAGGAAATCATTCTGATAGAAGAAAATAATAGAGATTTTATGAAGAAAGGTGGGTTTAAGCTTTTTTTGTTGATAGGCAGGACATTTTGTAAAAGGTTATCTACTACAGGTGACAAACTCCAAAACATGACTGTACAGCCGGACCCCATGCGAGCCCTCTTCCAAATCAGTGGTTCATCTAAACTTGTGGAGGATATTGAAAGTCCTATTTTCCAACTTTTAGGGCCTCATGCATCAAACTAAAAACTGGTCGCAAATGGGCAGATTCTCAGAATCTGCCCCTATGCGACCGGTATTCCTGCATTTGAGATACATCATCCCAAATGCAAACATTCCAATTTAAGTAATCACAGAATTTGCGATGACTTAAACTGCAATTGCATTTAAGGAATTGCGATTCCTTAAATGCAATGCATGAGGCAAATTGAAATAGCGATTTCGCTATTAGGGGTCGCAAATTACGTCACATGACACTGGACGGTAATTTGCGAAAACTTTGAAAAATGCCCTAAAGTGCATTTTATAAAGTTACATGTTACACACACACACATGCCCTTCGGGAATGTGTGTGCGCATCATGGGTTCACATTACAATTTCAGGGGTGCAGCAGGGTGTCCTTATGGGTACGCGCAAATTGTGCCTGCAATTCCCATTCATTCCTATGGGCCTATAGGCCCATAGGAATGAATGGTAAGAGCTTGGTTTTAATAGCGAGGTTATATATCCTAATATTGTGTTCCTAACAAGGGGCTCCGAAACCATGTGGGATTCCTTTTTCTGATAATTACAACTTAACTATTTACTAATGGAACCCGGAAATAATGATCATTATATAAGCGGTAAGAATGCTAACGTATGAGTGACCCTCAGGTCACACGTTCGAATCTCGGCAAGACAAGTTGGATGATTCATCCTGCTGAAGACGGTATATCGAGCATATTAGATAGGTGACAGTAACATGTGATGTTTATAGCGCACTGAAACGACTAGTCTGCGGCTGCAGTTGACAAAATACATTATTATTGTATACAGATAAAAATTGGTGCTGGATGCGTCGTTCAGAAAGACCATTGAAGCAATGAGTATAAAATAAATCATATGTTTTACACGTATTGTTTATAGCGCACTGAGACGACAAGCCTGTGGCTGCAGTAGCTCAAATGCATTACTATTGTATACAGATAAATATAGGCGCTCGATGCATCGTCAGGAAAGAACATGGGGGCAGATTTATGAAGGCCTTGCGCCGCCGGTGCGTCACTTTTTCCCATGTTAAAAATGACGCACCGGCGGCGCAAGGCCTTCATAAATCTGCCCCATGGAGCCTACAATAAATCATATGTTTTTCACAAAACATGTCAATATTCAACTGTCAGCTCTTTGAGACTGTCACCATCTGATGTAAGCAATAGTTGCGGCAGCAGACAGGAAACTAACTTGGCATTTCAAGGGGAGGGGCTACATGAGTCACTCTTGTTAATGTGAGGTTTTTACAGCTCATACATACTTGTCCTCGCAGAGCTCTTCCGTGCAGAGCGTGTGGTTGGGGTTTGCCCTCAGGAAGGCTTCGTTTCGTCGCACCAACAGACACGTACTATATTGCCCTGCATACTGAGTATAATACGTATAAACTTCGAATATGTGAGTTTGTATAATTTACACATATGTAAAATTACATGGGCAGCCAATACCTTACAGTATATACCGTATTTCTGTGCCATACTTATGTAGTGATACAAAAGGGGATGATGGACGGAGCGTTTGAGCAAATCAAACACACCCCCAGTCAACTGATCTGGGTTTAATCCATCACCATTCTTTAGCCCACTCATCCACCCCAGTTCAGACATGGCCATTATGCAAATCAGTCTGACCCTGTGCCTCATGGGAACAGTCCAGCCCGAACTGCCAAGCCATGTCTTCCCTGGACCGGAAACAAGCATCCTGGGACCGGTTTCGGATTCATAATCCTCATCAGCCAGGCTATCTTGAATCCAGTGGCCAAGTGAGCAAGGGACTCACGTCTGAGCATACCCTGCCACACTTCGAATATGTGAGTTTGTATAATTTACACATATGTAAAATTACATGGGCAGCCAATACCTTACAGTATATACCGTATTTCTCTGCCATACTTATGTAGTGGTCACTTGCCATTTTTGGAGAATTATGTTAAAAAGATCAGAAACAATGCACAGCTTTCCCAGAGACTGCGGATACACGTCATTATAAAGGAAAACGCAGAAATAATTTGTGTTTAACACCATAAAACCATTGTGCATGCCAGCGATTAAAAGGCAACAGTAGATGTTAAACGTTATTTGTTTACGCAAAATCTGTCGAGTTTTCACGTCTATTGCTATTTCATTGCTGTGGCAGCGTGGGCGTTCAATGAATGTAAATAGTGAGCGGGGAAACGTGTGAGGGTGGGGGGGTGCTTACTTCATTCGTACAATGTGCGCATCTCACGCGTGAACGCGGTGGGACTTTACTTTTATTAAATTACGATGTCACGCGTGTACCGAGCCAGAACTTTATTTTCTGGCATAATGTAAGCACCCAGCGCTTGCCGGAGCGAACATTTAGTAACCATGTATAATGTGAGCATACTTTGTGTGCCCGTGTCTAAAAGTTACTTCACTAACATTATATCTATATCTATACTACTATTATAAAGGAAGAACTTTGAACCTTTGAGGCGGGTAAACTCGGGAACCACAGCGCCAATCCACACACCCGATACATCGTTGTAATCGTCAGGGTGTGCAGATGGACATAGGCTATATAAACGTAATAAATATACGTTATTTAAAAGATTTACCGAAAAAAAAGTAGTCCCTTGGAAGAAGCGCCGGTTGCGACTACGTGCCCGACGTGAGGAGCGCGGGGAGGAGCGGCGTCCAGGAGCGCGAGGAGGACCGGCGGACATGGCGCGGGGAGGAGCGGTGAGGAGCGGCGGACAGGCGGTGAGGAGCGGCGGACAGGCGGGCAGGAGCAGTGAGCGGCGGATGAGATAGGTTATTTATTTATTTATTTAGGAGCGGTGAGCGGCGGAAAAATGAAGCAAAAGTGATCAAGAGGAAGCAAACGGAGCATTACAAAAGTGAGTCAAACGCTGCATTACTGGAGGAAAAAGTTACGTGTGCAGGTTACAAAAGCGTACATCGTGAGCAAGAGGAAGCAAACAGAGTGTTACAAAAGTGAGCGAAACGGTGCATTACAGGAGGAAAAAGTTACGTGTGCAGGTTACAAAAGCGTAGAAAGTAAACATACAGGTAATAAAAAAGTAACGTGTGCAGGTAGCAAGAGGAAGCAAACGGAGCATTAAAAAAGTGAGCCAAACGGTGCATTACAGGAGGAAAAAGTTACGTGTGCAGGTTATGGAGGAAGGCTCCGGGGGACCTACGGACAACGTCGGGGCGGGCGGGGGCCCTGAAGCCTAATTGCTCCCGGACAAAGTCGGGACGGGCTGCTAGTAATGTAATAATCCAGCGCGGGCCCAATGTACGACTTACGAATTCTATGTAACCGTGGAGAGCATGCTTGAGCAAGGACTTTACCTCCCAATTATGTTAGATTCGAGCACGTGACCCTGTCTGGACGGTGCTTCCCTCTGTATAATGTAGAACCCGAAAGCGCGCTCTAGACAGACCTTTACTTTTGAGGTTTAAAGCAAGAACCCAGCGCGTGCCCGACCCAGGACTAACTTTACTAGTGGAGTGTCGTCAAGTGCCTAGTGGTGCAGAATAGAGTGGAACAGAGTTGAGTGATGCAGTGGCTTTAAGTCAAGTGGCATAGAGAAGCAGTGGTGTAGAGTGCAGAGTAGAGTTGAGTGGCATAGAATGGTGCAAAGTAGAGAGCATAGAGTGGCGCAGAGTATAGCATAGTAGAGTGCAGTGGCATAGAGTGAAGTAGAGTAGAGTACAGTTCAATGGCAGAGTGCAGTGATTTAGTGTGTTGGAGCGCAGTGGAGTGGTGCAAAGGGGAGTGGAGTGACAAAGTGTAGAGGTGTAGAGTAGATTGTTTAAGAGTAGAGTGGAGTGGTGTAGAGTGGAGTGGTGCAGTGTACTGTACGGTTGCAAAGAGTGTAAAAGCATAGAGTAAAGTGGTGTAGAGTGCAGTGGCGTAGAGTGCAGAGGTGCAGAGTAGATTCGAAAGACGCACAGTGTGTTGGCGTAGAGAGCTGGGGCATAGAGTTGAGTGCTATAGAGGAAAGTGCAATGGAGTAGGGTGTATTGGCATTGAGTGCAGTTGCGTAGAGTGCAGTATTGCAGAGTGGTGTAGAATACAGTGGCATAGACTAGAGTTGTGCAGAGTAGATTGGTGTGGCCTATACTGGAGTGGTTTAGAGTGCAGTGGCGAAGAGTGCATTGGCATAGAGTAGAGTGGTACAGGAGAGAGGTGTAGCGTGAAGTGGCATACAGTGCAGTGGCATAGAGTGGAGTGATGCAGAGTGCAGCGGCATGAAGTGCTGTACAGTGGAGTGGTGCAGAGTAGAGTTCAGAGGTGCAGAGTACAGTGGCGTAGAGTGGAGTATACATGGTATGGCAGTGCATTGCCATTACAGACAACACATTTTCAATTGGAATGGGCATTACATTTGCAGACATACAGTTTTACTAATAAAAGTGTACAGTGCACAAGAGAAAATGTGTGGAAATTGCATCACCTAGTGTAAGGATTTGTTCTGATCATCTTTAAGTATTTGTTTCTAACAGAAATAAACAAACATTGGCATAGCCAATAGGTCTCACCTTTGGGACCTTTTACGTTTTTAGCCATGCAACAGTTGATGTTGTTGCACCAAGGATATTGTGCTGGATAACTAAACACTTATAAGGTCCCAAAGGCAAGACCTATTGGCTATGCCAATGCTTGTTCATATTAGTTGTGGTGCAAAATGCTCAGAGAAGGTTAGAATTGAGCCTGTCATTTAAGATACTGTGCTGTTCAACCAAATGTAGATCAGTTAAGGATTACTGAAGCTTATAAGAAGTTTCAGACTGTCTTTAGCAAGAAGGGGAGTGATCAATTGCATTTTCAGGGCCCCTATGACTATATTATTGATCAGTCGAGGGTCCAGCAGGTAAGCGAGGCGTTAGTTGACAGACAACATAATGGGATTTATTTATTTATTTTATGTTCCCTATTCTGTTGTCTGTCGACTGACTCCACACCCCCTGCCCCGCCACATCCCACTTACCTGCAGGAGCCGCAACTGCTATTGATCTTCCGGTGGCTAATAATCTTGTAAAGGTTAAACAATGCATTTAGAACAGCACCTATATTGACACATACAAATGGTACTCTTCCATTCATCATGGAAATGGAGGCAAATTCCTTTGCATAGGGGCTATTCTTTCTCAAAAAGATCCTAAAACTGGAGTGGTATATCCAGTAACTATTTTAGAAAACTGAGGGGCATATTTACAAGGGTTTTATCTCTGCTTTTTTGGCTAAAAAAGCTGAGATAAAACGATCACCCTATTTACAAGAGGGTGCTAACATGCATAATTGCATGTTAGCACCCTTTTTCCCAACACCTCCCTTTGCATCTCTAATGAGATGCAAAGGGGGCGTCACTGGGCATACCCCGGATGGACAACCTTGCAAATATCGCTGCATCACATCGTGATATTTACAAGGCTGTCTCAGCATTTTAGCACACTTTTTGGAGAAAACAGCTGTTTTCTCCAAAAACTAACATCTGCTAAAATGCAGACTTACCTATCCCCAACATAGGGGGTGGATTATGCAGATACAACCCTGTGGGTCTTACCAGCAAGGTTATCCCCGTTTTGCAGGGAACATCGCTGGAAAACCAGCGATGTTCCCTGGAAAAGGGCGATAACTACGCTATTTCTGGAATTTTTATCGCCCTGGAGTAACGCGTTGTTTATAGCGCGCTACCAGGGCGATAAATTCCAGAGATAGCCTGCGATAAAAAAATTATCGCTAAGCACAGCCAGCGATAATTATCACTGGCCATTAATAATATGCCCCTGAGTTCTTTGGAAATAAATGACACCCTCTATAGTGGAGAACTATTCACTATGATGGAAGCTTTTGGATATTGGAGACATCATTTGTAAAGGGCTCAACGATGTATTACCATTTGGACAGATTATAAATACTTGAGAATGTTTTTTTTTGCAGTTTTATATAGCACAAACTTGACCCAAAGGTATCAGAGTGCTTTACATGAGCACCAGTTGTGTTAGAGATGAACATGTTCTTTTTTAATTTTTTTATTAGGCACCGGGAGATTCAGTAATTTGCCCAGAATGACCGGATGTTAAGCGTACCTGCTAAGGCTCGTACCTGGTTCCCCAGCTTCAAGGTCGACAGCTCTGACAGGCCACATAGCTTAAACCTATGATATATGAACACTAAAAACTACACATGGTGTCTCTTTTTCTCTAGGTACCATAATCAGATTACCTATCAATCCAAAAAGAGAAGCAGTAAAGCGGGTACTGTATTTCATCAAGGAGAAGAATCGAAACCTGTTAGCAGTACAGAGTCTCTCCTACCAATTCAAAAAGACACATCCAACTCATGCGAACAGTTCCACAGGTCTATCAAACAACCATGGAAAGGAGTGGATAGCAAAAGTCCACTCAAAGAAGACATGATAAACAACTCATGTGGCACAAAGACAAAGGGGCATATTATCAAGCCCCTATCACCACCACAACCTCACTTCTTGTGACGTTGTGGTGGCAATAGGGTCAGCGCCCTATTATCAAGGCAGTGTTAAGCCACTCAGCGTGGCTTAAAGCCATGTTAAGTGGCTTAACGCTGCCTTGATAATAGGGCCCCTTTCACTCTAAACTTAGCGTGAAAGGGGGCGTGCAGTGGGTGTTGCGGTGGGCGTTCCACCTCAACACCCATTGAAGTCGACGCTGCCTCCTATTATCAAGTTTAGCGATAATAGGTGGCAGCGCCGAACTTAAGACCAGAAAAATCTCCTGGTCTTAAGGTGGCGAAATGAGGAGAAATGCTTTATTTCTCCTTGTTAATGCTTTTTCCATGTGTGCTGCCTTGTGCAGCACACATGGAAAAAGCATAATGCCATGGTTTGTTCATGTTCAGGAAGGTGTCCCTTCCTGTACATGAACAAACTGTTTTTCAAAATGCCATTTTGTAACTTCCATGAGTGCTGCACGAAGCACAAAGCCACCTATATCCCTGCTCGCAGAAACCCTTGCACTCTGGTGCAAGGGTGCCTGCGCTAAGTTGTGTAACTTAGTGCCATCACAGGTGGAAACGCCAGGCTGCACCACATCCTTGTCAATATGGTGCAGCCTGGAGTTTCCGAAGTGGAGAAGAGAGGCGTTAAGCCAAGACGGTTAACTCCTCTCTCTGCTACTTCCTTGGTAATATGCCCCAAAGTGTTCAGCCCTAACAAGGGTTCACAACTACTATTTAAGTAGGACATGACCCCCCCCCCCCTCCAATCTGGACATTTTGGAATAAGCAGGACCAGCGACTTGATCACATACCATTTCTGGTATTCATGAATAAGACCAAAACGTACAACAGTGTTCAGTCTCTGCTGAAATTCAATACACCTAGAGAAGCCAGTGGTGTTCTTGAACAACTCAACCACAAGGAGATGATGGACGGAGCGCTGAAGCTTTTCAGACACTCACCCCCAGTAACAGACCTTGGTTGAATCCATCATCGTTCTTTAGCTCACTTCGTCGCCCCAGTTCAGACCCAGCCATATGCAAATCAGTCATGACCTTGTTCCTCATGGGAACAGTCCAGCCCAAACTGCAAAGCCAGGTCACCCCTGGACCGGAAACAAGCATCCTTGGACCAGTTTTGGGGTAACACCCTTCATTAGCCAGGCTAGCTTGAATCCAGTGGCAAAGTGAGCAAGGGACCCACATCTGGGCATACGCTGCTAACTTAGGACGAACAAAGCAAACCCAAGTAGATGATGGACGGAGCGCTGAAACTTTTCAGGCACTCATCCCTCATGGGAACAGTCAAGCCTGAACTGCCAGCCAGGTCTTCCCTGGACTAGAAATAAGCATCCTGGGATCAGATTAAGGGTAACGCGCCTCATCAGCCAGGCTAGCTTGAATCCAGTAGCAAAGTGAGCAAGGACCCCATGTCTGGGCATACCTTGCCAACTTAGGGCGACAAAGCACACATAAGGACCTGAACGACTGCCTACATCACAACAGCCATGGTCACAAATACTCATGGATTTCATCCCAAACTTGCCATCATCCAGCGGTAGACTAGCTCACAAACAGTGTCTCTTAAAAAAAATCTACAGCTCCCATCTTTGCAGCAATCTTTCCATCGGAAGTTGTACACCTCCATGGGTTGGCATCAATCTTCAACACAGACTTGGAATCTCTTTATAGCCGATTTTGTAGAGCCTTGTTATAAAAGTTTATGAGCTCTGCACGACTGCTATGCCACAGAGAGATGGACAAAAAAGAGATTCATACTTTGTAACAATATTTGCACTGCATACTTATGAATCATTCAGATCAGTGGGCTCAGTGGATTCCTATAGCAGAGTTCACATACAACAATACGTGCCCTATATATTTAGGATATCTAGCTGTTTATTGTTTGTCAGGGTACTCCCTCACATTTTGGCCTACAGCATATTTGTCCTCTACAGTTTCCTTTTTACAAAGTCTCCTCCAAGATGTCAATACAAAAAAGAAGTCTTCCATTCTGCATTTAAGACTTAGTAAAGCCAGATATGAGGCATTTCTATTAGTTTCTATTCTACAGTACACTCATATAGTGCATGTCTACCCATAGGCATCCAGTGATGTCAGTGCAGCAAAACCGAATTGAAGAGGGTTAGACCAATCAGGTCTGGAAGAGCCAAGTCTTTAGAAGTTTTCTGAATGAAAGTTCCATTTTGGCTAATCTGAGGGCGAGTGAGAGGCCATTCCATAGTTTTGCTGCATTGTAGGCGAAAGAGTATACTCCAGTTCTTACCAATCTAAATCTAGGAGCTATGGCTAGATGGGTCATAGAAGAACACAAGGTTCTCCTGGGGAAATAGGGGGCTACTAAAAATCAGGAGATCATAGGCCCTTTATCAAAGAGCGCCTTGCAGGGAATACAGAATAATGTAAAAAGTATCCTCTCTGCCACTGTAATCCACTGGAGGGAGGCTAAATCAGCAAATGACTGAGAGGTTTATCGCTTGGGTGTTAAAGTTCAGAGAATTGCCCAGCCACATTCTGAGGCTTTTTATTGCAGTTCTTAGAGTAGGGAAGGGGCCTAAACAGCTTGGCCAGTTCAGATTACATGAAGGCGCTGGTTTATTACCTAGCATCATATGCTCTGTTTTTCCTCCATTTAGCCTAAGGCAGGAGCTGTTCATCTGACCTGCATTTTTCTCAAGGCAGGGGTCTAGTGCAAAGGAAGGGGAGTTGTTTATATCAGCGAAGGAAAAATAATGTAGTGTCATCCGTGTAAGACACTATAGATATCCCAAAAGGTTGGACAATCTTAGCAAGTGGCCTCATATATAGTAAATAGAGTAGGGCTCAGGGACAAGCCCTGAGGTACTACACATCCTAATGAGAACATAGCTGACATACATCCTCCTTCAAAGACCTGTAAGGACCTATATTCAAGGAAGGACTTCAGCCAAGAAAAGGCTTGTTCTGAGATACCAACCTTGCCCAATCTCTCTGCAAAAATGTTGTGGTCCATCGTATCAAATGCAGAACTAAGATTTAGTAGGATGATGGTTGCTGAACCTCCTTGATCAAGCTGTTTTTGGCTTCTTCTACCACAGTCAGAAGGGATGTCTCTGTACTGAGAAAGAGTCGAAACACAGTCTGTGTAGGGCGCACAATTTCATGGTTTTCTAAATATTCTGAAAGAGTGAGATTGACATGTTTCTCTAGGGTTTTACTTAAGGGAGCAGCGAGATTGGTCAATAATTGCCCAGGTCAGGGGGGTCCAAATCCAAATAAGGTTTCTTTAAGAATGCTTTACCCATAGCATGTTTCCATGGTACCGGGAGCGTTCCCATAGCCGATGATAAGTTAACCATATCCAATAAAGTAGGGAGTATCTGGTCTGCTACTTTCGCTAGGATACGTAGAGGGACTGATTCTCTAGGAGAACCAGATTTGACTTTACTCATTATATCTCTAAGACTATCAAGATTAGGAGGGGGTAATGGTTTGTGCCCAATGTAGCTTCCTTGTGACTCAGTTGCTAAAATCTGAGGATGGTTGGAAATCCTTATAGATATATCGAGATGTGGAGGGCTCAGGAGGAGCACCCAAAGAGGCAGGTTCTGAAAGAGTTTTAACTATGCAAAACATCTTGCACAAGGAATGTGCAGCACTGTAAATTCTTTCCACAAAGTAGAAGGTTTGGGCTTTTCTCATTTGAGCCTGATAAACTCTGATAGTTTCTTGATATTTTGGTTTGCCTATTTCTCTCCTCCTCCATGCCTTTTTGGCTGTTTAGCATTCTTGTTTGAGTTCACGAATGGTAAGGGTATACCAGGATGAGATATTTTTTACTTTTCTGGTATATGTTCTTTGAGGTATAACTTGGTCCACAGTGGATGTGATCTACTGTGAAGTTTGGCTGCAGTAGGATCAAGGCCTAAGAGAGGTCTGGATCATTGAGAGCCTGTTTCCAAACTTCAATAGGTAGTTTCCAGGTAGCTCGTATACAGGCAAGACAAGTGGGGAGTGACAAGAATTAGAGGAATCATAAAATGACCTGACCAGATTATCGGTAAGGACTCTTGGACCTTTAAACAATTATCATTAGAGAAGACAGGGTCAAGTAAGTGGCCTTTCTCAGGAGTAGGTCCTTTGAGAAAGATAAATGGCCAAAAGAATTCTGCACAAGATCGGCAGCTTGAGTTCCAAATGAATTCTCCAAAAGAAGGTTGAAGTCTCCCATATGGGAGAAATATGTTTTAGTGCTAGCCAGAGTAGCTATTGCTTCATAGGGCGAATGGAGAAACTTGCTACATGGACCTGCACAACAGAACTCCTGAGAAGGTGATGGCGGGGGCGAGCGAAGTGGAGAACAACAAGCTTTTGCTAAAGGGGATTTCTAAAGGTTTGATAGAGCATCTGCATTCTTCTTTGACTATTATTGCAATCCCTCCACCTATCCTATTGGCTCAATATAAGTGGTGGATATAATAGCCAGGGGGTAAGGCTTGAAATAGATCAGGCCCGGATTCAGCATGAAGCCAGGTTTCAGTAAAAAAACAAAAAATGCCTGGTTTATTGTCCTGTAAAAAGGTGAAGAGTTGTATCTTATGGCAAGGCAGCAATCTACAGTTAATTAAGTACATGTGCCACCTAATTAGCTCTGTAGTGTAGGGATTAGTGTCACTGGGCCCGATTCACAGAACTAATTTAAGACAAAATCCTAAACTTACTACCATTTTGGTATTCACAGAAGTTAAGAGTCCTAACTTTAGGACTCTTAAATGCCTTCTGTGAATACAGAAAGTCTTAAAGTTAGGATTTTTCTCAATTTAGTAGTACTAAAGTTAGGACCCCTAACTTTAGGACTCCTAAATGCCTTCTGTGAATACCGAAAGTCTTAAAATTAGGATTTTTCTCAATTTAGTAGTAGTAAAGTTAGGACTCCTAACTGTTGGACTTCTAAATGCCTTCTGTCAATACCGAAAGTCTTAAAATGGGTTTTTTTCTCAGTCCTAACTTTACTACTACTAAATTGAGAAAAATCCTAACTTTAAGACTTTTGGTATTCACAGAAGGCATTTAAGAGTCCTAAAGTTAGGACTCCTAACTTCTGTGAATACCGAAATGAGTAAGTGCATTCTGTGAATACCAAAATGAGTAAGTGCCTTGTGTGAATACCAAAATGATAGTAAGTTTAGGATTTTGTCTTAAGTTAGTTCTGTGAATCGGGCCCACTATCCCTGGGAGTGGCAAGGAGAAATGTCAACAGATTGTTTCATCCTTAAGCAGATTTATAGAGTTAAAACATCTCGCCTTGAGGGGCTTCTGTAGGGTTATGAGTTGCAGAAATAAGTAAGTTATATTACTTACTGAAGATGAGCCAGGATTTCAGGACCCTGGACCCAGTCGGACATGGACAGGAACAGATAGGTTTGCCAGGGGAGTGCACGCTACGCATCAGCACACCTAATATCATTTTATACATTTTCTCCTCAAATGCTGGAGCGCTAACCTCTATCACATATCCCAGCTAGAGTGCACAATGTGGAAAAAGGATAAAAGCACTGCTTAAAATGATTTTAAAGCAATTTAAAAAAAAAGATAAAGATGTAGCAGCAACAATTCCCTGCTCGCCCGTGTGCTAAATTCGGTAGTGCAATACACTAACATTTGCACATTGTTATCCCATCTGTAGCCCAAATGTCATCACAGACTAGGTATGGCCTTCCACAGATTATCTTTCCATTCCTGGAACTCATCTCAAGTTTCCCCATAAATAAGTAAGTCCCTTTTCAGCAATAAAACTATTGAGGTCAGCTGCACTTAAGTTAAACCTTCCTGACCATTTCTGACCATTGGTAAATAAGCCCTATTTTCAATGTTGCTCGTAGTAAAGCCATTATTCAGAATCAAAAGGAGGGAGGAGGAATGTAGTGTCCGGTTAATTCCCCTTGTCAGACCGCAAAATCAAATAAACAGGACACTTGTAACTACGTTACACAAGGTTTGTAACAGACAACCCTCATAAACGCTATGTTGTTGATCGTTGCGGTTTATGTTGTTCATCCGCCCCACATAGTCGTTGTGGCATTTATCATCGTGTTGTCTGAATGTGCTGTATGCCAGCCTCAAACCTGAGGCAACCTCTGGAGTCGCGTAGTAGTGTCCAGAGATGCACTAATACCCCCGTTGGTGAAGGTGAAGGTAAAACACCCATCTACATCCTTAAAAATCTTTTAATTGGTACAGGATGTGATTGGTGATAAAAGAAATGGATATGCACTGTGAACAGGTTACTGGTTCATTGCATATTACTTGGTCAACATGTTTCTGCTCCCTATGCCCAGCCGGGTCTATGGAGCATTCGTCAGGACAAGACAATTACATAGAACACAAAATACAATGTTAAAAATTACTCACACAACTTGTGCAGTATTGACTGAGTAGTCAAAGTTTTGATAAGGTGGTTTTACCTGGAGCATAGGAGACAAAAATTCAAGCTGCTATTTTTACAGTATTCAACATTGGGGGCAAGAAACTAGCTAATTTTTGCTAGTAGTAAGACAAAACTAACTTTTGTGTCATTGTTACTGTCTATCTCGGGCACTTATGGAAAGGAGGGGAGTGGCGAGTCTTATTGGAGAAATAGCGTGAGGAGAGCACATCTTAAAACAATATGATTATTTTGTGAAGCATGCACAATAAAAGTATGGTATATAACGAGTTAGTAACGTAATGTTTTTTAGGAGTATCAACTTCTAGGTATTAGGATTGCATAATTTATTCAGAGAGTGGACGCGGTCTTAGGTGTACATGCAAACATTGTTTTATACTTTGTCTTTTTTACCTTATGATTGCAGGTTACTTTCCTCGTCAGGGGAAATTGGACCAAAGGTCCCAGGCTGCAAGCGGAGGAAAGGTAGATGTATGATATTTTCGTTCATGGCGTTGAAACGCCGCGCTTACCTTTCGTTGTATGCTATGACTCACCCGCATTGGAAGCGACTTCCACGTGCAGTGCTGGCTCTGCCCCTGGACGCGGAGTCGTCATAGGTGTGCGACTTTGAATGTTCCTCGGGCGGGCATTTTTTGATTTTGCGTGTTTTTTTGATTGTGCCGCAGTAAAGCCATGTCATCATCTTCTTCATCTTAGCCACAGCATTAGGTGATGGAACCAGGGAGTTTGAAGTGAAGGATATCTTGGACTCTAGGTAGAGTATGGGAGAGTTGAGGTATTGGATTGCATGGAAGGGACATGGTGTGTTAGAATCTCCTGTAGGTGATACTCATTTGACCTCTGCTTTTCATACTTCTAAGCCTAAACCCATGATTTAAGGGGGTCTTTTGAGTGGGGCACTGTCAACATGTAGCGCAGAAAAGAACCCATAGGCATTGGGATTGGAGAAGGTGGAGGACATGGTAGCTCAATCAATCAATCATGGACATTTGTATAGCGCCCTACTCACCCAGGAGGGTCTCAAGGTGCTTGGGGGGAGGGGTCCGCTACTGCTCGAAGAGCCAGGTTTTGAGGAGCTTCCTGAAGGAGCAATGATCCTGGGTCAGCCGGAGGTGGATCTAGAGGGAGTTCCATGTCTTGGCTGTAGGAGAAGGATCTTCCTACGGCGGTGGCTCTGTGGATGCGTGGTACGGCGGCGAGGGCGAGGCAGGTTGATCGTAGATGGCGGGTGGGCGTGTAGAAAGTCAGGCGGTTGTTGAGGTACTTGGGGCCCTGGTCGTGGAGGGCCTTGTGTGCGTGGGTGAGGAGCCTGAACGTGATCCTTTTGCTGACGGGGAGCCAGTGCAGGTCTCTCAGGTGGCCTGAGATGTGGCTGTGTCGGGGTATGTCCAGGATGAGACGTGCGGAGGCGTTCTTGATGCGATGGAGTCGTTTCTGAAGTTTGTCTTTGGTTCCAGCGTAGAGGGTGTTTCCGTAGTCCAGTCGGCTGGTGACGAGTGCCTGGGTGATCGTCTTCCTGGTTTTGGTGGGGATCCATCTGAAGATCTTACGGAGCATGCGCAGGGTGTTGAAGCAAGATGACGAGACGGCATTGACTTGTCTGGTCATCAGGAGGGAGGAGTCCAAGATGAAACCCCAGTTGCGTGCGTGGTCCGTTGGTTTGGGAGTGGTGCCCAGGGCAGGGGGCTACCAGGAGTGGTCCCAGGCGGAGGGTGATGATCCCAGGATGAGTATTTCCGTCTTGTCTGAGTTCAGTTTCAGGCGGCTGTTCTTCATCCATTCGGCAACGTCTTTCATCCCTTCGTGTAGGCTGGTTTTGGCGGTGGCGGGGTCATTGGTGAGGGAGAGGATTAGCTGGGTGTCGTCGGCGTAGAAGATGATGTTGAGGTTGTGTTTGCGTGCGATGGCTGCGAGATGGCTCATGTAGACATTGAAAAGGGTTGGGCTGAGTGATGATCCTTGTGGTACGCCGCAGATGACTTCGGTGGCCTCGGATCTGAACGGGGGGAGGCGGACTCTCTGGCTTCTTCCGGCGAGGAACGAGATGATCCACTCCAGTGCCTTCTCTTGGATTCCGATGTTGCTGAGGCGCTGTACTAGGGTGCGGTGGCAGACAGTGTCGAATGCTGCGGAGAGGTCCAGGAGGATGAGGGCCGCTGTTTCCCCATTGTCGAGCAGGGATCTGATGTCGTCAGTGGCTACGATGAGGGCGGTCTCGGTGCTGTGGTTGGCTCGGAAACTGGACTGCGAGGGGTCGAGGGATCTGTTCGTCTCGAGGAAGGCGGCGAGCTGTCTGTTGACGGTCTTCTCGATGACTTTGGCAGGAAAAGGGAGAAGCGAGATGGGGGGGTAGTTCTGAGGTCGTTGGGGTCCGCTGTTGGTTTCTTCAGGAGGGCGCTGAGTTTGACGTGCTTCCAGCTCTCCGGGAAGGTGGCAGTGTTGAAGGAGGTGTTGTTGATGTCCCAGAGATGGGGTGCGATGATGGAGTCAGCCTTGTTGAAGACGTGGTGGGGACAGGGGTCGGTTGGCGATCCGGAGTGGATGGTGTTTATCATGCGGGTGGTGTCTTCGGTGCTGACCGGGGTCCAGGCGCAGAGGGTGGTGGTGGGGGGCGTTGGTTCGGTGGTTTGGTGCGTGGTTGGTGCGCCGAAGCTGTTGTGTATATCGGCGATCTTGCGGTGGAAGAACAAGGCGAGTGAGTCGCAGAGGTCTTGCGAGGGAGTGATGTCGTTGTTTCCGGCGCTGGGGTTGGAGAACTCTTTGACGAGGCTGAAGAGTTCCTTGCTGTTGTGGGCGTTGTTGTCCAGTCGTTCTTTGAATGCTGTCTTCTTGGTAGTGCGGATCAGCTGGTGGTGTTTGCGGGTGGCGTGCTTGAGGGCCGACATGTTGTCTGTGGTCTGGTCGTGGCGCCAGGCTTTCTCGAGGGTGCGGCAGTTCTTCTTGGAGATCTTGAGTTCGTCGGTGAACCAGTGGGCTTTTCTTGCTGCCGGGTCTGCTGGGAGGGTTCTTCAGTGGTGCGAGGTCATCTGCGCAGTTGGTGAGCCACTATGTGAGGTTGCTGGCTGCTTCATTGGGGTACGTTGTGCTGGCGGTAGGGTTCTGGCGGAGGGAGGTGGTGAGTTGCTCGGCGGTGATCTTGCTCCAGCTCCTGCGAGGAATCTGTTGCGGGCGGTGGTGGGTCGTGGTTCTTCTGAAGCTGAACTGGATGCAGCTGTGGTCAGTCCAATGGAGTCTGGTGGAGTGGCTAAAGGAGATGTGCTTGCTGGAGGAGAAGACGGGGTCAAGCGTGTGGCCGGCGTAGTGGGTGGGGGTGTTCACCAGTTGCTTGAGTCCGAGGTTAGCGAGGTTGTCCTTGTTGTTCTCCAGGTGGAAGTTGAGGTCCCTTAGGAGGATGTAGTTGGCGGAGGGGAGGGCATGCGGGCTGATGAAGTCGGCGATGTCTTCGTTAAATTGGGTGCGTGGTCCCGGGGTCTGTAGATGAGGGTGCCTCTGAGGGTGGTCTTGGGGTCGGTGTGTATCTGGAAGTGGAGGTGTTCGGCGGCGGTGAGGGTGTCGTCGGAGTTGGTCGTGATGCGGATGGTGTTCCTGTGTACGATGGTGATGCCTCCTCCAGTCTGGTTGACGCGGTCCTTCCGGGTGATCTTGTATCCGTCCGGGATGGCTATGGCGATGTCAGGCGCTGAGGAGGCATTCATCCAGGTTTCTGTGAGAAAGGCGACGTCTGGAGATGTTGTGTCGAGCATGTTCCATAGTTCAACAGCGTGTCTGTGGACTGAACGGGTGTTGAGGAGGATGCACTTGAGGTGGTTGCTGCTGGTGCTCGGCTTGTTGGGTGCGGCGCAGGTCCGGAGGCAGGTGTATTTGCAGGCTTGGCAGGCGAAGGGTCCGTGGGTGCGTCTCGGGGTGGCTCGGTAGCAGGCAGGGGATCGACCGGCGTTGAGTGCATAGAGGGTGGCGGCGTCGTAGGTCCGTCGTGTGGTGTGGCCTCATCGGGGGCCAGGGGTCCTGGCGCTGGGCGCGGTCCAGGCGCGGACGGGCGTAGACGGGCTTACCTTTGGCGCGCCTTCGGCGCAGAATCGGCGCGCCCGCTGCGTGTTCTCGCTGTGCGTACGCGTGTACTCCGCCATAAATGGTGAAGTGGGAGGGAGGAGCAGCTGGGGGGCGGCGAATGGGAAGGGAAACAGAAGAAAAATTGGCGGGGATCAGGGGAGCAGCGGTAGGGAGCGGGGAGAAGGGCGGGAAACGCGGCAGGGGCAGGACACAGTAACGGCGCAAACAAGGAGAAAAAACAAGCACAAAAACAAAATACAGAGGCAGGAAACAAAATACAGAGGCAGAGACCAAAATACAGAGGCAGAATAAAAAATACAGAGGCCCAGGAACTCAGCTGCAGGGCAGTGGCGAAACTCGGCAGAAGCGGGGGAAGCCTGGGCTCACTCACGGGGAGTGTGCGCGGTGTGTGGAGCGACCGGCCCAGAACAGGGTCAAGGGTCACTGCTCACCACCGCGTGCACTCCGCCATAAATGGCTGAGTTGGAGGGAGGAGCAGCTGGGAGGCGGGAGCGGGGCGGCAAATGGGAAGGGAAACAGAAGAAAAAGGGGCGGGCCGCAGGGGAGCAGCAGCGGGGAGCGGGGAGAAGGGCGGGAAACGCAGCAGGGGCAGGACACAGTAACGGCACAAACAAGGAGAAAAAACAAGCACAGAAACAAAATACAGAGGGAAACAAAATACAGAGGCAGAGACCAAAATACAGAGGCAGAATAAAAAATACAGAGGCCCAGGAACTCAGCTGCAGGGCAGCGGTAAAACTCGGCAGAAGCGGGGGAAGCCTGGGCTCACTCACGGGGAGTGTGCGCGGTGCGTGGAGCGACCAGCCCAGAACAGGGGCAAGGGTCACTGCTCACCACCGCGTGCCCTCCGCCATAAATGGCCAAGTGGGAGGGAGGAGCAGCTGGGAGGCGGAAGCGGGGCGGCGAATGGGAAGGGAAACAGAAGAAAAAGGGGTGGGCCACAGGGGAGCAGCGGCGGGGAGCGGGGAGAAGGGCGGGAAACGCGGCAGGGGCAGGACACAGTAACGGCGCAAACAAGTAGAAAAAACACGCACAGAAACAAAATACAGAGGCAGGAAACAAAATACATAGGCAGAGACCAAAATACAGAGGCAGAATAAAAAATACAGAGGCCCAAGAACTCAGCTGCAGGGCAGCGGCGAAATTCGGCAGAAGCGGGGAAAGCCTGGGCTCGCTCATGGGGAGTGTGCGCGGTGCGTGGAGCGACCGGCCCAGAACAGGGTCAAGGGTCACTGCTCACCACCGCGTGCAGTCCGCCATAAATGGCCAAGTGGGAGGGAGGAGCAGCTGGGAGGCGGGTACGGGGCGGCGAATGGGAAGGGAAACAGAAGAAAAAGGGGCGGGCCGCAGGGGAGCAGCGGCGGGGAGAAGGGCTGGAAACGCGGCAGGGGCAGGACACATTAACGGCGCAAACAAGGAGAAAAAACAAGCACAGTTGCTCAAGACAACAAAGCTGAGTTGTCTTGAGAAGGCACACATGCATCAAAAGGGAAAATGCCTCCAGGACTAGACAGGTAGTTTTGTATACACCAGCCAAACAAAAACCGGGCGAGCAAACAGCTCTTCCAGGTCAATATGGACAGTTACTTTAGCCACCTACCACATGTGTGAGCAAGCTGTCAAGCAACAGCGAGAGTTAAACTCCTTCACTTATGCTTTACTTTTTACCCAACTTACTTGACCATTCACTTTTGTTGTTTCCTCCCTACATGTTTATTTCTTGTATCCCCCTACTCAGGGCCTTCCGTCTTATGGTACTGCTGTGATATTTAATTTTGTTTCAACTCTTGAACGGGATTCTAGGTACATGTGGGGGCTAGTTACAATCCTCCAGAATGATGCACCGTATAAGTCATACCTTAGCCTTGTGTAAGATAACTGAACATTCCTATTGTGTTTTCCCACAGAATGTACTTTCTCTCCTAAAGTGGGACTTTGGGACATTGTTGAGGTTTGACTAATTCTAAAGATACCAAAGCCACAAGACCGGATTTTCCACCAACCAACCACTTTATATCTCCTTCACTTCATTTTCCTCTTACAAAGGTATCCAGGAGTTGGACTGGCCCATGTGGGCAGGAAGCTAATAGGGCTTTGGAAGGGGGCGGCCGACCAGCGGGAGGCCTGGCCCTCCCGGGGGATTTTGGCCCGGGGGGGGGGGGAGGGAGGGGCAGCCAGCACCTCAGTTGGGCTGGTCTTGGGCTATTTTTGGGCTAGTGGCATATTTAGCCAGACATTTTGGGAAACTACCCACCATTTTGGTGGTAGTGACCCAGCAGCCGGCTGTAGGTGTCCTGGGGATTGATATGTTTCCTGCCCGCCCGCCCTTTGTTTCTTTTAATTGGGGGGTGGTTACTGGGTTGTAGGATTGTGTGGGATGGGGGTTTTTATGAGGTGGCCTTGTTGGGAGCAGGTGCATCGGGGGGTTCTATTGCATGGGGCTTTCGTTGCTTGAACAGGTGCTGGTGTGTTTTCTTTCTGTAGTCCTTTGTGTTGCCGGTTTTTCCTAAAAGTGCAGGTTGGAGTTATGAGGTCTGGGTTTACAGTTGGGTAGATATAAGAAGTTATATAGTTAGGTAGGTAGGAAAGTTGGAAATTGCAAGTTGGTGTTTATAATTGTTGCAGGGGGGTCCAATTTTAGGGGTGGGGGAGCGGGGTATGTTAGGAAGTATATATATAGTGAGGCTTAGTTTTGTTTCGGCACAGGCCAGGGGTATGTATTTGTAAGGTGCACCTGTTTCCAATAAAGCGGCCTTTTGCACACCAACACGCTGGTCTGTGGTATGTCTACCCCTCCCCACCCCAGTATGGGCCCAAATTAGTTTCAACACATGTTCAACATTGTTTATGTTCAGGTTGAGACAAAAGTACATAGATTTAGCTACACAGTGAAATTGCTTAGGGATACTTTCACTATTACAGCAGGAGCAACCCATGTAGATAAGAGCGGTGGGGCGGGGTGGAAGGGGCTTAACAAACAATGACGAGGGACAATTGTATATTTATTTAATTTTCCCACCTAGTTATTTGTTGGGTACCCCCTCCCCGACCCTCCCCCACGTGCCTACCTGCACGGGCAGCTCTTGTATTACAGTTAAGCATGGCGCCTGCAGTTGCAAGTTACATAATGTATATTTTTGTCTTGGAAGTATTCACTACATCCTGCAGACATCCTTAATCTCCGGAATTGACAAGCCAGAGTGGTGGAGTCCTGTGTTGCCTCTGTTTTCTCTCTTATCCTATTCATTTTTCCAGCGTCTCCTCTTGGCACATTCCACAATATGTTGTCCCCAGCGAGGGTGGTGAGAGACAGAAAAGTGCATCACTCCCGTTGGATTCCCAACACAAAGTTTAGTGCAGCCTAACAATTATTTCTAATACCAATGGATAACACATCTGAATTGTATGCTTCTGGTTTGCTTTGTTGTATATAATGTTAACTGCCCTAAATTTCGTATATGTAATTTTAGAAAAACAAGGTCATTCAGTGTGTGATTCATGCATGCCATAAACCAGTGGAGGTTTCCCTCTGCCAAACATGCTGCTACCCTGTCTCCTTCAGAGACAAGGGAACTACCATATTTCTGGCAATGCAGCCCCAACGGGTTCTACTTTGCCCTTCCACCACAGGGCTTCAGGCATGTCAATGTCAGAAGAGCTGTCCTACATAGGGTGGACTTATGGATCCAATTTTCTCCAGTCTAGGTCTTCCAAATGAGGGCTGGAAGTGCAGGGCAGAGAAAAGGGCAGAGGGCAGAGAAAAGCCAAAATATTCCCAGGAAAAAAGTTGCTTGTGTTTTTTCTGAAACAAACCACCTTCTGGAGTTTGTTTTCGAATAACAAAAATAAAGTCGAGAGGTTGGCCATGACCAATATTTGGTGCGCAGCTAACACTCCAAACACAGTAAAAGTGGTCAGAAATCTAGGTATCAAATTTGATGCACTATTATCCTTCAAACAGCAATCACAGGCAGTCGCTGGAACCTGTTTCCATATAATAAAATTTCTCAAAAAGTTTTTCTATCTACTTCCCATCTCAGCCAGACAGGCATTTTCTGTGGCCCTAATCACGTCCAGATTGGCCTAATGCAAGAGTCTGTATGCAGGGGCCAATAAGTCGGTTTTATGCAAACTACAATTGGTGCAACATGCAGCAGCATGTCTAGTGCTCAATTGGCCCAGGAGGTCATCTGCATCGGCGGCCTTGGAAGCATTACAGTGGCTCCCTATCCATAAAAGAGTTCTGTTTAAAATCCTAATCATCACTTTCTGAATATTTCACTCCTCAGGACCACACTACCTTCGACCTAGATTCACGCAAAACATTCCCTCCCGGAGTCTCAGATCATCTCATGCTAACCTGTAAAAACCATCAGCGTTTAGATATGTCTCGAAAGGAGGTAAATCACTCGTAGTGAAAGGGACCAAAGCATGAAACCAAATACCCAACCAACTCCGTCAGATCCAATCCGAAACGCTCTTCAGGAAGGCCCTTAAAACTTGGATCTTTTCATCCTCCACTGTACTCTGTAGAGCACTTATCTAACTCCTTGCTCCCTTGCAGCTACCTATTTTCCATTCAGGAATCCGCATAGTGCCATGATGCTCCTTGGAGTGATAGACTGCGCTCTACAAATGTCTGCTTACATTACATTACATGACACCCCAGTGGGCATTGCAATTTTAACAAAAGTGCTGCTGACACATTGGAAATAGTATTTTCAGCACAAATAAATACCACTTCAGTGAGAAAGGCAATCTCACTTTTTCAGCTCGAGCCTGAGCCAGATACCAACACCACCAATAAATACCACCACCAATACCACCACCACCACCACCAATAACACCACCACCACTAATACCACCACCACCAATAACGCCACCACCAACACCACCACCAATACCAATACCACCACCAATACCTGTACCACCAACACCAAAATCACCAATACCAATACCACCACCAATACCACCACCACCACCACCACCACCAATAACACCACCACCACTAATACCACCACCACCAATAACACCACCACCAACACCACCACCAATACCAATACCACCACCAATACATGTACCACCAACACCAAAATCACCAATACCAATACCACCACCAATACCATCACCACCACCACTACCACCAATACCAACCCGACCACCAATACCATGACCACCTTCAATATTACCAAAACCAATACCACCACCACTAATACCACCACCACCAATACCACCACCAAGACCACCACCACCAATACCAATATCACCGCCAATTCCACCACCACCAATACCACCAAAACCAATACCACCACCAATACCACTGCCACCACAAATACCACCAACACCAATCCCACTAATCCCACCACCACCAATACCATCCCACCAATTCAATACTACCACCACCAATACCAATACCACTGCCACAATGCCAATACCACCACCAATGCCAATTCCACCACCACCAATACAACCACCAAAAACACCACCACCACAAATACCACCACCACCACCAATACCATCGCCAAAACCACCACCACCAATACAACCACAGCCTATGCCACCAATACCACCACCAATACAATCAACACCAATACCACCATCACCAATACAAAACCACTCCAAATACCACCACCACCAATATCGTCAATACCACCACCACCAATACCACCATCAATACCAACACCAATACCACCACCTATACCACCAATACCACCATCACCAACACCACCACCAATACCACCACCACCAATACCACCACCAACACCCCCACCTATACCACCAATACCACCACCAATAAATATCACCACCACCAATACCACCAACACAAATACCACCACCACCAATACCACCAACATCACCACCATCAATTCAACCACCAATACCACAATGAATACGACTACCACCAATACCACCACCACCAATACCACCACCACCAATCCAATACCATCAGCACCAATAACAATATCACCACCAATACCACCACCACCAATACCAATACCACCACCATCACCAACACCACCACCACAAATACCACCACCAAAACCACCACCACATATACCACCACAACCAAGACCACCACTACCAATACCCCACCACCAATACCACCAATATAAACACCACCAAAACAACAACAACAAATACTTCCAATACCAACAATAACACCAATACCACAACTACCAATACCAGTACAACCACCACCAACACCACCAATACCACCACCACCACCAATACCACCAATATCACCACAACCAATACCACCAATACCAGCCACACCAATTCCACCACCATCAATACCACCACCACCACCAATACCAGCATCAATACCACCAACAAAAATACCACAAATACCACCGCCAATACTAATACCACCACCAACAATACCAATACCACCACCAGCAATAGCAATACCACCACCTCAGCACCTCTCACTCACTAGTAATTACAGGGGCACTGCACTAGCCTGCAGCTGCAGACGAGACATCACTCCCTCCTTCCATGCCTGCCATACCAACAATACCACCGCCACCAATCCAATACCACCACCACCAATACCACCACCACCAATACCAATGCCACTGCCAATACTAATACCACCACCACAAAAAATAACCGGAGCATCACCAATACCAGTACCACCAATACAATCGCCCATATCATGGCCACTAATACCACCACCCCAAAACCACCACCACCAATAAAACCACCACCCCAAATACCACCACCAACAATACCACCAATACCACTACCACCAATACCACCACCACCAATACCAATACCGCCACCACCTATACCACCAATACCAATACCACCACCACCACCAACACCACCACCACTAATACCACCAATACCACCAAAACCAATGCCATCGCCACCAATACCACCACCACCAATAGCACCACCAATCCAACCAACCACACCAATGCCACTGATACCACCACCACCACCATCAATACCACCATCACTAATACCACCACAAATACCACCAACAATACCACCACCAATACCATCACCACCAATACCACCACCAATGCCACCAAAACCAATACCACCACCACCAATACCACCACCAATACAACACCACCACCATCAATCCAACCACCACCAATGCCACTAATACCACGACCACCCCCACCAATATGACCACCACCAATACCCTACCATCAATACCACCACCAATACCTCCAATACCAACAATGCCACCAAGATCACCACCATTACCAATACCACCACCACCATAGCAGTACCACCACCACCAATACCAATAATACCACCAACTATACTGCCACCAATACCACTACCACCAATACCCCCAATGCCACCACCATCAATACCACCACCTATACCACCAATACTAGCACTAACAATACCACCCCCACCACCAATACCACTGTCACCAATACCAATACCACCCCCAAAATGCCAATACCACCGCCAATACCAGCACCACCACCACCAATATCAGCACCACCACCAATACCACCTCCACCTATACCATCACCATGACATACACCACCACCCCCAATACCGTAACCAGCAAAACCACCACCACCAAAATGACCACCACCCCATACTACCACCACCAATACCACCACCACCAATAGCACCACCACCAATAGCACCACCACCAACAACAATATCACAGCCAAGACAAATACCAACACCACAAATACCACCAATAGTACCACCACCACAACCAATACCACCACCACCACCAATATCACCAACACCAATACCACAACTAACATCACCACCACCAATACCACCACTATCATCAATACCACTTCCACCAATACCAATACAACCATAACCAATATCACCACCAATACCACCACCACAAATACAACCACAAGAAATACCACCAATACCACCAGCAATACCATCACAAATACCACCAATACGACCACCACCATCAATGCCATCACTGATACCACCACCACCAATACCACCACCGCCACAAATACCAACACCAATACCACCACCACCAATACCGCCACAAATACCACCACCACCAATACCAATACCACCACCAATACCAATATCACCACCACCAATACCAATACCCTCACCACAAATACCACCACCTCCACTTATACCACCACCACCAATATCACCACCACCATTACCACCACCACCATTTATACCACCAATACCACCACCACCTATACCACCAATACCACCACCACCAATAACACCACCACCACTAATACCACCAATACCACCATAACCAACACCACCACCACCAATACAACACCACCACCACCAATAGCACCATTGTTAGAAATGGGGGTCTCTAGTTGGCAGGGGTAGGTACCACTGTCCAATAGGGACCCTTGCTTCTAGTCAGGGTAAGGAGGAAACCCTCTGAGATAACTCCTGCTCACCCTCTAGGTAGCTTGGCACGAGCAGTCTAGGCTAACCAGAGGCAATCGGTAAAGTATTTGTACCAACACTCACAGTAACACAGTGAAAGCACCACAAACTGACTCCACAACAGTTTAGAAAAGTAAAGGTATTCAATCTAAACTACACCGGACCACAACGACAAAAATCCAACATACACAGTTCAAGAATATGGTTTCAAAAGAGTTCTTAAGGCTGCGATAAAAATAATCCACAGATGCGTGAAAAGTTCACAGTTGCGCCAGTTCTGGGTGTTCCTTGAGCACTTTGTTTTCCTGGCTTCTCCTTTCCTTTCAGAGTGAGGGGCAGGGTCGTCAGCCGCCCAGCAGGAGGTTGAGCCAGCATTGTGGAATGTAGGCACAGCCCTATTCAGGCCCAGGTGCCATCTCCTCTCACCACTCAAGTTGCAAATGCAGTCATTCAGCCTCAGGCTGACTCAGCCAGCCTCCTGGGGAATCCCCAGCCCCTGTCACTCTCAAACCAGAAAGTCAATACACAAACAGGCCAAGGCACACAGGAAGGTCAGACAAGAGAACAGCAACTTTCTAAAAGTGCTGTTCTCAAACACAGGATTCAAAAACAACCTTTCCTAAAAGATGTGCTAATAAATTCTGAGTTCAGGGATACTAGACTCTTATGTCCTATCTTGTTCCTAAGGGAAGATATGCTGGTAGCCACTGTAGCCAGCATCCCCCATCATAGCCTATGGAGCAAGATAGCCTTGCAGCAGTGAAAAACGAAAATGTCTGTAATTCGCTACTAGAGCATGTCACCTGCACAAGTACATGCTATGTCCTTTCTTACACATTGGAACAATAAAAAGAAGTTTTTCTAAAACATTGGACATTATTCCCAGTTCTTTGTAATAAGTCTGTGAGTCAGTTTTCACAGTTTGTGTATGTGGTGCACCTGTGCTTATGATTTAAACAAGTACATGCTCTACCTTTCACATACACTGCACCCTGCCCAAGGGGGTACCCTGGGCCTACCATAGGGATGACCAATGTGTACAAAAAGGGAAGGGTTAGGCCTGGTCAGTGGAGACACGGACAAGGCGGACATGGCAGTTCACAGACTGCACACAGGCACCGCAGTGGCAGGCCTGAGACACCATTTTAGGGCTACTCCTGTGGGTGGCACAATCAGTGCTGCAGGCCCACTAGTAGCATTTGTCATCACCAGCCCTGGCACGCCCAGTGCACTTTACTAGGGACTTCATGGTGATACAAATATGCCAATCTTGTATATCCAATCACAATAACATTTTACACAGACAGCATATGCACTTTAGCACTGATCAGCAGTGGTAAAGTGCGCAGTGTCCTATTGCCAACAGCCACGGGTCCGAAAAAAGAAGGGAGGAAGAAGCAAAGGTTTGAGGATGACCCTGCAAGAAGGGCCAGTTCCAACACAACCCCCTTCCAGCCTAAAGCCAGGGTAGACCAAACGATACCTTGATGGTATTCCTTGCTTAAGGTGATAGAACATGGAAACTGGCCCACACAGCAGGGCAGTCCTGTTCTACGCCGTCCTAAATACAGTTCAATCACTCTATCCATACTCTCAGGGTCCACCATGCCAATCCATGTGGAACCGTTCTCCTCACCTGTGGATACCACCTGTGCAGCACCTAATCTTAACTTGCTCACCGGTGTGTCCCAACAGACAGACAGCAAGCCACAGTGACCACCACCAGTGATCAGGTATGAGACCCAGGCCTTATGCCTCTCAGGGCCCTCAAACCTCGATGGCGTCAGCGGGTGGGGGGCAGTAGCCTCTGGTGCTTGGCACCCTTTGTCCACTCCCTCTCTTGTCAGGTCAGGTCTAACATCCTGGCACTGACCCACCAGTTCCGGACCTGTATCCAGCGGCTGGACAGGAGGCTGGGGTGAGCTTCCCCACACCAGGTCCTCCTCTTCGTTCGGGCTCTGTACCCTCCCACCTGGAGCGGTACCCCCTTCTAGAATAGCCAGGGCACCTGTGGCAGGTGTCCCGCACCATTCACCCACCAGTTCAGGATCTCCGTCCAGCAACTGGTCTCCCAACCTAGGGTTTAACCCCTCAGGTTGCACCGGGGTCAGTGGCGAGGACTCCCTCCCTCTGCACCCCCTTTCAGAGCACTGCACCCTCCCTACTGGAGGTGTACCTCTGGAAGCCAAACTGATCAGGACACCGGTTACAGATGTCCTTCCTTCCAGGTCAGGCAGATCCTGAACCTGGTCTCCCAACCCAGGGACCAATACCTGTGGTTGTGCACTTGCCTGGCACGACAGGACTTCTGGGGACTCACACAGTACCCCCTTGAGGGTGACAGACAACTCATGTGTCCTGTGACAGTCTGCCTGGCACAGGTCTCCCAACCCCTGTCCACCTGACAGCGCGGGAAGATCCCCCAGGACAGAAGTGAGGTCACCATGGTCACTCACTGCGGACTCAGCCCTTCTGACTGGTCCCTGACCCACTGGTTCTCCCACTGGGGACTCCTTCCCCCTCTCACCCCTCAGTCAGAACTTCTGCACCCTCCCAACTGGAGTGGCACTGCCAGACACCAGAACCGATGGAGGCCTGGTTACAGGCACTCCCCGGTCACCAGACACAAGGAGATCCTCCTCAAATGGCCTACTAGTACAGTCTAGGTCCCCAACCAGGTGTTCCCTTAAGGAACTCTCCAGGCCTTGAGACTGGGTTTCTGGCACCGTGAGACACACCGTCCCACACTCACTCCTTCTCCACTGAGACCGGACATGAGCCCCTACACCCCTCCCACTACACTGGGACCTAACTGGGCTACACTGAACCTCTTCCACCTCACAGACCTGGAAGACATCTAATCGACTCCTCTTGGGATCACTCCCCAATGCCTCTTCAGACCCTTTGGAATTCACCAAGAGGTCTGTCTCCAAAACAAGCTCTCTGGGGTCAGAGAACTCACACTCCACCGGGTGTTGGCATAGCTCTGGAAAACAGGGACTAAAATATGCTCTCCAACAAATGAATCACACAGCCCCCCACAGTTGTTAACCAAGCTACCCTTTGCCTCACCCTCTAGTGCCTCACACAAGTACCCCACACCACTCTCCTGAGACTGGCAAGACAGTATCTGACTGTCTCTGTCACACAACCCACACTCTTCTGGCTGGTCTTCACACACACACACACCAAGGTTTCTACCATGGGGGAATCCCTCTCCCTGTACCTCTCATCTAGAGTCAGTATAGTGTCCCTCCCACCACTAGGAATATGGTCCCCTGGTCCAGTCCCCCAATCTACTTCAGGGACACTGCACTCCACTGGAACTACATCATAAACCTGAACCCCCTGGTGTATGTCGACCCCCTCCCTCAAGTCAGGCGCCACATCTCTGGGTGTTTGTACCTTTCTCTCAGCACTGGAACCTATAATCTTGCTGCCACCATCTGAGCTGGACTCCACCTCCAACTCAGCAAAGCTCACCTCTTGAGCTACCCATGTTTCTTCTTCAGCTGAGACCCTCATTGCCTCACGGCTCTTGAGCTCCAACTCAAGCTTCCTCATTCTTACTTCATGGGCCAAGGTCAATTTCAATTCCTCCAGGGCACAGGCATTTTTGCTCTCCCCCGCCGCCCTTTCCACTTGCTTCAGCTCCATTTCAAGCCTCAACATTTCTAACTTATGATCTCTAGCCCTTTGGTTTTCCTCCAACTCCTCTGGGGAAAAACTTTCAGCTGAATGGTTGCTGCCAGCCCTTGAGGCTGCTCTGGACACAGGCAGATCCTGTGGCCTGAAACCATTCCTTTGTGCATCCTCATCCACTTCTGCATCATCTGTTTCCCAACCTCTTTGGTCTCCCACCAGGCCCTTAAGGCCTCCTGTAGCTTCTCCTTCTTGGAGCAGCGCTTCATGGGGCATCCAAAGTTGCTGCAGAACTGGCTGAATTGACCTACTTTGTAATCACTTAACACTTCAATATCAACCTCCAGTTCTGCAACATCACTTGCTGGTTTACCATTCTGAGACATGATGCTTGGATTCTTTCAGGGTTATGATCAAAAATAGAACCAAAAATAAAAAAATTAGTATGCGGTGGCGTAGTGGTCTGCACTCACTAGTGATGTACACCAATCACTGTGGGTCTAGTACAAATACAAGTTCAATATCCCACCGCTGACCAACAATGTTAGAAATGGGGATCTCTAGTAGGCAGGGGTAGGTACCACTGTCCAAATAGGGACCCTTGCTTCTAGTCAGGGTAAGCAGGAAACCCTCTGAGATAACCCCTGCTCACCCTCTAGGTAGCTTGGCACGAGCAGTCTAGGCTAACCAGAGGCAATGTGTAAAGTATTTGTACCAACACTCACAGTAACACAGTGAAAACACCACAAACTGACTCCACAACAGTTTAGACAAGTAAAGGTATTCAATCTAAACTACACAAGACCAAAACGACAAAAATCCAACATACACAGTTCAAGAATATGGTTTCAAAAGAGTTCTTAAGGTTGCGATAAAAATAATCCACAGAGGCGTGAAAAGTTCACAGTTGCGTCACGTTTAGCCAACAGTACCATTAGTTGCGACAAAGTTCCAAAAGCAGAAGCTGGTGCGGTGGAAAACAAGTGATGCGTTGCTCCTGAGACCTTGGGGCGGCGATGCGACAATCCCGCTGCAGCAGCGGGCGTGTTGCGACGAATCCGATCTGTATAGGGAGGAAGGCCACTTGTATGGATTCCGGTGCGTAGGTTCCGTAGGAAGTTTGTTCTCGCAAAGGCACGATGCAACGATCTCGTAGGGGCTGCGGCGATCTCTCGGGCTACGATGCGCGATCCAGCGGCGATCTCTCTCTCGCAGCTCCTCAATGCGATGGCTCTGCGACGATACTCACAGCAATGGTAGTCTTCCCGCACGGGTCTGGTGCGTCCCGCAAACGAAGGATGCGACGGCTCTGGCAGCGGCAACAGGCGCTGCGACGATCTCGGGGTCTTCGTAGCGGCAGGAATTTCCTCGCACTGTCGGGGATGCGCTCCGCAGCGAGCGATGCAACAACGTTTCTGTAGCAAAGTCTTCAAATCTTGGTTTCCAGCTTCCCAGCACAGGTAAAACTTCCAGAGGCACCACACATGGGCCACGCACTCCAGGAAGGACAGAACTCTCAAAGTAGAGCTCAGGGGAAGCTGGGGGTGAAGTCCTTTTATTCCTGGGACTTCAAAACAGGGAGCCAGCTCTTCTCAGGCCCTTGGAGATTCCTTCAAGCAAGGGGACACAGCACAAAGCAAAGTCCTTCCCCTCTCCTTGGCAGCAAAGCAACAGCAGGGCAATCCAGCAGAGCAACAGCTGGACAATCTTCCTTCTTCAGTTTCAGCTTTCTCCTTGGCAGAGGTTCCTTCTTGATTCCAGGATGATCTAATTTTCTGTTGTCAGGGGCCCTGCACTTATACCCCTAAAAGTCTTTGTTCTCTTTGTGCAAGTGGGCCCTGAGCCCGGTCTGAACCAGTTCTGGGTGTTCCTTGAGCACTTTGTTTTCCTGGCTTCTCCTTTCCTTTCAGAGTGAGGGGCAGGGTCGTCAGCCGCCCAGCAGGAGGTGGAGCCAGCATTGTGGAAGGTGGGCACACCCCTATTCAGGCCCAGGTGCTATCTCCTCCCACCACTCAAGTTGCAAATGCAGTCATTCAGCCTAGGGCTGACTCAGTCAGCCTCCTGGGGAATCCCCAGACCCTGTCACTCTCAAACCACACAGTCAATACACAAACAGGCCAAGGCACACAGGAAGGTCAGACAAGAGAACAGCAACTTTCTAAAAGTGCTGTTCTAAAACACAGGATTCAAAAACAACCTTTCCTAAAAGATGTGTTATTAAATTCTGAGTTCAGGGATACTAGACTCTTATGTCCTATCTTGTTCCTATGGGAAGATATGCTGGTAGCCACTGTAGCCAGCATCCCCCATCATAGCCTATGGAGCAAGATAGCCTTGCAGCAGTGAAAAACGAAAATGGCTGTAATTCACTACTAGAGCATGTTACCTGCACAAGTACATGCTCTACCTTTCACATACACTCCACCCTGCCCAAGGGGGTACCCTTGGCCTTCCATAGGGGTGACCAATAAGCACAAAAAGGGAAGGGTTAGGCCTGGTCAGTGGGGACACGAACCAGGCGGACATGGCAGTTCACAGACTGCACAGAGGCACCGCGGTGGCAGGCCTGAGACACCATTTTAGAGCTACTCCTTTGGGTTGCACAATCAGTGCTGCAGGCCCACTAGTAGCATTTGTCATCACCAGCCCTGGCACGCCCAGTGCACTTTACTAGGGACTTCATGGTGATACAAATATACCAATCTTGTATATCCAATCACAATAACATTTTACACAGAGAGCATATGCACTTTAGCACTGATCAGCAGTGGTAAAGTGCGAAGAGTCCTATTACCAACAACCACGGGTCAGAAAAAATAAGGGAGGAAGAAGCAAAAAGTTTGAGGATGACCCTGCAAGAAGGGCCAGTTCCAACAACCACCAATACAACCACCACCAATGTCACTAATACCATCACCACCATCAATACCACCACCACTAATACCACCACAAATTCCACCACCAATACCACCACTAATACCACCAAAACCAATACCACCACCACCAATACAACACCACCACCATCAATCCAACCACCACCAATGCCACTAATACCACCACCCCCCACCAATATGACCAACATCAATACCCTACCACCAATACCCCCACCAATACCTCCAATACCAACAATACCACCAATACCAACAAGATCACCACCACCACCAATACCAATAATACCAGCACCTATACTGCAACCAATACCACTACAACCAATGCCCCCAATGCCACCACCATCAATACCACCACCTATACCACCAATACCACCACCACCACCACCACCACCAATAACACCACCAATACCACCGTCACAATACCAATACCACCCCCAAAAATGCCAGTACCACCGCCAATACCAGCACCACCACCAATACCAGCACCACCACCAATACCACCTCCACCTATACCATCACCATGACATACACCACCAATACCATAACCACCAAAACCACCACAACCAAAATGACCACCACCCCAATACCACCACCACCAATACCACCACCCCCAATACCACCACCACCACCAATAGCAATATCACAGCCAATACCAACACCACAAATACCACCACTAATACCACCACCACCAATAATACTACCACCACTAACATCACCACCACCAATACCACCACCACAACTATCACCAATACCACTTCTACCATTACTAATACAACCACAAGCAATACCACCACCACCAATACCACCACAAGCAATACCACCAATACCACCACCAATACTACCACCAGCAACACCATCACCAATACCGCCACCACCAATACCACCAACACTACAAATACCAACACCAATACCACCACCACTACCAATACCACCACCACCAATACCAATATCACCACCACCAATACCAATACCACCACCACCGATACCAATATCACCACCACCAATACCACCACCACCAATACATGCGCCACCACCAATATCACCAATACAGCCACCACCACCTCCAATACCACTACCGATACATCCAATACCAACAATAACACCAAAACCACCACCAATACCACCACCACAAATACCACCAATATTACCACCATCAATACAACAAATATCAGCCACACCAATATCACTGCCATCAATACCACCACCACCACACCACCAGTACCACCACCATCAATACCACCACCAATACGCCCACCACAAATACCTCCGCCAATACCATACTATCACCACCAATACCACCAATACCAATACCACCATTAACACCACCAATACCACCACCAATATCATCACCAATATCACCACCACCACCAACCAATACCAGCACCACCAATAGCACCGCCAATACCAATACTACCACCACCACCAATACCACCAGCATCACCAATACCACCACCACCACCAATACCACCACCACCACCAATACCATAAGCACCAATACCACCACACCAAAACCACTACTACCAATACCATCATCACCCAAAATACTGTTGTAATTTAACAGCGATTAGATTGAGTATTAGCGAAAGACATCTTAGTTCTAGCCGTTATCTTGACATTTAACGGACTCCATTTTTCATTAAGGCAGCCATTTTGACTGTTAGATGCTACCTCGTGCCGACCATGTGCTATGTCCTATCTTCCTGTTCATGGCACTTGAATCTGCCCAGCAACAGGCTATTATTAGCGTCCCCTTGCTTTGCCGCTGACCGTTAGGGTTCACATCTGGTAGTGATTAGCTCTACATTGGAATGTGTTCGTCAAACCCCCAAGACTGTTAGCTTCTCCCACTGATCGATTTTGCCTCTCGATATTACCTTATATGTACATAAAATGTGCTCTTGTGCTTTGTACCGCCTTCTTTTGAGCCCCTGTGTGGGTATAAATAAACCATGCGTTCTTAGCTCGTGGTGCTACTTCTTGCAATGCCGAAGGGTACTGTTTGAACCGTAGCACCACCTCATGAGGTGTAATAAATGTTACGTTTTCCATTTCCAGTTTCTGTGCTAACTTCTTTCTATTTGGTCTGAGGACTTCGTGCAGAGAAGGCCTGCACGACAATACCACCCCCACCAATACCACCACCACCAATGCCACCAATACCACCATGAATACCAGCACCAGCAATGCCACCACTGATACCACCACCACCAATATCACCACCAACAATACCACTACCACCAATACCACCACCACTAATACCACCGCCACCAATACCACCACCACCAATACCAACACCACCAATGCCAATACCACCACCACCATTAATACCACCAATACCATCTCCAATACCACCACCACCATCAATACACCACCATTACCACCACTACCAATACCACCACCAATACCAACACCACCACAAATACCACCATCAATACCACTACTGTTGTGTGGCATTTTAAGTTCCGAGTGAATTTTTCCGATTCATGCCCTTATATTGGTACAATTCACATTACCCTTTTAGGGGCATAGAAATCAATCCCTTATTTAGATATAGCCCATGCTACCCAAATACAGGCATGGCTACTTCCACCCGTACCAAAAGTCACAATGACTTCTTGGAAAAGCAGCTTAAGCAGTCAGGGACTTCCCCTTGCTTGAATGTTGATTTGTCCAAGAATTCAGTTACTTTACAAAGAACAACTATTCCCTAGGGGTTCTTTCCTGACGTTCATATGCCTGACTTTACGTCAACCTATGGCATTCCTAAACACCTTCAAGGTATAAATATGCCTTCACTTGGTATAGCAAACTACGGTGGTTCGGAGCAGTTCAACTACCTACTTGCCCGCCGCAGCTCGCTACAGCAAGTGCCGAAGGAAGCCGACTCTCCAGCTCATGAGGTGTAATAAATGTTACATTTTCTATTTCCAGTTTCTGTGCCAACTTCTTTCTATTTGGTCTGAGGACTTTGTGCAGAGAAGGGCAAACCCCTTGCAGTAGCGGGTCTGGCTGAGGCCTGCACGACAAATTGGCACCCAACGTGGGGCTCATCGGCGACTCGGATGCCCGACGGATTAGTCGTGACGAAGGTTTGGAATCTCGCTGAGGACGCGATCGCTGCCAGAAGAGACCCGAGTCTTGGCATCCAAAGCGTTTTTTCCCTTCTTTCCGATCTGAACATCCAGGCGGCGCCGGTCCTCGACTGAGATCTCTTCTGTTGGTTCGCCGTGCAGTGACTGTTTGGTCGAATTTAGAAATTAGCTGTTGGAATCTGGACACCCTATGATTGGTAAGAGCCGTTTTGCGGCACCTATTGTGGGTTTTGGATGCCCTTGTATGGTAAGGTAGTTTTAGGAACACCTACTGTGGCATATTTGTATTTGGAAAAGACTAATCTCTTTGTATTTGGAATTTGGTATATATATATGTGTTGCAACCCATATAGGCAGGCAATGTGAAGATTTTTCTTCAACTATTTGATTTGAACGGCGCAACGTACTAAAGGTACTTGTAGTGCTACTTTGTGTATAATACTGCATATTTTGCATTATTCCTGACATGCCTGTTTTTAGCGCACTTCGAAGGTTGTGTTGCTTTTGTAATGGTACCAGTCTACGACTCGAGGAATCGAAGCCGGCTCCCCCAGAGGGGACGCCTAATAGAACTATGTATGTGAAATTTGGCCTTTCTGCCATAATGTACAGCACGTTGTGGCATAAATATACCAAAAAGGATCCTGACTTACGGTGGCCACTGAATGGGTCATTGATGCACGGAAGATTGAGTATGTGGACCGATGTATGTTTGAGCGAAGGTCTAGACGTGATATGTTTGAATGCGTGCGTATGTGGGAGAAAGAAGTGCGACAACAAGAGAAGCGTGAGCAAGCGTTAATTGAGAAAGAACAACGAAAGAATGTGTATGATAAAGCACTGGAGTTGAGAAAGAAAGAAGTGAAAGAGTTAAAAGATAGAGAGGAGAAAGAACACAGGTTGCAGGTATCTGGCCAATATCCTGTCCAACAGCCTCCAACAGCCTCTCTATCCTGTCCTTTATAAACCGCAAGATGCTTTTTTGTTATTCGATCGACCTCCACCTCCGTATGCCGTTCCGTCCGCTCCGGCCGAAGGCGATGAGGATTCTGACACAGAACAACAAAAGGGGCGGGACACTCGATCCATGTTGACTGCTGAGCGTGCATCCGATATCAGACACGCTGCTCGTATAGCATTACGTAGTGCTGATTCTGCTCCCACTCTTTTAGCTAGTATACAGGGATGGTCGGAAAAGAAGCAGTTATGTTTTATTGAGACATTTGCTAAGGACGTTGTAGAACTGTTTCGAAAACACTCTTTAGTGTTAGAACCTGATGATATAGCAGCTGATCGTAAACAGATACGTGATGGTCTTTTTGTTCTTTCTCAGGTGGACGACGCGATTAGATGGTTGGATAAATTACGAACTGAAGCGGTTTACTTGAAGGAGCAATAAAAGCTTGCGGACGCAGCTGCGCAGCCCAATCCGTCCGGAGTGTCGCAGTCTCCTATCTTCGGAACAGATAAGATAACGCCAGTTGATATGAGGCCTATGCGGGAAGCCGTACCCTTGTATGTTCTTCCTAAAGGAACGGGTGACGATGATGATAAAAATTCTATTAATGCTAAAGGATATTTTGTGTATAATTGGGTGTACACTCCTTAGAATAGAGCAGATGTAATGGCACTTAAAGCAGCGTTACCCTATCCGCGTAAAAATACAGCCGCTTTCTATGAGGAAGTTGAAGGCGCTTTAAATTCCTGTACTATGACCCTATGTGATATAGATTTATTTTTCGGTTTAATCTTACCTCCAGATATGTGGCGGAATGTTCGTAAAATTGATGATCGGGCTATTCTTGGTGCCGAATGGAAGGATTTAGAACAATTGGATGTGGATTGAGAGCCCGCTAAAAAGCCACATCGGTTAATACTAGATCTCCCCGCAGCAATTTTAACTAAGCTTAAAACAGTTATTCCCCCTAAAAAGATAGATTGGACTGTCTTAGCATCGTGTAAACAAAAGGTAGACGAATCAGTTTCTGATTTCTTTACGCGCTTTGAGGAAGCTTTTCATGATTTTAGCGGTCATTTTTTGACGGATGATACCGGCAGACATCTGTTTGTTGACAAATACGAATCTGTTGCCAGGGATAGCTAGCTACTTAAAAGCCAGTGAAAGTTCTTGGACTACAGAATTAAAAGCGAAAGGTAACGAAGAAAAGAAATCCAAAGATTTGAAAACGAAAATTATGTTAGCCCAAGTCTATGGTCCGCCCTCTAGAGGCTACGATAGAGGCTATGATAGAGTTTACGATAGAGGCGGACGTGGATCTTTCAATGACCCCTATACTCGTATGAATTTGTCTATCAATCAATGTGCATATTGTAAGCAGTTTGGTCATTGGATGGCTGATTGTCCAGTGTTGCGTGCCCAACAGAATGCACGGGGCGGGGACAAATGAGAAATCGTTCAGGTTTTTCAGGGCCTAGGGGAAATTTGAATGATCGTGCTCGATTTGATACTAATGCACGAGCGCAGAATGGACAAAACACTTTTGATAGACGAAATCAATATCAAGTGTCTGATTATGTCCAGCCTGACCTTTACGATTCGGCTCATGCACAGGATTGCCTAGGATGGGGTAAGGAATCAGTTGAAGTTCCAATAGATCAGACGGGTCCCTATGTTACAGCACATGTTTTGGGTTCTAATGATCGGTTTCTGGTTGATACAGGAGCTACTCGTAGCGCTTTGTCTAAACAATTGGTTCCGAGAGCTCCCCTTTCTGGCGTAACTATTACTTCGATAGGTTTCGATGGAACACCTTCCCTTAGCCCATTGTCACAACCACTTGCATTCCATGTCGATAAATTTAGAACTCCATGTCCGTTTTTGCTTTCCCCAAACACACCAGACAATATTGTGGGTCTTGATATGCTGAAGTATTTCAGAGCCACAATACGATGTTCCCCTGAAGGAGTGCGTGTCATTTTGAATGATAATCATTCCGAGCCTGAAAGAGTTCGTTTTGTTAAAGAGGATATTGCATTGGCTTTACTTCCTAAAACATTGTGGGCTACCTCAGACACTGATGTGGGTCAAATGGTTATCCCACCAGTACAGATTAGTGTCAAGGAGGGAGCTGTGTTACCTCGCTTGACACAATTTAGGATTTCACAGGAGGATGAAGAAGCACTCATACGAATTGTACAAGATCTCATCCAAGTTGGGGTTGTTGAGGAAGTTCCATTTAATGTTTGCAATAGTCCGATTCTGCCAATACTGAAAAGAGACACTGACACACGAGTCTACAGATTCATCATAGACTTGAGGGAGGTAAACAAGATTGTCGTACCACAGTATCCTGTAGTTTCTGACATCACAACATTTCTTACTTTGGTTCCCCCGACTGCTACTACGTTTTCTGTGATAGACTTGAAGAACGCTTTCTTTTCGATCCCTATTCATCCTGACAACCGATACTTATTCGGTTTCACTTTGAATAATCGATCGTATAAATTTTGTGGAGTTCCTCAAGGCTATACTGAGAGTCCGAGTATTTACAGTCAAGTATTGAAAAGAGAACATGATTCTTTTGCATTGCCCGAAGGTGTAGCTCTCATACAATATGTTGATGACATCTTGCTGGCAGCCGACACCCAAGAACAGTGTGAAAAATGTACTCTGTCTTTGCTTTCTTTTCTTGCTTCACATCACCACAAAGTGTCTCGTAAGAAGCTACAATATTGTAGACCAAAGGTAACCTACTTAGGTCACCTTTTGTCTAAGGAGGGACGTGCATTGACATCAGATCGTATACAAGCAATTTTAGAGACGCCAGTTCCTACCACACAAAAAGGAGTACGTGCATTTCTGGGTCTTACTTCCTTTTGCAGGCAGTGGATTTTGGGGTTTTCATACATTGTTAAGCCTTTGTTAGCACTTTTGACGAAAAACACTCCCGTACCCCTTCCATGGACAGATGAATGTGAAAGTGCTTTTCAACAGTTACGACAAGCCCTTTGTTCAGCACCAGTATTAGGTACACCAGATTACACTAAGCTTTTTACACTTTACGTGCATGAGAAAGATGGATGTGAATTATCAGTTTTAGTCCAGTTACATGGCGATAAGCAACGTCCTTGTGCTTATTTTTCAGCAGTTCTTGATCCTGTTGCTAGAGCATTACCTGGGTGTTTTCGCTTAGTTGCAGCAACAGCTGTGTCAATACGACAGAGTGGGGGAATAGTTTCGTCACATAAGCTGTTAGTGTTGGTACCCCATGCGGTTGATGCCCTTTTGAATCAGACAAAGACGCAGCACTTAACTAGCGCTCGTCTGACAGGATATGAACTGACATTGCTAGCTCCTCACATTACATTGAAGAGATGTGCAACTTTGAACCCAGCTACTTTGTTGCCGTATCCGGTGACTCGGCCTCAGTCACAAGAAACGCATGATTGTATATTTCTGACTGAGGAACAGACAAAGGGTTGCATTGATTTGCAAGATACGCCCCTTCCAGATGTGGATGGTGAATTTTGGGTCTTGTTTGAAATTACCAGATGGTACGACCTCAGCCGCATATGCAATCACCACGCTTGAAACAATAGTGGAGACAGCTCGCATACCACAGAAATCGGCTCAAGCAGCTGAATTGATAGCTTTGACACGAGCATGTGAGCTTAGTACTGATTTGTGCGTGAACATTTACACAGATAGCTGCTATGCTTTCGGAGTAGCGCATGATTTTGGCCTACTCTGGAAGGAAAGAGGTTTTCTTACATCTAACGGAATGCAAATAATGCACGGAGAATTAGTGCATAATCTCTTGATTGCATTGACATGCCCAAAGAAAGTAGCCATTGTGAAGTGTAGCGCGCACAAGAAAGTGACAGACAAGATTGGACAAGGCAATGCCTTTACAGACCACGTGGCACGTGAAACTGCGACGCAAAGAAACACTACTCCCATGTATGTAGTGAAGTCACATGCTGAGAGATGGCATGATGCTAGGCAAGAAGTACGAGAGATACAGAGGACAGCCTCTGACAAAGAACGTGAACAGTGGTCTAAAGAAGGAGAGTTAGATGATGAAGGTTGTTGGAGGAATAAGCAGATGAATAGATGGAAGCTGCCTATAGCTTTCGTACAACCTATGGTTCAGATGGCACATGGGCTAGCACATGTTGCAGTCTCTTAGCACAGCTAAGAGAGTAGTACAGTCTTGTTTGATCTGTTTACAATACAATCCTGGAAAGGGAACGCGAGTTCCATCTGGAGGTTTTGCTACACCGACTGCACCTTTTGAAGTCTTGCAAATGGACTACATCCAACTTGAGCGTTGTAATAACTTAAAGTATGTTTTAGTGGTGGTTTGTGCCTTCAGTAAATGGATTGAGGCATACCCCACAAAGGACAATACTGCTATTACTACCGCTAAGGTGCTACTGAAGGAATTCTTCCCGAGGTTTGGTGTTTGCAGACTTTTATGGAATGATAACGGACCTCATTTTGTTGGGGAAGTTATCCAGTATGTCTTGAAGGGATTAGGAATTAAACAGAAGTTCCATGCAGTGTTCCATCCACAATCAGCAGGATTGGTGGAAAGGTATAATGCTACTCTGAAGCTGAAAATTGCGAAAATTCAAGCTTCTACACACTTGACCTGGCCAGATGAGTTGCCATTGGCATTGTTGTCCATCAGATCAGTACCACATTCTAGAACGGGTCTCACCCCGTACGAGGTGGTATTCGAACAACCCATAAATATTAGGGGAGTTCCAAAACTGAGTTCTGTGTATGATGAATGATTATTTGGCACAGTTAACCGACAGTTTGGTTTCTATTTATCAACAGGTTCGAGAAGCACTTCCTGACAGATCTACAGGTGAAGGCCATGAGCTCCGTCCTGGTGACCTTGTGATGGTTAAGGCGTTCGAGAGGTCAAGCAGTTTGGAGCCGAGATGGTGTGGACCAGAACAGGTGATCCTTGCTACGAGAACAGCGGTTCGAGTCACCAACAAGAAAAATTGGGTGCATAGCACCAATTGTCGGAAGGTATCGTCGACCTTGGTGGAACCTGTTGTGCTGACCGATCATCGAGAAATCTTGATCACGGAGAAAGGCCCTGCTGCATCACCTGACGAATCTGCGGAGTTCTTCCCGGACCAGACGACTCCTGGAGCAACGCGATACAACTTGAGACCGAGGAAAGAGTCTAAAGTTTTTTGGGAGAGACAGGTTGAGCAACCGCCCTGGGTAGTGGAAACGGAATGCCGATATGACAATGGAGGGGGATCAGCCCTGCGTAGTGTAGTGACACCTGTCTTGATCTGCGGTGAAGAAAAAAACGTCTACCCACGGGGAAGAGCTCCTACGATCATTTTTGTTTTTGTTGTTTTATTCTGTTTTTAGAGGAAGCTGATTTTGTTGCTATGATAACCACTAAGAAAAAGGTATTAGGAGTTATAGGTGTTTTTGCTGTTCTGACAATTATAGCAGTGATCACCTGGTCTATTGAAATGATGATTCCCGCTCATGAGTTTTTTGTAGTTCCTACTACTCCAGTCCCAGAAGAGCATCAGCATTTCACTCTTCCGCTCATGAGCAAAAGCAATGAGAATCTTATCTTAATAATACGTTTGTCCAGATGTTCCATCATACCCATAACGCTACAAACACTACTAATTGTTGGATATGTGGTATGCTTCCAGCACATCAAAAGAAAGGTGGAACACCTTTTATTCCACTTCCTTTTTCGCATAATGGTTCTTGTCGAGCCTGGTACACTCTTTTGTATGCAACTAGGAAACCTACAGTAGGTGGACTTCTTTTCCGTTTGAATAAAGAGTGTTATCAAGATGAACATGGGTATCCTCAAGCACATGGAACTATATGGGAATGGGAGGAATACCGACCGGACAATGCTTCTACGCCATATGTTTTCACCCACACGAGAGACTTTACCACAAGCAATCAGTCTGTAATCACTGTTACAAGGACTAAAGCAGACTTATGTGTACAAAGTACTGGACGAATTCCAGTTGGAACTCGTGATTGTGTTACTGTATTAAATATATATGGAATGAATAACAGCTCATTTCTGGCCTCACATAACACATATTTAGTATGTGGAAGTCATGGATATCATAGACTAGCAGTGGGGTGATCAGGTGCATGTTATGTTTCTTTTCTATTGCCTCCTGTTTTCCTGGCACCTGCCTCATACCACCGTGAATTTAAACTGTTTTGGAATATTTAAATAAATCGTTATAAGAGGACAATAAGAATTGATGATGTGGACCAAACAGACACTAGTCTGCAGCAATATGTTGATTTCAATTTAGGCCTCTTTCCTTTTGTGGGTGCTGCATTAAATAGCAGGAAAATATGACGATTGACTAGAGTTGTGGAAGCTGTCACTAATAAAACTGCTATATCCCTTGGAAATATTACTGAGCAGTTACAAATTGCTAGGATTGTAACTCTCCAAAATAGGATGGTACTAGATGTTATGTTAGCAGATGGAGGAGGTGCATGTAAAGTTATCGGTAGTAGTTGCTGTGTTTTCATCCCTGACAATTCGCCCTCAGTGTATGATGCAATTCTTAAACTGCATAAGATAGCTGCAGATATTCATACTAAAAATGGCACCTGGACTTTGCTGGTTGGTTTTGGGCTCTAGTTTCTGCCTGGGGTTGGAAATTACTGACTGTTCTCTGTGTTGCAATTGCAGTGGTTTTCACCTGTTGTATGTGTATCCACTGTGGCCCAATGCTATGTTCTATGTGCATAACTGCTTGTATACCATCCAAGAAGAATACTGTGAAAGCCCAACACACGTTAGATAAAGAAGTAGCTGATATGATGCGTATAGATATAAGGGATGAATGTTTAGATTATCCCAAAAGAGCGTATGTCTTTAGCTATTGCTAAAAGGATCGTCTGTTGTAATTTAACAGCGATTAGATTGAGCATTAGCGAAAGACATCTTAGTTCTAGCCGTTATCTTGACATTTAACGGACTCCATTTTGTATTTACGGCAGCCATTTTGACTGCTACATGCAACCTCTTGCCGACCACGTGCTCTGTCCTATCTTCCTGTTCATGGCACTTGAATCTGCCCAGCAACAGGCTATTATTAGCGTCCCCGTGCTTTGTCGCTGACCGTTAGGGTTCACATCTGGTAGTGATTAGCTCTAGATTGGAATGTGTTAGTCAAACCGCCAAGACTGTTAGGTCCTCCCACTGGTCGAATGTGCCTCTCGATATTACCTTATATGTACAAAAAATGTGCTCTTGTGCTTTGTTCCGCCTTCTTTTAAGCCCCTGTGTGGGTATAAATAAACCATGCGTTCTTAGCTCGTGGTGCTACTTCTTGCAATGCCGAAGGGTACTGTTTGAACCGTAGCACCACCTCATGAGGTGTAATAAATGTTACGTTTTCCATTTCCAGTTTCTGTGCTAACTTCTTTCTATTTGGTCTGAGGACTTCGTGCAGAGAAGGCCTGCACGACAATACCACCCCCACCAATACCACCACCACCAATGCCACCAATACCACCATGAATACCACCACCAGCAATGCCACCACTGATACCACCACCACCAATATCACCACCAACAATACCACTACCACCAATACCACCACCACTAATACCACCGCCACCAATACCACCACCACCAATACCAACACCACCAATGCCAATACCACCACCACCATTAATACCACCAATACCATCTCCAATACCACCACCACCATCAATACACCACCATTACCACCACTACCAATACCACCACCAATACCACCACCACCACAAATACCACCATCAATACCACTACTGTTGTGTGGCATTTTAAGTTCCGAGTGAATTTTTCCGATTCATGCCCTTATATTGGTACAATTCACATTACCCTTTTAGGGGCATAGAAATCAATCCCTTATTTAGATATAGCCCATGCTACCCAAATACAGGCATGGCTACTTCCACCCGTACCAAAAGTCACAATGACTTCTTGGAAAAGCAGCTTAAGCAGTCAGGGACTTCCCCTTGCTTGAATGTTGATTTGTCCAAGAATTCAGTTACTTTACAAAGAACAACTATTCCCTAGGGGTTCTTTCCTGACGTTCATATGCCTGACTTTACGTCAACCTATGGCATTCCTAAACACCTTCAAGGTATAAATATGCCTTCACTTGGTATAGCAAACTACGGTGGTTCGGAGCAGTTCAACTACCTACTTGCCCGCCGCAGCTCGCTACAGCAAGTGCCGAAGGAAGCCGACTCTCCAGCTGACGCACTGATTAAGAGGCTGCCCGTCTCCTGCCGAGAATCCAGCTCCAGTGTTTCCAAGCTCCCCTTGCGGGGTGTTGGGAAATCGAGCCCCGAGACAGAGATACCAGACCTCCTTCGTTCTAACTAAGGTATGGAGCTGATTAGAACCCAGAGAAACCTTTGGTAGATTCTTGGCAAAAACAACTAAACCTATGCTACACAATACTTATTTCTTCCCGCGTACTAGACTTAGGTAAGGTACATTGGGGTTGGCGTATTTTAGAAGCACCAGTTGAGTATTTTAGTCAATGTTATTTACGTATGTATTTTTATATGGCTTAGAAACCATACAATGCTCTTACAGTATTATTTTATTATACTATTCTCGCTGTATGCATTATACTTTGCAGTCTGCATAACGATTGTAGCAGTTCACTTCTCTTGCATGAAAAAGAAGACTGTTCAATAAACCTTTTTATTGAAAACGCCGGTCTCACTATTTCTCTGCAACTCTGTAGAAACAAAGCATGCACGATTGACTGAGTGAAATACTTATCTATTGTTTCCGCAACTTTGAGAGATATATTTCTTATTCTTGGGAAACAAAGTTGTCATGTTTATGCTGTTCTCAGAAACGAATCCCTTCCTGTGTATTCGAGAAGTTTCTAGTGACCTCTGAGTTAGCTGGCACACACACACAATTAAGTTTAGTATATTCGATAGAGACCTAGTCGACATAAGTCCTACGTCAAATCTATAGGATATATTATTCCAATGTGAAGAGCCTATTGGGAATATAGGAATTACACTACACCACCAATACCAATACCAATACCACCACCACCAATAATAATAACACCACCACCAATACCAATACCACCATCAATACTAATACCACCACCACCAATACCACCACTAATACCTCCACCAATACCACCACCAATTCCTCCAATACCAGCAATACCACCACCAATACCAATACAAGCACCAGCAATACGAGTACAACCAGCAACAATACCAATACCACCACCATCAATACCACCAATGCCACCACCACCAAATTCACCACCACCAATACCACCACCACCAATACCAATCCCACCAATACCACCTCCATCAATACCACGACCAATATCACCACCGGTACCACCACCAATACCCCATCATCAATACCACCACCACCATTCCTATACCAACACCAAACCCACCACCACCAATAATACCAATACCACCAATACCAATACCAATACCACCACCAATACCAACATTCACACCAATAACTCCAATACCACCAATACCATAACCACAGATACCAATACCACCACCACCACCACCAATACCAGTATCACCACCACTAATACCGCCATCAATACCACCACCACCAATACCAACACCACCAATACCACCACCAATGCAACACCACCATCATCAATCCAACCACCACCAATGCCACTAATACCACCACCACCACCACCAATATGACCACCACCAATACCTTACCACCAACACCATCAATACCACCACCAATGCCTCCAATACCAAAATTACCACCAATACCACCAAAACCACCACCAATACCGCCATCACCAATAGCAGTACCACCACCACCACCGCCAATAATACCACCACCTACACTGCCACCAATACCACTACCACCAATGCCACCAATACCACCACCATCAATATCACCACCTATACTACCAATACCAGCACCACCAATACCAATACCACCACCAATACCAACATTCACACCAATAACTCTAATACCACCAATACCATAACCACAAATACCAATACCACCACCAATACCAGTATCACCACCACTAATACCGCCATCAATACCACCACCACCAATACCAACACCACCAATACCACCACCAATGCAACACCACCACCATCAATCCAACCACCACCAATGCCACTAATACCACCACCACCAATATGACCACCGCCAATACCCTACCACCAATACCACCAATACCACCACCAATGCCTCCAACACCAAAATTACCACCAATACCACCAAAACCACCACCAATACCGCCATCATCAATAGCAGTACCACCACCACCACCAATGCCAATAATACCACCACCTACACTGCCACCAATACCACTACCACCAATGCCACCAATACCACCAATGCCACCACCATCAATGTCACCACCTATACCACCAATACCAGCACCACCAATACCAACACCACCACCAATAACACTACCAATACCACCATCACCAATACCAATACCACCCCTAAAAATGCCAATACCAGCACCACCACCACCACCATCATCACCAATACTACCCCTAAAAATGCCAATACCACTGCCAATACCAGCACCACCACCACCATCACCAATACCACCTCCACCTATACCATCACCATGACATATACCACCACCGCCAATAAAATAACCACCAAAACCACCACCACCAATATGACCACCACCCCAATACCACTACCACCAATACCACCACTACCACCAATAGCACCAACACCAATTACAAGATCACAGCCAATACCAATACCAACACCACAAATACCACCAATAATACCACTATCACCAATAACACCACCATCACTAACAATATCACCACCACCAATACCACCATTAACATCACCGCCACCAATACCACCACCACCAATACCACCACTATCACCAATACCACTTTCACCAATACCAATACAGCCACATGCAATACCACCGCCAATACCACCACCACGAACACCACCACAAGCAAAACCACTAATACCATTACCAATACCATCACCAGCAATACCATCACCAATACCACCAATACCACCACCACCATCAATGCCATCACCAATACCACAACCACCAATACCAACACTACAAATACCAACACCAATACCACCACCACCAATACCACCACAAATACCACCAATACCAATAACACCACCACCAATACCAATACCACCACAGCCACCAATAACAATATCACAACCACCAATACCAATACCACCAACACCACCAATACCACCACCACCAATACCCCACCACCAATACCTGAACCACCACCAATATCACCAATACAGCCACCACCACCACCAATACCAATACCAATACCTCCAATACCAACAATAACACCAAAACCACCCCCACAAATACCACCAATATCACCACCACCAATACCACAAATACCAGTCACACCAATACCACTACCATCAATACCACCACCACCAATACCACCATTAACACCACCAATACTACCACCAATACCAACAATACTACCACCAATGTAATCACCAGTACCACCACAACCAATCCAATACCACCACCTCCAATACCACTGCTAATACCAATACCACCACCAATACCAGCAGCACCACCAAAACCCTAACCACCAATACCACCACAAAAAAACCACTACCACCAATACGATCACCACCCCAAATACCATCCCCACCAATACGACCACCATCGCCACCTATACCACCACCAATACCACCACCAGCAATGCCACCACCGATACCACCACCACCAATATCACCATCACCAATACCACCACCACCAATACCAATACCACCACCACCAATACCACCACCATTAATACCACTACCAATACCACCACCAATACAAGCACCACCACAAATACCACCACTAATACCAATACCACCACCACCACCAATACCAATACCACCATCAATACAAATACGTCCACCAATACCAATACCACCACCAATAATACCTCCACCAATACCACCACCAATTCCTCCAATACTAACAATACCACCACCAATACCACCACCAGCAATGCAAGTACAACCAGCACCAATACCAATACCACCACCATCAATACCACCAATGACACCACCACCAAAATCACCACCACCATTGCCAGCCCCACCAATGCCACCTCCATCAATACCACCACCAATATCACCACCAGTACCACCTCAACCAACACCACCATCACCAATACCACCACCAACAATCCAATACCACAGCCACCAATACCACCACCAATACTACCAGTACCACCAATACTAACACCAAAATCACCACCAATACCAACATCCCCACCAATAACTCTGTTACCACGAATACCATCACCACAAGTACTAATACCATCACCACTAATACCAATATCACCACCACCAACACCGCCAACAATACCACCACCACCAATACCACCACCCCATCAATACCACCACCATCAATACCATTACCACCAATACCACCACCAGCAATACCAGCTCCACCACCACCTATACTACCACCAATAACACCACCACCAATACCAACACCACCACAACCAATACTAATACCACCACCAATACCATCACCACCGATACCACCATCAATACAACCAATACCACCAGCAATACCTATACCAATACCGCCTCCAATACCATCACCACCAATACCACCACCAATAACACCATCACCAATACCAACACCACCAATACAACCACCACCAATCCAATACCACCACCACCAATACCGCCACCATTACCAATACCACCTCCAATGCCACCACCACCAATACACCACCAATACCACCACCACCAATACCAATACCACCAATACCAATACCACCACCCACAATACCATCAATTCCACCACCAATACCAACAACACCAATACCACAACCACCACCAATCAACCACCGATAAGGCCACCACCAATACCAATACCACCACCACTAATACCACCACCCTCACCAATACCACCACCATCAATACCAACACCCCAATCCCAATACCACTACAATACCACCACCAATCCCACCCCCACCAATACCACCACCAATACCGCCATCACCACCAGCAATACCAGTACCACCACCACCAATACTGCCACCAACACCACCACCATGAATACCACCAATACCATCACCACCAAAACCACCACCACCTATACCAGCATCACTAATACTACAACAATAACACCACAGCCAATACCAATACCACCACAACAAATACCAATGCCAATCATGCCACTAATACCATCACCACCAATACCAACACCAATACAAATACTAACAATATCACCACCACCAAAACCTTTACCAATACCATCACCACTAATACCACCACCACCACCAATAACACCACCACCAATCAAACCACCACCAACCCAGTACCACCGTCACCACCACCAATACCGTTGCCAATACCAATACCACCACCACCTCCATTACCACCTATAACACTTCAACGAATACCACCACCACCAATACCAATACCACCAATATCAGCATAACCATACACCACAACCAATAACACCACCGCCAATACGAATACCACAACAACAAATACCAATACCAATACTGCCACTAATACCATCACCACCAATACCACCACCACCATGAATACTACCAATACCACCACCACCATGAATACTACCAATACCACCAGCACCAAAACTTATACCAATACCGCTTCAAATACCATCACCACTAATACCACCACCACCACCAATAACACCGCCACCAATACCAAGACCACCAATCAAACCACTACAATCCAATACCACCTCCACCACCACCAATTCCGCCGCCAATACCAATACTGCCACCACTTCCAATACCACCAATAACACTTCCACGAATACCACCACCACCACTATCAATACAACCACCACCAATACCAATACCAACAATAATACCACCACCACCAATACCACCACCACCACCATTACCACCACCACCAATACCACCTCCAATACCACCACCACCAATACCACCACTGCCACCAATACCACCACCATCAATACCAGCACCCCCAATACCAATACCACCAATACCAAGACCATTACCACCACCAATACCGCCACCACCACCAATACCAACACCACCACCAATACACCCACTACCAATACCACCACCACCACCAATACCAACACCAATACATCCAATAAACAATATCACCAATATCACCATATCACCAATACAACCACCAATACCAATACCACCACGAATACCACCAGCACCAATACCAGTACCACCACCACCACCACCAATACCAATACACCCACCACCAATACCCCCACCACCAATACCAATGCCACCACCATCACCATCAATACCACTAATACCACCACCAATACCACCACCAATACCACCACCACCAATACTGCCCTCACCACCAATACCACCAGTAATACCACCACCAAAACCACCACCACCAATACCACCACCAATACCACCACCAATAACACCAATACCACCACTACCACCACCAATACAATCACCAATACCACCCCCCCAAAACCACCCCCAATACCTCCACCACTATCACTACCACCATCAATACCACCACCTCCAATAAGTACCACCACCACCACCACCAATACCACCACCACCACCACCAATACCACCATCACAAATACTATCAATACCAGTACTACCACCACCAATACCACCACAATACCATTACCATACAACCATTACCACCACCAATATCGACACCACCGCCAATAACACGACCACCAATTCCACCACCACTACCACCAGTACCAACACCACCACTAATATCTCCAATATCAACAGTACCACCAATATCACCAATATCACCACCAATACGACAACCACCAATACCAATACCTCCACCAATACCACCACCACCAATACTAGTAACACCACCGCCAATACCAATACCACCACCACCAATACTAATGCCACCAATACACCACAGTCAATACTACTACCACCTCCAATACCAATACCACCAATACCACTAATACCACAACCAATACCACCACCGCTACCACCACCGTCCCCACCAACAACACCACCACTAATACTGCCCCACCACCAATACCACCACTAATACCCCCACTAATAGCACAACCATCACCACCATTACCACCTACAATACCACAACCACCAATGTCACCACCAACAACACCACCACCACTACCAATACCATCACCACCAATACCACCACCACCAATACCATCCCCAATACCACCACCAATACCACCACCAATACTACCACCATTTATACCACCACCTCCAATAAATACCACCACCACCAATACCACCACCAATTCCACCAGCACCACTACCACCAATACCACAACCACCACCACTACCACCACCACCAACACCACCACCACCAATACCACCAACACCACCAATACCACCAATACCAATTCTACCACCACCAATTCAATACCACCACCAATACTGGTACCACCACCACTGATATCAATTCTACCACCAATACCATCACCACCATTACCACCACCAATACCACCACCACCAATACCAATATCACCTCCACCAATACCAGTACCACCACCACCAATACCAATACCACAGCCACCACCAATACCACCACCGCCAATACCACCAACACCACCACCAGTACCACCACCACCAATACCAAATACCACCACCAATACCTCCAATACCAACAATACCACCAATATCACCACCAATACGACCACCACCAATGCCAACACCACCACCAATACCTCTAATACCAACAATACCAACAATGTCACCACCAATACCGATACCACTACCACCAATACCACCACCACCACCAACAATACTGCCCCCACCACCAGTACCACCACTAATACCACCACCACCAATACCACTACCAATACCACCTCCGCCAATATGACCACCATCAATATGATCACCACCAACAATACCATTGCCACCAATCACACTGTGGTAAATAAATAATTAATTACCGGTACTATTTTTCTATGCATTCAATAAACAGATAGCTCAATAAATAAGGGGCAGGATCCGGGGTATCTGAGTTGAACAGGCTTTAATCAGGCACAAGGGAAGGGACAGGATCGGAACAGCCTGAAATAGAATGGCATGGAATGGCAGCTGCCACGTTTCATTAACAGTACATAGTATATATAGGAAAACATTACAATTGCATTGAATACAGTAGGCGTAACAAGTTACAAACGTAAGATAAGAACTCATGGGCGTAAAAAGAAGGCGTGCACAGGGCGTGCACGAAGACATGTGATGAGAACGTCACAGAAGTGTCATAAATGGGTGGATACATGGAGGGGGCTACCTGGGCAGCTGGAACCTTTAACCTAGTGGTGCGCGCAAACGGGCCATGACGTGTAACTGGGGAGAGCTGGGGGCTCTGACTTCTGTACTAGAAGAGGAGACTAAAGTCTGCGATGTCAGGACGACATGTACCTATAGCATATCTAGTATCTTGTGTTTGGAGTACATGTTGATAGAATCTAAAAGTTATCAGAGCAAAGGCTACTGGACACTAAGGCTGGTGCATGCATATATTCTACATGTATTGTGTGTGCTATGAATCTTCCATGAATATTAATACAGTAATTCACTTGCATGGAGACAGAAAGACTAGACTATAACTGGAGATGTTTATGCGGTTCGTTAGCTTAGGAATGTGAAGATGGAGAGCTGAACTGATAACTAGAGGCATAACATATTCTTGGCAGGCAGGCAGAGCCAGGCCGGGCACCACGCTGCGCGGCAGGAAGTAAGCGAAGGGTCAGGGATGCAGGTGGGGGCTGCATCGCTCCTCGGAGTGGGTTCAGGAAACTGGAGCTTGAATCTGGTGTCCGGGCCCTTTGAGGCCTAGAAACGGGGACAATTCAATGAATTTTCCTCAACACCACCACCAAGTCCACCACCAATTTCACCAATACCAATGTCACCACTAATACCACCACCAACAACAACACTACCACCACCACACCACCAATACCACCAATACCATCACCAATACCATCACCACGAATACTGCCACCAAACCCAATACTACCAGCACCAATACCACCACCTCCAATATACACCAATACCACTAATACCAATACTACCACCACCAATACCAGTACTGCCACCACCAATACCAATACTACGACCAACACCACCACCAATACCACCACCAATCCCACCACCACCGCTACCTCCACCACCAATACCACCGCCACCACCAATACCACCAATACCAATACTACCACCATCAATACCAGTACCACCACCACCAATACCACCAACAATACCAATACTACCACAATACCATTACCACCACCACCATTACCACCACCAATACCACCACCACCAACACCACCACCACCACCACCAATACCAACACCACCACCAATACCACCAACACCAATACCACCACCATCACCAATACCAACACCACCACCAATACCAACACCACCACCAATACCTCCAATACCAACAATACCACCAATACCACCAATATCACCACCAATACAACCACCACAAATACCAATACCACCACCAATACCAGTACCACCAGCATCAATACCACCACCACCAATACCAATGCCGCCAATACCACCACCAATGCCACCACCACCAATACCACCACCATTAATACCACTACCAAAACCACCACCAATACAAGCACCACCACAAATACCACCACTAATACCAATACCACCACCACCACCAATACCAATACCATCATCAATACAAATACCACCACCAATACCAATACCACCACCACTAATACCTCAACCAATACCACCACCAATTCCTCCAATACTAACAATACCACCACCAATACCACCACCAGCAATGCAAGTACAACCAGCACCAATACCAATACCACCACCATCAATACCACCAATTACACCACCACCAAAATCACCACCACCATTGCCAGCCCCACCAATGCCACCTCCATCAATACCACCACCAATTTCACCACCAGTACCACCTCAACCAACACCACCATCACCAATACCACCACCAACAATCCAATACCACAGCCACCAATACCACCACCAATACTACCAGTACCACCAATACTAACACCAAAATCACCACCAATACCAACATCCCCACCAATAACTCTGTTACCACGAATACCATCACCACAAGTACTAATACCATCACCACTAATACCAGTATCACCACCACCAACACCGCCAACAATACCACCACCACCAATACCACCACCCCATCAATACCACCACCATCAATACCATTACCACCAATACCACCACCACCAATACCAGCTCCACCACCACCTATACTACCACCAATAACACCACCACCAATACCAACACCACCACAACCAATACTAATACCACCACCAATACCATCACCACCGATACGACCATCAATACAACCAATACCACCAGCAATACCTATACCAATACCGCCTCCAATACCATCACCACCAATACCACCACCAATAACACCATCACCAATACCAACACCACCAATACAACCACCACCAATCCAATACCACCACCACCAATACCGCCACCATTACCAATACCACCTCCAATGCCACCACCACCAATACACCACCAATACCACCACCACCAATACCAATACCACCACCCACAATACCATCAATTCCACCACCAATACCAATAACACCAATACCACAACCACCACCAATCAACAACCGATAAGGCCACCACCAATACCAATACCACCACCACTAATACCACCACCCTCACCAATACCACCACCATCAATACCAACACGCCAATCCCAATACCACTACAATACCACCACCAATCCCACCCCCACCAATACCACCACCAATACCGCCATCACCACCAGCAATACCAGTACCACCAATACTGCCACCAATACCACCACCATGAATACCACCAATACCATCACCACCAAAACCACCACCACCTATACCAGCATCACTAATACTACAACAATAACACCACAGCCAATACCAATACCACCACAACAAATACCAATGCCAATCATGCCACTAATACCATCACCACCAATACCAACACCAATACAAACACTAACAGTATCACCACCACCAAAACCTTTACCAATACCATCACCACTAATACCACCACCACCACCAATAACACCACCACCAATCAAACCACCACCAACCCAGTACCACCGTCACCACCACCAATACCGTTGCCAATACCAATACCACCACCACCTCCAATACCACCTATAACACTACAATGAATACCACCACCACCAATACCAATACCACCAATATCAGCATAACCTGTACCACAACCAATAACACCACCGCCAATACGAATACCACAACAACAAATACCAATACCAATACTGCCACTAATACCATCACCACCAATACCACCACCACCATGAATACTACCAATACCACCACCACCATGAATACTACCAATACCACCAGCATCAAAACTTATACCAATACCGCTTCAAATACCATCACCACTAATACCACCACCACCACCAATAACACCGCCACTAATACCAAGACCACCAATCAAACCACTACAATCCAATACCACCTCCACCACCACCAATCCCGCTGCCAATACCAATACTGCCACCACTTCCAATACCACCAATAACACTTCCACGAATACCACCACCACCACTATCAATACAACCACCACCAATACCACCAATAATACCACCACCACCAATACCACCACCACCACCATTACCACCACCACCAATACCACCTCCAATACCACCACCACCAATACCACCACCATCAATACCAGCACCCCCAATACCAATACCACCAATACCAAGACCATTACCACCACCAATCCCGCCACCACCACCAATACCAACACCACCACCAATACACCCACTACCAATACCACCACCACCACCAATACCAACAGCAATACATCCAATAAACAATATCACCAATATCACCATATCACCAATACAACCACCAATACCAATACCACCACGAATACCACCAGCACCAATACCAGTACCGCCATCACCACCAGCAATACCAGTACCACCACCACCAATACTGCCACCAATACCACCACCATGAATACCACCAATACCATCACCACCAAAACCACCACCACCTATACCAGCATCACTAATACTACAACAATAACACCACAGCCAATATCAATACCACCACAACAAATACCAATGCCAATCATGCCACTAATACCATCACCACCAATACCAACACCAATACAAATACTAACAATATCACCACCACCAAAACCTTTACCAATACCATCACCACTAATACCACCACCACCACCAATAACACCACCACCAATCAAACCACCACCAACCCAGTACCACCGTCACCACCACCAATACTGTTGCCAATACCAATACCACCACCACCTCCAATACCACCTATAACACTACAACGAATACCACCACCACCAATACCAATACCACCAATATCAGCATAACCTATACCACAACCAATAACACCACTGCCAATACGAATACCACAACAACAAATACCAATACCGCTTCAAATACCATCACCACTAATACCACCACCACCACCAATAACACCGCCACCAATACCAAGACCACCAATCAAACCACTACAATCCAATACCACCTCCACCACCACCAATTCCGCCGCCAATACCAATACTGCCACCACTTCCAATACCACCAATGACACTTCCACGAATACCAACACCACCACTATCAATACAACCACCACCAATACCAATACCACCAATAATACCACCACCACCAATACCACCACCACCACCATTACCACCACCACCAATACCAACTCCAATACCACCACCACCAATACCACCACTGCCACCAATACCACCACCATCAATACCAGCACCCCAATACCAATACCACCAATACCAAGACCATTACCACCACCAATACCGCCACCACCACCAATACCAACACCACCACCAATACACCCACTACCAATACCACCACCACCACCAATACCAACACCAATACATCCAATAAACAATATCACCAATATCACCATATCACCAATACAACCACCAATACCAATACCACCACGAATACCACCAGCACCAATACCAGTACCACCACCACCACCAATACCAATACACCCACCACCAATACCTCCACCACCAATACCAATGCCACCACCATCACCATCAATACCACTAATACCACCACCAATACCACCACCAATACCACCACCACCAATACTGCCCTCACCACCAATACCACCAGTAATACCACCACTAATACCACCACCACCAATACCACCACCAATACCACCACCAATAACACCAATACCACCACTACCACCACCAATACAATCACCAATACCATCCCCCCAATACCACCCCCAATACCTCCACCACCATCACTACCACCATCAATACCACCACCTCCAATAAGTACCACCACCACCACCACCAATACCACCACCACCACCACCAATACCACCATCACAAATACTATCAATACCAGTACTATCACCACCAATACCACCACAATACCATTACCATACCACCATTACCACCACCAATATCGACACCACCACCAATAACACGACCACCAATTCCACCACCACTACCACCAGTACCAACACCACCACCAATATCTCCAATATCAACAGTACCACCAATATCACCAATATCACCACCAATATGACAACCACCAATACCAATACCTCCACCAATACCACCACCACCAATACTAGTAACACCACCGCCAATACCAATACCACCACCACCAATACTAATGCCACCAATACACCACAGTCAATACTACTACCACCTCCAATACCAATACCACCAATACCACTAATACCACAACCAATACCACTACCACTACCACCACCGTCCCCACCAACAACACCACCACTAATACTGCCCCACCACCAATACCACCACTAATACCCCCACTAATAGCACAACCATCACCACCATTACCACCTACAATACCACAACCACCAATGTCACCACCAACAACACCACCACCTCTACCAATACCATCACTACCAATACCACCACCACCAATACCATCCCCAATACCACCACCAATACCACCACCAATACTACCACCATTTATACCACCACCTCCAATAAATACCACCACCACCAATACCACCACCAATTCCACCAGCACCACTAACACCAATACCACAACCACCACCAACACCACCACCACCAACACCACCACCACCAATACCACCAACACCACCAATACCACCAATACCAATTCTACCACCACCAATTCAATACCACCACCAATACTGGTACCACCACCACTGATATCAATTCTACCACCAATACCATCACCACCATTACCACCACCAATACCACCACCACCAATACCAATATCACCTCCACCAATACCAGTACCACCACCACCAATACCAATACCACAGCCACCACCAATACCACCACCGCCAATACCACCAACACCACCACCAGTTCCACCACCACCAATACCAAATACCACCACCAATACCTCCAATACCAACAATACCACCAATATCACCACCAATACGACCACCACCAATACCAACACCACCACCAATACCTCTAATACCAACAATACCAACAATGTCACCACCAATACCGATACCACTACCACCAATACCACCACCACCACCAACAATACTGCCCCCACCACCAGTACCACCACTAATACCACCACCACCAATACCACTACCAATACCACCTCCGCCAATATGACCACCATCAATATGATCACCACCAACAATACCATTACCACCAATCACACCACCACCAAGTCCACCACCAATTTCACCAATACCAATGTCACCACTAATACCACCACCAACAACAACACTACCACCACCACACCACCAATACCACCAATACCATCACCAATACCATCACCACGAATACTGCCACCAAAACCAATACTACCAGCACCAATACCACCACCTCCAATATACACCAATATCACTAATACCAATACTACCACCACCAATACCAGTACTACCACCACCAATACCAATACTACGACCAACACCACCACCAATACCACCACCAATCCCACCACCACCGCTACCTCCACCACCAATACCACCGCCACCACCAATACCACCAATACCAATACTACCACCATCAATACCAGTACCACCACCACCAACACCACCAACAATACCAATACTACCACAATACCATTACCACCACCACCATTACCACCACCAATACCACCACCACCAACACCACCACCACCACCACCAATACCAACACCACCACCAATACCACCAACACCAATACCACCACCATCACCAATACCAACACCACCACCAATACCAACACCACCACCAATACCTCCAATACCAACAATACCACCAATACCACCAATATCACCACCAATACAACCACCACAAATACCAATACCACCACCAATACCAGTACCACCAGCATCAATACCACCACCACCAATACCAATGCCACCAATACCACCACCAATGCCACCACCAATACCACCATCACCAATACCAGTACCACCACCACCAATACCACTACCACCTATTGCAATACCACAAATACCACCACCACCACCAATACCACCAATGCCACCACCAATACCACCACCACAAATACCACCACCACCAACACCACTACTACCACCAATACAACCACCACCAATACCAATACCACAGCTAGCAATAGCAATACCACCACCTCAGCACCTCTCACTCACTAGTAATTACAGGGGCACTGCACGAGCCTGTAGCTGCAGCCGAGACCATCACTCCCTCCTTCCATGCCTGCCATAAAGCACAGTCCGCCCTGCACCAGGAGGTGAAACCAGGGCCCTACTACAGCTGCAGTGTTTTTAATTAGGCTGAAGATAGCAATGACATTACGCAATGCCACACTGCACACTCGAATCACAGAGAGGTCAGGAAATTGCCCCCGCTACCGGTCTTCCTCCTAAACTGCCGACAGTGTAATCACAGAGCGAAAGGTGTTGGTGTGCTTGGTAAGTCTTTATAGCTTGGGTCGTATGTAACTCTCACTTCACACTTTGTGTCCGCATAGTTTACAACACTTACACAACTTCTTCACTGCACTATTTATTACTACTTTGATGACATCACAGGCCGGTCTCTTCCTGTGATATTTACAATCTAACAAGCGGCTGAGAAGGCCTTTTATGTCAACGCAATTGGCCTCGCAATTGCGAAAGTTTAAACTACTAGTATTGTAAAGGACAATGCCTTTTATTTATGTTTTAAAACCCAAAACATAAATAAAACGCATTGTCATTTACAATGCCAATAGCTCAAACACGCATGTGTGAGACCTGTTGTTAAGTGAGTGCCTACTGAAGGGCCAATGATCAATCCTGAAAATCAGCTCCTTCTTCTTTTAAGGGAAACACCACTGTCTGGGTCTGATTACTGTGTAATACTGCATCAAACTTCAAAAGTATTAGTCCACATGAAGAAGGCTTGAATCCTGGATCTATCTGTCCTCGGAGAGTTAAGAGTATAAAGCGCCTGGTAAAAACCTTGTAACCACCAACTACCACAGAAAAGGCCGCGCGCACATGTATAGAAGTCTAAGCATATTTGTGCAATGGAATCCAAATGGGCACGTGCAATAACAAACCTCATTGTTTCTGCACCACCAGCTGTGTGAAATGGGCCCAATAAGGGCTGATAACACACTAATACCAATCAGTTCATTGGCATATTGTATCTGGCATTTATGAAGAACGGTTTTGCTCGGCAGGTTTTGCGTAGAATCAGTGTTGGTGCGGGAATTGTCACTTGACCAACAACATGAAAACTGTGCAAGAGTAAATAACATGCAGAACTCTCACTGTATAATGCCAAGCTTATGCGGTCTGTCTCGAACTTTCTATACAACACAAACTATTTTTCTGTTCTATAGATTGTTCAAGTAGTTAGAGTTCTGGAAAGTTGTTGATCGGATATAATTGACATTTTTGGGAATCTGCTCACTCATTTCTTCCTAGGCTTAGCCTTGTTTGAAGTTCGCACTTAACTCACAGCTTTCAGCTAACGTCAAACCCCGCCGAATCCTCCGTGAGAAGCCTCATTGCAGCTTTTGCTGGTGTTTATCAGTGTATAAGTACATGCTTCTTTTTTTAGAGCAAGGAATGCACTTGACCTTGCATTCCGTTGTTTACAAAGTCACAAAGAGCCATCAGTGAAGCTGCACAGAGAGAACTGAGGCTGGAGAAAGGATGTTTTCGTTTTCTTTAAATATGTGTCTATGTGGTAGTGAAGCTGTTTTAACTCAGTTTCATGAGGCAGGTAGTCATGTCTACAAATGAGCACCAGTGCCTCTTGAACGTGTTCATGTATGACATACGATCACTGGCCCAGAGCAAAGGAGACCTCGACGCATTGTAGTCAATTTTATGAATGCCATGATGCAGGCGTGCTCAGTGTCAATAACAGCGCTTAAATCACCCATCAAAACCTCACTTCAGTTATCAGAACCACATTCTCTGGTACCATCACTATTAACAGCCTACCTGTCTCTAGGTGCGCGCCGGATTAAAGCGCTGTATGCGCATTATAACTTCATTATTATTATTGTTAATGTTTTAATATGATTATTTACACAACCACAATCTAGGACTGTGTTGAGCTGTGATTGTCCAACTCACAAGCTACTAACATGCTGAACTTTCACTCGCAAAAGCAGAATAAATGCAGTGATGTCAGACGCAGCGCCACCTGCTGGCATGCTGTTGCCAGGGTGATGTCATGCATGTATACTTTATTATTCATACATTGGTGTCAGGATCACATGCTACCTACCATCTCGGTGTCGATTTACATAGGTCTTTATGGGTACTGAGGTGATACCACTTAACATGCTCATAAACACTGTGAATCGGCTTCACATGTCCACCTTCCTATTAGTAAAAGTGCGAAGAGAGCAGAAAGTTTTCTATTGGTACACATTGTTCATGGCTTTGTAGCAGTAGTACTACAGGACTTACCAATCAATGCCTTTGAGTACTGGCCTCAGTGTTTTCTGAACATGTAGGGGCAGATTTACAAGCCCCTTGCGCCAATTTTGAGTCATTTTTAACATGGGAAAAGTGACGCAAAAATGGCGCAAGGGGCTTGCAAATCTGCCCTCTGGTATATACACATGATGCATCCATGCTGCAGTGTCAGAAGCAGGTGTGACATGCATATACTGTTCTCAGAATTGCCTGCGTCATTGTATATTTCTCGCAAACGAGGCATTCCAAAACTCTCAACTGTAAGGAGTATTTAGTACCGGGACCTCATGCTATGTATACGCATTGCTTTTAGAGTCACAAGCTGTCTGCCCATCCTGGTGTCTTTATTATAACATGCAGGGACGTACAGAGTGCGTTAAAGACCATGTGCTACCTACATACCTATGTTACTCTCACTGCCCCACACTGTATATACACACTGCCCGTTCAGAGTTAATGACCAGCATTCCAAATGGCGCCAAGTGACGTAAGCCATTGTGTCGATTTCCTTTCCATTAAAAAGACTTGTAGGTGCAGTTCAACCTTGCACAGCCCCACGTGAGCACCCAGGCAACCCTCAATAAATCCAGGCCAAAAGGCCACATGGGGCACATTTTGACACTAATAATTTACTGTGAGAATCACATGCTGTGTACACTTTGCGCCAAAAATAAAATGTTGCACGGGCAGTGCTTCAAAAATCCTATGCTGTTTCCAGTAGTCTCGCAACCGCATGAAGTGAATACTCACAGGCATAGACTGCTCTCATGGACATTGTCTCTAGAGTCTTTGTGGGGGCAGATTTACCAGTTTTTCACTCATCCCAGCAACAGTGGTGGCTCCTACACTAAGGCGGAGGAGCATCACCCCACTGCTTTTCAGCAGTGTAAATAAAGGAAAAACAAAATAATAATAACTTGTTGTTATTATCATTTTATTTTTTTTCTGCTGCGGCTGCTTGGCGGGGTGGGGCTGCTCTGCTCATGGAGCAGAGGGAGGAGTGGTAGGAACTCAGTAAGTGCACATGAATGTTTGGCCGGCCAAACAATCATGCGCACTTTGCATGTTCTCCACTCAGGCTGCATTACAGCCTGGGTGGAGAACATGCCCAGGCTACCTGGCCCTGTTTGAGTGCCAAACCACAGCGCTCAGACCAATCACAACGCTGCACTGCAACGTTGTGATTAGCTTAGGGGAGCCTGGGTTCTTCCTGTTCCAGGAGGAGAGAGGGAGGGTGAGGAGGGATGCGGCGAGGAGGTAAGTCTAATTTTCTTTTTCTTTACCCCATTCCCCCTGCCCTGCTCACCACCCCCGATCTGTGCCAGCCGCCACTGCCCAGCAACCTAAATGGCTGCTCTACCTTGCACAACAGGGAGAGAGCAGGACAGCACCATATCTGCTAAAATATTCATCTGCTAATCTCTCATTTTTAGGCTGCCTAGCGCCATGCGCACTGTACTTAGTACAAAGGTGTCCGTGTGAGTCCAGCATAGGCTTTGTACTGGAAGAATGTGTTTCCAGTATAAATTCCTATGGATGGACTTACATTTAAAGTTTTCCCACTTTATGTACTGTACAGTACTGCCCTTGTCCTTCTCTGCGCCTACCTAAAGGTGGAATATTGTTTTGACGCAAAGCCCTGTCTACAAATGTTATAGACAGTGCTTTGCAACAAAAGTCATTGGTGGTACCCGGAATTGCTTCCAATGGACGCCCCCTGGAAGTAAAGAAGCACAAAGTACAGCATAAGTTTACTTTGTGTTACTTCTTAATATTTTCCCAGGGCAAAAAAAAGTTTTGTGCTGGAAGTAAACCCCAAATCAACATTTTGTGCCAGTTTACCTCACGTTTGGTGACTTTGCAGTAGTGCAAAGTGCTGATAAACCTGGCCCCGCTTGTATACTGCGTGCTTGTGGTCGCAGTCTGCAAACAGCAAAATAGGAAACTCACCGTATGCATATGATACGGTGCAATAACTCATTACATACACGTGGGTGTCTCAGAATCGCAGGTTACCTACAGAGTGTGTTCTGTCACATCTCAGACACACATTCATGCCACGACAAACGTAGAAGACGAGTAAGAAATCACACACCAGATTCGAGGGAGGTGACCAGAGATCTCCACCTCTGTGCGAGCAAAATGAAATAATGTGTCTAAAGTTACTCTCTGTAAAGAACACGTGGAACGTTTTAGACAACTCTGACAAGCGTGTCTCGTGCTAGGAGACCCTGCTGCACACTGTCAAGCTGCCCGGGAGGAGCGGCGACATTTCTATGAGGGAAGCAAGGCAGCGCAGTCACAGCTCCCAAGTCAACTACCTTCCGTTTCCTTTGTTAAAGCCACAGATAACTTCAACTGGCCGCCTCAAAAGAAAGACCCGCGGCTGTACTTTCAAAGTTAGAGCAAGAATGAAATCAGTCTTACCTTAAAAACACACTCCAGTCCAGTATGTGCCGCCTAATTAATGTCCATTCCGATCGCGGGGGGTACACAGGATTCCGCTCGACCGTCTGACCGGAAACTATTTTTAGCTTCTGAGATCAACTGCTGCCTCCTATCGGGTTTCCAAAATGCGTGAAGTCTTTGGGAATCACATTTTTTTTCTCTTTGCCTTCCTGCCTGTGTGCCTCCTTGTTTTTCAATCGATTTCTTTGTTGACTCGTTCTTTTACTCTCCTCTGCCCCTTCTTCTCTCTAGTTTTCTCACATTTATTCCACTCCCGTTTGCGCTCACGTTCTTTCTGTTCTGTCTCTTTGCCACTTTCTCACACTCTCTCGCCCTTCTTTCATTTTTTTCTGATACGTCTACAGGGTATTTTTCTTTGGTCTCTTTTTTATCATGCAATATCTTGCAGTCACCTCCTCTGCCTCTTAATCGTTTTCTTTCCTGTTTCTCTTCAAATAACTTTCGTTATGTTCACAGGCTAATGTAATGCCTTTTTCTCTTATGCTTCCCCCATCTTTTTATCCTCTTTCTAAATATGCCTTTACTCGCCCTATTCTGGTTCACTCACCTGTTCTACTATGTCACGAACGTTTTCAAGTTACCTTCCTAACTTAACTGTCTCTCCTCTTCCTTTCTAAGTTCAATTTAGTTCACATATGATCAATGTCAGTATATAAAGCACTACGGTTGCGAGGGTAAATTGCCTATATTGGTAGACAATGTCTCGCATAAAGTTATGATTAAGCAAGGGTTTATAGACATTCCTGGGTGGGTCTGCGTGATTTCAGAAAGCAAGGCATGGCCAGGTATTGCTGAGTAACCTACTATCATGCTGACCCATACCTCCCTTCCAGAAACCCGGGGGGCGGGGGGTTCCCGGTCTCCCTCCCTCCCCCGAGGCACAGAGGATAAAACAACATTCAACACAAATCTTGAATCTAGGGGTCGGATAACCCCGGCCGTATTTTATTAAAATCAAAATATTATAATTTTTAAAGTATTAATCAACTTTAATACGCAGAAACATCCACACATATTTTGTACTTGATGCATTTTAATATTTAACATATTTACACATTTTTATGGCTAACTTTAACACGTCTCTATTACATAGCCATACCTAACCTAAAACTGGAATATGTACAATTTTTATTTTTCTGAGTATCCCAGAGGAGCCTATGTCCAAGTTCATGACTGGTCCCAACTACTTGTTAGGTCCCTCATCTTACCGGAGTGACCTTGCGCAGGAGGCCTGGTTGCCCATGAGATTCCTTACCTCGGGCACCCCCTACGCCCTTGCATACTACCTCCAGGGACTGCTGTTATGCCAAACTTGGCGCCTGCGCGGGATTGGCCGAAAGGGCCTGCTGGAAGCTGAACTTCCTACCCACGCACCCTTACGCCTACCAATCGTAAACGCTACTTGGAGCGTGATGAGAGACCACTGTCCCTCCCCTGGAATCCCTCTTAATAAAGGAATGCCTACAAAGAGATGGAAAATTGACCGACCAATCATGATCTTGCAGCAGATCAAGGATACTACAACATAAAATACGACAAGTAAAATGTTGCCTTGTAATAAAAAACATACCAAAATGATAATATATGACACCATATTAAAATACCTGGAAAGGAAAATACCAACAAAATTCGAAATCCTGAAAGAGAAAAACCGTTATGCAAAGCCTAAAATGACATTTTACCAAATCGCTGCCTCAGGGGATGGTGGGCGGGGGAAAAACAAGAAAAGAGTTTAAATTGATGACCTCCATTGTGTAGACGGAGGCGTGCAGTTGTCCTGAGAGCAGAGGCGGCGAGGAAGAGATCGAGCCAAAACTCTGTACTCCTTCTAAAGGAGCCTCAGACCCTAAACCGTCTCGAATAGGTCTCGGCAGGATCCGGGACCCGTTCTGCCCACGTTGCCCCGGAAGTGCTTCTTCTGCTTCCGGAGCAAAAGCAGGGTTAGGGTCCTATATCCGAACTGGCTTGGACCACTCAAATATGCAAAACACAACAAGGTAGCCAGACAGATTTCTTATTTGGATTTTTTGATCCCACCCAGCGAATTAGTTCTGGAGGGTCACCTGTTTTATTTTAGTTGTTTTATATTTTTAGAAAAACATTACACAATCTCAAGATATACACAAATGAGATTGTGTAATGTTTTTCTAAAAATATAAAACAACTAAAATAAAATAGGTGACCCTCCAGAACTAATTCGCTGGGTGGGATCAAAAAATCCAAATAAGAAATCTGTCTGGCTACCTTGTTGTCTTCTGCTTCCGGGGCATGATGGAGGTGCCCAATCACTGCCTGCAGGGGGCAGGAGAGGCCGTGTCATCGGCCCGCAAACCCCACCCGCAGGAGAAGTGTCCCGGGGATCGGCACAACCGCCATATTTGGGGCGTGCCCAAGTTCCCGGTGGCACCTCTGGAGAACTTTCCAGGCAGGAGACAAGCAACGATGTTCCAGACATCGCCAACGAGTAGCTCGTGAGCTACTGGTAGTTCTCCAGCTACCTGTAAGTAGCTTTCCTGTGTCCAGTCCAGCCTACTAAATTATACGCTTTTTACAGACTAAATGTATTTATTTATTTATTTTAAAGGTTTTATATAGCGCTGGCTCGACCCGGAGGTATCAGAGCACTTTACATGAGTATCAGATCATAGTTACAGGTTACATCATTACAAAGGTTACACAGTTATTAGAGCATGGCAACATAGTTACTTGTAAGGTCGAGATAAACAATAAGCCCAAGTACGTAAGGGGAAAAGTAGGCAAGGGGAGAGATTCAGGGGAGGGGGGTAGGAGCAGGGGAAGTAGACAGATAATGAAGGCGGGAAAGAGGAGAGGAGGGTGAGAGACACCGCATGGAAAGAGGAGGGGAAGGGCGACACAAACCGGTAGACGAGTCAAAGCAACGTCCAAAGTCCAGTAAGCTGTGATCCCAGGGGAAGTGGTATCACTTCCCTATCTCTGTTGCGAGAGGCTCCCTATATATGTATACCAAATTTGAAAAGTTTCTATAGAGACGCAGAAAATGTGTGTATTTTCAGAACTGATAACCTGATATTTGAATTTCCAAAATATATTTGTTGGACCTGGCCCTTTTGGAAGGTTCACCCCGCAACTTTTTGCTTTTGCCTAGCCTGTTTCTGTAACCTGTGTTAGTGATTTTTGGGTCTCTGCGCACTTTTTCCCTGTGTCCCAGAGTAAAGTGCGTGCGTGTAGTATGGCTGGCCTGCCCTCCCATAGGAATGCATGGGGAATGTGTGTGTCCCTGGTAGTTCCTGATGTGTGGGGAGTGCAGGCTCGAGTTTAGTATGTGTGAACTCGTGAGAGTGAATGCTGCGAGATGGTGTATGCGGCATGTATGTGTCTAGAAGGGAAGTGCTACTTCTGGACATTGATGTGTGTGTGCAGTGAGGGTACTGGAGCGTGATTGGCTGGAGCTGGCTGGCATGCCAGGCTCCAGGAAGTCTGGATGGGTCTGCCCGGTGGTGAGTGTGAGATTAGCATGAGTGATGTGTGGGAGGAGTGTACCTGTGTCCTGGATGGGCTGGGTTTGCCCCACACAATGCTGGCTCCGCCCCCCTGTGGTGTGTCTAACGACCCTAGCCTCCCCAGTGAATGAAATGGGTGGTTGGGCCATCAGGAGTGCTCCCAAGCCAGCTGCAACTGGTTTTCCCCCCACCCTGCACCTTGAAACAAAGGAGTTATGAGTATAAGAAGGGGCTGTGTCCCCACAGTGGTTGTTCTTGTTTCTGACACTTGAATCTGCCAGGGGCGTGCTGCTGCTTGGGCCCAGGGGAAGGCTTGCCTCCCTGGGCCCTGCCCAGCCCCTGGACTGCTGATGCCCTGCCTCTCTAAGGACTTTGCTGGAACTCTGCTCTGCTAAGGGCACCTGGGAGTGCTGTGCTTGTGTTCCCAGCGCCTGGGAGCGCTTTATTTTCCCCTAAGCGCCTGGGAGCGCTGGTGATTGCCTTTAGCGCTGGGGAGCGTTTGTGCTTTGGTGGACGTTGAGTGCTCTGCTGCCCCGCATTTTGCGTGGGGGAAAGCAGGTGCCCACCCTGCGTGTTGTGGCGTGTTCGCGGCTGCCCACGCCGCACCTGTGGCCGTTTTTATTGTCCCGAGCGAGTGCCTACCTCGCGTTATATTGCAAATTCCGTTCTGCCCATGAAAATCACCGCCGCAGCCCTGGTGCACGGAGAAGCCGAGGAGACGCCGAAGGAACCACCGCTGACGTCACCCGGGAGCCGCGCTGCCATTGGTTCAGGCTGCGGGAGGCTCGCCGGGTGACCTGTGCGGTGATTGGCTGCAGAGGAGTGAGGAGAAACCAGGAAGCGGACGGGAGGCCACCCTGCGCTCCTGCCGGGAAGAAGAAGGAACCGTTCTCCGGCGAGGCTCTCCCGAGGAGAGAGAGCCCTGCCACCGCCCCCCAGAAGAGCCCAGCAGAGAGGAGCCGACGCCGCGAGGAGCCGCCGCCTCAGACAGCCGGTGAGTGCGGGCGGGCTCCGGGTCGCTCCTAAGTTCAGAGGAGTGCCGTGGGCAGGTTGGTGTGCTCAGAGCGGCCCCGTTGGCAGCGGGCCGCTCCCATGACCTCGGGGGCATTCCTAGATCGAGACCGAGAGGCTCTTGGGCAATTACTGATCCTGAGTCCCCCGAGCGGGACTCCAACGAGTGGGCCATTCTTGTGTGGAGCCCTGAGAGGGCTCCGGGGGCATTTGTACTTACGAGCTGCCAGGCTCGAGGCGGCATTCCTGTGTTTATGAGTCCAGGAGGGACTCAAACGACGGCCGCATTCTGTGTTCGAGCCCAGAGAGGCTCGTGGGGGCCCATTTAATTCTGAGAGCCCAGAGAGGCTCAAGAAGGCGCCAGATGTGTTTTGAGAGCCCAGAGAGGCTCTAGGGGGGCATTTCCTTCGTTAAGCCCTGCAAGGCTCCCAGCCCATATTTGTTTTAGAGCCCCAGAGTGGCTCTGGAGTGCCATCCTGTTGTTCTTGAGCCCACGAGGCTCCAAAGTTGCCCCTTGATGACACAGCTGCCCAGCACTTTGTGGGCAGCTGCTACGTTTAGGCCCTGACTTTGGGACACAGGGCGTCCTAGCCCCAACAAGGCCAGTTGGCCTAGGGACTGCCACAGGTTGTGGCTCATGTGGGTTTTGCGCAATTGCTTGTGCTTGCACCGCTGAATGTTGATACATCATGTGTTTTATTTCCCTACACCGCTGAATGTTAATGCATCATGTGTAATGTGCCTATGCTTAAACCCCTAAATGATGATGATTCTTAGGTGGTTGTTTTTCTCCTATTACAGGTGTTGCTAGTGAGGTTTTGGTTCCCTGCGCAATATTCCTAAGGTGGTTAGGGTTGTGTAGGAGGTACTTACCCTATACCAGTAATTACTGGTTGTGTGCTAATTTGTGCTACATTTTCTAACTTGTTCTAAAAGTGTTCTATGTGCTAAATTACTATTCCTAAAAAGTGATTATTCCTGACAGTGGTCCATGTGGCCCTGTCTTGTACATATCCCTTGTAAGTTCTGCCCGTGCCTGTTGGCACAGTGTAACAATATGTGTGTTTTATCTAATGTATGTTTATTATAACACAAAGGCTATTTTTATATAACCTTGTGTGGAGTTTCCTTTGTGGTGGGCTTTGGGAGTTGTTTCTGTGTGCGCGCGCAAACACTTAACCTACATAGCCTCCAAGTTTAGCCTGGCTGCTCGCGCCACGTTACCTAGAGGGTGAGCAGGGGTTATCTTGGTGTGTGACTCCCTTGCCCTGACGTGGAAGTGGTGGTCTCTGACTGACGTTGGCGCGAGCCTTGGCCAGCCAGAGATCCCGTTTCTAACATTGGTGGCAGGCGGTGAGGATCCGGATTTGTGTTTGCGTTGTACCGCAGTGGCAACAGGCCACACTACAAAACTCTGCATATTAGATAATTACATGTTGGGGATTATTGTTATGATTTTGTTTTTCCTCGAGTGTCATTTTCAAATGGTGTTCCTGCGCTTTATGTTTAGTGGCAGAAGAGAGAAAATGACAGGGCGGGACGCCAGTAGATAGGGAGTTCCTTCCTGGGTCCAGTGTCCAATCCCCGTTCCTGTCCCCAGAGGGGTGGATAGAGGAGAGAGAGAGGGGGTGTGGAGGAGAAATGGCTAGCTCAGGAGGGTGGTTATCCCTGAGTGTAGTATGTGTGTCTGGATTCACCAGTATGGTAGGATCCAGTGGTGGTAGCTAAAATATGTCCAGTGCGTGAAGTCCCATTCCCAGTTCCCAGAGTATGGTGCCTGGTTCTCAGTAAGAGGGGTACAGGTTGAGAGTCAGGGGCAGTGAGGAACTGTCTCGCCAGTCTGGAGGGGGAGTGTGTGGATGAGTGGTGTGTTGAACTAGAGGAGTTGGTGTGAGTTTTTTTTTTTTTTTTAAAGGAGCTTGCATAGGAGGTGTACCTCTGGTGGTGTGCAGGAGGTCCTGCAGAGGCACTGGACAAGAAGGTGGATGTCTGGCGGTGTGCTAGATGTCTTGCAGAGGCATTAGGGAGTGATTCTAAAAGTAGTGGCTTGTGTATCTGATGATCCTGTGTAGGTGAAGGGGTTCATGTGTAGCCCAGCTAGGTCCCATTAGGATGGTAGGGGTGTAGGGGCTCACGTCCTGTCTCAGTGGAGGCGGAGTGAGTGTGGGACGGTGTGTCTCACGTTGGCCCGAAACCCTGTCTCAGGGCCTGGAGGGTTCCCTAAGGGAGCGCCAGGTCAGGGGCCTAGGCTGTACTTACAGGTCATTTGAGGAGGATCTCCCTGTGTCTAGAGGATGGGGAGTTTCTGTAACCAGAACTCCGGCGGTCCTAGTATTGGGCAGTACCACTCCTAAGTGGAGGGTGCAGAAGTCCTGGTTGAGGAGTGAGAGGGGGAAAGAGTCCCCAGTGGAGGAACCAGTGGGTCAGGGGCCAGCCAGAAGGGCTGGGCCACCAGTGAGTGACCATGGTGATGCCACTTCTGTCCTGGGGGATCTCTGCGCCCTGCCAGGTGGGCAGGAGGTCGCGAGATTAGAGCCAGGCAGATGTCACAAGACACAGTAGTTATGTGTCACCCTCGTAGTGGGGCATGCGTGCTCCCCGTGAAGTCCTGGTTCGCTGGGCATTTGGCCGTCTAGAGTGCTTGACCATTTGTGGGGCCTCTGGAGGTCGTTCCCCGAGGAGGGGGGAGGCCAGGTTCAGGTTCAGCCTGACCTGGAGGGAAGAGCGTCTGTGATTAGGGTCCTGAACAGTTGGGAGGAAAGTGTGTTGCTGATACGCTGCTGGCGTGTGCTCTGTCTAGCCTGAGACATACTGAGAATCCCACTGTGATAGGGAGTACTGGAGGAAAGTGTGTTGCTGATACGCCGCTGGCGTGCGCTCTGTCTAGCCTGGAACATACTGAGAATCACCCTGTGATAGGGAGTACTGGAGGAGAGTGTGTCGCTGATACGCCGCTGGCGTGTGCTCTGTCTAGCCTGAGACATACTAGGACTCACCCTGTGATCATGGAACTGGAAGGGGGTGCAGAGGGAGGGAGTCCTCACCTCTGACCCCGATGTAGCCGGAAGGTAGATCCCAGGTGGTAGACCAGTTGATGGAGTGAGGTCCTGATCTGGTGGGAGAGTTGTGTTCTGGTGGGTGCCTCCCTGGGAGGGTGCGGAACCCCAGAAATAGAGGTAGGGTGGGGCATTCTTGCCCGTGACCTCTGGTCAGCCTGAGGGTGCGGACCCTAGGTTGAAGGATCAGTGGTAGTTTGGGACTACACTGAGAGGGAGAGTGGAGAATGGCTACTGTGTGCCAGGGGTTACTGCCCCCCACTCTGTGAAGTGGTCAGGACCTGTGACATTTGGATGGCCTAGGGCCTGGTCCTGACCGTGGACCACTAGAGGGTGCCAGTGGGGTATCCTAGTTGGGACAGAGAGTTCTTGTTGAGAGAAATCCATGTAGGTTCAGAGTGGCGAAAAACCGGAGGGTGTCCCTGCCGTGCGGGCCCGTGTCCGTGTTTTGTCGCCCAAAGCAGGGAAGCCCATCAGTGGAGTGATTGGTCTACCCTGCGTTTTGGCTGGAAGGGGGTTGTGTTGGACCTGGCCCTTTTGGCAGGTTCACCCCGCAACTTTTTGCTTTTGCCTAGCCTGGTTCTGTAACCTGTGTTAGTGATTTTTGGGTCTCTGCGCACTTTTTCCCTGTGTCACAGTGTAACAATATGTGTGTTTTATCTAATGTATGTTTATTATAATACAAAGGCTATTTTTATATAACCTTGTGTGGAGTTTCCTTTGTGGTGGGCTTTGGGAGTTGTTTCTGTGTGCGCGCGCAAACACTTAACCTACATAGCCTCCAAGTTTAGCCTGGCTGCTCGCGCCACGTTACCTAGAGGGTGAGCAGGGGTTATCTTGGTGTGTGACTCCCTTGCCCTGACGTGGAAGTGGTGGTCTCTGACTGACGTTGGCGCAAGCCTTGGCCAGCCAGAGATCCCGTTTCTAACAATATTTAAAGCTGAGATTTGAGTTATAAATCATGCTGCATTGAGGAGGCTTATTAATAATATTATTACCTTAGTACCAGGGGCATTTGATTTATGGCTGTTATGTATTTCCCACGTAAAGGCATTCCAAATTGGCAAAGCCTTTTTCTACATTACTGCTGGCAATCTTGCCTGGTGCACTGAGGTGATCACTGCGGGTTATTTTACATAGGGTAGTTACTAAATTAATCTTGTCTGATGTGATCAGTTACAACACATCACTAATGATAGTAGCTCAGGATGATATTCACTGATCATATGTATCTCTTATTACAGAAAATGTTGGAGACACCAACCTACCAACTTTCCAACACTGAAATGAGGTAACATTTTTCAGGTTTCAAGCATAATAATGACAGCAGTAAATTACATCACATGATCTGGATCCAGTGCATGACATCACAGACAAGACCTTGCATGTCAGCAGGTGAGCTAGATCAGATAGTTGGAGAAGACTGTGGCTTTTTATACACAGCACATGCCATGGGCGAGATGTCTAAATAGGTAGAAATATCCTACTGTAGCTAATGGAAACATGGCGGCAAAGGAGGACCTGCCTTCAGTGTGCCCTTTCGAGCCTTCTGATTGCATTAACCCCTTCGCCGCAGGGGTAATTCCACACGGTGCAGGGGGAGGCCGAGGCGCCGCGGTGCTCGTGACGAGCCCAGCTCGTCATGAGGCACAGTGGAGCTGTGCTCATGACAAGCTGGGCTGGTCACAACTCCGCCCACTGATTGATTCTCCCGCACAGGCGGGAAATCAATTGCACATGGGAGTGCCGCGGCCGTTATGACGAGCCCAGTTTGTCTTGAGCACAGCTCCACTGTGCCTCATGACGAGCTGGGCTCATCATAAGCATGGAAGGAGTTAAAATCCTGCATGGTCTCAAGCCTCACCCTTTCCTCACACAAGTAGAGTAACTTGTATTGTTAGTTGCTTGTGCCTTTAAGAGTAGGAGAAAAAAGAGTACTTTAAGACAGGAGACAGATAGGCTGAAGAAATGAGAGAATATTTAGGATGAGAAGTGGGACTAGGCATAAGGAGATGAAAAGAAGAGAAAGGCAGGAAGTGAAGAAAGAAGAAGAGAAAAAGAGGACATTGATGGAGGATGACAGAGCATAGAAATAACAGAAGAAAGTGACGGAAATAAAAAGGAGACAGAGAGAAAAAAGGGAAGGGAAGGGAAAGGAATAAGGTATAAGTGAGCAGAAGAGAGAAATAGAGAGCGATAGTAAAAGAGAGCAGAAGGAAGAAGAGAAATAGGAAGTCACAGATATTGTTAGAACAAGTATTGGCGAAGCCAATATGTCTCGCCTATGCAAGGGCTATTGGCTTTGTCAATGATTTTTAGCCATGTACACCAACGTGGCTGTTTTTTAGCATGGCTAATGGTTTGTGGCATAGAGAGTGGGGTAGCGTGGAGTAGCATAGGATGGCATAGAGTGTCGTAGAGTGGAGTGGTATAGAGTGGTGTGTAGCAGAGTCATAGAATGCAGTAACGTAGAGTACAGTGAAGTAGACTAAAGGGCCCTAGAGTGCAGTGGCATAGAGTAGTGCAGAGTAGTGGTGTAGAGTGTAGTGTTTTAGAGTGCAGTGGTATAGAGTAGAGTGGTGTCGAGTAGAGAAGAGAGCAGTGGCTTAGAGTGGAGTGCTGCAGAATACAGTGGTTTAGAGTGCAGTGGCATTAAATGGAGTGATGCACAGTAAAGTGGCATAGAGTGTAGTGGCATAGAGTGCATTGGTGCAGAGTGTAGTAGTGTGGCATAGAGCACAGTGGTGCAGAGTAGAGTACAGTGCTGTAGAGTGCAGTGCCATAGAGTGCAGTGATGCAGAGTAGAGTGTCATAAAGTGCAGTGGCATTGAATGGAGTGATGCAGAGTAGAGTGGCGTAGAGTGTAGAGGCATAGAGTGTATTGATGTAGCGTGCAGTAGAGTGATATAGAGTACAGTGGTGCAGGGTAGAGTACAGAGGTTTAGAGTACAGTGCCATAGAATGCAGTGGTGCATAGAAGAGTGGCGTTGAATTCCGTACAATAGTGTGGAGTAGGAAAGAGAAGCGTAGAGTGGCCTAGAGTACAGGTGAACAGAGCAGATTAGAGTGGGGTAAAGTGCACTGGTGTTGAATGTAGAGGAGTAGAGTGCAGTGGCATAGATTAAAGTATTGCAGAGTAGAGTATGGTGGCATTGAGTGCAGTGGTGCAAAGTAGATTGGCATACAGTGCAGTGGCGTTGAGTGCATTGGTTTGGAGTAGAGTGCTGTAGAGTGCATTAGTATAGAGTACATTGGTTTAGAGTAGTGTGGCACAGATTGCAGTGGCATGGAGTGGATTGTTTCAGAGTGGATTGCAGTGGCATAGAGTGTAGTGGTGCAGGGTAAAGTGAAGTGGTGTAGAGTAGAGTGGCGAAGAGTGGTGAAGAGTGCTGAGGTGCAGAGTAGTTTAGAGTGGCATAGAGTGCAGGGACATAGAGTAGAGTGGTACAGACTAGAGTCTAGTGGCATAGAGTGCAGTGTTGCAGAATAGTGTGACATGCGGTGGCATGGAGTAGAGCAGTGCAGAGTAGAGTAGAGGGACATAGGGTAGGGTAGAGTGAAGTAGAGTGGAGTGGCGCAGAGTGGAGTGGAGTGGTGCAGAGTAGAGTGAAGTGTCCTAGACAGGAGTGGTATAGAGTACATTAGAGAACAGTGCAGTGGTGCAGAATGGCGTAGAGTACATTTGTATAGAGTAGAGTGGTGCATAGTAGAGTAGATAGGTGTAAAGTGAAGTGGCATAGTGTACAGTGGTGTAGAGTGAAGTGCTGCAGAGAGGAGTGCAGTGATGCAGAGTGGAGTAACGTAGAGTGGAATGGTGTAAAGTGGATTATGCATGGTGTGGCAGCTTACTGCCATTAAAGGCAACACATTTGCAATTGAAATTACTATTACATTTGCACAGAGACATGGTTTTACTGATAAAAGTAAAAACAAACATACCCCCTGCCTTCTCAGCAGCTCAAAAGTCACTAAATCATTAATCAAAAAATCTAGATATATTTTCTTTTATTAAGGAAGATCATTATTTTTCAAAATACAATGATTTATAGTTTTTTCTAATGACACTCCAGCCAATAGTGTATTTTATTAAAAAAAAAACTTTATCACTGTCTCATTATATTGTACACTGTCATACCCCATTAAAAAAACCTTATGCACTTATACTACACACAATACCACTTACACATCACATAAAAACACTCTTTTAATCCCATGCACATCAAAAGTGGCCAATAGACAAATATGTTATTTTCCTGTTTAAAGTATATTAAATAAGAAATTGGTGGTGACCAATGAGAAAAGGATGCCATGATATATACGCAGAGACAACGTCTACATATTTGAAATGGGTATGAATAATAACACGTTTAGGATACTTTAAATAGTAAAGTAACATATTTGTCTGTTACGGGAAACTTACAATGAGAATGAAAAGTAAAGTATGGACTGAGACATAGAAAGAAGAACGTTGGAAAGAGAGACTCTGAAAGAGCCACTATGCTGCTGATACATATGAGAAGGAATTACAGAAATTACATTTAGGAGATGTTTTCAGATGATATCTTCAGATTTCAAGATAGATTGTTGGGACACGATTCTATACAAGTCTATTTTTCTTCGGATAACTGCCCAGAGGATTTTTTATTTTTATTAGAGCGCCATTGGGGGGCGTGTTATCATGTCCCAGGCTATGGTCTACATGATTTCGACACTTCTGACCATTTGCAGCACTTTAGACTGGTGAATAAGGCTAGGGGTGGTGATTGCATGGTGATTGCTCGGCATTCCGTGTGCGCAGTGGGTGTTTGGAGCGGGTGCGCTGGCGACACACCAATGGCATACAAAAGGCAAGCATGTTTGCGCCCATTCGCACCGGGATCATTTGAGGAGCTAGCCATGCTGCCCAAATCTTTACAGAAGTGCACGTACAGCCAACTGCATCACATACTAACTCGCATCACATTCTAACTTTTTGTTTAGAAATCAAATTTCACAAAAACTATGACAACCACTGACATTACCGGGCCCTGACCCTTATGGTAACCACAATTGGCTAGCTAAATCCCTCAACATAAACTAGACCTGTCCAACTATTACTACAAATCATATATTGAGTAGTTGAGGCGCACGTGTGCAGTTGATTTAAACACTCATTACTTTATATTTCTTCCCACCCGTCCTGTGAGTATTCCACATTTGCAGTACTTCACCGAGTGATACAGTGTTCTCTCCTATTTCAGTAGGTAAAGAGTATCTCTACTGAAATAAAAAAAAACAATATATTTTGTTTTGTAAATGAATATAGCATTTGCACTATTATGCACCATGTTGCAGCGTGAAAAAGCCCCAAGCCTGAGCACCACTAAGGGATGAAACACGTGTTGGGTGTAGACTATTGGGCTGTACATCTTCGAATCAATGACTGTCAATAACAGAAAAGAACAAAAGAATCGAACTAGTCCTTTCATTGTACCTGCTCATTCCTATTTAACTCACATACATTGTTCCTTAATATAACCATGCAAACCAATATGTGGTAGCATTCCAAACCTAATTTCTACCATACATGGGGAGGGGTCTGTACCTATAACATAGGGATGCATAAGCACACCGGTTGACGTGTATTTTCTCCATAACTAAGGCTTTGCAGTAGAACTACTGGGTTCTCTGATGCCTCTTTCCCAATTCAAATAAGCTATTTTATGTCTACCTCTGGGGATTAATAGTGAATGTTCATAAGTTTTTGCAGACAGGCTGACATCTTGAGAAGATTGAGAAAAGCCATCACCAAACCGTTTTTTCGAGGGGTGTGAATCCCCACAGTAGCCACACCTCTGCGATGGGTTAAGGAGTACCACACACCAAGAGAAGGGTTCTACCATGTGGAGAATTGTCAGAATAGTGCATTCTGTGATAACTAGATGCTACACTTCACAAGTGGGAGGATACCTGCTACCCATGGGCTAGAGCCACCACAACCTAACTGGGCAGTATAGTGGCATCTCTGGAGCCCGGACCTCACATTACGTCTGTATTGAAGAAGGCACTGAATAAGGACTGCCCTGCTATCCCTGGACCCAGCAGAGGTTTCACCAAGACAGGACTACATCTGCTGCTCCTTTTGGCTAGCAAAGAGAAGACTGTGCTTATGCTGCTCTGCTCGAGGAAAAGCCATCCCGAACCTCAGAAAGAAGTGGTGACTCCAAGAGTCAGTAGGCAGACTTCCTGTTATGTCTACAGGACCACAAATGCTAAAAAAGCCTGTACTAGCGAGATGGTAGCCAAAATCACCTGAACACCGTTGAACGCCAATGTGCAGCCTGGGTGACCGTGACCCAAACCTCAAAAGTTGCACCTGAGTCTGCAGGACCTCGGAGAATCATCACAGTGCAGTTTGGTCATCCAAGATGGAATTTACTACCAGATAAATAGAACTGCTAGTTTAGCTGTAACTGGAAACCAGTAGATCACATTTTTCTGGGGCTGGACTTCAACCAGAGTGTAAGGGACATTAATCCCTGTGGCCAAAGTCACTCCACTGTGTTTGTGGACCAAGTATTAACCCCAGGATGGCCCAGGACATCGGATAAGCATGCTCAGGATCCTTGAGCATCTTCAACAATCTGTATCCTAAATATCAGGACCTCTCAATTGAAGTCTGAGGCGGCTCACCCATAAAGCCTGGAACTGGACAGGACACTGTTTGACTGACAAGTAACTGTTCAGACAACTCTCCTTAGCCTCTATCACCCTCTCCCTGCTGGAGTTGATCACCCAAAGTGGGCTGGAGTAGTAGTTCACAACTTCATAAAAGTTTTTCAAAGTTTGCAAAGTATGTCCACGTGGTCCAGTAAAATGATTTATTGTGTTGAATGAAAAAACGATGATTTATTGTTCCTTGGAAAAGTTATATCACCAGAAGTCTCTTGTAGATTTATGTTGTTTAGGTGTCATTTTAATGATAAAAATACAACCTATTTTTACAAATTGGTCTCTGTTTTTGATTGAGTCTTGTTTGTTTCTTATTCACCTTTTTTGGTACTTCTTAATGCGTTACATTTGTTCTTTTAATAAAGCCCGACTGCTCAGAGCCATAGCTACTTAAGGTTGAGCTAAGGTTTTTCAAATTAATCTGACTGGACTAAGAACGATGAATTTAACCCAGAACTTTTCACTGGGGGAGAATGTTTGCATTGTCAGCATTCCGTCCATCATTTGTTTGCTGTAACACTTTTCACCCTAAGTGGGATGAGTATGTCCAGACGTGGATCCCGTGCTCACTGTGCCACTGGATTCAAGCTTTCATGGCTGAAGAATGGTGACATACTCTGAAACCGGTCCCAGGATGCTTGTTACCAGTCCAGGGAGGACCTGGCCTGGCAGTTTGGTCTGGACTGTTCCCATGGGGCACAGGGTCAAGACTGATTTGCATATGGCTGGGTCCAAACTGGGGTGGCAAAATGGGCAAAAGAATGATGGATTTAACCCAGATCTTTTGACTGGAGGAGAATGTTTGCATTGTCAGAATTCCGTCCATCATTTGTTTGCTGTAATACTTTTCACCTTAAGTGGGATGAGTATGCCCAGACGTGGGTCCCTTGCTCACTGTGCCACTGGATTCAAGCTAGCCTGGCTGAAGAAGGGTGACATACCCTGAAACCTGTCCCAGGATGCTTGTTTCCAGTCCAGGGAGGACCTGGCCTGGCAGTTTGGTCTGGACTGTTCCCATGGGGCACAGGGTCAAGACTGATTTACATATGGCTGAGTCCAAACTGAGGTGGCGTAGTGGGCAAAAAAATGATGGATTTAACCCAGATCTTTGACTGGAGGAGAATGTTTGTATTGCCAGCATTCCGTCCATCATTTGTTTGCTGTAACACTTTTCACCTTAAGTGGGAGGGTTTGCCGAGACGTGGGTCCCTTGATCACCGTGCCACTGGATTCAAGCTAGCCTGACTGAAGAAGGGTGACATACCCTGAAACCGGTCCCAGGATGCTTGTTTCCGGTCCAGGGAGGACCTGGCAGTTCGGTCTGGACTATTCCCATGGAGCCCAGGGTCAAGACTGATTTGCATATGGCTGAGTCCAAACTGGGGTGGCGTATTGGGCAAAAGAACAATGGATTTAACCCAGATCTTTTGACGGGGGGCAATGTTTGCATTGTCAGCAATCCGTCCATAATTCCTTTGCTGTAACACTTTTCGCCCTAATTGGGATGAGTATGCCCAGACGTGGGTACCTTGCTCACTGTGGCGCTGGATTCAAGCTAGCCTGGCTGTATAAATGTGACATAACCTGAAACCGGTCCCAGGATGCTTGTTTCTGGTCCAGGGAGGACCTGGCAGTTCGGTCTGGACTGTTCCCATGGAGCACAGGGTCAAGACTGAGTTGCATATGGCTGAGTCCAAACTTGGGTGGCGTAGTGGGCAAACGAACGATGGATTTAACCCAGATCTTTTGACGGGGGAGAATGGTTGCATTGTCAGCAATGCGTCCATCATTTGTTTGCTGTAACACTTTTTGCCCTAAGTGGGATGGGTATGCCCATGCGTGTGCCCTTGCTCACTGTACCACTGGATTCAAGCTAGCCTGGCTGAAGAAGGGTGCCAAACCCTGAAACCGGTTCCAGGATGCTTGATTCTGGTCTAGGGAGGACCTGGCCTGGCAGTTCGGTCTGGACTGTTCCCATGGGGCACAGGGTCAAGACTGATTTGCATTTGGCTGGGTCCAAACTGGGGTGGCATAGTGGGCAAAAGAACGATGGATTTAACCCAGATCTTTTGACTGAGGGAGAATGTTTGCATTGTCAGCATTCTGTCCATCATTTGTTTGCTGCACTCAGTACAGGCAGTGAGTTTCTTACACGGTTAGGTACCACAACCACACCACATAATGTAACGCTTTCCTCATAAGCACTGAACAATACCAAAGAAACAGTTAACTCTTTTTTAACTCTTCAGTGTAATGGAAGATTACTTCCTCAATCACAAATGTTCTCTGATTCTGTATCAGATTTTTATGACAAGATCTTGGAAATGTGTTCTCGATTCAAACCTGATATGATGTTTCAGACATTGTAGACCCACTGAATTCCATGTCTGATGAACCCTTCCCAAATCCGCTTATAACATGTTTTGGTCAACTCTCTCCAGAGTCTACATAACCTGTTTTAAAATCCATCAAATGTGACTCCCCTTTAGGGTCACAGTCTGCAAGAATTTTACATCAAGCTCCATAATATTTTAGTGACCTTCTAACAGGCAATCTTAAGGCCTCTTTTGCCACTGACTAAGTGCCACTTGGTTGGACAAACTTACATCCGCTGTGAATACACTGAGCTATTATTGCCCAATATCTCAATTGCTTGTAGCAATGAAATATTAGCAAAACATATCAACAGACAAATCCCCACCTATCTGGAGAAAAACCCAAACAATCAAGTTTTAGAGTATTACACACCACAGAAACAACCTTGATTGTGGTGTTTGACAACATTTGAGGGATGCTGGATTAGCATGGCAGAGCAGCTCTAATCCTATTGGATTTCCCTTCTGCATTGAAAACCATTTCTAATAACTATATGAATGTGGCATAAGAGATTTAGCCTTAAATTGGATAAACCCCTACATTTCAGACAGACATTAGGCGGTAAGAACGTCAGAGTTCCTGTCTTAGTTTAAGCTGATGAAACAAGGAGTCCTGCAGGGATCCTCCTTAAGCTCAGTTCTATTCCAAATCTAAGTAGCCCACTGGCCAGGCAAATTACATCTTAATTTAATGTTACTTCCATGACCTACTCGGATGAAACATGGCTAGTAATAAGACTAGATGTTCCAAAAGGGTAATCAAAAAGTAAATTTAAATCTTGTATCTTAGGTATCACCCTATAAATGTCAAAAATATTTTAAAACCTAACACTGACAAGTCTGAACTTTTGTTTTTGGGTGATCATAGTTTGGTTTAAGGTGCAGCTTAGTGGCCCTCTGAACTAAGCAATGCTCTTTACCAAAGTATCGTTCCAAATATCAGTTAGTGCAAAATCTGGCAGTTCGCTTTCAGTTTGGTTTGAATAGATGTATTCAGATGTCTTTAGTTTTTGCCAAACACCATTGGCTTTCAGTAGGGAAACGTATTATGTTTCAGTGCCTCTGTATCTTTCATCGGACATTTTGCCAAAAAGGAATTCTATTATATAAGGGGTAAAGGCCACTAATGTTACTAAAAGAGCACAAATTTGTAAGCCTTTGCTCTAGTTTCACACTTTAAGGTTGCCCATTCTCGCCTTCTATTGTTCTTTATAGTCATTACAAAAAAATAGTACAAGCTGCCTACTCAGCCGAGGACCATTGAAGATCGTCTGTCTAACAAGAAGGCTATAAAAACTTTTTTCTTCAGACAGAACAGTTCACACCCATCCAACACGGACTCACTATATAGCTTGTTGTCAAACATTTTCAGTAGTATGCACCATCAAGAGATATTACCAAAAATCTCCAGCAGACCACTTTAGACAGACCAGATCACATAAATCCAAGAAGCTCAGGTACGGCATACACTTCGCTATCATAAATTAAAGTTTTGTCACATGCTGTAGATAGCAATTTCCCTTAGAATTGCAGAAGCAATTGGGAAAACCATCTTACCACACTTTCTTTGACACCATTATCGTAAACAGACAGAGCAAGATTTTAAAAGCACCTCAAAACTACATAACAGGATTCTAGATTATCCGTTATATAGTAATCCGTCAATCAACAAAACATACGTAGGTCACAACACAAAGTAGTGCACATTAACCATATCACCCTACATACATAATCAATAGACTCTTGGGTGTGATGGTAAGGAACTAGGAGCAGGGTGAACACACAAACAACTAACAGTAATACAACACCAAAGTAATAGTAGACCATGCACTAAAGAAAGGTCAGTTACATGACATAATACAATAACAATGTAATTATCCCTACAATTATTCTATTTTACTTGATATGGAAGTTCTTTCCTAAGTGATACAGCCTCTTCATTCCAGGGACATGCTGGCCACAATAGAGAAATTGTGTGCAGTTCAATTCACATTTTTTGAATTCAAAACTCAAGATTTTGTCCTACAAAACAAAAAAAATCGACAGACACTCTAGCATACACTCATTTCGAATGTCTTTGTTGAAGAATGAAAGTAGCGGGACATGGTATTCATTGTTTTTCTTTTTCATGAGAATAATACATATAAATGTTAAATACAAGCATATTTTATGCACAAGACACATATACACAGACACATTTTTCTTGTCATATCCCCTTTCCTGAATGGTCTCGAACATCTTTGGGTACAAGAGGGCGGCTTGCTTTGCTGTGGTCAGATAGCAAGCTGTGATCATAGTAATTAGCATTCTACTTCGTATGAGGAGTGCAAAGAGAAGGATAAGAAGGACAAAGTATGTGGGGGGACTTTGATACTGTCTCAATGTATCCTCTTTGATCAACATTTACATGTTTTGCTCTTTCTTCTTTTCTCTTTGACTGGATCCTTTGACATGCCCTAACAATTTTTCACGAGGAAGGCTGTAGTATCATAACAGTTTTGCATTTTTATTGCAGTCTACCAAGGACTGTTTGTGGCAGACATAGCCACAGTAAGAGCACTTTCTTATGAAATTATTATCAAAAAGTCGATTCCTTTTATGCTAGATATATTTATGCAATTGCCCAAAAAATTGACTGGGGTATATACCAGTGGGTGATTATATACTGGCATGTGCACATGTGGAGACTAATGGAAACCATGGTTATCGAATGCGAGTGAACATGCTTTGTTTGAGAGAGAAGGGTTGTATGCCATTATTGCACACATGGGTTAGTCTTCTAAGAAATCACTGTTGCAGAATCGAGGAAAAGATTGGATAAAACTTTTTCTATGCATACTAGCTTCACAGCATGAAGACCAGTTGTCTCTACAGAGGCTCTATTCTCTACACATCCACAGGGGACAAGGCTCTAAGGGACAGTTTACCGACACGTGACCAAATTTAATCCCCAATTCCACTATATTCAATACATAAAAATCTGGCGGTCAAACATAAAAACATTAAGGAAAAGAGACATAGCAAACATAAGCCATCCAACGTACTATTATTAAATAGAATTCTAAAAGGAATATTCTATTCCATAATCAGATCTGATATCTAACACAGAGACCATTACGAATCAGTCAGATTTCCATCAACTTCCACTCGTGGCCAGTGTCATCATCTGGATATCCTTCTTTTCTCACCACTCAACCCTTTCGGCACAAAAGGAGATGATGTGTTGTGAATTTCGCATCGGTCTCTATGACCTTTACATGGAGTAGCAACAAAGAAACCAATGACCAGTAATGCTACTTAATCATCTGATGTATCTAAAGGATATCAACTAAATTATAAGATGGGAAAGGATTAAGTGCAGTGCAAGTGAAGTAGTGATCTAAACAGGATATGTCAGAAAAAACCTTTTATTCTAACATCTCTCACAAACCTAGTAAAATAATTGCAGATACGACGTAAACCAAATAAGTCGCTGCTTGTGAAAAAGTGGTCGGCTAGTTTCAGCCCAGGCTTTCTTCAGGACCTTTTAGGACAATAAGCTACTGTATAAGTGAAAACATATAATGAAGACATACAATTATGTGTTTATCATATTACTTTCATACAGGGAAAGTGATTGTCACACCTAGAAGATAGAATTTACACACATATAACATAAATCATAAGAGTATATGGCAATAATAGATTGCTTATTCTTTTTCATTTACCCGCTGATCTCAACGGTTTATTCAATAAAAGAACAGGTCCACTCACCTGTCCTGTATGAGGTATTAGCCTCACCTCACCCGGTAACCACTCAGGTTTATGAGACCCCGCCCTGTAAATAAGGTAAAATATGCTTTTCAGGGGGGATCAAACACTACAAATGTTAGGAGTAAAATACAAAAACCTGTATATGGGGCTTAACTCTAGATCTCAGCTAAGGAAGAACACATCCCAGGAAGGAAGACCCATCCTGTGGCCGATCACATAAATGCAGCAGACCTTAGCTTAAAATTGTTTGTATATGAATGCTCTGGACAACGTGCTAATTCTGATGTTTATATAGCACTCGTGGAACCACTTTTATAGATTTGTTGTGGTAACCTTCATTGTTCACCATAAAGATGACGAGGTGAACTGCAGATCTTTGTAGAAATATTTTGATATTGGATACTATAATATTCACTGATCACTGCTAATCTCGTCCCATAATGCTTTGCAGGGCCTTTGGTTGGGATTGTTTTGTTGCCAATAGCTGTGCTTGGGGTGGTCCTAAGAGGATGGGACTACCACTGAAGTTCAACAAAATGTGCTTTTTGTTTATGCTCTTTGTGTTCAAGGCATCTGCTTGGTCCTCCCCCTAGGTTAGGAGGGGACCCTAAAATCATCAGCTCTCTCATTACATAATGTTTTCATTGTAAAAGTTCACTTTTGTGAATTGGTTATATACTTTAAAGCACTGCTACGGTATGTGTGATTAAGCACAGTTTTGTTACTGTACTACGTGCGAATTAGTACAAACTTTTCATGCTCTGTTAGCATAGTATTAGGCCCAGGGTTACTCATATATCCCTACACATTACAATATTGTTGGTTTACATATATAATCAAGAATGTACCGATGTTTTAAAATAGCATATGAATTTTGATTCTAATGCCTAGATGCATCAAACAGAATTGCATTCGCAAACGGTGCGAATCGCAATTTTCGTCCGTTTGCGAATGCAATTGACTAATTTGGAATGCATCATGCATTTTGCAATTTTAGGAATCGCAACCATGTTGCGATTTCCAAAATTGCGATTGCATTTAAGAAATCGCAATTTGAGATTTCTTAAATGCAATGCATGATTATTTTTAAATTGCGAATTCGCATTTTGGAAGGGGTAAAATAGCATGAAGTTGAACTTCATGCTAATTTACCCATAACTTTCAAACATGCACAAGTTACATATTTGAAACTGTTAATTTACACACACACATGTCCTTGGGGCATGTGTGTGTGTAAATGGATCTTAAAGTTACATTTCAGGGGTGCAGGGAGGGGTTCTTTGGACCCCCCCGCACCCTTTAAATTGCATTCACATTTTGCGATTCGCAAAATGAAATTCTCAAAATTTTAATGCCTTCCCATTGATTCCTATGGGCCTTTTGGCCCATAGGAATCAATGGGAAGGGTTTCCTTAATTGCGATTTGCAAATTGTGAATTGCAATTAAGGGAAAATACCGAATCGCAAAAAAAATGCAAATTTTTCATGCATTGCCATTTGCGATTTCTAAATTGCGATTCCTTAATTTTCGCAATTTAGGAATCGCAAACGGCAACAATGATGCATCTATGCGATAGTGTTTTGGAGCTTCCACTAACTTTGACTGTCGTTGCTGATAGTCATGTTTCAAGCAGGCCTTGACGCCATATTATTCAGTGTTCATTTGCACATTTCCAAGAAGTGCAACCTCGTTTTTGAATCTCATAAGTGGAAGTAGGGTTCAGGAGAATAATGAGCCTAGTATTGCATTTATGAATTATATTACCTCCTCAAGGACGTCTTGCTCTTTCTCTGAGAGAAGATCCTGCTATCTGCTCATTGGATGACATTTTTGCTGCAAAAAGTTCCAGTCACAAAATTGATCTTCACAGACTTGTATTGAGAAAAAGCATATATATATCTATCCGGGTCTAAATGTCAATGTATTTTAAGGTATACAGTCAAAATATCGAGTTTTTTTCATCGACTAGACACAATATCGAGTTAAAAATATCGAATGGACATAATATCGACTAGACATAATATAGACAACAAAAATATCGACTAGAAAATTTTAATATTGAATAGAATGGACATAATATCGAATCAAAAATATAGAATGGACATAATATCGACTAGACATAATATAGACAACAAAAATATCGAATTAAGGGTAAGTTAATATTATTTATTATTTTTTGTGTAATATAATTCTGTAGCGGGTTGTGGGTTTATAGGGGATTAGGGTGGGAAGTAATTTAATTATAATTAATTAAATTTGTTAATTTATTTATTGTTATTTATTTAGGATTAATTGTTAATTAGAAAATTAATTGGTAATTAATTAAAATATAATTGGTAATTAATTTTAATTGATTAATTTATAAATATTTTAATTTTAGTAATTTATTTTCTGTAGCGGGTTGTGGGTTTATAGGTGAATAGGGTAGGAAGTAATTTAATTATAATTAATTAAATATGTTAATATATTTATTGTTATTTATTTAGAATTAATTGGTAATTAATTATTATTTGGTAATTAATTAAAGTATAATTGGTAATTAATTTTAATTGATTAATTGATAAATATTTTAATTTTAGTAATTTATTTTCTGTAGCGGGTTGTGGGTTTATAGGGGAATAGGGTGAGAAGTAATTTAATTATAATTAATTAAATATGTTAATATATTTATAGTTATTTATTTAGAATTAAGTGGTAATTAATTATTAATTGGTAATTAATTAAAGTATAATTGGTAATTCATTTTTATTGATTAATTGATAAAAATGTTAATTGTAGTAATTTATTTTCTGTAGCGGGTTGTGGGTTTATAGGGGAATAGGGTGGGAAGTAATTTGATTGTAAGTAATTATATGAATTAAATAGTTTTTTGGGGTATAATTATTTTTTTTTATATTGTAAATTAATTTATTGGTAATTTGTAAATAATTATTATTTGTAGGTAATTATTATTATTAGTTAATATTAATTAGTAATTTTAATTGAATAATTAATATATATTATACAATTTAAAAATATTTCAATTATTTTCAAAATGAAATTTATATTTGTTATTTATATTTATATTTGAAGTATTCACTTTCCCTACTATTGCACTCACTGGAGTGGGAATAGTATTTTTTACCCCTACACTATCCAACGCTTTCCCTACTGTTGCACTCACTGGAGTTTGAATGGTAATTTTTACCTCTACGCTATCCAATGTTTTCCCTACTGTTGCACTCTCTGGAGTTGGAATAGTAATTTTTACCCCTACGCTATCCAACGCTTTCCCTACTGTTGCCCTCTCAGGAGTAGGAATAGTAATTTTTACAGCTACGCTATCCAACGCTTTCCCTACTGTTGCACTCACTAGAGTGGGAATAGTAATTTTTACTCCTACGCTATCCAACACTTTCCCTACTGTTGCACTCTCTGGAGTGGGAATAGTCATTTTTACACCTACGCTATCCAACGCTTTCCCTACTGTTGCACTCACAGGAGTGGGAATAGTAATTTTTACTCCTACGCTATCCAACACTTTCCCTACTGTTGCACTCTCTGGAGTGGGAATAGTTATTTAAACCCCTACGCTATCCAATGCTTTCCCTACTGTTGCACTCTCTGGAGTGGGAATAGTAATTTTTACTCCTACGCTAACCAACTCTTTCCCTACTGTTGCACTCTCTGGAGTTGGAATAGTAATTTTTACCTCTACGCTATCCAACGCTTTCACTACTGCTGCACTCTCTGGAGTTGGAATAGTAATTTTTACCACTACGCTATCCAATGTTTTCCCTACTGTTGCACTCTCTGGAGTTAGAATAGTAATTTTTACCCCTAAGCTATCCAATGCTTTCCCTACTGTTGCACTCACTGGAGTGGGAAAAGTAATTTTTACTCCTACGCTATACAACGCTTTCCCTACTGTTGCACTCTCTGGAGTTGAAATAGTAATTTTTACCCTCTACGCTATCCAACGCTTTTCCTACTGTTGCACTCACTGGAGTGAGAATAGTAATTTTTACAGCTACGCTGTCCAACACTTACCCTACTGTTGCACTCTCTGGAGTGGGAATAGTTATTTAAACCCCTACGCTATCCAATTCTTTCCCTACTGTTGCACTCTCTGGAGTGGGAATAGTAATTTTTACCCCTACGCTATCCAACGCTTTCCCTACTGTTGCACTCACTGGAGTGGGAATAGTAATTTTTACCCCTACGCTATCCAATGCTTTCCCTACTGTTGCACTCTCTGGAGTGGGAATAGTAATTTGTACCCCTACGCTATCCAACAATTTCCCTACTGTTGCACTCGTTTGTTTCAAAACTTTATTTCGATTTCATATAGAAACCATAAAAGTGTACATAACAATTTTAAAAAGACAATAAAATTAATCAATCACAGTACATGTTTACATACTTTTTCTTAAAACCAAATACCATCAATATCTATTTCTAATCACCAGAGCTGATCTAATAAAATTTAAAACGGCATTACAAATACGTGCGGTTGACAGGGATAACAAACAATCATACGCTTCTTTATAATAACGCGTTTCAAATGATTCCAATAATGGTTTAAGGAAAGTGTTTCTTGGTACTTTATACAAAGTGCAAAAAAGCAGAAGGTGGAGAGTATTTTGTGAAACCCTATTGTTACAGGGGCAGTGGGGTGACTTTTCCCACCAACCCCCCTGCTTTGGGAAAGCAAACAAAAAATGTAGGGTACCAAGGCGAAATCTTGTAAGATAAAAACGCCATTGCGTGTTCATAATATATGACAAATAAAACTGGCGAGCTGGTTTTCCCCGTACACTTAATGCATGATCATTTGTCTTAAAAGAACCCAAACTAATTTTGAAAGCATTTTTAATAATCTCCTTGGCATCCCTACCAAGCAATTCAGGATTTGTAAACATTTTACCTAAACCTATATTATAAAATGTCTCTCTAACATATCGTAGCCACGGGATTTGGGTGTAATAATCAAGCTTAAGACAATCTTGAATAATATCTTTTGTTAGTTTCAGATCTTCAGATTGCCAAACCTTGGCCCATAGTATTAAAGGGGCAACGTGAATGATATCACTTATAAACTCGATACCAACTTCTCCATGGCAGAATATATTAGATGTGCCCATTGGGACAGATAGTAAACGTTTAACAAACTTATTTTCCACAATTTGTATTTTATCACATTTATGCGAACCCCAGACCCCTGCACCATAGGTCAAGACAGAAACACACTTGGCTTTATATAATGATGTAATTTCTGCTACACGTCGCTGGCCTAATTTACTAGAAAAGCGGAAAAGAGCTTCAATTAACTGTGCAACCTTCTGAACCCGTGCTATCAGCAAAGGTTCCCAGCTCAATTTTTTGTTAAAAAGGTTACCCAGATAACAGAAGTTATCCACTTTCTCAATAGTAGTGTTCTTTACCACATATTTCCGTGTTTTAAAATTTTTTTGACCACAGGTCATGGCAAAAGATTTAGTAAAATTAACACCTAATTCTAAATTGCCCATGAAAGTGTCAAAAGCATTCAGAGAGATCTGCATGCTATTGGGGGTAAGTGCCATTAAAACAGTGTCATCTGCATAAGACAACATTGGGATTCTTTTTCCATTTATCTTTGGAAAATCAGCAGATGTTTCTAACAAAAAGCCCTCCAAGCCATTTGTATAGACCAAAAATAAAAAAGGTGCTAAAATACATCCTTGTCGGACACCTTCAGTGGATAAAATAGGTTCTGATTTCTCTCCACCACGGCCATATCTAACCCTAACCGTTGTGGCAGTGTGTAACCTGCGGAGCAGGGTGACCAGTGGTTCTTCAAAACCCATGGAGTCCATCATACGCCATAATTTTTCCCTACATACTGTATCAAAGGCGCTGGACAAGTCCATGAATGCCAAGTGTATAGAACCATCCTTGGCACCCATGTACTTGCCCATAATCAAAGCAAGGTTCAGACACTGCTCGGTCGTTCCTTTCCCTTTCCTAAAACCATATTGCGATTCTACAATTACCCCTGATGACTCAGCCCATGTTTCCAGCCGTGCCAATATCACCCTACCCATCAACTTACATGTTGAGACAATTAGAGATATTGGCCTATAGCATCTTGGATCATACTTGTCACCTTTTTTAAAAATTGGGACCAAAACGGCCTCTTTCCATGGGCCAAGTATTAGTGCCTTAAAAACATTCATAAGTAGAGGAGACCAAAACTCTCGATTACATTTAAAAAGATCTAGTGGTACTGAATCAGGGCCTGGGGCCTTTGAGGATGCCCCCATAGTCAGAGCTAGCTCTACTTCTGCAAGCGTTATTGATTCGCTAAACTTCTTAGCTGAGTCCATATTAACATAACAGGAAACATCCTCCTCCGAGGTAGCAGTATATCTCTTTGGGATTAAAAATGTTGTTGTAATGTGTTACCCAGGTTTCCTCTGGTAAGTGAACTCGAATAGTATTTTCCTCCCCTGATTTTAAAAAGGGCCTATTTATTACTTCCCAAAAGAGTCTATTATCCCTTAAATCAACTGCCTTATCTAAATCTTCCCATGCTTTAGACTTCAGTTCATTTTTCCTTTTTTTAATTGCCTGCCTATATTGTTTCCTAGCTAGTATGACCATATTTCTATCTCTAGGATTTTGGCGCAGAGCTTTAGTTAAGATAGTTTGGGCTGCAGAACATTCTGCGTTAAACCATTTGGGCCCCTGATCTTGATTCTTCCCCCCTACCTTTACTAGTAAATGTGTAGCTACATTTTCCATTAGCTTCTCGAAGCTCGTGATTATATGGACTGGGTCAGGATTGGATGATAGGCAGATGTCTATCTGAGCCACATTTTCCTTAAAAATATCCATCTCCAGTTCCCTCACGGCTACTTTATTCCATTTCACTGTAATACCCTGATTCTTATGATATGCTACTGGTTGTTCCTGGTACGATTTTGGGTCAGCAGCAATGGTAAAACTCAGGGTTAGGGGGTTATGATAGCTAGCCGGGTTTACCTCAATTTTAAAATCATTTAGATGACTAAAAAGTCCCATGGATACTATTGCAAAGTCAATTGTACTTGTTCTGCCCCTTGTGCCCTGAAAGGTGGGTATATTCATATTCATATTCATATTCCCCGAAAAATTATTCACATCAAGAATACATAGATTATTGTTTATTAAAATACTGTTTAAGGCCTCGCCTTGTTTTGTATGGGAAAAATGGGCCATAGGGTGGTCATTTAAGTCCATCATCCCACAGGCTCTGGACCCACTAAATTTACACAACTCACAATTAAAATCACCTAACCACATAATAAGGAGGGGGAAGACTTTGTTTCTCACTTTGGCAATCTCTTCCTGCAAATTCTCAATAATTTCCGTTTTATTTGGGTCAAATATGTTGTAATACCAATTAATAAGAAGAACAGTTTCTATGAAAAGGTTCTTAATAGTAAATAATTGGTACCAAGGTCTTTCCACCACAAGATTAACGATTGTTAGATTATGTTTTACAGAGATTGCTGTCATAAGTCCACCCTTAGCTCGCCCTGAATTTGATGGTATTGCTGAGGTGTTAAAAGCTTGAAAACCATCCAAACTCAAATCCACTATGCTCCAGGTCTCCTGTAAACAGGCTAAATCAAAGGAATCTACAAATTCTACCCATGCCGGATCCTCCCCCCTGTGGGCAAAACCCGCTATGTTCCAAGAAAGTACACGGAAATTACTGACCTTCTCACAGGTATTACAAACCTTCGCACAATTACCCTCTTTTTCCACTTGCAATCTATCTGAGAGAAGGGCTTGGGCACATTGATCTGCCTTAGTTCCTATAACGCTAGTTCCCAGATCAGCGACCTCATGTACCTCATTTATGTGGGTGTCCTTATCAACATTACCCACATCCAAATCCTCGCCGATATTTGTAGCTCTACAAAAGACTGTACTATCCCCCCATCTTGAACCAGAGTCGCTTGTTCGATATTTAGTTAGAGGGAGTCAATCATTCAAATTCAGTGGAGTCAAGGGGTAGAACATGTTTGATAGTGGAATATTCCAGAATTCCCTAGGATCAGTCGGATATTGATTATTTGAATTAGAGTACAAATTTGGGTAATTTACTGTAGGGTGGAATCTGGAATTTCTATTTGTATAATTGAAAGTTGGATTTTTTGTGGGTCGTTTCTGATAATGGTTAAAATTTAAACCATATCTCTGCCGATCTTTTTTCGGTGGAGGCATCATATTTTCTGGGTAGAAATATGTCAGGCTTCGTGTAGAAACTCCAGCCTCATTACTACCAACAAACCAATCATTTATATAAGATACCACCCTGTGGTCCTTAAAATTCACTATAATCAAGTCACCATCTATATCCTTAGGGCGTATGCCTACCCATTGGCACCTTCTAACAGATACAATGTCCCCATTCAAATATGCAGGCAATGGTCTATTCACGCACAACCAATGAATCACTTTATTTTTTAGACTTGTGTTCGGTTCAATATCCCCCTCCCCAACTACTGGGACTCCAGTTAGGACAATAACAAAACCATATGATTCTGGGGGTAATTGTACCGTGTTTTTATATTGTAATTTAGCCTTATCAATGTGCGATGTTTTTGGATTAGTTGCTTTATTACTTTCGGTAGGCTTCAAGACCACAGCAGATACTTTTCCTTTTTCCCCGTTTTTTAAAGCTGGAGTTACTTGTATATTCGATGAAGGGGGAGGGTTTTTATCAGCAGCTAATTTCTTTGATTTATTAGGGGAATTATGTTGACTAGAAGGTTTACTAGTATTTTGTTCTCTAGGCCTAACAGCCGGAGTAATTGGTGCTACATTCTCGGGGGGTATAGATTGGGGAAGAAGACAATCTAACTTTTTTTCTAAACTTTTTAACCTTTCTACAAGCGGAAGGACAAGGGCTTTTAACATTTTTTCAAGCGCTTCCAGCAGCTCAACATTGGAGCTTTTTTTGTCCTCCCCATCTACATTCATTTGTGTTGTTTCTATTCCCTCCGATACCTTATCCCCCGTATCTACTAGCGAGGTTGGTCTAGGGGATACCATCTCAGAGGGTTTCCATAGGTTAAGAGACCTATTTTTATTTTTGGTTCCCTTCCTCCTTCTTTTCCTTGCTGGAGAGGATACACCATTTTTACGCTTCTGGCCATGGTGTACCTTGATCGTTTCAGCAGAAGGGGGGGAAGGAAGCAACGAAACAACCTCTGTTTGTATCTTCAAGGGGGGAGGAATAACATTATTATGACAAAGGGTAGCAATTTCCTGGGGTAACGGGGTGTTAAGATCTATAAGATTGTCTGATATTACCGTAGACAAGTCGCTCAAACTTGTCACCGTCATACCTTGGTTCCCCAGGGGTGGCTGACTTTCCTGAAAAATTAAAGGTATGCTATCTGTATTAAAAAGCTCTGCATCTATATCCGCCTGTTCTACTATGGATGCGGAAAGTATCCCTTTATTGACAGAAGAAGCCTGTCTTTTAAGTGCCTCAACAGATAAACGCCGTTCGGCCCTTTTTTCTGCCAATAACAATTCACGGTCAATGTCCTTAGTGGCTTTAGAAAAGAATTTATCTAAAGGACCGAGTATGGAAATACTCACATGGTCAGGTAGAGATTTTGGAGTAGAAGCAGACATCCTTTAACAGACTATAAAGTTAAATGCAAAGGAAATTAGACTAACAGTATAATATTAGAAACAATTAGAACCAATAAGGGTAACAGATATGAGGGACAACAATTTACCCACATGAGATTCTAGTCCACTTATCAGAGCGGTAGCCCGGCCCGGCCTCCTACGGCCCCGGACGGCCACAGACGGTCCCGCCCTTGTCCCGGGCTTCTCCCGGGACGCTCCCGCTTAGCGGGTACTGACCTTCCCTTAAATAGGTAGTCCGTAGGATTGCAGGCGGGGCGTGGTGGCCAGGGAGAGCGGCCAGGTGACGAGAGGCGCGGTGTGCAGAGGCTTCTGGTATTCGAAGTCCTGCCCCGCACGCTCGCAGCCCTGGACCTACCCACGCAGCACAATCAGGCTCCCCAGTGACTCCGGTGCGCAGCGGGACCCGCGAAGCGGGTTCCGCAAGTTATAAGGCAGGTAGAAGGGGTCCAACAAAGTCCTCGACCCTCAGCAACAGTCGGTAACAAGTTCAAAGGTATCCCACGACGGTCAATCCTCACGCGCCTTTTAAGGATTGCAGGCGGGGCGTGGTGGCCAGGGAGAGCGGCCAGGTGACGAGAGGCGCGGTGTGCAGAGGCTTCTGGTATTCGAAGTCCTGCCCCGCACGCTCGCAGCCCTGGACCTACCCACGCAGCACAATCAGGCTCCCCAGTGACTCCGGTGTGCAGCGGGACTCGCGAAGCGGGTTCCGCAAGTTATAAGGCAGGTAGAAGGGGTCCAACAAAGTCCTCGACCCTCAGCAACAGTCGGTAACAAGTTCAAAGGTATCCCACGACGGTCAATCCTCACGAGCCTTTTAAGGATTGCAGGCGGGGCGTGGTGGCCAGGGAGAGCGGCCAGGTGACGAGAGGCGCGGTGTGCAGAGGCTTCTGGTATTCAAAGTCCTGCCCCGCACGCTCGCAGCCCTGGACCTACCCACGCAGCACAATCAGGCTCCCCAGTGACTCCGGTGTGCAGCGGGACCCGCGAAGCGGGTTCCGCAAGTTATAAGGCAGGTAGAAGGGGTCCAACAAAGTCCTCGACCCTCAGCAACAGTCGGTAACAAGTTCAAAGGTATCCCACGACGGTCAATCCTCACGAGCCTTTTAAGGATTGCAGGCGGGGCATGGTGGCCAGGGAGAGCGGGCAGGTGACGAGAGGCGCGGTGTGCAGAGGCTTCTGGTATTCGAAGTCCTGCCCCGCACGCTCACAGCCCTGGACCTACCCACGCAGCACAATCAGGCTCCCCAGTGACTCCGGTGCGCAGCGGGACCCGCGAAGCGGGTTCCGCAAGTTATAAGGCAGGTAGAAGGGGTCCAACAAAGTCCTCGACCCTCAGCAACAGTCGGTAACAAGTTCAAAGGTATCACTGGAGTGGGAATAGTAATTTTACTTCTACGCTATCCAACGCTTTCCCTACTGTTGTATTTTTTGTATTTTGTATTTTGTATGGGGTATTTCTAGAGCGCTAACTGTCGCTCCGGAAGGAGCATCCTGACGCTGAAAACACGTGTATAAACCCAGTAGGAAGTTCTAAATGGCAGCCATTACGAAACCATCTGACAAACTAAAGATCCAAGTTTTTAAATGTTTCCTGAAGGCCTTTTCCTGTACAAGGAGTCTGAGGTTCAAGAGCATGGCATTCCAGGCCTTAGAGGCCAGTACTGTAAACGTCTTTCCACCTTTAGTTTTAAGCTTGAATCTAGGGATGTTGATTAGATTACCCCCCGATGACCTCAGGCATTTCGGAGGATCATAACGAGTGAAACGTCTCATAAGGTATCTCGGGTCTGTCTTATTGAGGGATCTAAAGGCGGTTAGCAGGATCTTAAAAAGAATCCTTTTATGTAGGGGCAGGCAGAAGATCTTCTGGATGATTTCAGAACTAGTCTTGCTGCCGCGTGTTGGACACTCTGTAATTTTTTTAACGTAGTTTTTTTGACACCGGCCATTAGGCCATTGCAGTAATCTAATCGCGATAGTACCAGAGCCACTGCAACCGATTTTCGAGAGTCTGTAGGCAAGAAGTCGAAGAACTTCTTAAGGGATTTGATAATGCTAAAGCAGCTTCCTGCCGTGTTCCTTACATGCTGATCAAAAGAAAGAGAGGAGTCAAATAGGACCCCTAAATTTCTTGCAGCTTCAACTGAATGAGGCGGGGCGGGTGACTCTTCAGGCCACCAGTCATTAGGACAAAAGAAGGCCTCTTTATCCAAAGGTAGAATCTCGGTTTTGTTGGCGTTACATCTTAGGTGGTTGTTGCACTCTCTGGAGTGGGAATAGTTATTTAAACCCCTACGCTATCCAATGCTTTCCCTACTTTTGCACTCTCTGGAGTGGGAATAGTAATTTTTACCCCTACGCTATCCAACGCTTTCCCTACTGTTGCGCTCACTGGAGTGGGAATAGTACATTTAACCTTCTCGCTATCCAACGAAAAAAATATTGTATATGTTTTGTTAATAATATTATATAAATATATATGTTTTAACATTTTTTTTATTAAAGTTACATTAATTATTTATTCATTTTAAGTTTAAGTATTTTATGTATGTTTAAATTAATTATATTTATTAATATATTACTTTAAAATTACTTTTAAGATATTTAAAAAAATCGATATTTTGACAGTCTATATTTTTTCCTATCGATATTTTGGAGTCGATATTTTTGTACTTACCTGTTTGTAGATAGGAAGTCGATATTCTGTCATTCTATATTTTGACCTCGATATTTTTGCAAGTCGATATTTTGACGGTCGATATTCTCTCAGGGATTCGTATTTTAACATTACCCTCCAACTGACCTTTTTCGAGCAAGAGCTCTAGTCAACTGAAATGCCTCGTATGCCTTCTGGTGGCCCTTTTAACAGGTGGGCGGGTCATACCCAATGGCAGGTTATGCTGTGAATTCATGTACACACAAGCCTAAAATGCTTTACACGCATATGGGAAAGGTTATGGTAGGTGTAGTCGGTGTTCATACGCATATAAAGGTTATGTGCCATGTTCAGATGCATGGATCTTTTATATTCTATGTCCATACACATGGGGTTGGTTATGCTATGATTATACACATGGGAAAATGCTTATGATCTGCACTTCTGTACATATGAAGGATGTACTGGGTGGTAATGTACATGACATTGTCTATGAAAGGTTTCTGTAGATTAGGGGGAATACAATGTGTGGTCCTTTACACTGGAGTGGTATTGTACTGTGTTATAACTATGAGGCTAGGTTCACTGTATCAATATAACATTTGTGCTCAGGTGCATCGGCAAGACTGTGATCTGCCTTCATGTATGTTGCACCAGATATAAGCTGTGCTATTCACACGAAGAATTGTAACATAAGTTTGTGTACATGTAGTCGTTGGATCTTAATATCAGTGAAGGTTGATAGAGCGCTTACAGTACTCTAAAGTATATGGGTGCATTATATTCATCGTTTAAAAGCACTCATCTACATTTGCATCGTGTGCAGTGTATTATGTTTATCAAATACATTTATTCAACATCCTAACCATAGAATTGTAATGTGTATCTTTAAGTAGGATTTATATGTATTAGAGACACTATCATTCCTGTACGCATAATGTGCAGGACGACATTATATTCATATTATTGTAATTGTGTATGTGGTTTAAGTTGTCTGCACTAGGCCCCGTAGCTGCAGGTTGTTGACAGTTTCGAAATCCTTGGTAGCTAAAGAAAATTAAATAAATTGTTTGTGTGAAATAGAACAGTGTGCTCTCATCCCACTGCAGGTAGAGGAATTAGACCTTGTTATTTTTAGTTTGAGGAGATAACCGCAATGTCTTTGAAGATTCTGAGAAGACAGAAGGGAGGATACCTTCTGTGCCTAGCATATCTGAACTACAAGGCCACTCAAAGAAAAAGTTAAATAAGGAAGCAATGGAAAATTACTGCAGACCTTTAAAAGTGAAATAATTCGTCATGTGATACTTTTAGGGGGGGCTGAGTTTTGTCTTTTTGTATTATGCGCAGGGACAGAAAATCAGACTTCTAGATTTTCGGAGAAGGAGCATCCTGAGAGCGAGCTCCATAGCCTTAACCCATCTTGTCCCATTTGACGTGAGTACTTCTCAGGAAGTCTACATGTGCTGACACCTTTGGGAATTGAGATAGGGGGAAGCAGCCAGGAATAGCATCACTGAGAGTAGTGTAGGGAAAGATAATTTATGCTTTCCTTCCTAATGAAAAAGAACTTAGATTCTGCCTCCATCTTGGGGTGTATCTTGCTTCTTGAATTTATCACTTTGTGCCTTCTATGCCGAAATAATTATATGCGAAGATTTGGCTCTTTATTGGTTTTTATGTACCTATATTCGCTAATTCTTAGATGCGTGTATGTCCAATTATTTTTGGCCTCATAATAAAATCCATAAACTAGAATTCGGAGTATGTTGTCTTTTAAACATGATTAAACTGTAAGTATAATCTTGAAGTTTTTGTTCCCCTCAACAACTTTCAGCAGGCAAAGAAAAGTCCATCAGTGCTAAATTAGGAAGGGAAGGCAAGGCCTAAATTTAGCATAATCGAATGGTAGCAGAGGATGGTTTGCCTCTAGAGTGAGGGGAAATGAGGGATTTAGAGTAGAAGTGGAGGAAAATGTGGCTCTGGACTTGGCGTGGACGATGGCGGAAAATGACGATTGATGGAGGTCAGCGGATGCTGATGGTGTGGCGGAAACAGTGGTAGCGTGAGTATGAAACTGTGTGGTGTGTTAGATTGCGGTGATGAATTAATTGTGGTGTGCTGTCTTGTGAAGTGAGAGTGCAGGTTGTGTGATTGTGGGTTAATTGGTTTACTGGTCTGGACACGTGCGGATCATGAAGTTTTGGTGAGCGGACTCAAGAGAAGTCCAAGAGCCTGGGATAGTTTGCATATGTGGTTGTCCGATCAAAATTGTGGGTGTCATGAAGCGCTATCGGCGATCCACTTGTAATAGGGAACTTTGTGTGAATGAAGAATAACGTTGCGATGGAAAGCCTCAGGTACCAGATGTAGACTACAGCGATTTGGTGACCAACGCAGATGGGGGTCACAGTGGAGGTTCTTGTAAGAGTGTTCTATTGATCTTTTAGAGGACAGACAATTATTTTTTATGTGACTGTAAGTTATTGTGGCTGTAATAGGAAGCAGTTACTTGGCTAATAAGTTTTGGTTTACAGTTACTTGTGTACGAATGTGTGAGAGAGTGTACGCAGTGAAATTGTAAAGGACGGTGAGCCGCTGCAAGGAGGGAGTTGTGACACCAGTGCGAGCCACGCTGGGATTGGTCAGTTGGTGTTACCCCGAACTGGAATTGGTGTATGTTCGTCCGAAGTTCAACATCAAATTCTGGATTGCAAAGAATTAATTTTCACAAAGGATGTTTTAAGGTGTTGGTTGATATGTGTAGGGGTGACACAGGAGTGGTAACTCGGGTGGGAGAACAAGCTCCACCAGAGGATATCCTAGGGCATTATATAGCAACAAATGTAGGACTCCTTACTATAGTGTAGCTGCAAAATTGGCACAAAATGACAGAAAAAGAGGGAGAATTGGCTTTCCCTCGTTATGGGTCATTTCGGTTGGATTTGTCATATCAGCTGAGAGGAGTGATGTCTTCTCTGAAGCCTCCACCTAGACCAACGCAATTTGAGGCATTAGATGCAAGGATGTGAGCAGCAATGGCAAAGAGAAGAGAATCTTCACAAGGAAGAATGAAGAAAGCAATGAAGGCATATCAGGATGCTAGGTGGGATGCACAAATTGAAGAGGTGGAGAGTCAACACTATAGAGGGAGAACGCTTATATCCATTCGGGTTGCTAAAAGGAAGGTCTGAAGGACAGAGTAAGACAGAGGAGGACAGTGGTACAGATGATAGCTTCTAGAGAGGTTGTTAGCGGAAGGTCCTCCAACTAGTGACTCCAGATCAGAGCTGGAGAGAACACAGCAACCTGGAGAAGCCTTAGGAGTGGGTCGAACGGGTTCAGAGGAGCAGGCAACAGGAGAAAGAGGAAGAATGGCAGTAGCAATAAGAATTCCAGGGGGTTCTAGAGGGCCAGGATATGTAGATCCTGAGCACAATGGAAGTGTATGCGCCATGCAGTTATCAGGCTCTCTTACTGTACCAGTTACAATTGGACCTGTGGTTTCGAACCATAACCCAAATGATAGGGCAAGTGAAAGTCAACAGCAACAGACCAGAGAAGGGGAAGAGACTACGTCAGGAGGTAGTCTCACAATGAGTGGAACAGGTATGGCTCAAAGGCCAGTGGAAGCTAGCACTCAATTTCCAGCCACTGCTGATCCATCAAGGATGGACAGTGGGTCGGAACGAAGACGAACAGGAGCTTTGACAAATTCCAGGTCAGACCTTAGAATGTGGGTTCCACCAGTGAGGGAGTCAATGATGTCAAAAGAAGAACTAGAGAAAATGAGATGAGAGGCACCTAGAGTACTATTTGAATCACAGGGTTTGTGTGAGGGAAATTATTGGAGAAGTCGAAGTTGTGAGAGGGTAGGTCGCCCAGCATTGAGAATAGAGGAGGGTGCAGTTACAAGGAGAGCTCAAAGTTGTGGCAGGGAAGAAACAGGAAGTGAGAGGGATCAGAGCTTCATACAAGTGGCAATGAAAGCACCATTGTTAGATGTGGTCAGGTTGAAAGTTGAAATAGATGAAGTGATAGAAGGAAATCTGCCGTTGAACAGGATTGAAATATATGATGCGAGCAAGTTGTAATTCGTAGCTAAGGATGTCACTAAAAAGGCAATGCGAGCCCATGAAGTACAATTGGCAAAACGGTATGAGGTGGATTTGACCAAAACAAAATTGAGTCAAGGGAGCTGCAGATTGAATTATACTGATCAAGATTTAGACGAAAAACTAACGATAGGATTAAAAGCACAAATTAGAGATTTGCTCATAGCAATACGACCATGGAAAGCAGTATATAAAAGGGGAAGAAAGGTGGTCGAAAAAGAGAAGTGCCAAGAAAGTAGTAGGAGATACTCCGCCTCCGGGTGGAGGGATGACAACATCAGGAAAGTTCCCTCTAAGAGAAGTACAGAATGGAGGGTATGTACATGTGCTATGGAGCAGGGGTGATTTGGCAGCATTTACTAATGATTTTCCTCGGCTGAGGGAAAAACCTGCTAACTGGTATAAACTAATTGATCGGTATGTTAAGATTTCGAAAGTGCTATGGATTGATTTGAATACCTTGTTTGATATAGTGGTTCCTGGTGATCTATGGATGGCATGTACAGTTGCCATTGAATGGCCTGCTGCAGAACCACCTAGCGATCTGGTGACTAATGGTCCGGCAGCTGAAGTAATGAAGAAATATGAACACGTGATTACGTGGCTGCATTCTAAAGTGGCCCCGCAGACTGTTGATTGGTTTAAAATGTATCATATTACTCAGGATCCTAAAGAATCAGTACATGATTATTATGAGAGACTTTTAGTTGCATTTAAACAACATAGTGGACTAGATGCCTTTGAGCCAAAAGATATGGGACAGTTTGTTTCTAAATTTGTATTAGGGTTAAGATTTGATATCAGTTTGATGATACAGCAACTTTTGATATGTTGGAAGAATAAATCTGATGACGAAATGCGATATGCAAAATATTGCAGTGAACAGGTAGACACAAAAAAAACAAAGGAAAAGTTGATGTTGGCGCAGTTGAGAAATGCTGAATGGCCAGATTGGGGGCAAGGGGTTGGAGGAGCGATAGGTCACTGCAGAGGAAGTTGTAGGGGAATGATTCAGCAAACGGTACCTCAAACCAGACAGGGTAGAGGAAGGGGTACAAATGTTGGTATGGGAGCTGAGTGGGTGGCAAATCGAAAATGTGTGACAGCTTGTTACTATTGTCACAAAATCGGGCATTGGAAGCGCGAGTGTAGATTGAATCCAGCAAATCAATTACAATATGATGGAGAGGGAAAAATGTCAGAAGGGGTGAATACTGTAACAAGACCTAGATCCATGTTTGGAGGTAGTCCTAGATGCATATACCACAGCCTCCAAGAATACCCATGAGTAATCAAACATATCGTCAAATGCCTTACTTTGAGATAAAAGACAGATTAAATCAAATACAAGACCCTCATGAGTATCAGAGGTGGGAGCAGGGAGAGTGCATGTTGGGTGCTGCCCTGGAAGTGGATCAAAGTGGACCATTTGTAGATGCAAAAGTGAATCAACGTCTTGTTACCTTTTTGCTAGATACTGGAGCTGCGCGCTCCACAGTATGGACAGAAGTAGTCCCAGATTTAACCTTGTCAGGAAAGCCGATCCAAGTGGTGGGAGTAACTAATTTGAAAGTGACAAATCCATTGACAAATGAACTACCTGTGAGAATAGGATCATTTCAGGATAAACACCAATTTGTGGAATATGATTCCAGCCCAGTCAGTCTATTAGGAAGAGATCTTTTGTCTCAATTAAATTGTACCGTATCATGCACTCCGAGGGGTGTGGAGTTGCAGACCTATGATGACAATGCTGATTTTAAAATGGCCAATATGAGTTTGTGTGCATAACAGTTTGTGGTTCTCACAATCGAGGACTTACTGTATGACTCCAGAGATTCAGCTTCTCTGAAGGTATGGGATTTCACGGGAGAGGAGATAGGATTGTTTTGAGGGGTGTAACCTGTGAAGATGGGAAACATTCTTTACAACGCAACTTTTACCACGCAGTGCTATTACAACGCAGGTTTTACAACGAAAACCATTACAACGCATTGCGCTGGGGGGCGCTCTAGGATAGGGAATAGATTTAATTTACTATCCAACACCTTCCCTAGTGTCCACGGGGAATGGAGTTGGAATAGTAAATTAAACTATTCACTATCCAGCACCCCAAAGCGCTATGCGTTGTAATGGTATGCGTTGAAAAAACTGCGTTGTAACAGCATGCGTGGTAAAAGCATGCGTTGTAACGTCATACATCCTGTGAAGATACCGGTCAAACCTAATGCCGAATTCCCACAAATCCTGCAGTATAAATTGACTCCAGAAACTATGGCTGGAACATGACCTGTAATCGAGTCCATGATTTCATAAGGCACTCTGAAAGAGAAAAGAGGAAGCCCTTGTAATTCACCTATAATGGGAGCACAGAAGCCTAGTGGCAAGTACAGAATAGCGCAGGATTTGCACAGGGTCAATGAAATAGTGATCCCATGTTGTCCTACGGTACCGAAACCAGCTGTTATACTATTTGAGATACCATGTGAAGCCGAATGGTTCACAGTCATCGATTTGTGCCAGGCATTTTTCTCCATACCATTGCATGAAGATAGCCAATATATGTTTGCATTTAGGATGGACAACCGTGTGTTAACATGGTGCGGAATCCCTCAAGTGTTTGAAAAAGAATCTTGAAGGGCTGGTGATGCCCCAAAACTCAGTCCTGGTACAGTATATAGATGACCTTTTGGTTGCGTCAGACACCGAAGATACTTGCAGGATCGATACAGTGGCTTTACTCAATCATTTGGCAGAGAATGGATACAAGGTGTCCCCAAATAAGCGTCAGTATTGTCAAACAGAAGCCCAGTATCTGGGTCATCGAATTGAAAATGGAAATAAACGGTGTCACCAGATCGCATAGAGACGATTCTGCAAATGGGAACTCCGAAAACACAAAAAGAAGACCGCATGTTTTTGGGAATGGTCGGCTATTGTTCGACAGTGGATCCCAAACTTTTCCTTACAAGCAAAGCCACTTTTGAGGTTGACTCGAAAGGACATTAGTGATCCAGTAACATGGGACAATGACTGCTTGATAGCATTCCATGAGCTCAGAGAGAGAGCCTATGTCGAACTCCAGCTCTGGGAATGCCAGATTACAATAAAGCGTTTTTGCTCTTCTGCTGTGAGAGAGAAGGAAGTGCATTAGCGGTCCTTGTACAGAAACATGGAGGTGCTCTAAGACCAGTGGCTTACTTTTCAGCTAAAAAATGTAGCTTCTGCGTTGCCCTGATTTCTCAGATCCGTTGCTGCAACAGGTGTCGGCATTGAGAGATGTGAAAGCATAGTAATGGGTCACCCGCTTATGGTGTAGGTGCCACATTCAGTAGTATTGTTAATGACAAGAACAAAGACACATCATCTGACAAACAACAGGCTCACAAAGGATGAACAAGTCATATTGGCTTCTGAAAATGTTACTCTAAAGCGCTGTACTACTTTGAAACCCGCTACAATGTTGCCTCTTCCACAAGAGGAAGGAGAGGATTGTGAAGAGCATAACTGTCTGGATGCTACTGGATGCTACTGAACTATCTACCAAACCCAGACCTGACATTGTTGATGAACCACTGCCCGAATCTGCTTTGATCCTTTTTGTTGACGGTTCATGTCTAGGAGACAATGAAGGGTGTCTGAGAGCAGCTTTTGCTGTATGTACCAATTTGGGAGTGGTCTAAGTTGCCTGTTTGAATAGAGTATATTCCGCTCAGGTAGCCAAAATTATTGCTCTGACAAGTGCCTGTACCATCGCAGATGGAGTTCGAGTGACTATCTATACGGACAGCCAATATGGGTTTGGAGTGGTTCATGACTTCGGACAGTTGTGGTCTCAAAGGGGATTTTTAAAGTCATCAGGATCCCCTATCCGTAATGGAGAATATGTAGGTTAGTTATTAAAAGCCTTAGAGAAACCCAAAGCCATAGCAGTAGTGAAATGTGCAGCTCATGGTAAGGGAGAAGATTTTGTCACCAAGGGTAATAACTATGCTGACGAAGTAGCTTGTTTTTGTGCACTACATGTTTGCATTTTCAATGGAGGATATGTAGGAGAAAGCGCAGAAGAGACCGAGCTCAGCATGATGTTAGCTGTGGCTGATACATGGGATGAGGTGAAGCAGCTGCAGGATGAGGTCTCAGAGGAGGATGCTACATCATGGGTCAGAGCAGGCTGTGAAAACAGAGATGATAGCATTTTGGGTATCGACAGATGAAAGGGCAGTGTTACATAACTGTTTATTGAGCCCAATGGCAAGGAAGATTCAAGGAGCAGTTCATCTTGGAAGAGATGCCATGGTGCGAATGTTTAGGCAAACGTGGTTTAATCCCAGATTTCATGTGCATGCTGAAGCAGTCTGTCACAGGTGCATTACATGTCAACAAATGAATGTGGGAAAGAGATCTGTGGTTGCGATGAGTCACATTGGAAGATCAGGAGGTCCTTTCAATAGGGTACAGTTGGACTTCATTGAGAGGCCAAGATGCAATAGATTGAGATATGTTTTGGTGGTGGTCTCTATCTTTTTACTTTGGGTTGAGGCGTATCCAACTAGACGATGTGACAGTTTCACAGTGGCAAAACTGCTCTTAAGGGTACTGATACCGGGATTTGGATTTCCAACTTCAGTGGAGACAGACAGAGGAACGCATTTCCATAGCGAACTCGTGAAATTTTTGTGTACAACTTTAAACATTGATCAGAGACTGCATTGTAGCTACAGGCCTGAGGCTTCTGGTCTTGTGAACAAATAAATGGCCCAATCAAGAGGAGGGTGGCAAAGGTGTGTTCGTTAACTTCATTGAAATGGCCTGATGCGTTGCCGCTAGTGTTAATGAGTCTGTGTAGTACTCCTCATAGGAGGGCGGGGCTCTCTCCCCCCAAAATATTGATGGGAAGAGCTATGCAACTGCCTATGATGCCAGCTACAGCATGGATAAACATCACAAGTTGTAATTATAATTGTAATTGTAACTGGGTATTTGTAAAGTGCACGGCCACTCCACAGAGTGTCCCGGCGCTAACGACCGTTAAAACAGGCAGAGAGAACTCACAGCTACTAGTTAGTACTACTGTTGAAATGGCCACGTTTTTAATTTCCTCCTGAACACACCTAGGTCAGATGTCTGTCTAAGAGAAATTGGCAGACCTTTCCACAAGCTGGATGCCACCACTTGAAAAGAACGTCTGCCCATGCGAGACCGGGAAAACCTAGGAATGGTCACCAGGTACTGCATCGAGGACCTCAATGTCCATTGAGGAGTGTAGTGCTGTATCCTTTTCCTAATATAATGGGCCCCTGAGTTGTGTAGGGCCTTAAAGGCCAAGGTTAGAGCCTTAAACTGGACCCTCTTACTCACCGGAAGCCAATGCAGAGATTTTAAGTGGGGGGCCATATGAGCCCTGGGCCCTACCATCAGAATAGCTGAATAGCTCGGTCCACTGCCTTCTGAATCCCCTACAGGCGACCTAGAAGATATTCCCGTAAGCCTAAATATAGAACATTAGCGTAGTCCAGCCTTGATGCAATCAGGGCCTGAACTACCGTCTTTCTGAGGGGGACCGAGAGCAGGGGGAGGAAGTTCTTCAGCCCAAATCAGGTGCCGGCCACAGTTTGAATTTGGGTCTTCATGGACATGTCTGAATCCAACTTCATCCGAGGTTTTTTGCTGTGGTAACCAAGCATTTCGGGGGGGACATGTCCAGTGGCCACCATTGGCGCCACTCCTCACTCAAATTGGAACCAAAAAAAACAATCTCCCACTTTTCGGGATTGCACTTTAATTGGCTCCTTCTGAGCCAGGAAAAGACCTCCGTTAGGCAGGTGTTTATCTCAATGCCCCTGAACATGGTGCCCTTCTCGCTGGTGAACAGAAGAAGTGCATTGTCCGCGTAAGATACAATTTTACCGCCCTATTTCTCCGCTAAGAGTGCAAGGGGGGCTATATACATATTAAACAGGGCCAGACTTAGAATTGAGCCTTGGGGAACTCCTACTTTCATGGAGGTGATGCGGGTTGAGAAAGGGGGGACCATACAGTTTGCTGGTGATTTGGTTATGGATTATTGTAAGGGACTGGCTGATGTGGTTAATTCTGTGTCTCACCAGGTTGAGGCTGCGACTGCATCAACCTCGAGAGACCTGCTGCATGATCTAAGCCCTGGTGACTGGGTGCTTGTCCGAAAAGCACGTAAGGAAGAGCTGCCTTGATGCTCGTTGGTGAGGACCATACCAGGTTCTTCTGGTCACAAGTACAGCGGTGAAGTGTAGAGGATTACCAAATTGGATCCATGCTTCACATATTTGCAGAGTCCCAGAACCAGTAGAGGACACAACTCCTCTTGTTCCGAGAAGTGCAATCGAGAGTGCAATAGAAACAGAAAGACCAAGCCCGATTGTGAGAACTCTCGATGAAGCGGAACAATCACCCGAGCAAGAAAAAAGTAAATTAAACAGCTCCAGAAGTGAATTCAGACTCAGAGATGGACGATATTGTGGAAGTGAACTTTGAACCAGAGCAGAGTGAACAACACGGTGCAGAAGGAACAGATCAAGAGGAAGAACAGAGAGCAGATGCTGCAACAGCAAAGTGGCCAACAAAGAAAGAAAAACTGAACTGAAGATTCGCACCTGAGAAAGATCTTGCTCCGATTCTTGAAACATCTGAATTCGATCGAAGTGAAACTGAAGAAAGAGCAGATGGTCTAAGACGATCCAGAAGAGAGAGAGTACCGTCACGAAAGTACGCATCTCCTGAGTGTGTAACAGGGATTCTGCACAAACACAGAACTGTGCACAGAGAATTAGGACATCAGTGAATTAGGGTGTGCCAAAACTCACCTCAGTAGCCAAAATCCCCTACCAGACTAGCAATTAGTGTCACATTAGCTCTTCGTCCTATAGCAAAGAAACCAATTATTAGAATACCTAGAACATGCGACTTAGGACCATCTCAGGAATGATGGGAAGTGAGAACACTCTTTTGTTATACGTTCATACCAGTCCACAACAGAGTAAAATGGAGACACAGTAAGGTTAAAATGTTTATTTTAACAACGTGATCTCAAGCGCAGTATTTTAATCAACATAAGCATACATATGGATAAGAATAATACGGACAGCATGGTTACAATTCCATAAAATACAAAAGGAGGAATCATGTTACAATGACAGTGCAAACAGGTGATAAAAGCGCCTATTTAAAGCACCCTCCCTATCTAGGAACTATGAGGCATATTATCAGGACCGGTGTTAAAATTATTGCAGTTTTATCAGCAGGAAACTGCCGATAAAATGGCGATAATGGGCTTGATAATACACCCTTGTTAATTCCCATAGAAGCCCATGTTCTGGTGTTAACATGGGCTTCTATGGGAATTAACAAGGACGTATTATCAAGCCCATTATCGCCGTTTTATCTGCAGTTTTCTGCCGATAAAACGCGATAATTCTAACACCGGTCCTTGATAATATGCCCCTATGTATTCTAAAACTATAGAAGGTCTCTGGAGTTTTCTTAGGGGGACTCCATTTACTTGTCCGCTCAGTAATTGCAAATTACATCAGGATCGGTTAGTCTCTCTGCATGCCTGGAATCTTCCAAGTGTGTTCAATTCTGGCAAGTGTGCTATGATAAAGGCGCCAGAATCCTACTCTGCTTGCAGCTGCCACATTGTTGTGTCTAGAATGTGTTACATGGACACGCCGATAAACATGCTCTCATGTTATGATAATATTGGCGGCTCAGCGCTCACTGTGCAGACTGGGGACACGATGTATGTCTAGAGATGTCGAAAAACAACCCTTTCTCATGTATAGACCTTCGTGAAAGCTAACTCAGCAAAAATAGCTAAGCAGTGACGTGTGCAAAAAGCAGCAAAAAGGAAAATGGCGTTTAAACTTCTAATAACCAATGCTAACTTAACATGCCTGCAAAAAGAGGCCCATAAACCACACTACACCCCACCATATTTGGGAACACACAACACTCAGGGCAAACATTATAGAATGCAGAGTTCAAGTTTGAGTGAGAAAGAACCAAGTTCCGAAATTTTTCCACCAAAAGAGAAATTTAGGATTGAAAAGCCAATTTTTTTTTTTTAAATCAGTGTATACAAACACACGATGCTATGGTGTGTTAAAATTCCTCAGATATGTAATAATAAGCAAGACCAAAAGTAAAAATATTCACGATTCCAGGATGTGTCTATGAAGCAAACAAATTAATACTACAGTCCAACAACGTGTAAGCACCAAACGTTGCAACTGCTTCCAACAAGAAGTCGTTGTTGTCATCCATGAACATTTCAGCCATCCAATTAAGCAAAGGAAAAGAACATACATGTTCCTTGATTGCCAGAGCCTCCAACACCATCAGAGGACAACTCGGGCCTACTTCAAGATAACCGCGATCCAGAAAGTCATTGGCCACAGTCCAAATGTTCCAATTGCCTAGAACCCCATGTGCCGTTGCGCAGGCCATAATCCCAGAACTAGAACAGTCTATTTCATGAGCAACAAGGGACTCATTAGTGGAATAAAATCCAGATCAGGAGACACCGTGTTGCAGAAACACAAATCCAGGGCCCATTTGAAATCACAATCCAGGCAATGGAAAACAGGCTGCACGCAAGTGAAGAAAGAGAACCGGAAGGATAAACCATACGCCACACTTAGAGTCGCCAAAGGCAGCGCACCATAGTATTCTAGCATCCGGTCACGCAGGTGGAGCAGCCGCTAGTGTACGTCGAGGGGCACATATTGTGGATCCATTTTGCAAAAAACAAAATAAAAGCAGAATGCCAGCGCCCAAAGCCAGGAACAAGGGGAAACTTCCAAATACACTCGAAAAAATTAAATGAAAAAATGCAGGGATCACACCGAATATAGTCTGAAATGAGGCAACAAGGCCAGAGCATACTACTTTAAAAAAATTAGCCAAGCCAGTAGTCAACGAGGCATTCAAGATTGTGTGGGTCAAAGCACCGAAGTGCAAGGACAGGTCCGTATTTAATAAAGCATTCACTTCTGTACGAGTATTTGCAACGTGAAGGACGAATGTCTCACACGCAGATGTAAGGGGAACTTCCTTTTGAGACAATAGAGCTCTTATTCTGCTCATCTTGTTGAACTCTGCTTTCCAGGTCGGAATCGAGGGCCAGATGGAAGCATCAGGCCTGCCATGCGGAGGAGGGAACAGCACATTCTTGCATCAAGTAACACGCTGGGAAATGGTAACAATGTAAGCAGTACCGGCGGCCAACCCACAACACTCTTCATTGTTTAGTAACAAATAACTGAGCAATACAAAAGGGGATGATGGACGGAGCGCTTGAGCAAATCAAACACTCACCCCTAGTCAACTGATCTGGGTTTCATCCATCACCATTCTTTAGCCCACTCAGCCACCCCATTTCAGACATGACCATATGCTAATCAGTCTGACCCTGTGCCTCATGGGAACAGTCCAGCCCGAACTGCCAAGCTATGTCTTCCATGGACCAGAAACAAGCATCCTGGGACCGGTTTCAGATTCATAATCCTCATCAGCCAGGCTATCTTGTATCCAGTGGCCAAGTGAGCAAGGGACTCACGTCTGAGCATACCCTGCCACACTTAGGGCGAACAAAGCAATACAAAAGGGGATGATGGACGGAGCGCTTGAGCAAATCAAACACTCACCCCCAGTCAACTGATCTGGGTTTAATCCATCGCCATTCTTTAGCCCACTCATCCACCCCATTTCAGACATGACCATATGCAAATCAGTCTGACCCTGTGCCTCATGGGAACAGTCCAGCCCAAACTGCCAAGCTATGTCTTCCATGGACCAGAAACAAGCATCCTGGGACCGGTTTCGGATTCATAATCCTTATCAGCCAGGCTATCTTGTATCCAGTGGCCAAGTGAGCAAGGGACTCACGTCTGAGCATACCCTGCCACACTTAGGGCGAACAAAGCAATACAAAAGGGGATGATGGACGGAGCGCTTGAGCAAATCAAACACTCACCCCCAGTCAACTGATCTGGGTTTAATCCATCACAATTCTTTAGCCCACTCAGCCACCCCATTGCAGACATGACCATATGCAAATCAGTCTGACCCTGTGCCTCATGGGAACAGTCCAGCCCGCACTGCCAAGCTATGTCTTCCATGGACCAGAAACAAGCATCCTGGGACCGGTTTCGGATTCATAATCCTCATCAGCCAGGCTATCTTGTATCCAGTGGCCAAGTGAGCAAGGGACTCAGGTCTGAGCATACCCTGCCACACTTAGGGCAAACAAAGCAATACAAAAGGGGATGATGGACGGAGCGCTTGAGCAAATCAAACACTCACCCCCAGTCAACTGATCTGGGTTTAATCCATCACCATTCTTTAGCCCACTCAGCCACCCCATTTCAGACATGACCATATGCAAATCATTCTGACCCTGTGCCTCATGGGAACAGTCCAGCCCGAACTGCCAAGCTATGTCTTCCATGGACCAGAAACAAGCATCCTGGGACCGGTTTCGGATTCATAATCCACATCAGCCAGGCTATCTTGTATCCAGTGGCCAAGTGAGCAAGGGACTCACGTCTGAGCATACCCTGCCAAACTTAGGGCGAACAAAGCAATACAAAAGGGGATGATGGACGGAGCGCTTGAGCAAATCAAACACTCACCCCCAGTCAACTGATCTGGGTTTAATCCATCACCATTCTTTAGCCCACTCAGCCACCCCATTTCAGACATGACCATATGCAAATCAGTCTGACCCTGTGCCTCATGGGAACAGTCCAGCCCGAACTGCCAAGCTATGTCTTCCATGGACCAGAAACAAGCATCCTGGGACCGGTTTCGGATTTATAATCCTCATCAGCCAGGCTATCTTGTATCCAGTGGCCAAGTGAGCAAGGGACTCACGTCTGAGCATACCCTGCCACACTTAGGGCGAACAAAGCAATACAAAAGGGGATGATGGACGGAGCGCTTGAGCAAATCAAACACTCACCCCCAGTCAACTGATCTGAGTTTAATCCATCACCATTCTTTAGCCCACTCAGCCACCCCATTTCAGACATGACCATATGCAAATCAGTCTGACCCTGTGCCTCATGGGAACAGTCCAGCCCGAACTGCCAAGCTATGTCTTCCATGGACCAGAAATAAGCATCCTGGGACCGGTTTCGGATTCATAATCCTCATCAGCCAGGCTATCTTGTATCCAGTGGCCAAGTGAGCAAGGGACTCACGTCTGAGCATACCCTGCCACACTTAGGGCGAACATAACAATACAAAAGGGAATGATGGACGGAGCGCTTGAGCAAATCAAACACTCACCCCCAGTCAACTGATCTGGGTTTAATCCATCACCATTCTTTAGCCCACTCAGCCACCCGATTTCAGACATGACCATGTGCAAATCAGTCTGACCCTGTGCCTCATGCGAACAGTCCAGCCCGAACTGCCAAGCTATGTCTTCCATGGACCAGAAACAAGCATCCTGTTTTTTCTTAGTAACAAATAACTACCATTAGCAAGCAGTGTGAACGTTGGTGTAATGGCTGGGACTGGGGTGCCCTTTAAAACACACGCTAAATTTGGTGCAAGCACATTACAAGAGCCTTGCAATTGAAGATTTCTGCATATTAAGGAATGATCCGGTGTAGAGACACAATCTTCACCATTCAAAAATACCTCTTTACCATCCCTCAAACATCGATAAGTGAAGGGGAGGTTCCAAACCTCTTGAAGGAATGCACCACCCAGAGGCTCAAACCTGCCTATAGCATAGTGTTTCATGCAATTCTCGAATTTGAAGAGAGAGAAAGGTAAGGTTATTAACCCATGGATAAGCCAAACAGCCGAATTCCCCTCTGCTACTGAAAAAGGCAATGGTTCTAATTTTTCAATATACAACAGGGAAAACGTGGCATCTTTCATTGACATAAATTGCTGTTTCAAAGTCAAATTAAAAGAAAGAAATAACAAGATCATGTAATCCCATGGAACGCGACCATTCTTAAGTGGCTGCAAAGTCCAGGATAACTGCATAACAGAACGCAATTGATTTTGCCCATGATATAACACTGCAGCATCTTCTTGTACAATATCAACCACAGATGACACAATATTATCTAAAGTGTAAATTCGGGAAGAAAGGGTGCTAATGCTATTGTCCACTACAGCTAGCACTTTTTCTAAATGAGCTTGATCTATAGCTCTAAGCCTAGAAGCAGCTTCAATTTGAGACAGTTTCCAAACTTCAGTGTAAGCAGCATATATCCATCTTTGCGATCCGCCTCCCGCAGGGCCTTTTACAAAATCATTTAAATCAACACTCTCAGTGAGTCTGGACAAATGTGATTTAACAGACGTTAAGGATGAATGTCTGAGCCAACTGTGGCAAAATTTGCCTACAGAATAGGTGGTAACTGAATGGTGAGTCTGAAAACGGGGATCATCTCTAACCTCTGTATAGCCAGGGGTCAGACCAAGAAAGCGTGCTGGCAGGAAGCTGCACTTTTTTGCCGTAGCAACCAGCCTTCAGGATTAATGCTGGAAACATTAAAAGAGGAATTACTAAACAGTGCTGTATTTCACTTAGGGGTGTACTGGTAAAAATATTCCAATGGGGGTATTCACCCAAATCAGGAAAAGAAGGAGCATTTCATTTTTTAGAAGTAGCCAATCCAAAGCATGTCATTTGTGAAATAGTATCATTCAGAAACAACATATGGTTTGGGATGAGACATGCACGATGCAAGGCCTCAGTGCCTTGCACTTGCCAACTTTTAGAACCCCAAACAGATTTAAGATCAATAGTATACCTCCACAGTTCATAGCCCCCAACAGCCAACTGGTCAATAAAGGACTTTGAATAAAGCAATTTGGTGTGGGTAAATCTAACCTTAGAAAATGACTCTCCAGTCAATTTAAAATAAAACGCATTAGGGTTGGATTGATCAAAATCAGTAAAATAGGAAAACTTTTTCAGGAATGTTTTGGAACTGCCTTCTACTGGTACGGGACAATGTTCCCATTGTGTGAAATTAACCATGCTTCTGAATTAGCCAGTCTTATGCAGAAAGTGATTGCCAAAATGTAGGTAACAGTAAAAATCACCATAATTTGTGGACTCTAAATATAAATCTTCAGCATCGAAGGCAGCGTAATATTTCAAATCAGTAAACAAAGCTTCAACCGCTTTTACATCCCAATCATCAGACCGAATATTTAGTTTAACCACATCTCCGATAGAAACACGGAGTACATTGGGAACATTAATAACCTCTGGGGGACCATAAATCAGGAACTTTACAGCCTCCCATACAATCCCATCTAAAACGGGCCAAGCAGTTATATTAATAAATGTCTGTTCCCTCTTCATGCTATGCGAAGAGTGGGGAGCCAAAGTTCCATCAATCACTCGAATTGACCTTCTTTCTTCCACATAGTGTCCATTGGTAAAATGGAAAAAATATACCATAAATCCTATGGACATGAGCAAAAAAATTGCTATCAGCACCAGCCAAATGTAAATCCAAGCCGGGATCAAAAAATGTTTTTTAAACCAGGTAACAAAAATTGAAACTTTTGAAGGGGTCCCTGACGTGGATGAGCCAGTGTCAAATAAAAAACGGGTTTGATTAGCCACACAGGTCTCCAAATCAGGAATAGACAAATCAGTCGGGTAAGTATATTCAGTGTCATTAAGAGGATCACCAGCAGGTAGATTCAATATAGGATTCACAAGTGAACTCATTTCAATAGCAACATCAGGCCTAATGGCAAGATCCGGGGCTAAAACAGAGTGTCTCACCAACGCTGGACACGAAACCGCAGGCGTCATTATATACAGTATTGGCCACCCTGTGTTTTTTGACATGGTCAATTGAAATGTACCTGTTCCCCTTCGCCCAGGAAGAGGAGGTAAAATGACTGTTCTTGTACCCTGCACACCAAGCACGGCAACTGGAGCTCGATAGGAAGGACCAAATTCTTTTTTGTTGTCGATCTTCTCTCGGACCAGTTCTCCAACTCGGGTTAGCCAGCCGACTACCGGAATCTGCAATGCCGCTTCTGACGTGGAGGGCAAGTGTTCCTTTGCAAGACTGTCTCTGGTCTTTTGTAGATTCTGCAAAACATTAGAATGTTCATCTACGTCACAGGATGCAGTTCCCGTCGCCATGTCTAGACCGTCAAGGTCCGGAACAAACATCTTGATGCCAAAGAGCATTTGTATGCGGTCCGCCCACCCAGAGACCTTCTAGGGAGATTATTGAGTGCACGTTATATGCTATGCAAGTGGGTGAGCCATTCCGTGCCAGCACCTAACACCTTCGCTGTCAATGATTGCTTTAAGTCACGGTTCATCTGCTCCACAACACGATTGCCATCAGGCCTGTATGGAGACGAAAATTTGGTCTGGACCCCCAATGAAGCCATGGCATCCTTGTATGCCTTAGAGGCGAACGCTGGACCCTGGTCCGAATGGAAGGTGCCACATGCAAAAATTCCCACAAAGACACGCAAATCTCTTATGACAGTTCTGGCATCAGCGCTTCTTTGAGGCCACAGCCACACAAAGCGCGTGCAAGAGTCAACTGCTACTAAGATGTACTTATACGCAGTATTAGAGGAGAAAGGACTGCAGTGGTCCAAATAAACACACGCAATATGTAGATATGCACAACTGAGTTTGGGGCGGGTGTGCAGCAGAAGAAGGCTTAATTTGCTGACAAATGCCACATTGAAGGACAAAATCACGCTTCTGTTTGTACAAACCCCGCCAGCAATACCGTTGCTGGAGGAGCCAGCAATACCGTTGCTGGAGGAGAGATACAGTAGCTGACACGCCGGCATGCGCCAAAGCCTTCCCCGCATGGGCCGCTGTAATCAAAGCCTGTCTGCGGTCCACGTTGGGAATCAGTCTGTCACCAACGTCGTTGATTCTCACATAAGGAACTTTATCGGGACTTAAGTGATAAGTGTACTGTGAAGGGAAACCCTTAGGATAATTACCTCCCTTCTCAGTCGCAGCAATAGCTGCCAAGATGTCACCATCAATCTTATTATTATTATTATTATAATTAAGTTTATAAAGCACTCAGCTACCCGTAGGTTTCCCGGCGCTAAAACCAAATGAGAGGGGGAGAGTCAGAGAGGAAGATTATTACAGGTTAAATAACCAGGTTTTTACCTGTCTGCGAAACCTAAGGTAGCAGGGTTCAGTTCCTAACAGAAGAGGAAGGGAATTCCAAAGTGAGGGGGCCAGACAGGCGAAGGAGCGGCCACCCACTCTAGATCTTTTAATTCTAGGAACCAAGAACAAGTGCTGATTCGATGATCGAAGAGTGCGGGTGGGACAGTAGTGCTGAACCAAAGAGTTAAGGTAGGGAGGGGCCAGGCCAGCATTTATTCTGTGCATGAAGCAAAGGGCTTTACATTTTGTGCGGCTTTCAATGCGGAGCCAGTGCAGAGTGCGTAGAGAATTGGAGGTAGGAGATGTATTGGGGAGTTTACAGAGCAGTCACGCCGCCATATTCTGGACTGTCTGTAATTTGTGAATCACCTCTTTGCAGGCTCCCAGGGGAAGAATGTTCCCGTAGTCCAGTCTAGAGGTGATTAAGGCCTGGACCACGGTTCTCTGGGTATCCTGGGGGAGCATCCAGATGATCTTACGCAACCACTTAATGATGGTGATACAAGTGGAAGAAGTCTTAACCATGTGTTTCTTCATAGATAGCTGGTCGTCAAAAATGACGCCAAGGTTGCGAGCTGTTTTAGATGGAATGGGTATAGTGCCCATTTGAGAGGGCCAATGTTGGGGTCCCCATAAGGTGGTGTTACGGCCAAACAGAAGAAGCTCTGTTTTCCCCCCATTCAATTTTAGTTTGTTATCATACATCCAAGCTGCGATGTTACTGAGTCCTGCGCAGAGGGAAGAGGAAGAGGAGTGAGAACCCGTGGAGAGAGAGTAAATGACCTGGGTATCATCGGGGTACGAGTAAATAGAGAGCCCAGCTTGCTCCGCAATAGTAGCCAAAGGTCTGACATATAAATTGAAAAGCAAGGGGCTCAGGATGGAGTCTTGTGGAACACCGTACGCCGATTTATAGGTTTGGGAAGTTGATGAGGAAGAGAAGACTTGGAAGGTACGGTCTGATGGAAAGCTAGCAAACCAGTTCAGGGCTGAGCTGGTGATGCCAGATGATCTAAGGGCATTGATAACAATGGGGTGGGAAACTTTTACTTTTACTTTTGGAACGTGTAACCGCTGTCACTGCAAATGTTGCTACTGCTGTCTTTGCAGATTTGTCTGCGAGACAGTTGCCAACAGCGTGAACTCCTACGCGCTGATGACCCAGAGTGTGAATTACAAAAACGAGTGGGAGACGGTCTTTAAGTTCCGCCACTCGAACACAGATAATTTTATGTTTTATTGTGCAACCTTTGGAGTCACGATAATCATTTTGAGTCCAATACGAGTGTGTAGAACCTGTAGCCGCTTGAGCACTTCCATCAGTGTAAATGATACAACAAAAATCCTCCAGTGGGCTCATAGTCAGAGGAGCAGGATGAACAAACTCATACTGCAAAAACTCCTGAGTTTGCAAAGAGGAATCGAAAACGAACGTTATATCAGGGGATGTTAAGGATGTAGCCCATTGTATCCAACGAGGGTGCAAAACCTTGGAATGTGGTACACTGGCCTTCGTCACTACCTCCAAGGCAGGATACCGAGTAACAACCACAATGCGTTTACCCTGCGACAGTGCACGTTCCTTAAGAAACGCCATTTGCACTGCTGTCAAAACTTTTTCCACAGTGGAAAACCGCCACTCGGCCGATGTGTACAGGTGTGACTTGTAAGCAATAGGAACTATGTCTCCCTTATTAAAAGTGAGGTACGTGAAAACCACCGCCCCTGGCACGATTCTTATCACCAGGTTAGTGTGGTTATCACGAGTCGACAAGAAATTAGATTCAAGAAGGTCAGCCTGCAAAGATTGTAAGATGGCTGAATGTTCAGGCAGCCAGCACGATTTGGAAAAAGTAGGGTCTATCAATGCAAAAAGCGGCTTGATATGCTGGGCATATTCAGGAATGTGTGTACGTCCAAAATTTAGAAAGCCCAGTAAAGATTGCAACTTTTTCAGTGTTGTGGGAGCGTGCAAAAGTGTGCATTTCTCCAAGAAGTGAGGAGCCAAGCCTCTACCTTCATTGTTGCGATCGTAGCCCAGGAACAACACTGTGTATTCTGCAATGTGAGATTTCGCAAAGTTAAATTTATAGCCAAAGTCCGCAAAACGGCAAATTATGCGGTCAAAACGGCACAGATGCTGCCAGAACTCGTCGTCCGTGAGATAAATGTAATCCACATGCGAACATGCATCTGCGTGGAGTCTCTCAAGCAGAGAGACTACACGGGCAGCAAAAACCCCTGGACTGATCTTGTAGCCCATGGGTAAACGAAGAAACTGGTGTTGTTTGCCGCCACAGGTAAAACTCGTCCACTCACTACCAAAAGGGTACAAGTTATGGTCAAAGAACCCATTGGAAATGTCAAGTGTGGTTTTGAACCTCTTACGCACAAGACTATCCACTAGAGCAGAGCTGTGAGTATACTGCACCGCACATGTACGACAATGTGAGTTTAAGTGGCGGTAATTCAAAACCAAACGGTACGAGCCATCTGGCTTGGTCAAAGGAAAAAGCATGTTATTCATTGGAGACACAGACATTTCAATTACACCTTGATATTCCAATTGTCCAAGGAGTTCGGCTACAGAGGCTTTCGCCTCACGTCGTATGAGGTATTGGGGTTGTGGCTGTGGCATCGATCACAAAGGGATCTCGTGTCGAGGGGATAATTTGTCCCATCCATAATGAGAACGGTACAACGCTGGTGCTCAATCTTCTGCAGACTGCAGTGCCTGCTCCTTCGGCACAGTGTGCGCTAAAGCGGGGAGGATCACCTCCTCCCTTGTGGAGCGGCCAAGACAAACGGTAGGGGCCAGTTGACCTCCGCTAACAAAATGTCAAAAGTAGTTGTTAGATTTTCCCAAAATACCTCTTTTATGGTACGTTCAATGTCACCTTCAATCACAAGGACTATTTCATGAAGCCTGTCAGGGGGAGCAACTCTGGTGTCTGCTGTTTCAACAACAACGAAGGTGTCAGTCGCTGTCACCTTCAGTAGTGGACGCAGCGCCTCTCGAATGATTGTAATCTCCGCCGAGCTGTCCAGCAGGGTCAGAGCCCATGTCAGATTCTGAAGCTGCGTTCTCACTATCTGTGGCATATCTCGCTCTCACAGCAGCAACTTTCTTCTTTTGAAACTGGGGTCTCTGCCGCGGTGACTCGTCCTGCTTGCCTTTTCCATCAGCCTTACGAGGCTGCTCACGGCCCCGTTGGACACCTTGACCTCTGCCGCCACCTCCTCCACCGGTGGCTCTTACTGATGTTTCCTGCAAAGAGCGAGGAGAATATTGTTCAGGAACCTGAAACCTATCAGGTGACTTAATAGTACTGCGGTCGTGCAAATCATATTTACGCGCAACAGGGGCAGGTGTAGGCGAAGCGGGACGGGAACCCTGTTTCTGCTGCTGCCCCTGTTTTTTGTTCTTACTCCAATTTTGTTTCTGAACTTCCGGGCGGTCATCCTTATCAGATGACCCTTGCTGAGCTTGCTGTTCCTTTTCTTTCTTCACGAAAGCCTTAACACCTAAACTATTATAAGCCTCCCTAATAATTTTCGGCAACTGACAGGGTTTGTTGGGGTCAGGCCCCTCGCACAGAGCATTAGAGACCTGGAAACTTACGGCATCCCCCTTTGCATTAGCAAGGACGAGATCACGTACCATATCAAACGCTCCCACTAGGCGCATTCCCAACTCCACTGCTTCCTCTGGTCCGTGCTCATCCTGAACACGCTTGATCACAGTAGGCAAAACAGTCATTGACGGGGTGCCAAAGCACAGAGTGTAGACTGCTGCAAAAATCACCCCCCAAGTTGTACACTCAGTTACGTCAGGCACTAAGTCTTTCTGCAAACTCACGGTGAGAATCCTATGTTTCTCAACAGGACTAGTATTCGGGAACACTATCTCCAGTTGGACAAATTTCTCGGCAAGCCAAAAAGGCATTTCTTCCTTATCCTGGGGACGCTTGCCAATGACCGCATTAACCATGACGGGACTAAGTTTGAGTCCGACACCGCCAACTGGATGTGCTGCACCAGCCGGGGCCACACCCAATCACCCAGGAGGTTGCGAGTAATGTAGTGAACCAGACCCCTGATAACTGCTACCGAAGAAGCATACAGGGGTCGCAATTGGACTGCTATCAAAACACCCGCCTGGGTATGCGGAGTGTAAGCAGCCAACACAGGCCAAGTAGTGCCTGGAATGTTATAAATACTTTATTTGATTTGTTAAAATCGTAAAAGGGTGGATCTTACCACCATGTGATAAACATCAACATCTTTGAGTCAGCATAAAAACAACATAAAAAAGACACATGCCCCCGTGTCCTTAGCGACTTTGCACAGATATACGTGATAAGTAAGAACAGGTGGATCGTTTTAAAATGTACAAAGAAAAATTGAAACAGGGGTAACACTATTGTAAGGCAGTGGCCGTCTCATTAAAATATGGGGCCAACAAATGACTGTTATGACGGGGGGTGCTGTGTACAAAAGGTCTTATATTTGATTAGATGTGACTGTCCCCTCTTGTCTCAAATAAATTGCATTTCAATATATTAAAATATCAGAGAAGGGAAGTGGGCGGAAGGTAACTGTTGAGAGAATGAAGGAGAATCTGGGTCCAGCCGCAGGGAGTCCATGTGTCCCAGTACGTCTTTTGCTGCTGCCTTTTTTTCAAGCTCTTGAGCAGCAAATGCCAGGAATTTTATCGTTTTGCAGGAAAGTTGTATCGATGACCCGCTGAGGCATTTTATCCATCCGCCCTGCAGGTACTGACTTGTGTTTCTCTTAGGTGTGGTTTCAGGAGAATCTTCCTTAGATTGTGTAGGGCCGGGCAAATACATAAAAGATGCAATAACGACTCCCTTGTCACAGAGGCGATAATCCAAAGTTTACCAGGTCCGTAACCATTTAGGGGTAAGGTCTTAGCTCGGGAACCACCCCAACCTCAGTAGACTTAGTTTCCTCTTGTAATGATCCCTGAAACATTATTGCAAATAAGATTGTTGTTTCAGTTGATTGTATGTTGGCATCACGATCCAGGCATGACTTTTGCCAGCCACTGAACCTTTGTCTATTTGCAACGATGCTTGTTTAACGACTTTGTTGGTAATATGTTTAAAAGCAGTATATGATATTGGTGAATGCCAAGCTTCTTCCAGATTTAGCGATAGAAGCGCTTGCCTAAGAGACTTGCATGTGGAATTGATCTGCCTAGCCTGTTTTTCGACTTCTTCCCAGCAGAGATGGGCAAGTGTGTTATCTTCAGCGTCCCACATGCGCCAACAGTATTTGGCCAGGACCCCTTGTCTGGTCGGGATCTGATTTATTAATCCGTATTCCAGGCGTATTTGTGCTTGGGAAATATGGCGCAGAATAGAGAAGAGATTTTTAAACAATCTTGATTGAGCAAGGTTTAGCAAAATAGAGTCCTTGGTAGCCATCATTTCCGAGCCATATGTGATTGAAGGCAGAAATTTTGCTGCTCCAACCTTTAGCAAGAGACCTATTAAGCTTCCACTTAGATGTTTTTGAATGGTTTTGAAGGCAAATTGGAGTTGTTTTGATTTTGAGTTCCCAAGGTCTAAATTATGTTTGTACTTTAGTTGGCGGTCTAGTAGGATGCCCAAAAATTTGTATTCATCCACCTGGATTAAAGTACAGGACTTTATCCTCCAAACAAATTTTGGTTGTTTTTTATGAGAGCTGGAGAAGCATAGGACGTTGGATTTTTTTAGGTTTATTGTTAATTGTGCATTAGAGATATACAGCGCAAGTTGAGAAATCAGCCGTTGAAAACCAATTGGAGTTTGTGAGAGAAGCACAATATCATCCGCATATAGCAGACTTGCTATGGGTGTTCGTCCCAATTTTGGTGGATCTCCCTGGATTTTGCATAGGTCGCGCTCTGGGTCGGCGGTGTAGATGTTGAATAGGCTGGGGGCCAGCATGCATCCTTGCTTTAGCCCATTAAATGTTGGAAATTTCTTTGTTAGGCACCAACCGTCCCCTTTTTTTAATTGGACCCAAGTGTGCGAATATAAATTGATAATTGCTCCCAATAAGTTGGGAGGGGCTCCCCAAGCTTTTATTTTAACCCATAGTTTAGATCTTGGCACTTTATCAAAAGCAGCTTTCAGGTCTAGAAAGCATGTGTATAGAATGGTAGAGTTATCGATTGCTTTCTTAGCTAGGAGAGTTAGTGCTGATAAGTTTCTTAGAGTGTCCATGCCGGCTCGGAAACCTGTTTGTGATAGTGGGATCAAACTTTTACTGCTGACCCAAGTCTCCAGATCTGCCAATAAGTTGGATGCATAGATCTTGGCCTCAACGACTATTAGGGCTATTAACCTGCAGTTGTTAGGGTCTGAGAGAGTCCCTGATTTGTAAATCAGTTGTAGGATGCTGCCCCTCCAGGAGTCAGGAATATTCCCGGTCCTTAAGCTGTTACAAAACAAGGGGGATAAGAGGCTGGACCAAAACGTAGGATCTTGCCTAAATAGAGTTGGGTAGGCCATTTGGTCCGGGGCCCCATCTGCACTCAGGCGGTTTATAGTCCTCAGAACCTGCTTTGGAGTTATCTGTTCTATTTCTCCTGTATGCTCAAGAACGGGAGACTTGCAGCTTGCTTTGATTTGAAATGACTTTATTGAGTTCGAGGCTGGAGCTTCCACCAGTACCCGACTGTGGGTGCGGGATGTGTCTTTTTGCATGCTGGGTTTCCAAACTTCAGCGTTTTTTCTCGAACTGGGAGTTAAATTGAGCTCTATTGGGATCGCAGGTGTGTTATCTGTGCGCTTGTCCAGTGTGAAATTATATGTTGAGTCAATGTGTGCGCCCCATATTTGATCTGTCATGTCCGAGTTAAACTGCCGCTGTTTGCCATTACGCATGAGGTTTATTTTTGCCCAGAACTGTTTGGAATTCCTCAGCTTGCTGGCATGGAGTATGGTGGACTCCAAGTTTTCCTTACACTTTTGCTTGGCTGCCTTGGTTGCGCATTTTAGTTCCTTTTTTACATTTTCTATTGATTTGAGAGTTTGTTGTGATAATTGGGGGTCCTTTTTTCGTAATGACCTTAGGTATATGTTCAGTTGCTTTTTTATTGACCGCAATTTTGGCGTGCACCACTTCCCTCCTCCGTTTCTTGTTGTTTTGTGTCCTCTGCAAATGATTTGGTATTTTTTGTTGATGTTAACTACGAAGGACTCCCAGGCGTATACTATATCTTTAGGTTCTTCTGATGGTGGGAGCAATAAGCAACATGTCTCCATTAAATTAGAAATGTTGTCTTCATTCCAGTTTAATTTTTGTAAATTAAAAAGTTGAGTATTCAATGTTAGAAGAAGCCCCTGCTCAGACTCTTTTAGTCTGATTGATAATGTGAATATCTGGGGATAGTGGTCGCTTCAACCCGTTCCAGGATATGGAAATCTTTAACATAAGGAAATAGATTGGGATCTGCTAATGTATAATCTATTGTTGAGCCTGTGTTCCTAGTAACCCTCGTTAGGGCTGTGGGCTGTCCAAGGGGCCCCTTCCATTTAGCGTGTGCAGAAAGTGGGCTTCCAATTCTGCTGCACATTTCTTCCCCATTGCATCTTGTCTACTTTGATTGCCCTGTCGTGGCTCAATAAAGTTCGCTAAGTTTCCCTCCTGTCCTTGGATTAGGTTCATATTGAAGTCACGTGTAAGTACCATATTATCGCTTGGGTAGGTGGTTTTCAGCGTGGTGATTGCAGCTATTAGTGGCTTAATCCTTTTCCCTTTGTGTTTTCCCCCTGGGTGCACGTATACATTTAGAATCAATAGACCCATGGTAGGAGAGATTTCAATTTTAATGCATTGCATCCATGTTGAGTCTAAATTGATACAGGTTTCTCACCAAAGGAAATCAGTGGATATAAAGGTTGATAGACCTCCTTTTGCCCTACCGAGCTGTGCCTCCTTTTGTGCTGGTATGAAATGTTCTTTGTATCCCACAAGTGGCGAGTTTTTTGTCTGCCAAGTTTCCTGAAGCAGAAGTATGTTGTATTGTGTGATGAAGTCTATGAAATCATCTTCCTCCAGCTTTGTGCTTAATCCATTGATGTTCCAAAACCAGATCTTGCAGCCCTGCTCTTTTCCTGTTGTTTGTCTTTGGTTAATTAATTCTACACTCCTCTGGTTTAAAACCGGGGGAGCTTGTCGGTGCCTCTCAAGTGTGGCTTCTTCATGGTGAGCAATTGTGATTGTAATTTGCCTAGATAGGTGACCTTCTTCTGCCATGTTACTACTTTGGTCTGGGCCTTTGGCACCTTTTAGAAGACTCCGTTTCGGACTTAGTTTCTGCAGCGGACTGGGGTATCGTAAGGGCTCCACCTTTATTAACTCTATGCCCCATAGGGAGAATTCCTCCCTATACTGCAGGATTTCTTCTGTGAAGCTGTGTTCGGTCCATGTTATAATAGTGGAGTCTGGGCCTGTTTGATAAGGATTTGGTTTGAATTCAATTGATTCCAAATCGCCTGATTTTATGTGGCGCAGGCCTGGTAATTCTCCTAAGAGTTTTAAAATGGACCCTCTATTCAAGATGTCATGTGGCCCTCACGGAATTAGTTCAACTGTTTTACCCAAACCAACAGACCACACACGCAACCTGGGCTTCACCCTGGACTCCTCCCTCTCCATGACCAGACAAGTCAACGCCGTCTCCTCGTCGTGCTTCAACATCCTGCGCATGCTACGCAAGATCTTCCGATGGATCCCCTCCGAGACCAGGAAGACGGTCACCCAGGCCCTCGTCACCAGCCGTCTGGACTACGGCAACTCCCTCTACGCCGGAACCACCGCCAAACTCCAGAAGAGACTTCAGCGGATCCAGAACACCTCAGCACGACTCATCCTGGACATCCCCCGCCGCAGCCACATCTCCGGACACCTGAGAGACCTGCACTGGCTCCCGGTCAACAAGAGAATCACCTTCCGGCTCCTCACCCACGCACACAAAGCCCTACACAACCAAGGCCCAGGATACCTCAACAGCCGCCTCAACTTCTACGCTCCCAAACGCCAGCTTCGATCGACCAGCCACGCCCTCGCCGCCGTCCCCCGCATCCGAAGAGCCACCACAGGAGGAAGGTCCTTTTCCTACCTGGCCGCCAAGACTTGGAACTCCCTTCCGACCCACCTCCGCCTGACCCAAGACCACCTCGCCTTCAGGAAGCAGCTCAAGACCTGGCTGTTCGAGCAGTAGCGGACCCCCCACCCCCTCCCCCAGCGCCTTGAGACCCTCCGGGTGAGTAGCGCGCTTTATAAATGCTTTGATTGATTGATTGATTGACTTGAGGTGGATCGTATTGGGTCTATTTGACTTTTATTCTGTTCGTTACTTGGAGTGGCTGTGCCTGCCCGGTCAGCCTCCGGGTCAAGTGTGGAAGAGTTGAATTGATGTTGGGAACCATTTCTCTCAAGACCGGTAGAGTTTACAACTGGTGGAGCTTGTATTGCTCCAGACGGCGGAGCCCGTTTCTTTCTTCCATTGGGCTTCGTAAATTTATCTGAGTCAACTTGTTTGCTATTGGAGGCTTGTAGGATAGAGAAGTTAATGTTTGCTTTATTGCCGTGCTCAGTATCTGTGTTTTTTTATGTTCCTGGGTTCGATGGTTCTACTTTCCCTGCCGGGAAGTTAAATATACTGAACACTTTCCTTACTTGCTGAGTTGGGCTAGTTCGTTCAGTTAGGCCGTCTGGGGTAGTGGGCTCCTTTGTTAAGGAGTTGTCAGTTGGAGTTGACCCAAGCACCGGCTTTGTTTTATTTTGAGAGGGGTCTCCCTCAATCCGCACTTTGTTGTTGGTATCGTCAGAATCAAAATTTGTTTTTTGAGGATGAGTTACCGGCGGCCCTCGGATGTTTGATTTAGTTTTTCTTGCTTTTTTCAAGTGCTTCCTTTCTCTTTTTGAGAGAGAGGTTGGCAGCTTGCCAGGGCCTGGAATGGACAACGGTCCTTGTCTGACCGCTGTAACAACGTATGGGAGGGCGCCATTAAACCAAATGGCATTGCTGCCAAACAGAAATCGGAATTTCTACCATCCGATATGGAGTGCACACTGCAGGAGCATCAGCGGGGGTATACAAGTGGAAACACCAGAAACAGCATCCACTGCAGGAAATGTGACCCATGAGCAATGTTCCCTCTAATTTTTTTCCTATGTGTGCGGCAGTGTAGGGTCTCTGTGTGCTGCAGCCATGGCTGTGTGCGCCAGGAACCGGACCGCGCTTGGGCGTGGCGCAAATAGCACTCCAAACTTTTGCTTTAAAAAACTGAGAAGACGTGCAGTCCACACGTACAACCCACGTTAAGGGGCTTCAGGCAGATTTGCAATTTGGATACACACGCCATGACATGAATTGGTTACACAGGTTTAGAAAAGCACAAGACTCCAACGGCTGAAGGTCCATAGACTGCCTGAAGTACATGCAGTTCTTCAGCTGAAAATGCCATTATAACGGAATAGTCAGAATGAAATTGGGGGGAGAAGAAATTAGATGGGCGATGGGTAGAGCCTGCAAGTGATAGGGATAACAGACTTACTTTAGTTAGACCCTTCTAGGACATAGTGCAATCTCATAATATCCCACATACTCAACAGTGGAGACATGCTCTACTGGTGCACCCAATACGTGGAAAACTGGGTCCATGACCTATCTACATACCACAGTCCCCAATTCTTCAATATCTACTCACCTGGAAGGAATATGGTGGGCTGGATTCTGGCTTATATGCAACTCTAATTGCTATGATCTTCTTGCAAGCCACCTCAAATGCACTTCATAATTTGAGGGAAGTGCAATTACAGACACAATTCTTTGAGGGGGATTCAGAGGAGCCATTAGAAGAACATAATTGAGGGTTAAGGGAGGCCCGTCTGAAAGTTAGATATTTTAAGATACTACATCAATGGCAGTGGACCCCCAAAAGACTCTATGCCTCCTTCTATACCAACCCTTTTTTCTCTCCTTTTCTCTTTCATGTGTCTTGCTTCTCCTTTTGTCTGTCTCCTCCTATTGCTCCCCTCGTCCTCTTCTTTTTGCTTTTCTCTTCTTCTTTCCTCACCTCTTGTCTCCTTACTTGTTTTTTCTCTTTTCCTACTTTTCTTTCCTTTTCTGTAGTTTTCCATGATCCTAAAACCACACATGTGATCTTTGTTTCTATCATTGCCTTGTCTCATCCCTCTCCCCTAATTCCATTTATCTCTCCCTCCATTTAGCTCTTCTATCTCTCCTGTCCATTAGCCTTTACCTCCCTTTCACCTCTCCTAGAGGCCCTGTCCTTCCCTGTCACTCCTTTCCTTTTATTTCCCTACCTCTCTCTCTTTCCTCACTGTTGTTTCCTTTCTCGCTCCTGGACAGTTGCTACAAGATTAAACTGGTTTTAGTTAGCATTAGTGTGGACAAAGAGAATCAATCTTTTGGGCTAACATTACCCAGATGAGTGCCAATAATACTACAATAACTAATCAAAAATTAAAACATTTGACAAAATGAAACTATCAGTCAAAAACACCATGTTTGGTGTTTTTCATTCATAAATGCCAACTTTAATATAAATTGATGGGTTTAAAAAATGTGTTTTTACAATTAAAAATGGTGTTCTAAATCTTTCTGCACTAAGCAAAATACATTCTTGTTCATTAAAAAATGATTGATTGCTTTTCTAACCTTTTGTTAGTAAAGCGCAGTGCTTAATTTGTGCCGGTGGTTTCCGGCGCTTAGCACCGGCACTTATTTCTCAGGGCCGGGTCTATTGACTTATGTGCACCAATCTTTCCAGTTACATTTTCTTCGCCTGCACAAGTTGCACCGAAAGTACAGCTGTGTGTTATATTAACTCTGCACGTAGATGAGAGCTTCTGGCAACGAAGAGGGAGGGGTTCACAGGTTGGGCGCTTCTGCAGATGCAGACCAAGCAGATTTAAAACCTTAACCTTTAAATATAGGCGGGGCTCAACAATAGACCCATAGAAACACGGACTCCTCCACTTACAGAAACATCCAATGCACTCTAGAAAACACGCACATTTACACCATACGTGCATTTGTCCGTAAATACGACCCCTTAAATAAAAGTCCTCTGTCTAATGTCTGCAGGAGATGCAGTCCCTCAGTACAATACATAGGTAGTACAGGCCGCCGGGCAGATTACAGACACGGAACCCAGACACGAGATTTGATGTGTCTAAAATGGTAGTGATCGTGTACAATATTTTATAGCAGCTAGACCTTATTTCATTAACTGTATAAATGTGCATATCGCTCTATATGAAATATTGACTTGGTAATAAGGGCTCAGAAACAGCCACGGCCCGTGGATGGAGTTCGGTGGGGCAGGGAGGCGGAGCGGGGGAGGGCCAGGGTGGGGGGTGGTAAACAACGGAATATGGATAATTGCAGGTAAGTAAACAATTTAACAAATAAAACGAATTTCATAGCGCGCGCTGCATCGCATTTTGCGATGCAGGGTGTGCTACGAAATTCGTTTACTTACCTGCAATTATCCATATTCTGTTGTTTACCACCCTCCACCCTGCCCCTCCCCCGCTCCGCCTCCCTGCCCCACCGAACTCCATCCACGGGCCGCGGCTGCTCAGAAATAGTGCCTCTTTATTTCACTGTAGCTCACACGACTTCTAATTCAGTCATGTTCATGTCATTCATGTAATTCACTGTGACCATGGGCCTGGCCATACAATTAACCTCATGTAACCCATTTCAGGATGAATTAAGCCTCACTTATAGACCGTACCCCCACCTCACAGACAACACCTTCTGTAGACACAGTCCACAATGTCTTTATCCTTGCTCATACAGCTTTCTGCACAGGGACTGGAGCCTCGCTGTCTGTGCAGCCATGTACACAGGACAGCCAGAGAAGACAGTCTTGCCCAGCAGGATATCTGTGTACACCTCTTCACCTGGGCACACATGAGAGGTGCACAGTAGTCTGTGTCGGGAATCACAGTGTTCTACACTATGTAGTAAGCAGCCCCTACCCAGACAGCTCTCCACAGGGACAGGCGCTCCCCTGAGCTATAAAACCTGGTCTATGCAGGCACACTACACTAGCACAGCACAGAAGGGATGCCTGCGTTCGGTGCCGGGGAGCACAGGGTTCTACATTACAAAGCACGCAGCCCCATACCTGAACAGTTCTCACATTGAGCTATACACCCATGTCTATGCAGCCACATACACAGGAAAGGCTGAAGAAGTGCTTCATTTGAGCCTGTGATTGCAGGTGTTTTCCACCAGCATTCGTTTTTGGGCACCGGGACTTATTTTTTTACATTTCATACTTTGACCAAGATCAGGAGATAGAAAGGCAGAAGAGGGGAGGCGGCCGATTTCTGAGTACATTTGGGCCCTGGCACTTATTATTTTACAAATCAAGCACTGGTAAAGCATGGTGCGGGAGAAGTCTGGGGGCTTTTGTTTGGGTATTCATATTAATCACAGCCCCTTCACGAGCTGTGATTCACATCAATCCCGCAGTCTTCCCTGCACCGTGCTTTACTAACAAAAGAGTAGAGCAAGTTTAAAAACAGAGCGTCAGCCCTGCCAAGTATCATGCATTACGCGTTAGACTAACCGTATTTCAGTGTGGTATTCTGCCTTACTGCACTGAAATGCACAGTCACGCATATGCATGTCTCAGCTGTCACTGAAAGTGCTGCGTCAATGTTGAGTGTGGCAGTGCGCCGTCCGTGGTGCGCTCGATGCTCCTACAGCCAACGTGGGCCTCCCAGCAGAGTCAAGGCTGCTGGCAGGCTCACACTCACTCCAACTGCCACAATGTAGCATAATCCGTGATTGCAATTCCCTGGGGCGCGTCTCTGTCAGCCTGACGAGTCCTGGGCTCTCAAAACAAACAGGAGCACTGTAAATTAACACTACAGACAGAAAGCTGACAGCGCCCGCCCGGAGGGAGCAATTGCAGGCTTGTTTGAGGGGCAGGCTCCACTCGCACAGGTCTCAGGCAGGTGAGGTTACAATGTAACTAATTCACCCGTGCCGCAAGATTGAGCAGACTGTTTCTACTGAGTGCTCACACCGCGCATAACTGTTCACTTGCATCGGACTATTAAGTACTGTAATTTGACAATGCCGTCATCACCAACCCGTCTGCCACCAAAGTGACAGTGCCTCAGCAAACACTGCAACCTGCTGCATGTCCAGCAGCACTGAGGCTATTATCAAATGCCGTGTTGACACTGTCCTCGATTCGAGGCCTGGACCACGGTCGGAGCTGCTTCAGGGGAAAGTCATCGGCGCAGCGTGGTGGCCCATCACAGTCTGAGTCGTTGCGGCTACAAGGCGCAGGAGCAGGCTCGTTGGCAGCAGCTGCTTCAAAAGTAAGTGTCTCATTACTAATCCTAGATGCTTATCCTGCTGCAACTGTTTTCGGCGCAGTTAGTCACAGAGTTGGGGCTTGGCTGAAATTCCTCATTTTTGTGCGACTGAGCAATAACTAATTTTTGCTCGAGTGAGGCGGAGCTGCAGCAAAGACAGCACAATGGCCGTCCGTTGTGGGGATGTCCATGGCAGACACTGCCAGGATGGGGTCCTCTCTGCCGAAGTCTCCCTTCTCTGGACCTCCCCTCCTTTCGCACTTTCCTTCTCTCCTGCATTGCATGCTTCATGAGGTGGCCTTATTATACAGAGCACAAGCGAGGCCATGAGCTGCAAGGCGTGTTTCCCACAATCCCTTGTGCGCCTTGAAGACAGAGTTGGCAGCTGCAGCCAGGGAACGAGGCCTCCAAAACCAGGAAACAAACCCAGGGGCGAGAGGCTCCAGAACTCCCAGGCGTGCCACATCGTATTGAAAACATCAGCAGACAAGGATAGCGATAGGGCGCCCAATATAGTCTCGGGAAGGGAAGCAGTCCGGGAGTCCTTCACACAGAGCACCTGTGAAGGCCAGGCCTCTCAGGGAGCGAGGTCAAATCATCCATAAGGGAGGGACGCCCTGAACTAGGGAAGCATGGACTGTCAACACTTGGAAATGAGAGTTAGTGAGAGAGACTGTGATTAATTAAAAAAATAACAAGCACGGGGACCCAAAATTTTCTCAGGGGCCCACTGCAAGAGGAGCCGAATGCTGGAGTGGCTAGACCTGGGGATAACTAATGTCCGTTATTCCACCCCATCCCCCCAACACTCCTCTCATAGGTGCATTTTTGTTTGTGCTTTCTCCTTTTTTATACAGTTTTCCTATCCCTTCTTCTTTTTCCACCTTTATCGCGTACACCAGCTTAATAATGAAAAATGTGTCCCATTCATCTAAAAAAGAGAAGGACACCATGTTTACAATCCAAGGCTATCAAGTGTGTTTGTACAAAGTGGTCTACTGAGGCATATCAAGACTACAGCTCCCAGAATGCACTGAGTGGTTAAATCACCATAGCTTCCATGGTTTCAGATTACTATGTGTGACAGTTTCATCATTTAATTTTAATTGAGTCAGCCATTGCAGGCATTTGCACCAGTCTTAAGATCTTCTTAGAGTTTCTCTATGCATAAATGGGTCTAATTTTTGATATTTATAGGTTTACCTCCTCTTCATCGTTGATTTTTGCTTGTAAGAAAGTGTCACTCATACCCCTTGAAACGTCACTCATAATTACCCTGTAATTTTGAATATGTCACATTTAGCAATCCGAAACCTTGCCAGCTATGCAGCGTGTACTTACTTACACGCAGTGTTTTTTTTAAACTTGCTCTACTCTCCTGTTAGTAAAGCGCGGTGCGGGGAAGACTGGGGGTTTTTGTTGAAGTATTCGTGTTAATCACAGCCCCTTCACGCTGTACATGCTGTGTTTTTAAACTTGCTCTACTCTTTTCTTAGTAAAGTGAGGCTGCGAGAGAGACTGTGGGCTTTTGTTGAAGTATTCATGTTAATCACAGCTCATGAAGGGGCTGTGATTAACATGAATACTTCAACAAAAGCCCACAATCTTCCCCGCAGATCGCCGCGCCAAAACCATACAGAGGGTACCCCAAGCCAGCCTTACCTGCACTCCTGCTGGCAAAACATCATCAGGAAATGCTTTTCGCGCCACTCACTTTTCAAAGCGTCAGCGCGTATTCTTGCTCGGGATGTGACCTGTGTGCATGCTCCAAACACTGGAGTGCGCGCTCACAGGCAGAGAGGTGCGCTCGCGTGCACCTTATTGGGAACAATGCCCATCAGTAATACAACTCAAACGGGTACGCCACCTCAGCAGAGACCACAAAAACCACCGCCTGTCCCTCAAGAGAAACGAGGTATTCCTGCAAATGATTACGCACAGCTACACGACTGTGAGACGGGATATCAACCACAACCATATCGAAATCATATCAAAACAGTAAGAGCGAAGTACAAGACAATACTAGTACGCACAAATGGGTTGTAATCCAAAGAAGAAACCTTTGAGAATGAACAAGCTTGAAACAACCTATGTAATTATAGGTAGGTATTTTATCTGTCACTACCGTCAACCGGAAACGATAGTGCGGGCGTTGTAGACTGATAAAAGCACTACTCAAGTGTCTCACAATAAGACCACACCCGTTGGCGGTGCCATGTAACAGGGATTATGCGCAAACACAGAACTGTGCACAGAGACTTAGGACATCAGTGAATTAGGGTGTGCCAAAACTCACCTCAGTACCCAAAATCCCCTACCAGACTAGCAATCAGTGTCACATTAGCTCTTCGTTCTATAGCAAATAAACCAATGATTAGACAAACCTAGAAAATGAGACTTAGGACCATCTCAGGAATGGTGGGAAGTGAGAACACTCTTTTGTTATACGTTTATACCAGTCCACAACAGGAGTAAAATAGAGACCCAGTAAGGTTAAAATGTTTATTTTAACAACCTGATCTCAAGCGCAGTATTTTAATCAACATAAGCATACATATGGATAAGAATAATACGGACAGCATGGTTACAATTCCATAAAATACAAAAGCAGGAATCATGTTACAATGACAGTGCAAACAGATGATAAAAGCGCCTATTTAAAGCACCCTCCCTATCTAGGAACTATGTATTATAAAACTATAGAAGGTCTCTGGAGTTTTCTTAGGGGGACCCCATTTACCTGTCCGCTCAGTAATTGTAAATTACATCAGGATCGGTTAGTCTCTCTGCATGCCTGGAATCTTCCAAGTGTGTCCAATTCTGGCAAGTGTGCTATGATAAAGGCGCCAGAATCCTACTCGACTTGCAGCTGCCAAATTGTTGTGTCTAGAATGTGTTACACGGACACGCCGATAAACATGCTCGCACATTATGATAACCTTGGCGGCTCAGCACTCACTGTGCAGACTGGGGACACGATGTATGTCTAGAGATGTTGAAAAACAACCCTTTTCTCATGTATAGACCTTCGTGAAAGCTAACTCAGCAAAAACAGCTAAGCAGTGTTGTGTGCAAAAAGCAGCAAAAAGGAAAATGGCGTTTAAACTTCTAATAAGCCATGCTAACTTAACATGCACGCAAAAAGAGGCCCATAAACCTCTACAAGTGAATGTACCTGGCTGCAGATGCAGAGACCGGAGAGATCCGGAAGGTTGGGGACCGGCACAGTGAGTCACGGAGAGAGCACTCTGACAATTGATCTTTAGTTAATAGTCCCTGGAATTGATGCCTTCGGAATCCTGACTCTGACAGTTCCCGATCCACCAAGACTGAGTGGGTTACGATTTTTGATCCTCAACCAAGTTGCTTTCTCTACTTTTGTTTCGACAGCCAACCACACAAGAAATAGGAGAAATTTGTGCTGAAATACTACAGCTTGTTCTTGCTATGCTTGGATCAAATATCATAAATGATGAAGACTGAACTGTGAAAGAATTCTTACTAGCCTTAGAAAGAAGATAACCTAGCCCCAAGAGGAAGAAGATTTAAAATGAGGGACTTTCAATAGAGACAATAGAGAGAAGACTTGAGGGTTAGGGCTGACTACGTCTCTTCAATAGGTTTAGTATTGTTGAACAGAACATTGCAAAAATCGAACAGCGAAAGGAAAATAAAAGTCATTGGAAATAATCAAGATAAGCAAAGTTAATAAGACCAAAGACCTTGTTGAATTCAGTTACGTTTTAAATCAAAGCAGGGATTGAAAATGGAGCCCGAGAAGTCAGGACACAAGCAGAAATGCATAATTGGTACCCTTATTGTTGTGGTGCTTGCTGTCATAGCTGTGGTGATTGTTACATCTCTGGTTGGGTCTCATGATGCTGAAAAGAATAAAATGACACCATCCCCATCTACTGCAGACGTAAAAGAGGATGCATCAGCCAAGTGTAGAGAAATGATTAGGGAAACTAGTCGGATGCTACACGTAGATTCGTCAAAAGGAGATTTTATGCTGAATGCATATGCTTGTCTATTGTATGAATATGTGGACACAATGGAAGCGAAAGATTGTTATGTGTTTATGCAATTGCCAGCATCAGTCGAAGAGGGCATCAGATACCATCAATACCTTTGACTTATAGTATCACATGTAGTGTGTTGCTGAGCATGTTTTATAGTAAGGCCCATTTTGAGTATTATTTCTCAAATTATGATGTGGTACTCTCAGAAGTCCCAGTTCTAAAGTACATGAATAAGTATGATTACTACAAGGAGGTAGGGAGAATGTCTACCTATTTCGTGCCTACTTTTATGTTAAATACATCATATCCTCACAGACACAATTTGACTTACATATTGACTGATATTGAAAAGAAATTTGTGGATCAGATAGAAGATCGACATAGACGTGGATCAGATAGAAGATCGACATAGACAGACCTTATTTATACCAGACCAAAAGCATAAAGTTATCCCATGGACACAGGAAGAATTAGGTCATAGGGCAAAGGGAAGTTTTGGTCCAATAGCTTTAGACTTCCAGCAAAAAGGAAGGTTATGCATTAGACACACATCAAATTATTATGACAAAATATTTGTGGGTGAGAGTGATTGTGAACACATTTTCTTAATTGAGGAGGCGATAAGAAAAGCATTATTGGATAAATTAACCATTGTACCAAATGTGTATTCTGTGTGTGGGAAAAGTGCTTATGTGAAATTGCCCAAGAATAGGTATGGTACATGTCATTTAGCAGTGGTATTTTCGAAAATCTTCCATGTGGATGATATATGGCCCTTGGAAGGAAAAAGCGTTTTCAGAGGAAAACGTGATGCAAGTGCTGGAGAAATTGTTGGAGATGTTTTTGGATCCATGATACCAAGTGTGGGTGTAATTTTGAATGATGTGAAAATTGGAAAGCTGGCAACAATAGTGGATAAACTCTTTGTGAATATGGTCCAAATGTTGTTACTTGTTGATGGGGAGATGGTCTTGATCAGGGCTATTGTTCTTCAAAATTGATTGCTTAAGAAGTACTACTAGCAAAAGCTGGATGGGTCTGTAAATTGTTGAAAGTTCAGCAACCCTGCACGTATATTCCTGACAACAGTCGGGATATACGAAAATATATTAGTAACATTTCAGGAAGACATCAAGATTTACGTGATTTGACTGCAGATGGCATTTGGGAACAAATTGGCAAGGGATTTGGGAAGATTGGAAATTGGTTTGGAAGCTTTGGACAAGGGATAGTGGGATACCTCTTGAACCCCATCATAATATCAGTCATTTGTATCATTGTGTTATTGCGAGCCATCAAAGCTCACAAATGGCAAAAGGCACGCCATCATGAAAACTCCTTTAAGAAACGAGAGCAGCAGTTAGAACGATAGAAGGACAGTCATTATCTGCATTCGAAGAGGTTAGAAAAATTCAGCCAGGGACGGCAAGCTACAACTTCTGTTTAGGCCGATCTCTTATGCAAAGGGAGAACTGTAAGAGAGTAAGATGTTGGTGTTATGACACTAGTCATAAGAGGGGGAACTGATAGAGCGCTTACAGCACTCTAAAATATATGGGTGCATTATATTCATGGTTTAAACACACTCATCTACATTTGTATCGTGTGCAGTGTATTATGTTTATCAAATACATTTATTTAACATCCTAACCATAGAATTATAATGTGTATCTTTAACCCGTTCTGTGCTCGCGTCGGCCAATGGCCAACGCAGGCACTACCTTCTGGGTGCTGCGCACGCCGTTGGCCGACGCAGCCCCGCCTACTCAGTAGAACGCCTGCACCGCGAAGGAATGTCCGCCGTAGTAAACTGGTTAAGTAGGATTTATATGTATTAGAGACACTATCATTCCTGTACGCATAATGTGCAGGACGAAATTATATTCATATTAATGTAATTGTGTATATGTTTTAAGTTGTCTGCACTAGGCCTCAGAGCTGCAGGTTGTTAGCAGTTTTGAAATCCTTGGTAGCTAAAGAAAATTAAAAGAATTGTTTGTGTGAAATAGAACAGTGTGCTGTTCATCCCACTGCAGGTAGAGGAATTCGACCTCGTTATTCTTAGTTTAAGGATATAACCAGATGGTCTTTGAAGAGTCTGAGAAGACAGAAGGGAGGATATCTTCTGTGCCTGGCCTATCTGAACTCCAAGGCCACTCGAAGAAAAGAAGAAGTTAATTAAAGAAGCAATGGAAAATTTCTGCAGACCTATGAAAGTGAAATAATTTGTCATGTGATACATTTGGGGATGGGCTGAGTTTTGTCTTTTTTAATTATGCGCAGGGACCGAAAATCAGACTTCTAGATTTTGTGAGGAGAAGGAGCATCCTAAGTGCGAGCTCCATAGCCTTAAGATATCTTGACCCATTTGACGTGAGTACTTCTCAGGAAGTCTACACGTGCTGATACCTTTGAGAATTGAGATAGGGGGAAGCAGCCAGGAATAGCATAGATGAGAGTAGTGTAGGGAAAGATAATTTATGGTTTCCTTCCTAATGAAAAAGGACTTAGATTCCGCCTCCATCTTGGGGTGTATCTTGAATTTATCACTTTGTGCCTTCTATGCAGAATTAATTATATGCGAAGATTTGGCTCTGTATTGGATCTTATTTACCTATATTCGCTAATTCTTAGATGTGTGTATATCCAATTATTAAATATAAAATCCATAAACTAGAATTCGGAGTCTGTGGTCTTTTAAACATGATTAAATTGTAAGTATAATCTTGAAGTGTTTACTCCCCTCAACAAGTTTCAGCAGGCAAAGTAAAGACCATCAGTGCTAAATTAGGAAGGGAAGGCAAGGCTTAAATGTAGCGTAATTAAGGTGTAACCCGCAAGATAATGCTTTCCTTTTTGTGATCATGGGAAAGGCTGCGGACCATTCATGAGAAGGGTTATGTGTTCTGATCACAGCTTGGAGAATTGCTATAGTATGTGTTCATGTGCAAATAGGCACATTACTTGTCTACTTTTCATGTGCATGTGACAATGCCATCCAATTTGCTTTGAATGTCATGCTCCTAGGACTGAGTCTTTCGCGTTCTTTGACCTACATTTGTCGCACCATCAGTACTGTGCCATCAGCAAAAGCCCACAATCTGGTCATCGGCAGCTGATCGCGAAATGCCCAGACTGATAGGATAAGCGGAGATGTTTTTAGCACAGATCACTTTAAGAGGCAGTGTGCTCTCTCTCTCCGTTTTGCACCATAATAATACAGGCTAATGGTTATTGAACGTTTGCTGCTGCTCCATCGCTCCCTAAAGCCACCTCTGGAAACACGTGACAAGCGTGAAACAATGGTGCAGAGACACGCACCGGAGCACCCGGGTAAAAGCAGCAGCGCAAAGTAGACAATGCTTCTCCTGTTTGGGCATCACAGGTCCGTCCGAGCCCGAGGACCGCCGAGCCGAACACATTCATGCATGGTACATTCCGCCTTTGTCCTGACCTGACGCCTGGAAAGAGTCCCTGGTGACAGCAGCGAGCGAGTCATTCATTCATTCAAAGCGGGTGAACTTACCAAGGGGATGGGGGCGGACTCTATCCAATGTATTAGGCAGAGCATTAAGGAGAGCCCCGGCGTGTGACACGCGGATCCTCGCGGTTTTACCGGGTGATGGTGAACTGCTGCGAGCCGCAGCGACCGCCGTAGGAAAGGAATGAACCGATTGAAGCGGAGCAGGGAGCAGCGGAGCGGCGCTGCTTCACTGACACGGGTAGCAGCCAAGACCCGGACAGGCGTGCTCACAGCGCAGCTCGTTTCAAAGCCCTGGTACAGCCAGGGGCTTTCCGTAGACGTTCTGTCCAGCACGGAAACCCTGAAATGCAAACGCATCCATGAAGAGAGGAAAGGTCATTTTAATCGCAGGGCTCTGTTTAATCCACGTGTTCTGTATACATATAAAGTAATGTACCTAACACCCAGGGCCGGCGCTAGGCATGGGCAGCATGGGCGGCTGCCCAGGGCCCCGAGCTCAGCCCATCAACAGGGGGCCTCGCAAAAGTGTTAACTCACCACATCTTAGGCTTCGCGCTTGTGGTGAGCACTGCGTGTCCCAGGGAAGGGCTGCCTCTCCTCTGGGCTTCACAGGCTTGTGTAGGAATAGCGGAAGAGGCCCCCCTCCCCTGTGCCTTGCAGCCCTTGGCAATGGCTGTTAACCGCCAGGGAGGGGGCCCCCTTTCCCCCTGGGCCTTTCAGCCCCACGTGTCGCGCGAGGCCCTTCTGAATTTTGGTTTGACCTGTGATTAAGGATGCTGTCCACTTCCCACGCCAGTGACAATTAGCACGCATTTTGGGGCCTGACAGTTTTAACATTTATAAAGACAAGCAACTCTCACTCTTTCAGATGCTGATGAGCTGCGAAAGAGATGCTTGTCAGTGGCAGAAAAGAAGGTGTTGTAGCACACGAGGGGGGCATGCACCATTAAGGATCAGGAGCACCTTCCGTAATTTAAATGCAAATAGCTTTCAATGTGTAAATGAAACCCGTTTTCTTCTGCTCTATTTATATAGCGCAAACTTGACCCAAAGGTATTGGAGTGCTTTACGGGAGCACCAGTTACAAAACATGGACATATTCCTTTTTTTAGGCACAGTGTGATTAAGTGACTTGCGAGAATCACAGGATGAGACACCGTCAAAAATCAGCAGCCCTGACGTAACACATCTTCTCCCACCTCTACCTCTCCGGGGAGTCATCTTTTAATGTCTATTTCTCACATGAAAGCTGTTTCAAAGCGCTGCCCTGCTGTCAAATCAGTGGACGGGGCACAGTGCCAAAATTATTTGCCCAGAATCAAACAGTTGGTTAAATCAGTAGAGCCAGGACTGCAGTGCACTCCTACTTGGAGCAAACCCTATATATTTTCCACTGTACTGCATTTAGGTGACATACCCCCAGATGCATCAAGAACCCATTTTGCTATTCCTTAATAGCGAAAAATAACGATTCGCTATTTAGGAATAGCAAAATGCAATGCATGAAGATATCACTAAAAAAATAGCGATTTCTTAAAATTCCTTAATTGCAACTTGCAAATTGCGAATCGCAATTAAGGAATACCTCCCCATTCATTCCTATGGGCCTAGGCCCATAGGAATGAATGAGAAGACATTCTCAATTTGTGAATCGCAATTAGCGAATCGCAAAATGAGAATGCGATTTCAAGGGTGCAGGGGTGTCCAAAGGACACCCTGTTGCACCCCTGAAATTAATCTGTGCACATATGTTGCGCACACGCATGCCCCTAGGGCATGTGTGTGCGCAACATGAAACTTTGAAAAATGCACTTTAGTGCATTTTTCAAAGTTTTTGCAAATTACCATGAAGTTGTACTTCATCGTAATTTGCGTGCCCTATTAGCGAAATCGCTATTTTTTTTAATTTAATGCATTGCATTTAAGGAATCTCAATTTGAGATTCCTTAAATGCAAGTAATCGCAATTTAGCGAATTCTCAATTTGCGATTTTTGCATTTGGGATGATGCATCCCAAATGCAAACATACAGGTCGCAAAGGGGCAGATTCTGGGAATCTGCCCCTTTGCGACCAGATTTTCCTTTGATGAATCTGGGCCTATACCATGGGTTGTATGAAGTTACAAAGCATACTTTTACAACGCATGCCTTTAAAACACATTTTTCACATCACAATATCCTTTACAACGCATTCCATTACATCGCATGACACGACATCGCATTTTAAGAAACTACATTTACAATGCATTCCATTACATCGCATTCTACCTTTACAACGCATACCATTACAACACATACCACTACATTACATTTATGGTAAGTATTGGATAGTATAGGGGTAAAAATTACTATTCTAACTCCAGGTAGTGCAACAGTAGGGTAAGTGTTGGGTAGTGTAGGGGTAAAAATTACTATTCTAACTCCAGGGGCTGAAACAGTAGGGGAAGTGTTGGATAGTGTAAGGGTACTATGCGTTGTAATGGTATGCGTTGTAATGGTATGCGTTGTAATGGTATGCATTGTAATGACATGCGTTGTAATGACATGCGTTGTAGTGTCATGCATTGTAGTGTCATGCAATGTAATGGTTACTATATGTGTTGTGTTTTAAACTTAACATAATTCTGGTGAGTAAAGAGCCTACACACAAAAAAGATTGTCCTATGTCTCTTAGCATGTGCCTGTGGGATACTGATGAGAGGGTTTATGTTAAAACAAATTACGAAGTATTAATGTCATCCTAAGGTAGCACAATAATGGCACGGAAAGATAAGGGGGCCTTTTGAAATTTGCAATTATATCCATGGTGCGAGAGGTTTTCTCTTGTGTCATTTTATTTTTTGAATGATCCCGCCCCTCATTACCTCACAGTATCTCCCCCCTTTATGAGGCAGAACTGGAAATTGTATCATGGAGTTATCTCGAAACAATAGGTTAACGAGGAGTAAATAATATACATCTTTGTGAGACCTGCACCTAGCTTTTCCATCCAATGTGACAAATTTAATCCATTTAATACAGATTTAAAATATATGGACTTATTTAATTTGTATATTTATCTTTTTGCCGATGTTGTTACTGATATCAACGTTGGGTCTCTTCAGGGATGCCAAATAAGATCAATAGTCCCGCGATGTAACTTTCAAAGCTCCTCCACTAGGGCGGAGGAGCGTTGCCCCACTGCTTTCTCGCAGTGCGAAAAGCAGAAATACAAAAACTACCATTTTATGTTTCTGCTACGCGCACTGCGAGAAAGCAGAAGTGTTTGGTTGGGGGCGGGCGGGTCTGCTTTAGGACAGGGGAGGAGTGCCTTGCCCACTGCTAAGGGCCCTGACTGTTTGGTCTGCCCTCCAGTCATGCACACGCTGGCCTTTCTCCATGTAGGCACCAGTGCACCCTACATGGAGAAAATGGCCTCCCCATAGGCGCCAGGCTGGTCGGCTGACAGTGCAGTATTGTGATTGGCTTAGGGAAGGGAGGCTGCCTGCTTCCTGTTCCTGCTAGGGGCAGGAAAGAAGGAAAGCAGGTCAGGAGCAGAGATGACGCAAGACCTGGGAAGGTAAGTTTATTTTTAAACTACTCCCCCCCCCCCCCGCGCGCGCGCGAACCCCCGCGAGACCTTGGCTGCAACTGGATTTTACATGCAAATTAGAGGGGCCTCACAACTTTCCTTTCGCCCAGGGCCCCAGAAGTTCTAGGACCGGCCCTGCTAACACCGATATGTTTGAACCGTGAACGCATATTATGAGTGAATGTTCCGGAAAATCCACGGGCTTTAAAGGTGTACTTTAACGGAATGAACATTTAAAGCGTATCTAGTGCTGGACTACCGGCCATTCAGAGAAGGAGTGCACCTAAATCAACTAATCTCTATCGAGAGTGAACCCAGGGCTCAGGCAGTCACAAATGCTTCACACAGACCATGGGCCACAGTGTTTTATTTATTTGTTTGTAATGTAGCAGTGTTAAGACGGGACCCTGAGTCGATCGGAACGCTCTGCTCAGCTGTGCAGCACCCCCTTCTTCTTGGAAGGAATGGAACTTGCTGTTCATGGGGAAGCCCTTAAGAAAGCTGCACTCAGCGGATTGCACCCTTCCAGTGACAGCTGTGGATGTAAACACAGGGCACAGCTGACAGAGCGCAGCTCCCACCACAGACTCTTTTAGGTTTTTCCATTCTGTTAAGAATGTGAATGTGACGGCCAGAGCAAGAAATGTGTCTGGTTTCTGCAGTGAAACATTTCACAAGGACGCAGAGCGTACCTATCAATAGTTCAATACGCAGCCGTGCAATGACCGCGGGGTCCAGAGGTGCCAGGGTCTCACTGCACCTGAATTATGGATTCTTTTTGCCATCAAGTGTTTCCATCCCTAGCCCTTCTGTCCTCTGACCTGTCTACACACATACTTTTGTGACAAAATACAGTTGCACCAACAAAACAGACGACATGGCTTTTTGTGTTGTGGGAAAAAACAGTTGCATGTTTATTCATATTCTGTTATGCAGTTCTCAGGTAGGGTTAACTTACGAGTGATCATACCAGTACAGAGCCATTTAGGACTAACCACTGACATCCATCTTGAAACAATCTCCAGCTACCGGGCATTACCATGCCGTCCTATTATTCAGCCGGTGCTGTATATTTTGCATTGTGGCTGCAGCCCAATGATTTTAATGGTTGCTGCACCTGTGCTCCCATGGAGTGAGGTAAGGCCAACCCCCAGCTGTCAGGATACCAATTGTTCCTTAACAGATGAAGGGGTCGCCGCTGCACTCTTCTCATGGCCTCCTATGGTCTGAGGATCTAATATTTTGCGACCCCATGGGGTATTAATAGTTTTATTTTTATTTTAGAAGTTTTATATAGCGCTGGCCTGACAGAGGGTATCAGGGCGTTTTACAGAGGATACGTTGCAGAGATATAAACAAACGAGACAAGAGAATAACACAATAATAATGCAGGGCGTTGTTGAGGGGTCTGCTTCGTAGTCCAGGGAACATCTCTTTTTTGCACTAGCATCACACGTAACACCGGCCATGGCTCAGAGTGGCCTACCGCGACTCTTAACTCCCTTTTAAAACTACTCTAAAAATGCAGAAAACAGAAATAGAGCAAACCCAACCTGAAGGTCTCAGAGCGCTTTGATAAAGAACCAGCTACATTACAAAAGGCCATATGCATTATCTACAAACCCTGTGCCTCTTGTTACCACGTAATTTGCATATCAGATGCTCCGCTTCTGCATGTCACTAAACATTTGGGGCCTCATTTATGAGGCCGTGCGTCACTTTTACGCCGCCGGTGCGTCACTTTTTGTGATGCACCAGCAGCGTAAAAAATGCGCCTTGTTGCACCATATTTATAAAGTGACGCATCGAGGTAGATGCGTCACTTTGTAAACCCCTGCGCTACATTATACCTGCGCCAGGTATAATGTATGCAGGGGGGCGTTCTGACGCAAGAAAAGGTCCTGGAAGTGACGCAGTGAAATCTATAAGATTTCACTGCGCGACTTCTAGGATGTTAATGCATCAATTACATACGCCTGCCTCACAGCAGGCGTAAGACTGACGCAGGCCCTTTCACATGGGGCTTGCCCCATGTGAAAGGACACATTGCTGGAGTTGCGTCATTTTTGTGACACACTCCAGCAATGCGTCACTTTTGCGCCATACAGATACGTCAGAAATACTGACGTATCTGTAATTCCTTTCGCAATGATGCGTCATACTGTAAATATGACGCATCATTGGAGTCGCAGGGAGGGCGCAATGAAAAGTGATGCATCGCTGTTTTCACGCAGCGATGCGTCACTTTTCATAAATTAGGCCCTTTGTCTGTTGATCAACAGAAACTCACTTAATGAGCATTTGCGAAACTCCATCCTAACCACTACTATTAAATGCAGAAAATATAGCATATATTTGAAATCTAGTTTATGGTAATAGAGAGAATTTTATACTGCAACGCCAGGAGACCATAACAGCCGGCCGAACGGGTGACAACCAGAGGCAGGAGTATATAAACCCCATTTATCTGGGTCATCCCTGATGGAGCATGATTTTGGGAAAATAAAATCTTGCTCGCTCTAATCTACTCATAGGTGTGTTATTAACAATGAAACATAGGGAAAAGTATAACTGTTACTGTGAGAAAAGAACTTGGCAGTAGCTGCTTCTTTGAGAAGAGAGCTTCCTGCTGTACTCTCTATGCTACTCTGGCTAGCTATTGTCCTTGCAACTCATGATGGAGACTGTCCTGAACAGTTGTACTTCATCGGCTGGTGATGTTGCACAAGCTATACCTTTTCGGCCAAAGGGTTAGTGATTTCTAACTTATGCACGTTGTGCATTAGTGACTTTGATCTAGGTTTGTATGAAAATTCTAAATTGCATAACTGATTTGCAAATGATCTATTTTTCCCTGCCTCTCTCTCCTTCTCACTTGTTTTTGATTTGATGTATTATCATGAACTGTGTTTTACTTTTGTGAAATTACCTGTATCAATATTAACAAGATTCTAAAGAAGAAACTGATGATTCTTTTATGTGTTTGTGTATTGACCATTCATATTTTGAAATATTATATAAAAGTACTTTGAAAAGTAATCAGAGTTTGTCTTTATTGATGAATTATTTGACATGTTATATTTTGTGACTATGATTATTGGTTAGGCATTTGCTTCATAATAGGTCCTCATGAAGGAAATAGCATTTGTCTCTTATTACTGGGTCCCTTTTAACTTTACCAAAGATCTATCGGAGGACCTGGTTATTGTAACTGGAAATTGAGATATCAATGCGCCAGAAAGATTAGTAATTCATGTCATACTATAGCAATGTGGCAAATGAGTAAAAACGTTTATAGCCGCTTCCGCTGGATCATCCCCAAAAAGGAAGAGGAGGTCAGACTCACTGTTTTTCAGATGAACACTGCTTCTGGACCTGCTGTGACACACCCCAATATCTCTTCTACCAGCTACCGAAAGAGGAATATCAAGGTGATGAGCCCACCTAAATACCCCACCGACCTCCCGGAAGTGACGTCATGCACCTGGGGTCACAGGGGAGGCGTGATATCACACTTGCCATGACTAACTTTGTCAGCCAGGGGCTACATAAAAAATACTACCCCCCGGGCAGTGAGGAAACACTAAGGGGCTGTCCTCTTTAGTGTCCCCCTGTGGGTGATGAGGCTATCCATATTCCCTGCTGGCTTTGGAGCCCGTTCACCCTTGCTATGCCACTGAAAGGACAGTTTGTATAGTACATTTCCAAGCACCAGTAAATATCTATAATTAGGTTACTGCTAACTGAATAGTCTTTATCCTTGCACATCAGTCTACGGATACGGACCAGATAGGTTGATAGAAGAGGAGACAGTGTATGGAAAGGGATAACTTTTGTATGTTATTCATGTGCATTTTTGCCTTCAGTACCCTTTTTTTCCAACCCTCTTTCGTTGGCATTAGATCTTTGCACACTTTACTCTTTCTAACCAGTGGAAAATTGCTTTTACTCTCACTTCCAAACATGTTTAAATTGGTATACACCTAATTGGCACATGTAACTTAATTAGAGGTCTCTAGTAAATAGAACTGTATGTGCCCAGGTCCTGTAAATCAAATACTACAAGTAGGCTGCAGCACTCATTGGACCACCCACTAAAGTAGCACTGTAAAACATGCCTCCGGCTTGCAACTGCCGCCTGTAGTGCAGTTTTAAACTGTCATTTCAACCTGGCAAAATAAACCTTCTGCCAGATACAAAACCTTCTTTCTTAAAATTTAAAAGTTACCACCCAGGTAGGCCCTAACAGCTATTGGGGCGTGGCGCATTGTATCTAAAAAGTACGACAGGTCTACATACATGTTACATGTCCTGTCAGTGAAAAACTTCCAAAGTAATTGTTCACTACAGAAAGGATAGCTCTCCCATAGATTATCAATTGGTTGCCTTGTAACATTTAATAAGTGATAAATTCAGTTTGGGAGCAGATAGAGAAATACTTCATCCACTCATTAGAATAGTTTTTTTGTTTTACATTTCTTTATTGTTTCATCATATTATATAATTCATAGCTTTCAGTACATATTAGATTTTTACACAACACATTTTTTCTGTATACTCGTTATTCTTTTTATATTAGGAATTCCATTCTTTGTTCAAAGATGCGATGCCTGGGAGTGACTGTCAGTTCCTGTACCATCATTCCCCAGGCTAATAGTACCTCCAGCAGTTTCTCATCCCGCCTGGTTTCCCTCAATATGATTCTGTTCAGCTGTCGCCCATTCCTTTACGTCTATCTTCCATTTGTCAATGAATGGGCCCTGTGTTGTCAGCCAGTGTATTGCCATCCATCTATTTGCTATAGTGAACCCCAATATTAAAAATCATCTCGTCATTTTACGATTGGGATTACTGGGTATCAGAACCAAAAGGCATGTTCTGATTTCTAACGCTATCTCCCAGCCTGTCACCTTGTTTAGTTGGTTGAGTACTGCCAACCAGTATACCTGTATTCGTGGGCACTGGCAAACCATGTGCGTAAAGTCAGGTTGCGAGTGACCACATCTAGGACATTGTGGGCTTCATGCTGCATTAATCATGTGTAGCCGCCTGAGAGAAAGATATGTCATATGTATTACATTATACTGTATTAGTTTAAATCTGGCACACACAGTCACTTTACGCACCCCCTCGTGTATGTTTTTTCCACTCAGCAAGTGTTACCGGTTGATCCACCACCTCCTGCCATCTTTCTTCTATTTTTAGAGGCCTGCCCTGTCTATCATTTGTAAAGCTCGGTACATGTGAGTTACGAACTTACGTCCTCCCGCCATGGAAATCATGGTGACCAGTGTCTGTGAGTGTTGAAGAACTTCCGGAAAATTTAGCCAGAGTTCTCTAGCCGTGGTTGCTATCTTAGCATATTGCAAAAATTGTCCGTTGCCCAGCTCAAACGTTTCAACTGCCTCATGGTAGGTTATAAACCTGCCTTCCGGGTAGAGGTCCGCTAGCATCAGGCAGCCTCCCTCTTTCCACTTTTCAACTGTTATTGTATGTTCTATTATGGCGAACTGTGGGAAGGCCCCGACATCCGCTCCGGGGCAAAGGGCTTCCTCTTGATTACTGTGCTGACCGTTCTATCCCAGAGACTAGCCATCAATCGGATCAGGGGTGGGATTGTATCTGGCTAGCTTTTTCACCTCATAAGGTGGGCCACCAATTGTTGGTTCCCATATGGCCATCCATCAGGTTCCTCTCCCAAGAGGACTCCACTTCGAACCAATGTATCACGTGCTGTAACTACGATGCCAGATAATAGAGTTCTAGGTCTGGGAGTTCCATTCCCCCTCTATCCCATGGAAGTTTGAGCATCTCAAGGCTCACCTGCATCGCTACCTGTTCCATAGCAGAGATGTCAGCAACACATCTATTTCTTTGAAGGCACTACTGGGGATTTCGTAAAAGGACCCCTGCATAACGTACAGGCATCTCAGCAGCACCACCATCTTTACTAAGGCTAATTTGCCCGTCACGGATTGTTTCAGGGTGTTCCAGAAGGTGACACTTCCGCGTAGACCCTTTATAACTCGACCCATTTTCAGTTCATAGAACTGGTCATTATCCCTTGCAATTTGAATTCCCAGGTATCGGACAGATCCCATCTCTCATGGGAACCCCAGCTGTGGGAGTTGCGATATGTCCTCTCTTACCGGTGGGATAATCAGGTACAAATGTGATTTTTACTTATTAATTTTCAGTCCCGATACTAGAGCAAAGTTATCCAGCGCAGTGAGCAGTACTGGCAGAGAATACCTCGGGTGGTTAAGATATATCAGGGCATCATCCACATACAGGAAGACTAAATGTTCTGTCAGTCCAATCTGAATTCCATGCCCCATCAGTGCCTCTCTTAGGTGACGGGCTAGCGGCTCCATTGCTATTGGGACAGAGGACATCCCTGCTCTGTCCCCGGTACCGACCCTTGCCATTGGGATTGTGTATAATAGTTTGACCCAATCGATGTATTTCTGCCCTAGACCCTTCTTTTTTAATACTTGCCATATATAGTCCTATCGGACCGCGTCAAATGCTTGTTCTATATCTAAAATGGCCAGGTTGCCCTCTCCCGATCTCCCCTCCAGTGATTGCATGACATGTGCCAGGCGACGGCTGTTTCTTAGGGTATTTCTATGGGGAATGAAGACTGATTGGTATTCATGTATAATCTGGGTCAAATAGGGGAGCAGTCTAGATGCCAAAACTTGACTAATACGTTTCATATCCACGTTTAAGATGAATATGGGTCTGTATGAGCTCGGTAGGGTTGGGTCTTTCCCTGGTTTAGGACTCCCGTAATGATTTTGGTAGTTCCTTCTTCTCTTGTACCTCGTTAATAGTATTGAGAAACCTTTCTACAAGTATTCTAGGGAAGTGTTTATAGAATTTGGACGAGAGGCCGTCAGCACCTGGTGACTTCAGAGTTTTCATTTGATTGATTGCTGTTATTAATTCTATTTTTGTCACCAGTGCACCCAGGATATCCTGGGCTTCCTTATCCAGACTAGGCAGGGTAACCCCTTCCAGGAACGATTCTGTCACGGAGGCGGGAACATCCTGGCAGGGGTCCGTGTAAACTTTTTTCAGGTATTCCACAAATGCAGCATTTATTTTATGCTGCCTCTATTTCATCATCTGACTTCCAGGGTCCCAGATTTCTAGGATCAGCTTGGGCTGAGTTTCCATTTGTATAAGACATGCCAACAGACGCCCAGCTTTGTCACCTTCTGTGTACCATCGCTTCCTACCTTTCGTACGGTCAAACTTATCCAGTCTGTCCCATAGGTCTCCTACTTTTTGTACAGCCCTGGAGACCCTCTGTTAGATGGGGGTCTCTAAATGGCAATGGTATACACCTTTGTCCAAACAGGGATCCTTGCTTCTAGTCAGGGAAAGGGGGATACACTCCTGAATAACCCCTGCTCACTCCCTTGGTAACTTGGCAGGAGCAGACAGGCTTATCTCAGAGGCAGTGTATGATGCATTTTTGGACACATACAGTAATTCAGTGAAAACACTACAAATAGACACCACACCAGTTTAGAAAAAAAATACGTAGTCTTTACTAGACTTAACACAAGACCAAACGACAAAAATACGCAATACAGTATCAAGAATATGACTTTAAAATGGTAAAAATAGCTTAGTTTAATGTAGATGGTAAATGCAACACTTTATTCTCAAAGTACCTTGGATGCGTCACGCAAAACAAACAAAAGGGTCACAGGGAAGGTGATGCGTCGGTACCTTGCTTCAGGGGAGGTGATGCGTGGTTCCTTTCTGCAGCGCAGAGGAGGTGATGTGTTGGTTCCTTACCGGAGAGGAGGAGATGCATTGATTTCTTACAGCATTCCGGTTACGATGCGACAAGATGGCGCCTCGATGCGATGCGACGACCTGGTGCGATGCGTCAAAATGGCGTCTTTGATGCAATGCGACAACGTGGATGCGATGCGTGCACTCCTGATGGCAATGCAGGAAAATTGATGAAATTGGGGCCGCGACAGGCCCTGCGATACACTTCTCCGGTGATGCAACACGCTTCGTCTGCAATGCGATGTCGAACAGCTGCGGCAGCGGCAAGCTCCTTCGGTGATGCAACAGCAACTGCGGCGGCAGTGACATGCTTCTCGTTGCGTCGCGCTTCCAGCTCCCAGCAACACACAGTTTCTCAGAGGGCCCAAACAACAGCAGGCACCTTACTGCAGGTAGAATTCTCATCAAAGGAATTCAGGGGGAACTGGTGGTAAAGTCTTTGGGCCTCATTTATGAGGCCGTGCGTGAGTTTTACGCTTCCGATGCGTCACTTTTTGTGACGCATCGGCGGCGTAAAACATGCGTCGTGTTGCGCACTATTTACAAAGTGACGCATCTAAGCAGATGCGTCACTTTGTAAACCCCTGCGCTACATTTTACCTGCGTCAGGTATAATGTATGCAAAGGGGGCGTTCCAACGCAAAAAGCCTCGTAATAGTGACGCAGTGAAATCTATGAGATTTCACTGCATCACTTTTAGGACGCTGGTGCATCAAAATCTTGCGCCTGCCTCACAGCAGGCGTAAGACTGACGCAAGCCCTTTTACATGGGGCTTTCCCCATGTGAAAGGACGCATTGCTGGAGTTGCGTCACTTTTGTGACACACCCCAGCAATGCGTGACTTTTGCGCTTACAGATATGTCAGAAATACTGACGTATCTTTAACTCCTTGCGACATGATGCGTCATATTATAAATATGACGCATCAATCATGTCGCAGGGAGAGCGCAGTGAAAAGTGACGCATCGCTGTTTTCACGCAGCGATGCTTCACTTTTCATAAATAAGGCCCTTTGTGTCCCTGAGACTTCAGTACAGGAGGCAAGCTCCACTTCAAGCCCTTGGAGATCTTCCTCAAGATGATTAAAGTACACAAAGTTCCTTTTCTCCTTTCCTTGGCAATAAAGCAACCACTGCAGGCCAACCCCAAACAATCAATATCGCTGGGGCAGTCTCCTCCTTCAGCTTCCTTGGTTCTTCTCCTTGGCAAAGGTTTGTCTTGATTCCCAGAAGTGATCTAAAGTTCTGGGGTTTTGGCCCCAATATTTATACTACTAAATCCTCTGTTCTCTGAAGGAAGAGAGTGCTTGTACCTAGTCAAAACCAGTTCTGTTCTCCCTGGGGCAGCTTCCCGGCAGGAGGTGAACACAAAAGCAGACCTTGCCCAGGAAGCAGAAGAGAAATCTCTTCCCCCTACTCTCTATTCAATGTAGGCTCAGGCAAGTGAAAGGACATCTCCTCCCCTACTCTCTATTCAACCCAGCTCCTATTCAGGCCAGCCCTGACTCATCAGACTGCTGGAGCCAAAGCCCTCTCCAGCCCCCTGTCACTCACAAACCAGACATGGAATGCACAAAAAACGCAGAGGCATACCGGATGGTTAGGCAAGAAAATACCTACTTTCTAAAAGTGTTATTTCCAAACACAGAATGTAAAAATCACTCACACTAAAAGATGTATTTTAACATTCTGAGTTCAGCCATACTAAACTTGTTTTTCTAACTTTTTCCCTGGGTCCGTTAGGATTATAAGATGGTATTATCAAACTGCCCATTCTGCCATTCTGGCCTTGCAATAGTGAAAAACGAAAGTGGTTGTAATTCACTAACAGGACATGCCACACACACCAGGAGATGTCTTACCTTTCACATACAATGCAACCTGCCCATAAGTGTACCTTGGGCCTAACTTAGGGGTGACTAACATGTAGAAAAGGGAAGGTTTAGGGACTGGCAAGTGGGTGCCCTTGACAAGTCGACATGGCAGTCCCAGACGGCACACAGGTCCTGCAATGGCAGGCCTGAGCCATATTTTACAAGCTGCTTCTGTGGGTGGCACAATCAGTGCTGTTAGTCTACCAGCAGCATTTGATTTATGGTGCACAGTACTAGGGTCTGACAAGTAAATCAAATAACCAATTGTGGAGTCAATAATCCATACAATAATTTACAAAGGAGAGCATATGCACTTTAGCACTGATCAGCAGTGGTAAAGTGCTCAGAGTCATAAAACCACCAACAATAGGTCAGAAAAAATATATGAGGAAGGCAAAAAGATCAGGGATGGCCCTGCAAAACAGGCCAAGTCCAACACAACCCCCTTACAGCCAAATCGCTGGGTAGACCAATCACTACCTTGAAGGGCTTCCCTGTTTGGGCGATAGAGCATGGACCCTAGCTCGCAACTGCAGGGGCATACTGTAGTTCTACGCCAATCTGAACCCATTTGGATCCCTCTGTCCATACTCTCAGGGCCCACTAAGCTAACCCATGGGGAACCCTTCTCCTCACCTGTGAACACCGTCTGTGCAGCACCTAACCTTAGCTTGCTCACAGGTGTGTCCCAACAGACAGACAGTACCCACAGGGCCAACACAGAGGTGTGGCCCAGTCCACCCCTGGGGTGTGACTCCTGTCCCCCTCTCAGGGGCAACTCTGTCCATCAGGACAGCAAATCACAGTGGCCACTGACAGCTGTCAGTGATGAGAGCCAGGTCCCAGGCCTTTCATCGTCCTCCTCCTTGGGGCTCTGTACCCTCCCACCTGGAGCGGTACCCCATTCCAGAATTGTCAGGGCACCTGGCACAAGTGTCCTGCACAATTCAGCCACCAGTTTGATTTTGATTGATTTGATTTTGATATTTATATAGTGCAACAATCACCTGAGGGCATCAAGGCGCTAGAGAAAGACCGCAGATCACACATCGACCAGAAGAGGCATGGAGGAGCTTCAGCTTACCGTATGCCTGAGAACAGCCAGGTCTTAAGAACCGGAGCAGTAGAGGAATAGATCTAAGTGCCAAGGTTAGGGAATTCCAGAACTTAGACACTACCACTGAGAAAGCCTTATCCCCCCACTTCCTCTTCTTGGTTCTTGGTACCCAAAGTTGCATTTGGCGAGAGGAGCGAGGTATTCGTATTGGGGAGTGTCATTTGAACATGGTCTTCAGTCGCAGAGGATAGGAGGCATACAGTGACTTAGGGACTAAACACAGTGCTTTAGAACTGATGCGCTGTTCAATGGGAAGCCAGTACAGGTGTTCTAGTCCCTTTTTGGCTGATTGTGTTTTGGGGATGTCCAGAATGAGTCTTGCGAGTCCATTCTGCAGTACCTTCTGTTGCAAGCCCTTACTGGCTGTCAGGTACAGAGCATTGCAGTTGTTTAGTCTGGCCATTACCAGAGCAATAGCTACCTGGATCCTGGCTGCACACTGGATGAAAGAGAATATTTTTTTAAACATCCTTATAAGCTAGGAGCATGTGGAGATGTTATGGTTCACTTGAGCCATAAAGCCAAGCTGCGTATCCATCCAGAGTCCCAAATTCAGGGGTTCTATCCTGCAACTGGGACCCCAGCCTACAGTCTGTACCCTTAGACTGGGCAAAGGTCAGGGGTGAGGCTGCAATCTCCCTGCCCTCCTCTTACTGGGGTCCAGTACCCTCCCACCTGGAGCGGTGTCCCCAGAAGACAAACTGGTAGGGGCACTGTTAGCAGTTGCCCTTCCTTCCTGGTCAGGCAACACCTAAAACTGGCTTCGCAACCCAGGGACTAAACCCTGCGGCTGAGCTCCCGCCTGGCACACAGGACTTCCTGGGGAGCACACATGTCCCCCCCAAGGGTAACACATGACTCATGTGTTGTGTGACAGTCTGCCTGGCGCAGATTTCCAGACCCCTGTCCATCTGACAGTATGCGAAGATCCCCCAGGACAGAAGTGGTGTCACCATGGTCACTCCTAAGAGGCTCAGCCCTTATGGTTGGCCCCTGCCCCACAGGTTCTTCCACTGCCAACAAGTTCATGAAGGACTGAGCCAGGTATCGTTATAAGGCGCTGGTGCCTTACTACATTCTCCGATGAGGAATTGTGCATATTAATAATTCTGGCGGATCGTTAGGCGCGACTCTTAACTTTACAGCCTGACCTCAAAATGGCGGCGTTGTTATTTTGCATCCTGCCTTACTAATCTATGTGGGATCCTTAATTAGGTACAGTGAGCGAACGCTGATGCTTTTTATAGCGGGGCTGCTTATTGAGCCAGCTTTACCACTGTAACTCTGTGCCTGTCTTCAAAATGGCGGACTTGCGAGGAGATTGTAAATCGATCTATTACACTAGCGGAGATGTACAATGCCCGTCTGCTGTGTAATCTTTGTTGGGAGTATTTTATGGGCTGCTATAACCAGTGTGTTTCTTAAGGGGGCTTGTTCTCGCTGGTTATGAGCAATGTTTCCAAGATGACACCAGAAATCTCATCTGTGACCCATGATACCAGATTCCTGAGACAGAGGCTCAACCCGCACCCTTGATAATATAAGATTTTCAAGACTTCTGGCGTAATTCTCACCCGGCGTTTTAACATCAAGAAGGCGCCTGCGAAGAAACGGACCTGCTTTTTGAATGCCTCGCAGCACATCCATGGGAACCTTTACCAAACTACCTACCCCCTACCCCTCCCCGCTATACTCCTTTCCTCTTCCCTGCTACTAACCTTTGCCCTCACCTGTCCTTGCCCTAGTCCCCACCCTGTTTACCTGTGAATTTCCCGCGTCATTTGAGAGCTAGCTATTTTGTCTGATGCCCGATGGACCTACCTGGTTTAGCTATAGGGGAGACAGGTCGGGGATTCCCTCCTTGGATGTCACCTACCCAGTCGGTCTTTAGCCAGACTTCCTTTCGTCTCTCTTGTCGTCTCTTCCCGCTTCCTCCCTCTATTCATATCTCTCCTTCTCTCCTCTATCAATGTATTGAGACTGAACTATTTTGTCTGATGCCCGATGGAGCTACCTGGTTTAGTTATAGGGGAGATGGACCGTGGATTCCCTCCTCGGACCGTCACCTACCCAGTCGGCCTTTAGACAGATTTCATTCGTCTCTCCTTGTTGTCTCTTCCCCTATCCTCCCTTTCTCACCTTCCCTGTTCCCTCCCCTCTACGCTCCATTCATTTTGCCCTCCTTGTTATTTAAATGTTTCCCATTGAGACCTAGCTATTTGGCCAAAGCCCGGTGGAGCTACCTGATAGCTATAGAGGAGATCGGTTTTGGGACTTCCCCCTCGACTGTCACCTACCCAGCCGGTCTTTGGGCAGAGTTTCCTTCGTCTTTCTGCTGTATCTCCCTCCCATCCTGTTTTTCTGCGAACCTCTTCCCTCGACACTTGAGACCGAACTACATTGTCTGATGCTCGATGGAGCTACCTGGTTTAGCTATAAGGGAGATGGACCGGGGATTCCCTCCTTGGTCATCACCTACAAGTCGGTCTTTAGACATACTTCCTCTCGTCTCTACGGTTGTCTCTTCCTTTATCCTCACTTTCTCACCTCCCCTACCCCCCACTTCTTTTCTCTCTCCTTTCTCTCCTCTCCTAATGTATTGCTGATTGTTTGATGTAATGTGTATTTGTTTGATCTTTTTCTGTTATACTGTTAAACCACATTGTTGAACTTCCTTTTGTCCCTCCTGTCGTCTCCTCCCGCATCCTCCCTCTATTTATGTCTCTCCTTCTCCCCTCTCGCAATGTATTGAGACTGAACTTTTTTGTCTGATGCCTGATGGAGCTACCTGATTTAACTATAGGGGAGATGGGCCGTGGATTCCCTCCTTGGTCATCACCTACCCAGTCGGTCTTTAGACAGACTTCTTTTCGTCTCTCCGTATTGTCTCTTCCCTTATCCTGCCTTTCTCACCTCCCCTGCCCCCTCCACTACTTTTCTCTCTCCTTTCTCTCCTCTCCTAATTGTATTGCCTAATTTTTTGGGATTCATTGTGTAATTGTTGAACTTTTTCTGTTACATTGTTGATTCTCATGTAAAGCGCTCTGATACCTCCGGGTTTAGCTAGCGCTATATAAAACTCTTTAAATAAATAAATAAATAAATACTGGGCAACTCATCCCCCTCTCACCCCACCATCTGGACTTCTGCTCCCTTTACTTAGGAGTGGCACTGCCAGACCCCAAAACTGATGGAGGCCTGCTTACAGACACTCCATGTTCTCCTGACACTAGGAGATCCCCCTCAAAGGGACTACTAGTACAGCGTAGGCTGCCTACCTGGTGTTTCCTTAAAGAACCATCCAGGCCCTGAGACTGAGGTTGAGTACTATCAGGACGCATCCCAGTCTCACTCCTTCTCCTTGAAGACAGGACATGAGGCCCTACAACCCTCTCAATACCACAGGATCTAGCTGGGCTACTCTGCACCTCTCCCACCATTCTGGGCTGGGAAATACTTGAGCCACTCCTATTAGGGTCACTCCCCAATGCCTCTTCGGACCCTCTGGAATCCACCAAATGGTCAGCCTCCCGGGTGACCTCTCTGGGGTTGGAGAACTCACACTCCAACAGGAGTTGGCATTGCTCTGGAAAACAAGGACTTACAATATGCTCTCCTACAGTTGAATCACACCCCCCCACACAGGCGTTAACCAAACTATCCTTCAACTCACCATCCAGTACCCACATACCTCGCACCACTCTCCTGAGATTGGCAAGACAGTATCTGACTGTCCCTGTCACTCAACCTACACTCTTCTGGACAGTCTTCACTCTCACATACCAGGATTTCAACCATGGGGAACTCCTCTCCCTGCACCTCTCATTTAGAGTCAGTAGAGTGCCAGCCCACCACTAGGCCTACAAACCCCTGTGCCAGTTTCCCAATCTACCTCAGGGATACTGCTCACCACAGGAGCTACCACATTTCCTTGAACCCCTTTGTGTATGCTAACCCCCTCCTTCAAGTCAGGCGACACATCTCTGGGTGTGTGTACCTCTCCCTCAGCACTAGATAACACAATTCTGCTGCCACCATCTGAGCTGGACTCCACCTCAAACCCAGCCAAGCTCACTTCCTGAGCTACACACATTTATTCTTCTTGGGTTAAGACCCTCTGGGCCTCAGCCCTCTTGAGTTCCCCCTTAAGCTCTCTCAGCATCTGCTCACATGCCAGAAGCCTGCCAACTTTTTCCGTTTCTTCCTCACTTTCAGAGAAATCCTCCTCCTCAGACTCAACTGATCGTGTTGGCCCCCAGCGGGGTAACTCATAATGAAATAGGGATGCCTCTAGATCCTCCCTGGACCTTCTCTTCACAGGCAACCCCCCTTTCCTAGCAGAACACACATAGCTTCTCCAGTGTGTAAATGAACATGTGCCAGAAGTTAAGTTCAATTTTGCAATAACTAACCACAGTCCTAGTATCAAAAATACTTCCAGGAGGACACCAGAAAACAGAAAAACACAGTATGTGGTTACGTAATGGTCTGCACTCACTAGTAGTGTACACCAATCACTGTACGTAAATCACAAATGCAAGTCCAAATCTTAACCACTGACCACCAATGTTAGAAATGGGGGTCTCTAGTTGGCAATGGTATACACCTCTGTCCAAAATAGGGACCCTTGCTTCTAGCCAGGGAAAGGGGGGTACACTCCTGACTATCCCCTGCTCACCCCCTTGGTAGCTTGGCACACGCAGACAGGCTTATCTCAGAGGCAGTGTGTGAAGCATTTGTGGACACATACAGTTATACAGATAAAGCACTACAAATAGACACCACACCAGTTTAGAAAAAAAATGAAGTAATCTTTACTAGACTTAACACAAGACCAAACAACAAAAATCCATAATACAGCATCTAGAATATGACTGTAAAATGGTAGAAATAGCTTAGTTCAATGTAGATGGTAAATGCAACACTTTACTCTCAAAGTACCTTGGATGCGTCATGCAAAACAAACAAAAGGGTCTCAGGGAAGGTGATGCGTCAGTTTCTTGCTTCGGAGGAGGTGATGCGTTGGTTCCTTACTGCAGCACAGGGTAGGTGATACGTCAGTTCCTTACCAGAGAAGGGGTGATGCTTCGTTTTCTTACTGCGTTCCGGTTACGATGCGACAGGATGGCGCCTCGATGCGATGCGACGGTGCAATGCGACAATATGGCGTCTTTAATGCTATGGGACAATGTGGATGCGATGCGTGCACGCCCAACGGCCGTACTGCGAAAACGATAAACACGTCAGGCCCTGCGACACTCTTTTCCGGTGATGCGACCTCTGCAGCGGTGGCACGCTTCTCCAGTGATGTGGCACACTTCGCCTACGATGCAATGGTGAACAGCTGCGCCGGCAGCCCGCTCCTTCTGCGATGCGATGGCAACTGCGGCGACACGCTTCTCCTTGTTGCGTCATACTTCCAGCTCCGACATGCAGTCTCTCAGAGGGCCCAAACAACAGCAGGCACCTCACTGCAGGAAGAATTCCCAGCAAGGGAATTCAGGGGGAACTGGTGGTGAAGTCTTTGTGTCCCTGAGACTTCAGAACGGGAGGCAAGCTCAGCTTCAAGCCCTTGGAGATTTTCCTCAAGATGATTAAAGTACACACAAAGTTCCTTTTCTCCTTTCCTTGGAAATAAAGTAACCACCGCAGGCCAACCCCAAACAGTCACTTCTAGTTGAATGGTTTGGGTCTGAAGTGTAAAAACTGTTGTACAAAGCCGATTGACCTATTCTCGTAGTGTCCCAACCTCTTCTTCTGTAGTAGTGACCCTTTTAGCCACTTTCCGAAGATTAAGGCACAGATGATTGATATCCATCGCCATGGTATCCATTTTTTCCTCCAGGGCGACTCTGAAGTCTTTGATGGCATTCAGAATGTCAGTTTTGTGCTGTGTCACCTTGTTGTCGGTGGTAGAATCGTTCGGTTTGCGGCTAGGCTGCTCGGACAGGCCAGGTCCTGTTACTGTGTATTGAACAATTTAATTTGATTGTCCTCCCCTTGTTGACTTGTCTTTGTCCATGCCTGGGCTACGTCTAAATGTCATCTAAGGGAGTTGCTGGTTGTGTGTACCTCTGTGAACTTGTGTAGGAGGCCTTGTTCCCTTCTATTATAAACCAGCGGCATACTGCTCCAATCACTTCTAAAACCCATCATTCGCGCTTGTCGACGTCTGCCAGATTCAGCCTCAGTGGCCTTGTACCTCCATTAAGCGAAGGGAACTGTATGTGGTCCCTCAGCTTTCCGTTTGCTCGTGCAAGGCAATGTTTATGGCCTTATATGGGTTTGTTGCCTCCGGGATGATGTTCCTTCAGGCCCCCTTTCCCTCTTGACGGGTGATGGGCCGCTAAACCATCTATGTTGGCCGCCAACGTGGGTGTGGGATCTAGCCCCCATGCAATTCAGCCACTCTATCCCAGGCTCACTCGATCTCTGTTTTCTGACCTAGTGTCGCTTATGATAGAGTTTCTCCCCAGGGTACTCCTCTCTGTCTTGCAGCCACCTGTTTTCCAGACCTCCTTCCGGGCACTGCTCCAATGTTCCCCTTTATTTCAGTCCCTCAGATGGTGCTCTTGTGACCAGAGAATCATGGAATCGTGACTGGTATCCTGTAGGTGTATTGTGGTTCATGGGTCACCTCAGACCCTAAGTATCCGTCATTCAATCAATCAATCAATCAATCAATCAGTCAAATTTGTAAAGCGCGCTACTCACCCCCTAGGGTCTCAAGGCGCTGGGGGGGGGGGGGAGGGGGGGGGAGTCGCTACTGCTCGAACAGCCAGGTCTTGAGTTGTTTCCTGAAGGAGAGATGGTCCAAGGTCAGCCGTAGGTGGGTGGGGAGGGAGTTCCATGTCTTGGCCGCCAGGTAGGAGAAGGATCTTACTCCGGCGGTGGATTTGCAAATTCGTGGGATGGAGGCGAGGGCTAGGCTGGCGGATCGGAGCTGGCGGGGGGGTGTGTAGAATGTGAGGCGGCTGTTGAGGTATTTCGGGCCCATGTTGTGGAGAGCCTTGTGTGCGTGGGTGAGGAGTTTGAACGTGATCCTCTTGCTGACGGGGAGCCAGTGCAGGTCTTTCAGTTGGGCAGAGATGTGGCTGTGGCAAGGGATGTCCAAGATGAGTCGTGCAGAAGCATTCTATATGCGCTGGAGTCTTTTCTGGAGTTTGGCAGTGGTTCCAGCGTAGAGGGTGTTCCCGTAGTCCAGCCGGCTGGTGACGAGGGCCTGGGTGACCGTCTTCCTGGTTTCGGTGGGGATCCACCGGAAGATCTTTCGGAGCATGCGCAGGGTGTTGAAGCAGGAAGACGAGACGGCGTTGACTTGCTTGGTCATCGTGAGGGAGGAGTCCAGGATGAAGCCCAGGTTGCGTGCATGGTCCGTTGGCTTGGGGGCGGTGCCCAGGGCGGGGGGCCACCAGGAGTCGTCTCAGGCAGAAGGGGATGGTCCCAGGATGAGGACTTCCATCTTGTCTGAGTTCAGTTTCAGACGGCTGAGCTTCATCCATTCCGCGACGTCTTTCATTCCTTCCTGGAGGCTGGCTCTGGCGGTGGCGGGGTCGTTGGTGAGGGAGAGGATCAGCTGGGTGTCGTCGGCGTAGGAGATAATGTTGAGGTTGTGTTGGCGTGCGATGGCTGCGAGAGGGCTCATGTAGACGTTGAAGAGGGTGGGGCTGAGTGAGGATCCCTGCGGAACACCGCAGATGATTTCGGTTGCCGCGGATCGTAACGGGGGGAGGCGGACTCTCTGGGTTCTTCCGGCGAGGAACGAGATGATCCACTCCAGGGCCGCTCCTCGGATTCCGGTGTTGCTGAGGCGTTGTATCAGGGTGCGGTGGCATACGGTGTCGAAGGCTGCAGAGAGGTCTAGGAGGATGAGGGCGGCAGTTTCCCCGTTGTCGAGCAGGGACCTGATGTCATCAGTAGCTGCGATGAGGGCGGTCTCGGTGCTGTGGTTTGCTCGGAAGGCAGACTGCGAAGGGTCGAGGGATCCGTTGGACTCGAGGAAGGAGGAGAGTTGCCTGTTGACGGTCTTATCGATGACTTAGGCCGGGAAGGGGAGGAGCGAGATGGGGCGGAAGTTCTTGAGGTCCGCGGGGTCCACTGTGGGTTTCTTCAGGAGGGCGCTCAGCTCGGCATGTTTCCAGCTCTCCGGGAAGGTGGCAGATGCGAAGGAGCTGGTGATGATGTTCCGGAGTTGGGGTGCGATGATGGAGTCGGCTTTGTTGAAGATGTGGTGTGGGCAGGGGTCGGTTGGGGAGCCGGAGTGGATGGTGTTCATCAGGTGGGTAGTGTCTTTGTTGCTGACCGGGGTCTAGGTGCAGAGAGTGGTGGTGGGGGGCGTTGGTTCGGTGGTTGGGTGCGTGGTCTGTGCTCCGAAGCTGTTGTGTATGTCTGCGATCTTGTGGTGGAAGAACGAGGCGAGTGAGTCGCAGAGGTCTTGCGAGGGTGTGATGTCGTTGTTGCAGGCGCTGGGGTTGGAGAGCTCTTTCACGATGCTGAAGAGTTCCTTGCTGTTGTGGGTGTTGTTGTCCAGTCGTTCTTTGAATGTTGTCCTTTTGGTGGTGCGCATCAGCTGGTGGTGTTTGCGGGTGTTGTTCTTGAGGGCTGTCATGTTTTCTGTTGTCTGGTCGTAGCGCCAGGCTTCCTCGAGGGTGCAGCAGGTTTTCTCGGAGTTTTTGAGGTCGTTGGTGAACCACGGGGCTTTTCTGCAGTCGGATCTTCCGGGACGTTTTTTCAGTGGTGCGAGGTCATCGGCGCAGTTGGTGAGCCACTGTGTGAGGTTGCGGGCTGCTTCGTTTGGGTCGGTCATGTTGGCGGGTGGGTTCTGGCTGAGGGCGGTGGTGAGCTGGTCGGTGGTGATCTTGCTCCAGCTTCTGCAGGGAACCTGTTGCGAGAGGTGGTGGGTCGTGGTTCTCCTGAAGCTGAAGTGGATGCAGCTGTGATCTGTCTAGTGTAGTCCGGTGGAGTGGCTGAAGGAGATGTGCTTGCTGGAGGAGAAGATGGGGTCAAGCGTGTGGCCGGCGTAGTGTGTGGGGGTGTTCATCAGTTGCTTAAGTCCGAGGTTGGCGAGGTTGTCCAGCAGGGCGGTGGTGTTGCAGTCCTTGTTGTTCTCCAGGTGGAAGTTGAGGTCCCCTAGGAGGATGTAGTCTGAGGAGGAGAGGGCCTGTGGACTGATGAAGTCTGCGATAGCTTCGCTGAATTGGGCACATGGTTCCGGGAGTCTGTAGATGAGAGTGCCTCTGAGGGTGGTCTTGGGGTTGGTGTGTATTTGGAAGTGAAGGTGCTCGGCGGCTGTGAGGGTGTCGTCGGAGTTGGTCGTGATGCGGAGGGTGTTTCTGTGGCCGATGGCGATGCCTCCTCCGGTTTGGTTGACGCGGTCCTTTCGGGTGATCTTGTAGCCATCTGGGATGGCTATGGCGATGTCGGAGGCTGAGGAGGCATTCATCCAGGTCTCCGTGAGGAAGGCTACGTCCGGTGCTGTTGTGTCGAGGAGGTTCCAGAGTTCTACGGCGTGCCTGTGGACGGAGCGGGTGTTGAGCAGGATGCACTTGAGGTGGTTGTTGCTGTTGGTCGGCTTAGTGGGAGCGGTGTAGGTTCGGAGGCAGGTGAGTTTGCAGGCTTGGCAGGTGAAGGGTCCTTGGGTGCGTTTCGGGGTGGCTCGGTAACAGGCGGGGTTCCGGCCGGCGTTGAGTGCGTGGAGGGTGGCGGCGTTGTAAGTCCGTCGGGTGGGCTGGCATCATCGAGAACCAGGCGTTCTGGCGCTGGGCGAGATCCAGGCGCGGACGGACGTAGACGGGCTTGCCTTTGACACACAATCGGCACGCCCGCTGCGCGCGACCGCTGCGCGTCCGCCGTGCGGCCTCCATATGAGGGGCTAAGGGAGGGAGGAGCAGCTGGGAGGCGGGAGCGGGTTGGCGAATGGGAACAGCGGGGGGCACGGCCGCAGGGAGCAGTGGCGGGAAGCAGAGGGCGAGGCGGGAATCGGGAGGGCACAGAAGGCAAAGGGGGAACGAGGGGTAAAACGAATAATAAAACAAGCACAAGTTACAAAAGGCAAAAGGGGAACGAGGGGTAAAACGACGAAATGACAAGCACAAGTTACAAAAGGCAAAAGGGAAAAAAACGAAAGGGTTACAACAGAACAGGTTACAGGTACAAGCTCGCAGAATGGGCGGAAAGAGCGTAGCAGCACAGCACGGGGAGGACCTCGCGGTGGCTAGGGGGGTGACCTACCTGGTGACAGGGTCAAGGGTCGCTCCCTTTACCACCGTGCGGCCTCCATATGAGGGGCTGAGGGAGGGAGGAGCAGCTGGGAGGCGGGAGCGGGGTGGCGTATGGGAACGGTGGGGGGGCGGGGCCACAGGGAGCAGCGGCGGGTAGCAGAGGGCGAGGCGGGAATCGGGAGGGCACAGAAGGCAAAGGGGGAATGAGGGGTAAAACGAATAATAAAACAAGCACAAGTTACAAAAGGCAAAAGGGGAACGAGGGGTAAAACGACGAAATAACAAGCACAAGTTGCAAAAGGGAAAAAAACGAAAGAGTTACAACAGCACAGGTTACAGGTACAAGCTCGCAGAATGGGTGGAAAGAGCGTAGCAGCACAGCACGGGGAGGACCACGCGGTGGCAAGGGGGGCGACCTACCTGGTGACAGGGTCAAGGGTCGCTCCCTTTACCACCGTGCGGGCTCCATATGAGGGGCTGAGGGAGGGAGGAGCAGCTGGGAGACGGGAGCGGGGTGGCGAATGGGAACGGCGGGGGGCGGGGCCGCAGGGAGCAGCGGCGGGAAGCAGAGGGTGAGGCGGGAATCGGGAGGGCACAGAAGGCAAAGGGGGAACGAGGGGTAAAACGAATAATAAAACAAGCACAAGTTACAAAAGGCAAAAGGGGAACGAGGGGTAAAATGACGAAATAACAAGCACAAGTTACAAAAGGCAAAAGGGAAAAAAACGAAAGAGTTACAACAGCACAGGTTACAGGTACAAGCTTGCAGAATGGGCGGAAAGAACGTAGCAGCACAGCACGGGGAGGACCACGCGGTGACTAGGGAGGCGACCTGCCTGGTGAGAGGGTCAAGGGTCGCTCCCTTTACCACCGTGCGTCCTCCATATGAGGGACTGAGGGAGAGAGGAGCAGCTGGGAGGCGGGAGCTGGGTGGCGAATGGGAATGGCGGTGGGCCGGGGCCGCAGGGAGCAGCGGCGGGAAGCAGAGGGCAAGGCGGGAATCGGGAGGGCACAGAAGGCAAAGGGGGAACAAAGGGTAAAACGAATAAAAAAACAAGCACAAGTTACAAAAGGCAAAAGGGGAATGAGGGGTAAAACAACGAAATAACAAGCACAAGTTGCAAAAGGCAAAAGGGAAAAAAATGAAAGAGTTACAACAGCACAGGTTACAGGTACAAGCTCGCAGAATGGGCGGAAAGAGCGTAGCAGCAAAGCACGGGGAGGACCACGCGGTGGCTAGGGGGGGCGACATACCTTGTGACAGGGTCAAGGGTCCTACCTGGGTCCGGTCTCCCCTTGAACTCACCACTGCCCTCCGGAGCACCTCTCACCAGTCGCCACTCTGGCTTCCCCAAGGCAGCAAGCAGTTGTCTTGTGGCGATGGTCACTCCCTGAGGCAACATTTGAGTAGGCCCCCAATGCTTTGCCTAACCGACGGCTGAATGCCTCGTCTATAATCCTACTGGAGACCCTAAGGCTAGCCGGCACGAGTGCGGAGGCAGTCTTGCGATACCCCACGCCCCCCAGCCGTGGGGTTGTGCTCGCTTACGGGAGGTAGGCTTACCTCGAATTTTCAGCCTTCCAGGCTTGCCGCCGACTCGCGGCCGAATCTCCTCAGCTTCAGCTTACTACGGGTTGACGTTGGCCCCACCGTCACTTGATGGAGGGTTTCACGGTCTTCACCCGTGTTCTTGTTCCATCTCGCTTGAGACTACCCCTACACCCAGTCCGGCCCCTACACTGAAACACTACCCTACACGACCCCCCGATACTACCCTAAACCCTAAAACACTACCCTACACTACACAAACACTACAACACTACCGTAAACCCTAAAACACTACCCTCAGCGCGACCCTACCCCCAGTCCTCTCCCTACACTGAAACACTACACTGCACAACCCGACACTACCCTAAACCCTAAAACACTACCCTAACCCTACACTACACAAACACCACAACACTACACTAAACCCTAAAACACTACCACCAGCACGACCCTGCCCCTACTGCTAGTCCGGACCCTACACTGAAACACTAACCTGCACGACCGCTCAACACTACCCTACACTACACATAAACCACAACACTACTAATCCCTAAAACACTAACTCCTGCACAACACTACCCCTACCCCCAGTCCGTCCCCTACACTGAAACACTGCCCTACACTACCACTCCAACACTACCCTAAACCCTAAAACACTACCCTACACTACACAAACACTACAACACTACCCTAAACCCTAAAACACTACCCCCAGCATGACCCTACCCCTACCCCCAGTGCGCTCCCTAGACTGAAAGACTACCCTATATGACCCCCGACCCTACCCTAAACCCTAAAACACTAACCTACACTAACATCTCGCACTACCCTAAACCCTAAAACACTACCCCCAGCACGACCCTACCCCCAGTCCGCTCCATACACTCAAACACTACCCTGCACAACCCTGACATTACCCTAAACCCTAAAACACTACCCTACACTACACACACACCACAACACTACTCTAATCCCTGAAACACTACCACCAGCAAGACCCTGCCCCTACCCCTAGTCCAGACCCTACTCTGAAACACTTCCCTGCACGACCCCTCCGGCACTACCCTGCACTACACAAAAACCACAGCACTACTAATCCCTAAAGCACTAGCCCATGCAAAACACTACCCCTACCCCAGTCTGTCCCCTACACTGAAAGACTACCCTACACTACCCCTCTGACACTACCCTAAACCCTAAAACACTATCCTAATCTACACAAACACTACCCTAAACCCTAAAACACTACCCCCAGCACAACCCTACCTCTACCCCAGTCTGTTCCCTACACTGAAAGAGTACCCTGCACAACCCCGACACTCCCCTAAACCCTAAAACACTACCCTACCCTAAAACACTACCCTACACTAAAACACTACCCCAGCACAACCCTACCCCTACCCCCAGTCTGTCCCCGACACTGAAACACTACCCTGCACCACCCCGACACTCCCCTAAACCCTAAAACACTACCCTACACAAACACCACAACACTACTTTAAACCCTAAAACACTACCCCAACGCGACCATGCCTCTACCCCTAGTCCGATCCCTACACTGAAACACAACCATGCATGGCCCCCTGACACTATCCTACACTACACAAAAACCACAGCACTACTAATCGGTAAATCACTAACCCATGCATGACACTACCCCTACCCCAGTCCGTCCCAACCCTAAAACACTACCCTACTCTACACAAACACTATCCTAAACCCTAAAACACTACCCCCAGCACAACCCTACCTCTACCCCAGTCCGTTCCCTACACTGAAAGAGTACCCTGCACGACCCCCCCTGACACTATCCTAAACCCTAAAACACTACCTTACACTAACACCACAAAACTAGCCGAAAACACTACCCCAGCACAACCCTACCCCTACCCCCAGTCTGTCCCCTACACTGAAACACTACCCTGCACAACCCCGACACTCCCTAAACCCTAAAACACTACCCTACACTACACAAACACCACAACACTACTCTAAACCCTAAAACACTACCCCCAACACGACCATGCCCATACCCCTAGTCCGATCCCTACACTGAAACACTACCATGCATGCCCCCCGACACTACCCTACACTACCAAAAACCACAACACCACTAATCCCTAAAGCACTAACCCCTGCACGACCCTTCACCAGCCCCCACTCCTGTCCCTACACACAAACACTACCCTGCACGACCCACAACAATACCCTAAACCCCAAAACACTACTCCTCAAACACAAACCCTTTCAAAATACACAGACCCTCTCTCCTCTGTACACATCCCTTAACCTCGGCTGCAAGCGTTGTCAACCATAAATGCCCCCATCCTTTGCACAGGAGCCTGCAGATCTGCCCTGGGCATCAACACCTCTCCCTTACTTCCGTCATCGCTGCCTCCTCTCTGCCATCTTGGCGCCGGGTCCTCACTCACAGCAGAATTGCCTAAAAAAGCCCCCAGCCAGCGCACAGGAGCCTGCAGATCCGCTGGGCACCAGTGCCTCTCCCCTACTTCCGTCATCACAGCCCCCTCTCTGCCATCTTGGTGCCAGGTCCTCAGTCACAGAATTGCATGCATGCGGGCACCAGCGCCTCTCCCCTACTTACGTCATCGCTGCCTCCTCTCTGCCATCTTTGCGCGGGGTCCTCAGTCACAGCCACACACGCAATACAACACATGCGTTGTAACAGGGCATGTGAAGTAATAACATGCGTAGTAAAGGCTGCGCGTTGTTACAGCTCAAGCGTTGTTACGCTTGTGTTGTAATGGTATGCGAACAAAAAATTGCGTACTAATGGCTGTTTACCGTTGTTCTTTGTGTTAACATGTTAATCTTCTGATTCAACCACTTTCATCTAATATATTTGAGTAACGCCTGTTTATTGAATGCTTGCTTTGTTGTGCTCAGTAAGCATTCGCTCCATACAACACCCGAGAGTGTATCAGTGCGCTAATGCTCAAGCTGATGCTACTCCAGTCTGGGTTGTGACAAGATCAACCTGCAATAGCAAGTGTTCTTGTGTTTTTTGGTCTTCCTATCCAGTTTTCCTCTTCTTTATCTTGTGAGGTATTTGAATTCTGGATTCCCCCAGATAGATCCAGGGACACCTCAGACTTTCAGCCGATCTATATATTCGGTTGGAGCTTAACAGCTCTAAATAAAATATTAGACAAATGAAAGATATGCTTTTTACCCGATAGCATTTTGAACATTCTCCTGCACTTTTATCAACTCTACAATATCGACCAGCAAAACATCTTCAAAGTAAGCAGATATTTACTTAAGATTGCAACTCTATAAACCAATATGTATGTTTATTTTGACAATTTGTTTGTTGTCAATATTGTAGAGTTAGACAAAGATCAGTCGACTAACTACGTATCTAACACAAACCAAAGAGAAAAAGAGACTGTATCACAGGATGTGATACAGGGTCAACAGGATACTTTCCAGATGTGAAAAATACCCATCAGTTATCGACCGATACCGCCCTTGTCATCATCTGGGACCCTTCACACCAGGAAGAGTAAACATTGCAACCACTTGTGAATTTGGTCAGAGTGTGGATGCCCCAGTGGGGTATAGGTGTGTTGGTGTGGACTGATAACTGAAAAAGCAGTGCATAAATATAAGTGAAGGTGAGAAAGTGCGTAGAAGGCTAAAATTGGAGAGACAGGAGGAAAATAAGTTTAATGAGTACCTCTCAGCTTCCAACAGATAAAAATCAGTGCGAAATAATATAGTAGTTTCAACAAATAGCTACTATATATAACAATAGGTCAACATGTTTCAGCAGTCTGTGGACCCAAATAGGTGTCCGCTGCTTTCGTCAGGACCGGAAATCGCTACTGCTTACAAGTGGTGAAAATAACAAATAAAGTGTTAAAAAATATCACCTGGGTATCCTAGGTGTAATCATTCTCCTAGCTGCTGGTATTTGTCCAAAGGAGGAGAACAGTTGAGTCAGATACAAAGAGAGACAAAACAGAAACAGAACAAATAAATATTGGTGTTAGACAAATGAAGTGTCAAGCATAGCCAATACTTGGTGTCAAAGAATATTCATAGCACCTATAGTGTCAAACAAAAGTACATCAGATCACTAGTCGTGAGTCAAGCATCCCGCTTACCTATTTGGTAGGAGAAAACTGCTCCGCCTCACCTGACTGTGGCGCAGGTAAACAGAGCACCGCTCTAGTAAGAGAGTGCAAGAAAGAGAGAGTTAAAAGACAGATCAGTAATCACTGACTTCGCATATCCACTAAATCAAGTGAGCATCCTAGAAATTCATTATGAGAATGTAAGCATATTCCCAGCTTTATTATCTGTTCCTCTACTTGTTTGTATCGGGTCTAGAGTGTAATCTGACCCTGGTAGTGGCCTCATTAGCAAGCTTAGTAGTCTCATTAACAATCATAGAGAGCAGCGATCTCTCAATCACAATACGTGTGTGCTCCCATCTGCCACCAATCTGTTTAGGCACGAGATTCCCAAATGGCGAAATCCGCCATTAGAATGATCCCCAGTTGAACCAGACTAAACAGAGCCAGCTCCTGTTGTTAAAATAAAATATATATATGTATGTATATAACCGTGAGACCCTTATTCCTGTCTGTGACCCTGCGTTCGTAACGCCGAACCAAATCGGCCACCAGCTGCCAGGACCCACACTGCTCATACATCCATCAGGCTATTCTACCCACAACAAACAAACGCGCGTGTACTCACCTGACCGTCGGTCTCCGGGCGTCCCTCTGGGCCGTCTCGGGGAGGTACCGGGTCAGTCATGCGAGCTGCAGAGAAATAGAGAAACGGGCGTTTTCAATAAAAAAGGTTTATTGAACAGTCTTCTTTCTCATGCAAGTTAAGTTGAATTGCTACAATCGTAATGCAGTCTGCAAAGTATAATGCGTACAGCGAGAACAATATTATAAAATAATACTGTAAGAGCATTGTATGGTTTCTAAACCATATAAAAATACATACATAAATACATAGACTAAAATTCTCAAATGTTGCTTCTAAAATACGCCTACCTCAAGGTAACTAACCTAAGTCTAGTATGAGGGAGGAAGTAAGTGCGGTGTAGCATAGGTTTAGTTTTCTTTGCCAATAATCTATCTAAGATCTCTCTTAGGTTCTAATCTGCTCCATACCTTTAGTTTAGAATGAAGGAGGTCTGATATCTCTGTCTCGGGACTCGATTTCCCAACACCCCGCAAGGGGAGCTTGGAAACACTGGAGCTGGATTCTCTCAGAGAGAAATGCAGCCTCTCGATCAGTGCGTCAGCTGGAGGGTCAGCTTTCTTCAGCACTTGCTGTAGCGAGCTGCATCGGGCAAGTAGATAGTCGAACTGCTTCGAACCACCGTGTCTTGCTAGAGCAATTGAGGGCATATTTATACCTTGAAGGCGCCTAGTTTGATGTAAAGTCGGGCATAATAACGACAGTAAAGAACCCCAATGGAATAGTAGTTCTTTGTAAACTACATGAGTTCTTGGGCAAATCAATATTCAAGCAATGAGAGGTCCCTGACTGCGTAAGCTGATTTTCCAAGAAATCGAAGTAGCCATGCCTGTATTTGGACTGCATGGGCTATGCCTAAATAAGGAAATGATTTCTATGCCTATGTTAGGGCAATGTGAATTGTACCTATATAAAGGCATGAATCGGGAAAATTCACTTGGATCCCAAAACGCCATTCAACACCCACTCCACTTTATTATGTACGACATTACTAAGTTCTAAGCACATAAAACATATCTAAAACATGATGTGTTAAAACCCCCATCCTAAATACATAAAAATGCATTTGAAATGCCTGTACAAGAAAAGAGCATTTGTGCTGTACGCATATAAAAGCAACGTTTAATTCGAAGCATATAGATGACATTTTTAAAAAACGCTATCCGAATGAACCTTGAAAAAATACAGTTATGAAATGGTTCTTAAATACAGAAGGGAAAAAAATCGAGACCATTCCATGACATAATTTATAATTACTTTGGTTGTGGACAAGGTCAAATATTGTCTCTTCGAAGTATTCAAAGAATTCTTGTTCTCTAGGAATAGTTCTACTTTAAGCAGATTACTTTGTGCCAAAAAGGGAAAAAAAATTCAATTTTGGAAAGAAGTCAAATTATGGAAAAATAGAGTTCTAAAGTTTAGAAGTTTGTTTTGGAAAGTGAAGGTTGAATACAGAGTCCCACAGAACACTGCGTTCTAACTTCAAAAGCCTGTCTCCTTGTTTGGAGAAAACATCAAATCTTCTAAGCTGGTAAAGAATTTGTCTACTACTGTAGGTGAAAGTTGGACAACCTCGTTAAGCCGATCATTAGCACATAGATGCGAAGCATCGCCGTCAGCGTCAGTCGTATTAGCGATGTTCGAAGTAGATGGTACCTGTGTGACTGTCGCTCCGCGTATCTCACCGTCTGCAGTTTGCGTCTGTGAGATCTCAATGAATGCCGTCATCAGGATTGGTAGCCGCTGAGGACAACACAGTGCATGAGCCGTTACCGGTCCGAACAAAGTATCAACATACGTTGGCAGGACGGATGGGCGTGTCAGACAGATGTCTAGCACGCATTCTTCTCCATATAGCAGGCATCGTAGAACAGGTAAATGCAATCTTGCCAGATTGGTCGGAATGATAGAAACCACGTGGTATTTAGATCTCTTAAACGAGTAAGTCCCAGAATCTGCATCATGCGCTCACGACATTTCATTGCCAGGAGAGTGTTCTCTAAGGTAATCTGGGTGTAGCTGGTTATTTGACTTGCCATGTCGGAGCAGAATGAATAAAAATAGTATTCCTGCTATGAGTTCAAAAATGAGAGGCTGGCCGCCAAACACTGAGTGCACGAAGTTTGTAAAATATACAGAGTACTGCTTCAAAGGGTGCTAACAGTCCCAAAAAAATCAACTTAAATACATGTACAATACCACTGGTATCAGACATGTTTAAGATACGACCTAACATTTCTGAGAAATGTATAGGGCAGTTTGTGGATAAAAGGGCATGTATCTCTGCAAAAGTCCTTGAAACTTGCAGCTCATACGTCTCTTTGGACGATGTCAGTGGCACAGCTTTTTTTAAAAAGATTGGCTTTCATTCTGCTTGAAGTATCAATTCGTATAGAAGAGATGTTCAGTGAAGGCCATAACGGCGACTCCCTGTCTGTCTTAGTTTTAGGAAACAATACTTGCATACAGCAAGTGACCCTGGCTGACACGCTTACGAGATAGGGTATTCCTGGCAACATGCCACAGCCGCTGTGATCATTCCACATAATATAACTTTCATTGGAAAGCTGCCTAAAAATTGGATCTATCACTGCAGCTGGAGAACCTTGCAGGTGGCAGGATAAGTTGGTCGAAGAACCATCGCAGGTCCCGTGTCAGTTAATACCCTGACATAAAAGTGTACCGCTTAGTGCGTTTTTGCAGTTTGTACCACTAAGAAATACTTCTTTTCCCCCACTCCAACATCTGTGTGTAAATGGTAAATCCCAGGATGTCTTGATGTATACTTTACCCAACCTTTCATATACGCCTGCAGGTATATGTTTCAAACAATACTGAATATGGAAAACCGTCACGGGCAGAGTGATTGTTCTATTTATTACCCATTCTGTCGTTGGTTTTTCAGAAACAGTGAATGGTAATCTTTCCAGTTTTTCAATGCTCAGCACCATATAGTCTGCTCCCCTCTGTGCCAAAGTGATTTATTTATCTGTAAGGTTAAATTCAGAAAATAATGGCGTGGTGTTGATTAGACGCTATGGCACATAGCCAGAACGAAGATTTTGTAACGTCCAGCCCAACAGCATTATAGAACGCAATTGCGACTTACCATGCTGTAACATGACCAAGTCCTGTTCCATTATGCCTATGGCAGAGGATACTATGCTGTCCAAAGAATACATTCTGGATGACAGAGTTGTTAACTCATTGTCAACTGCAGCGAGAGATTTCTCTGAATTAATATAATCAATTTCTCGTATTCGTTCTGCAGTCTATGCTTGAGTCGTTTTCCATGCTTCATTATAAATACCATAGATACCAGCATATATAAAACGTTTATGACACAGTTTTGCAGGTCCTTGCAAGAAGTTCCTTAAATCAACGCCATCTTTAAGTAAAGATAAGTCTTGTTTTACCTCTTTTAGTGTAGATTTTTGTAGCCACTCAAGGCACAGTTTTCCTACACTGTATGATGTTACTAACCCTGGATGTTGTCTCTGGACATATCTTGGATCTGGCCTAGTGAATGTGAACCCTTGTGTCTTCTTCGGGAATCTATCTTGACAGTTGTTTGTGTCTGTGGGCCAGATTAACCATTTTTTCCAATCAGGATTTGTTCTTTTTTTAAGTAAAATATTTTTTACGTCGACCACCCCTTCTGTAGTGTTCTTACTATCAGGTGTAGGTGTAGGTATTGACGGTTTGTTTAAATCTTTTATCTTAGCTAAGCCAAGACAAGATGTCTGCCGAACAGTGTCATTTAAAAACATTATTTGTTCAGGGATGATGCAGGCTCTAAAGAAAGCTTCTAATCCCTGCATCTGCCAGTCTTTTGTGCCCCAGACAGTTTTTGTCTCAATGTTGTCTTTCCAAAAGTCAAAACCTAATGTGGACAGCTGAGCATAAAAGGCCGCAGAATAAATTTGCTTAGTATTAGTCAACATACTTTTCATTTCTGTCTTATTAACATTTTTAAAGTAAAATGCTTCTGGATTTGAGACATTAAACCTGAAAAGTATGAAAACATTTCATAAAATGTTTTTGAGCTACCCTTTGGTGGGGTTGGACAATATTCCCATTGATTATAAGTATAAACATTTCTAGGATTTGCAGATTTGTGCAAAAAAATATGACCATAGTGATTATAGCAGTACATTTGTTCATAATCTGATGAACCTTCTAAGTATTCATGATTTGTGAAAATTCTGCAGACATTTCTAAGTCTGACATCATATTATCATATTATTAACAGTTTCAAAATGCCAATTGTCAGAAAACGTGCTGGGTGAAACAAAGTCACTCAAAGAAACCTTGAATTGGTGTGGAATCTTCAACAGCTCTGCCGGACCATAAATGTCATATTAAGTTCTGTCCCAAGCTATGCCCCCTGGTATAGGAATGGCTGTGATGTTCACTGCTGACAAGTCTCTTTGTTCACGATGGGATGATTTATGTGGCTTGAGGAGTAAGTTGATGTTCTTTCTCACTGTGTCACTTGTACTATATTACCCACTGATCAGCATTCCCAAGGTAAATACCATAGTCAACCAAAGTAGAAGAAAAAGTACACCTAAGACAATCCATACTTCAACCCATGGTGAACCCAGATAAGTCTTTTTTAGTTGGTGGAAAAGTTCTGAAGTTTGTTCTTTAAAAGTTCTCTTTACTGGCGGCATTTCCGGTTCACTGGGATCCTCCGAAAAAGTATCAAAGTTAATTAAATAGCCAGCGGCAGTTCTGTCAATTGTAGGTACTGCATCAGGATTATTTGAAATCGCTGGAGCTACAAGATCCCTTGTCATATTAGAGTAGTCAGATGCTATATCATTGTAGACAGGCGTTTCTTGACGAACTGTTATTTGGGTTTCAAGAGGCACAAGTTCCATGGCTTTGTTGCATAGTCCTTTGTTCTGTCCTGCAGAGTCTTCAAATGTTGTCAGTCTCTCAGTTTGAACCTCTTGGATAGTAGCCAGATTTGGTTGTCTGCTACATCTTTGGAGACCACTTGGCCTACTACTTATGATTGGCCACATGATGTGGTTTGACCAGGTCGATGGAGACGAACCTGTTCTCCTTTCTTCCAGCAAGGGGCGGTAGTAACACTGTTCTTGATTTGTGGATTGCTAGCACAGGTACTGGTTGTCTGTAAGGAGGCCCAAATTCCTTCTTGTCCGCGATCTTTTCTCTGACTAGATCCCAAATCTTTGTAATCCAGGCAGGCCTTGCTGGGATGGGTAGTTCCCCTTCAGTGTTCGTTGGCTTCTGCAATGTGTTGCTTTGATGTTTCCTTGTTTCATTTAAGTCCTGCAAAACAGCCAAACGGTCTTTGATATCAAAAGGTTTTTGGTTTACCACTGAAGTGTGACGATCAAGGTCCTGGACAATCATTCTAGTTCCAAAAAGGATTTCATATGGAGTGATTCCTCCCAGAGAATTTCTTGGCAGATTGTTAAAACTATGTTGGACACTTATTAGATGTTTGACCCACCCGGAACCCAAGCCTAATGCCCTAGCTGTTATAGATTGCTTTATGTCCCGGTTTTTTCTCTCCACAACCAAATTTCCCTCAGGATGGAATGGACTAGAGTACCGCAATGCAACTCCCAGATTGGTCATGGCCTCCTTGTAAGCTTTTGAGCTAAACGCAGGACCCTGGTCAGAATGTAGCGGCGTATTTGCCGATAAAGACTCGCAAATCTTTTATAACAGTTCGGGCATCAGCCGAGTGCTGAGGCCACATACAAATGAATCTTGAGCACGAATCCACTGCGACCATGATATATTTATAGTTGCCATCCCTCTGTAAGGGACCGCAGTGGCCCAGGTAAACCCAAGCTAATGGTTTAACTGATATTAACAGGGGCGTCTGCGCAGGAATTTTCACTGTAGACACTTTCATCTTTTGGCAGATTTCACATTCCAAAACATAGTTTCATGTTTATTTCCTCATGCGCGGCCACCAGTATCTCTGTTTTAATAACAATACTGTGGCGGAAACACCTGTGTGTGCAGAGGCAAGCCCTTCGTGTGACGCTAAGATTAGTCCTAATCTATCTATGTTCCATGTTTGTAATTACTCTATTCCCAACTCCAGGGATACGAGCAAACGGAACATTATTTGTATCAGTTATATACGAGTATTTGAGTGGAAAGCCTTTTGGTAATGTTTTACCGCTGTCTTTGCTTGCAGCAGTGACAGCTTGCATTATTTTGCTGTCTATTTTAGTCTTTGAACGAGTGATTGCAGCTACGGAAGCCGTTTGCACAGCTGCCTTCGCGGCTTCATCAGCCAATGAATTCCCTGCAACCTGAACGCCATCACGTTGATGACTCAGTGTATGGATCACGTTTTTTGTAGTTCTTTTTGTAACTGAACTACTTGTTCCCAAAGCAATTTATGCTTGATTGTGGCACATTTTGCATCTTTGAAACCGTTTTGAATCCAGTCTGCAAGTATTCATTGTAAGATTGAACGCAGTAATAAGAATAACACACTATGAGAGTGGGGAATTCGCGATCAGTATTTTCATGCACCATCTTGAATGCTTGTAGTTCAGCTCACTGAGCTGTACAATCTCCAAGAGATTGTGTTTTTGTGACCATAGGTCGGAATTTACCTTTAACGATCGCACATGCAGCACTGTAAGTTTGTTTACTCCCAATTGCGGGCTGTGCTAATCCGTCTGTATAAATTATACATTTGTACTGTTCTAGAGGCAGAATCTCAGTGGGCAGAGGACATTCTTGTTCGTATTGTACAAAATTCTTGTTTTTTCAAATAGGGGTCAAAAACGTATTCAACGTCTGTTGCAGCAAGAGAATTAACCCATTGTATCCATCTCGGATGTAAAGCCTTTACATTTGGAATGCTTGCTTTTTTTTCACTGCCCCTAAATCAGGTGCAGGAGTAATGACCATTATGCGCTTACCCTGTGCGAGGGCTCTCTCGTTTGCTACACCAGTTTGAACCGCTGTCAGAATTTTTTCTGTAGAAGTGAATTTCATTTCAGCTTGTGTGTTCAAGTTATAAGGTACTTTTTCTCCTTCATTAAAGGTTAAGTACGTGAATCCGCATCTTCCTGGAATGATTCGGATTACAAGGTTGCGTACGTTTATGCGAGTCTGTAAATGTGTTGTTGCTAACATGACTGTTTGCACTGAACACAAAATTTCGGTGTGTTCTTGAGTCCAATTAGTTTTTTTGAAATCAGGTTTGATGAATTCGTAGAGAGGTTTAACCCTTTCTGCGTAGTGTAGAATATAAGTTCTTCCAAAATTCAGGAAACCTAGAATCAACTGTAAGTTTTTCAGCGTTTTTGGAGGTTGGAGCAGCGACACGTCTCTAGAAAGTTGGCTGACCCGGCTTTTGCCTTCACTTTATAATTTGTATCCTAGAAAAAGGACGTTTAAATGGGTAATTCATGATTTCTTAAAATTGAATTTGTACCCTTCAGAGGCGAAGCCCAATATCATGGTGTTCACCCTGTTCAAGTGCCTATCCAAATCATCATCCGTTAGATAGATGTCCTCGACATATGATAATGCCTCTTCATCATAGGTTTGTAGTAACTCTGTTACTCTTCCTGATAATAACTCTGGACTTTTCTTGAATCTCTGGGGGAGAGGACAGAAATGACGCTGTGTCCCCATAATTGAGAAAGCGGTCAAATACCTACTTTCTGGTGCAATGTTTTGACAGAAGAAATATCTAATGTCGTTTTTTATTTTTTACGCACAATGTTATTTATTAGTGCTGCACTGTGTGCATTTTGTACTGCAAAAGTTCCACAACAAGAGTTTAGATGTCTGTAATCCAAAACTAGACAGTATGTATTGTCTGGTTTGGAGACAGGAAACAAAGGATTGTAAATGGACGCGGTGCATGTTTCAATCACCCCTTGGTATTCAAGTTGATCTAAGATCTCCCTGACCTGTTTTTAAGCTTCTTGCTTAACTGGGTACTGCCTTTGTGCAGTTCTTTGAGTTTTTAATTGTTTTTATGGTGAGGGGAATCCTCATCCCATCCAACATGATTTTTGTATAATGCAGGAGCCTGGGTTACAACCCATTTTCTGGCATAAGTATATTTTAAATTAATTGGAATATGATTTGAGAAGGCTGGCATAATGATCTCTTCGCCATGTGGGCACTCCCTGACAAATTCAGGTGGCCAGTCTTTTTCAGCTAGAAGAATGTCATAACCCTTAGAGAGCTTCTCCCAAAAGAGTGCTCTTATTTTTCTAGTTATATCCCCCTCCATCCGGAGTGTTACTTCATATAACTTATGTGGGACACTAACCCTGGTATCTGCAGTTTCCAATCGGATGTACTCATTCAAGTCCACTGTCTCCAGATGATCCTTCAAGATCTTGCGAGCTATGGTTACTTCTGCTGCGCTGTCCAACATTGTCTGAGCCCACTCCCCGTTCTTGAGTTGTGTCCTCAAGATCCTCGGCATGTCTGATTTTTAGATGAATTGAGTTTTCTTAATTTTTGGAACGTGTTGATCGTCTTTGGACTTCACACATTCTTCTTTCTGTTCTGATCGCCCTCTTCTTTCCAATTTCTGTGAGGAAGTCTGAAAGGTACGAGAGGAACATGTTTTAGAATCTTGATATCTATCAGGTTTTCTCAAATTATCCCTGTTCCTGAGGTTATACCTCTTTTCAGAGGGCTCTTTTTGAGGAGACCTACCTCAGGATTGAGAACGCTTCTCTTTAGAAGTTTGTTTAGTGTTCTCCCACTTCTTTTTAGGAACAGTGAGAGTGTTTTTAATAAAGACCTTTTCAGGACTTTCAGTTAGTTGGGGTTTAACTGCTTTCCCACCCAAACAATCTCTACCTAGTTCTTCATAGGATTTTTCAAGTATTCTGGCCAGTTCATATGGTTGCTCAGTTACGTCAAATTGTCTTAATTTTTGACGGATTGCCACAGATGCTGCCTCACCTTAAATATTAGCTAATATTATTGTTGAGACCTGTTTGAAATATTTCAGTAGTTTCATACCTAGATTTAAAGCAGGCTCTGCCCCATATTCATTTTGAATCTGTTTCAGGACATCTGGTATTACTGCCATAGACGGAACACCATGTGTTTTTGTATAGATTGCAGCAAAGACTGTACCCCAAGTGTCACAGTCCTCCAGGTGTGGTGCGATCCCCATTGGTAAACAGATTGTTAGAATCCTGTGTTTCTCATGAGGGTTAGTATGGAAAATACTGCCTCGATTTGAGTAATTTTGTTAGCTATCCAGAATGGAATTTGTTCCAGTTTTGCAGGCAATTTACCAATGACTGATTGTATAGTCTGTGGTGTGATTTTATTTGTGTTCCCCTGGTAAGGAGTGTGTTGTGGAATCCTTATAGGAGGTTGGACTTTTAGAATCCGCATGACATATTGAACCAATTGTCTATGGAGTTTGATTAGTTGTTTCAGTTGAAGTAATATTTCTGCACCTGTCATTTCTTCAATGGCAGGATGTGGTGTATAGCTGGCTAAAACCGGCCATGTTGCTCCTGGTCTACCTAGTGGACCGAGCCTGGTAATGTGATTGTGATGTTGTGGGGCGCCTTTAAACAAGAGCGCATGCTCTTGGTATATTAGTGGAATTTCAACATCCTCGAAAGGAGTGTATTCCGTTGGATGTTCCTCTTCTTTGTAGAAGTGAAACACATGTGTTACTGGATTTGCTTCAGGGAAGATAATCCATTAATAGAATACCTCTGTCTGCTGATATTCATGTGCCTCTATGACAAAAATCACCCGACCACCTCTTGATGATAGACCATTTGTTATAAGTTTCATAGTGATGGTTTTCCTTAAATTTTCCGGGATGATTATAGCATCCGAGTCATCTTCATTAAAGCCTGTAACGTCTAAGCCTGGTTGGGCTGCAGCTCCATCGGTTGGGTTGTTGTCGCCGTCCGACATTGTTTAATGAAAGTTTTCAGAGCAAGTTTCAAGGAAACAAAGATAAGGTGCACAATATTTTGGAACACTGTATCCTTCAACGTTGAACAAAACCATAAACTAATACATAGGATTCTCGTCTTACTCAGTTATGGTGGATATTTTATCCTTTTACCCACTCCAGACATCTATTGGAGTATTTTACGGGAAAAAGTGGTCTCTGAGAAAAGCACGACTGAGTTACTTTAGTATCTAGCTTTAAATTAGTGCCTTACCAAACGTTGGGCGCCATGTAGTGTAGTTCCTATATTCCAAATAGTCTCGGCGCATTGGAATAATATATACTATAGATTAAACGTAGGACTGAGGTCGACTAGGTCTCTATCGAATATATTAAACTTAATAGTGAGTGCAAGCTAGCTCGGAGGTCACTAGGAACTTTCTTGAATACACAAGAAGGGATTAGTTTCTGACAACCGCATAAACTTGACAACTTTGTTTCCCAAGAATAAGAAATGTATCTTTAGAGTCGCGGAAACAATAGATAAGTATTTCACTCAGTCAATCGTGCATGCTTCATTACTACAGAGCTACAGAGAAATAGAGAGACGGGCGTTTTCAATAAAAAGGTTAAGGTAAATACATAGACTAAAATACTCAACTGGTGCTTCTAAAATACGCCTACCCCAAGGTACCTAACCTAAGTCTAGTACGAGGGAGGAAGTAAGTATGGTGTAGCATAGGTTTAGTTTTCTTTGCCAAGATTTCTCTAAGGTTCTAATCAGCTCCATACCTTTAGTTTAGAAAGAAGGAGGTCTGGTATCTCTGTCTTGGTCTCGGGACTCGATTTCCCAAAACCCTGCAAGGGGAGCTTGGAAACACTGGAGCTGGATTCTCGCCAAGAAAAATGCAGCCTCTCAATCAGTGCGTCAGCTGGAGGGTCGACTTCCTTCGGCACTTGCAGTAGCGAGCTGTGTCGGGCAAGTAGATAGTCCAACTGCTCCGAACCACTGTGTCTTGCTAAAGCAAGTGAGGGCATATTTATACCTTGAAGGTGCCTAGTTTGACGTAAAGTCTGGCATAATAACGTCAGTAAAGAACCCCAAGGGAATAGTAGTTCTTTGTAAAGTACATGAGTTCTTGGACAAATCAATATTCAAGCAAGGGGAGGTCCCTGACTGCTTCAGCCTATTTTCCAAGAAATCATTGTGACGGTTTGGTACGGGTGGAAGTAGCCATGCCTGTATTTGGACTGCATGGGCTATGCCTAAATAAGGGAATGATTTCTATGCCTATATTAGGGCAATGTGAATTGTACCTATATAAGAGCATGAATCGGGAAAATTCACTCGGATCCTAAAATGCCATACAACAATACCTTAAACGTATGTGTCATCACTTTTTGGAAGATCGAAGCAGCTGAGGCCAGACCAAATGGCCTTAGGCAGAATTGGAATATATCATCAGGAGTGGGTGGTGCACTGCCTTAAAATCCAGTTTGGTAAACTACTTGGACTGTCCTACAGCCATAATGATATCCTAGATGCATGTTAGAGGAAAACACTCTACCCATATGTCATTGTTTCAACAGCTGAGGTTAATACATAAACGTATCTCACCATTTTTTTCCCGCTACAACCATGGGTGATAACCATAACATGTCATCTACAGCTTTAATGATGCCATCTTCTTGCATTTTACTCAAGATTTGTGATAATTCCTCTCTCACACTCAGCTGAAAGTTACATAGCTTATGCTTGACTGGAACACAAGCCATCCTTGACTCTAATGGTGTGCACAACATTTTTGATTTTTCCAATATTATCACAAAATACCTTCTCAAAACTTGTGAACCATTGATGCTTGGACAGAGAAGATACTCCCTCAGTACAATGATTTTTTAACAGGACATCTCTACCCTGTTTGACTATTTGGTCATCATCCCAAAATCGGTTTGGTGCCACCAGCCCAAGACATTGATACCCTTTTTGGCAACATACCTTTGGTCAAAGGCAGCTTGCCTGTGATCCTCCAGGTAGAGACACCAATGTATGCCCAAAAATAGCCTAGAAGATTGATTGTACTGCCTTCAAAAGCAGTTGTAATGACTTTCAGAGGCAACTGTGCTTTGTCCACCCATTCTTCTGAAACTTATCAATGTCAATGATGGTGATTCCCGCACCCGAATTAGGTAAATGAGGATTAACATGTGCATCAATAGATTTGTCCACACAAGGATCTCTGTAACATGTTTTGTTGTCCACACTCCAAAATTTCTGAAATCTCAATGGATAATACTAACTCATTGATTTTACTTTTCATTACCTCAATATTATCAGTTACAGTTTGGTCATGCAAACTCCTGACAATGCTGCGTTTGCTGCCTCTATACATCTTGCCAAAGTGACCTTCAATGTTAGATTTCCAACATTTCTGCCTCACAGTTTTTGAAATTTGAAACGTGGAAAAGATGTGTATCTGAAACATTGTATTTAGTGTTACTACATGGTCCCCTAGCTTTGCTGCATTCAGGTGGTACAGTATTTGATTGATGTCTGTTGCTATTGCTGACAACAGCTACTTCTCCAGCATTAGATTCCAATTGTTTAGAATCTTCCTGTGAACACTCAATGCTTTTGGCTATATCCACTGCTTCATCTAGATTCAGAATTTTGCGTGCAGATAACCTGTCTTGTATCTTTTTGGAATGACATTGTGAAACAATTTGATCACAAATTAACTGGGAAGTAAAGTTCTCAAACTCACAGTAAGATTTTAGTACCTTCAAGACTGTAACATAAATGTCAATTCACTCCAATTGTCCTTTCTCTCTGGTGAAAAATGCATGCGTACAACCAAGTTGAATTTCCCTTCAAAATACATTTCCAGTTGTTTTACTGAAATCTGCAATTCATCAATAACCTCATCCTTCACATGTGTGCATTCTGGCAAGTGATGTAGAACATTTTGACCCTCAACCCCCAACAAATAATAGAACAAATTTCTCTTACAATCGGCTTTAAACTTAATTCATTCAAGAGCTCCTAACTATACATTAAAGGATTTGAGCCATACGTGCACTTTTAAAGAAGGTTCACCTTGATCTTGTAGGAAACTAGCTTGGAGTGTTTCTGACTGCATCATGATGCGTAAGTATACTACAACATAAAAATAAATAAATATATATATAAATAAACAATGCGCACAAAAAAAATATAATTTTAAAAGTACCATGGGCACGAAAATAATAATTGAGAATGGAGTTTATATTGTAAATGGTTAAAGCATTGGACTGTGATTACTAATTTTGCATTCAAACTTGTGAGTAATGTTTGAAATCTGTTTGTGGTGCATAACTCGTACGCCCGCAATCCACTGCTGATGATGTCACATATGACATCATTCATGACATGCTCAGTGACATCACTGATGACATCTCAAATGACATCACTGATGACATCATCCACTTGACAATCTGATGCACCTCATCATACACTGGTATAACCTTTCATCACTCACTATAAAGTATAGAGTACCATATTTAAAACAATCACATACCAATGCAACTTTCTAAAAATCCATTCACTGATTTGTAGATCTACACACACATCTAAACACTTACCTATAGATTCACACATACATGCTGACAAAGATCAATAGAGCATTATTGAAAACAGTTATACACCTATATTGACATTACACACCAGCACAAATCCTATTCAGTTATGCAACCATCCTTCTCGCTTTTGCAAATAATTGATTATACTTACATTTACTCAGCTACATACTTACACAAACAGTACTTTATTTATTCATATACATAGAAAGTGATACTTAGTGTGTTATAAAATCACTATTATAAGTATACAGTATTCTATGCAGTCACTTATACAATCAATGAGTCTTATATATACTTATTTAAATACAAGAACTGTCACATACACTGCCTTTTAATTTCTACTTTATTGGACATGTATGATTCAGAAATATATTTTACTTATCATCTCACCCGTAAAGATATTCACTCACCTAAGCAACTGTTTCCACATGCAGTTTTAACCTCATATACCTATTAAATGAACTATTTACACATCTTTGGACAGTCACACACCTCCCACCCAACCGCAGATGCATTCACTCTCCGATACAAATAGACAGTTAACTAATTAAAAACTAATATAGAGTTTCACATAGGTAGTAACAAACGTATGCAGTAGTTTACACAACAACTGACAAAGTGATATAGCTATTCACATAGTTTAGTTACTATCCAATATATTTAGTGGGACACTATAAATTAGTCAAGTAAACAGTCAATCACACTGCTACTAAATCCTCCATCCAGATATTTATATTTATATATCCAGTCATTCTTCAATGGAGATTGCTATATATATAAAACATATTTAACTAACAAAACAAACCACATTCACTGGATGATGTCATCAGTGATGTCATTTGAGATGTCATCAGTGATGTCACTGACCATGTCATGAATGATGTCATATGTGACATCAGCAGTGGATTGCGGGCACACGAGTTATACTTAGTACAACTAACTATAACAGAGGAATTTCAATGGCTTTGTATGAGTCAAATGTCCAGCTAACTCGAACACCCCTAAAACCTATGTTTTTTTCAGTGAATATATATATGTGTATATATATATATATATATATATATATTTATATATATATATATATATATATATATATATATATATATATATATATATATATATATATATATATATATATATATATATATATATATATATATATATATATATACATACTTACATACATACATACATACATACACACAGTCTGGTTGTAATGCCCAACCCCTCAAACAGCAACAAAAAAAAACTTGTAAAGATATGTCTGGAATAAATCAAATAAAAGGGCATTCAGTCACATTGATATGTCTCTCCAGATAGCAAGGTGTAAACACAAATATCCTCCACAATCAATTGACATTTTTAGGTTTCGTCTGTGCAGAGCTTGAGATGTGCTTGTGAAATCTATTGTGTTAAATATATAAAATTTTAAAGGGGCTTACATTCCGACCTTGCTTCCCATTGATGCCACTGACTCTTCCTCTGTTTCTATTGGCTGTAGCATACTATTTCCTGTTGTTCCTGTGTGTTTCTCTTATCAGTCTCCCATGGCCCAAGTACTGTTTTCATCTGCTTTGTGTGACTTTTTTTGTAAGCTTTTTCGTGGGCTGTGCTTGCTTATATACTCTCCACTTGGCTGCACACATTTCAAGCGTGCTTGTTTTTATTTGGTTTTTTTTCTCCTCCTTCCCTTACTTAATCTCCCCACAGGCATTTCAAGCATGCTTGTCGGCTGCGTTAAGGGTCATATGACCGTCGGTGGGGGGGACTCTTCTGCGGAGTACTGCAATTTTAGATTTCGACTGTCACTTTGGGATTCTTTTGGTATAATATTCATTTGGTTTTGGGCTTCCTTTTAAGAGGGATTGGGCTTGTTCCATTGCCTGTCTGCCTGTCCTCAAGTTTATAATCCCTCCATTTGTACCTGGGTGCTGAGCTGCTCTCATTAAACCAGAAAACCTGGCAGGTGCAAACATTTCAGCTTCTTCCGCCCTTCCTTGCCCATGGTGCCCCAGGCTGTACTATTAAAAGACAAGTACCTGTCTACTGCCTTGATTCAGGACCCTCACCTCCCAACATCTCCCGGCCATCTCTACAGGGCCACCAGGCTGCTCTCATAAGAGCAGCATGGCAGGCAACATGTTTCAATGTGAATGAAAGGAGCGCTTGAATACATTTACCTTGCTGTGACATCGGGCTGTGAGGCGATTCATCACAGTTTGAAGGCTGCATTTCCTCTGAGGAAAAGTTCACAACTTTTAATGTTTCGGCTAAATGCCTACCAAGAGGTTACCATTTCATAAGTGACAAAGGCCTGAAAATGAAAACCTGTGACGTGGCCGTCTTGACATGTACGCAATGTAGCTACCCTGAAGTTTCAATGACTGCGCTCCCGCTGCAACTGTTAAGAAGTAAATATGCAGGCTGGTGGCAAATGCCAAAATTACTAACACTTTGCCATGGGACAGTCTCCTCTTTTTTCAATCTATGTAAGGCTACCTCAGTCAAATTCCTGGTCCACCACATTTTAGATTTTGCTTTTATTGTTGAAAAACAAGTAGCGCTGCAAAGCGATTGTTAGACCTGACAGGGGGTGAGCAGGGGTTATCTACAGTGTGTATCAACTAGAGAGCCCCAGATCTAACAGCGATCCTATCCGAGGCACACAACCCTTTCCACTTCAAGATGCAAAGGCTGCACTGAAAGATAAACCATTGTGAGGTGTGTAAACCAAACAACTAGGTCTTTTGCAAAACCAGTAATGATGCCTGACTGTCCTTTATCAAATTTAGGCTGTAGGGAACCTGTAGAGGTATGAGTGATACAGTGTGGTGACCTGTTTTGGTCAGAAATGCATTTTGCTTTTGTTAAGGTTACCAGAATGCTCCATGTTATTAAGGATAAAACATTCCAGTAGTGGGCGTTTTTTCAACAGCATAATGCATTCTGGGAATTGTAGTTCTGGATAATATCAAGTGAACCAATACATGCTTGAAAACAATGATTTTAATATGGCAAGCCCACACCTGTAACATTGGGGCTGATTAGGATGGCGGTCGGAAAACCATCCCAACTGCTGTGGTAGCGGAATTTAACCATTCCCATGTACTGTGGGAAAATCAGCGGTCAGATTATGATGAACCGCCAGAATAATCTGACTGCGGTGGACAGATTTGCTGCGTAAAGACCCAAAACTGCTGTTCGACCCGTGGATTGACTGCACTTGTAATTAGGATACGATTACAGTGACAGCGGAACGAACAGTTGTTTCTGACCACTGCGATCTCAATAACTGATGTGCGGCTGTATATCTGGCTCAGCCTCAAGAAACACCCAACACACCCCAATGACACATCCCCTTGGCAAGTAAAAAACTACAAATCCCAGGTCAACCCACACAACACTCCTGACATGAATACTCCATTTTGACCCACCCACATAGCTGAGCATAAAACCAGCCCCTTCTCTGACCAGAATTTATTTATTTATTATTTATTTTAGCAATTTTTAAAGCGCTACAATTACCCATGGGTGTCTCGGCGCTAAAGGCTAAAAGCTGATACCAGTAATTAGAACTTCTAGGACAGAGGATAAAAAGATTTATGGGTCGTCTCGTCGAGAAAACAGCCAAGTCTTTAATTGTTTTCTGAAGACAATCAGGGATGGACTGGTTTTTATATTGAGAGGGAGGGAGTTCCATAATTTTGCCGCTGCTATGGAATTCTGTGCACAACTCCACAACTGAAGGGCCCAACCCCACAGCACAAAAGAGAGGCAAATCAGCACACATCAGACCCTCACCACAACACACACACCACACACATCACCACCACCACCTTCACAACTGCACTTTTCCCACATTTGCACATCACACACAATGTACTGTCAAGTATTTTTGAATCATAAATTTCGCAGAAGAAGATGCCCAAATTCACTGACAATGAGTTGTCAGTGATGGTAGATGAGGAAATCAGAGTAGAACCACATTGTTTTGGAAGCATGGTCCAAGAGACACCAGTAGCAACAAAAAATCAAATGTTGGTAAGGATAGTCAACAAAGTCAATACAGTAGGGACCACACCACGCACGCTACTTGACATCAGGAAGAAGTTGCATGACCTCAAGACGAGGGTGAAAGAGCGTGCCAACAAGAACCATGAGCTGGCTCAGAGGACTGGCGGTGGCCCTCCCATTCCACCACTAGCATTCTTCAAATGGGAGGAGAAGGTACTTGCCATACTGCATCCAGAGAGTCTCACAGGTATAACCGGGTGAGTGGAGGCTGATAAGTTACAAAAAATGTCTCCTAATACACTGCTATGTACTGTCTTGCACAACTACAAAGCTGCACTTCCTAGGCCCAAATGCACTTTTGTACAACCCACTCTTCCCAGCACATGTCTCACAGATCTAACATTTCCTTCCTCTGCATAACCCCAAAGGTAGCTAGCAACAATCCCAGGGGGGTATGTGTACAGGCAGCCAGCACTACAACTCCCACCAGGCCCTCTTGTCCCACAGCAGAGCAGGACGGAACACTCCCCCCACACCCACAACCATGTTGCAGCTATTGCATTGCTCTCTTCAAACTCACAGGTAGGTAGCCATTTTAACAGTGAGGGGGGGTACGTGGATGGGAAGCCTGCACTACAACTCCCACCAGGCCCCCTTGTCCCACAGCTCAGAAGGATGGAGCACTCCCCACACCCACAACCACGTGGCAGCTATTGCATTGCTCACTTCAAACTCACAGGTAGGTAGCCTTCTCATGCTCCCTTGTCACACCCCTGAGCAGGATGGAACACTCCCCCGTCCAAGAGCCATAAGTAACCCATTCCCTTCCTAAGCTACACTTCACAGGTAGGTAGCCATCTTAACAGGGAGGGGGATTTGTGGGTGGGAAACCAGCACTACAACTCCCACCAGGCCCCTTGTCCCACAACTCAGCAGGATGGAGCACTCCCCACACCCACAACCATGTGGCACCCATTGCATTGCTCTCTTCAAACTCACAGGTAGGTAGCCATCTTAACAGGGAGGGGGTTTGTGGGTGGGAAGCCTGCACTACAACTCCCACCAGCCCCCCTTGTCTCACAGCTCAGCATGATGGAGCACTCTCCACACACACAACCATGTGGCAGCAATTTCCCTCCACTGTGTCACCGAACAGGTAAGTAGACAGTGCATGCACCCTGCCACCCTTCTCAAAATGCATGGAGCCATATGACCACACCAGCACTCACATGTTAGTCAGCTTGGTATAGATGTAAAAGCCACATCCAGTGTGCAGACAGCTAAGAGTACGTAACTGTCAGTGAAATTAAACTTTGACTCACCAAGTCACATGTTGAAGAAATTCAGGGACCAATCATGTACAGCACAGAATGCAATGTGTGAGTGCATTGGTGTCAGCGCAATAAGGCCCATATGAACACAAAACATGCATGGTCAGTTGGAAAAACAAAGTAAAGTACATGAAATGAAAAGGTATGCATAACACCACAATGGCTAGTTCTTGCTTATCTAAAACTGATTCCATGCAGAGGAAGCAAAAAAGACGCATCACATAAAGTTGATGTGCCGCAAATCGTTAGATGACGACATGTCCTTGTAATCACACAATCTGTACGTGTCACATGGTTTCACACACCATGGGCAAGTAAAGTATGTACCGCCGCATCATGTCATGATGCTCAGTACAATGCTGCCATATAAAGTGATTTCAATGTAAAGTGTGTGGTGTATCACATGTAACATCCAAACATCTAACACAAAGCATGTGGAGTGCATTTAAATGACCATTTCACCTCTGTTCAACAGGAGATCCACAAGCAACTGCTGGAGAATACAACACCAACCTGCAGAGCCAGCCTCCCCCTGGAACATGACCTCTCGGATGCAGACTCCCTTCGTTTCTCGGATGAGGAGCAACAACCTGGCCCATCCGGACTGCCAGGGCACACCACGTCCCAGGAACCCATTGTCCCCACCAGCGCCATCACCACAGCAACAACAACAGCGCTGACCCTGCTGCCAGGACCTGTGCCGCCTCAACCACCATGTCAAAAAAAGGAAGAAGGGGGACCAGGAGCTAATTGTGTTCCAGTGCCCCTGCTCCACTATCAAGTCATTAAACCACAGAGGGGGTCACTGTTCCGTTCAGTCGGGGTACAAAACAGTCACCCACTCACCGATGAGAGGGGACGGAAAGAGGAATGGGCAAGAGGGCAAGCCTAGGTCTAGAACCCACTTTGCAGGGGGGACAACAAGTCTTGTGTCATGTTGCCCTCACACACCCCGAAGGATGTCATGCTTCATCATTGGGCATTTGCTCCTCATCGGGCCGGCGCTGCAATGCCCTGGGGGTCTCCCAAAGGGTCGCTTTAGCAGAGATCTTTTAGAGAATAGCTGTTAGATCAGTGCAGGTGTGTGGGGTGAGTCCTATGTGCACAGTGAAAGTGTATGTGTTTGAAAAAAATGGCTAAGAGATACCAGAAAAAAGGTATGGCGGTACCCTTGTCATACTAAAAAATCCAAAGGTTGTGTGTTACGCCTATGGGCAATGATGTGCCCCTGGTAACTAAAAGGTCAGGTCGACATGTTTCATTCCTAAATTGTCATAAAGATTTGCAGCCCTTCCTCAGGACCAGCAATAGATAGTGAAATGGAAACTGCAAGTGATAGATGGAATCTGACCCTCAGTGTCGTTAGAGCGGGCTAGTGCTGTGGAAAACTACAGCTCGGCTTACAACGAAGTAGTTGATCCACTCTTGAAGTGACCTAGGAGGAGAGAGGCTGATAAAAGCAGAAAAACACATATGGAGTATGAATCATAGATATCAATGTGTACCTCCAGAGAAAACATAAAAACTTGCTCAATGCGCAATAAACATGAGGCTGAAAAAAGTCTTCACCATGGGATAGGCCCTCAAAAATGGAGGCAGCCCGAGTAGACACAGTGTAATAACTGCTGGTTGCAGCAGGAAGACAGGCGAACACAGAGGTATCACTGGTACTTAGGACAACCCCCATGCATGGGGTCGTGCCGCGTCTGAAGGGCCCCAAACCTGTGAGCCAAAATGCGGGGCAATTGCCCTAAGCCAGAACATGCTAGGATACCTGTGTGCCAGGCTGAATGAGGCGGGGTGGGGTCAGGTAAAATACATATACCGAATGACCACATACACATCCTATACCAAGCTGGCTGTGCTTCTTCTATCAAGTTGAGGTGGCACTGCCGCATATAAAACCATAACCAGTGAAAAACCCTTACCTAAAGTCACGTGGAGATTTACTCCAGAGGATAGGACGTAGGTAATCCCGCACCTTGACGGGCTACATATGGAGGAAATGTGGGAGAAAAAGAGAAGTGAATCAAGTCAAATGAACAGCTCACGCCACAGTTCTGAGACAGCGACTTACTGTGTGGTCTACAGCCCCAATCGCGACCGTTGATACTCACGGCTTCCATGCGTTTGATGCCTCCCAGCACCTACCCATCCTAATGCCAGCCCGCATGTTGTCTGGCAGTGGAGGTAGGGACTGAGATACAGTGCTTGAGACAGTGGTTTGGGCGGCTCCCTCTTCCAGGTGCTTCGTCATGTAGCATGGAAGCACGCATGCGTGGGAGTATAGAGTAAAAATCCCAGAGTTCTAGGACTCTTAGCCAAGGCCTGTGCAATGGACATGTGTTCTAAGTGGTTGTCATAGCGATCAGGACTGTTAATTATTATATGGTACACACCAAAAATATGTGGACGAAAGAGTAGATGAGGGCATAGAAGCCGAGGCTCTTGCCACCAGCAGATCTTATGGTGGAGAGCTCGACAAAGCAAGAGAGTTTGTACATAGCAGAGGTCCACGATGGGCTCCTCAGTCGTGGTTTGCCTGCCACAAAATATTTAAGTAATGATGTAAGGTGTGTGCCCACTCAGTGGTTTATAGTCCCAGGAAATAAATTCAAGGTGTTAATGGGACCACATTTTTGCAACAGTATATGTGACACAGAACACAGTATATCACACATTCTGTCCTGTTTTGCGTCAGTATATGTATGAGAACAACACATTGGAAACAAGCTAAGGATGTTTCTTTTTCTGCATGGTGGAACGCAGTTTGTTTCAATCACCGCCTAGACACTAATTTTGTCTCCCCTATTTCTTTAGCAATTAAACGTGACCTTTTATGGCTTCCCCTCACCGAATATTTATCTAGAATTACCAGGCCCTCCCCCCTTTCTCCACCGCGTTCTGTTGAAGTTCAAAAACCACCGTGAATTGTTTTATCTCAATATTTGTAAATTTATTAATGCATCTTAATTTCTTTTTCTTTGTTATCACTTCTATGATGTATGCCTCTCATGTTTTTTCCCCACCCTCAATATTTCTGCAATTTTGAATTCCATTGGTTTTGTTTCACATCCTTTTTTGATCAAATATTTTTCTGATGTAAGAGAGTTTTATTGCTTTTTATAACTTCTGATTGTCTCTTCATGCCCTGTTATTTCCTCTTTATACCTTAATAAACTTCAAACTTAAAAAAAAAAGTATATGTATGAGAAAGCACAGTGCACAACATATTTCAAAGTGCAGGGGTGTGATTGTATGTGGTATAATGCCGGAGTGGTGCTGCCACGGGATGTGGAATGGTGGTATTTAATGTGTACCCACTTGGCAAGAGGGGTGCATCAACCAAGTGTAATGTGAAGGTTAACATATCAATGGAGGTCAGGTGATGCCGTAGTCGAGATTACTTCCAAGCCAGTGAGTGTCACTAATGTTAACGGTCCCAAGAGAGTGAGAAGATCATGTTTTTTGTTTCTAGCAGTTGGAGGTTTTTTTAAAGAAGAGGGGACTCTCGGACTCAGTTTTATAGTTCAAACCACGGTATCTCATAGTTGAGACCTCATATGTGGGTGCGTAGGCAATGAACCCAACTCTGTTCACGTCTCAGGAGTGCAGACTTGCTCCTTATCTGGTTGGCCTCCAGGATGGTCCACTGTATCTCATCGCAAAAATGTCCTGTTTCGATGAAGTGGTTTGTCATCTTGGTTGCAGTGCGGCCACTGATCCTGATCCTAATTGGTTGCGTGGTCATCCCAATGTGTCTCAGTTGACACGGGCATGTGATCATGTACACACAGTTCTTAGTGTTACAATTTGTGTGTGTGCGTTGTTCCCACGTACAATCCTCAATCTGGAGAGTTTTTGTGTGTTTGGTCGAGGGGCAGGCACTACATGAACCACACGGGTAGTGTCCTGACACAGGGGTAGATTCCATAGGGTAGTATTCTGAGGTATTTTCTTGGGCTGTTGCCGGTTATGGACTAGTTGGTCACATAAGTTGACTGTCCGCTTGAAGGCAAATTGTTGTTGCTCAATGTTGATTGAGCCAGTATTGAGGATACTCCAGTTACGTTTGATGATTTGCTTAATCTTGTTGGACAGTGGTGTGAAGGTAGTAACACAAGTATTGGCAACCTTCACCACCACTGCTGCGTGCAACACTCTCCCTGCCTCAGTGGTTACCAACACCACCACATAATCAGAGGAGGTCTGGGTCAGCAGGGCAGGTGGGAGGGCAACTGGGGGACAAATTCCAGAGGACACTGGGACTGAAGCCCTGGCCAACAGCGCCATAGTCCTTGGGGCATATGATCAGACCCAGGGACAGATGGGTCAGGTTGTGTAAGAAGTGCATGAGCTCCACCTGCTACTGAGGTCCATGGACATGTGTATGGGCCAAATTGTGGACCTCATGGGCCAGCAAGTGGGTGTTCTGAGGGAAAGACATGTGACCCAAAGAACAGCTCAACCCCCCTCCAGTGGCCCGCACTATGACATTCGCACCACCACAGCTGTGGCCACAGAGAGGGGTGAGCTGCAACAAAATGACCCCTCAGACTCCGCTTAGCCCGCAGCAGTGACCCCCCTGCCAAACGCACAAGGGGCCATCCGAGAAACATCAGGGGAGGATCACGTGGCAATGCACCATCCAAACGCTGGTCGACGAGCCAGCCATGATGGCACCTCTGTTCCCCTTGACATTGACTTTGTTGACTATCCTTACCCACACTGAAATGTTGACGGCAGTTGTCTGTTGGACTGTGTGACTACATCAATGTGTGGACTACTCTATTGTCTCATTTACCATCACTGACAACTCAGAAATTCACTAAGCACCATTTTGTAAATAATCACTTTTCTGTCACAAACACTCATTGTAAATAAACACCCTTTACACACCTATGTCTTTGTGTCAGCTACATGTTTATCACAGTATGTACAATGTCTACTCAGATTCCAAGGTACCACAAGCTCTGTTTGTGACAAGGCATTGAGAGGGTGAAGGGACCTAGAAAGACACAAGAGAATGACATTTACTTGTCATGTGATGGCATCACAGCTAGAACACACCCCTAGTCAACAAGGTACACAAACCAGCACACATAACAATGAGAAACAACCCCAACATAGACATTATGTAGCTGGTCATAAATACCCGGTGCCACACACATCAGCCATTAGCACAGAGCCAACACCAGCTAGCAGTCAAAAAGCTCTTGTACAATGTCACTCACACTCAAGGGAAGAAGTTGTTGATGAGCTGTTGACGCTGGTCAACACCTTCTTCCTCTCCACTATCTTCATCATTGGACATGTGTGGGTTTTCGGGGGGGGGGCATCTGCTGCTCATCATCGTCCAGGAGCAGAGGGATCTCTTTGCGCAAGGCCAGGTTGTGGAGCATGCAAAGTAGTACACCTCCACTCTTGTCCGGACACTGGACACCGGAATCTAGACTTCAGAAGCCCAAAAGTACGCTCCACCACATGACGTGTCCTACCATGTGCATCATTGTAGCGGACTTCACCAGGGGTCCTGTGATTCCTCAGTGGCCCAGCAACCAAGGCCGGTTGGGATACACAGAGCCAACTAGGTGTGAGATACACAAGCCAATTTTGTAATATAAACAGTAGTTGAGGACAGCATGTCACACGTACAGCACATTACTTGACTCTGCGTGCTCACCAACAAGCCACGCATGCTCAGAATGCAGATTTGCCATCAACTGCGATATGATGCTGTTACGCAGTATGTAGGAATCATGTGCTGATCCTGGAAATCTGGCACAGACTTTGGAGATTTTCATATCCACTTGGCATACCACTTGCACATTAATGGAATGGAAATGCTTCCTGTTCCTGTATTTGTGCTCACGTCCCTGTGGTGGAACCAGGCCATCATGTGTGCAGTAAATGGCACCAACAACATTCGGTATGTTGACAAGGTCAATAAAAATCACCCTTCACAGGTGATCCTTCAGTTGCCAATTAATTTTTCATTTTGTATACAGATTTTATTGAGTTTTATAAAAGGTACATTGGGTCGTTATGCCACAACCCTGTCATCCAACAAACGTACAATCAGCCAACTTGGGACACAAGTACAGATTATTAGTCAAATTAGGAGACTCGGTTCTCTTGGCTTTCATTTGCAGTCCTACACATATATTAACATTCAGTCCAGACTGAAAACTCCCATCCCACAACTACCCCCTCCCTTCCCACCCCCCAGGTGTGTCACTTACATCGAGGACATTAATGTATAATAGACCATTACCCCAGGCAGGGTGTCACCATTGACTGGAGCAGCACTACAGGGGATCGTATCCCATCCAGGCAACAGAAGTCCATCCTCCGTAGCTTGTCTCCAGGCTTCAAGAAACCCTCCCGCTCCTGCAGCCTAACTTATGTCTGCTGGGGGAACACCTATGGAGTCTGTGTCCTCAGCATCTTCGGGGGATTTACCGCTGTTTGAGAAAATAGCAGAGTTTGTGCTTTAAACAATTTTGTGTGTCTCAGCAGAATGTGAATTGCCTGCGTGGATCTGGGAGGGTGAGATAGGCTGAGGGAGGTTGTGCCCCAGGGGAGGGGTGGAGACGGCGCCAGGCTGCCCTGCACCTGGGGCGGGGGGAAGGAGAAGTTTTGCAGGGTGAAGAGGCCTGGTTCAGAGCCATAAAACAATAGACCCATTTCCCTCTGAGTGATTAAAGATCCAGGCCCCCAGTATCAAAGAGAGGATGGTGACACTGGGAGGGGGGAGATACGCAAGACTGATTTAGGGAGCATAAGGAAACTTCAAAGACAATGACGGGTATAACTAGAAGAACTGTACCCCCAAGACTTTAGTTTTGTCATGTTGATGATGTTGTCGAGAACGTTCAGAGAAGTGCTGAGAGCGCTTTAAAGAAGTAGTGGACTGGTCGAGCCTCTGGCGGCTTTGACCTGTCTGAGAACGGGAAGAAAACCTCTGCCACAGGAAGAGTTCCTGAATAGGCTGTGGGAGACACTTGACCCTTGCTTCGTGATCTGGGGCTTGTGGGCAGTTTGTGGCTCTTGACCGAGGAGAGACATGTCCTCCCTTCTTCTTGAGCAGGACTTTGCTGTGTGCTGTGTACTGCACTGCAAGGGCCCGAGGTGATCTGGGTCCCTGTTCAGAAACACAGGAACATAAAAGTTGCCAGGAAGTCTCAAGTGGCACGGTGGTGGAACCGTGTCGTGGCAGCCTGAGATCGCCGACGGGGTGCCTAAGGTCATCGTGGGCACCCGGAGGAATCAAGACTCTGACACGTAGGGTGCATGTATTGGTGCAGCTACAGGCGTTGGAGCGTCTGTGGAGTGTGGGCTTCGTGGAAGAGAGCCATGATTTGGGACACGCAGAGGGTGCGTGTCCCAGTGCAGTCCAGGCACTGGTGGAGAGTGCAAGAGTGCCGGGATATCGTGGGCACTAAGAAGGAGTGAGTCTCTGACATGCGGATCGGCGTGTGGTGGAGAGGTGAGACTCAGATGCGCAGTGTGTGTGTCGTGGTGCGACCCGGGCATTAGTGGAGAGTGCCAGAAGACTGTGTGCACCAGGAGACAGAGTGAGTCTCGGACGCACTGGGGATGCAAGTCGAAGGTGCCACCGAATGTGCTGGTGAGGAGTACCGGGAAGCAATGAGCACCAGGGAATGAAGAAGTCCTATCAGAGCTGGAGAGGAGGACCAAGTGATCGGGCTCTCGAAGGTAACGTGAGGTAGTTCCAGCATCATGTGGAAGGCTTTCTGGAAGGAGTTTGTGCTGAACGTTGGGGGCCCGGACTGGCAGCCCTGCAGGAGCTGAACTACTGACCCGAACGCACCTTGCCTGTGGTGATAAGGTTTGGGAGTGAGACCAAGCCGCTGCGGCAGGAGAGGAGAGTGGGGTCGCGACCCCCCAGGTAAAGTGAATCATTGCCTTGGGCAGGGTGCAGCCTCTCTCGGCCTCTCGCTGCCTCTGTGCCCCAGTTGCTCCAGCTCATATTTCGGTCCGTGCTGGTCCCGGACGGGGCAGTACAGGGACCAGGGCCCAGAGTGGAGCTTGGGTGTCATCGCTACCGGTCGCACAACTTCTAAAACAGTCGTAAAACACTTTGCATATCGAACAATTGAACAATGTCTGACACTAGCGGTGCTTAACGAACTCAGGGGTTAGTGCGCTACGCATTACGTTACATTACGTTATGTTTCTCCTGCAGGATACAGGATCACAGCGTAGCGCACTGCATTGGTTGCTTACTATAAAAAGGATGCTCTGGTCCATTGGACCTCCCTTGTGAAGTTCGGAAAAACCATTATGGCACTATTGTCAAATTGCAGACCTTGTTTTTGGCGAGCTCTCTGCAAGATGTGATCCCTGTCCCGAAAATGCAGCAATCATGCCACTATTGGTCTTGGTGGTGTTGCTGGAACCCTGTGCGTGCGTTCAAGAGCATAGAAGGGTGATAACCCTTCCGGAGCCACCTCTGTTATGATCCAATCCTCCAAGAAGTGCACCATATTTGGCCATTCCGTTTTCTCTGGCACTCCAATGACGAGGATATTATTCCTGCGGGACCTGCTCTTGCTGTCTTTGGCCCACATTTCCAGTACCTTTATTTTAGTTTCTAGTTCCGTGAGGGATCATTGCATCCTGTGCACTTTCTCCGGGAGGCCTCCGAGCTCTATTTCATTAGTGGTCACCCTTACCTTGAGTTTGCGATGGTCTTCCTTTAGCAAGTTTAATTAAGTGCTGATTGCATAAATTTTCCCTTCTAGCACATCTCTGGAGGCTATAATCACCAGCATGATGTCGGTCAATGTGGGTCTCTTGGGAGTCAAGTCTCTCCCCGGTTCCAGGACTTCTACCTTGTCATCCATCTGGGCACCTGGGGCATCCACGCTGAGGACATTGAACTCTCTCTTTTTCTGCGTCCTCCCCATCATTTTGGATCAAATGGGTGTTCTCCGACAACCACAGATGTTTCCTGCTATGCTGGGGGGCAAGCTGTGCAGACTTAGCCCGGGCCTTTTAGTCAGCCGCTGGGTTTCAGAGACCTAATGAGGAGCTCCCAGCCATCAAATCCCTGAGTAACAGACCTGTGCATGACCCTCGAGCGCATAAATCCTAAATATCGTTAAGAATACAGTGTTGCTGAGAAATGTAACACATGACACCTTTCTCACTCCACCATGGTTGGCTCATTAAGCTTAACCTTTCAATATTTTACAAGTTATTCTGGCAGCTCCTACACAACTCTGTAACAGAAAGGGTCATATTGTCTCACATAGAACAGGTTAAAAAAACTCGTTCAGTTGGATTTCATACATTAATTTAATTAAAATGATTTATTTCTGTATTTACAAACGATATCGATGGGAACAGAGGTCAGATTTTAAAGCCTTACAAAGAGCCCTAACAATCGCCCATTTACACATACGTGATGAGCATAATACATTCAGGTTGACAGCAAAGAACGTCCATACCCGTCCTACATCAAAAACTAAATTCAACAAGTCTTCAATTGCACATGACGGAAGCGGAAATCGGATAGGTCATCCAGGACGCGATACACGTCATGGTAGGTTGGAGCAAAATGGGGTGCTGGCGGACAGGGGTCTTAATCCCACTCATAAAGCAACCATGAGGGTGGTCTTAATCCCACTCATAAAGCAACCAGGAGGGTCTTACATCTACACATGTGCTGCATGGAGACAGTGCTATACAATGCCATGTCTGAGAAACTGGAGCACTTGTTTACCATCAGAATTAATGTATCCTGGCATTTATTTTTACATTTAATTAATTTTCTAGTGTGGGTCCAAGTATTTATTTCCTCCAACCCCAAAAGACATTGCCTTTTACAACACCAATATCTCTAACTCTAAAAAATGTGAGACCTATTACATTGCAAATGCTTGCTTAGGTTCCAGCTGCAGAGAGGCTTAGTTCTATTTCTAAGACCTATTGTTTCTAATAAATTACATATATTTAGAGTGGGCTGGGTGTCAGCCCCCTGCTCCTTACTGGGTGGCTTTGCGGTCTATTTGAGGCCACTGCGCTTGATTAAATGGCGTTCCACCCTGCTTAGGAGCCATTCAGTCTCTCAGTATTCCGGCTGGATGAGTTGTATCCTTCCACAGCTGACTTGAGGGGACACTTGTATATGCCCTTTTCTTTTCCTTTTGCTTTGTTTTGTTTTTCCCTTTCTTTCAGCACTATTTTGGAGGGCATATGTTAGACGTAGCATGTTTGGTGTGGATTTCTCCCTAACGTTTGCCTTCAGACCTCCTACTATGCTGACATTGTTTTTGCTGCCTTTAGGACTGTGCACACTTTACCACTGTGAACCAGTGCTAAAGTGCGTGTGCTCTCTCCTTAAATATGGTGGAATTGGCTCATACCCAATTGGCATGTTTATTTTTTTCTTTAAGCCCCTATAAAGTGACACATCCTGTAACCAGGGCCCCTAAATTAAATGCTACTAGTGGGCCTGTAGCACTGAATGTTCCACCCACTTAAGTAGCACTTTCAACGCGTCTCAGGTCTGCCACTGCAACCTGTGTGTGTAGTTTTAAACTGACATGTCGACTTGACAAAATTAACCTTTTGGCAGGCCCAAACATTCCTTTTTCATACAACCCTGCCTCAGCATTTTAGCTGCACAGCAATCCAGGGACCGGACCAAGGGAGGACTTTGTCCTCCAGAATCACCAGTCCCCAGTGACGTCTGTTCCGTGCACGGAGGTGCTCAAATTCAATGACATACCCCCGCGGTGTTGTAAACTCCAGCAACTCTGCCTCAGCATTTTGGCTGCACCCCGATCCAGGGACCTGGAAAGGGGAGGACTTTATCTCCCAGAATCCCGGGTCCCCAATGACGTCTTTTCCGTGCCCAGAGGCTCTTAAATATATCTACGCGCCCCCCGCGGCATGGGATGCCTGTGGGCCGTGCAGGGTGGAAGACTGGGTCAAGGGAGGGACCGTCCTGCGCCCATCAGAGCCAGGAAGAAGCTGTGCTGCCCCCCAACGTCCCTAATTCGCTAACAGCAGGAGCATGGTAAGGAAGAAAACAAACCAGTCAAGCACGGCTGAGGTAACGACCACTTTACTAGATAACTTTCTGGCAAAAGTCACTACTGCCCTGGATAATGAAATTGCGCTCATGGAGAGGAGGCTCTCTTTGGGAGCGGAGGGCCCCCTTCAAACTTTTTACCCCTACTCAGCCGGACTGCTACACCCCACAAGGCTGCTCAGATCATCCCCTGCAAGCCTCTACACATTCTGTCATCTTCTCCAGGCCGTACCACTGTGAACAACTACGCACTTCAGTAGCACTGCGCATGCTGCGTCATATGCCCACTAATACCTGTCCAGGAGTGATGTGCTATTCGACCACTCTTGGCTCCAGATCTGCCCTGTATGAGTGTGGGACAGTCGCTCTCACCTCCTTGGGACTTCACTGGTACCGCAGAGCTAGATGAGGAACTTACTAGTACTCCTATTCAGCAAAGGGTGGTGCGCCGCAACATCCCAGCTCCTCAATAGCTAGGAGACGCATCCTCCGTGTGTACCTCCACAGAACTCAAATGATTTTCTGCTTCAGGATTGGGGGGGAGAGCACTGATGGCATGAGCGCCACTTACCCAGCAGCACCCAGCATCTCTCCTGCAACAGAGTGCGTCTCCGCTGGCACAATCCTCTGCTAGACAATCCCAGCGTGCCTACGCTGGGCCTTCCGCTACATGGGCAACTGACCCATCTGCGCGTCAGGGCCTAGCTTGCATGTGGTGACCAACTTTGGGGGATCCCACTGGGGATATGCAGGTCCCCCACTGTCGTTGGTAAACACGCCAGGTATCAACTAGTATGTGACGTGTCCCAGGGTTCACACAGGGTGCAGGGTGCTCCTCAGTCGAGACCCCTCGCTTCACCTCCCATGACTCTGCAGGGATCCCTACCTCATGGACACCACTGCGTTGCCAGGCCACCTCGCCTGGGGAGCTGCAGCATAGTAGGCCGGGAATGACTTCAGGTTCCAACAGCGCTGCATGCCCTCAGAGCTGCTCTACCTCTTTCCAGTGCCCAGTGTTCTCATAGGGGCAAAGCGTACGCCACCAGTCGGTACTGTCCATCAGCTGGTGATCTGCTCCACCGGCTCCAAGTCCTCTCTGCTGCGGGCACACTCCCACCGGTTCTGCCAGGCTCCACTCGGCTGTAGGTGCGATGTGCGGGTGAGTGCGTTTGTGTAGCCCAGGCACTGCTTGATCACTGCTTCTCGCCCCAGCTTTGCACCACTACCGGCAGTGCTCCAGACCCCTAGAGGGATCATACATACTCCGCCGCCGAGTCTCGCTGATCTGCTGCGGTAGCCTCGCTAGGTCCATCATGGCGCGGGCGCCATTTTACAGCCTCATCTGGTAGAGCAGGCTTACTTCGCTGGAGCCAGGCAGTGGTCCGGTTGCCGTCGCCCTCACCTCTAATGCTGTGCCTGAGATCTAACCGCTGGGGACTGCCTCTCCATTAGCGAGTCTCATCTGGTTCACCGCGGGATTCAGGGGATGGCTGCCATTTTGCACTTGCCTCCGCCCCACCTCCAATCCTCGATTACGCCTCAAATGGCGTCAATTGAGGTGATTCTTAGCCCGTTTCTACAATTCAACTCCCTCGGCCCAGTCCGGGGGACAGGATAAGTGACTACGGGGTAACGGCAGTCGGAGCTCCTCAGCTTGCATCCGTTCTCATTGGCTGCAGGGCACGCCCCCCCCTTCACAGCTGCCAATTCATGTCTCCTGGGAAAATGGATGTAGCAGTCCTTGTATGTCATCATTGCGGACAGGACATCACGTAGCACCATGCTGAACATTGGTTGAGACATCCCACCTGTGCTGGACAACGTGCACTGGAACAAACCAGTTGCAAAGAAATGCAGGGCCGCCATCACCTTAACTGTTGGTGTCAAAGCAGTCGGATAGGTTCTGTGAGGCCTCAGATTGGGCTCCAACTGACCACATAGGTCTTGAAGGGTAGGGCGATCCAAACTGAATTTCCTTATGATGTCCTCATCCTCCATGTCCGCCAGCACTGTGAACGGACGATGCACATTTGGTCGTCTCCTACATAACATGAAAGTGGACACATGTCAATTCAATTCCCGAATGAGATGTGTCCAACATGTTACGTCTTGACTGACACAGCGCCAACAATGACTGGACTGAAAAAAACTGTTTAAAGCACAAGTCACATGCAGAGACACCTTTATCTTAAGTAGTTGTACATGTGTTCAGTATGTACATACTGAGTACCTACAAAACATATTCTGACTTTGTGACTGGAAAATAGTACATTCCGACATCTTGTGTCACCAGCCTTGAGAGTAATTGACACAGCACATGTTTGAAATATCAACACTGCTGGCTTCTACGTAGCTGCTGTACCTGCCACACCTTCTTGCGTAAGCCAAAGCACGTATTTCTACACAATGAGCACAGTGTGTGTAAGCAGATCAACTATCAAAATGATTTTAGCAATCTACACAGTGAAATAGGCACATTATGTAGTCAGTCCATCATTACTGTGGGTTGATGAGCCATCTCACACATTGACATGTTCACAAATGTGAGAGTCCATTACACAATAGATCTGTGAACATGTACACAAATATCATATGTGACATGTGAGTAAGAGCATGCCAATGTATTGTAATCCTGTGCACTGACATGGTATGTGCAGTCATCAGTGAGTTGAATGTCACACTAGCATTGAATTTACCAATGAGGTGGCATGATTCATTGTAAGTGTCTAGTGTTCAATGATGAGAATTAGCCATTGTCATTGCCATTGCTTCAGCATAATGTGTTCATAGGTGCTGTATGTGTGCTTCACCACCGCAATCACAGTCATTGGCCATAATTGAAAAATGCCAATTTGTGGTAGAAACCGCCTGGGCCCCGAGGTGTGACACCGCCAATGCCCATGCCCTTTCAGCCAATGGGAACCGCGATCACGGTAATGAATTATACATTTGAAACTCGCGGTAGGCGTGATCCTCTACCGCGGGCCTAGTGATTGGATACTATCAAAAGATGCATGATTAAGGTAGCGACCACCTGGCCCCCGCAGTACGACACCTCCAATGCTCATGCCCTTTCAGCCAATAGGAACCATGATTGCGGTAGTGAATTACACATTTGACACCCGCGGCAGGCGTGCTCCGCTACCGTGGGCCCGGTCATTGGGTACTATCAAAAGATGCAGGATTGCAGTAGCGACCGCCTGGCCCCCATGTTGTGACACCTCCAATGCCCATGCCCTTTCAGCCAATGGGAACCGCGATAGTGAATTATAGATTTGAAACCCGCGGTAGCCGTGCTCCGCTACAGTGGGCCCGGTCATTGGGTACTATCAAAAGATGCTCGATTGCGTTAGCAACCGCCTTGCCCCCACGGTGTGACACCGCCAATGCCCATGCCCTTTCAGCCAATGTGAACCAAGATCGCGGTAGTAAATTACACATTTGAAAATCGCGGTAGGCGTGCACCACCACCGCGGTCCCGGTCATTGGTTACATTTGAAAAAAGCTGACCAGGAACACCAATTGCAGCTGCTGAGTACCACTGAAACAACCCCAGGGGGCTATATATGTCTGTGAGAGAGTCACACATTTCAATTTCATCCAGTTATTGCTGCCTGCCATTCTTATCCAACAACTGCGGCTGTTCCTGTCTCCTGGACCCAGTGATGGCGAGAACTGAGAACTCAGGGCCCGTCTCTTCACCACAGAGGAGCTGGAGGTCCAGGTGAACGAGGTGCTTTCATGCTTTCACAGTATGGGAGGCAATATTGTGCTCCAGATGTACTGGTAAGTGTTTCAGAGTGACAGGTTGAGAGTGCTCCCAGTGCTCACATGATATTGCTCTGCAGGAGTATGTGCCTGTGTGTGCAAGTTAAGGTGCATGCATCTTCATTTTTGATGTACCATGCTCCATATCTGACCTAGTAAATGTTGTCCTTGACTATTTGCGGAGGGTGGCAACATGGACATTTCTACAGCCCTTCTCCAGCAACTAAAATACAAACGTAGGTCTGAGACTGGGTAATGTAAATGAGTGATACACTGCCTGGCATGCTGACTTCATGTTGATGGGGTAATGTAGCCTTATTTCCACAGATCCATGGCTGCTTTGAAGGATGGGAGGGACATGCAGTGTTTTTGAAGCCATACTGTCACACTGCTGTTTGCACAGTCGAAGTCTGAAAAAACATTGGCTGGGCTATGTGATGACATAGTCCACGAGGTTTTCACATGCTCATTTGTGACATTGCAAAGGTATGTCTTCCAGAGGATAATGAAGAATGGGTGTTCATTTTTCATATTGCCTCCATGGATAAGTGTGCATTATGTACCAGAGTAAAATGCCTGAATGTAACACTTTTGGTGGTAATTCACCTATGACACATCAGATAAATGTCATTTGGAGATATCATCCTTCCATTGTTTTCATTATGTGTACTGACTCGCATGTGTAGGCACTGTTTGCCCTCTCATATTGTACATGCATGTGAATGTTCTGATGGCCCACATTTAACCTCATTGTGAGTACTCCTGGTCTGCACAGAAAAAGCCCAATTTGACAAGGACCCGTCAGTAAATGGACAGAGTGAAACATAAGTGTTGACTGCCACCCTATTTCTCAATGAGCTATATTGGGCCTGAAGATTGCGGAAGACAGGCCTACACCTTGTGAGAAGTGTGTAAGAATGTAAGATCGTGGCCCTACATGTGAACTCCATGACACAGGTAGGTAGCCAATCACTGACCAAGGACATTGAGGGATGTGTAGTGTTGGACACAGTGAGTCTTCCCCAACACATCATTTCAAATGTATTGTATGTCTTGCTCACTCACAGACTGCATCACAGATGAGGTCTTCTTCACATTCGTTTCTGTGCTGGCACTCTGCATGTGTATGAGATGGCCATGTACTGTGTCCATGCTCATACATGTATACATTTATATGAAAGTATTTAATGCAAATATACTACGTGTCATGCTGTATGGCCCTGCTCCACATTTATGTATTGGTGTGCTATGTTTTACCCAGTGGTACATAAAACAGTGTCACTGAAACGTCCTCTTCTTGTCTCCCATGCCTGCAGCTTAAGGTCCACCAGCGTAAGACCATATGGAGGGCCATTGCAAGCAAGGTGCGGGTTTTGGGGCCCGATTCACAGAACTAACTTAAGACAAAATCATAAACTTACTACCATTTTTGTATACTCCCATATTTGTCTTACGTTAGTTCTATGATTCGGGCCCAATGTGTCTACAACGATGGTACACACACTGTCACAAGAGGTCGGAAGACATCTGCCGGCTGAGAAAAACTTGGCAGAGATGACGCTGGGGGTGCTCCCTCTAAGTGGAAGGTTGATGCGCAGGATCAGGACACTACTAATAGCTTGCATCTTGGCAGTGACACAGCCAGAGCTGGATGGATGTTTGAGAGCCTATCAGTGTGAGTTTGGGTGTGAGTGACTGCATGAATCCCAACCCTGAGCCGGTGCGGAGCTCTGTGATGTTTCTAGTGTGATGCAATGGCTTCTAAGTGGCCTCTGTGTTGAGTGCAGCTGTCATGCATTTTCACAACATGTAGTTTCTCATGTGTTTAATACAATGACCCTTGACATTGCAAGATGAGATGTGGCTTTGTGACATATGCAGCATTATGGGTGCCATTGACATCACCTGGCAGTGAACAGCAGTGAGCATCATCTTAGTGTGCTTTTGTAGATGTGTGCCATGCACAACTTAAAATTTGTGAGAACTACACATCTGACACCAATGTGCAACTGTAGTTTGTGATGTATTTCTATAGGTACTGTATCGATCCCCCTATTCCTGACCCTGGTTTGGTTAATAATTAACTAGCAGCCATCCAACGGTGCAAAAACCGTTATCTGATTAAGCCACACCACGGCACAGAAGCGCGTTATCTGATTAGGTCATAACGCATGCCATCTAATTAGGCAAGCACTATTCCTCCAGCCCCTGATAAGGAATACGGAGTTCTCAAAACAAATCAAACCTACAGCGACCTGGGAAATTCCCGTAGCCATTGTTTTGATTTCACCGAGAACTTCAGTAAAAGAATGTGCGAACGAACCCGTTCGTATGACATCCTTATTGACGTATATATGTCCATCCTTACGTCAATCTCGGCACCTTTCAGGTATAAATATTACCGACATTGCCTTAAGCAAACACACGCGGTGGTGACGAGATTGGAGCAGCGAGACTTGCCGAGGAGCCCAGCAGAGAGCGAAGCCCACAGGCGCTGCCCCGCCTTCCTGACGCGCTGAGAACGAGACGCTGCCTTTCTCCTGCCGAGAAATCCAGCTCCGGCGCTTCCAAGCTGCCCTCGCAGGCAGCTGGAATATCAAGACCTGGAATAAGAGATACCAGCCCTCCACCATTCTAGATCTCAGGTACAGAACTGAATAACCCCTTGCAGAGAATTCTTGAGTCAGTCCCTTGGCAAAACAAACTTAACTTAAACTGCTACTTATCTACTCCCGCCCACGTATTAGGCTTAGGTCAGCTACACTGGGGTAGGCGTGATTAGAAGCACCAGTTGAGTACGATTAGTCAAATGTATATATGTATGTATCTATTTTATCCATTTTAAAGTATCATATGGCTCAGAAACCATATCAATGTTTTTTCAGTATTATTTTATAATTCTGTCTTTACTGTATGCACTTTACTTAACTATAAGTATTGCAATAATAGCGATTCATTTCTCTTGTACGAGAAAAGAGACTGATCAATAAATACCATCTTTTATTGAACACGCCCGTCTCTTCCTTTTCTCTACAATCTGGTGAAACTAAGAATGCACTGAACTGACTGAGTAAAATAAGTTGTCTTTTGTTTTCACACGACTCTAGAGATACACTCTTGATTAGGGGATAGCAAAGTTGTCATGTTCTATGGTTGTCAGAAACTAAATCCCTTCTTGTCTATCCAGGGAGGTTAAAATCCTCCTTGCCTATTCAAGAAAGTTTCTAGTGAACTCTGAGCTAGCTGGCAAACACAAAACATTAAGTCTAATATCGTCAGTAGAAGACCTAGTTAACCTCCGTCCTAGGTCTATACTATTGAAGATATTATTCCAATGCGCAGAGCCTATTGGGATAATAGGAACTACACTACATGGCGCCCAACGTTTGGATAGGCGATAAAACTAACGCAAGACATTAGAGTAACTCAGTCGTGCTTTTTCACACAGAGCCCCTTTTTTCCCATAATACTCCAAAGACGTCTGGAGTGGGTGAAAGGTCATATCCGCCAAACTTCGCAGGAGGAGACTCCTATGTATGGTTCTTGGTTTACTCAACGTTGAACGATACACTGTTCCAAAATATTGTGCATCTAATCTTTGTTCCCGTAGAAACCTGATCTGTAAACAAACAGAAGAACCTTCCTGTCGGTAAAATGACAGACAGTGAAGAAGAAAGAGAGACAGTTAGAATAGCAGCTGAACTGGCAGCAGCTGATACTACTATGCAGGGAAATGACCTGGATATAATACTCATCCCGCTCAACATAAGAAAATCTATAACTTTAAAACTTATAGAAAATGGACTGACATCGAGAGGTGGTACAGTCATATTCGTAATTGAGGCACACGAATATCGGCAGACAGAGGTATTCTATTCATGGATAAATTTTCCAGCAGCAAACGCTGTAACAAAGGTCTTCCACTATTACAAAACAGAGGAACCTCCTAATGAGTACATTCCTTTTGAGGAGGTGGAAATGCCACTCAAATTCCAAGAGCACCTGCTCTTGTTTAATGGCGCCCTAAAACATAATATTCACATCACCAGGCTCGGTCCACTAGGTAGACCAGGAGCAACGTGGCCGGTCCTAGCCGGATACACACCACATCCAGACATTGAAGAAATGCCTGCAGCAGACCTTTTAGCACAGCTAAAACAATTAATAAAAATACATAGACAATTAGTCCAATATGTAATGCGGACTTCAACAGTCCAACCAGCAATTAAAATTCCACAGCTGACCCCTCATCAGGGGAACACAAATAAAATTACACCACAGAACATACAGTCCTGTCTAGGTAAAGTACCCGCAAAACGGGAACAAATTCCTTTCTGGCTAGCACAAAAAATCACTCAAATAGAGGCGGTGTTTCCGGATACCACCCCTGTTGAGAAACACAGGATTCTGACTATCTGTCTTCCAATGGGAATCGCACCACACGTGGAGGACTGTGACACTTGGGGAACAGTCTTTGCTTCCATTTACACAAAAACACATGGTGTACCATCCATGTCAGTAATACCAGATGTGCTAAAACAAATTCAAGATGAATACGGTCCAGAACCCGCTTTAACTCTCGGTATGAAATTACTGAAAGACTTCAAGCAGGTCTCGGCAATATTACTAGCCAACATAAAGGGAGAAGCAGCAAATGTGGCGATCCGCCAGAGGTTAAAAGAGACAAATATAGCAGACCAACCATCTGAAATTGCCAGAATCATAGAAAAATCCTATGAAGAACTAGGAAGAGATAGTTTGGGTGGAATACCAGTGAAACCCCAACTAGTTGAAAGTCCTGAAAAGGTATTTATTAAAAATAATTTAAACACTCAAAAAAAGAGCTGGGATGGAAATAAACAATCCAATCCTAAAGAAAAAAGATTCCAGTCCAGAGGAAGGTCTCCTCGGCGGAGAGAAAGATCTCCTGACCAAGGACGCAAGTCTCCCCAAAGGGAGCCCTCTGTGAAAAAATACAACCTTAGAAATAGGGATAATATAAAAAAACCTGATAGATATCAAGATATTGATACACGTCCCTCTCAATCTTTTCAGACTTCCTCGCAGGAATCGGAAAGAAGAGGACGATCAGAACACAGAGAAGAGCACGTCAAGTCCAAAGACAAGGAACCTGCTCATCTGAATAAAAAATTACAATTTCCAAAAAAGAAGGTAGCCAGTATTAAAGTAATCAACAATGCCAAGAATACTGAGGACACAGCTGAAAAACGGAGAATGGGCTCAGACAATGCTAGACAGCGCAGCAGAAGTGAGCATAGCTCGCAAAGTCCTTATGAATCATCTGGAGACAGTGGACACGAATGAATACATTCAAGTGGAAACTACAGATACCAGAGTTAGAAAACCTCATAAAATATATGAAATAACATTGCGTGTAGAGGGGGATAAGACTAGAAAAATAAGGGGTCTATTTTGGGATAATCTCTCCGAGGGCTATGACATCCTTCTAGCTGAACGAGACTGGCCACCCGAGTTTGTCAGGGAGTGCCCACATGGCGAAGAAATAATTATGCCTGCCTTCTCAAATCATATTCCAATTCCTAAAAAATATACACTTGCAAGAAAGTGGGCAGTAGCTCAAGCTCCTGCTTTATGTAAAAATCATGTGGGATGGGATGAGGACTCTCCTCCTCACAAAATCCAGTTAAAATCACAACCTACTGCACAAAGGCAGTACCCGATTAAGCAAGAAGCTAAAAGACAGGTAAAAGAGATCCTAGATCAACTTGAATACCAGGGGGTGATTGAAACTTGCACCTCACAAATGAACAACCCTTTGTTTCCTGTCTCCAAACCAGACAATTCATATCGTCTTGTTTTGGACTACAGACACCTTAACTCATGTTGCAAAACCTTTGCAGTACAAAACTCGCATAGTGCTGCACTAATGAATAACATAGTGCGCAAAAAATACAAAACAACATTAGACATCTCTAATGGATTCTTTTGTCAGAATATAGCACCAGAGAGCAGATATTTGACGGCGTTCTCAGTAAATGGCTCGCAGAAAAATTTCTGTCGTTTACCCCAGGGGCACAAGAACAGCCCAGGGTTATTCTCAGCGAGAGTAACAGAATTACTACAAACATATGATGACGAGGCATTATCTTATGTCGACGACATCTATCTAACAGACGATGACTTGGATACTCACTTGAAGAGAGTGAACACCATAATACTTGGGTTCGCAGCAGAGGGTTACAAATTCAACATTAAAAAATCAAGAATTGCCCATCTAACAGTCCTGTTTTTAGGATATGAACTATCAAGTGAAGGCAAAAGCCTGGCTGACAATTTCCTAGAGAAATGTGCTGTAATCCAAGCACCTAGAACACTAAAAAAACTTACAATCAATTCTAGGCTTCCTGAATTTCGGAAGAACTTACATTATAAATTACGCAGAAAGGGTCAAACCCCTTTATGATCTAATAAAACCAGATTTTAAAAGAATCAATTGGACTCAAAAACACACAGAAATTTTGAGATCTTTACAAACAGACATGTTAATTAAAACAAAATTACAAACACGTGATAACACACGCAACCTTGTGATTCGAATCATCCCAGGAAGATGCGGATTCACATACCTGACCTCTAATGAGGGAGAAAAGGTACCAATTGCATACAAATCACACTTGTACACAAAAGCTGAAATGAAATTTAGCCCAACTGAAAAAATTCTGACCGCGGTACAGACTGCTGTAGCAAAGGAGCGGGCCCTAGCACAAGGTAAACGAATAATCATCGTGACACCGATACCAGCCCTGGAGGCGGTAACGAAGGCAAGCATTCCGAATGCTAAAGCACTCCATCCAAGGTGGATACAGTGGGCTAACTCTCTTGCTGCAACAGACGTGGTATACAAATTTGATCCCAACTTAAAAACACAAGAATTTCTCCAATATGAATTTGAATGTCCTCCGCCAACCGAAATTCTGCCTCTAGAACATTACGGCTGTATAATATATACAGACGGATCAGCACAACCCGCAGTGGGGGGTAAACAAGCTTACAGTGCTGCGTGCGCGATTGTTAAAGGTCACTGGCACGAAGGAAAATTTAAACCACTGGTCACTAAAACGCAATCGCTAGGAGATTGTACAGCTCAGCGAGCAGAACTACTGGCATTCAAGATGGCGCTTGAAAATACCGATCGAGAATTCCCCACACTCATAGTGTGCGATTCGTATTATTGCGTTCAATCTTACAATGAATACTTACAGATCTGGGTTCAGAATGGTTTTAAAGATGCGAAAGGTGGCACAATCAAGCATAAAATGCTTTGGGAACAAGTAGTTCTTTTACAAAAAGAACTACAAAAGACTCACGTGATACATACACTGAGTCATCAACGTGATGGCGTTCACGTTGCAGAGAATTCATTGGCTGATGAGGCCGCGAAGGCAGCTGTGCAAACGGCTTCCGTAGCTGCCATCACCCGGTCAAAAACAAAAATAGACAGCGAAATATTACAGGCTGTCAGCGCTACAGTAAAAGAAGCGATAGAAACACTCCCAAAAGGCTTTCCAGTAAAGTACTCATACATAACTGATGCAAATAATGTTCCGTTTGCTCGAATCCCTGGAGTGGGGGATAGGGCAATTCCAAACATGGAACATAGGTTAGGACTCATCATAGCGGCACACGAAGGGCTTGCTTCTGTACATGCTGGCGTTTCAGCCACAGTATCATTACTAAAGCAGAGATACTGGTGGCCACAAATGAGAAGACAGACAAGGAACTATGTTCTAGAATGTGAAATATGTCAAAGAATGAAGGTATCAACAGTGAGACGACCAGCACAGACGCCCCTTCTAATCTCAGATAAACCATTAGCCTGTGTTTATATGGACCACTGTGGTCCCTTACAGAGGGATGGTAACTATAAATATATCTTGGTCGCAGTGGATTCATGTACGAGATTCATATGGATGTGGCCCCAGCGATCGGCTGACGGCAGAACTGTTATAAAAGATTTGCGAGTCTTTATCGGCACATACGCAATTGGCATGCTACATTCTGACCAGGGACCTGCCTTTAGCTCTCGAGCTTATAAGGAGACCATGACTAGCATGGGCATTGCATGGCGGTACTCTTGTCCATTTCATCCTGAGGGAAACGGAATCGTAGAAAGAAAAAACCGTGACATAAAGCAATCTATAACAGCAAAGGTATTAGGTTAGGGAGCTGGGTGGGTCAACATCTAATAAGTGTCCAACGTAGTCTAAATAACCTGCCAAGAGATTCTCTGAGGGGATTCAGTCCGTACGAACTATTGTTCGGGACTAGAATGATGATCCAAGATCTTGACAGTCAGACTTCAGTGGTTAAAGACAAAAGCTTTAATATCAAAGATCGTTTGGCTATTTTGCAGGACTTAAATGAAACAAGAAAAGACCTGAGCAACATAAAGTTGAAACAACAGCCAACAACCACTGAAGAGAAACCACCTGTCCCAGCAAGACCTGTCTGGATTCCAAAAGTCGGGGATCTAGTCAGAGAGAAGATCGCGGTAAAGAAGGAATTTGGGCCTTCTTACAGGAAAGCAGTTCCTGTCTTGTCTATCAACGGGACAAGATCAGTAGTACTAGCGCCCCTTGCTGGTAAAAAGGAGAACAGAGTTGTATCCATCGACTTTGTAAAACCACAATCATGTGGCCGATAACAAACAGTAGGCCAAGTGGACTCCCAAGAAGTAGTAGAACACCGATGTTTGCTACAAATGCAGAGGTTCAAACTAAGAGGCTAATCACATTCGAAATGCCCACAGAACATCAACAAGGAGTATGCAACAAAGCAATGGAACTTGAACCTCTAAAAACCCAAATAAAAACATTTAGTCGAGACACACCAACCTACAATGAAGTAACATATGAGTATGCTGATAAAACAAAGGAAACTTCTAGAACAAAAAGTAATCCAGAAGCAATTGGAACAATTGACAGAACAGCATCCTGCTACTTCATCAACTTCGATGATTCATCTGAAGATCTGAGTGAATCTAAGAAACAGCCATCAACAAAAACTTTTAAAGATAAAGCTAAGGAACTTTTTCAACAGCTGAAAGAAACCTATCTGATTTCTCCATGGATTGAATTTTGGGTGGCCTTAGGTGCATTTATCCTCATACTTTGGCTCATCATGGTACTATGCTTGGGACATTTCATTGAAGGAAAATATGCTAAAATGGACACAGCAAGCCAGAAAATCAACTTGGTCCTTAAACCACACACATCTTCACACGTCGAGAAAAGAGAACTTTCTTCAGTGAACTTCACAGCCAATCCTATACCAGGCGGTGTAGCATGGGACAAAACTGATTATGAAATCTATGGTCCGGTTGAAATCCTGAAGTATCCACACCAATTCAAGATCTCATTGAGTGACTTTGTAAAACCAAGCACATTTGCTGATGATTGGGACTTTGAAAGTATTAATGATATGATGTCCGATCTTGTGATGTCTGCTAAATTTACAGAACATGATTATTTGCAGGGTTCGTCTAATTATGATCAGATGTTCTGCTACAACCACTATGGTAACCATTATCTACACAAATCTGCACAACCTAGAAATGTTTTAAACTATAACCAATGGGAACATTGTGCTACTCCTTCAAAAGGTAGCTCGAAAACATTTTATGATAAATATTCATACTTTTCAGGGTTTAACACAAGTAATGCAGAAACATTTTATTTCAAATTGTCAAATAAGACAGGTATGAAGACCATGCTTACAAACACAAAATTGATATATTCAGATTCATTTTTTGAGCAAATGAATACATTTGGTTTTGATTTCTGGAACAATAATATTGAAGCAAAAACTGTTTGGGGTACAAGAGATTGGCAAGTACAAGGTATAGAATCATTGTTTAGAGCCTGCATGATCCCAGAACAAATTATATTTTTGAATGACACTATTCAACAAACTACCTGTCTTGGCTTAGCCAAAATCAAAGATTTAAACAAACCGTCTATTCCAAAGCCAACAGTGAACGATAATAGCTCTATAGATGTTGAGATAGACGTAAACCATATACTAAACCAAAACAGAACACATCCTGAATGGAAACAATGGTTGATCTGGCCCACAGATACAAATAACTGTCAAGACAGATTCCTGAACAAAATACAGGGGTTCACATTGACCAGGCCAGACCCTAGATATTCCCAAAGACAACATCCAGGGATAGTAACCACCTACAGCGTGGGCAAGCTCTGCCTTCAATGGCTACAAACGTCCACACTGGCAGAAATTAAGCAACGCCTAACTTTACTTACAGAAGGTGCTGACTTGCGTGATTTCATTATGGGACCACGCAAACAGCGTCAAAAACGTTTCATAGCGGCCTCTATATATGCAGCTTATAACGAAGCATGGAAAGAAACTCAAATTGAGACAGCAGAGAAAATACGGGAAATTGACCGTATTAATTTGGAAAAATCACTTTCTGTGGTGGACAATGGGTTAATGACTCTGTCCTCCAGAATATATTCTCTAGACAGCATTGTGTCTTCAGCAATCGATATAATATAGCAAGACTTACTGTTGTTACAACACGGTCAGTCCCAATTGCGTTCTATTGTACAGCTTGGCTGGACGTTACAAAATCTGCGTTCAGGCTATGTGCCTTGGCGTTTAATCAACACAACGTCATTATATCTTTAACCTTACTGATAAACAAATCAGTTTGGCACAGAAGGGTGCTGACTATACAATTCTGAGTATTGAAAAACTTGAGAGATTACCATTGACAATGTCAGAACGACCTGTCATTGAATGGATAATACATGGAATAATAAATATTCCGATAACTACTTTCCAGTTTCAATACTGCCAAAAATATATACAGGCAGGCCAGTATGAAAGGTTGGGTAAAGGGTACATTAAGTCAACATGGAACTTGCCCTATACACACGAATGTGTCAGTAATAAAGGCCAGAAAGTGTTTCTTAGTGGCAATAATTGTGCAAGATCACTAAACGGTACACTTCTGTGTCGGGGTATTAGCTTGCATGGAGCCTGTGAAGGGACTTCAAATAACCTTTCATGTTACCAGCTAGGCACACCTGCAACACAAATAGAACCATTCTTTAGGAGACTCTCGAACGGGAGTTACATTCTAATAGTAGATCGCAGATGTTGTAGTTTGCTGCCCGGAAAACCTTATCTCATAACCGTGTCTAGGAAGGTCATGTGCTGTGGACGGGTATTGTTCCCGAACGATTCCCCAGACAGGGAGGCAAGGTTATGGCCCGATTTGAAAATTGCTCCTATTCGAATTGATACTTTAAGCAGAATGAAGACAGTGCTCCTACAGACGCCGACCATGCTAACGTCATCAAAAGAAACGTATGATCTCCAAGTTGCAAGGACAACGGCAGAGAATCATTCATTGTTATCAACAAATTCCCCCATACATTTCGCAGAAATACTGAACGAAATCTTAAACATTTCTGATACCAGTGGTGTCTCAAGTGTATTTAAGACGGTGTTTTCAGGAATTTTGACACCATTCAAAGCCATCCTGGGTATTTTTCCAGACTTTGTCCATTCCATTTTTGGCGGACTTCCTCTCCTTTTGGGACTGGTGGCAGGCATCCTATTTTTGATCCTGTTATTTCGCTATGGCAAACCATGTCACAGACAAAACACCTGCAACAAGGGAAGAAACGATCCTAGCCATTGGCTACCGGGACCGCATAACTAAAGTCCTTGGACTAGCACGGCTTCGGGACTTGAACATGACTTGGTTTCTTTCATTTAGACCAATGTGGCAACGTTGTGTTATGCCTGTATTAAGGTGCTTGCTATGCGACGAAGAATGCGTGTTGGACACCTGTCTGACGCTACAATCGGATGTGCCAATGGACGCAGAAACCTTGTTGGGTCCGGTAACGCTCATGCATTGTGCTGCCCCCAGCGGCTACCTATCCTGATGACGGCATTCGTGGAGACTTCACCGCTACGATTGAGGGGTAGTGAAGTACGAGATGAAAGCAGCATCGATCAGGTACGACCTTCTTTCAGCTATGCTGATCAAAACATCAATGAAGGCAATCATGCTCAAGAATGCATGTGATGGAGCGAGATAGAAAACATAATTTTGTTTAAACTCGCGAAGTCACATTTCCATAACATGAATAATAAAATTAATGATTTGTGATGTGTTGTGATAATATAACCTAGATTAAACTTTACACATGGGGGGATTAACATGTGTGCTCATAAACGTGCATAAGTGTTGCATCTTTTTGTTCGTGCAAAATAATAAAATAATTTATTGTTTTCGTTTTTGTCATTACTAACTGCAGCAAACCTAAAAGAAGCATGTGCTTATTTTGCTTTTCCTTGTCTATGTGATGTCATTTCTACTATTCTAGGTGCATATAAGTTTCATGGATTTATGAAGATTGGTAGATATAAACGCTGCTTTATTTGTTTGCATTTGCTAGGTAACATTAGACTAATCGGGTGGGTTAATTAATTAGTAAACCTAGGGTGGATACAGAATCAACATTATTTCTTACATTAATACTTTTCTTGTGTTTGTTTATTACTAGAAACCATAAGTTGTCTGCTTTTGGGCCTAGTTTGCTCGAGTTTGCTAATGCTGAAATTTACTTCTGCAAAAGTCACGAGATGCCCATTCCGAAATAAAGTGTTCATCAAAGCTGCATTCACAAAGCAAAAACTGATGTACTGTCATCATTCTGTCGGACGTGGCCAAGGTCGGACAATTTTGTCAGCTCTAACTTGGCACCCGCGGAAGTAAATTGAACGCTGCGAGAACATTAATTTACAAATGTTGCAAACGAAGGAAGCTCCTGGTTGCATTCGGAGAGGACAATGGTTCTTAAGAAATGTGACCTAATGGAAGTTTTGAAATGTGGGTGACATGTCACTTGTCACTCTCAACCAATGGGACATCGTGGATTTATGAAAACTTTCCTTTGCTTAAGATTAGCTAGCATAGAATGGTATAAAAAGTCATGCCCTTAGGGATGGGCTGGCTGCTGCTTTCTGACTTTCCGATGAGGGTAAAGTGCTGTCGGACTTTGCGTGGAGCACGTAAGAATCCTCAAAGAACTTTACTTTATTTTCCATTTATTTAGCTTAGCTAGGGACTTAGGTTTTAGAAATGCTAAACTTTTAAATACTTTCTTAAACTTTGATTTACTTGCTTAAAATGCATTCTTCATGATTCTTTACAAACATGCTTGCTTTAATGCTAATAAAATTACGTTAATAAAACTATAATTTGAAATACCATAATTTAGTAAATAAAATCTTACTTTTGACAAACAAGCTGGTCTTGATTTATTCAGAAGTGTAGGTTATCATTAGCTAGATCACGTCGCCAATGGTGGTCGTTTAAATAATTAGGATTTGTTAATATGACAACATACTTTCCGCAAATGTATAAATTGTATATAGTTTGTAAATAAGGTGTATATAGACTAGAACTGACCACCTGATTCAGTAGGCCCAAATATGTCATGTTTATAAATGGGTCCATAAGTTAGTGTAGAATTTTGTTTATAGGTTATGAAGTTGGGTAGCGTTGTTTATGATATATTTTCTATAGGCCGCTGGATCAATTGATGGTTGCTAACGGTAACCAAGGTAAAATGTTGGTTGCTAAGGGTTACTAAAGTGTTATGGTATGGAAATAGGATCGATGTTTTAACACATGTTGAGTTTGTTTTTCGTGCTATCTGTAAGTTATACCGGTATAGATTGTGTGGCGAGAAATTAGTCACTCAAGTCATCTGTTCTGTTTGCAGTGATATCGCCGAGTATCACAAGTGGTATCGCCGTGTACCATAGTGTTGTCGCCGTGCAGCACAGAGTTAGGGCTAGGTGTGAATCTTGTATAGTGAGGGTTTTCTAAGAAATTAGAGCAGCATGAGAATAGGGACAAAGCGCCTTCCATAAAACTCACTGTAATAAGAGTATTAGTTATATCCGAGCTTGAGTGAAGGGTAGAGTAGCGTCGGTGCATGATTATCTATAAACAGGTTAGAGTCCTGTAAGGATACATGTTTTATATCTAAAAACAGGTGAGAGCCCTGTACGGATAACGTCGTTATTTTACTAACGGTGCATGATTTCTATAAACAGGTGAGAGTCCTGTACGGATTTCATGTGTGTTTGAAATTAGGGAATTTTCCGTGTGAAAGTGCGAGTTTGATTTGTAATTTATGTTCAAGTGGAACTCTTAGAGCTGTCACTTCGCGGTGCGTTCAGAGGAAAGCGAGTTCATAATTTTACATGTTAGAAGGGTGGGGTAAGTGTTACTCTACTGACAATTGAAAATTATCCTTAGTGTGAATAGCGCCGACTATTCCGAAGTGTGGATACTTGAATGTAAGTAAACTATCCAAAATAGTGAAACAAACAGATGAGTCTTTATTGTCATTGTTAAGAATTAATTTACACTGAAAAGTGTTCTTAAAATGGCGCTGTGAAAAGATTTTGTGAAGGAGGGGTAAGCGCCAGGAGTGAGAAACGAGAAACCGCATCTGCTGTGTACGTCACAGAGCCGTGCTGGGATTGGGTGACCTACGTCACAAACTATACTCTGATTGGCTCTTGAGTCTCTGACGACCTGTAAGCTGATTGGTCCTTCAGAAAAACTCCAATTTTATTAGTTGAGCAGAAAAGTGACGTAGCTCAACTGTCATTGGCTTGTTGGTGTGTTTCGCGCACGGATTGGTTGTTTTGCGGAACATCTCGGAAATATTTTACGAACGAATTTGAGAATTAGATTTAACTCTTAAAAATGAGTTATCATTTTAAACATGTTGAGAAAAAGCCAACATTACTTCAGAAGTTTAAAAATTTATTTTCGCCTGATAAGAAAATCGAAACGCGAGGTGGTAAATTACTTCATAAGTATAAAACACCTGCAGCGTACATGGAAGGTGAATATGGATATCATACTGTTTTATGGTTTGATAGCTGGAAACGCTATACAAAGAACGATGGTGTTCTAACTTGGCCAGATGATGGTTCATTTAATGTAAAAGTCTTAAGAAATTTAAGAAAAAAAATGAATGCTCTTATTCCAAAACCGAGACCAACTCAATTTGAAGCTTTAGTTGAGTGGGAAGATGAGATGTATCAGTTACAAAGAGAAGCTAGTGGAATTAAAAGACCTTCTAAACCTCCAGCTTGGAGAAGAGATACTCATGAAGATAGGTTGCGAATGTGGAGGCAGGGAAACATGAGTGAAGGATTGTATTTAATTCAGGAAATGGTTATGGGTACTCCTGCTGGGAAATCTATGGAAAGTGAATCTGAAGATGCAGTTATGGAAGAAATATACACTACAGCTAGAAAGAATCAACCCTTGAGACCTCCTAGATCATGGTCTACTCCGGTGGTTTCTACTGAAACTTCACCGAGTGCACCTCCTATTAATGAATCTCCTAAACTTTATCCAAATAATTGTGAAATTATTGAAACTCCTAGAAGGCCTGAATTTAATAATGCTCAAAATGAAGGTAGACATTTTGCAATGACTCCAAGAGCAAGGGAAGCTCCAAAAGATTATACAAGAGAGGTAAGAAATGTTGAAGCTGTTGATTCTACTGAATATTTAAGATCTAAAGAAGAATTAATTAGAAGAATGACAAAAGGCATGGAAGCTGTGACAGTTCCAGTAACAATTGGTCCTGTTCAGCCTGTATTTGACCAAAGAGAATCAAGTAAGACAGGGTTAACTATTCCTTTAAATGCAGAAATTCAAAAAGTTGCTGAAAAATTTTATTCAGATATATCTGAAATAAACTCTTCAAGATCGAGGATGCCAGATTTAACCTTTAATGAGGATTTATCTCCAAAAACACCAATGGGTGCTATATCAGATGTAGGGAGTCCTGAAGTCAGGGTGACCACACCAAAACTTGATGTGGCCAAATTAAAAGCAAATATTGAAGAATTAATAATTGGAACAATTGGTCCAGATAGTTTAAATTACTATCGAGATGATGAACTACTGTTCATTTGCAAAAGCATTCAGTGGAAAACAAAGAATAAGTATGATCAATTAGAGGATCTAGCAGCAGAACTTGAAATCGATGTGAGTAAACAAAAGAACTTTGCAAAGCATTACAGGCTAGACTTTTCAGAAAGTGACATTGAGAGTTTGAACTCAATGGGAAGAATACTACATATAAAAGATTTGATTGTTTACATCAAAAAGCTGGGAGAACTCAATAAGTGGAGAGTAAAATGGACGAAAAAGAAGGAAGATGAAAGATTGGAAAAATTGTCAAAACAATTTCCAATGAGAGAGATTGCAGGTGGAGGATATGTTCATGTCCCTTGGTCGAGACAGGACATACTGTTATTTACAAATGACTTTCCGAAATTGAGGGAGAAACCAGTAGAGTGGTATAGACAAGTGGATAGGTTTATCAAAGTGTCAAAAGTTCTGTGGATTGATTTAGATGGATTTTTCGACATTGTCGTTCCATCAGATCTTTGGACAGAATGTAAAATATCAATAAGTTGGCCAAAAACAGAACCTGAGCGAATCAAAGAAACAGGTGCTCCTAATCCTCTTGTAATGGATTTTTACGAAAAAGTGATTGTTTGGATGAAAAATAAAATTCCACCCAAAGAAGTTGATTGGGTTAAAATAGAAAGGACAAATCAGGAAACAAAAGAATCAGTTGATTCTTTTTACGAGAGGCTACTGTTAATTTTTAAACAATACAGTGGCTATGAAAAACTGGATGAAAAGGATATGAGTCATTTTGTCTATAGATTTGTGTATGGACTAAAACCTGAAATTGCAGACATGATCAGAAATAGCATTGTAGGATGGCAATCACTTTCTGTAGATGATATTCTGAGGAAAGCTAAGTATTGCAGTGACGAGTTGGAAGTGAGACAAAAGAAGCTCAAGGAAAAAGCCATGTGGGCTCAGGTAAAAGTGGCTGAGCAACAGATTGCCAACATGGGAAATAAGAATACAAATTTTGTTCAAACTGGAAATACTAACCAGATTCAAGGAAAGCTTAAAGGTAATACTTTTCCGAGAAAATTTAGCACAAAGATTGAGGAAATGAAACAAAGATTACCTTGTTTTAATTGTGGAGAATTTGGACATTGGAGAGACGAGTGTCCTAAACCTCCTAAAAATTTAAAGAATCCCTTATTGAATCCACAGATGCAGAATGGTGTTGACCTGCAGCAACAGCTACAGATGCAACAGGGGTTAAACGAGTTAAACATTCAGCGACAGTTGCAGCAACAGCAACAGGTGAATAATCGTCAGGATCAATTGCCACAACCACCTTTTCCGAATTGTGGGGGAGTTGAAAAATATAATCCAAACGTGGGATTTCAGGGAAATGAACAGGTAATAAAACCGCAAAAACAGCAAAAGCAGCAAAGAGTGCAAATGCAAAATGCTTCACAACAATTTTTATTGACAGAAAGTCAAGACAGTGATTCTGATGATTATTGCTGACGGTGCCCGAGAGAGGAGGAAGAGTGTGTTGTTGGAGCCACTCTTGAGGTTGATCAGTCTGGTCCATTTGTAAACGGGAAAGTAAATGATGTAGACATCACTTTTCTAGTGGACACTGGTGCTACCCGTTCTACTGTTAGATCAGTGGAAATTGAAAACCTACCTCTCTCTGGGGATACAATCCAAGTTGTTGGAGTAAGTAATCAGCAAATTAAAACTGACTTAACTGATCCAGTTCCAGTTGAAATTGGAAATTACAGAGACAAACACAGATTTGTGGTTTGTAATAGTAGTCCAGTAAATCTATTAGGCAGGGACATTCTATGTAAAATGAATTGCAGAATATATTGTTCTCCTGATGGGGTTGAGTTACAAACAATGGAGGAAGATGGTTTATATAGGATGACAATGATGATGATGGAAGCAGAAGAAACAAAATTGTTTCCTACATTAGAAAAGAAAGACTTGCCTGAGGAACTCAGAGAAACAGTGAAATCCGAAATATGGGATTTTACTGGAAATGAAATGGGTCTAATGAAAAACATAGATCCAGTAAAAATTACATTGAAACAGGGAATAGAATTTCCAAACATTCCACAGTATAAAATGAAAACAGAAACAATTGAAGGGATTACACCTATAATTGAAAAATTCATCAAACAAGGTGTATTAAAGGAAATGGAGAGTAGTCCTTGTAATTCTCCAATTATGGGAGTTAAAAAGTCAAATGGAACATTTAGAATCGTACAAGATTTGAGAAAAGTTAATCAAATTGTCGTTCCATGTTGTCCTGTGGTTCCAAATCCAGCAGTAATTTTGTACCAAATTCCACATGATGCTGAATGGTACACTGTCATTGATCTTTGCAATGCATTCTTTACGGTTCCTTTGCATCCAGACAGTTATGAAATCTTTGCTTTCAGATTCCAAGGTAGGACCCTCGGATGGTGTAGAATCCCTCAGGGCTATACAGAGAGTCCTTCAATCTTCAATGAATTGTTAAAAAGATCCTTAGAGAACATAGACTTACCTGGTAGGTCTACATTGGTGCAGTATATTGATGATCTGTTGATAGCTGCTAAGACAAGAGAAAATTGTGTGACGGACACAATAATATTGTTGAATCGCCTTGCAGACGAGGGACATAAAGTGTCCCCAGCAAAATTACAGTTTTGCAAACAAGAAGTAAAATATCTTGGTCACAGAATTGCAAAGGGAAAGAGACAAGTAACAATTGAGAGAATAAAAATGATTCAAGCAATGCTACCTCCAAGAACACAGAGACAGGTCAGAATGTTCTTAGGAATGGTTGGTTACTGTCGACAATGGATAAGTGGATTCTCAGTAATTGCGAAACCACTACAGAGACTGACAAAGTCCGATGTAAAGGATCCAATTATTCTCAATGATGCTGAGATGGAATCTTTTGAGAACCTGAAAAAGAGCTTATGCCAAGCTCCTGCTTTAGGTATGCCAAATTATGAGAAAGATTTTGAACTGTATTGCAGTGAGAGAGAAGGATGTGCATTGTCTGTGTTGATACAGAGACATGGAAATTTAAAGAAACCTATTGCATACTTCTCTGCAGTTCTTGATCCCATTGCAAAAGCATTACCAGGTTGTTTGAAAGCAGTTGCAGCTACAAGTGTCAGTCTTGAACAAAGTGAGGGAATCATTATGGGATTTCCTGTGAAAGTTTTTGTGCCTCATTCAGTTGAAATATTGTTGACAAGAGGTAAAACTCAGCATTTGACAAGTAGCAGATTGACAAAGTATGAGAAAATCATACTAGGAGCAGATAATGTTTCGATTTCAAGATGTTTAAATCTGAATCCTTCTACATTACTGCCTGATTCTGAAATCATTGATGACATTGAGAGAGAACATGAGTGTTTAGACGTCATGGAATTCTGCACTAAACCAAGAAAAGACATCAAAGATAGACCTTTGTCTGAATCGGATTTTGTCTACTTTGTAGATGGCTCATGTTTAAGATCCGAAGGAGGTGTCTTGAAAGCCTCATATTCAGTCTGTACAGTTGCAGAAGTTGAAGAAGCATCATGTCTTGAAGGAGTTCGTTCAGCACAAGTGGCTGAATTGATTGCTTTGATTCGTGCATGTGAAATATCAAAAGATATAAGAGTTACCATCATTACTGATAGTCAGTATGGGTATGGAGTTGTGCATGATTATGGACAGCTCTGGTCACAGAGAGGATACATGACATCAGCAGGGTCACCAATTAAAAATGCAGTTTTCATTAGGAGATTAATTGAAGCAATACAATTGCCGAAAGAAATCGCTATTGTTAACTGTGCAGCACACACAAAAGGAGTGGATTATATCTCCAAAGGCAATGCCTTTGCAGATGAAACGGCTAAATACTGTGCAAGAAAAGGCTATGCATACAATCGGGAAAGGAGTAAAGAAACTGATTCAAATTCATTAATGCTAACAACAGTTGTAGAAACATGGCATGAGATTAGAGATTTACAAAACGAAGCAGATGATGAAGAAAAAGATCAGTGGTTAAGATCAGATTGTAGACCACGTGATGAAGATGGAGTGTGGGTTTACAAAGATGGCAGAGTGGTCTTACCAAATTGCTTGATTGCTGATATGGCCAGATTATATCATGGTCCAGCACATCTTGGAAGAGATTCTATGATTAGACTTTTCAGAGAAACTTGGTTCAATACCAAATTCAGAACAATTGCAGAATCTTTTTGTCAAAGGTGTTTATCATGCCAACAAATGAATCCAAATAGAAAATCGGTGGTGGGGACAGGAATAATTGGTCGAGAGGGTGGTCCCTTTACCAGGTTACAGATGGACTTCATCGAAATGCCCTTACACAATTGCTTAAAATATGTTCTTGTGATTGTTTGTTTATTTTCAAGATGGGTAGAGGCTTTTCCTACACGACATTGTGATTCAATTACTGTGGCAAAACTAATGCTCAGAGAAATCATCCCAAGGTACGGTTTTCCAGTCACTATTGAGAGTGATGGAGGAAGCCATTTTGATAACAAACTAATGAAGTTAATTTGCGAAGCTTTGAGCATTGAGCAGAAGATACACTGTGCATACAGACCAGAGGCATCTGGGGTAGTTGAACAGATTAATGGAACAATTAAAAACAGAATTGGAAAAATGTGTCTTGAAACAGGTGTAAAGTGGACAGATGCTCTTCCACTTGTTTTGATGTCATTAAGAAGTACACCAGATAAAAAGACAGGTTTGAGTCCTCACGAAATTTTAATGGGAAGAGTTATGAGGCAAGCTTTTGTACCTGTAGGTAAACTGTTGAGCATAAATGACAGTGCTATTTTGGACTACTGTAAAAGGTTATCTGATATAGTGACTTCTGTGTCTAATCAGGTGGGAACTGAAGCACAATCAGATGAAAAGGTTTTGACACATGATCTGAGGCCTGGTGATTGGGTCAGAACAAAAGTACATCGGAGAAGAAATTGTCTAGCTCCTAGATGGCAGAAGCCTAGGCAAATAATTTTGATCACTACTAATGCTGTAAAATGCAGAGGATTGAAACGTTGGATTCATCCTAGTCATACTATTCCAGTACCAACTCCTGAGAGTTCTGATGTTGAAAGTGATACCACAGATGATTCTGATTCTGAAGCAGAAGGTGAAACAGAAGGTGAAATAAATCCAGATTCTGAAGATCGACAAGAAAGTCGACATCTGGAACCTGTGCCAGTGAACGGAAATTTGACAAGAAAAGACTTAGAAATTATTGAAATAGATTCTGAAGGTGAAGAAAATCTGTTAAAAGGAAAGATAACTGAGGATTCGGTTGTCTCCATCGAAGACAGAGAAGCAGAACAAAAAGAAGTTTCAGACCAGGAGAGTATCGAAAGACAGAAAACAAGCTCTGAAGTAAGGAACAGAAATCCAAAATCTGGGAAGTTGGGGGTAATTGAAGAAGAGGAAGAAGACGAATTACCAAGTACCAGTGATGGAAAACAAAGTAGTGTTCCTGAAGGAGTAAAATTGCCGAATAGAGAAGTTCCTGAGTCAATTGAAATTTCAGACTACGAAACTGAAGAAAGTGACGTGGATGGTGAAAGTGAAAACAGAAAGAAAAGAACTTGGAAGTCAGAATCAAATAATTCTGAACCAAGGAAGAAATACGTGAGAAAAGCAGACTACTGGCCTGGTGGAAGATTGAGAGTTAGATTGATCAAGAAACCAAAAGAGCAAGTTGAAGAAATCAGTAGTCAAAAGAGTCCTGGAAAGGAAGTTGGAGTTGGAAGGAAAATTGAAGTGGTGTCGAGAAAAGGAAAAAGAATAGTAAGACCAAACCAGAAATACAAGTCTCCTGAGTGGACTTATTTAGTAATTCCACCTGTTATTGACATTTATGGTAGTAGCGAAGAAGAAGAGGAAATAGCGGAAATTAGTGACAATGATTGAAATACAGAAATATTAAATTGGCAAAAGGCTGAAGAAACTTTGTTAGTTGACACAAGGTCGAAGAAAAACTGTTTAGTTGAAGAAAACTTATGTATGACATAAGGTCGAAGAAATCTTGTTTAGGGTTTTAAAAAAAAAAATAATAATAATATTTTAAAAGGGGGGTGTAGAGATAATTTTAAATTTTAAAATTTTTAGTTTTATTTTTTTAGGCAAACTAACCAAAAATGCCTTATGTTAAGGAGAGCACTTCAAGGTGTTCTGTTTTTAAGAGATGCTGTAAGATGACTCTGGTGTGTCTGCTCATTTTAATTCTGCTCTGGTTAGTTTTAGCTGTGATTATCCCTTTAGAGATGAACAGAGAATTACACAAAGTTAACACGACAAGCAAAGCTTTGGTTAGTCAAACTAAACATAGTACATCTGCAAAAGTTATTGATCATCAGCCTAACATTCATCAAGATAAATCTATTAGTGATTTTTCAAGCAATACATTCACAAAGCTTTTGAGTGAATATGTTAAGGTAATGGATGCAAAAAACTGCTACGTCTGCGTCAAGTTACCTGCTTCTGTTTCTGAGGGAGTAACATACAATATGCTTCCTCTTACTTATGGTGTAACATGTAGTGTGTTAACTAGCTTATTTTATCAAACTGGACGCTTAGAATATTACTATTCAGATTTTGACGAGATTTTCGCAAATATAAAGATTGAAAATGCTTTAAATAAGCATAAGAAGGCTAAACAAATGAGAGAATTTTTCCTTGTTACTAATGAACTCACTTATGAGTATGCTTACAAGAATAATCTAACTTGCAAATTAAGTGCTGAAGGAAAGAAATTTTTGAATATGGTTGAGGAGAGAAGAGCAATTTACAAAAGGAATGAATTAGTTAAGCAGACTAAGTCAAGATTCTGGCAGAATGAAGATGAGAAGTTAAATGGTAAATTGCTTGAAAATGTTGCAATTCACATAGACAAACCAGTTAGTGGAAAGCTTTACATTAGAAGAGATAATACACTTTTTGATAATTATTTTGTAGGTGCAAGTAACTGTGAAGATACTTATCAAATTATGGGAGGTTGGGGATTCAAAGGTGGAAAGGATCCAATCTTTCATGGGATTTATTTTGTTTGTGGTGACAAAGCCTACTACAACCTTCCAGACCACTGGTATGGAACTTGTTATGTAGGAATTGTTTTTCCTAAAGTGTTTCATGTCGACAGAGATTCAGAAGGATTGTTTAAAATTCATAATTATGTAAATAGAGTCAAAAGAGAAACTTTCACAGAAGTTCTGGGAGATATTTTTCAAGCAGTAATACCTTTTGTTGGCATAACCCTAAATGCAGGGAGAATCAGAAAATTGTCCACAATAGTTGATAGATTGTCAACAGACACAGCTGATGGATTCCAATTAGTGAATGTTGAAGTAATTGCAATTAGATCTATGGTGATTCAAGATCGCCTTGCTTTAGACATACTCCTAGCAAAAGAGGGAGGAGTCTGTGGCATTTTACATGTACAACATTGTTGCACATATATACCTGATGAAAGTAAGAATATTGAGATGTACATTAAGAACATTACACAGATGCATTCTGAAATAATTCCTTTAGAAGAAGATGATTTTACAGGGAAACTTTCAAAAAGATTCCAAGCAATTAAAAACTGGTTTCATAACATTGGAAGTTCAATTCTTGGCAAGATTTTGGCACCTTTGATTATAATAATATTCATTTTTATTTTAACAAAAATAGGTTGTTTATTGCATAAGAGAAAGAAGCAGTTAAAAGAAAAGAAAAGGATTTATAAACTTAGAAAAGAAGAAGAAAGGGAGATCGAGTTACAAGAGTTACACAGAGAACGTTATGCAAATTCCGAGGATTTTGCAGATACAGGTTTTTAGAAATACTGACTCAAATGAATTTGAATCATTTTCTCGGAAGTTTAAATTACCAAATTTTGGGTGGTGGTGTGGTGATTTGTTAATCACCAGATGAGGGAGTTGATGGAGCGAGATAGAAAACATAATTTTGTTTAAACTCGCGAAGTCACATTTCCATAACATGAATAATAAAATTAATGATTTGTGATGTGTTGTGATAATATAACCTAGATTAAACTTTACACATGGGGGGATTAACATGTGTGCTCATAAACGTGCATAAGTGTTGCATCTTTTTGTTCGTGCAAAATAATAAAATAATTTATTGTTTTCGTTTTTGTCATTACTAACTGCAGCAAACCTAAAAGAAGCATGTGCTTATTTTGCTTTTCCTTGTCTATGTGATGTCATTTCTACTATTCTAGGTGCATATAAGTTTCATGGATTTATGAAGATTGGTAGATATAAACGCTGCTTTATTTGTTTGCATTTGCTAGGTAACATTAGACTAATCGGGTGGGTTAATTAATTAGTAAACCTAGGGTGGATACAGAATCAACATTATTTCTTACATTAATACTTTTCTTGTGTTTGTTTATTACTAGAAAGCATAAGTTGTCTGCTTTTGGGCCTAGTTTGCTCGAGTTTGCTAAAGCTGAAATTTACTTCTGCAAAAGTCACGAGATGCCCATTCCGAAATAAGGTGTTCATCAAAGCTGCATTCACAAAGCAAAAACTGATGTACTGTCATCATTCTGTCGGACGTGGCCAAGGTCGGAAATGTGATAAAGGACAATTTTGTCAGCTCTAACTTGGCACCCGCGGAAGTAAATTGAACGCTGCGAGAACATTAATTTACAAATGTTGCAAACGAAGGAAGCTCCTGGTTGCATTCGGAGAGGACAATGGTTCTTAAGAAATGTGACCTAATGGAAGTTTTGAAATGTGGGTGACATGTCACTTGTCACTCTCAACCAATGGGACATCGTGGATTTATGAAAACTTTCCTTTGCTTAAGATTAGCTAGCATAGAATGGTATAAAAAGTCATGCCCTTAGGGATGGGCTGGCTGCTGCTTTCTGACTTTCCGATGAGGGTAAAGTGCTGTCGGACTTTGCGTGGAGCACGTAAGAATCCTCAAAGACCTTTACTTTATTTTCCATTTATTTAGCTTAGCTAGGGACTTAGGTTTTAGAAATGCTAAACTTTTAAATACTTTCTTAAACTTTGATTTACTTGCTTAAAATGCATTCTTCATGATTCTTTACAAACATGCTTGCTTTAATGCTAATAAAATTACGTTAATAAAACTATAATTTGAAATACCATAATTTAGTAAATAAAATCTTACTTTTGACAAACAAGCTGGTCTTGATTTATTCAGAAGTGTAGGTTATCATTAGCTAGATCACGTCGCCAATGGTGGTCGTTTAAATAATTAGGATTTGTTAATATGACAACATACTTTCCGCAAATGTATAAATTGTATATAGTTTGTAAATAAGGTGTATATAGACTAGAACTGACCACCTGATTCAGTAGGCCCAAATATGTCATGTTTATAAATGGGTCCATAAGTTAGTGTAGAATTTTGTTTATAGGTTATGAAGTTGGGTAGCGTTGTTTATGATATATTTTCTATAGGCCGCTGGATCACATGATAACAATTTTTTCCGAGTTAGTGGAAATTTCGCAAGAAGCTGTTGACAGTTTTTTCGACAGTCTAAATGATATGATGTTTTCACCAGAGCAGAAGGAATGACTTTGAGCAAGCTAGCACACGGAGTTCCCTGCAAACTTGAATTTGGCCTTCAACTTTAAAAGTAGAGCAATGAAATGGAACAATATTTTTTTCTCCTCTCACCTCCCTCAATTCCAAAATATTTACAATTTTTTGGGACACTTATCTTCTGCTTAAAGTAGACATTATTCTTAGAGAACTGAATTTCTATTTTAGGTAGTCAAGAGACATTAGCTACCCTCTAGCATTTTCATACAAAACTTTATGATTGAGATGAAATGGTCTCGCACTTTTCTTCTGTATAAAAGAGCCATTTCATGTGTAGTTTTCACAATTTATTCATGCTGAGTTTGAAATATGCGTTATATGTTTAGCATTATTATACTGCTTGTGCATACAGTACATGTGATTGTGTTTCGTATATTTCATAATTCCAATTTTCAGAATGCGTATGAATATATTTTGGGGTGGTACGGTATACACAAACGCTACTAGTTTCACTATGCCTAGATTTGTAAATATGGACATAGTCTACGTGGAGTGGGTGTGATGTATTTCTATAGGTACTGTATCGATCCCCCTATTCCTGACCCTGGTTTGGTTAATAATTAACTAGCAGGCATCCAACGGTGCAAAAACCGTTATCTGATTAAGCCACACCACGGCACAGAAGCGCGTTATCTGATTAGGCCATAACGCATGCCATCTAATTAGGCAAGCACTATTCCTCCAGCCCCTGATAAGGAATACGGAGTTCTCAAAACAAATCAAACCTACAGCGACCTGGGAAATTCCCGTAGCCATTGTTTTGATTTCACCGAGAACTTCAGTAAAAGAATGTGCGAACGAACCCGTTCGTATGACGTCCTTATTGACGTATATATGTCCATCCTTACGTCAATCTCGGCACCTTTCAGGTATAAATATTACCGACATTGCCTTAAGCAAACACACGCGGTGGTGACGAGATTGGAGCAGCGAGACTTGCCGAGGAGCCCAGCAGAGAGCGAAGCCCACAGGCGCTGCCCCGCCTTCCTGACGCGCTGAGAATGAGACGCTGCCTTTCTCCTGCCGAGAAATCCAGCTCCGGCGCTTCCAAGCGGCCCTCGCAGGCAGCTGGAATATCAAGACCTGGAATAAGAGATACCAGCCCTCCACCATTCTAGATCTCAGGTACAGAACTGAATAACCCCTTGCAGAGAATTCTTGAGTCAGTCCCTTGGCAAAACAAACTTAACTTAAACTGCTACTTATCTACTCCCGCCCACGTATTAGGCTTAGGTCAGGTACACTGGGGTAGGCGTGATTAGAAGCACCAGTTGAGTACGATTAGTCAAATGTATATATGTATGTATCTATTTTATCCATTTTAAAGTATCATATGGCTCAGAAACCATATCAATGCTTTTTCAGTATTATTTCATAATTCTGTCTTTACTGTATGCACTTTACTTAACTATAAGTATTGCAATAATAGCGATTCATTTCTCTTGTACGAGAAAAGAGACTGATCAATAAATACCATCTTTTATTGAACACGCCCGTCTCTTCCTTTTCTCTACAATCTGGTGAAAGTAAGAATGCACTGAACTGACTGAGTAAAATAAGTTGTCTTTTGTTTTCACACGACTCTAGAGATACACTCTTGATTAGGGGAGAGCAAAGTTGTCATGTTCTATGGTTGTCAGAAACTAAATCCCTTCTTGTCTATCCAGGGAGGTTAAAATCCTCCTTGCCTATTCGAGAAAGTTTCTAGTGAACTCTGAGCTAGCTGGCAAACACAAAACCTTAAGTCTAATATCGTCAGTAGAAGACCTAGTTAACCTCCGTCCTAGGTCTATACTATTGAAGATATTATTCCAATGCGCAGAGCCTATTGGGATAATAGGAACTACACTACAAGTTGTGCTGCAAAGCACAACATGGTGGATACCAGGAGCTTATGGTCAATGCAAAAGGACATTTGGGAGCATGTATCTGTGGTGTTCCCTTAAAGTGACTCCACATGTGACAGAGGCAACATGTAGAGATGTATACAGGCATGTAGGTATGCTTACAGAGATAAGTATGTTGGGTTACAAGGAGGCACGGGCCAGCTATTTGGATGTGTCAATGTCACATGGGTCAATAATGTCAACTATGCATGTTTCCTTGCATCTTCTGATGATTGCATAAAGGCTGCACATGCAGACTGCACATGGTGGTGGGCAACATAGGGGGATCATTTTCTAGTTTTTTTTATTTGCTTGCATATGATGTTTGTGAGTATAGCACTATACTGAACCTATGTCTCTGTCTATTGCAGCATCTACCGAGGGCACGGAAGGACAGGGGATGGACACCAGTAAAGCTTCTGGCGCGACTGCTACACATGATATCACTAACACTCATGTGACCAGTGCCTCGGGTGGGGATAGGACTGCCCTGGATGAATCACGCCCGGAAACACCAACCTCAACATCATCAGACTCCAGCAGCGACTCCTCAATGTTGGTGGGCACAGGGAGTTCAAAATCTTCCTCTTCTTTCACCACACATCGTCCAGTGCCCGCCCTCCCGGATGCTCCCATAAGTGCTGTTCATGCCTACAGCTCTAGGAAGGGTCGAGTCTCCTTCGCCCCAGGCACCACTGCCCATGTCTCCCCTGCTGCCCTCAGTATGGAGGCGGTGGACCTTTTGCGCCAGCTGTGTGGGGGTCAGGCTGCTCTCTTGAATGCCTTCCAGGATTATGACAAGAAGTTGGCACAGGTAGTTGCCTTCATGGAGGGCATTCATTCTGACGTGGGTGGGCTACACTGAACTGTCCAGTCTTTGTCCTCCACAGTGATGGCAGCCATTCAGGTGTCACATGCTCCCAGTCCAGCTCCAGTCCCTTCAGCAACCACCCTGTAGTGGCACCACCTAATGAGAGTGCCCACACGCCACAGCTCTCAGGCACCAAGTACTCCACATGCAGCATACAACAGCAGCACTTCAAGTGGCCCAGACCACACACACCATCCCCAAAACCCAAAACAGGCACACAGGAGTGCAAAGGCAAAAGGCCATCACAGGAATCTCAGGGGCATCAGGCCAAGAAGGAGGCCTCAACCTCACATTCATCCAAATAAACCCCATCCAAGGGTACTCCCATCCCCACACCTGCTCCCACAGACAAACAAACAGTTGCCCTGTCTGCTGTGAACCTGGTACCTGCAGCGACTCAGCACAAACACTTCTCTAATGTACATTCAGCCACAACCTCAACTCCCACCCACCCCCCTGTGAAGCTGGGACAGGAGAGCAAAGTGAGGGATTCACCTGGACAACAGAGGATGGAAGGGAGATGGCAAGGCCACCCCAGGCGTACCAGCAGATCCAGTAAATCCCCACGGGGAGAGCCACCAGAACCTAATACACCTTTGGTGGAGAGTGAGGCTGTTGTGCCAACCTCACTTCCCACTCTGGCCAAGACGATTATGGGCTATCGAATCCCCAAGAAGTTGAGACCCAGCCCTCAACATTCACCCTCTCACACTGTGTCTCACGGCAGCATGTCTCCGCCTCCCCGTGCCACAACGCCACCCGGCCCAAGTAGCCTACAAGCTCCCACAGCCACTGAGTTCTCTACCTCAGTCGGTCCTCTCTCTCCCAGGCCCAGTCCTGCAACTGGCCCGACAATCAGCCACCTACCAATTCAACTGACAGCCAAATTTGAGGCAAAGTCCCCCTCCCAACACCATCTCTCCCACACCGGTGCCTGGACTGCCCATTTGTATCCCCAGAGCTGGGGTGATTCCTAGGGCAGTGGACGATGTTATCCATTCCTTGTGCAGTTTCTCATGCACATATGTTCATACTTTGAATTTGGACTGGCCAATGTCCTTGCTGTTTGTCACTTAGGATAACCATTCCCTATGTAGGTTCTCAAGCACACATATCCATACTTTGAATTTGGACTGGCCAATGACCTTGTCGTTTGTCACTTTGAATGCCCATTCCCTGTGCAGTTTCTCATGCACACATGTGCACACCAGAACTATGGACTGCCCAATGGCCTTGCTGTTTGTCACTTTGGATGCCCATTCCCTGTGCAGTTTCTCATGCACACATGTTCACACCAGAACTATGGACTGGCCAATGGCCTTGCTGTTTGTCACTTTGGATGCCCATTCCCTGTGCAGTTTCTCATGCACACTTGTGCACACCGGAACCATGGACTGACCAATGGCCTTGCTGTTTTATCACTTTGTTTGCCCATTCCCTGTGCAGTTTCTCATGCACACTTGTGCATACTTTGAATTTGTACTGGCCAATGTGCTTGCCGTTTGTTACTTTTGATGCCCATTCCCTGTGCAGTTTCTCATGAACATAAGTACATACTTTGTACTGGCTAATGGCTTTGCTGTTTGTCACTTTGGATGCCCATTCCCTGTGCAGTTTTTCATGCACACATGTACATACTTTGAATTTTTACTGGCCAATGGCATAGCTGTTTTGTACTTGTGATGCCTATCTGGGTATTATGTAATAAAGACAGTTACTCCTGTGGTCTGCTTTGTCAATGTCCTTGCTAAATAAAAGGTTTTATGTATGGGTATCAGTTCATGTGACACATGCTCTGTATGCCACTTTAACATTGCCAATCGCTTGTTTTACTTGTTCAGAGGTTTCCAGAGGTAACAGACCCTGTTGTTCTTCTTCAGTCAGAGGCTTGAGGGTGCAATGATGGTTGTTTGTAATGGTCTACTCTTCTCCTAATCATTTTGTGCTCAGATTTGCTAAATTGTACACATGTCATGTGAGGATGCTATACCAGTACAGAGGTGAATGCTATCCAGAGGATTACTTGTGGTGTGGCCAGAGTCCGGCATTTCTGTGGGTTCTTTCTTGATGTGTGCACAGCAAAGTTGGTGTGTAGTCATCTTGTGTGTGCCTGTGTTCAGTCACATGGGTACATTTGAATATGTGCACTTGAGTAGTCATACAGTGTGAGTGGCCTGTCATTGTCAGTAGTGTTGATGTTTGTGTGCCCCTGCAATGCCAACCACACACGTGTATGACCCAGGTAATGAGTGCCTGTTTGTTTAAAATGTCAGCCATGTGCTTCAGATTGTGGGCACATGTAGGAGTTGGAGGTTGAGCACTGTGCAGTGTGTCGGTGTGTCCTTGCACTTCTGGGGGACACCTACTTGTTGTTGCTGCCAGTTGTGAGTATGCAAAGTGTGATACGGCAAAGTCTGTGTTGTGTTTGTTGATGAGCCATGTGTCTTGTTTGTGCTCACTGTGCTGACCTGCTCAGCCACACTGACTTTATTTGTGAGTTTTCTCATACATTGCTGTCACTTTACTCATTTTTGGCTCCAGTATGGTATGTGGTATGAGGAGTCATACCATACAGTATAGGTGCTTCTGATGCCGACATATTGTGAGTTACTCCTCTATGTGTTTGTGGACTGTACACTCCTCACCTGTCCAATACTGATGTACACGCCACTTCAGTCTCATGTCTTCCACCCCATGCCATGCCAGTGTGTGAGCCTCCCCACCACTGCATAGTGTGACACTATAGTGTGAGAGGATGATCTGTGTACAGGACCAATGTGCCACTCAGGACAGTTTCACAATTAGTTTCATGTTATTTTCTTCTACTAGTTTGTAGTCATGGTTGCTCATGTGCAGTGCATATGTTTGAGCTGCACAGTCCTCTAGTCATTTTATTTGCATCTGGGTTTCCGCGGGTGAAGGCTAAGCTGTATATGTGTTTGGTGAGGTACTGCTACCCTTCCTGAGTGTGATGTTATCTGTTTGCTGTGATGATTTGTGTTGTGGGAGGTTATGGTGGGGCACTCAGATATGTGTGCTACTGGTTTTGCAGTTGTGCACACACTGCTTTTTGTGCATGCAGTGCTGTCAGTGCATGTTGTCTTGCACTTGCTTGGTGAGCATCCCCGTAATGTCCAGCTGAGTTTGCTATGTGAAGGATTAGTATGCGCCTCTGTTTTATTGATCTTGTGGATATATGCAGTGTTTGGCCTGTGTTGGGTCTTTCTGCTGACAGGTGCAATGTGTGTGTGTGATGTTCTATTTGCATGACATTGTGTGTGAGTAGTTTGTGCATTGTGATACATTAAGATGTGTGTTGCATGTGTTGTGTGCATTTCTTGTGTGTATGTCACATGCAACAATGTGGATTCATTTTCATGAACTTATTTTGAGTGCACAATAGTGGTTTGTCCTCCTATATTTGGCCTGTCACTTGTCAGGTTTGTGCATGTGCATGCTTGTGACACACTATGACACCATGTTCATTTGATGACTGGTGGGGTGTGTATGTGTGTGTTAGCTGATTTGTCCCCTTGATCACAGTTATTGTTCATGAATGTGTTTTGATGATGCAATATTTGTTTGTGTTGGGGTGTGGTGTCTGTGCATTGGTCCAGATTGACAATGTTGTATATTCCTGTTCTGTCTAGGGTCACGTTGCCTTTCCACTGTTTGGCTGCACATGGCTGGGTTTGTTGGACTTCTGTGGATGTTGTTTGTAAGATTTGTGTTTGGCTAAATGTTTTGTGTCAGCATTGGTTGAGGCATCTCTGAGTGTGAGTCTGACATCTGTCGATACACCATAGGATGTGTAATTGGTTGTCAGTGAACTCACAGGACATCATTTGTACCATTATGTGTGTTTCTCACAGGTGTTGAGTGTTACAGGTGTGAGGTGGGTAGATGAGGGACATGTGTGAAGGTCCTACTTGTATTTGACAGTCAGGGAGTGTGACACTGAGCCATGTGTGTTGTGCTGATGGCATACACATGTCAAGTAAATTGAGACAGATGTGTGGCTGGTTACTGTATGACTTATGACACATCCTATCATTCCTGTGCCTATGCATGGCTTGCATTGATGTATCCCTGAGTTGTTGCACATATGACATTGTGGTTTAATTGCACTCACTGTGCCACACATGTCTGATTGAGGGTCTAAGGGTGGTGTGATAGGTTTCTCCTCTTGCATGTGATGTACACATGCTATGTGGCTTGCTCCACGGCTTTCCAGCACTTTCCACTTCACTTTGGGCTAGCCAATTTAGTGTCCTCCATTGCTGCTGACCTATGGGATGTGTATGTGGCAGACTGTCAGTGTGGGATCTTTCTGAGGGACTTGACAAGCAGTGTGAACAGTCAGTGGTTGTTCATATACAGTGTGAGTCTTCATTTCTTAATTATACTTAGTTTGATTCACATGAGTGGAAGGTAGGCGCAAGGAGGAGGGTTGTCCAGCCCCTGACCTTCTGTGCAGGGTTTTCATCTTCACCCCCACCTTTCCAGTCAATCTACCTTGTCCTTTGATGTGTGAGGTGAGAGGTCTGGCTACACCTGGCTGATAAATTGAGCAGGGGGCACAGGAGGGGCACACAGCATGTGCCCAAATGGGTGTGGGAATTTTGCCAGCAAAGAAACATCGGTGGACTCCAGATGCCCCACTGACTTCAAACAGTTCCCCAATAGTAACTTTAGGTATCGGTGGTTATATGGTGTGCGCACACACAGATCCTGCATCCGCCATTGAAGGATGCAACCCTTGGCTGGGAAACAAAACTGTGAAAACAATGGAGCGGTGCACTCCCAGGGTGCTATGAAGTAAGTAATGAAGCTTGATCAGTTTCTTCGTGAAAAAGATCTTTATTTAGGTATATCCAAGTGCATAGATGCAAACATCAACCAACGCGCTTCGTTCATGAAAATGAACTTCGTCAGGGCTGGAAAGAAACATAAATGACATACATAGGTGCCAAAAAGAGGTGCATAGAGGAAGCTTACACATTTACAATAATGAGACACTTTTCTAGAAGAAACGACGAAAGGTGCTATATACAAAATACTGACAAATGAGACACATTTCTAAAAAAAAAAACAACGACAAAGGATGCTATATACAGTTACAAAGACCCACAATTACAAAAGTGCAACGTCTGTTAAGAAAACATTGAGAAAACACACATTAAAAAACATGTTAAAACAGTTGAGACAGTCCCCCTAGGGAGAATAACGACCCCAGGCGTCTGTACTACCATTCGGGACACAAGGAATCTAATGGCCTACCTAATATGTGTGAGGTGGGAAGGAAGGGCCACTAATAAGTTGTAACTGATCCAGATGTGTGGAGCGTCTTCATGTTAAGTCGGCTTAGAGGGCATAACAAGGGCTAACTGCAGTATCATAAATCGTGTGGGTGCAAAAACAAATAATAGTTGCCCATGCTCATGTACCAATAAACAATTGTACATAGTGATGACCGGACACATGGGAGAAGGGAACAGTTCCAGAGCAAGCGGGAAGAAGCTAAAAGCCACTAACGGGACTGTAAAGGAACCCAACCGGCCTGGAATGGTAACAGAGTGTTGTATACCCCTATATATAAAAAATGGAGTGGAAAATAACCAGAAGGTAATTGCAAGCGGTACATACCAAGATTGATGTGCAACGAGAGTGTAAGCGTCAAAGTAGTTCAAGAGCAACAGTGTATCCGATATGCGTCACTTAGTAGCGACAATGATAAGATGCCAGGGCCACCATGATAAGGGCCGCAAAGCAAAGTCCTGAGGGAGAGAATACAAATCAGTATATAACACCATACCAAAAAATGAAGCTAGTGTGTACTCGCAAACCAGGTGGTGAAACAAAGCAAATTAAAAAGAAGGGAGGCAGTATAAAAGGGGATCGTATCTCGTAGCCACAAAAGCGTGCTTATGCAGAGGAGGCTCGGGTCGTAGGGCATGTCAGGGGTATTGATGCTACTGTTCACAGAAGAACGCTACCCTAAACACAAAACGCAGTTTGGGTCATGACAGATGCAACGAGTGGTTGAAGGCCTGGGTGTGATAACAGGAATGTAAGCAACTAGAAGGCAGGGAATGCCATTCCAGCGGTGGCTGTGAACTCAGCAGAATTGAGAACATATGAGGCAGCTGCGTGATGGCCGTCGAATGGCAGGGGCGTGTCCCATGGGTACCGTGACACGTTTAGATAGGGGTGACTAGGGTAGCGAAGAGTGTCAGGGGAACAAAGTGGGGAAAAAAGGGGAGATAAGTGAAAAGTGTGAACGCCGCCAAGAATGCAAGGGCAGGTCGAGCCATAGTCAGCGTAGAGTATTACACAAACAGCGGGATGTAAAAGTGAAAGGTCAGACCACTGTCGAAGGTGCCTCAGGGCAATGTGGCCCATGGTAAGACCAGCGGGTGGGTAAAAAACCGACGGTGTGGCCATGCGAATGTAAAAACAGGAGGGAAGAACAAGACTCTGGGGCAGCGTGTAAGAGAATACAGGTAAAGAAAAATTAAAGGATGTGCCGATGATGGTGAAAATGCGACCCGGGAGCAGTTAGATTAAGCCAGATTGTGAAATAAGTAGCTGAGAGCGGTTGGTGTGCCGGCTGTAGACATCAGACCATCCCCGTGGGAAAAAAGCGCCTAGTTGCGGGGTGGAAAAAGGGGATGGGTCGCTCAATCCAAAACACCATGAGCTCACCTGGACAAATGCCAACAGCGTGCCGAAAAATCACGAAGTGAGATAGGGGGGTGTCTCTATGTCTTATATAATGAAGATAAAGGCGCGCAAAAGCAATAATTCAAACCGGCTGGAGAAGACGTCGAAGACAGACTCAAGGATGAAAATCGCTGAAGTGTTCCGATGTGCGTTTCAATGACGTCAAGGCCATCTGTTCGGGACGTAATGAAATTATGTGGATTGTTGCCTGGTAAACTGTAAACAAACTGCTAGGGAAAGGGGGGAAAGACTGTATCCAAATGATCGGGACGTCACGTAATCCCGTAGGGTGTTGCCTAGTGACCTGTAAACAAAATACTAGGAAAAAGGGAGGAGAGACTAAGAGGCTCGCCTGCGTTGCTAGGCGACCTCAAAGATTAGCGGTGTTTGTTCATTGCCCGGCAATCATAATGAATTGCGGTATCTCTGGCAGGGACAAGCCGGGCTAGATGGAAAGCCTGATTAGCAAAAGAACCCACCCTAAAGGATCCAAAAATATAGTGAGTCTGTAAAATAGAGGCAAAGGTGGCGCGTCCGTGGTTATAACAAACACGGGAAGGATGCCGCGTGACACGAAATCCTGCCAAAGGCAAAAGTCGAATGGGTGACATGAGAAGCCACTAAGGTGAACAATAAAACAAAAGGGCATCAGAACAATTTGGAAAAAGAAAAAGAAAAAATCACCGGGGCAAATGGATGTGGGGCATTCGTGGTGGTCACAAGGGAGGGCAGCACTGAGTGAAAGATGTCTAAGGCAAAAGGAGGTGTAAAAATCAAGTAAGGCCTGCCATAAGAAAAAAACAAAAGGGAAAATTAGAGAAAAATTAGTCCACCAAGGTCACCGCTGCCTACGACTAGGTGGTAGTCACAATGATGGGGGCACAGCATACGTTAGTAAGAAGCATGGGTCGGGGGGGCCCAAGGAGCAGAGTAACCTTTTGAGACAGTGAAACACCGGGTCTGACATTTATTTATTTATTTATTTATTTATTTTAACGACTTGTAGAGCGCCTGGTGACCCGAAGGCATCCCCGCGCTGTAATGATTTTGATATCCAGATGAGATGGGGGAGAAAAAAGAAGAAAAGAAGAGAAAGGGGGGGACGTTATTTCGGAAATAGAAGTGTTTTCAATTTTTTTCTAAAAATAAAATAGCTGGGTTCCAGTCTGAGGGTACGGGGGAGTGAGTTCCATCCGGTGGAAGCTTTCACAGAGAAGCGTCGGCCTCCAGTGCGTGTCTTTTTGAATTTGGGGATGTTGGCTAGATGTTCATTCTCGGACCGCAGGGATCTGGGAGCTATATAAGGAGTTACCAGGTCGCTGAGAATCGGAGGGCCAGCTCCATTAATCAGTTTGTAGGCCGTGCACATGGCTTTGAATTCCACCCTTTGACGCACCGGGAGCCAGTGCAGGGCTTTGATGGCAGGTTTAGCTGACACTCTGGAGGGAAGGTTCATGAGTAGTCGGGCTGCAGCGTTCTGTGTTCGTTGTATTTTAGCCAAGGTGGTCTCAGGGGCACCCAGGTAAACCATGTTACTGTAGTCCAGCCGTGACAGTATTAGCCCTTGGACTAGGAGTTTTCTGGAGGTGGGCGGGAGTAGGGGAAGAATCTTGCGGGTGGTGCGCATAAGCCCAAAACAGGTTCCTGCAGTTTTGGCCGCTTGTGTTTTCATTGATAGCTCAGGTTCTAGCCAGACTCCTAGGGTCTTAATTTCTTTTTTTGGGGTGGGAATTTCCCCGAACACGTCTGGCCAGGCTGATGGGGGGATGGTCACCCATTGCTTTCCCATGAGCATCACTTCGGTCTTCGACCCGTTTAATTTGAGTGAAGATTCACACATCCAGCCATAGGTTTTCGTAAGGCAATTTGCCAAATTGTCTGGGTGGTCGTCTAGTTGGGATAGGGAGACAACCAGCTGTGTGTCATCCGCATAACTCACAATTTTGATGCCGAAGGGTGTCACCACATCTTCAAGGGGGGCCATATAAGCATTAAAAAGCGTAGGGCTTAGAGATGATCCCTGGGGGACCCCGCTCGTGAGGGGGAGGGTGGACGAGTGGTGATTGCTGTCCCATACCTGGAACGTGCGTCCGGCAAGGAAGGACTCTATCCACCTGAGCGCCATCCCGGTGAGCCCTGCTGCCGCCAGCCGTTGGAGGAGGACACGATGGTTGACTGTGTCGAAGGCTGCACTAAGATCCAGGAGGATCACTGCCACTGACCCTCCTGAATCCAAAATGCGCCTTGCCTCCTCGATAACGGCCAGAAGAGCGGTATCAGTGCCATGACCCGGGCGAAACCCAGTTTGGGATTGCCGTAAGATGTTATTTGCCTCGAGAAACTGAGACAATTGTCCGTTGACCAATTTCTCGGCTACCTTGCTGATGCCAGGGAGGAGTGAGATTGGCCGGTAGTTTGCCATGTCTGCTGGGTCTAGCTGGGGTTTTTTAAGGAGTGCTTTCACGACTGCGCTCTTCCAGCTATCGGGGACAGATCCTTGGGCAAGCGAGCTGTTAATAAGCTCTGTGATCGTAGGAACTATGACAGGGGCTACGGTTTTGAGGAATCTAATTGGTGCTGGATCCAGAGGTGATCCGCTTTTCATTTTGGCCAGGGTTGCATCTACCTCGTTGCAGGTTACTGCCCTAAATGTAGCTAGTTGGGGGCGCATGCTGCTTCCTGCTTGGCTGGAGGGTGATTCATTGTCCGTGTGACTAGAGGGACAGGGGGGGGGGAGGGATGTTAAGATTCCGGCAATTTTGTCATTAAAATAGGTGGCTAATTCGTTGCTTCGGTCAACAGGGGGGGCGTTGGAGGAAGGAGTGGTTGGTACTTTCAGTAGCTCTTTTACGATTAGGAAGGATTCCCTAGCTAAGTTGGTAGATTCTCTTATCCGAGTGTCGTAGTGGGAGGCTTTAGAGCGCTTAATGGAGGCTTTGTAAAATCTAACTGAGTTCTGGTAGGCTTCCTTGCTGGCGTGCTGCCAGTCTTTCCTCCATAGCCATTCGGCTTTCTTGCATTTTTTACGTAGTAATCGAAGTTCCGGGGTATACCACGGGGCGGAACCTGGTTTCCCGTTTTTGTCCTCCCGGGTTCTAAATGGGAGTACTGAATCCAGGGAGGTAGTAATCCATTCTCTGAATTTACTATCGGCGATAGCCGGGTCTTCTGCATGGGCAGGGGTAGTTGACTCTAGGGTCCTGGCCCAGTCTTCGGTGGGGAGCTTGGACCAGGCCCTGTCCCTGGTGTAAGTGGGAGGTTTTTGAGATTTCCTGAAAGGTCCTAATAGTTGGAAAGAGACTAAAAAGTGGTCCGTCCAGGGGAGGGGGAGGGACTCGTTGAATTGCATGGTGGGGGTGCTTGTAAACACCGGGTCCAGCAAGTGACCTTTGTTGTGTGTAGCTCCGGAGTTAAGGAGGTGGAGGTCGAGAGCCGCTAGATCGGTGATCAAGTCGGCTGCCCCAGTATCTAAAGGGTCATCGAAAAAAATGTTCAGGTCTCCTAGTATCATGAAGTTGGTGATGGAGTGGGCTTGTGTTGCTACCGTGTCCAGGAGAGCGCTAGAAAAGGAACCAGGGTGACCGGGGGGGCGGTACAGTAGGATGCCTGTGAGAGAGTTAGTCGGGTCTAACTTAATTGTGAACTGTAGGCTTTCAGAGTCGGTAACCTGCGCGTCGTTGTATTTGCAGGGGAGATAGTCCCGGTGAATAATGGCGACCCCACCACCTCTGCCTAAAGGGCGAGGTAGGGACTGAATGAGGAAGCCCGGAGGGGTAGCTAGAACCATGTCTGATGCCGAGTGTGGGGAAAGCCACGTTTCCGTCAAAAATAGAACGTCGATCTCATGGTCTTCTATAAGATGGTTAATAAGCGTCGCATGTTTAGGGAGAGAGCGACAGTTCAGAGAAGCAAGTTTGAGGGCTGAGGGTTTGTAGGGTTGGATAGGGAGTTTGAGTAGGACTGGGTGGCAGTAAGTGCAGCTGATAAATGGTCCCTCTAGATCGTGAACAAACTCACAAGAGGAGGCGATGGTGGGTCTGAGACTTAGGAGGTCGCGACGTGAGTAGGTTATCTTAGGGGCAGTTTTATCCGACAGGGGTTCTGGCCCTAGGCCCGGCCAGGCGCAGACGGGCGCAGACGGGCTTGCCTTAGGCGCGCCTTCGGCGCGCGAACGGCGCTCCCGCTGCGCTCGTCCGCTGCGTTGGTATGGCCGGCACATTTGTAGTGAGTGTTATGGGCGTGGCCTCGCAGTGGGTGTGGCTCCGCCTTGGGCCCGCGCTGGCGGTGTGGGCGTTTTCCCTGTGTCAGCGCTGGAAGTCGCTGTGTCAGGGGGGGTCTGGGAGGGTTGCTTTAGCGCGTACAAGTCGGCGCTTCAGTGTAGGTAAGCTCAATGCTTTTTAGATCAAACACAGAGAAAATGACAGTTTTTAAAATCAATTTGCTGCTTTAGCGCGTGAGAAGTCAGCGCTTCAGTGCAGGTATACTCAATGCTTTTAGATCAAACACAGAGAAAGATGGCAGTTTTTAAAATCAATTTGCTGCTTTAGCGCGTGAGAAGTCAGCGCTTCAGTGCAGGTATACTCAAAGCTTTTTAGATCAAACACAGAGAAAGATGACGGTTTTCAAAATCACTTTGCTGCTTTAGCGCGTGAGAGTCAGCGCTTCAGTGCTGATATGCTCAATGCTTTTTAAAATCAGGCACAGAGAAAATGACAATTTTTAAACTCGGCGTCACAATAAAATAGCATATCTGACATGATATCAAAATGAGAGCAAGATAAGTATAAAACAATATAGATGTGATAGAATATGATAGGTAGAGTAGATTAATAAGTCGGATAAAAATAGAAGTTATACATAATGACGTAAAATAATAAATAACACAATGAACATTCCAAATAGCAATGAAAAGAATTAGGAGGTGTCACAGTACAATAGCAAATCTAACACGATAACAAAATGAGAGCAAAATAGGTATAAGACAATATAGATAAAATGCGATAGATATATGATAGGTAGAAATGATTAATAAATAGGATAAAAATAGTAGTTAGTTCACTGAGTGTGAAGAATATAGATAGGAGAGAATTGAAATAGAAAAGAGTGACAGGGAGTAATAAGATGTAAAGCGGAGTAAGAGTGATAGTGGAGGTCATAGATAAAATAAAATAATTTAAGGTGATGGGGAATAAACAACGGTGATTATTGAATAAAAACAAAGGCATCTCAGATAGTCCTCTGTTTGTTTCTATGATTATAGATAGTAGGGGAGAAGAATAAGGTAGTCCTCTGTTTGTTTCCTGATCCTGGGCCGGTTAGGATAGTCCAGTTTCTAGCTTTCTGAGTGACTGAGTGGGGAGTACAAGTCCTCTTTCTATTTTGATGTAGCTATAGTCAGTAGGATTGTTATTCAGGCTTGTGTGTGCCTGGTAGAAGATGAAGGCAGTTTATTGCTGTATTTTATGGCCCCGGCCATTTTGGGCCATAGTTTTCCGGTTGAATGGGCAAAAGAAATACAAAAATACAAAAATAGAGAGAGAAAAAGGAGCAGGAACAGTACCTTGAGAGATTAATGAGGAGTAGTCATGATGGTGTCATCCGTTTTTACAATGTGTTCAACGGTGCCGTCTTCGGAGTTCCCAGGACTCCAGCTTGCTCCAACTGAGGTATGTGCTCCCAAGGTCGGGTCTGGCTGCAGGTCAACCCCGGTACATCAGGCCAGGCAGTGGACACCAAAATATCACAGTAACGGAGAACCTGGGATCCTAAAGAAAAACAGTAGCATGCGGAAGAGTGGTAAAAGGCCCCTGGGCTGGAAAAGGCGAGTGAGTCAATGGCTGATTAGTTCAAAAAGTAATGAAACGTGTGGTCGGTGTTGTGGCCCTTGTCTACAGCCTGGAGTCTAAAAATCCATTTGGATTCCATTTGGCGAAGTGCTAACTTTCTATTGCCTCCCCGTGTGTTAATTGGTACATGGTCAATGCCACAAAACCTAAATGTGTTGTGCCCATGTGTGTACTACTGTAGTGTTCCGTCATAGGGTATCTTATGTCACCATTGAGGAGAGCCCGGCGGTGTTCTTGTATTCTTTTCTTAACATTACGCGCTGTGCTCCCCACATACACCAATCCGCATGGGCATTCTAAAGTGTATACTACAAACTGGGTTTTACAGTTGATGAAGTGCTTGATCTTGTGCGTCCTAGTGGTCTTATAGCAGAATTCCTTACATGTATTCTGGCCAAAAACACAGATATTGCAGTTGGTGCAGATGTGAAACCTCTTGGGTGCAGGGGGTAACCATGTGGTAGGGGGCTTAGTGGTAACATAGGTGGGGCATAGTGTTCTCCTTAGAGTCGGACCTCTTCTGTAAACAAGCAAGGGTTTCTCATTGATAAAAGGTCGTAATTTGGGAATGTCCCAAAGTACGTGCCAGTGCTTTCTAAAGGCCTGGACGATTTTGTTACTGTGTGCCGTGAAGTTGTTAAAGAAAGAAACCTTATCTCTGGCTGTGCCTGTGGAGGGACTGCCCCTTCTATTTCTGGTGGAGGATTGGACGGTGTCAGATCTAGGGAGCTTAAGTATCCCATGTTCAGCTCTATTCAAAGTGTGACTATTGTAGCCCCTGTGGGTAAAGGGTTGTTTGATATCTGCAATGTTGTCTTTGAAATATGTGTCCCTGCTACATGTACGGCGAGTTCTGACCATCTCACCATAGGGGATGTTGGCAATGACTGTGCTAGCGTGTGCACTCGTGGAATGTAATATGCTGTTACATGAGGTTGTTTTTGTGAATAGAGTGCTATGCACCAGCCCATCCTTGACAAAAAAACGGATATCTAAAAAGTCAATGTGTTCATGATGGGGTGACATTGTGAGTTTCACATTGTATGGGTTGTCATTCAAGTAGGTTAGGTAGGTTTGTAGTTCATGCACAGATCCTGCCCACAGACAGAGGATGTTGTCTATGTACCTCCCCCAGAACACAATATGCTTGGACCAGGAGGAGGCACAATGGCTCCAGGCATGCTCCCTCTCATACCAGCCCATGAAAAGGCCGGCATAAGAGGGAACAAACCTGGTACCCATCGCAGTTCCCTGTAGTTCATGGATCCACCTTTCGTCATGTTTAAAAAAGTTGTTACTGAGGATGAGGTCGATCATGTCAAGGATCATTACATTGTAGGAGTAACGGTCATCCCCCTCCTTGTCGAGATAGTATTGGGTTGCCATCAGTCCATATTTCTTCTTGATGCAGGTATCAACGTCAAGTGTCACAAATCTAAGTTCACTGGACCAAGGATACCTGTCAAGTTTGATAAGAATGTGCTTGCTGTCCTTTATGTATGCGGGGAGGTTGATGACTTGTTTCTGGAGGGTGAGGTCAACGAATTCTGACAGTCTCTCAGTGGGTGAGCCCAAACCCGAAATGATGGGTCTACCGGGGGGGACCTGCCACCTTTGTGCACCTTGGGCAATGTGTAGATGCATGAGAAACGTATATCTTCGACATGAAGGTATCTATATTTGTCACCCATGAGTAGACATTCGTCCCTCCCTTCCACAAGCCTCCCATTGATGGTGGTTTGTAATCTGGGCATGGGGGTGTGACTGATCTCAGCATAGCCTACCCGGTCATTGAGTTGTCGTGCAATCTCACCCATGTAGTAGTTGGTGTTACATGACCACCATGTTGCCCCCTTGCCTGCTTTCCTTATTACTATGTTGGTGCTATTTTGCAGTCTAGTGAGGGCCTCCCTTTCTGGTTTGGAGAGATTGTAGTGTGATGGCGGTGTATATTTGGAGTGCCTGTCATGATGGTGCAGTTCCTCTGTTACTAGTTTCTTAAATTTGTCGATGTTGTGATGGTACCCTACCTGTGGGGTGAATTTGGATTTGCATTAAAGCCCACTGTCATGGTTAGTATTGTGAGTAATGTCAAGATTAAGATGAAGAGTGTGCATGTCTTTCACATCATCATTTTCAATGGAAAGGAGTGTTTGTACGTGTCGTATTTCCTCAATAGTTCATTCAGGGCCTAAGACATTGGGAACATTAGTCACAGCAGGCGGTATGTGCGATGCAAAGAATTATTTTAATTTTAATACACGTAAGAATTTGTACAAATCAATATGCACATCAGTCAGATCCCCAAATTGTGTGGGCCAGAAACCTAGCCCCCTTTTAAGGACAATGCGCTCGTTGGTATCCAATTACCTCCCCTAGAGGTTGATAATGTTCAGTTTTTGTTGGGTTGCCTTTTGGCCAGCAAGGCCAGTGATAGGGTATCATTTGTCAGTATTTGAATATAGCACCTTTTGTCGTTTCATCTAGAAAAGTGTCTCATTTGTCATTATTGTAAATGTGTAAGCTTCCTCTATGCATCACTTTCTAGCACTTATGTATGTCATTTATGTTTCTTTTCAGCCCTGACGAAGTTCATTTCATGGACGAAACGCGATGGCTGATGTTTGTGTCTATGCACTTGGATATACCTAAATAAAGATCTTTTTCACGAAGAAACTGAACAAGCTTCATTACTTACTTCATAGCACCCTGGGAGTGCACCGCTCCATTGTTTTCACAAATGGGTGTGGGAAGCTTACTGTGGGTAGGGTGAGGGTGGAACACTGTGAATCTGGCCAGACTGCCCATGCCTGGTGCCGGCCCTGCCTATTACATTGTGCACATGTTTTCCTGCATCTTCACCGCTGCAGTGAGTTGCCCGGGACATTGCAATGATTTCGCAGTTGATGGGTGACCCAGATGCGGAGGTGTGGGTTTCTATCAGGCAGAACATGTGTGAGTATACTGGGGGATATGTTCCTGTCCCCACCAGAGTGTCTGATATGGACAGGAATCGTATGTCAGCAAAGGAGTTGTGTGTTGTGGTTGTATGTGGAGTTGTGTTTTTGCGTACCTGTGGTGTTGTCCGCAGCAAAGTCTTATTTGCTGGTAGTGGATGAGGTACAGCAGAGGAAGGGCTTGAAGAGCTGGATCCATTGCGGTCAGGACCGCATGAAGGTGACCGGGATTCGAGTTTCGTTCCCCGCAGTAGTGCTTCTGCCGTCTCTGGGTGGCTGGATTCTCCCCTGCGGTGGGATGGGCTGCTTGCGGCATCGTGATTTGTCCAGCGGTCGGGACGTCATTCCGCACAGCTGTGGTTCTCTATTGGCTCCCTCTGCCACCGTTGCGGAAGGAAATTTATGGCGGTTCACATAACTCCGCAGCAGACGGAAAATGGGCTATGTTTACCCATTGTAATATGGCGGACGCGAGGACCGTCGATGGAATGCGGAAAAGGACATTTTCAGCCTGCAACGTGGTTGTGCCTACGACCGCCATCCTAATGAGCCCCTTAGTGCCCATGATGACATCGAGGCATTTGGTAACCTTAGTTTGTGGGAGCAATTTTAACAATATTTTTGTGGAATGTAATGTAACACTTGCTTATTTGGCTCAACATGATTCTGCCTCTGCGGGTGCCTCACATAGCAAGCGTATTTGTTTCATACTGATTTAATTATAACTAGGAATACAGTAGTGGGGGATGTGCATTAAAACAAGCATTGGCAATGCCAATAGGACTGACTTTAATGTGCTACTCCCTGCACTAAGATTGGGTACACCTCTCACCATGACTCTGGTTCATCCTGCAATCACACAGGCACACAACAGCTTCTCAACCTGTACTCACAAACTAAGCACCATGCCCTTCTTTTCTTACACACAACTCACCCTCTACATACCCTATAATCACACACTGTGTCCCTTGCAGTTACACAAACAGTTACACAAACACCGCTCATCCTTAACCCACACACCCAACTGCCCACCAAGCTAAAACTTACAAAGGAGATTTACTAATAACATAAACGAAACCAATTGCATTTACCAATGCTTGTTTATTTTAAGCTTTTAAAAAGCGTTTAAAAGCTGTGATTTTTTTTCTTACTACAATATTTCTACTTATATTTTTAAGTTTTAGTTTGCAGCCTATAGAGCATGGCAGATTAAAATTATCTGCAGCCTTTATTGCTTATTTGCCTACACTAGATTAAGTTACATAGAAGGTGCATTGTCTGTGTGTATTTTAAGATGTACACCCACAGCTGTTTATAGCAGTTAAAGCCATTTTCTCGTTTATTCACCATTGCTTCTATCTCATTCAACAAACCACTTTACTGCTGTTAACTAAAACCGCTACTGCGGCCGGTCTGTTTACAAAACAGTCAACACTTCTGCTCTCTGGAGGCCCTGCAGGTGAGATGAAGTGACCCGCGGCATTGTATTTTAGTAATCTTTCATTTAAATATCCGTGTAAAAGGATTTCACAGATTTTGACATTTGGTCCTGACTCCTAAGACGCTTTGGAGACCCATAAATGCTCGTTTTGTGAATAACAGCTCTGTGTAGCTTCAACTCGAGATAACGACTGTTTCATTGATTTCTATTCATTTTTGTCCATGCAGATTTCTTCTGCTGTCTCATAATCGTTTTTTACTGAAAATGTCATGATGATATTTCAGATGTTTTTCTGTCTAAATGTGCTTTTTCTTTACAGTGATTTATGGATGATTTAGCCTTGCAGTAAAATATGTCAAACTTGGCGGTGGCCAAGTTTACCAAGTTAATCAGAGTTTCAGTGACACTGAAAGGAGCCAAACATAATACTATCAGAACATTTGAAGGCTTTGAAAAGATAAACGCTCGTTCTTTGGCTAAGAAATGTGTCTGTTTTTATCCTTTATTTGTGTTTGCCTGTTAAAGCCATCTCGGAATATTAACATGTTTTTTCCTTTGTTGATTAATGTTATATTTATTTGACATACATGTATATCGCATATTTTGAATTCTGTAGCCTCCAGGTGTTCATAACGGCGACAAAAACAAGCTCTGGACTCAAACGAGATTCTCACATGCTTGTCAGTGGTTCAAAACATGTTAAGAACCTGGTGATCCAGTGTTTAGGAACTGACACATTTTATCATCTGAACCCAATTTAATACCATACACTCCCTTTCACACTGGGTGAGATTAAATCAAATTCACCAATTTATTCATCCTATTTATTCTTACCTTGGCAATGAATCTTTATTTCGTTAATGAGGGATTTGGCAAGATAATATTAGAATTTCTAGAATATCACCATAAAATAATCATTCCATATAGCTAATCAATGACATTAATAATGACTCCTTTTGAAAGTTAGAAATTCTTTATCTAAATAAATGAGAATTGCTCATCAGGTACAATACAGCTCGAATCACAAGTCATCACACAAAAGAAACATTAGCAAAATAAACCCTAATTGTACATCTCAAATGTCAGCGCAATGAGTGAGTAGATAGGCGTAGAGACAAAAGAATAAAAACATATGCAAATAGATTTTATGCAAATTCAAAATGTCATACTAACCAATCTCACGAGGTTCTAGAAATCTGAAAAGCTACCCTTCGGCCATGAGAGTAAGCTAAGCACCTCAAAAAGAGTTGAGGAGCAAAGTCAAAGAATTTTATTTATTTATTTATTTATTTTTTAAATTTCTAAAGCGCGCAAATACCTTTCGGTGTCTCGGCGCTGGAGTTTGCAGATTGCAGGGGTTCCACTGACGTCTTACTGGTTAAAGAGCCAGGTCTTGAGGTGTTTGCGAAATGAGAGTAATGATGATTGATTTTTAACAGAGGAGGGGATCTGATTCCATAGTTTTGATGCTGCCACTACAAAACGTCTGTCTCCCCAAGATACTTTTTTTGTGCATGGGATTTGGAGCTGTTGGGCCGAAGAAGAGCGTAGTGTTCGACTGGGTTTGTACAGTTTGAATGCTCTTTTGAAGAAATCAGGTCCATTATTGTTTAAGGCCTTGTGAATGATACACATGGCCTTAAACTTTATCCGGCTTCTTATTGGTAACCAGTGGAGCTCACGAATTGTGGGAGAGATAGAAGCGTGCTTAGGTATACCCGTGAGAATTCTTGCAGCAGCGTTCTGGACAAGCTGTAATTTGCTCAGAACTTGCTCTTGTGCGTTAAGCAGTAGACCATTGCAATAGTCCACCCTAGATAACACCAGGGAGGACATTAAGGTTTTACCTGCGGTTGGGGGAAGAAAAGGGAGCAGTTTCTTCACCATTCTCAGGGTAAAGAAGGAGGCTGACACCACCGCGTTGGCATGGCTTAAAAACGTAAGCTTATTATCAAAAAGCACGCCCAAGTTTTTCACCTTGGTTACAGGTGATGGGGGAGCTCCCAACTCCGAGGGCCACCAGACCGGAGACCAAGACGGAGTCAGTTCGCCAAAAACCATCACCTCCGTCTTGTCGGAATTTAGCTTTAAGCAATTCCGGTTCATCCATGAGCTGATGGCCTTCATGCCCTCCTGAAAGTTCGCTGCCACTGCTTCACCGTTTTTGTGTATCTCCAGGACCAGCTGTGTGTCGTCGGCATAAGATGTTAAGCCAATGCCGAACGACTTGATTACCCTCGCCAAGTCCAAGTCTGAATCAGTATCAGTAGAACAACAGCCAGCCCATAGAATTTAGGAAACAGCAACACAGCTCCAGAAATTCAATACTTTTATCTTTTTTTCTCTCTGCGCAACCTTGGCCATCATCAGGAACTTACATTTCTAATATGATATGTTAATTCTAAAAAGACTCAGGCCTTTTCTGCAGGGCAGTAAGTACACTTCTATAGAGAACAAATGCAAGTGTTATTTCTCACTTTTATAAAATGCCACTATTAAATGCTCTTTGAATGCTTTCACTTGCTTTTTTTTCTTACTTGCTGCTTATTATTTACTAATTGTTAATGAAAAATAAACTCTCGTCTTTTGACTTATTTTCTACATTAATCATGTGCATTTGCGGCCTACTCTAACACTCCCAGCACACACTTGTGCAGTTTTCATCTTTCCGCAAATCGACATGACTAATGTAAAAAATAATTAAAAAAACAAGAGTTTATTTTTCATTAACAATTAACAATTAGAAAATAATAAGCAGCGGGTAAGGAAAGAAAGCAAGTGAAAAGCATTCAACAAGTGTTTAATAGTGGAGTTAGAAAGCAGTAGTTCTCTTTAGTTTCAACATAACTCCATCTATATCCTTTACTAGTGCATAGTAATTTCCTCTTCTGTCTTCCAATTCTATTTCTTCTCGCTTTCTCTTTTTTGCTCTTCATTTAGTATCTAGTGTTTGTTTCTTGCACTTACAACACTTATATATTAATACCAGCATTAGTATCCCTGTAACTACAGCAACTATAGGTGTTTATATTTCCCTAGTAGGCTATTACCAAAAGTAGAAAAACAATAACCCACTGAGGAGAAACCCTTACCAAGTCTCTCCTAACCACCATCAACCTTCAGTTCACTTAAATCTTCCCGTAAATGTGTAATATTTTGAATATATCCCTCTAGGCTCTTACTTTTGTCAGGGATATATGTACAAATGCAAAAACAACAGTTGATGGACAGAATGCAGAACAATGTCATACATTGACCCCAGTAGAGAGATCTGGGCCTAAATCCATCGTTTTTTTGCTCACCACACCACTCCAGTTTAAACATGGACTTATGCAAATCAGTCTTCACCCTGTGCCTCATGGGAACAGTGCAGCCCGAACTGCCAAGCCATGTCTTCCCTGGACCGGAATTAAGCATCCTAGGACCGGTTTCTGGCTATCAGCCGTCTTCAGCCAGGATAGCTTGACTCCAGTGGCGTGGAGAGCACGGGACTCACGTCTGAGCATACCCGTCCCACTCGGGGTCATAAATGCAAAAACAACAGTTGATGGACAGAATGCAGAACAATGTCATACATTCACCCCAGTACAGAGATCTGGGCCTAAATCCATAGTTTTTTTGCTCACCACACCACCCCAGTTTATACATGGCCATATGCAAATCAGTCTTGACCCTGTGCCTCATGGGAACAGTCCAGCCCGAACTGCCAAGCCATGTCTTCCCTGGACTGGAATCAAGCATCCTAGGACCGGTTTCTGGCTATCAGCCGTCTTCAGCCAGGATAGCTTGACTCCAATGGCATGGAGCGCACGGGACTCACGTCTGAGCATACCCGCCCCACTCGGGGTGACAAATGCAAACACAACAGTTGATGGAAAGAATGCAGAACAATGTCATACATTCAGCCAAGTACAGAGATCTGGGCCTAAATCCATCGTTTTTTTGCTCACCACACCCCCCCAGTTCAGACATGGCCATATGCAAATCAGTCTTGACTCTGTGCCTCATGGGAACAGTCCTGCCCGAACTGCCAAGCCATGTCTTCCCTGGACCGGAATCAAGCATATAAGTACAGCACTGCTGAGTTTCACAATACTACAGACTCCGCCCCCCTTTGCCAATAATACAGCAAGAACAAGTGTATTCTGTATGACCATAGACCTTATAGCAACCATTTTTGGATCAAACATTAAGAACCCACCAGCAGTGTCTGTTGATAAACAATCAACCACTGTGGACAATTTCCTAATTTTATGTGAGTTTAAAATTACCCCAACTGAAGGTATCAATGCTCCAAAAATATCACCCACAATCTCTGCATCACTAATTCCCGTTTTATTTCCTGTTAATTCAGTCTTCTTTTCATTGATTTCAAGACTTTTAGGTAAATGATAAACCTTGGGGATGACTATCCTCACATAACAACACCTATACCAATGTACTGGCAACCTATAATAGGTATTTTTACCACACACATAATATATTCCAGGGAAAATAGGATCCGTACCATCTCTTATTCCCCAACCTTCAGTAATTAGGAAAACACAATCACATTCACTGGAACCAATGAAATCATTGTTAAAATCAGTTTTTAGTCTAAGTATGCAAAGTTTTTGCCTATGATGCCAATCCAGAATCATTGCAGCATATGTCTCACCCTTTTTGTAATCGCCTTCTCTAAAAGCCCAAGGCAGTACACAGAACCTTTGCTCAGCAGCTTTTTCCTTAAAACTCTGTCTTCTATCTTCTACTAAATGTATAAACTCAATCTCCTCCTGACTTAAACTACAGATCAAATTATTACAATGTGCATATACAATATCTGTTGTTTTAGTCGTATGAAATAATTCACCCAAATATTCTGCATTTCGCGCACTATTTACTCTATTCAAATTCTATCTAATTGGCACTTCAGAAAACACTAAATCATAATTTGAATAATAATCCTGTGAACTTCCTTTTCCATCGAACACACGTGTTTGGACGCTACAAGAAACTCCATAAGTTAATGGAAGGTGATTATAGGTCACCCCTCAGACAAAGGTAATTGCAGGCACACATAACAATCTCTTGCATCCATAGTATCTATGTGTTCATGGAGTATTTTAGTAAAAACATTGAATGAAAAATCATTAATGAAGTTATCCTGGTGATATATATTAGCACCTGTTATTTTCTCAATATTAGTTTGTGGTTCTTCTTTAAGATTTCCCACATCTACTTTTTTACTCAACACATTATTAGTTATATTATTTTTAGTACGGTACATGAAATAAGGCACAACAACAATTAGAGGTCGATTTCGATCCGGTAAAAAAAACGTCTGTATGAAAATTATCCGGAGCCCTCTCCGTACGACTCGTACACACGCCGTACGACCCGACGAGTACGATCCGGACCGGGGCATCAGGATGCGATTCGTATGGTCCACGTCAGGTAAGGGCGATTCGTACGGAAAAGCGCACAATCACATACACACCGTACGGTGCGTACCCCCCATGATCACAGGGGTATGCCCCGTACACCCAGCGTACATGGGGTACGGTGCATACCCCCCATGATCGCAGGGGTACGCCCCGTACACCCAGCGTACATGGGGTACGGTGCGTACCCCTGCGATCATGGGGGGTATGCACCGTAACCCATGTACGCTGGGTGTACGGGACGTACCCCTGCGATCATGGGGGGTACGCACTGTACACAGCCGGGGGCCGTTCCGTACCTGTTTCGGTGCGAACTCTGCTTTTACGGCTGTTTTTAGCTCCCATAAAAAAAGGGTCACGATACGTATCGTACTTGCTGGGTCGTATAAACCAGCCGCGAGCCGTACAGATGTCGTGTACAGCGGGTTCCGACGGAGACTCGTACGGGGATTCGAGTCGTACGGTCTCTGTACGATTTGTACGGAGTCCGGCTCCTGGTATGAATCGTACTTCGTCGTACGTACCCGGTACGTTGTAGGGTACGATTCGTATGGGAAAAACGCTCCGAACGGCTATTTGGAGCGGTTTTTCCCGAATCGGAATCGACCCCTAAGTATTAACCAAACAAACATTAGTAGTAAAACACCTATAAAGCATGCATTAATACATCTACGTTTAAAACTTTGGTTTTGATATCCAGTCTGTAGGAAATTTGCCTTTGCCATTTTCTATTGTAAAAATAAAAAATAAAAAATAAATAAACTAAAACTAAACAAACAAACCAATAATGTAGAGTATACAAGCACTTCTTAAGCCTCTTTGCTTTACCCCTTTTTTATTTACATTATTAAAACTTTACCGCCTTGAATTTAATTCCAGTTTTAATTTTCTGCATTCTTCGGAGTGTGGTTTCATTTTTCTGCACCCCAATTTTAATACAGTTTATTTAGGTTGGTTCATAACAGTTTTTGTGGCTCGACTCGCAACAGTCTTTTCCCCACATTGGTCTATGTGTTCAACTGCTTCAGTCACCACGTATGTCCATTCAGGTACTGTGTACTTCTTGTTCGAAACTCTTGCCCTCTTTGTTCTCTGAACTGTATCTCCGTCAGAGTCACTTTGTACTGTTTCGCTTGATACTTCGACTATTGTGTTTGCAAGTTTTTCTTTCAGAGTGTATTTCTGTCTTTTCCCTCCCTTAGGCCATATATCTCCTTTTCTTGCCTTTTTTTTCTTGCACGGTATCACTAGATGCAAGACTATGTTCACAACTTCTTTTGTTTGCTTCTTTTCGTGTTTGCATTTGTCCTTGAATCAAATTTTCTTCATCATTGGCATTGACAACAGTCACAAGAGACCCAGTAGCTGGAGCCCACTTTATTCGACTTTGTTCAGGTTCAAGTTCTCTTTGACTTTCAACCTGTTCTTGCTCTTCTTCATTTGTTTCTGGTCTTTCAAGTTGACTTGGGACTCTTCTTGTGTGACTTGCGCGAATCCAATTTGGTAAGACACCACACTTCACTGCTGTCCTTGTCACCAATATCACTGGATATGGCCCATGCCAATGTGGTTCCAAACACAACTTTCCCACATGTTTCTTCACCAGAATCCACACATCTGGACGTAGGTCAAGTGCTTGTTCTTACTGTGTTGTGGTTGCAACTTCTCCAACCTGATGAGAAACAGAACGCACCACATCAGCCAATCCTTTGCAATAATCGAGCACTAGATCATCAGTTATATTCATCAGTTGATTTGCTGGGACTATTGGCTTATAATCCAGTCTTTTTTATCAGGGATACTTATCAGAGTCTTAAAAACTAAAGGTAAAGCATCTGGCCATTTCAGTGCTGTGAATGCACATACTTTTGAGGATCTTGACTTAATATAGTGCCATTAATTAGCTCGACCACGGCAGAAGCTTCTGGTGTATAGGCACAATGTAGGTTATGCTCAATTTGCAATGCTGCATACATCATCCAAATTATTTTGTTATTAAAATGAGTTCCTCTATCTGCTTCTAAAGAGACTGGAAATCCAAACCTAGGTATGATCTCTCTTAGTAGTAATTTAGCAACGGTTAGACTATCATTTCTTCTTGTTGGATAAGCTTTTACCCAATGAGAGAACAGACGAATCACACCCAACACATATTTCAAACCATTACATGGAGGTAACTCTATGAAATCTGCTTGCAGTTGGGTAAATGGTTTTCTATTTAGTCCCCAACTACTGACTTTCTTCCGGCATTTTGCTGCTGGCAAGTTATACACCTCTGGCAAAGACTCTCTGCAATGGCCCTGAACTTTGGATTAAACCAAGATGCTTGAAAAGCCTGATCATCGCATCTCTCCCTACATGTGTTAAGCCATGATACATCCTTGCCATCTGTGATAGCAGGCTATCTGGCATTACCGGTCTCCCAACTGTATACACTCACACTTCATCTTCAGCCCTTCACGTACAACCTGCTTTGATCCATGTTTCTTTTTCCTCTTCACTAGGTTCTTCAAGCAATTTTCTAACCTCTTCCCATGTCTCTACAGAAGAGAACAATAGATGACAATTTGAATCAGATTTTTTGCGTTTTTTTGTTTATCGAAATTGAGTTTTGAGCACAAAAATTTGCAACTTGTTCTGCATATTTGTTACTTTTTGTCACATAATCATTACCAGATTTGTGTGCTGAACACTACACCACCACAATCTCTTTGGGCAATTGTACTGCAACCAGCAAATCCTTTACATTATTGCCATTTCGAATCGGTGAATCTGATGATATCAAAAATCCACGTTACATCCACAATTGTCAAGTAGAACCCCAAAACCATACTGACTGTCAGTGAATATGGTTTTTCTCAGATTTGTGCCAACTATACATGCTCTTGTCAATGCAACCAGCTCAGAAATTGGTGCGGAACTTATTCCTTTCAAGCATGAATCTTCAAGAACCCTAGCCACTGTACAAACTGCATAGGGAGCACATAGAGTGCCCTTTTCGTCTCTCAAGCAAGATTCATCCACAAACATTACACATTCAGATTCAGGCAATAGCGTCTCTTTTATTTCTGGCCTTGGTTTCGTACACAATTCAGTCACATCCAGGCAATCATGATCCGCTTCATCCACCATTTCCTCACAACTCGGACTTGGTAGCAATGTAGCTAGATTCAAATTTGTACATCTTGTCACAGTCACATTTTCTGCTCCTAATATCACTCTTTCATACCTTGTCAATCGACTAATCATAAGATGGTGTGTTTGAGTTTGTTTCAACAAAATCCCAACAGAATGTGGCACATGCACTCTCAATGGATGTCCCATCAGAATCGATTCACTCTTTTCCAGATTCACATAAGTAGCAGCAACTGATTTTAAACAGTGTGGAAACGCTGCAGCCACTGAATCCAGAGTGGAAGAGAAATATGCCACTGTACGACGTGCCATTCCATGCGATTGCATTAGAAATGAAAGAGCACAACCATCTTTTTCACAACTGAATAGTGCAAAATCCTTACCGTAGTCTGGCATTCCTAATGCAGGTGCTCCACAAAGCTGTCTCGCAACTCTACGAATGCCCTCATATATTCTTCATCCAATTCAATTGGATTGATCACATCTTTATGTGTTAATCTCTGTAATGACTTGGCTGCTAGTGAAAAACCACTGATCCTGTCTACAGGGTGCACAGACACAATATTGAGTTTCAAATATCGATATACACAAATATTGAGATGGAAATGCCGTGATACATGAATTTCAACAGCAAGAATATCGTGGCCAAGAATATCGACTTTAAGGTAGGAAATATTGTTTTTGAAAATATCGAAGTCGCTAATATCATTTGAAAAAATATTGTTGTTTAAAATATTGATGTTTGAATTAGTGTTAAGTATTTTAGTATGTATTTTGAAAGTATGTGATCTATTTTTTTCTATACGTATTGCTTTTGTTTTTTAAAACATGGGTTACATTTTTAGTAGTGATTAATTTTATATTAATTAAATTTTGCGTTTAGTTCTGTTACAGGTTATGGGTTTATAGGGGAATTGGGTGGAAAATAATTTGATTATGATAAATTAATTAGATGTTATTACTTATTAGCATTTATTTAATTTAGATTTTATAGTGTTAAGTGTGGAAATTAATTTATTAGTAATTCATTATTAATTGGTTGTTCATTTTTATTAATTAATTAATTAGTATTTATGTTAATTGTGTTTTTGTTCAGGAGCCTGTTGTGGGTTTATAGGGGAATAGGGTGGAAAGTAATTTAATTATAATAAATTATTTAATATTTTTGATATATTAGTATTTATTTAATTTAGATTTTATAGTATTGTTGGGGGAATTAATTTATTATGAATTCATTATTAATTGGTTGTTAATTAGTAATAATTAACTGATAATTATGCATCATTTTTGTTGGAGCGGGTATTGGGTTTCAGGGGAATTGGGTGTGAAGTAATTTTATTTTAATACATTTCATAATAATTTTTATATATTAATATTCTTTCATTTATAATGTATAGTGTTAATTGTGGGAATTAATTTATTCATAATTATTTATCAGTTGTTTGGTAATTAATATGAATTAATTACCTAATTGCTAATTAATTATATTAATTGTGTACTTATTTAGGAATGGGTGGTGGGGCCCATTGAGGTATAGGGTGGGATGTAATTTATTTATAATTAATTAATATAAATTGTTAAATAATGGTAATTAATGAATAACAAATTAAATATTGCAATTGGGTAATTAATTTGAGATGTGAGTTGTGGGTTTATAGTGGCAAAGGGTGGGAAGTAAATTATTCTTAATCAATTAATAAGTGGTTGTTAATTGATAATAACATTAATATTTAGTTATGGAAATTGTGTTATGATTTGTAGGTGTGTGTTGTGGCATTTATTGTGGTAGAGAGTGGAAAGTATTTTAGGCTTTATCAATTAATCATTTTTTGCTCTTTATTATTCAGTCATTAATTGAAAAATATTTATGGTAATTGTTTACTTTTATTTTGTGTGTGGATTTGGTATTATAGGGGTAATTTTTGGTTAGTAAATTAATTTTTAACTGTTTTATTTTTGTTTTCTAATTAACAATATTTTGTTTATTTGATTAATAATTATGTTAATTGTGGAGGTACACTTTTTTTAGAAATATGTTGTGAATTGTGTGGTGTTATAGGGTAGGAAAGAAAAATATTAATTTTATGTAACAATTAATGTTTTTGATTATAATTCATTTCTATTAATTATAATTATTTGTTTGAAAATTGTTTTAAAATATTTTATAAAATAATGTTTGAAAGTAATTTTTAGTTTTTTTACCATTATAATATGTTTCTATCTTTTGTATATTTTTTAATTTTTATATATGTTTCCTTTTAAAAAAAAATTGTATTGTAGTTGATAATTTGTTTGTTTTTAATTTTGTATTCATTTCAGTGGAAATATTAATTGTTATCCTTCTGTTATCAAACACTTTCCCTACTGTTACACACACTGGAGTGGGAATAGTAATTTGTACCCCTCTGCTATCCAACACTTCCCCTACTGTTGCGCTCACAGGAGAGGGAATAGTAATTTGTACCCCTCCGCTATCCAACACTTTCCCTACTGTTGCGCTCACTGGAGTGGGAATAGTAATTTGTACCCCTCCGCTATCCAACACTTTCCCTACTGTTGCGCTCACTGGAGAGGGAATAGTAATTTGTACCCCTCCCCTATCCAACACTTTCCCTACAGTTGCACTCACTGGGAAGGAAATAGTCATTTTTACATTTCCCTTATCCAACACTTCCCTACTGTTGTACTCAGTGGAGTGGGAATAGTAATTTGTACCCACCTGCTATCCAACAATTTCCCTACTGTTGCACTCACTGGAGTGGGAATAGTAATTTGTACCCCTCCTCTATCCCAGACTTTCCCTACTGTTGCACTCAGTGGAGTGGGAATAGTAATTTTTACATCTTTGTTATCCAACACTTTCCCTACTGTTGCAGTCACTGGAGTGGGAATAGTAATTTTAACCCATCCACTATCCAACATTTTCCCTACTGCTGCACTCACTTGAGTGGGAATAGTAAATGTTTCCCCTCCACTATCTAAAACTTTCCCTACTGTTGCGTTTACTCGAGTGGAAATAGCAATTTTGACGCCTCCGCTATCCAACACTTTCCCTACTGTTGTACTCACTGGAGTAGAAATAGTAATTTTTACCTCTCTGCTATCCAACACTGTCCCTACTGTTGCATTCACTGCAGTGGGAATAGTAATTTGTACTCCTCTGCTACCCAACGCTTTCCCTACTGTTGCACTCAATGGAAAGGGAATAATAATTTTTTCCCCTCCGCAATCCAACACTTTCCCTACTGTTACACTCTATAGAGTGGGAATAGAAATATTTACATCTTTGCTATCCAACACTTTCCCTACTGTTGCACTTACTGGAGTGGGAATAGTAATTGTTACCCCTCGGCCGTCTAACACTTTCCCTACTGTTGCACTCACTGGAGCGGGAATAGTAATTTGTACCTCTCCACTATCCAACATTTTCCCTACTGTTGCACTTACTGGAGTGGGAATAGTTTATTTTTCCCCTCCACTATCCAAAACTTTCCCTACTGTTGGGTTCACTGGAGTGGGAATAGTAATTTCTACCCCTTCGCTGCTATCCAACATTTTCCCTAATATTGCAGTACTTGGAATGGGAATAGTAAAGTTTACACCTATGCTAACCAACACTTTCCTTACTGTTGCACTCACTGGAGTGGGAATGGTCATTTGTTCCCTTCCGCTATCCAACCTTTTCCCTACTGTTGCACTTACTGGTTGGGAATAGGAATTTTTATCCGTACGCTATCCAACATTTTCCCTGCTGTTGCACTCAATTGAGTGTTGCACTCGATTGAGAGCAAAATGTAATGTTTTAATTTATAATATAATGTCTGTTTTTTGATTTGATGTTATAGGTGTTTGTATATATATATATATTAAATTAGTAATACATGTTTTAAGAAAAATGCCCTAAATGATAACAATTTAGGACACTAAGTACTATACTTACATAATCAGAACACACCGGTCCTTTGTCTGTCATGTTTTTTAATTACTTTGCTTTATAAACTACGTATCCCACAATGGCACTTCATGGCTAGCGTGGGGCAGTATAAAAATGGAAAGCAAAAAGGGACTTGCTGACCGTGAAAAAAGCCGTGAGGCTGAAACGCGTCGGTGGAGTGTTGGTGAAATAAAGACTTCTGAATAAGTATCCGGTTGTGCCGCCTCCCTTGTGTTCCAAAATTGAATATTGGGGCTTTGATCCAGCCCTTGAGTTGAGCACACACTGTGGAGTGCTCTCGTGCATTGAAGGATCGTTTTGATTGAATATATATATATATATATATATATATATATATATATATATGTATTTGTACATTTGTATATATTTATAACATTTTAAAATCAATTAAAATTATTAGATTATCAGTTGTTTTAAAGAAAACATACGTTTATATATTACTTTTTATATATGCATGGTTACATTTTTAAATTATATTTATTTATTATATTTGTTAAAATGTACATTACATCTTAATATTTAAAGATAATGTTATTATGTGATTTATTTCACAGTATTTTGTACATCAATATGTTTGAACATCGATATTTTTGTTCTCAATATTTTTGTCATTTACATTATAAAGATAGGATGTTGATATTTTGGTTAAGAATATTTTTGTGTCAATATTTTTGTATGGGGAGATTTTGGTAATCGATATTATGTCAGTGATCCATCTGCAGTATCCAGCCATACCCAAGAACATTCAAACTTCTTTCTGTGTTCTGGGCGGACCCATCTGTAAGATCTTCGTTATTCGATCTTGTGATATTTTCCTGACTCCTTTTTCAATTTGGTGTCCCAAATATTGAACCTCTTTTTGACAAAATTGCAATTTAGCCGATGACACTTTATGCCCACCTACTGCCAAATGGTTCACTAGAGCAATTGTATCTGTCATGTACTGTAGTTCCTATATTCGCAATAGGCTCTGCGCATTGGAATAATAATCATATAGATTTGACGTAGGACTTATGTCGACTAGGTCTCTATCGAATATATTAAACCTAATTGTGAGTGCCAGCTAGCTCAGAGGTCACTAGAAACTTTCTCGAATAAACAAGAAGGGATTAGTTTCTGACAACCGCATAAACATGACAACTTTGTTTCCCCAAGATAAACGTATCTTCAGTGTCGTGGAAACAATAGATAGATATTTTACTCAGTCAATCGTGCATGCTTCGTTTCAACAGAGGTGCAGAGAAATAGAGAGACGGGCGTTTTCAATAAAAGGATTTATTGAACAGTCTTCTTTCTTATGCAAAAGAAATTAACTGCTACAATCGTAATACTGGCTGTAAAGTATAATGCGTACAGCAAGAAGTGTATTATAAAATAATAATGTAAAAGCATGGTATGGTTTCTAAGCCATAAAAATACATACATAAATAACAAAGGCTAAAAGTACTCAACTGGTGCTTCTAAAATACGCCTACCCAATGTACCTAACCTAAGTCTAGTACGAGGGAAGAAGTAAGTATGGTGTAGCATAGGTTTAGTTTCTTTGCCAAGAATCTATCCAAGATTTCTCTTAGGGTCTAATCAGCTCTGTACCTTGATTTTAGAATGAAGGAGGTCTGGTATCTCTCTCTCGGGACTCGATTTCCCAACACCCCGCAAGGGGAGCTTGGAAACACTGGAGCTGGATTCTCAGCGAGAGAAAGGACAGCTTCTCGATCAGTGCGTCAGCTGGAGGGTCAGCTTCCTTCGGCACTTGCTGTAGCGAGCTGCATCAGGCAAGTACATCGTCGAGCTGCTATGAACCCCCGTGTGTTTGCTAAGGCAAGTGTAGGCATATTTATACCTTGATGGTAGCCTAGTTTGACTTAAAGTCAGACATAATAACGTCACCAAAGAACATCAAGGGAATGGTAGTTCTTTGAAAACTCCATGATTTCTAGGACAAATCAATATTCAAGCAAGGGGATATCGCTGACTGCAGAAGCCTAGTTTTCCAAGAAATCGTTGTGGCTTTTTGGGACGAGTGGAAGTAACCATGCCTGTATTTGGACTGCATGGGCTATGTCTAAATATGGTTATGATTTCTAAGCCTATATAAGGGCAATGTGAATTATACCTATATAAGGGCATGAATCGGTAAATTACGCTTGGATTCTAAAATGCTATACAACAGACCCTTGTTTTTGATGCAACAAGTAAATCATCTATGTATTGCACCAGTACTGAGTCTTCTGTCATCACCAATGACTCCAACATTTTTTTAAAAATCTGAATAAAAATTGAGGGATTCTACGCATACCCTTGAGAAACTCGGCACCATGGCAAGACACGGTCTCCGAACCGGAATGCAAAAAGATATTGGCTATCTGAATGCAAGAGTATCGAGAAAAATGCTTGGCATGAATCAATTACAGTGAAACACTCTGCCTCACAAGGAATTTGATGAAGGATCACTTCCGGGTTTGGCACTATTGGACAACAAGGTATCACAATCTTATTAATCTTCCTCAAATCCTGAACTATCTTATATTTCCCACTTGGTTTCTTAATACCTATAATAGGTGAATTACAAGGACTCCCTAGTATTTCTCTCAAAATGCCTTGTTCAATCATTTGTTTAATTACAGGTGTTACACCTGCAATGGTCTCAGGACTCATTTTATACTGTGGTGTATTTGGAAATTCTGCACCTTGTTTCACTGAAATCTGAATAGGATCAACTCCTTTCATCAATCCAATGTCTTTCCCTGAAAAATCCCACACATCATCATCGCTGTGTCTCTCAGTTCAACAGGCAAATCCTTTGCTGTAAATAAAGGATACAAATCATTACCCTCTGTCCCTTGCCTTGCCAACATTACCTTGAACGCAACATCTTCATCTGGCGTTTGAAATGCAATGCCATCTGGTGTACAATAGATGGTGCAATTCATCTTGCATAACAAATCCCTACCTAATAGGTTGACTGGACTCATATCACACACCACAAAACGATGCGAGTATCTGAAATCTCCAATGTGTAACTACATTGGTTTGTCACTGGAGATTCAAACAACTGATTTGAAACACCTTCAATGTGGATAGTACCTCCTGAAAGTTGTAGGTTTGAGGTTATTTTATTTATAGATTTGTATAGCGCGCGTATGCCCAAAGGCGTCTTGGCGCTGGAATTGGCAGGATGTATGAGTAGGCGGGACCGAGTGACGCTCCTATAAGATTCCAGGAAAATCAGTTGGAAAATAGCCATGTTTTAAGTGGTCTTCTAAAGGGCATGAGTGACTTACTGCTTTTTATTGAGATTGGCAGGAGGTTCCAGGTTTTCGCTGTCCCCAATTTGAAGCTTCTGCCTCCCTAGTAAACCTGCTTATACTTGGGTATTTGTAGCAGTTTGGACTGAGATGATCTTAGATATCTGGCTGGTACATCCCACTTCAAGTGCGATATCGAAGATAGTGGTCCTTTACCCGGAAGTGCTTTATAAGGTAGACATTGTGATTTACATGTGATTCTTTTTACCACTGGGAGCCCGTGGAGGGCTCTCAATCCATGGGAGAGTGACTCATATTTGGGGATGTCCAGTATTATTCTGGCTGCAGCATTCTGCAGTCGCTCCAGTTTTAGTAGATACTGGGATTGTATCCCCACATAGAGGGCATTGCCATAGTCCAGTCTGGACAGAGCCAAGGTTGTTACAAGTGTCTTTAATGCATTTGGGGGAATGAAAGAACGGATCTTCCTGATCATCCTTAAAATACCCCAGAAGGTGGAGGAAAGCTTGTTAATCTGACAGTCAATCACGTTTTATTGTATGTGATTACTTACAATCATTAAAAATTTCGCTATATAAAATATATATATCTTTACATTCACAAATGATAAAAACACACAACAATATCACAACCCTATAGCAAGCATTGACGGTTTTTAAAACTAAACAGCATAGTTAATACCCCTGAGTTATTATCTAAAGTGCAAATGCAAAGCCACTGTTTCAAGCAAATACAGTTTATCAGAGGATGGTAAATTAACTGACACTGTTTAGGTAGTAGGTACCTAGAGATAAAGTGCAAAAAAAAAAAAAAAAAAAAATACAGTCTTCAGTAAAACCAACTAATCCAATTGTCTCTGGACATAATTTGCATTTAGTGGATGGATGGACTTAACCCACACCGGCAATGTTCATGCTTTTATTTTCCTCCAGTTCAGCTTGCCGTAAAACTTTCCTCACTTCTGCCAGATATTTTACTCCCCCGCAGGACAAAATTATTGAGGACCCTTCCATCCAGCGAATCGTGGCTTGCCTGTACAAACAAATGTTTAATTAATAAAAAATGGGTTTTAAATACTGTCTCCTCAAGTCATTGACTGCTGGACATACACATAGCAGGTGAGTCAATGTTTCTATAAAATAGCCACATAGTCGACAGTGGGCAGACTGTTGGTTGTTTTTCCAAGATGGCAGAAGGTCTTTTGAATCGTGTATGCCCCTCCGGTAATCTGTAAAGCTCTTTCTAACTCTATCTTGAAATGGGCTACTAAATAAACCGGAGGCTTTAAGGATGTATAAGAGTCAATCACGTCCACCCATGCCGATGTTTGGCAATTGCTTTTTTGTCTCTCAAAAAAGATTTCTTCTTTGCTGCATCTTGACAGATTTACTGAAATTTGCACGGTCTGTCGTGCTCTCCGTAATTCAAGCTCGGACAGGGATTTTCTCAAATAACCTCCGCAGGAATTTGGTGTTTCTTGCTCCATCTGATGTATGATTTCTTCCCAGCAAAAACTGTTCAATGTGCCCAGCTCAGAGGTGTGGAATTTATGACATAAGTTCACGAGACCGCTAATGCTCTGGAAATTCTTATTCTGGAGGCCGAATTCCAACCGAACCTGAGCTGGAGATGCAGACTTTGCTAATTTAAAAACAGCCTTATATACCTTTGTCTGAAGATCATTTACCATTTCGGCCTCTTTGCCGCATCAAGTGACCAGAGCATATGACAGTGTGGGAAAAATTTGAGCCGCCATCACTTTTAGGAGGTGGTTGTGGTTTGGGCAACCTAGTTTTTTGTACAGTAAGTTATACGCAAAAATTAACGATTGTGCTATTGCTTTTAGGGCCAGTTTGTGTTCCTTGTTTGTTAACCCCCAGGTTTTTGTAGGATACTTGCCCTTCTATAGTCACCCCTTTTACAAACCATTTCAACTTTGATTTTTTTGTATCCACTAGGATAACCACTCTTTGTTTAATTCCAAGTTTTCCTGGTTCAAGTAAGTTATTAGGTTGGTTATCGCTCTTTGTAATCCGATGGGGCTTTGGCTCAGCACCAGAATGCCATCTGCATACTGTAAAAAGGCAATTGATTCCTTGGCCAAATTTTGCAGATGACAATCAGCTGCTCGCATATGTTTACTGATGTCTGAGAGAAAAATGTTAAATAGGATCGGTGCCACGGAGCAGCCTTGTTTTAGGCCTAGCTACGTGGGAATACTAGCGGTTGCGCTACACCCCTCGCCTAATTTCACTCTTGCCCAGGTTCCGCTGTATAAGGCAATTATTGCATCCAGTAATTTACTTGGTAGGCCCCATTCTTTTAGTTTTTCCCAGAGACAATTTCTACTCACTCTGTCGAACGCTGATTTCAAGTCGACGAAACACGACGTTTTTTACCGCTTTTTCAGTTAAAAGTGACAAGATGGCCAGATTAGTTGTGATGCCCATCTCTGGCCTAAAGCCCATTTGGAACTTAGGTATTATGTTCTTTTCCTCCATCCAATCTTGAAGATGAACTAGGAGACACAATGCATATAGCTTGGCCTCTACATCAATCAATGATATCAATCTGTAGTTTCCCGGCTTGCAATAATCTCCTTATTTAAATATTGGATGAATTATATTTCCTTTCTAGAATTTGGGAACGTTGCTCTGGCTGTAAATCTGATTGAAAAGGGGCGTGAGATAGTCTGGCCAAAAATCTGGATTGTTTTTAAATAGCGCGTTGGGAAGCCCATTTGGACCTGCTGCTCCCTCTGTCTTTAGTTGTTGTATTATTCTTCTTAATTGGATACCGGAGTTGGGAGCACACCGTTGACCTCTTCCGCCGTATCGCCCCACTGCATCGTGGTCAAGTAATTTCAAGAACAGTTCAAATGTCAAATTTCAAAGTATTTCACCTCAATCGGTGCAAGCAAGTACTTGTATTGTGGTCATCTCTAGACACGAGCCTAGCTCGTGTTTCGGGATTGATTCCCTCATCAGTAGAGATATATTCGGGGTTGCAGAACAGGTCGCCAAACATCCGTCACGGGCCTTGCTGCCCCTCTGGCGCACAGGTGCATCTCCAACAAGCTCGTCAGCTTACATGGCTACCGGGAGCCAAGAAAAAGTGGATACGGAGTTGGGAGCACACCGTTGACCTCTTCCGCCGTATCGCCCCACTGCATCGTGGTCTGTGCAGTTCAAGTAATTTCAAGAACAGTTCAAATGTCAAATTTTAAAGTATTTCACCTCAATCGGTGCAAGCAAGTACTTGTATTGTGGTCATCGAGAGGGGCAACGAGGCCCGTGACGGATGTTTGGCGACATGTTCTGCAACCCCGAATATATCTCTACTGACGAGGGAATCAATCCCGAAACACGAGCTAGGCTCGTGTCTAGAGATGACCACAAGAAAAGTACTTGCTTGCACCGATTGAGGTGAAATACTTTGAAATTTGACATTTGAACTGTTCTTGAAATTACTTGAACTGCACAGACCAGGATGCAGTGGGGCGATACGGCGGAAGAGGTCAACGGTGTGCTCCCAACTCCGGTATCCACTTATTCTTCTTAATTGTTTGTGTCAATCAAGTTCTTTAGTTCATTACTACTCATTTCTTGTCCTAGATCTTTACATTCTGCCTTGGCTATCTTTTCTCCATCAAGATGATGCTCCTGAGCTGATAATAAGGCCTTTTTCGCAATTGCTCGTTTTCCATGCTTCATATTGCAATACATGTTTTTCACATGCTGAATCCAGATTTTATCTCCGATTCCTGCTTCTTGTTGCAGTATCGAGCCCTTTGTCAGCTTATTTATAATGCCCATAAGTCCCTACTATTTGGCAACGTACTTGCACACAGTACTTTCATTCAGATTGTTTCGTTGAGCGCTGTTTTCGCATCCCTCAGCATCTTCTTATAGTTCTTTCGTATTTTCATCAATTTACCATTATCTGTCTTCCTACCCATTCTTGCAGTGGCAGCTTGTCCTCGCACCTCTCTTGCAAACCTTCTCTTTTGAGAACTAGGCTCAACTGTTCCCAGCTTTGTACTTGTTCCTCTTCTGTTGGCATCCCAGTTTGGCTCAAGTGTTCCTTGATTTCGTCCAATATAGTCTTCATGTCCGCTCCTTAGCATTTTAATTTCCGCAGGTTAAACTTTTCTGCATTTTGCAATAAAGAGTTTATTTTTTGCACCTGTGTGGGAATGATGTTGATTTTCGTAATTTGAGGGTAGTGATCGCTTTCTATACATGTACTGACTTGAAATGAGTACAATACATGGGACTAGGTTAATGCTGATAATGGTAAAGTCTATTAATGATCGACATTTACCACTCACATATGTTGAGGCCACTGGTATATCTCCATTTGTGTTACCGTTCAGGATTTTCAGCCTGTGGCTTTCTGACTCGCACGTTATTGTTCGGAACCCCCACTCTTCCTGCCTCTTTCTTTTATTCTGTCTGCTGTTCGTAAGATTACTATTAAAATCACCTGAGATGAACAAAGGGCATTGCTCATGCGATCTTTGCAGCGTGCTTATCAGGTTCATTAATATTGTGAATTTTTCCTTCAGGTTCTTTTTCTCAGGATGGATATAAACGTTACCTAGTATTAGTTGCCATCTTGATTTGTTAAAATGCAGCTTGCCGGTAAGTTTTATCACTTGCAACCAGTTGACCCCAGCCTCCAGTTCTTCTGTTTGCCAACCATATTTTTGTGATGCATATATTGATAGACCTCCTCTCAGGTGACCAGAGATCGAGAATATTTCTGCAAGGATATGATGTTCTATATAACCTGCAATTTAAACTGGGTTCAAGTTCCACATTTCCTGGAGCACAATTAGGTCATGTTGCTGGAGAAAAAATAGAATTTCTTGGTCATGACCCATGTCTTTAAAGATGTGAGCATTCCATGAACAGAGTTTGACCAAGTCCTGGCTTGCCTCCCCTGTGTCATTGCCATACCTTCGGCCTTCCTTTAATTCCAGCATGCTGGTCCAGCCTAACTGGCTACCCCTTGTGTCTTACAAGCTAGGCTTTGACTGCTCGTTAGGAGCACTTATCACTTAACGCCTTTGGCACCCAAGACCAGTCCATGCTGTCAAGTGTTTGTTGTTAAAAATTTAATGGACTCGCAGTTGCATTCCCCTCGTTTGACTTTGAGGGCTTTGGAGGCGTAGTTGTTCGTGCCTCACATACACGTGTTTTTAGGCTTTTTCCTGATGTGTCTTCCGTTTTTAGAATTATGGAATTTGTTAGGACGGGGTAAGGGTACCGTGGACGTTTATGGGGACTCAGCATAATTCCCCAGGCTTCAAACCTTGGTCTCATTGCGTATATCTTGTCCACTATGGGGACTTTGTGGACCAAGTTGTCAATGATTCTTCGATATCTGGAGTTGATGTAGTTTTATGAAATTCCACGGCTAGTAGATCGGGTGAGGCTATTCCCTTTAGTTCTGGAATTTCTTTGAATAGCCTTAACAAATTCCCTCTTTTCAATGTATCTTGCCTTCCTTTTGGTGGACTATTAGGGCACAAATGTCACTTTTGATGTGTTCTCTATGGTATAATTTTGAGGGCTAGTGACTGTTTTTAAAATTTCGTTTGTTCCTACTACAAGGTTTCAAACTGCTGATGTATTGTGGTTGGCATGGGATTCTAGACCCGTTGGTTCTTCGCTAACCTTTTCCTTTGCTGTGGCCGATATGCCTGGTTCCTTAATTATTTGCTCTGCTTTTCCAGTTTTTTTAGGTATTGGTGTCGCCATTGGCTCTATTAATACGTTGATAGAGGGGTGCCTGCAGGTTCGACCTTTCCTGTTTATTGTGACTTTTATCAGATTATGAAAGTTTTGTGATTTGTTATTTATTGTAGCGTGCACCTTGCGCCTTGGAGTCGTTTCTATGTTTTCTAGTTTGCTGCGTTTTTGGTTCTCTCTTTCCAGCACAGTAATTGCTCTCCTTATTCTGGACTTAGATATCTGTAACCCAGGGTGATATTTTTTACTTGGGCCTTTGTTGTTACTTCAACCCCTGTTACATTCTCAATTGATTGATTTTGATCTTGTCGCCTCTTTTCTAAACAGGGGATTTGCGCTTCTTCTTTTGCCAATTGGTGGCTTGCAGCTATGCGGAGTACCTGATTCGTCTTCTCTTGGAAGATGGGGGCAAGTGGGTTCAGGGATTCTTGCTTTGAGTTGGATCCATTGGAATCTGTTAAATGATTTGCGTATTCTAAAACCGTGGTTGAAGTCTCCTGTGTATCCCCTTTCAATGATTTGATTTTTCCTTTTGCGTTGATTGATTTGTGAAGATTGAATAGATTTTCTCAGGACCTAACGTTGGTTGATAGTTGTATTTAAGCCTAGCCTTCCTGGCTCATTTTCGTTGCCTTTTTGTCGGTTTTGCTATTGGAGTGGTATTAATGGTGCTCTGTGAAGGTTCAATTTGCTGAGGCCTTATGTCGGAATTATCCTCTTTTTCCCCTGGCTCTTGCTCTTCTTTCCCCTTATCATTACCACATGGCTTTTTTAATGATTTATAGACTTGTGATGTCTTCTTTTTCCCAGCCTCCTTTTGGTTTCCCATTATTGGGTTGCTTTTGCGTGTTGATTGAACTGCCCCTAAGATATCCCTTAATATTTCAGGCAGGTTTGCCAATTTATCAATTATTATGCCACAGCCACAGTTAAACTGCTGTTGGGCATTACTAGGTTGAGACTCCAAGTTTCTCCTGAGTGTTAGTAGGGACGTAATTAGGTGTAGCTTGGTGTTTGTACCTGAGATGTGACCGGCACTTAGGTTTATGAGGTCTATCTGGACCTCCATTTTATCTGATTGATAGTTCAGGACCCTGATTGCTTGTTCCAGTGTGCCTAACAAGGTTTTGCTCCATGGAGTCGTTGGAATCTCTTCAAGGGATTTTCCAGAAGCCCCGACCCGTTATCAATTCTACTAACAGATGAAATTGTTATTAGGGATGTCAGTTTCAATTGATTTACTTTTGTTGAAAAACGTTCTTCTTTTAGTACATTCTCCTGCTGGTCGTTACAGAGGGTCGGGCCAGCAGGTGTCTGACGAGGCTCCTGATTTAGATGTCTACACCACTTGAACAATCTGTTCCCACAAGGGAGAGGAAAAGGAGAAACCACTGCCAGGTGTGCAAGTACCTGGCCCTGGCTTAGTTGTCTTAGAGGAGGAGTTATTGCTATCTATGAAGAATTTATATACTGTCTCAACTTTGTGTATGAAAAACGGACCCCGAGTATTGCAAGATTCCGGGCTCCTAGCTGTTCTAGATTTGACTGAAAGATTGGCTAGTGTTTTTTTACTGTAGCAAACAAATCCCTGCTGGAATTCTTAGCCTCCAAGATTTTTGATGTGAAATATTGACTTTTTTCCTCAATATTCAGTTTCTTGTATTCTGACAGTGTTCGTACATATGCGATTTTTCTCGCCTGATCATAGTTTGCCCTCCACTTTCTTTCAGTGCTTCAGCAAGTTTGTTTTTGAGCTCTCAGTTTCTCCGAGAACCAAGGTTCAGAAGGCTTTTTCCTTCTGGAAATGAAACTCTTTTGGGGGCTACAGCATCTAATGCTGTTTTAACCCAAGTGGTTAGTCTATGAACCACTTTGTTCGTATCCGATACCAGGTTCGGTTTAGTTTCAAGTAGTGAAGTCTGCAGGTCAGGAGTGTTAATTTTGGTCCAATCTTGATGGGTAACCGTGCCAGGTGTGTTTCTTGATGTTGATTGTTGCAGATTTGCTTTTATAGTGAGCATTATAGCTCTATGGTCTGACCAAGGGACGGGAATCATCTCCATAGCATAGAGTTAGAGGTAAAGATTCCATCCAGGGTATGTCCAGCAGCATGTGTCTCTTGCTTAACTATCTGTCCCAGTGAGAAACCCATCATTGCGTCAATAAGTGCGGTAGTATTGTGATCTGCTGCATTTTCTATGTGATAATTACAATCTTCTTAAATTGTGAAGTCTGAGTAATTTATACTGGCTTCCAAGAAAGGACTGATTCTGTCCATAAGGGGGGTCAGTGGCTTCGGTGGCCAATATATACGAAGTCCTTTTAAGTGTGTTAATGTTGTTAAGTAATATCTGGAAGGATAGCAATTCACACTCAGGGGTGCTGCCCGATGAGGATCCAGACACTAACAACTCTTCTCTAGCAATAATCGCTAGCCCCTCCACTTGAATGTTCTATCGGCTCTGGTGATGGTAAATCCTGCGGGAAATGCTAGTGCCAGGTCTGGGTCTGAAGCTGCGTTTGCCCATGTCTCTGTTATGAAAGCCAGATTGAGCTTATTACTTTTGATCATTTCTGCAATTTCCGCGTTATGTTTTATAAACGATCGTGCGTTGATTAACATGGCGTTAACGCCCTTAATGGTAGGCAAGTGGGCTGGCTTTTGCTGTAGTGTTAACGTCTTAACTTTTGTAAAACTGAGCTGCAACATGCAGTGCTCGCACTTCTTGGGCCCTTTCAGGCTGTCGATTATCGAGCAACAGGATGATTCGCGTCCTGTGTTCCATTTCCTTGGCTCTTCTCTTGAGTATGTCACATTACTTTGTTCTGCGGACTAAAATGCAGGGGTTCAGGCCCTAGGCACGGCCAGGAGCAGACGGGATTTCCACAGTTCTCACCGTGTAGCACCAGTGTATACAAGGAATGTAACAACGTTACCTTCAACTTCTCCATCCACCAAAGGACCACACTGATCTACCTCTAAGGATGCGCCAAGCACGCACTCCTCCTCCCCGCTCAGGCACCGTCATTGATATGTATTTGAATCACTCTCCTGGCACTGCAACCAGTATTGTGAAGCCATTTGTACATTTTGATTATTACCAATTAGTTCTCCCGCATGAAACCCACACTCACACTCACACTGTATCTTTGAACTTGAGCATTTGCATCATTTGGCATTGGGGCTTGTGGTATTTGTACCTGTGTAACTACATGTTGTTGCTGCTGTGGATTACTGTTCACCTCCTGCTGCATTTGCTGATTAAAATTCTGACTCAGTTAATTATTCTCTAGAAAAACCTTACACTCGCATTTCCAATGTCCCAACTTGCCGCACGCATGATAAGGATATTTCTTTTTAATTTCATCCTTATTTCCTCTACCTCTACCCTTTCTTTGAGTAAGAATACTTCCATTCATCATAACACCTCCCATGTTAGAAATTTGATAATTTTGAATGTTCTGATTCTGACCTTTTCTTTGAAAACCTGTTTGAGAATAATCCACAAAATTACCACCTTTCTGTGCTGCCTTCATTTGTGCCCACATTAATTTCTCTTTCAACTTCTTGTGTCTCGATTCAATGTCATCACTAAAATATTTTGCATATCGTAGTATCTCATCTACACTTTTATTTTGCCAACAAATCAAATGCTGGTGAATCATGTTGCTAATTTCTGGCTTCAAACCAAACACAAACTTGGATACAAAATGTCCCATTTCTTTGTCAGTTACACTCTCAAAACCACTACACTGTTTAAGCACCTGAAAAAGCCTCTCCTAATAAGCATGTTCTGATTCTTTCATCTCCTGAGTCGTTCTAACAATTTGTTCCCTGTCTGTCTCTTTTGGTGAAATCTTTCCCTTCAACTAGGTAATTACTTGATTATACTTTTTCATCACTTCTCCTTATGGGGCTCCAGTCTTTGCATCTCTAGTATATTCCTCTTTGGCCAATCTATTGCAATTTTATACTCAGTCCATAAATCAGCTGGAACCACAATATCAAACAACCCATCAATCTTTCAACAAAACTTTTGAAACCTTTACAAATCTCTTGTACCAATCGACCGTTTTTTCTCTCAATCTGGGAAACTAATTTGTATAAGACAGTATATCCTGTCTTGACCATGGAACTTGAACATATCCACCTCCTGGTACCTCTCGCATTGGATATATAATTTCAGTTGTTGTTGTACCTGTCCCTGTTTCCCTCACAGCATACATAGATGATGCTCCTTTATTTGCAAGCATTTCTTCTTTCTTTTTAGCTGTTCTGCCATTCCAATGTTCCAATTCACCCCAATGTAATAATCAACTCCTTAATCTGTAACCGTTTACCAGAACGATTCCAGCTCTCCAAATCTTTATCACTATAATCCAATCTATATGTCTTTTGCAAAGACTTTGATTTCTCAACATGAACTCCATAAGTTTGTGCAATTTCAGCAAACCTCACATGAAGACTCTTCTTTTTTTTTTTTTTACTTTTTTATTGAGTTTTTTTCCCCTGTTTTGTTATGACAAGGGCAGGGCACAATAAATGCAATACCATAAAGACATAAGCATATTCATACATATACAAATCAATAAACCAAATATAAGCAATATAAACGATATAGGCAGTTTCTTGATATCTTAAGTGTCTAATCCATACTTCCATCGTATAAACGGTTCCCAAATTTGCATACCCAATTTCTTCCCCTTTTTTCCCTTCCTAGCGTATATAGCAGTTTCCAATTTTTGTACTGACATTACTTTTCCTAGCCATTGGTGATATGATGGTGGGTTAGGGTCCAACCAGGTAGAAGCCAGTAATAGCCTCAGAATCGCCATTGACACAAATGTAAAGCTTTTACAACTCGTTTGTTCTGAGCTAATCCCCAATAACATAATGGCCGGTGTTAATTCTATTGTTATTGACATTGCCCTTTGAAAAAATTCCACAATGTCCCGTTTCAGTTTATCTAGATGTGGGCAAGATGCGAAGATATGTGCCAGATCAGCGTTTGTACTTCCGCATCTAAAGCAAGTAATACCTGATGTACCGCCCCACTGAGCAATCTTCGCTGGTGTATAATATAAGTGGTATAACATCTTATAATGCTGGGCCTGGAGGGATGATGAACATAACATTGTTTCCCCATTTCCAGCGACTCAGTAAAGATATCCCCATCCAATTCCAGATCTAGAGACCATCTGTCTATCCATATCTCTAGGTCGTCTTTCTTTAAGATTGTCATTTCTAAATAATATCTTTTTATAGTACAGTCAGAACCACTCTCTATAAGATCCAACAATATACTTCTTCCAAAGCCCAATATACCCCCCTGTTTTTTCAAGAGGCAACTTCTTATTTGGAGATATTTGAAAAAATGTTTTGTGTCTAATGAAAAACTGTTTTGTAAATCCACAAATTGCAGAATACCTTGTGGGCCCATCAGATCACCGACTTTTCTTATCCCATGACTATTCCACTCTTTAAAAACAGCTCCTGAGAAAACCTCGCTAGGTAAGGAGGGGTTATCCTTCAATCTGGTATAGAAATTGAACTTCCCAATTCCCACCTTCTTTGAAAACCCTTTCCAAATATTATGTGCGGCTATTACTGTCTTGAAGCGTGTTCTTTTGAAGTAACTGCCCTCTGTAAATCTTAAAAACACATTTTCGGCATTCATACCGAGAACCAGACCATATATTGCCAGCGACCCTAACTTATCCCAACCCTCCACTTCAGCCCCTCCAATCAAACCTCCCATGTATTGCAATGCTGCAACCCAATAATATAACTTTAAATCCGGTAGTGACCAACCTCCTCTTTCCCGTGGGAGTGACATGAATCTCAGCGCCCTCCGCGTCTTGCCTTTTGCCCAGATAAAGCGGTTGATCATTTGCTCACAAGTTTTGAACCACTTATTGTCTATAGCTAGTGGAATTGCTCTAAATATATACAAAAATTTCGGCAAGACCAACATTTTAATAATATTGACACGTCCAACTAGAGATAGATGTAAATTCTCATACCGGTCAAGATCTTTTTTAACCTTCTCTATTATTGGAGCTATATTTTTGTCCACGAGATTATTAAGGTCAGCAGAGATAATAATACCTAAATAGGGTCCTTCCTGGACCACTCGATTATCTCCGCAAACTATCGTAGAGTTTTTAATAATCTGTGTCTTTGTAGTATTCAGGGCATAACCCGATATATGCCCAAATTTACGGGCGTCCGCCTCTAACGTCTCTATCGCCTCCGTGGGGTTTGGTGTTACCACCACCACGTCATCAGCGTAAGCTAGAATTTTACAAGGGCCAAGTAATGTATTCAGTGGGGGAATATCTGGAGATAGCTCTATCCTACGAATTAATGGATCCATATACATGGCAAATAAGAGAGGGGAGCAAGGACACCCCTGTCTTGTGCCTCTCTTAATATAGAATTGATCCGTAGTCCCCCCATTAACTCTCAGCGCTGCAACCGGGTCCTTGTACAAAGTCTGTAGGGCTTTCACGAAACCCCCCTTTATACCCGCTCTTATTAAAATGTGCCAAAGATAGTCCCAGGAGACCCGATCGAACGCTTTCTCTGCGTCTAACAACATTACGGCCATCGGGTCTCCTGTGACCTCGGCGGCATCGAACAGGGTTATAACTTTTCTGGTGTGGTGAGTCGTCCCTCTACCAGGGATAAATCCGTGTTGGTTGTTACTAACTAAGGTACCAATTATCCCTGCAAATCTTGTTGCTAGTACTTTCGAGTATATTTTCGTATCGTTGTTTATCAATGTAATAGGTCTATAAGACCCTGGCTCAGTCGCCTTTTTTCCCTTTTTTAATATTAAGACAATATCTGCAGCTCCCCAAGATTTAGGAATAGACTCCCCAGTTTGTGCAATTTGGAACGTATTAGTTAGGTCTTGGCCTAAGCTCCCCCAAAATGTTTTGTAAAACTCCAGAGGGAGTTGATCCGGGCCGGCAGCCTTTCCAGATGGGAGATTGGCCATGGCTTCTTGAATTTCTATTTTATCCAGCAGTTTCTCCAGGCCTTCTGCGTCTTCAGTATCCACCCCTTCAAACGGAATATACTGAAGATAATCGCTTATCTCTTCTGGGTTACAGAAATGTTGCTGATCATATAATTTCTGATAAAATTTCCTGAAGACTTCTCTTATTTCGATCGAGTCTGTGTGTATCCTTCCATACTCGTCCCTAATCTCTCTAACGGTGCCAGATGCAGCTATCTGTCTGGTCCGCATAGCTAAAACATGACCAACTTTTTCACTATACTCATAGCATCTTTCCCTTTTTATAGTATAATGCTGCGCTGCCCTGTTCGCCAACTCTTCCTCAGCTTCGCTTTTTACCTTCATCAGATCTATTCTTGATTGTTCAGACGATTCACCCCTTATTACACAATTGCGAAACTGTTCCTCTGCCTCGAGTACGGCCCTCTCCAAATGACTATCTCTAATACGTACTGCTTTTCGTTTATACACGCTAAAACTACATGTCTCTCCACGGGCACCGGCCTTAAATGCGTCCCATACAACCCCTACAGGGGCACTTCCTCTGTTGTTTTCAAAAAATTCGCTAATCCATTTAGACATATGTTGTATATAATTATCGTCTGAAAGAAGTGTTCTTTCAAAAGTCCAGGCCCTACTTAGTCTAGTTCTTCCTCTTACCTTAATTGTTAAAAGTAAAGGATTGTGGTCACTGAAAATTCGTGATAGCCTTTCAATTTCTACTCTAGACAATAAGTCATTGGATACTAGAAAATAATCTAATCTAACACAAATACGATGTGGTGCAGAATAATACGTATATCCTGCTTGATCCGATCTAATACTACCCCATACGTCTCGCAGAGTATTATTCTCTAAAAGTTTGATCAATGCCTTGTGCACTCTTTTCTTTCTGCCTTTATAGGACCCTGTCTCCAACCCATCTGCCCCGTTAATGTTTAAATCGCCTCCTATAACTACCTGTGGTGGCCATCCTGCTAATTCTGCGTCTAAAAACTGCAAGATTTCTGGATCATCCTGGGTTGAGCCGTAAACTGTCACCAGGGTTGTCCATACTCCATCTATTAGTACCTCGGCTATTGCCCATCTACCCCATTTATCCTCTAATTTTCTACCAGTTACCACATTTTTGTTTCTTGAAAGAATAGCTACCCCTCTATTTTTTGCCCCAAGCCTAGATCTTGCTATTAAATGAAATCCTAACTGATTGAGACAGGACTCCTGTGTGCTCATTATATGGGTTTCCTGTAAGAGAATATAGTCCACATTCATCTGGCGAAGTCGAGTGGCTATCTTTTGTCTTTTTTGAACATCATTTAGACCACACACATTCCATGTTACAATTCTAAGTGTCATAAATGAGTTTAAAGGTAGCCGCTAAATAAGAACGAGTAATAAATGTATTAGTAGCTACATTTTCTCTTACTTTAGTTTCCAATACTGTCTTAGCATTCTTAACATTCTTATACCTTATACCTTTCAGTTCAAAACATAAAACATAATACAACAAATTTCTGCCTATGTCTAATCTTCCTTTTTTTCCTACAAACCTTGTGTGCCCTGCCCATTTCCCCTCCCTCCCCCACCCCTGACTGCCCTCCCACAGAACCCCCCCCCCTACGGGCAATTAGGTCAAAAGGACCTATGTCTGACCGGCGATGCCAACAGGATGTCCCATCCTCCCCCCCCCCCTGATGCTCACATACCAGAAATTTCTCTCTTGGTGCTCTCGCAGCGATGCTGATAAGCCTCGAAGCCTTCTCACTCTAGTCCCTCTAATCCCTCACGCAGTCTACTCCTAGTCTCCTAGACTCCTAGTCTACACCCCTTGCCTTCATCAATTTGTGCAAATAAAATACAGACATCAAATATTTTCCCCTTGCAAGGAGTAAGAAAACACCTACAAATCTAAGTGAAACAAAAAATCAGAAAAAAGAAAGATGGGGGAGCACTAGACATTACTTTGCCTAGGAGGATATTATGTCCTTTCCCTCTCTATTTCTTTCGAGAAATGTCTTGAGTAGCCACCGCCTGTGAAAGCTGCTCTCCCAGTTCTTTATCTTTTGCCTTGTGTTTGCTCCTGGTCTCGCGTAAGAAGCTTAGGTACTCCTGAGCCAAGATTTCGGAATGGAAGACCCTGAAAATGCCGTTTACCCCAATCTTCAAACGAGCTGGAAATAATAAGTAAGCCTCACACCCCAAGTTCTGAAAGGGGGTAATCATTTGCCTCATCCTCCAACGCCTTTCTACTGTGGTGTGGCAAAAGTCAGGACGAGCAAAAAAGACAATGTCCTTATACGTACATCTAGCCTGTCGTTTTGCCTTGTCCATAATCTCTTCACGTAATAAGAAATTTCCCACATATATCAAAATAGCACGTGGTTTGGTCTGTGATTCTTTCCGCATCAGCGGGAACCGGTGTGCACGCTGGATCTCGTGCTCCCAGTCCCATGTAGCCATCTCGGGGAAGGCTCCCTTCAATAAGTCAATCACAAATTTTCGCATATCGCCACCTTCCTTCCCTTCCTGTACGCCAAGTATCCTTACATTATTACGTATCTGCCTATTCTCTGATTCCTCCAACTTCCAGAGTATGTCTGTTGTGGTCTTATCCTGATCTCTTTTGTCATCTTGTAATTTCACCAGATCATCCTCCAACTTGCCCGTTCTTGCCTCCACCTCAGACACCCTCCCAACTACTTCCTCATACATTTTATTTATTTTGTGGAGTGAGGATTGTATTTTTTTGTTGGCGTGCTTGGCTCTTTTACTAGCCCTTTGGCTCTCGATGCGTGCCTCATCCTGCATTTGTTTTAGGGTTGATAATAAGATTTCAAAGTTAGAGGGATCTGTTTCAGGACTCCGAGTGTCGCGTTCTGTCATGCTCGTGACTATATTGGCTGCTCCCGTCATAGATGATGCGCAACTTTCTTGTGCATTATACTCTAGTTTTTTTGCAACCGTTTTTGCTGAGCCCCCATGCGTTGCACTGGCCAGGTGTTTTTGCTTAGGCATATTTTTTTTTATCTTACTCCTGGTCTTTCTCCTGCGCTTAGATTTAATCTTGAGCACTGGTTTAACTGGCTCTCCGGTAGTAAAGTTTTGAAGTGCTTTGGGGCCCTTTTGTACTGTCTCACACTCCAGATCAGTGGATCTCAACTCCTTATCTGTAATAGAAGAGACGCTGTCGCCTTCTGTCTCTTTATCTGTGTCTGAATCATTACCCGATTCGGGACCCAGAGACGTTTCCAGATCTGAATCCGAAGCAGACATACTGTCCGAGTTGGTGCTTACTACCTCGTCCTCTTCATCAACCTCATCATTACCAGTATAGAAAACATCCTCGCTTGGAGAAGCCAAAGCTACTCCCATTGATGCTGATATATTTTTAGCCGAGTTGGGGTTGGGCATTGTGCATTGTAAATTTGATGGATCCACATTTATATCCTACCCCCCACTCTGCTGAAATGAGTCTAATACCAGTTCAGGACCAGCAGTAATATTATCAGTACATTGTAAATCCTCACGAATGTCACGAGTGTCATTACTGCCTTGTTCAGTGAGAGTAAGAGATGATATGCCAACCTCGAGCACTGTACCTTTAAGAGATCCTTCGGTTTCGGGTTCCATATCTTCTGTCTTTGAGCTCTCTGCCCCGCCCCCTGCAGGACCCGTAACAAAGCCTGCCGGTCTCAGAGGCTCTGTAACTTCCACATTGCTCCCAGACACGGTCAGAAGAATCGTCTCTCCAGATGCGCTCTCTTTGCTTATCGAGCTTGTCCTGCTCGCCACGCCGTCCAGCTGTCTCCCCCCAGCAGCCACACCACAGAGTGAAGCCAGGGATGGTATCTCAAGTCCTCGGGACAGAACCGGCTTTGATACCTGCAAAACACTCAGTAAAGGTAACGGCGAAAATGTTTCAACTATAGTGGTTTGGCGGAATATAGTCTCTCTCCCTGCTGCCTCGTTAGCAAGGAATTGCGTCTCGCTGCATTTCTTTGGAGCCGACATGATTTTTTTCCTTTCCACTTCCTTTTCACGGAGCTTGCGTATTTTGTCTTCTCTCTCATTGTAATATTTTAACAAAGAACAACAATTCTTCTTCCTGATATTTGCTCAATCTCTCCGGGCTAATCGTACCTAGAATCATTTCCTCCAAATCTGCTTTTAATATGCTTACATCCATGCTCGTATTCACTTTATTAGACACTATTCCTCTAATCCATTCATCTGACTCTTCTGGTGATGGTCCTACTGAGCCCCCTGAAGTAGGTGTCACTTCTTTCATATTCTGTACTAATCTTCTAGGTTCCATCTGTACATTTTGCTTTGGTGTTTCTACTGATCTCTCTGTAATATCAATCAATGTTCCTATCTTACTCGCTTCAGCACCAATATTAACCCTGTAATTATTAAAAGAAACTGTCAAAGCATGCACTTGTAAAATATTTTGACCCTCAACATACAATGGAACTTTGGGACCAATTGTCAATGGAACTGACAAAGCTTTTGCATTCAAATCCTTTGTGTCAAATCAGCTTTTTCTTTACTCATTACATTTGTACTTCTTGCTTGCGATGGCTCCGGAACCTCAACTTGAATCAATGGAGCATTTGGAATAGTTCTTTCCTGCTCTTCCTGATATGGTGGAGGTATGTTTAGTAATACCTAATCTAGTAACTCATCATCACTTTCATTTGGATCTGGATCTGTACATTCTACATTTTTTTTCTTCTCCTTACATTTTCCTCCAGTCTGATCCTCTACTACAACATCCGGATATAAACCTTCACCTCTGCAATAATATCTCTTCTCGATCTTCTCAAATGAGCATCCCATTTTGTCTCTGAATATCTACTCATGGTATTTCAATATTTATTTGTAGAGCAGTCTCTTTCTCTCTTATACTCTTCATGTTCCCATTCCTCAAGTGCCTCATACTGTATAGGCCTAGGATTTGGTCTTAATTGATTCATTTGATATCTCAGGTTCCCTAAAATCCTCACATTGAAAGTACCATGTTCTCAAAATGGCATATTCCCATCTCCCTTTGTATATTTCACCCAATTCTACAACCATGTACACGTATGATATCCGCATTCTATTGACATAAAAGAAGCAGGCGTACCATCAGATGGCACAGGAATTCCCTCTCTAATAGGTATAGACTCATCCTTTCTAAATAAAGTCCTCATCATGTTCAATAACTTCATTCTAATTCATCCACTACACTAAAACTCAAACAAAACAAGGAAAAACTCTTCTGTATTTCCACACACGCTATTCAATCACGCTGCCCAATACCAGCGCGACTCACACCAACCAACCAATAGCAACATAACAATTCTTTTGTGATGATTCACATTAGCTGACCAATGCCACTACAGCTCTCTGTGACGTCTGCAACCGTTTTTGCTGAGCCCCCATGCGTTGCACTGGCCAGGTGTTTTTGCTTAGGCATATTTTTTTTTATCTTACTCCTGGTCTTTCTCCTGCGCTTAGATTTAATCTTGAGCACTGGTTTAACTGGCTCTCCGGTAGTAAAGTTTTGAAGTGCTTTGGGGCCCTTTTGTACTGTCTCACACTCCAGATCAGTGGATCTCAACTCCTTATCTGTAATAGAAGAGACGCTGTCGCCTTCTGTCTCTTTATCTGTGTCTGAATCATTACCCGATTCGGGACCCAGAGACGTTTCCAGATCTGAATCCGAAGCAGACATACTGTCCGAGTTGGTGCTTACTACCTCGTCCTCTTCATCAACCTCATCATTACCAGTATAGAAAACATCCTCGCTTGGAGAAGCCAAAGCTACTCCCATTGATGCTGATATATTTTTAGCCGAGTTGGGGTTGGGCATTGTGCATTGTAAATTTGATGGATCCACATTTATATCCTCCCCCCCACTCTGCTGAAATGAGTCTAATACCAGTTCAGGACCAGCAGTAATATTATCAGTACATTGTAAATCCTCACGAATGTCACGAGTGTCATTACTGCCTTGTTCAGTGAGAGTAAGAGATGATATGCCAACCTCGAGCACTGTACCTTTAAGAGATCCTTCGGTTTCGGGTTCCATATCTTCTGTCTTTGAGCTCTCTGCCCCGCCCCCTGCAGGACCCGTAACAAAGCCTGCCGGTCTCAGAGGCTCTGTAACTTCCACATTGCTCCCAGACACGGTCAGAAGAATCGTCTCTCCAGATGCGCTCTCTTTGCTTATCGAGCTTGTCCTGCTCGCCATTCCTCAAGTGCCTCATACTGTATAGGCCTAGGATTTGGTCTTAATTGATTCATTTGATATCTCAGGTTCCCTAAAATCCTCACATTGAAAGTACCATGTTCTGAAAATGGCATATTCCCATCTCCCTTTGTATATTTCACCCAATTCTACAACCATGTACACGTATGATATCCGCATTCTATTGACATAAAAGAAGCAGGCGTACCATCAGATGGCACAGGAATTCCCTCTCTAATAGGTATAGACTCATCCTTTCTAAATAAAGTCCTCATCATGTTCAATAACTTCATTCTAATTCATCCACTACACTAAAACTCAAACAAAACAAGGAAAAACTCTTCTGTATTTCCACACACGCTATTCAATCACGCTGCCCAATACCAGCGCGACTCACACCAACCAACCAATAGCAACATAACAATTCTTTTGTGATGATTCACATTAGCTGACCAATGCCACTACAGCTCTCTGTGACGTCAGTATAATTATTATTATTATTATTAGGGAAATTTGTAGAGCGCCTGGTTACGCACACCGCCGTGTCCCCGCGCTATGGTGAGTAGGGTAAACATTCCAAGCAGCCATCACAGCCGCCTACCTCCCGTATAGGTGAGTCTTAAGTTTCCTTCTGAAAGTGGACTCTGAAGGCTCCAAGCGTAGCTCTAATGGCAGGGCATTCCACTGCTTAGCAGCCAGATATCTAAAAGACCTGGCCCCCATTCGAGCCTTCTTTATTTTTGGAATTTTCAGTAACCCTGTACAAGAGGAACGCAGGCCCTGTGTAGGCTCATAACGAGTAACCAGACTCTGTAGCGGGACTGGGGCTTTGCCGCTCAGGATGCGGTGACACGTGGAAAGAGCCTGGAACTCCACCCTGCTCCTGATAGGAAGCCAGTGCTGGGGCTGGAGCACTGTCTTTGAGGGGGATCTCCTGGGGAGCCTCAGAACTAAGCGTGCATCTGCATTTTGCAGCACTTGGAGGCGGTTGATGGCCCTTCCCGTGGTCCCCAGATACAGCAAATTGCCGTAGTCTAGGCGCGAAGTGACGAGGGCATGCACCAGCGTCCGACGAGCTGTAATAGACAGAAGGTCCAAGACCTTCCTCAGAGTTTTTAGAACTCCGAAGCATACCCCCACCACCCGGCCAATCTGGGGGCCAAAGGCAAGGTCAGCATCAAGCCATACCCCAAGATTCCTTGCTTCCTGGCAAGGAACAGGTGTTTCTCCCAGACAGGGTGGCCACCATGCCGACGACCAGACCGATGGCCCTCCCCACACCACGAGTACCTCGGTCTTGCTACCGTTAAGTTTCAAACAGTTGGCGGACATCCAGGTTGCCAGCTCTTGCATGCAAACTCTGAAGCTGTCCGCCGCAAGACTTGGCATGCGTGAGAGGGAGATGACCAACTGCGTGTCGTCGGCATATGACACAAGGCGCAGGCCATGACTTTCAACAATCGCCGCCAGCTGGGAGATGTACAGATTAAACAGAGTTGGGCTCAGGGACGAGCCCTGCGGCACGCCCTGGCCCAAGCTGATCTCCCTAGAGTAACATTCTCCCTGACGGACTTGAAAGCATCTGCCTGCCAAGAAAGACTTTATCTATCTAAGCGCAGCTCCTGATACCCCTCCATCATTCAGACAATGTAGCAAGATGGAATGAGCTACAGTGTCGAATGCTGCACTTAGGTCCAGGAGGATCAGGGCCATAGTCTGACCCTCATCCACTCCCTGCCGTATGGATTCTACTGCCATAAGTAGTGCTGACTCTGTCGAGTGCCGTGGACGGAAGCCAAACTGAGAATCTTGAAGCAGGAAAGCCTCTTCCACAAAATCCATCAGCTGGAGGTTCACAGTTTTCTCAGCAACCTTCGCCATATATGGCAGGAGATAAATAGGTCGAAGATTTTCTAACCTATCGTAGCTGATATTGGTTTTTTTTTGGAGAGGGAGGACCACCGCCCGTTTCCAGGCATCCGGTACAGTATGGGTCCCAAAGGAGATATCCAGGAGATGACGGATGTACGGCTCTAATACATGCAAACTGCCCATCAAGAGTTTGGGCGTAGTAGGATCCCTGGGGGAGCCTGACTTTATTGATCCGCAGATCTGGATGAGCGCCTCAGTAGGCGGCGTGACGAATATAATCAGCACCATTGTTCTCCCCTCACCCTAGGCTCCTCCTCAAACTCGGGGCCTGTGATAACTTGGCTTGGAAAGGCCGAATAGATATTTTCTACCTTGTTAGTAAAAAACTCCGCTATTCGGTTACAGCTGACCACCGTGCAGAATTCTTCTGGAACTGCCGCAGGCTTCCCAACCGAAAGCGATTTATATATTAAAAACAATTCCTTCATGGAGTTTTCTGCTTCCCTAATCCTGGTGTCGTAGTACGCCGTTTTAGCCTTCCTGATTAGTCTGTGGTAAGTGCGTCTACTTGCAACATAGTCAACTTTAGCTTGAGTGGCGAAGGCTGTCCTCCACTGCCTTTCTGCGCATTTGCACGCGACCTTGGCCACCCGCACCTCCTCACTATACCATGGTGCCGCTCTCTGAGCACGTCCCCCCGTACTGGTCAGGGCAAGCGGAGCAACACAGTCCAAGGCCTCAGTGATACGCTGATCCAGATTAGTGTTAGCTTTCTCCACATCCTCCCCCCCGGACCACCCCCTACAACAAGTGCCTCATTGAACCTGGCTTGGGAGAAGGTAGCCCATCTCCGACTCGGACGATTTAGTGCTAACTGCTCCGGTAACCTAGCTCCCGGAATGTGTATCAAAAAGGGCACCAGATGATGGTCCGAGCAAGGAATAGGTATGGGGGTCAAAGCCTCCACCTGTCCCCAATTGGCAAATATAGGGTCCAATAAGTGGCCCAGCTGATGGGTGGGATCTTTGACTATCTGCTCAAGCTGAAGTGCACTCATCTCTTGGCAGAGGTCCCCGGCCGCCTTGTCCGCAGGGTCATCCAGGTGTAGGTTGAGATCACCCAACACCGGAAACTTATCCGTGCACAGAGCGGCCTCTGTAATACCTTCTACCAGGCTCTCGCCAAATCTGGCGGACGGGCCAGGCGGCCTGTATATCAAGAGGCCCTTCACTGTGTAGCCCCCGTTCACCTGAATGGAAAAGGCACTCCTACTATAACTCCTACTACTGACCCTCCCTTTTCAAAATGTTTTGGCAGTAGATTACAAACCTTCTAAAATAAAACAAAATTAGAAACAACATAAATCAAACCTGCTTTGTCTGCCCCACTAAAAAACAGATAGATCCAATAAAACAAAGAATTATTTTGCTACTAGCAGAATATCGACCAGCGTTACTCCACTCTCAATTAAGTGAAAAGTTCTTGGGACTTCTTCAGCTGCGCTTTCTAAAGGTACCCAAATAAATCTCCACCGTGATAACTTCAGAGTTCCCTATGCAATATTAACAACCTCTCTCGTTGCTTAATATCACACCAGCAGACTACGCAATACTTAGTGTATGCCACACTAACCCCTGCCTATTGGGCATATATCATCCCGGGATCTAAGGCCACTCCGGACCTGTCTTTTGTTAAGGACAACGATGGGCCACTACATGTAACAATAGCATGATATGTTAATTACCAAAATTATTAATTCTAACCTATTCATTTGCCAATCTAATTAATAAAATCATCAGGTCTGAAATAAAAAAATTATCCAGCGTTTAGGAACTGACACATTTTATCATCTGGACCAAATTTTATACCCTATAGTCGCTTTCACACTGGGTAAGGTTAAACTAAACTTACCAATGTATTCATCCTATTTATCCTTACCTTGACGATGAATCTTTATTAAGCATGGGCCGAAAATCCGCTCCGCTCGTGGAATTTGCGGATTTTCGCGATCCGCGAATTGCCGCAAAATTGCAGAGAATTCGCCAATTCGTGAGTGGAGCGGATTTTTTTTTTTTGCCCAGTTCACCTAAGGGACCCCTGCGCCCTTCAGCGCGATGGCATAGAAACACACACATGGTCACTGAAGGCAACTCTCGGCACTAGTGTATGAAAAGCACTATACATTTACCCAATGAGGTAGCACTGATTAGCCAGTAGAAAGTACTCCAGTTGACTAGAGGTATCGCACAAAACAGTGGCGTCTTCTTAGATAAATATATGAAGGGCAAGGTTCATTCTGGCACGATGCTGTCACAAAATTTAAACAGGAAGCACTTACAGATATAAAGAAAGCAGGTGCCAGAGTTGCTAGTTGCAACTATTCTCTGACCCTGTCCTGACCCTAAACAGGTCAGGCAGGGTCAGAGAATAGTTGCAACTAGCAACTCTGGCACCTGCTTTCTTTATATCTGTAAGTGCTTCCTGTTGAGGTTTAAATTTTGTGTGTTCACGGATAAATGATTATGAAGGGCAAGGTTCATTCTGGCACGATGCTCCTCCACACACACCACCTCCCATCTCACCCCATTAGCCTTGTTGTCTATTGAACCTTCCTGGAAGACCCCCCCACCAGTGGCCTGGCTGTCCTTAGTGCAGCAGGTGCAATGACACCACGGTACAGGAATGTGACTGCTCAGTGCACCCCAGGTGTGTTTATCTTTTAGTACACAACGGCCCTGAGCCCTGTGCCACACCTGTCCCAACGCAATCCCTGACCCTTAAATCTACAGCACTGTGTCGAAAATTAGCTCCTCTGATGCTGGACAGAGCCCTCTGCATCTTTGACTTTCACGAGCGCAATCCCTGTGCAGTTCCTGTGTCCAGGAGCTTCTTTCTCGTCATCTGCTGCTCTGATCGGTCTCTGGCCTTTACACACAAGACGCATGTGAACTCCCATACAAGTATGCGAGTTCACATGCCTCTTGTGTGTAAAAAAGGTCAGAGACCGATCAGAGCAGCAGATGACGAGAAAGAAGCTCCTGGACACAGGAACTGCACAGGGATTGCGCTCGTGAAAGTGAAGGAAGCAAAGTGCATCCTTCACTTTCACGAGCGCAATCCCTGTGCAGTTCACACTCGGGGTGAAAATTGCAAAAAAACACAGTTGATGGACAGAATGTAGAACAATGTCATACATTCACCCCAGTACAAGGATCTGGGCCTAAATCCATCATTTTTTTGCACTCCACACCACCCTGGGTTAGACACTGGCTATATGCAAATCAGCTCTGACCCTGTGCCTCATGGGAACAGTCCAGTCCGAACTACCAAGCCATGTCTTTCCCAGAACAATGTCATACATTCACCCCAGTACAAGGATCAGGGCCTAAATCCATCGTTTTTTTGCACTCCACACCACCCTGCATTAGACACTGGCTATATGCAAATCAGCTCTGACCCTGTGCCTCATGGGAACAGTCCAGTCCGAACTACCAAGCCATGTCTTTCCCAGACCGGAATCAAGCATCCAAGGACCGGTTTCTGGCTATCAGCCTTCATCAGCCTGGATAGCTTGACTCCAGTGGTGTGGAGAGCCTGGGACTCACGTCTGAGCATACCCAGCACACTCGGGGTGAAAATTGCAAAAGACACAGTTGATGGACAGAATGTAGAACAATGTCATACATTCACCCCAGTACAAGGATCTGGGCCTAAATCCATCGTTTTTTTGCACTCCACACCACCCTGGGTCAGACACTGGCTATATGCAAATCAGCTCTGACCCTGTGCATCATGGGAACAGTCCAGTCCGAACTACCAAGCCATGTCTGTCCCAGACCGGAATCAAGCATCCAAGGACCGGTTTCTGGCTATCAGCCTTCATCAGCCTGGATAGCTTGACTCCAGTGGTGTGGAGAGCCTGGGACTCACGTCTGAGCATACCCAGCACACTCGGGGTGAAAATTGCAAAAAACACAGTTGATGGACAGAATGTAGAACAATGTCATACATTCACCCCAGTACAAGGATCTGGGCCTAAATCCATCGTTTTTTTGCACTCCACACCACCCTGGGTCAGACACTGGCTATATGCAAATCAGCTCTGACCCTGTGCCTCATGGGAACAGTCTAGTCCGAACTACCAAGCCATGTCTTTCCCAGACCGGAATCAAGCATCCAAGGACCGGTTTCTGGCTATCAGCGTTCATCAGCCTGGATAGCTTGACTCCAGTGGTGTGGAGACCCTGGGACTCACGTCTGAGCATACCCAGCACACTCGGGGTGAAAATTGCAAAAAACACAGTTGATGAACAGAATGTAGAACAATGTCATACATTCACCCCAGTTCCTGTGTCCTTCTCCTCGTCTGCTGCTCTGATTGGTCTCTGACATTACACACAAGAGGCATGGGAACTCAAATAGAAGCCCGCCCGTTTGGCCCCGCCCACACACTAGCAGTGTGCACCGTCTACCCGCTATTTACCCACTTTGATGGACAGCTCACTCAAGGGAACCCTGCGCCCTTCGGCGCGATGGCATAACACACACATGGTCACTGGGCCAACAAAAAAAGGCACATATAAAAATAACAGCGAATTTCCGGATTTTGCGAATTCGCAGATTTTTGGCCCCAAATTCGTGCGAATTTGCGGATCACCGATCCGCAAAATTCGCCCATGCTTAATCTTTATTTAGTTGATCAGGGATTTGGCAAAATAATATTAGAATTTCTAGAATATCACCATAAAACAACCATTCCATATAGCTAATCAATTACATTAATAATGACAAACTCCTTTTGAAAGTTAGAAATTCTTTATCTAATTAAATGTGAATTGCTCATCAAGTACAATACAGCTCAAATCATAAGTCATCACCCAAAAGACACATTAGCAAAATGAACACTAATTGTACATCTCAAATGTCAGCGCAATGAGTGAGTGGATAGGCGTAGAGACAAAAGAATAAAGACATTTGAAAATAGATTTTATATAAATTCAGAATATCATACTAACCAATCTTACGAGATTCTAGAAATCTGGAAAGCTACCCACTGGCCATAAGAGTAAGATAGGCACCTCAAGAAGAGTTGAGGAGCAAAGTCAAAGAGTCAGGATCAGCAGAACAGCCAGCCCATAGAATTTAGGACACACAGCTCTCTCCTCTCACAAAGTAAGAAAACACGCTCAAAATCCCACCCTTTTACTACTACTAGTTATACCCTAAATTCATTAAATGTCCAACCCTCATTGTATCATCTCACATGGATTCATGCATTTCGATTGGTCCAAAACAAGGGGTGTTCAATGACACCACTCTCGATGTGCCTAGCTTTCAAGTGTCCCATTGTTCTAACATTGCACACTGTAATCAATCAATCAATGATATCATTTCTAAAGCGCACTAATCAGCTGTGAGGCTCTCAAGGCGCTGGGGTGGGGAATGCTGCTACTGCTCGAAAAGCCAGGCCTTGAGGAGTTTTCTGAAGGTCAGCAGGTCTTCGGTCTGCCGTAGGTGGATGGGGAGGGTGTTCCAGGTCTTGGCGGCAAGGTGGGAGAACGATCTGCCACCTGAGGTCGCTCTTCGGAAGCGGGGGACTGTGGTGAGGGCGAGTTCCCACGGTTTGTGGGGGTGTAGAAGCTGAGTCATCTGTTGAGGTACGTTGGTCCGGTGTTGTGTTGTGCCTTGTGTGCGTGGGTGAGGAGCGTGAAGGTTATCCTCTTGTTGACCGGGAGCCAGTGCAGGTCTCTCAGGTGGGGTGTGATGTGGCCGTGGCAAGGGATGTCGAGGATCAGGTGTGCAGAGGCATTCTGGATGCATTGGAGCCATCTCAGGAGTTTGGCCGAGGCTCCTGCATAGAGGCCTTTTCCGTAGTCCAACCTGCTTCTGACGAGGGCCTGGGTGACCGTTCTTCTCGTTTCAGAGGGGATCCACTTGTAAATCCTGCGGAGCATGCAGAGGGTTGTTGAAGAAGGAAGAGGAGACGGCATTGACCTGTTTAGTCATGGAGATGGTAGAGCCGAGGATGATCCCTAGGTTGCGTGCATGGTCGGTGGGTGTTGGAGCTGTTCCCAGTGCGGTCGGCCACCAGGAGTCATCCCAGGCCAAAGGGGTGGATCTGAGGATGAGGACCTCAGTCTTGTCCGAGTTCAGCTTCAGTCGGCTGTTTCTCATCCATTCAGCGACGGCCTTTATTCCTTCGTGAAGGTTGGTTTTGGCGGTGTGGGGGTCCTTGGTGAGGGAGAGGATCAGCTGGGTGTCATCGGCATAGGAGATAATGTTGAGGTTGTGCTGATGGGCGACGTGGGAGAGCGGTGCCATGTAGATGTTAAACAGAGTTGGGCTGAGGGATGAGCCCTGGGGTACGCCGCAGATGATCTTGGTGGCTTCGCAGCGGAAAGGGGGAAGGCGGACAGTCTGTGTTCTGCCAGAGAGGAAGGAGGTGGTCCAGTCCAGGGCCTTTTCTTGGATCCCGGTGTTCTGGAGGCGTGTTCGTACTGTGTGGTGGCAGACCGTGTCGAAGGCGGCAGACCGGTCCAGTAGGATGAGTGCTGACGTTTCTCCGTTGTCCAGCAGGGACTTGATGTCATTGGTGGCGGCGATGAGGGCAGTCTTGGTGCTGTGGTTGCTGTGGAACCCAGCTTGGGAAGGGTCCAGGATGTTCATTGACGGTCTTCTTGATGACCTTTGCCGGGAACGGGAGCAGGGAGATGGGCCGGAAGTTCTTGAGGTCCTTGGGGTCCGCCTTGGGTTTTTTGAGTAAGGCGTTGATCTCGGCCTGCTTCCAGCTCTCCGGGAAGGTTGCTGTCTCGAAGGAGGTGTTGATGACATTCTGGAGATGGGGTGCGGCAGATGTGCTGGCTTTGTTGAAGACGTGGTTTGGGCATGGGTCTGACGGAGATCTAGAGTGGATGGTGTTCATGATCCTGATGGTGACATCGTCATTGATTTTGGTCCAGGAGAGCAGGCAGTTGGTGCGGATGGTGGTCGTGGGGGCGGAGGTCTCAGTGGTTGTCAGGGTGGTTGTGACATTGATGCTGTCGTGGATGTCTGCCATCTTGCGGTGGAAGAAGGTGGCCAGCGAGATGCACAGGTCTTGCGAGGGTGGGACGTCGTTGGTGTTGGAGCTGGGGTTGGAGAGTTTCTTCACGATATTGAAGAGCTCTTTGCTGTTGTACGCGTTGTTGTCTAGGCAGTTTTTGAAGGAGGCCCTTTTGGCGGATCTGATGAGGTGATGGTGTCTGTGGGTGGCGTTCTTGTGGGCTGCGTGGCTGTTCGGTGTTCGTTCACGGAGCCAGATCTTCTCCAGCTTTCGGCAGGTTTGCTTGCAGGCCCGGAGTGAACCAGCTGGCTTTCTTGTTGGTGTGACTGTTGGAGGGTTTCTTAATCGAGGCGAGGGTGTTGGTGCAGTCGTTGATCCAGTGTCTGAGGTTGTGGGCGGTCGTGTCGGTGTCGGTGGGGTCAGCGGGTGGGCTCTGGGCGAGGGTGATGGTTAGCTGATCTTTGATGACTTTGCTCCAGCAGCAGTGAGGCATCTGTTGGGTGCGGTGGTGACTGGTGGGTTTCTTGAAGGTGAAGTGGATGCAGCGATGGTCGGTCCAGTGGAGTTTGGTGGTGTGGTTGAAGGAGACGTGGGGGCTTGCGGAGAAGATGGGGTCAAGCATGTGACCAGCAGAGTGGGTGGGTGTTGTCACAAGTTGTCCGGAGTTGGCTAGGTTGTCGATCAGGGTGGTGGAGTGGGTGTCGTTATCGTTCTCGAGGTGGAAGTTCAGGTTCCTGAGGAGGATGTAGTCCGGTAAGGTGAGGGCATGTGTGCTGATGAAGTCGGCGATGGGGTCGCTGAACTGTGGTCGGGGTCCGGGGGGGTCTGTAGATGAGGGTTCCTCTGAGGGTGGTATTGGGGTCGGAGATCTGGAAGTGCAGGTGTTCGGCGGTGCTGAGGGTGTCGTCGGTGTTGGTCGAGACTCTGAGAGTGTTCCTGTGGATGATGGCGATTCCTCCTCCTGCTCCGTTGGTGCGGTCCCTGCGGGTGAACTTGTAGCCTTCCGGGACGGCTATGGCTATGTCGGGTGCAGAGGCGGGGTTCAGCCAGGTCTCCGTCAGAAAGGCGACGTCTGGGGAGGTTGAGTCGATTAGGTCCCAGAGTTCAAAGGCGTGTTTGCGGGCAGAGTGGGTGTTGAGAAGGATGCATCTAAGGTGATTGTTTTTTTTCCTGGTCAGCAGAATGGTGGGGCGGATGCTTGTGAAGCTGCAGTTCTGGCAGGTGAAAGCTCCGTGGGTGCGCTTCAGGCGGCCAGGATGCAGGTGTGTGATCGTCTGGTGTTGAGTGCGTGGAGGGTTCTGGCATCGTAGCGGTGTCGAGCGTTGTGGCGTTCGCGGGGTCCAGGGGTCCTGGCGCCGGGCGCGGTCCAGGCACGGGTGGGCGCAGATGGGCATGCCTTAGGCGCCCCTTCGGCACGCCAGTGGCGAGGCCGCTGCGCGGCCTCCATATGAGGGGATGTGGGCGGGAGGAGCAGCTGGGAGGCGGGAGCAGGTCGGCGAATGGGATTGCAGGGGACGGGGCCGCAGGGACGCAGCGGCAGATAAAACGGGCAGGGACCAAAGGAGAACTGGGGCACAGGAAGGAAAAACAAGTTTAGGCAAGAAAACAAGCACAGGGGAATAAGAACAAGTCTGGGCAAGAACGCAAGTACAGGCACAGGGGAATAAAAACAAGTCTGGGCAAGAAAGCAAGTAAAGGCAGAGGGGAATAAAAACAAGTCTGGGCAAGAAAGAAAGTTAGGCACAGGGGAAAAATACAAGATTAGGCAAAAACAATGCAGGCAGAGCCGTGCAGCAGCGTGGAGAGCGACCTGCCTGCGAGCAGGGTCAGAGGTCACTCAGTAATCACAACAGAGGAAACTCTAGTATCAGGCTTCCGTGTTTTGTACGTCTCTCCTTCTCACTCATGTATCAACTTGTAGTACAAATGTCCTCATGCTCCACTCGGCAAGGAAGTTCCATTATTTTATCTTTTTTCCTCTTTGCGCAACCTTGGCCATCATCAGGAACTTCTGAAGGGCAGTAAGTGCACTTCTAGAGAAAACAAATACAAGTGTTATTTATCACTTTTATAAAACTCCACTATTAAATGTTCTTTGAATGCTTTCACTTGCTTTCTTTTCTTATTATTTTCTAATTGTGAATGAAAAATAAACTCTTGTCTTTTGACTTATTTTCTATGTTAGTCATGTGCATTTGCGGCCTACTCTAACACTCCCAGCATGCGCTTGAGCAGTTTCACCTTTTAGTCGTGCACAGTTAGTTTTCACAACATTTAGTTAATAAGTTACACGTTGAGGAGTTCAATCCTCAACTCTCCTAATGATACCAGTTGAGATATTGTTGCTTCTTTTCATATACCTACCCAGATCTCAACGTGGTTTGTGGGTTATACTCCTGTGTTTTTGTGTGAGGAGTTCAATCAAGCATGTTTTATTTCTCAAAAAAGAGATGAGAAGTGAGACTAGGTAAAACCTAGAATCATCCCTTTACGGGCACACAGTTCATTGTCTTCCCTGTAAGAAAGACTTCCACTCCTGTTAGTTTCTCAGTGTTTATCTTTATTTCTTAACGTTTTGAGTATCAAACGTTCAAACAGGCTTGTGTTATCCTCTTAATTTTTTCTCAAACATATTATTATCTTCAGGCAATGTCATCTATCCAATTCTTATCACTTTATTTCTCAAAAACCCTGCTCCATCAATGGCCATCCAATCCTTTGGCCTCTCCGCAAACAGCACAGGTCAAATTGCAAATGTGTGTGAAGGAGGTATACAGTCGCCCATACATTGACAAGGCAAAAGTAAAAGAAATTGCAGTTCTTACAGGTGCGTGGATGTGTAATGTGTTTTAGGGTGGCAAAGGGAATGAGATGCGAGGAAGAGGAGAGAGTGAAAAGAGGGTGCTGAAGAGGAAAGAGATAAGATATGCAGATGGGGGAAATGTGGAGATAAAAATGCCGTATTTGTCTAGCATAGACTGAAAAAAACAGCAGTGACAGAGACACTCTGAAGACTACTACCCCTTCTACACGTATCAATAATGGTTAATTCAGAGTTTCGCAATTTTAGAATTTAAATATTTTCAATATTATTTCTTTACAGCAAAATTATTGATGTTATTTGTTTATCTTAACCCCTTGGGTGCGGTCGCGATTCTGCGCCTGTGCGGCAGAATCACGAGTGGGCGGGTTTATGACGGCCCCCAGCCGTCATCAGCACACGAGCCCCGTGATGCATGATGGCTGGGGGCCGTCATCAGCATCGAAGGGGTTAAACAGGTATAAACCATTGAAAAAGCCAACAGCCCTGGATGGTTTTAGGTGTTTGTAATTTGTTGTGTAGATCTCAGTGGTGGCTAAAGTAAATAAAAAATGGTGTGGCGTGAAGGCGCGTGATTCACCATAAATTCAGGAGCACAACCGCTGCAGCACTCCTCTTACCTTTCCATGAGCAGGAAGGAAAAGGAAGGACTTCCTTCCTGCTTATAGAAGGCTTCTCCAACCAATCCTGGAGCTGTTCTCATGTTGTGAAAGCAGCCCCAGGATTGGTGGGAGTAGGCTCACCCAGCGCTCATTTTGAGGCTGGGGGCCTGGAACCAGCAATCCCCAGACTGTTTCACAGTGTTTGGTTTGCTGAGTCTACAGTGCGCATGTCAGTCGGGCCGTCGCAAGCCGGCAGGCCAATCCAACATGCGCACTGTAGACCAGTGCTACCGTCCTGCATTTCACTTTATTTGTGTTTGGGCAGACGCTCCTCCACTTCACAGGAGGAACCACCCCTGGTAGATATGGATGCCATAACATAAAGTGCAGAGAGGCAGCAAAATACCAGTCGGTTGGCACATCATGGGAATTGAAGAAATAAATGTTATGTGTTTACGCCATTCCTTTAATTATACAAGCCCCATTCCTTTTAGAGACACCCCACTTTTTCATCCCGTTTAAATTACCTGCACATGGGATATTTTAGAAAAGGAAGATGCAACCCTTGATACACTGGATAGAGCTGCACCCAAGGAAAGGTGTCAGAAAATAAAGCTAGAGGCAAATGAACCAACAGACTCTGTGCATCCACACATGGAGTGGGAAATAAAACAGAGAATGCAGCCCAAAGCAGGGCACTAGGCACCTGGGGTAGCCCAGGTCAATAGCCAGAGATAACCTGGGCTGGACAACCCATCCAAACCACTGGACGCACAGGACAAAGAAGACATGTACATTGAGCAGCAACAGAGTGCCAAACAAGATCCCCTCAAAAACCAAGCCAACAGACCCACAATGTAGACTAGCCCCCACCACAACAATGCCAAATAAGAAGCATGACCCTGACAAGCACCAAAAAGTATGGAAAAAGTAACACTAGGAAGGAAATAAAAGCAACAAGATGACCAACAATCCCCCCATGTGGAACAGAAGGTACAGAGAAAGAAGTGGAAAGAACAAACACCAATATACCTCCCTAGAATAAGGCACGCAGGGAGGTGCAACAACAACTTGAGAACAGGGAAGAGCCCACAAGTCAGACCACTACAAGGGCAATGCAGGAAAAAACAACACAAGACAGTCTACCCCTTTGCCCCCGAACAAAGGGGTACAGCAGAACAGCCAGCCCCAAGCCTAAACAGGCAGAACATATGCATCTCAATTAGAAGAGAGAGGGAGGACAAACACACTGAGAACCACAGTGCTAAGACAGACAAGAGGTAACAGACCAAGAAGTACCTAGAGATCCAGAAAAGTCAAACTATAAGACCCCACAGTAGGATAGGTAAAAAAAAAGCAAAAATAAAAGTGATGAGCCAAAATCTGTAGTCAAGGAGACAGTAAACAGTAAGAAAAAAGCTACTACACCCATCTCCAGACCCCAGAATAGAGAGCAGAGCAGAAGTCCATCATGAGTGGGCTGGAACAGGACCACACAAGTGGACCAGAACTTGCCACTGACCTGAACCCGCAACACACTGCTACAGCCAAACAGAGGAAGGACAACAAGGTATGCACAAAAACCCCATTACACTATGAAGAAAATAATGAAAATTCTGGCCTGTCGCACACTGAGAGAGGGACCAACACATCAGACCATCAAACCAGAATCCTGGAGAACAAAAAGTAAAATAGTGAAGAAGGAATCCTTGGCCCAGGCAGGGGCACCTAGCGCCATTTGTAGGATCAGACAAATATACCGGGAAGAGATATGAGTGTCCACTTCATTTATGGTCCCTGGTTTGGGGGAGGACTATCGGTATAGCACCATAATGGAAGCTAATGCAGGGAGAACATGGCGGTTGCAGGTTAAGCGGTCGCGAGCCCGCAGCAGAGTCTTACCCCTCCTAGCATGATGTTGTGTTGACTGTCTATGCAAGAGAGTTGAGAGGTTCGAGCATGCGGACTTGTAATTAGTAACTAGATTCCACCTGGGATGTTGCTGGTTTCCGCGTTTTATTACCCTCGCTGTCTTTGCGCTGCTCAGGAGCTAAGGCGGGGCCAGAGTTCAGCAGTACGTGGCTTCTTCCGCGGCGGATCCTTGCCGAGCGGTTCCGGGAGCAAACGAAGCAGAGGCAGCACTAGTGGAGCGACGCGGCCAGCGGGCGCCAATGTGCACAAGGAGATCATCCTGGAGCGGCTAACGGCGACGGGAGAAGAGAGTGGAAAGTCGGCAGAAGCCAGAAAGCAGTTGGAGAGTGCAAATACTGCAATTGAGAAAGGTGGTTTGGAGGTAACAGTGGCTCAGGGGGTCCATGACTCTGGTAAGCCCTCTCTTCCATATTTTCTGCGCAATCCTAGTCGGAGAGAGAACCGGGGTGTAAATAACCCTTTAGTTCAAGTGTCTGGGCAGTCTTCTTCTGTGTCCTCTACATCTATCCAGCGTGTTTTGACTCTGCAGGGAGATAGAAGTGGTGGCTTAGGGGGGCTCACGGAGGGTCAAAAAAAGGGAGAACTAAGGGGCCCAAAAGAGGTAGGAAAAAGTCTGGTGTCTGGGACCCGAAGCCTCTGAGCAGTGGTACTACCAGAAGCCCCAGCCAAATTCGAGAAGGCCAAGACACTGAGAGTGACAGGGGTCAGAGCTCCTTATACCGTGAGTATAAGGGGAAAGGTCCTAAAAGCCAGCAAAGAAAAGAATATTAACAGACGCAAAAATTAAAATAACTCCCTCGTTAAGATCGTTCTTTAAAGTGCTTCCGCAAGTGTTGGAGGAAGGGAAACAGAGGGAGATTAATAAGGAGGGGCTGGAGCTGCAGCCTGTAGTATCAACAAAAATGTCTGCACCTTCTGATATTGAGTTAGGTCCCTCCCAGCCTCTACCTTTGTGTCTTCCTCAGCTGCTATCCTCCTCCCCGGTCCCCCTGTTACAGTCGCTGGGCTGGTCCTTACGACAGAAACCCCTGTGATGGTTCCTCTGTATACTCCAATTTTGCTACCGGAATCTACAGAGCACCTAGAGTCATTTTTAGGCCACCCCGAATTAGAATCAGAATCAGAACCAGAACTAGCATCTGCACCACCACTAGTGGTGGGTCCACCATTCTCTTATTTGGAGGATATGGTTATGGTCAGTACTGGTGGAGAGCAGTTATTGGTCAGAGGTAAGAAGGTATCCGGATGTCTCAAGGATGTACCTGAGGAGGTTAGTGGAGAGCTCAACATAGAGACAGGTGCAATAGCAGAGGGCCCTTTGGTAGGGAAATCGGATCTTATGGAAAGATCGATGGAGTCTCTCTTTTTCCCATGGCCGCAGACATTAAGAAGGGGTTCGCAGTCTCTGAAACAAATCAGGGGGAAATTCGAGTTTTCTGCGAATCGCTTGAGAAGAAACTAGATAATCTAAGCTCAAGAACAGTGGCCTTGGAAAATGAGGTGGAAGCTCTCAAGGAAGGTCTGGGAGAAGTCAGACTAGATATCTCTGAACTTAAAAAGGAGGAGGTTGCACTGCGAGAAAAGGTTGAGCTGTTGGAGAATAATTCCAGGCACAAAAATTTGTGACTTTTAAACATTCCGGAGGGGAAAGAAGGTGAGGACCTTAAATCCTTTATTGTATCTCTCATTAAGGATGCAATACACATTAAAGCTTCGGTAGAAGAGTTAAAGAGAGATATTCAAAGAATCCATCAGGATCCATTTAGGAAACATCCATATCGGACAAAACCCAGGAAGATACTGGTCAATTTTCTGACTTATTCTCTTAAAGAAGAGATTCTAACAACAGCCCTTAGACTGAAATCTCTTAATTCAAGTGATTCATCCTTTACCTTTGAAATCATATCTGATCTTTCCCGTACTACTTTGGATAGACAGTGGGAGTTGGGGAAGAAAATGGCTGATTTTAGGAAACTAGGGGCAACAGTTCAAATTCCCTGCACAATTAAAAATTATGTTTAATGACAGAATGTATTTCGTTAAAACACTGCAGGAAGCAGAGGATCTTCTGGGGAGCCTGAAAACCTAAATTAATTATCCCTGTTCTCTATAGGAAAAAGAAGGAAAAAATAAATAAATAAATAAAAAACTTCATCTCAGGTATTAGATATGATTTCTTTGAAGTTAGAAACTAAGAAGACAGTCAATAGTTGTCATACATAAATAGATTAGAAGAGTGTGCTATTTGGGAAGTAGGTAGGGACTGCTAGCGGGCAGAAGCTGGACGAGTCCAGGGAAATGGGGGTAGGGTTCTCCAGGGAGGGTTGGGAGGGAGTTCTATCAGGGGGGGTGAGGGCACGGGTGTGGGAGCATTGGGGAAAAAATATATATATATTTTAGCTGAGGAACAGGATTTGATGTTTTTGGTTTGGTGCCAGTGTGGTGTAGGCTTGAGTAAATCTCAGGGTTTCCATCCGCCATGAAAACATTGTACTGCCTGTTCTGGAACGTCAATGGCCTACGGGTTAAAAATAGGAGAGAGAAAATTCTACAGTACTCAAGAGACTCACCAGCTCAGGTTATCATTCTACAAGAAACCCACCTGTTGAGAGAGGAGATGAGTGATATTTGTAAGAAGCTCAGGTGGGTGGAATATTGTGTTTGTACATGTCAGACTGCCAATGTAAGGGGTGTAGCTATTTTAGTTAAAAAACAAGCTAATGCTACGCTACAGGAAGTAGGAACAGATGCTAGCGGCAGATGGGTGATTGTTAAGATTGCAGTAGATAATACTCCTTTTGTAATTGTGGGCTACTATGGTCCTAATCAGGATGATTCTTCTTTCCTAAAGACCATCTTTTAGAATCTTTTAGAATTCCCTGACTCAATAATTTTTGGCAGGGGATTTTTATATAGTTCTGAGTCCAAAATTAGATAAGTCATCAAAAAGTAGAGCTACTGTTTCCTCTAAATCCAGGGTCTTTCTTAAAGCAATGATGAAACAACATCTCATTTGTGACATATGGAGAGAGCGATCCGATGCTCAATTGGGAGTATCCTTCTTTAATAAGAAATATAGACATAAATCTCGTATAGATTATATACTGATCAGTAATAATCTGAGGAGTACTACAAAGAATATCGGATATTTAACCCTGCATCTGTCGGATCATTCAGCAGTGTGGATTGACCTGGGTTTAGAGTGTGGCGAACAACAGAGGCTATGGACTTTTGACCGTTCACTCCTCTTAGATGAAACTGTAACTGGTCAGTTGATAGAGGAGGTCAAAACCTTTTTGGAAATTAATTTAGGATCAGCAGACATCATGGTTGTATGGGATACCCTGAAATCCTTTCTAAGGGGGGTGATTGTGAATAAAACCGTCTATAAGAATCGACAGTATAGACAGGAAATTACATCTTTAGAGCTCCAAATGAAAAGGTTGGAGAATAGATTAACAGCTTATCCGTTGAGGAGCAAGAATCAAGAGGAACATTAGGGGAAGAATTGGATTAATTGAAACCCTCTGTGGAAAATATATTTCAAACTAGAATTTCCAAAAGGTGGGAGGCAAGTAAGCTTGCCCACTTTGAATATGGTGAGGGGGCCAGCAGACTACCTGCATGGAAGGCCAAGTCTGATAGAGTTAGAAATCATACTAAAGAAATAGAAGATATACATACCAACTCAATAATAAGTGGGGAGAAGGAGATGGGAGAAATCTTCCATGCATTTTTTGAGGATTTATATAACAACGATAGTGACTCTGACTTTCTATCTATACAAGATTGGCTGCATCCAATTCAGCTACCTGCTCTCTCCACTACCCATCGGGAAAGTTTGGAGACAGAAATAACGTATCAAGAAGTTAAGAAAGCTCTTCTTGCTGGTAAAAAGGGTGAAGCTGCAGGGCCGGATGGCATTCCTGCTGAAGTCTATAAGACACTGAACGATATAATCATCCACTTAATGGTAGAAATGTTTAATAAAATCTTGAGGGAGGGAGCTCAGCCTCCTATCACATGGAGGAAGCAAATATCACCCTAATTTTAAAACCGGGTAAACCTCCTACTAAATGTGGGTCATACAGACCAATATCCTTGTTTAACTCCGATTACAAGGTATTTTCAAAGATATTGGCGGATAGACTAGGAGATGTGGCAGGTGGGCGCCTACATACGGATCAAAAGGGCTTTGTAAAAGGCAGAAATTTGTGTGATCTGACTTATGATTTTATTGGAGCAATAGACTTTGTGTCTACTTTTTCTCTCCCATTGGCGGCTATGACATTGGATGCAACTAAAGCATTCGATAGAGTGAACTGAAAATATCTCATAGCAGTATTAGAGAAGTTAAACTTTGGGCCAAACTTTTGCAAGACATTCTGCCGTATTTATAATGAGCCCTCGGCTAGGTTGGTGGTGAATGGTAAAACGACCAGACCATTTAAAATTAGAAGGGGAACCAGACAGGGCTGCCCCCTCTCCCCATTTCTCTTCGATCTTTATATAGAGCCATTCGCTCAGCTGCTCAGGGAGGAACCAGATATTATACCCTTTAGAAGTGGCTCATGGGAGAGGAAGGTGGCATTATATGCCGATGACAGTCTTATTCTCTCATCTGATCTGGAAACCTCTTTTCCACGGGTCATCGAACTAGCGTGGGACTTTGGCCAGGTTTCCAGGTACGACATCAATGCTGATAAAACCGAGCTCATGTCATGGAACCTACCGAGATGCCGATATCAAACCAAAAAAGAATTACGTTACTTGGGGATTAAGATTGTCCCAGAAATAGATAGAATTGCAAAGGTCAATCTTCCTAATATCATGAAAGAATGTCAAGAACTTATGAAATCCTGGTCTTATCTTCCACTATCTATTCTGGGCAGAGTAAATTTGATAAAAATGACAATTTTGCCAAAAGTAACATTTTTATTTAACACCATTCCGTTGAATTTTGAGAAACCATTAATAGATAAATTACAGCGTTCTATTAATTCTTTTGTTTGGGTTGCCAAGGCTGTTAGAATAACATGGAGAAAGCTCAGACGTAGAAGGGAAAAAGGAGGGCTGGCTCTTCCACATATTCAATACTATGCCTGGGCTTTTCAGCTTACACACTCCAGGATGGTGTTAAAATCCCCAGATATGTCGGGGAAAGGTAAAATGTTTTAGCTATGCTAGAGCAGCTTGGGCTAACATCTGAAGGTTTTTTGTTTAAGTTTGGGGACAAAAAGTTTTTTAAGAAAGTTAGATTGAAAGTCCTAAGTGGCTTAGCTCAGATGTGGGCTAGGATTAAAAAACTAATAGGCCTTGAATATTATTCAAGGTTGGCCCCCCCTGTGGGATAGTCCAGGTACTCCTGCTTGCCTAAAATATCAGCTAGCAGTCCCTTTGAAAACTGCGGGTCTAATAGCATTGAGGACCTTGTGGTTGATGGATCTCTCTTACCCTGGGCCACGTTGAGTGATAAGGTGGAGGGAGGACTATCAAAGTTTAAGTACTTACAGTTATTAAGCTGGTCCCAGAGTTTGAGGGGTTCGTTGGGTCGGTGGGATCCCATGGAAGACCACCTGACTAGTAGGCCTGTACTTAAGAAGGAGATATCTTTCTTTTATTGGGCTATTGAGGAGACCATTGACGGCGAGTTTAAGTTAGCTGAAGAATTATGGGGGACATTATTTTGGAGGTAGATTCGGAGGACTTGTGGAAGATCTCTTATACTATGGTTTTTTCAGTCGTAAAGCCACCTTGGCTGAGGAGGAATCACTATTTTACGACACATAGGGCTTACTATTCCCCAGCCAGGCTTTCAAAATTTTCAAAGGGCCTTCCGGCAAGATGAAAAAAATGCAACTTAGAAAGCGCGTCGGATGTGCATATGTTTTGGGAGTGCCCGTCTCTGTTGAAATTTTGGAAAGAAGTTGGAGATTGTCTATCTTCTATTTTGGGACGTACGATACAAATCTCGCTGAAACATGTCATCTTCGGTATATTTAGTGATATACTTGGTCCCGATAGAGACTTTTTATTTTATTCCATCTTGCTGTCCAGGTGGGAAATATGTAGGAGATGGACCGAGTCATCACCCCCCAAACAAGTAGAGTGGTTAGCCTCAGTATACAAAACTTCCAAAATGGATCTGGCCCGACTGAAGAATTCTAAGAAACGTGCCATTTGGAGGAGTCTGTTGAATGGACTTAGGTTTTTTTTTGTTTTTTGTTTTTTGTTGTTGTCCCATGATTAAGCCTCAGGCGAACTCTCAGACTGTCAAGTTATCTGCTTCAGTCCAAAATAATGGAGAGAGTACAACCACCCTCCCCATAACAACGGGAGGGCAGCAACTGGAGTGAGGTCGATTGGAGCCACTGGCAGGCTGTAGACGAAGGGCGGAATAGATCTCTATGCAGCCTACTTCTCAAATTTGAGTAGCTATGGCACCCTTCTGAGCTTTGGTCGGCTGAGGTTAGAGGCGAATGAGGATAAAAAAAACCCAAAAAAAAACACACTGCTACAGCCAAACAGAGGAAGGACAACAAGGTATGCACAAAAACCCCATTACACTATGAAGAAAATAATGGAAATTCTGGCCTCTCGCACACTAAGAGAGGGACCAACACATCAGACCATCAAACCAGAATCCTGGAGAACAAAAAGTAAAACAGTGAAGAAGGAATCCTTGGCCCAGGCTGGGGCACCTAGCGCCATTTGTGGGATCAGACAAATAAACCGGGAGAGATATGAGTGTCCACTTCATTTATGGTCCCTGGTTTGGGAGAGGACTATCGGTAGAGCACCAGAATGTTAAGCTTTTTGAGATGCCATGAGTGATGTAATATGAAAGGTCATAATTTGTGCATGGCAGGGGCACAAGTTAAATTTAACGCAGTAGACTAGAACTGGTGAATTTCAGTGGTTTTGTTTTAGTTTAAAATTGTATTTTGTATCTGATATTGTCACTTAACAATACTGCCACTGTAATCTTTGTGTTTTTTTCAGTGGCTATTTAGTTTTTTTTAAACGTAACACAAGCTATCAATGCCAGACCTAACTGTAATGTCACTTTTTTTAAACGTAAGGTAAGATCTTCTTACCCTACCCATCTATAATGTCACTTTAGCCTTTGTTTTTTCTATCAATTTCTATGGTTTTTTTATATGTTAAGTATGATCATACTGCCATATATAAATATAACACCACTGTCGTGTGGCGGACAGGCCCTGCAACAAACCTCATTGGTGGGAGGCCAAACCCCGTGCATGGACAGCCAATGACAGTGCTCATCACCATGTGAAGGGGTGTCATTTAAAACAAGCATTTGCAATGCAATAGGTCTCACATTAGGAAAGTGTGAGCTATTGGTATTGTAAATGACACTTTTTTTAATATGTGTTGGATTTAAAAATATATAAATTAATAGCATTGTTATTCACAAAGCCAATAGCTTACACTTTCCTAATGGGAGTCCTATTGGCTATGGCAATGCGTGTTGGTAGCAAGCAAGGATAGTGCTGTTGTGGTGCTGAGTAAATGTAAATGTACATGTATTTATATAGCGCAAATCACCGACCCGGTATCTAAGCGCTTGCTTACGGAACCCGTCCTGGTATTCCCCTGTGAGATACCCCGGCAGGGTATCCACAAGGTGAAAGCCAGGCATCCCGCTGCGAGGGGCCGTAGTGGAGATTAAGCAAGCTATTGCCCAGAGTCGCAGAGTGTGACCCCGTGAGTTGAGTAGGCACCGGAGCGAGAATTGTCGAGTCCGTGGAATTTTTTGAGCCCGAGACCCGCCGAGACGGGGAATCGAACCCTGGTCCAAGGCCGATCTCAGCTTCCGGGTCTGCCGCCTCTAACCACTGAGCCACGCTTCTCCTGAGTGATGATGTGGTTGGGATGAGTGATGTGGTGGTGCCCCTGAGTGATGTGGTGGTGTTCTTGAGTGATGTGGTGGTGTCCCTGAGTGATGTGGTGGTGTCCCAGAGTGATGTGGTGGTGTCCCAGAGTGATGTGGGGGTGTCCCCGAGTGATGGGGTGGTGCCCAGGTGTGATGTGGTGGTGTCCCCGAGTGATGTGATGGTGTCCCCGAGTGATGTGGTGGTGCCCCCGAGTGAAGTGGTGGTGCCCCTGAGTGATGGAGGGTGGAGTTGGAGGGTGGAGTTGGAGGGTTCAGTTGGAGTTGGAGGGTTTAGTTGGAGTTAGAGGGTTGAGTTGGAGTTGGAGGGTGGAGTTGGAGTTGGAAGGTGGAGTTGGAGGGTGGAGTTGGAGGGTGGAGGGTGGAGTTGGAGGGTGGATTTGGAGTTGGAGGGTGGAGTTGGAGTTGGAGGGTGGAGTTGGAGGGTGGAGGGTGGAGTTGGAGGGTGGATTTGGTGGGTGGAGTTGGAGTTGGAGGGTGGAGTTGGAGGGTGGAGTTGGAGGGTGAAGTTGGAGTTGGAGGGTGAAGTTGGAGTTGGAGGGTGGCGTTGGAGTTGGAGGGTGGAGATGGAGTTGGAGGGTGGAGTTGGAGGGTGGTGTTGGAGGGTGGAGTTGGAGGGTGGAGTTGGAGGTGGAGGGTTGAGGGTGGAGGGTGGAGTTGGAGTGTGGAGTTGGAGGGTGGAGTTGGAGTTGGAGAGTGGAGTTGGAGTTGGAGGGTGGTGGTGGAGTTGGCAGGTGTAGTTGGAGTTGGGGGGTGGAGTTGGAGGGTGGAGTTGGAGGGTGGAGTTGGAGTTGGAGGGTGGAGTTGGAGGGTGGAGTTGGAGTTGGAGGGTGGAGTTGGAGGGTGGGGTTGGAGGATGGGGTTGGAGAGTGGAGTTGGAGGGTGGAGTTGGAGGGTGAAGTTGGAGTTGGAGGGTGGAGGGTGGAGTTGGAGGGTGGAGTCGGAGTTGGAGGGTGGAGTTGGAGTTGGAGCTAGAGGGTGGAGTTGGAGCTAGAGGGTGGAGTTGGAGTTGGAGGGTGGAGTTGGAGTTGGAGGGTGGAGTTGGAGTGGAGGGTGGAGTTGGAGTTGAAGGGTGGAGTTGGAGTTGGAGGGTGGAGTTGGACTTGGAGAGTGGAGGGTGGAGTTGGAGGGTGGAGTTGGATTTGGAGTTAAAGCGTGGAGTTGGAGGGTGGAGTTGGAGTTGGAGGGTGGAGTTGGAGGGTGGAGTTGGAGGGTGGAGTTGGATTTGGAGTTGGAGGGTGGAGTTGGAGGGTGGAGTTGGAGGGTGGAGTTGGAGTTGGAGGGTGGAGTTGGAGGGTGGAGTTGGAGTTGGAGGGTGGAGTTGGAGGGTGGAGTTGGAGGGTGGAGTTGAAGGGTGGAGTTCTGTGAGACCCTGCCCACTTAAAGCCCTGAATACAAGCCTGTTGACACGTGCGCACTGGAACATACAGGATAACAGAGGCCGGAAATGGCATATGAACATGCTTTCAGTGGAAGCTGGAACGCCGGCTCGCTAGCTCACGCCCTATAGGCTGCATTCTGAAGGGCACTTTACGACGAGACACATGGGCCTGTTGGGTACGATATGTCTGGGGGGGGAGGAGGGTTGTTATTTGGTCAGGGAGGGGATCCCACACTCGGAGTCAGATCGATTGATAGCTTGTGAATAGAAGTTTGGACCCTGCCATTTCGTTCACTTCACTCGCCGATCAATAACGCATGGAGCTATAGTAAAATGGAGCCACCTGTGTTTTTTTATGCTTGCCTTTCCGGTATGTTTCGCTGCCCCAGCAGGAAGACTGAAAGAGGAACGATTGAATATATGCTGGGGTAACATAGAGAGGAAGAAGGGGATGAGGACGGAGGGAGTGTAAAACAGAAGAGAAAATAACAAAACATTAATTGCCACATGAAGAGAAAATGAAGGGAGGAAAAAAAGTGGTGATTAAAGTAAAAAAGTGGTGATGGACTGGAAGGAAGGAATAAAAGAGGAGGGGGAAAAAGAGAAAAGATGGAAGGGATAGCATGAAAAGAAAGGAGACAGTAGGGATGGGAGAGGGAAGGAAGAAAGGTGGAATGATGAACGTAAGGTAGAGGATAAGAGAAAGGAGTGCGGTATGAAGGTAGAGAGGAAAGGGTGAAGCAAGGACGGGAATGAGGAAATTTGAAGGGTTATAAATGGTGGCATGAATGAGTGAAGAAAAAAATCACAACCATATTCCGAAAGAAAACAGATGAACTGAGAATGCAGATATGAAAGAAATGAAAGGCATAAGTTCAATGGGAAATAATTGCAGGGGTGGCCGGGAGACAGAAGTTGGTAAAAAGAAAGTAAAGTTTAACGTGAAAGAACTTTGCTGGAACGTGACTACAATGAGGACAAGCTCTCGGCATTGCTGTGGCGGGGGGGTGGGCGGGGGGCCTTTGAAGTCTGATGCCGAGGCTCCGACAAATGGTGGTGTGCTAGCGGCTTCCTTTCAAGTCTGATGGGGGGGCAGGGGAGCAAATGGCGAGCGCGTGCCCGTCGCACATGCACTGGCCATAATCTGCATTCCAAAGCCCTCTTGGTAGGATTTTCTGGTGCCCCTCTATATCTCTCGCCAGCAATGCGCAAGCGCATTGGCAGGCGAGACCTAAAAAGGTCATTGTACTGGCTTTGTGGAGCGATCACCACATCAATTTACAAAAGCACACCTATTGGCTTTGTCAAGGGGTGGTCACATCAAGAAACAAGACAAGCCTATTGGCTTTCTCAATGGGTCACCACATCAATATATGAAGAAAAACCTATTGTCTTTGTCAATGAGTCACCATTTTAATCAAACAGTAATCGTGTTACGATTAAACATTAAAACCAACAGAATATAATACCGCATTCAAAGGCAGTCATTTTCAATCTTAAACATTGCAACGTTTGTTAATAAACCTTTAAGTAAATCATATTTATTCAAAACAGTATTAACCAACATCAGAGTATTTCTTTTTCACTCCCCCAGCCACATAATGCAGCCATAAGACCAACCACAATGTGTCCTGCAATCCTCATCTGAAGTGCAAAAACATCAGCTCTGGAAATGCTGACAAACACCTTAAATCCTGGGATTAAGTTGTGTAAATATCAGCTAACATAGGGTTACTTCAAATCAAATCAAATCAAAAAGACTTTATTCGGTTATATTCATAAATAACCATAAAAGTACTTCAAATCACATCAAAATGTTACATTAAGATATTTAAGAAACAGTATGCACAATATAAACAAAGGCCAAAAGTTGAAATAGTAGAATTCGTATAATCATTGTCTTACGTAGGTAAAAAATGCTTTTAAGAAAAGCCGCAACAGATGCAACAGAGAAAATATCCTCCAGGAGTTGTATAGCTAAAAATCCTGGACGACACTGTCTCAAATTCAAATATTTTAAAATGGGCATAATCCATCTCTTCCTAGGTAAAACATAAAATCTACAAAAAAATAAGATATGTATATCCGATTGGGTAGAGACATTATCACATGGACATTTACAGATTTCCTTAGACCGATCATTTAGAACAGGATAGCTCAGCAGTCTAAACAGAATCCCAAACCGAAATCTGGTCAGCAAGAACCTTTCTTGTTCTTTCATTTGGAGGTTTAGGTAAGGCTGGGTGATCCTTGGTTTAATTATCATCTGGTGGGCAGTTACTGTCTTGTTTAACAATTCTGTTTGTTCTCTTTGTTTCTCGAGGAAGTTTAGGCTTAACTGTTTCAAAGCTTTCCTGGTGATGTCAAACATTGACGTAGGGTCAGTGAAAAATTCCGGGTGCTTGATATTGTCACAAAAGGCCTTTAAATAACACAACCATTTTATCCTTTTTCCCCCATCTAATTTCAAAGCATCTCCCAGAATAAGGCGATTTAAATGGCATTTCTCCGTGGTCCATACCCGATACCATAGCAGAATCGGTTGCACCTTAATTAGATCTTCCATATAGGAAATGCCCAATTCTGTATGACAGTTGTAACTGGACATACTTTTTGGGAGTGCTAAGAGATATTGCAGGAAGCCATTTTCGGTGACTTGTAGGCAACTGACATTTGAATCGCCCCAAATTCCAGCCCCATATAATGCCACCGAGACGCAGCTAGCTTTATATATATATAAAAGCTCTTTGACTGGCTTTTTACCCATCTTCTTGCTAAAAGACCTAAGAGCCATTATGGATTTAGAAAACAATAAGTTCCTAGCTTTAATCGCACAGCCCCATTTGCCCGTGTGATCATACAAAATCCCCAAATAAGGGAATGTCGGAGTATGTTGTAGAGGGGTTGATCCTATGAACATGGTTTTTTCCTTTGGTTCACATTACCACCACAATTCATAGCAAAAGTCTTAGTACAGTTTACTTTTAATTCTAGTTTGGCCATGAACGTGTTAAAAGAAGTAATCATGATCTGCATGGCTATGGGAGTCCTTGCCATAAGAACGGCATCATCTGCATAGATGAGAACAGGTATACGACGGGCTGAGGCAGTTGACATATCGGTGCAGCTTTGTAACAAAGTGTCCTCCAGGTTGTTTATATAAATAGAAAATAAAAATGGGGCAAGGACGCACCCTTGCCTCACGCCCCTCGCAACACTGAACTCCCTTGTGCACTCCCCATTTTTACCGTATCTGACCATTGCACTAGCCCCATTATACAATTCTCTAAAAAATGTGATAATATTTACTTTTTCTCCTAATCGGGTTAAAATTATCCATAATTTCCCATGATTAACTAAATCAAAAGCAGATGTCAAATCTAAAAAAGTTAAGAAAAGCCTCCCTTTGCCGTAGTATATTTCTCTATCAGTATTGATAAATTGAGTGCTTGTTCAGTGGTACCGAATCCTTCGCGAAAACCATATTGGAGGTCGCTAATAATGTGGTGTTCCTCTGCCCATTTGTGCAGTCTATCTAAGATGACTCTACCAATAATTTTAGGGTTACTTAAAAAAAAAATTTAAAAAATGAACAGCTGCTGCAGCCTTTCACAAAATCGTTGTAAATGCTTATGTTTGGGGCACCACAAAGCTGTAAAACATATGCAAATTAAACCATGAAGGGCATTATGGAACGCTCCTTGCAGGGAGCAGTGAATCATAAATGTGAAGCTCATGTTTCATTTATTACTTGGCACTTTGCACTTTACTTGCCTGAGGCGGAAAGCCGGGAAAGCTAGGCAGCACATTTCTATCCTGTGATTTTAAAAACTGTCTTTTAACCATTTTACTCTGTTTGCTGCTTACCTGCTCACTTTGCACACGGCTACTTTATTGCACTGACATCATTCCACGCAGCCGATTAGGCGCTGCCGCGGGCTGATCCGGGGTGAGCCGCCATCTTTTAGGGAAGTGCAGGGGTTGCGGTCTAGTCTTTCCGACCCTCCCGCCCTCTCAGGTACTTAAACCGCGCTGGTTGTGACGCGCATTGATTGGCACTTAGCACTTTACTTTCATGAGGCGGAAAGCCGGGAAAGCTAGCCTGCATATTTCTATCCTGTGATTTTAAAAATTGTCTTTTAACCATTTTACTCTGTTTGCTGCTTATCTGCTCACTTTGCACACGGCTACTTTATTGCACTGACATCATACCGCGCAGCCGATTAGGCGCTGCCGCGGGCTGATCCGGGGGTGAGCCGCCATCTTTTAGGGAGGTGCAGGGGTCGCGGTCTAGTCTTTACGACTCCCCACCCTCTTCCTGTATAAATGTGTGTCATTTCCCGTCCGCGCAGCGGGCGCGCCGATGGCGCGCCAAAGGCTTGCCCGTCTGCGCCCGCCCGCGCCCACATGGGCCCAGGGGCCATATCCTCTGGCCAAACTTCGCGGCCCTTATTTATTTATGATGCCAAACAACTGCTAGCTTTGAGACACATGAGAGATCACACAGCTGCTACTTTTGATATGCTTGAACAGTTCCCACAATGCTGGCCTCATTTTTTGTTTTTTTAGATGTCCCGCAGCTATGCAGCAGCCTAGCACTACGGACCGCCATTCCTTCTCTCCCGAGCCATAGGTTTCTTAGTATGAATTACCGGTCACTGCCCAAGCACCCACACGAGATTTTTGACCTTTTAACTGATGAAGCTCCGGACACGCTCTTCATCACTGAAACATGGCTTCATGATAGTTCCGGCCCAGATATTGCCGAAGTTCTGCCTGTTGAGTATGCTATTGTTGGGGGTGACCATCCTAAGAAAGTAGGGGGTGGTGTGGCAATTATATTTAAGGACAAGTACCAATGTCAATCTGACCCGGTCACTTTAGGCAGCTGCGAGGCAGTGCATTTTAAGCTTGCCCTCAACCCTAAAACCACTCTCACAGGATTACTAGTGTATCGTCCCCCGGGCCCTGTGCATTCCTGGCAGGTTCAACTCTCAGAATACATAGCATCAGTTCTTACATCGTCCAGTAACTTTCTAGTTGTCGGCGATTTGAATGTTCATTTAGAGGACCCTAAGGATAGCGTGGCCGGCAATCTTATTGCTGACCTCGCTTCTATGAATCTCATCTTACATAATAAGGGCCCCACCCATAAGGGTGGGCATCTTTTAGACCCTATCTTTTTCAACATTCCTCAGCTAGATTGCCTTCCGGCGCTGCCGGTTTTTTGGTCTGACCACCCTCTCATTAAGTTTACTGTTGTGAGTAAAGAAGTACTACTTAACCGCAAACATTCTGTGAATATTAGGAAGAGAGACTGGAAAAAGCTTGACACTGTTGCTTTTAACAAAGCCTTGGCTGACCTTGTGCCAACTAACCTATTAGGTCTGGGTGACATGGAAGCTGTGGCCAGCTCCGCGAACTCTTGGCTCCTTGAAGCCATTAACATTTGCCTCCCTTCTGTCCATAAGAAAATTACTATTCACAAGTCACCTGCCCCTTGGTATAATGAGACACTTCGCATTCACAAATCCCGATGTAAAAAATTGGAACGTGCTTGGAGAAGGGATTATTCCATCTCAGCCGGTCTTATCTACAAAACGGAGCTGAAGCACTACCACAAGGCATGTGCCCATACAAGGGCTATTCATGTAAATAGAATAATCACCGAAGCTATCAATAAATCTAAAGTATTGTTTAGCGTGGTTAGAGACCTTGCTGGTTCACAGACCACTGCTGCACTTCCCCCTCTATCTAGCAGTAAATGCGATGAACTCGCCCAGTATTTTATCTCTAAAATCGAGAATATTTACCAGGACATTTCTGCCCGAGGTGACAGCAATGCCTTGACAAACTCACCCCTTACTACGGGGAAGGGCGCTGACTCCTCGGCGCTGCCCTCGGCTTTACTTCTGTCCTGGCCGGATCTCTGCCCTTCAACCCTCCTGGAGATCCTGAGCAAGGCCAGGTCAGGCTCTCCGATTGACCCTCTGCCAGTTTCGATATTGCGCTTCTTGGATTTCCCCCAACTCTCCACGATCTGCACTCTGCTTAACCATTCACTCAGCTCGGCTATTGTCCCTAGTTGCTGGAAGCACGCAATGGTCACCCCGCTATTGAAAAAACCTACTGCGGACCCAAATGTTGCCTCTAATTTCCGCCCCATTTCGTTACTACCGGCATTCTCCAAAATCCTAGAAAGGCATATCCATTTGCATTTGTCACAATTTGTGGCAACAAACTCTCTTCTACATCCTTCCCAGTCCGGTTTCCGTCCGGGTTTCTCTACAGAAACCACCCTCCTCAACGTTACCGAAAATCTTCGCCTGCTATTGGATCGAGGTGAAACGGTTGCACTGATACTACTCGACCTCAGTGCAGCCTTTGATACTGTATCGCACAGTATCCTTCTCAGTTACCTGGCTTCCATTGGCATCGGCGAAAAAGCCCTGGACTGGCTTACATCCTGATGGACCGTACCTTCTAAATCTTTTCTCACACGTCTACTTCTAATACTTTCTTCTCCCAGCACGGTGTGCCCCACGGTTCAATCCTTAGCCCCCTTCTTTTTAATCTTTATGTTAGTCCTTTGGCCCACATTGCACAACGCTCTGGATTGAACTTATTCACTTATGCAGACGACTCCCAAATGATATTTTCTGTATCCCAAGCTGATTCTACCTCCTCTTCCCCTCTGCAAACAGGTCTCAGCGAAATATCCTGCTGGATGAATTGTAACCTGCTCAAATTAAATGGCGGAAAGACCGAGGTCCTGGTTCTCGGAAACAAACCTGACCTTTGGAGCTCGAGGCACTGGCCATCTGCCATGGGTTCCTTACCTACCCCGTCCGAATGAGTGCGTAATCTTGGGGTGATTATTGATAGGGGTTTATCTATGAAAGATCAGGCCAACAAAGTAGCAGCCACCTGCCTCACCATTTTGCGGTGGCTGAGAAAAATCTTTTGAAAACTACCTTCTAACACCCAGAGATCCGTGGTGAGTGCCTTGGTGACCTCTAGGCTGGACTACGGCAACGTGCTCTATCTGGGGTCCACCAAGGTGGTCACACGCAGTCTCCAATTGGTCCAAAACGCTGTTGAACGGCTTCTCTGTGGTTGCCGGAAACTAGACCATATTACTGAACGCCTGAGGGAGCTCCACTGGCTCCGTTTTGATAATCGTGTAAAGTTCAAGGCTTTGAGCTTTATGCACAAGATCAAGACTGGAGTAGCTCCCTTGTATCTTCAGGCCCTTGTCACACCCTATACCCCTGCCCGTTCACTCCGTTCCTCGTCTGAACATCTATTCTGTGTACCTAAGTTTAGACTCTCGATAATGGGCGGTGGTTCCTTCGCAAATTTGGGACCCAGACTTTGGAACTCACTTCCCCTGGATATCCGGATGGAGAACTGCCACATTCGCTTTCGCAGAGCCGTGAAAACCTGGCTTTTTGACCAATAACTTTTCTGGGTTGTGTTTTGCTGCTTTTGTCTTTCAGCGCCGGGAAACCCTCTCGGGTAGCTGTCACACTTTATAAACTTAATAAATAAATAAAAATAAATGAAATAAATTACTCTTTTTAGCATTTACTTGTTGTGAGGGCCTCAGTCCAATCAGGGACTATCATAGCTTCCTGATAGTTGGGGGCCCATGGTGGGGCCCTAAGGCCCCTGAGGATCCACCTGCTCCCCAGGGTGAACAACCTTTACAACGCAACTTTTACCACGCAGTGCCTTCATGACGCAACTTTTACAACGCAAACCATTACAATGCATTGCGCTAGGGGGTGCTCTAGGATAGGGAATAGATTTAATTTACTATCCAACACCTTCCCTACTATCCACGGGGACTGGAGTTGGAATAGTAAATTAAATAATTCACTATCCAACACCCAAAAGCACTATGCGTTGTAATGGTATGCGATGTAAAAACCGCGTTGTAAAGGCATGCGTGGTAAAAGCATACGTTGTAATGTCATACATCCGCTCCCCAGCCAGCACACATTCTATGGTGCAAGGGCAGCTGGGCTTACTTTTTTGGGGGAATAATTTGTGGGTCCTCGATTCCCAACCAGAGCCCAAGCAACTTAGCTACCCATTGGAGGCTGCCCGCTCCCCAGTCTGAATGTCGGTGGGAGCCGGCACACATTTTATTTTGTAGGTAGCTCGATCTCACCTGGGTCACCCACAAAACATTATTTTGTTGGGGGCAACAGGGGTAGAACCAAGGCCCCTTACAGCCCTGCCGGGTCCCCAGTCAGCACCAATGCTTGGTGCAGAGGGGAGCTGGCAACAGTGAATGTGCTTCCACCCTGCCGGTGCCGCTTTATTTCTGCTCCAGTCGATTTTTGCTCCACCCAGTGGGTGCATAGCTTGGCCTATGGCCACACCCCATGGCTAACCCCATGTAGCACATAGTTAAGGGCCATGTGCAGTAGAGGGTTTGGCACAGTTTGCACTTTCTGGAGATGAAACGTGAGTGGCAGAACTGCAGGAATACTGTGAAACAACAAAACATTACAAACATGTAAAATGTGGGGTGGGGATTAGTAGGGAGATTAGCATCAATGGGGGTTGTGTGCAAGGCACGGCCAGAGGCCCGACCCTGAGACCTGACCCCCATTTCGGATGGCCTTTGGTCGTGCACAGTATGGAGTTGGCCACCTATGAGGGTTGGGGCACCCGCATGCACATGGCCAAAGGTTGTATGCAGCCGAGGTGAGCCACCCGCAGAACTATGAAAAAAAATTTAAAAAAAATAAAATGTGGGGGTGGGGATTCATGGGGGAGTCGGATTCCAAAGACCAAGTGCAGCAGAGGGGTTGGTCATCGACAGAGGGTTAATGGTCACATGGTCAGAACTTCATTGAAAAAAAGCAAAGTTTAAAGTGACAATCTAGTGAGGTATGGTTATGATATTTTACCTTATGTTAAAAAAGTCTGAAAATTCACTGAAAAAACAACGGTTAAAGTGAAGTTGCAGTTAGGTATGTTAATAACATCTTAGCTTATGTCTAAAAAAAACTAGAAAATCGCTGGAAAAAAGGTTAAGTGACATGTTGAAATATCACAAAAACTTGTGTTAAAAACAAAAAAATGTTGAATTAACTATAACTTGTGCTCCCACCGTGCATTGCTTATGACCTCATGTATTTCATCACTCAGGAGATGTTAAATGGAATCATTGATGACATCTCATATGAGATCACTGATGACATCACTGATACCATCATCCAAAGAATGGGACAGTTTGTTATATCCTTTTCTAACTTGAAGGCATTCAGCAAGCTACACCTAGCGGCAGTTTTCTAACACCTTGTTAGCACTAAAGGGCATAATATTTCACAACATGCAGGACATGAAGTATATCGGTGAAGTCTTGCACACTTAGGGGTCGATTCCGATCTGGGAAAAAAGCGCTCCGAATTCCTGTTCGGAGCATTTTTCCCGTACGAATCGTACCCTGCAACATCCCCCGTACGTACGACGAAGTACGATTCGTACCAGGAGCTGGACTCCGTATGAATCGTACAGGGACCGTACGAATCAAATTCAATTTCTACGGGAGCTGAAAACAGCCGTAAAAGCAGAGTTCACCCCGAAACAGGTACGGAATGCCCCCCACCCCCTTCCCCCCCAGGTACGGTGCGTACACCCCATGATCGCAGGGGTACGGTGCGTACCCCTGCGATCACGGGGTGTACGCACCGAACCCCACGAGCTTGGGGTGTACGCACCGTACCCCATGTACGCTGAGTGTACGGTACGTACCCCCCATGATCGCAGGGGTACGCACCGTACCCCTGCGATCATGGGGGGGTATGCACCGTACGGTGTGTATGTGAATGTGCGCTTTTCCGTACGAATCCCCATTACCTGACGTGGACCGTGTGAATCGCGTCCTGATACCCCGGTCCGGATCGTACTCGTCGAGTCGTACGGTGTGTGTACAAGTCGTACGGAGACGGCTCCGGATGCGAATCGTACGGACGAGAATTTTACCGGATCGGATTCGGCCCCTTAGTGAATGTTATCGTCTGTTTGTGTAGTATTCAGGTGCGTAACATAATGGCTCGGTAGACATGGAACCTTGAATACCATTCAAAAAGTGTTTGTTCCATATTTTCCTTAATGAGATGTGCAGGCTAAATACCACATATGACACAGAAGTTTAGTTTAACAGCTTGTGTGCGTCGTGGGGAGGATGGACCACAAATTTCTTATACCCCAAAACTTTAGCTCAACAGAGCACCCATAGTTCGATGATTCGGGCATAGTGTTAAACCTCAGTTGCAGGAAAGGAACCACCCGACCATAGGTCAGCAGCTGTTCCAACATCCCAATTTGGATGCGACCGCACATAGCGCGTTTGGAAACAATAATTTTCCAATGGGAGCTTATTTGGCAGGTTTGAAACACCCACAGCACAAGGTCCCACTGAAAAATTGATGTTTTTAATCATGTGCCACACAGTGCAGGGTGGTTTAGGGGGGCATCATAGGTGCCCCCAGGCCATGATGTGGAGGGCCATGGGGAAGGACCCCCAATGTCGCTTTCTGACAGCCTTTCCATGTAGTAAGGGCCGACATGGAATGGGTGTCGGAAATCCACATCATAATCCTGATGGCCTTGGCCACCGTCATAAAGGGATAATGAGGAGTTTCCGATGCACCAACAGGTTTCTTGAGCCTGTCGGAAAGTGGCGGTCGGTCCTGACTGCTGCCTCCAACCGCACGCATTGTAATGCGTCGGTCAGACTGCAGCAGCAATTGAAGGTCTGACCCCAACTGACGGCCGACAGTCATGGCAATTAAGCCCTATATCTTTTTAGTGACTGATACAATTTTTGCATTTTTATCTCATTTTATTTATAAAATATGTTTTAATTTGACTAAATTGGCTTAGGGGCTTTACTGAGTGATTTCCTAATTTAAATGTTGTGTTGGTACAGCTTTCACATACATTCTCTGCGGTAGGTTTCGATCTCTGTTGAGACAATATGCCTCATCTGGCAATCTAGTTTCCTACAATTATACACTCTCACATGATAGAAGCCAAAATGTGTGTTTTGAATGCTTTCAACACATTCGCCTGGCCGCTAGTCAAATGGTACAAAATATCTGCTATTTACCCAGCAGCTGTGAAAATAGTACATAATTTTCTTGAAAATAGTAGAGATAATGTACAATTTGATCAGCGGCCGGATTAATAGTGTGAAGGCAGTCTTTATTTACATAAAGAAACAAATGGTAGTGTGGTGGCCATCTTGTAGTGGGAATGCAACGTGTATATAGCATTTGAAAGTCGGTGCATATAAAAATGTACAATAGTTTATAAAATGGTAAGGGCATGAATTATGCCAAACTGCTTACAGATGAAAAAACTGTAAAACAAATGTTTTGAATAAAAACATTTACGTTATTTTAATATTCAAATAAAACCTGCAGACATCATACAGAAGCTTCAGCATATGGCACACAGATATTTTACACTGCAGTCTATGACTTTTTTCGCAATCTGCAAAAAATAGTGAGTATGGTTGTAAAGCATGTTTTGTAAATAGTTTATTCACTCATAAGAATACATACACAGGGACTCGTACAGTAGGCAATTGGTGTTTGGGGGCACAACGCTTTGTGGTACTTGTAGGAAATATATTGAGGGAGACACTGTAATGACAGTTCTGCGGCATGGGGAAGTAAAAGCAAGAGAGAGGTCATTAATCCATCTGTGTAATTCACCGGAGGAGTTCATTCTGCTGCCTGTGAATAAGCATACTATTTCATACTATTCACCCAGCAGAGTAGGTATATGGCATTGATGTTTTTTAGTCTCATGTCATGAGTGATCCCTTCAGGCACATAAACATATTAGTCACCTGCACAATGAATCTTGTTAAGGGGAGTTTACATTTTTAACATGGTAAGCCGTGTTTTAAGTGGACGAGGTCCTGCCTCTTCTGAGCCCTCATTTCTGTACCTGACAGTGATGTTTCATTAAAAGTAATCTAGAATACAAAAAGAAAAAAAAGAAAAATCTGTGTGACAGGCTGTACCTGACTAAAGTCATTATGGAGTGGGTTGGGGAAGAAAGCGGTAGGAGGAGGAGGATGGCAAGTAGGAGAATAAGGGCCAGAAGTTGGATCATCAGGAGTGCTAGGAAGACCAGCGCCACGAGGATTAGGACAAGAAGAACCAGGATAGGGAGACCTAATCTACAATGGCCAAGGTTACCAATGCCAGAGGGGACCAGGAACAAATAGACGATGAGGAACAGGACAATAAAAAACTGCACTGCACTAGGGGTAGTAGGAACAGGGTGAGAAGGATCAGGATGGCCAGGAGGATGTAGAACAGGGGGATCTGGACCCAGTGGACAAAGGCCTAAAGAAACAGAAGGACAACAGGTAAAAGAAAGAGAAGGCACTAGACCATAAGGACAAGGAGAGCTATGAGGGTCTGTGTATACCGACCAGGGCCAGGAATAGCAGACCCAAGCAGACAGACCAGAGAGGGCCAGTAGCAAAATACCAATGATGAGAAGGGACAGAGACAGGAGGGCCAAGACCACAAATATCCGATCAAAGAGGACCAAGGAGGCAGTAGCAAAAGGGGCAGGACTGGGAAGACCACAACCAGAAAGGACCAATGCTAGCAAGACTGTGAGAGCTTAGATTAGAATTACTAGGGGAGTTATAAAGCATGAGGAAGTCTAGGCACAGTGGGACCAGGATCAGAAGGTCAATGAGTTTGAGCCTGTTAGAGAACGGAAGAGGTCGGCCGGGCGCCCCCTATAACATCGTTACCCCACAAAGGTAATTTTCCCGCCCAGTTACCGCCTGTTTACGAGTGTAATACCTTTTATTACCTACCTGTTGCCATTGAGAACTATCTGTGGTTGAAATGGCTGACTATGAAGGGAAGGCAAGGAAAGCAGTTACGGGTGGATATGAAGCAGGGACATTAGATCAGTTTATTACTAGGGCTACTTCGGTTTCGGTAAAGGAAATAGCAATCACTGAGCGCAGACTCTCTCAGCACCCGATATTTGCTAAACGCTCTTCTTTGGGGGACTTGGCGCTGGCTCATACCCCGGAGATGCACACCCCTGCAGTTGTCTATCCCGTGGCCCCTAGACAAATCTGTGTCCAATCTCCCCAGGTTCTGTGGTCTGACTCGAATACTGGGGAATGCGGGGTAGCCACCCGTGCTTCCTCAGGAGCAATCCCAAAAGTCTTCCCTATTTCAGCAAAAAAAACATCGGGAGCGGTCTCCAAGAAGAAGCAAGGGGGGAGCACAAAAGGGGAAAAAAACTAAGAAGCCGGAATCAAACAAAATGGTTGACTTGGTAAATGTGGATGTGGATCCCTCAAGCCCAGGGCAAAAGTGCGAGAATGAGTCGACTCTAAACAGTCTACCTCTGATCTCACAGAATGGTCCTTTGCCTTTGATGGATGATGGTTTTTGGAGGAAATTAGGTGAGCTCATATCAGCCTCTATAAAGCCTGTATATGATAAGCTGCTGAAAATTGAGGATAGACTGAAGAATCGAGAACAGCTGTCTACAACAAATTCTGCCCTTATCAAGAATAATTCATCGAAGTGTGCCGAAGCCAAAGTTTTCCCGAGGAATGGTTTAGGGGAAAGTTCGAGCTCTATCCCCTTATCTCACGTGCTCGCCTCTGACCAAACAGCAGGCAATTGGGTCAGGAATATTGTAGCTGCTTCTGGCATTATGGCTGAAGTCGATACCCAGGGAAACAAAGACTGCCCCCAAGGAAAGAATGCCAATCAACATCTACTGGGAGGGGGGAAAGGCAATAAACAGCAGGGAGGGCTGACGGGACTACAACGCTCTGATGACTATCCTAAGAACTTGTTGCCACATATTGATTTACCCCCTGAGTCCATACCCTATGTTGTTGTTCTGACAGGGATACCGGATTTAGCTAAGGGTAGGGTGGAGACTTATAGTGAGTTAAAGAATAAAACCGTGTATTGGCTGAACACTAATAGACCTCTCCCTTTGAATGTACACAGCAAAATTCTGTTCATTCACAGGGTAAGCAGAACAAAGGATATAGAGGGTAATTCTATAATTATCAATTTTAGTGACAGCAACAGTGCACCCAATCTGCGTGGGATTTAATCAGAATGTGAGATCTGCTATCCAAACTTTTGATCTTAGCTATTTTTATACTACCGTAATGAGTAGGGAGAACTCTGGTCAGCAGGGATTGAACTGCGAAGAGCGATCTCTGGCTGGAAATTTCAGTGATTGATTTGATCATGTTGGGTTTAAATTGATGGGGAACTGTCATCTCTCTTCCATTCCGCATGGGGCTAAACAGATTTGCAGCAATTTCAAGGCTGGACGATTGTGATTGATTGACTGGAGGTTTAGAGCCCCTAGCATCAATCGTTCAGGCCCTAGAGCCCGCTCATTCACCTTTTATTGGCGCTGGGTCTTTAGTACAGTCAACGTCTGAGCTGCCTATTTCTGAGCCACCGGAGGTTTTTACCCACTGTATCAGCTAGGGATTCCTCCAGGGCAGCGGACTATAACGTTCTGTCCTGGAATATTGCTGTGTTGGCAGAGAAGATTGAGGATCCGATGTGGGTGCAGTTTATCAGGCAATCCTCCCTGATTTGTTTACAGGAGACATGGTTGGTGACCTACAATCTATATCTGGAGGGGTACATACTTTCTATGTCCCCGCTGCCCCATCAGCTAGTGGAAGAGCTAGGGGGGGTCTAGTTATTTTTACATCTCTAGCCTAGAACTGTAGGATTAAGGTACTCCCCTTCACTCAATGTGATTCCCAAGCCATTCTACTAAAGTATGGAAGCGACAGTTTATGTCTGATTAACTTCTACAAAGCATAGAAAAGACAGGGGGTTTGCCAGATAACACTGCTGAATGGTCTTGTTAGGCAGCTTTGTGCTCAAGTTGCTCACAGCCTTCTGATAGTGGGGGATTTTAATGTCCATCCGTGCAGTGATCCTGAATTTACCAGGATGGGCGATATGGGATGTGCCAGGATACGGGGTCTCCATTTTGAGCACTCATGCAGGGGAATGTACTTAATGATTTGCTTTTGTTTGAGGAGGAGTGCTGTTTGCGGACCCATATTGACTTACCTACTGCCGTGAGGGGAACGGCTCGTTGCTCTGGGGCTCATACTCCATCGCCGTAAGGGGAATGGCTCGCAGCGCCAGCACCATCACAGCCGCCGCGAGGGCAGGTACTTCAACCCCCAGGTGCCCCGGCAGTTGTGGCGCGCAAGTGACGCCTTCAGAGCGCCCGGAGGCACGTGAAAAGAGAGGAACGCCTCTCGCCCCGCGAGTCGCTCGCGGGAGCGCCCGGGTGAAGCCCGGGCCAAGGGCAGGCCCGTTCAAGACCGGAGAAGGCCGGGTCCGGCACCCCCTTTCCTAGTCATATGCGGCATTAACTTGTTAGTAACTTTCATTGTATCTTCATTGTTGACTCCTTGGGTTGATATCCATGCCTCCTAAGGCGGCCAAGGGGAGAGCGGATACTGCTAACTTCTCTGGAGCCATGGACCGGTTCATAACGAGGATGAACTGTGTCGTTGATGAAGGCATTACGATAATGGAGCAACGAGTTTCCCAGGAACTCGCCATTGCTAGAAGGTCTTCAATGGGACATATTGCGAATGTGCGGACTCCTGTTCACCAATGTGCTAATGGTGGTATTGGTGCTTCACCTATCTTAGAACTCCCCAATCCACAGCTACCCTCTTGTGACTTATCGCTGGTTCCATCTGATAGTGAGTCTACGGTCTCAGACTCGTTATTGTTATCTCCCCAAAGGTTGCCTATTGTGCCCAATGTAGTCAAGGTGTATGATACTAGACAATTACGTGGAAAAGACCCTGGGGCAATTCCAAAGGATAAACAAGGGCTGTCAAAGAATAACGGTGGGAGGAAAAAGAAAGCCCCAAAAAATACTAGAGTAATTGCAGCTACTCTGGAGCGGCCTAATGTGGGCGATTCTGCAAGCCCTGCTCGGGGTTTAGTAGATCCTGCATTGCCTAGAGGGGCGCACCAGGAAGTAGGTGGGTTGTCAAGCCAAGGCGACAGGGAAGGGGTCACGGACGTTGAGTCAACTGTCATATATGACACGCTTAGAGTTCTCTTACGTCCATTAGAGGATAGACTGAGTAAAATTGAAGTACATCTAAAAAGGATTGAGTGTGACTTTAAGGGAATTGTAGAACCCTCATTAAGGGTTGCTACTCCCATGGCTGCTAAATAGCTAGTTAAAACTAGTGGAATAAAGGCTCCTGTGGCCCCAAAGGTCACGGTAGTATCGAACACTGCCCAAGGGGCTCCAGTTGCACCTCTTGATAAGGACCTAGTAGATGCTAATATAAGTAGACCGCGTAAGCGTAATGTACCTCAGGGCAGTGAAGGTGGCGAGGTTCCCACGGCCCAGACTCGCAAGGGGAAAAATATCTTAAATCTACCCCCAGAGGTTTGTCCTCTTGTGGTAATTTTAGCAGGGGTACCAGAGTTGGATAAATTTGAGGTGGAGACCCCTACATCTTTGCAGAATAGGGTTGTCCACTGGTTAAACATAAACATACCACTGCCCCCTCACATTGTGGGCAAAATACTTATGATTAGGAGGGTGCCATGGGTCGGCCATCTGGCCAAAAATATAAGGGGGGATTGTATCTTGATTAACTTTAACAACCCTAGAATTGTTGAGTACATTTGTAATTGGAGATATCCCAGGCCAGGTGTGACTATCCACACTCTTCCACTGACCTATTTTTACCCCCAGGTCATTTTACTTCACAGGCAGATGGTTGGACAATGGTGCAGCAAAATGGGAGAGGGCCCCCCAAGGTGGGTTGGCCTATGCCTTCTCTACACTTAAACCCTATCTCGACCCATAATCGTTTTAACTGTCTGGAAGCTGTTGACTGACTCCATGATGGAGTAGGAGCTTTGACTTGTTCCTCTCCCCCCTTGGGTAGTTTTTCTCCCCATCCTTCTGTACCCCCACAGCCCACGGGCCCAGAGGACTCAACTTTAGTCTTGGAACCCATGAGGGTTAATATTATTATTAGTCAGGACTTAAGCCCAACTCCATGTGCCCCAATCTCCTGTAATGTTCACATCAATGATCTCAAACGTGTCTCGTGGAATGTGGCAGGTCTGCGAAACAAGCTCCTATTACCGGATTGGAATGACTTTATTGATGGATTTGATATATGTTAATTCAAGGAAACTTGGTGACTTGAACATCTATACAAGCCGGGTTTTTCTTGTTTTCATGTAGCTGCTACCACGGTTGGGCGAGGTCGCCCCTCTGGAGGGCTTATGGCATGGGTAAGGGTAGACCTCAACCTCAAGATTATTCATCACACTTGCTCATCACTGGATGTTATGAGACTTTCTATCAAGGGCTTGAATGGTATTTCCACTTGGGAATTTTTTAATGTCTATGCTAGAGGCACCCAAGGGGGGGCAAATCCTCCACTATTTCTATTCTATCTGATTTGCTTAAATTGTGTCCTCCTGACTCCTTAGTTCTGGTTGCCGGGGACCTAAACTGTTCGTTTGAGGCTCTGGAAGCAGATGACATCCTTGGAGCTAATGATGAAGATGCCCGATGGGGCATTCCTTCTCTCTCGCTTATGCCCGTGAGGAGATGGTCACCAGTTGTCATCCAATTGAACGCCCTAATGATTGAATCAGGACTAAGAGCTGTAAATGGGCGTACTATCTCCGATGCTCAGGGGGCTAATACATATAATAGAGTATCGTGTGAAAGTAGAATTGACTACATAATGGTGGATAGGAGGGCATGGAAGTCAGTGGTGGATATGGTCATAATACCATCAATAGATAGTGACCATAACCCCTTGTCCCTCACCATGGTGGATCCATGGCAGAGGAAGGAGTACAGTCCCTCCATTAGTGCGAAATTAATAACTAAGACAGTTGTACCATCCAATTGTAATAGGTTTCTTAAGTGGCCAAAGTTTATTATGGAGGAAACAAGATTAAGGGCTTTGGAAGGAATCCTTAGTGAGCAGTCTTTAAGGCTTTCTGCAGCATGTAAGGACGTGGTTGGGCCTGCGGCGGCAGAAATAATTTATACTGACAGTATTGGCCAGATTGGTAAACTGTTCACAGTTCTTGGTAAAAAGAGCCCGATGATTGTCAAGCCAGTGCAGAAGTGGTTTGATGGCAATTGCAGAAGGAGGAAGAATAGCCTCATTAATGCTATTAAATCTGGTAATCCAGTTGCTGTTCGGCTGGCCAGATTACACTACAGACAAGCTATTACAACAGCTAAAAGGGAGTGGGAAGAATCGCATTGGGACAGTCTTAGAGCTGCTAGTAAAGCTAAGAATGGAGAACTATTTTGGGCCCTAGTTAGAAGATCCAACGGCTGTGACCCGGATCAAACCCCCAATCACATAACAGATAGGGAATGGTTTGAGCATTTTAGGATACTCTATGGGGGCGATGACCAGCCCGGTACTCCAGGGGCCTCTTACGGTGCCATGGCTATTGATTCTGGTCAGGCTGCATTTATTGAAGTAGATAAGAAAGAGGTGCTGGCTGCATTAACCAAGATTGTATCTGCTAAAGCCCCGGGGCAGGATGGTGTACCAGGCGACCTTTTTAAAGCCAACCCTGAAGGTTGGGCCTCTTACTTTGTGATTCTTACGAATGCTTTGTTAGAAGGCTCACCTGTCCCGAATTCATGGAAGGCGGCCAAAGAGATCCCTATATACAAGAAGGGCTCCAGGGGGGACCCTGCCAAATAAGTCTTATTGATGCGGGGCAGAAATTGATTGGCAGGGTACTCCTGGAGAGGATTCTTTCCTGGGCTGATGAGAACAGTATTATTTCACCCTTCCAGGCGGGCTTTAGGGCTTGCACAAGCACGATAGACCAGGCATTTAGGTTGGTAGTCTTACATTGGAAGGTGGTTACCATTGGCAAGGACGGTCTTTATTTGGCATTTATTGACCTGAAGACCGCCTTTGACTTGGTTCCCCGAGACCGCCTATGGCTGGTCCTGGAGGAAATGGGGATCCCCTTACCCATTCTGAATCTCCTAGCTCGTATGCATGATGGAACTTATGCCCGTATTAGATGGGGATCAGAGGAGCAAAACAGTGATAAAATCCCTGTGAATAGAGGGGTACGCCAGGGTTGCGTCCTGGCCCGACACTTTTCACGTTATTTGTGAATGGCGTAGTTTCCTTTTTGCTTGAAATTAATGCTGATGCCCCGGTCTTGGCGGGTGATAAAGTCCCCGCACTATTCTTCGCGGATGATACGTTGTTGGTATCAAAAACTCCCGCAGGATTACAGAAGCTGCTGGACCGCTTCTGTTTGTTTTGCAAGCTCAGGGGCCTTGCCATAAACACATCGAAAACTAAGCTCCTTTATTTTAACCCGAGTAGATCGTCTAGATCCACCTTATCTCTTGATGGGGTGTCTCTGGAACGTGTAAAGGAGTTCGACTACTTGGGAATTAGAATTTCGGATAAACTTAAATGGTAGCCACATATTGACAAAATGGCGCTAAGCCATAAGAGGGTAGTTGGAGTACTAGGGAGGGAACATCGAGCATCCACTTCTAAGCCCATTGCTCCTGATCTGGATATCTACGCTGCAAAAGCTGTAGGCTGTGCCCTTCATGGTGCAGAGCTCTGGGGCTTTGAATGTGTTGATGCCTTAGTCATCGCGGAGAACAAGTTTTTTAGGGAGCTTGTATCGCTCCCGAGGGGTACTCCTACCAAACCACTCTTGAGTGACCTGGGTCGTCGTTCCATTAAGGACCTAGTTACCCTACGCCCTCTTTTATATTGGGCTCCGTTATGGCTTACCCCCGAGCTCTCAAGGTATGCTGACAGTTTAAGAGAGGTTATGAACCTTTATGGAGCCCATAAAATTAGTTGGATATCTAATATAAAGAAGCTTTTACTGGAAACGGACCTTGCTACTGGCCGGGAGCCTGGGGCATTGCTGTCCAAGACTGAAACTAAGCGAGCCTATTGGGCATGGGTTGATGATCACAAGCAGAGGGACCCAAATCTAGGTAGGCTGACCGAGGCATTTCGACAGCACAAACCAAAGGCTCGCCTGGAGCCCTATCTAGATTTCATTAAGAAACCCAGAGACAGATCCCTTAATATTCAGTTTAGGATGGGAACACTCCCCCTTCGTGATCGTACTTGCAAGTGGAAGCCACCGCACCAAACTTCTCCTGATTGCCCAATTTGTGAAGGTGTCACTGAAAATATTGCTCATGTCTTTTTCGTATGCCCAGCCTATATAAAACCCAGACAGAAATGGCTCAAACCTGTGTGCCTGTTGCTTGGAACCAGGGACCACTCTGTTGCACTTAGAATTTTTAAGGCTGATGCTAGCACAACCTTAGTGTGTGGGGTGGCCAAATTTCTTAGTTGGGCTTGGTTGATTAGGCTGAAGGCTATTTGATGAGATAAATTGTAGCTGTATATTTTTTATATGCTTAAATATTCACAAAGCTGACCAAGTTTAATACTTTTTTAATTATTTATTGTAATACCAAAGGTTTTTATAAGCAATTAAAAAAAAAATGTATTGTCAATGAATTGTGTTTTTATATTTGAAATGTGCTTTTATGATATTATATATGTCAAAATAAAGCTTTGATGATGATTTGCTTAATGAATATGATCTGTTTTCGTCTATTTCTTTCGCTGTACCATCTAGTAAACAGCTTGTGCCGTCTTTTAAAGGACGCAGTGGAGGGTTCTTTATAGATCATATTCTGACCTCTGCTAGTCTTCAGGCTATCCTTCATGGTTTTAAAATTATGGAAAGTTCATTCAGTGACCACAATCCTGTGTGTGTGCACATGGTGGATGGTATACTGAACAGGAGGGCCAGGGAGTTAATGCTGGGCGTGCTTAAATCGAGGGATGGTAAGCGTTGCCTTAAATGGTCCCAGGTAACCCTAAACCTTTTCTATGAAAAGGTACATGAGTCTTGTGTTGCAGAACTTGCATCTTGTGTGTCCCCTGACTCTTCAGCAGTAGGTGTCCTTAACTATTTTGCAGAGATTGTTGTTAAGGTGGGGGCTTTACTTTCTGTCCCCGCACAAAAAACACGATCTAGTGATCCCAAATGGTTTAATTCCTCATGCCAGAGCATTAAAGCACGCTTTGAAAGCTAACCCGAGGGATTTACCTCGGGTTCGTGGCCTCCGTCTTAATTATAAAAAGATACTGGCAAGCCGCAAGGCGGAATTGAAGGAAGCAACCTGGCGGGAATTGTTAGATCCTAGCACGTTAGGCAGTAGTTCAAGATTCTGGGGCATCATTAAGAGACTTCTTCTTGAAAGGGATGTGCCTGAAGGTCTTGGCACTAACATAACGGTAGAGGAATGGGTGTCTCATTTTAGCTGTATCTTTAAGAGCGCTACATACCTAGCTCAACCGCAAGCTAGCGTTCCAAATAATGCCTTGGTTGTATTCTCCCAGAGCGAAGTGGAGAAAGGCATTACTGGTTTGTCATGTAACAAGGCGCCAGGACCGGACCTATTTAAATCAAATCCTTCACTTTGGGCCCCGGTCTTGGTGGGCATGCTTACTATCTTGTAAGGCATGGGAGGGACACTTTTCAAGAATATATACAGCCCATATAACAAGCATTGACAGCTACCCCCCAGTTACCAATGTGACAATATCATTAGCTGAGGTAGAGGACGCCATACATCAAAGCGCAGGGAACAAAGCCCCAGGCTCAGATGGTTTATCAATTGATCTCATTAAATCTGAACCGGATTTCTGGTCCCCTCTTTTATGTAACGTTTTTAATAATTTGACCAACACCCCAACTCCAAAAACCTGGTCAACGAGTACAATTGTGCCCATTTTTAAGAAAGGGGACAGATCCAACCCTAGTTGTTATCGTCCAATATCCTTGATTGATAATACTTTAAAGATTTTGGGCAGGGTTGTTTTTAATAAGATCAGGAATTGGGCAGAGAACAAGCACATTTTAAATTGCTGCCAGTTGGGTTTTAGGAGTAGTGTTGGAACTGTTGATCAGTGCCTAAATTTGAGTCTTATATTGGGCAAATATACTGTTGCTAAAAAAGTACTTCTATATTTGGGTTTTATGGACTTAACTACAGCGTTTGATTTTGTTAATCGTTCACGTTTATTGGAGATTCTTTTAAACTATGGGTTGGACACTGCACTTGTGCACTTTTTGGCGTATTTGCACAGAGATTTGAAAGTACGGGTGAGGATCAATAATGAAGGAGAGGTTTCTAGGGACATCCTAATTGGCAGAGGGGTGAGACAAGGGTGCGTTTTAGCACCCTTGCTTTTTATTCTTTATATTAATGAACTAAATAACTCCCTGTCTGAATTAACATGGGATGTACCAAAAATTAATGGTCAATTTTATCCCGTACTTTTATATGCAGACGATGCGGTCCTAATGGGCCGCACACCAAAAGCATTACGCAGTTTAATTTTAGGTTTTGTATCCTTCATGGCGGATTTGGGACTTTGCACTAATTTTAAAAAATCTTACATAATGTCTTGTGGGCAAAAAAAGCATCATATTAAGCACATAATGTCGGGAAGTGATCTTTTAAAAAGCACCAGCACTTTCTCTTATCTGGGTTTAGTTTTTTTTTAATCAGGATCATGGCGTTCGCAAATAGCTCAATATAGAAATGAACTTGGTAAGGCAATTAATTCCATCATTAGCCTGCGACAGCCTAAGAAGGCTGAAGTGGTGATGCCATTATTACAGATCTATAAAACCCAATGCCTGTCTACGGCGACTTATGGTGCAGAAGTATGGGGGCATGTAAATTGTAATGGAATACAAACGGAGGAAAACAGATTCTGTATAAAGATTTTAAGGGCTCAAATTTCATCACCTACCTACATATGCCATAAAGAACTAAACTTACATTATGTGGAGGATTTTATTAAATCGCGACCTGCTCTATTTTGACTAAGATATGGCGAAACCCAGCTGCGATTTTAACCCAAGAAATTATCACAGACTGCCTTAAATGTGATGGAGGCAAAGGTATACCCTGGCTTAGAGCAGTGCAAAATAGTTTAGCCAGCGTTCAGTTAGAACACACCTTTCATCTTCCCTTAACTACAGACGGTATAAATTTAAAGGTAGTGAGAGGGGCACTATATGATTTATATCGCGAAGAAAGAAGGAAAAACGAGTTTTGTAAATCTTCAATTATCAGATATCTTCCCATCCTGAGGTCATTAAGTAACAATCATTATATGCCACAGGACTACCTTAGGAAAAATATTGGAAGATGGAATAGGAGCTTGCTTTTTCGCCTCAGGGATAACAGCATAAAATATTTAATATGTTTCCCGATTGGTTTTAATAGTAACCTGGAGGAGACATGCTGCCCATGTGGCACCGGTTGTAAACAAACAATGTTACATTTCCTGTTCTTTTGTAAATTTTATGTAAGATATACGAAACAATATTTAATCCCCTACTTTAAGGTAAATGCGATTTATGATTATAGCTTGGCATACTAGAAAATACTGCAGTTGGGTTGTGATGACATGATTTTTCAAGCAAGCTCATTTCTGCGAGCAGTGGTACGTTCACGAGCTTCCATGAATGCACCGTAAACTATGTTACACACTTGTAATCGCTTTTCGATTTGGATCTAGCATACATGTGATAGCTTATTTTGCACTTAGTCGGATGTTTACAATTGCTTATTTTGCACTTAGTCCAAAAGTTTACAAATTTGCGATCTTTGCACAATAATGCTGCTAGATTTTGGCACTTATTGAAGGTTTAAATTTGCGCTCATTTGCACTTCATTGCTAGGCCTTGCACACTGGTTTTATGTTATCTATTGACTGTAAGATTATTGTCCTATCTGTTTTTAATTCTTTTTGTATTTTTATTGATGTTGATGAATGTATGTTATATGTATATTGGCAGTGATGACTTGTACTTTCGTGGATATTTTATATCTGAATAAAGACCATTTGACTTGACTTGACTTGACTTGACTTGACTTGACAGGGACAGCATTTATTTATGATACACTGGCTATGCGCCCATTGCTCTTCTGGTTCAACTGCTGGCTAAATAAAGATCTAAACCTTAATCATGAGTTATTGAAAGAAGTAATGAGCCTGGACCACATGCTTGATATCCCATGGCTAAAATACATAAAGGGGTGCTTTCGAGATTTGGGGCCCTCGGACCGTTTTTTTAAGACCTGATCTTCTAACTGCAGAAGACGTGGTGTTTATAAAGAAATCTTTTATCTCGCTTCAAAAACTAAATAGAGATGGGGTAGAACTATCTAAAACTAGCGTATGGAAATTTGTGTTGCTCAAAACTACCTCGGACACGGAGCCCTATCTTTTGTGGCCTCTGTCAACCCACGAGCGGTTTTTATTGGCCAGGTTCCTCTGAGGTGTCATAGAGGACAAATGCTAGCACCCTGTGGCTGCAACGGAGTGTCTCCACAGGATTTGCAGCACTTCATGTTTTTCTGTAGCTTCTACGATGCTCCCCAGAGGTTCTTTTTAAAATCACTTTTAAAAAAATAAAATTTTCCTAAGGTGCGCCCAGCCCTTTATTTTTTACAAATGTTAAGGCCAGAATGTATCGCATTTGTGATTTGTGGTTGGATTTTTGAAATGCTCACTGAGGTACAGAAAATGTATGGAAAACTAATTTTATTTGATGGTAGTTTTTTCTGTAACATTGTGTTAAGGCCATGTGGTCTATTTAGCCGGTTGACCCATTCAACTGTAATGTTGGTACTTCTTTTTATTAGCCGGATGGCCCACCCAATCTGTATTTATAGTGTCTTTTAATAATCTTTATATATGACGTTTACATATTTTTATTATGTTTATAATGGGATTGTTGCGTATTATGTTTAGGATATGTATATGCCCTGTTCTTCTTTGAGATCTGTAATCTTTTATGGTTTTCTACTTTGTAAACCAAATAAAGAATTTGAACTAGGAGTGTCAGACTCAGAGGGATCCAAAAACATGGTGACAAGAACTATATGAACCAGGATGACCCACAACAACTCGGAGGGATGAGGAAGACCACAACTAAGAGGATCCTTACTAGGAGGACCATAAGAGAGTGGACAGTTGTCAAAAGGTCAAGAACAAGGTAGAATAGGAAAACCAGGAGACCAGAAGGAATGGTAGGAGTGGGATGGGGCTTGGGGACCAGGGACTAGGAGGGCTAGGGAAACCACTGCCAGTAGAACTAGCACAAGAAAAACTAGTATATAATATGAGGACCAGAAAAATGAGGACCAGAACTAAGACCAGGACTACATGGACCATGGGGACCAGGATCAGAAGGATTAGGAACAGACAAACGAGGGAACTAGATAAAGCATGAGAGCAGGACCCGAAGGACTGAGTGACGAGAATTAGGGTGAGAGGGATAAAAAGGTCTACAAGCATGTGAAACACGATACCTAGGATCCAAAGGACTAGGGGCAGGAAATGATGACCAGTCAAACCAGGACTACGAAGTACAGGGCCAGGAAGTTCTTAGACCAGCATGAACCGAAGGTCAAGAAACATCAGAACCATGAAAGGATAGGATGACCTGAGACAAGACAGGTTATTGTAGAACCATGCAGCTAGGAGGAGGAGGATGAGGGCCAGGAGGATCATGACCAGACTAGAGTGGACTACGAAGGTCAGGACCTGAAGAGCAAGGGCTAATATGTCCAGGATACTATGATAAGCAGGACAGGGACTGGGAGGGCTGAGGGGGGCAGCACTAAGGGCACCCAGAATACAAAAGCAAGAGAACCAAGAAAGTAAAAGGATTGTGACCTGGAAGACCAGAAACAAGCAGAAGAGGGCCATGAAGATCAGGACCAGGGCTCAGATTACCAATTGGGACAGAGCAATCATCATTACACGTAGTGGAACCAGGGTGAGGAGGATCTGCTGTAAGTAGGCCAATCAGAATCTGCATGACCAAGTAAAATAGACAGTAGTGGCCAGGAGGACCAGAACCAAAATTACCAGGCTCAGGAGCCCCAAAACAAGGGGAACCTGGATCAAGAAGACCTGGATCAATGGCTGCAGTACAAGTAGGATTACATGGACAAGGAACAGATCCAGGAGAACCAATACAACCCAAACCAGAAGGGCAAAGACTAAGAGTGGCAGGACACGAAAAGCAAGACGAATAAGGGTCTGTGGTATGAGGGTGGGGAGGTTGATGGTGAAGAGAACCAGGACAAGTGACCAAGAGGACCATAAAGGAACAGGGTCAGATGGGACTGAGTGAAGCAAGAAGGTCCATAATTGCTAAAAGGCAAGGTTTATGATAACAAGCACAATAGGGCAGGAAGGACCAAGATGACCGGGACCAAGGAGACGAAGACTAGGATAGCAAGTAGGTCAGGTTTAGGAGATCAGGCCCAGGAAAACCTAATCTATATGGAACAGGACCAAGAGGATCAGGGACAATTTGCACTGAATATCGAGAAGGACAAGGACTGTGAAAAACAAGAATAGCATGACCACGGCCATGAATGCTAGGTAACAAGACCAGAAACCCAGGCAACCAAAGTCAGAAAGAAAAGTTCTAAAACAACAGGAAACAATGGACTAGGGGCAAAGAAGATGGTGGCAAAGAGGATCAGGAACTTGAGTATGACAAACAGGAAGATCAGGGTGAGGACAAAAAGGAGGATCAAGACCAGGGACATTAGGACCAGGATTATAACAGCCTAGAGGTCTAGACCACGGGGTTAGGAACAAGATGGGCATGAGGATGAGCGACAGGACAGCCAGGCTCAGGGGGACCAGATAAAGAGGAACATGATGGGTTTGTGAAGAAGCATGGGAACAAGCAGCTGGAAGACCAGGGCTAGGAGCATAAGGACCAGATCCAGAAAGAAGGGATCCAGGCTAATATGACCAGGGCCAGAATAAGCAAGGATGACGAGGGGGTCAGTACCAAGAATACCAGGAGGACCAGAGCTAGGAGGATCAGGACCAGTGGCAGGAGTATTAGAAGGATCAGCAGCAAGAGGATCAGTAACATGCCTACGAGTGCCAATGGGACCATTAACATAGGGCCAGAGCTCAGAGTACTGAGTGGAGCAGAAAGACCAGTATCTGGGGTATCAGGACCATGGTGACGAAGAAGAGGAAGGTCAGAACAGCCAGAGCCAGGAAGAATAAGGGGACTAGACCTGGATGCCCATGAGGACCATGACCAAAATGATGAGGGTCAGAAGGACCCAAACAAAGAGAACCAGGGTCAAGGGTCCTAGACCATTGGTTGCAGTGCCAGAGGGCCCATGAGACAAGTCACACGTTGAGGAAGACAAGAGCTAAAAGGACAGGGCATAAGACTGCCAGGACAGAAGAGGCCAGGTAGATTATGGAGGACCAGCAGAACTAGGAACTGATGTATTGGGATTTCATATGAGCGGGGTGAGAAGTATCAGAAGCACCAGGTTAAATGGACGACAGTCAAGAGGCTCAGGAAAGAAAAAGAAGAGCTAAGGGAAGGGGGCCTGAAAGGCCCAGGTTTGCCAGGAGGAACAGCACCATACAAATTGGGCATACAAAGACCCAAACGAGGAGCACCAGAAACAGAAGGACCAAGTCTAATGTAGAGCTGGGTGTAAAATACAGAGTTTTTACTACTCCACACTCCGCGTAGAGAGCGGAGTTTTGAAAATCTCTGTGTAGTCTCATTGCTCAATAACAATAAGTAGGCTTGCACAAGTGAGGAAAATTGTGCGCTAGACCCCCTCCGGACGAGATTTCTCAACACTGGCGGTTACAGCAGGTCGCTACCACTTGCGTTGAAAAACCTGCTGCTCACGTTGAGGAGTAAAAAACACAAAATGATGGACGGAATGTTGCACAATGGCAAGCCATTCACCCCCAGTCACAGATCTGGGTTTAATCCATCGTTGTTTTGCTCACCAAACCACCCCAGTTCAGACATGGCCATATACAAATCAGTCTTGACCCTGTGCCTCATGGGAACAGTCCAGACCTAACTGCCGAGCCAAGTCTTCCCTGGACCGGAATCAAGCATCCTAGGACCGGTTTCAGGCTATCAGCCTTCATCAGCCAGGATAGCTTGACTCCAGTGGCGTAGTGAGCAGGGGACCCACATCTGGGCATACCCTTCCCATATAGGGTGAACAGCAAAACACACAAGATGATGGACGGAATGTTGCACACGCCAAGTCTTCCCTGGACTGGATTCAAGCATCCTAGTGTAGTGTAGTTCCTATATTCCCAATAGGCTCTGCGCATTGAAATAATATATCCTATAGATTAGACGTAGGACTGAGGTCTACTAGGTCTCTAGCGAATATACTAGACTTAATTGTGAGTGCCAGCTAGCCCAGAGGTCACTAGAAACTTTCTCGAATGAACAAGAAGGGATTAGTGTCTGACAACCGCATAAACATGACATCCTTTTTTCCCCAAGATAAAACTGAGCTTCAGAGTCGTGGAAACAATAGATAGATATTTTACTCAGTCAATCGTGCATGCTTCGTTTCACCAGAGGTGCAGAGAAAATAGAGAGACGGGCATTTTCAATAAAAGTATTTATTGAACAATCTTCTTTCTCATGCAGAAGAAATGAACTGCTACAATCGTAATACTGGCTGCAAAGTATAATGCGTACAGCAAAAAGAGTATTATAAAATAATATTGTAAAAGCATGGTATGGTTTCTAGACCATAGAATACATACATAAATAATAAAAGGTTTAAAAGGCATCAACTGGTGCTTCTAAAATACACCTCCCCCGGTGTGCCTAACCTAAATCTGGTACGAGGGAAGGAGTAAATGAGGTGTAGCATAAATCTAGTATTCTTTTTGCCAAGAATCTATCCAAGATTTCTCTTAGGGTCTAATCAGCTCCGTACCTTGGTTTAGAATGAAGGAGTTCTGGTATCTCTCTGTCTCAGGACTCGATTTCCCAACAACCCGCAAGTGTAGCTTGGAAACACTGGAGCTGGATTTCTCGGCAAGAGAAATGACAGCATCTCTCTCAGTGCGTCTGCTGGAGGGTCGGCTTCCTTCGGCACTTGCTGCAGCAGGATGCGTCTGGCAAGTAGATTGTCGAACTGCTCCAAACCACCGTGTGTTTACTATGGCAAGTGTGGGCATATTTATACTTTGATGGTGCCTAGATTGACGTAAAGGTGCACATAATAACATCATCAAGGAGTCTCAATTCTTTGAAAACTCCATGAGTTCTTGGACAAGTCAGTATTCAAGCAAGGGGAAGTCCCTAACTGCTGAAGGTGAGATTTTCCAAGAAATCGTTGTGGATTTTCGGAACTAGTGGAAGTAACCATGCCGTATTTGGACTGGATGAGCTATGTCTAAATAAGGGTATGAATTCTATGCCTATATAAGGATATGGTGATTATATACCTATATAAGGGCATGATTCGGGAAAGTTGCACTAGGGTCCTAAAATGCTATACAACACTAGGACCGGTTTCTGGCTATCAGCCTTCATCAGCCAGGATAGCTTGACTCCAGTGGCGTAGTGAGAACGGTACCCACATCTGGGCATACCCTTCCCACATAGGGTGAACAGCAAAACAAACAAGATAATGGACGGAATGTTGCGCAATGGCACAACATTCACCCCCAGTCACAGATCTGGGTTTAATCCATCATTATTTTGCTCACCAAAACACCCCAGATCAGACATGGCCATATGCAAATCAGTCTTGACCCTGTGCCTCATGGGAACAGTCCAGACCGAACTGCCGAGCCAAGTCTTCCCTGGACCGGAATCAAGCATCCTAGGACCGGTTTCTGGATATCAGCCTTCATCAGTCAGGATAGCTTGACTCCAGTGGCATAGTGAGCTCGGGACCCACGTCTGGGCATACCCTTCCCACATACGGTGAATATCAAAACACACAAGATGATGGATGGAATGTTGCACAATGGCAAAACATTCACTCCCAGTCACAGATCTGGGATTGATCCATTGTTATTTTGCTCACCAAACCACCCCAGTTCAGACATGTACATATTACGTTGAGGAAGCAGCTGCTCAAGTAGAACATCTACATGAGCGGTAGACAGAAGTTGCGCCCTTTTGCGCTGTGTGTGGTGCAGTTCGCACTGATTTTGCAGCTCAGGACAAACTCCTGGCACTAAAAGTCATCGCGAGCAGCACAACTTATCTCACTCTGCCGCTTACGGAACTCCGTGGACTTGCTTTGCGAATGCTGCTCAGGCCTAGTCTAATGGGCACAAAACCAGGAAGAGAACATTTGACTGTGAGGACCAGGAATAGGAATTGAATAATAAAGAGGAAATGCAAGCAACCAGGACCAACAGGACAAGAGCTAAGGGGGTCAAGGCAATGAGGGCCAGTGGGACTACAACCAAGGGGAAAATGAAGCTCACGTCACGGAAGACAAGCAGGACAAGGCTGAGGAGGAGAAGAAGGACTAGAACAAGGAAGGCCAGTATGAGAGGAGTCAAGATGACTAGGCTGGATGGCTAATATCAAGATGACCTTGACAAAAAGGATCAGGACAAAGTGTGCAGGTTAGTCCAAGGTGAGAATGAGCAAGAGGACCAGGGCCAAGAGTATCATGACATGTTGGAGGAGGACCTGAAGAACTAGTCATGTGAGGAGTAGGTGGACCAGACCCATTAAGACCTGGCACCAGATAGGGAGGGTTAGGTGGACTAAAAGTGTCAGAATAAGCAAGAACAAGGCTAGGAGGACCAGAGAGGTCTGAACCAAGAGACCACAACCTGCAGTTCCAAATGGAGCATGAGGACCAGGAACTGGGGTTTTATGACCTGGCTGGTGAGGATCAGGGAAATCAGAACAACCAGAGCAAATTCAACCAAGATGATCAGACCAGTATCATAATGACCAGACCCATCCAATGAGGCTCTTATAAAGAGTACCAGTACCAATGGAGGTAGTAATAGGTGGACCACAAGGACCAGGGCAAGGAGAATCAGGATGAGCCAAACTATGGAGACCAGGAGTACAGCCCTAGGATAACAGCCATAGAAGAACCAGGAAAAAAGGGCTAGGGAATAGAGATACAGCAGACCAGCCGGATCCTGGTGAGGATCAGTAGTACCAGGACTAGGAGGCCCACGAAGGGCCATGGCAAGGATGAGCCAGGAAGACCAGGGTCAGAAGTAGTACAAACCAGGACTAACAGATTCATGAAACAATTGCCAGGGTGACCAGAACTAGTTAGACCAGGCCCAGGACCAAAACAACCCAGAAAAGCAGGACCTGGAATATGGTTCTTATTGATGCTTCTTATGCTGCCATCCCTTAGCTCTCCCCATCCTGTCACATATAGAACTGGTAAATATTTGCTGAAAAATCAGAGGTTGAAAAGTGAAGAAAAGCTGGGACTGTTACACTCCCATCTCTGAGTGTAGAAGATGTGGTGTGATGCTGGCACAGTAGTCTGAGGGCAGATATGAGGGCATAGGAATTGAAACTTGGCAGAGGAGTTTAAAGGTGGATGGGTGAAAATGAGTGGTATCTGTGTAGGATGGCAGAAAGGATTCGAGAAACCCACATGGCTGAAGTGAGAAAAAATGGTTAATGGCTAAAAATGGGGTAGGGATATGGCACCAACAAAGGAAAGCTCAGGATCATAAGAAGGCTCTGATGAGCAGAAGAGGTGGTGATGGAGGCTCCCAATAGATCCTCTAGGAAGACCCAAAGAGGGATTATGTGTGTCTCCCAGATCTCTCCACTGACATTCTATGTGTGTGTATGTGAGGGGGGTATATAGCAAGTGCTTATCAGCAGCGTCTCTAGGGTTGGTGTCACCCAGTGCAGGTAACTCATGGTGTCACCCCCTCACGACTTACCCAATGAATCCTGTGCACCTGTTTTAAGGAGATGGGTGCTCAATATTACAGTTTAAACGTCGTGAGCTGCGTGCATGTGTGTGCAGTGTGTAGGCGCATTTTTGGGTGAGGATGTGTCTAGGAATATAAGGCGGTAGAAGCTGTGTCTGAAAGGAAGTTGCATAAGTGTTGTGAAAGAGTTATGGGAGATTGTGGCTCTGAACATGAATGGGTAGCTCACCCTGGACACTTTTCTCTTTGCGTACTCATATTTACACGCCTATTTTTCCCATTACTGTAGATTACTAGCCCCAAAATTCAATGAAATAGTGTCGATTGCATGGGCTACTAATGCATAGACGGGAAACGTCAAAGTTGTCAGTGAAATCACAACCGCTCACTAAATGTCACAGGATTTTGCACAACTTTGTTAGATTTTGCGAACTGTTCTTGTCGCTATTTCGTCTGTAAATGTAACACAAGGGCCTTTCTCGTCTTCAAAAGTCATGCTGGGAGCCAGTGCTTGAGTGGTTGGATGAAAACATGTCTCCAGTAAGACATTTTATGCTTGAACTTGTCTTGCTCAGCTGGATACACTCAAACGTTTGTGCTAGTGAAATATCACAACATGCCCAAACGCTGCAAGATTTCGCCTGCCTAAAACTGTTTTGACCCAAGCTCCTTGGCTGTATCTGTGTGAGTAGCGGCTGGAAGCTCAAATAAACAAGAGAAATCCAACATTTAGTGGGAAAAGAGAGTGATCAATGGATATTGAAGCACTCAGTGTTTGTGAAAATACCCCTCACACACCAAAAGGCCCCTTGGTGTCATGCTTCATCATCGGGGTCTTCGCACCCCTCTATCGGGATGCGGCGTGCTGCGACCGACGACTACGAGGGAGCACTTACAATGTTGGCTATGTGTGGTGTACAGTGTGTGGGTTGTGTTACAAGTGAGTAGGGAGTGTTGTGAAAAGTTTTAAAAAGTACCTGGCACTAGAGCGGGAAAGAAAAAAGTTTTATTCTGTGCTCCGGCTGGTACCGTTAAAAAGAAAGTGCAGGGCGAGGTCAACCTGTTGTATTAATGAACAGGACCTCCGATGTGCTTATGTGTCGACATGTTTCGGAGACAAGCTCCTTCTTCAGGACAGGGGCACAAACTCCCTTCCCTACTCACGTCTTTTGCTACGTAAAACTGTGTATTTACAGAAAAGTGAATTTTACTTTGAATAGGCTAAGTGTGCCTACAGCGGTCTGCTACAAGCACAATGACCTGTAGAAAGACAAAAAAAGATTTACCTAATGGTTACCCATGTAACGGGTAGTTCATGCAGGTGCAGTCACCTGGAACCTCACCATTTGCTTAGCGATAAGCTTTCATAAAAAAGAAGACTCACTACACATACAACATAAAACATATAGAGCACTAGGATTTTTTCTGTAAACCTGAAATTCATACTTGTGAAGCTTGGTTGTGGGCTTCATGAGCAAAATAGGAACGTCGGGGTGCTGCTCCAATGGCAATCTGCAGTAGAGAATGGTGTGGCCATTACTAATCATTCTTTAACACTTACTTCTGTGGATGGTTAGAGATGATCGTGGCAGAATGGTACTCCTTTGGTGTCATACTCACATAGTCAGGACGCTCTGATCACCGCCTTACCCCGTCCGCTGCTCCGCTGGTTGTGGAGTAGGTAGCGGATTAGGCTATTTATAGGCCTTTTCGTTAATTGGGCGGAAGGGAAACTCATCCCATGTTTGGGTATTCCGCTGTGTGGCCATACAGGGCGTCTGTATGTTCCAGATGCGCTGACATAGGATAAGCGTCTGCAGGCGCTGGTGGTTTGGTGTTGCGCATGCGCGTTAGCCTGGCACTGTTCAGCGGCGCATGCGCAGTTGGAAGTGTCTCGTTTGGTGCGCACGCGCACCTGACACACGCATCTCTTGTGCGCTGTCTCCAATGCGCTTGTGTCCATGAGCCCGGTATCGAGTGTCTGTCAGATGTTTTAAAGATGTGCACTACGTTAAAGTTACAGACGTTCTCATTGTCTGGGTATCACAAAAGGACAGAGAGGGCAGATTTAAATAAATTAGGAGTCAGTCAGAGTAGAACAATGTCCATTTCCTCATTTTTAGTTCGGCGGACATAGTTGTGTAGACTGGGCACCAGTTGCAGTTCAGTTTTTGCGCTCGGTTCGCTCATTGGGTGGTCTTTTACGTTGATAATTGACTCCACGGGACATCGTCGTTGAGCCCGTTCAGATGGGTCCCCAGACGGAACACCCACCGCTGTTCTTTCTGAAAAAGGCCCACCTCAGAGGCTAATTGTTCGATGATAGTCCATTTTAAATCATTCACACAGTGTTGGGATGTCAAATAATGCGTGGCCATTTTCGTGGTACTTTTTTTACAGCGCACATTACTCTTGTGTTCGTTCATTCTTGTCTTAATGGCTCGTGTAGTCATGCCTACATACTCGAGGTTGCACGGGCACGTAATGAGGTAGATCACGTTTTTGGAGTTACAATTTGTGAACCTTCTTTGTTCCCATGTCGAGCCGTTGCTGAAGCTGAGTCTAGTGCTTTTATCAGTCAAATGGCAGCTACTGCAGTTACCACACGGAAAGTGTCCCTTAACACTTATGGTTGGTTGTGTGGACGTAGTCACTGGTTTTGGTCGGGTGTGTACCAACATGTCTTTGAGGTTGCGCCCTCTTCGGTGTGCAAACATCGGTTTTTCTAAGTCCAGTCCTCCACATGTTAGTATTCGCCAGTGTTTATTAACCAGTTTCGACATCTCATTGGACACTGTGTTAAAAGTCGTAACACATATTGGTCGTTTATTTTCAGTGGGGTCCTTTGATCGGTCTTCCAACAACGACTCTCTATTGTTGTTTCTTGCCCTTTTGAAAGCTTTGCTGATAATCCTATTTGGATATTCTCGTAGTTTGAGTTTCTCCTTGAGTTCACCCGCTTGTCTCTTGAATTCGGACAGGTCTGTACAGTTGCGCCTGAGGCGTAAAAACTGTCCATAAGGTAGGTTCTCGCGTAGGTGTCGAGGGTGGAAACTGTCATACCTTAGTAGACAGTTTCTCGAGGTGGGTTTAAAGTGAGTAGTAGTTTTTAACACCCCTGCTTCCGCGTAGATATTGAGATCCAAAAACACCAATGTTTGATTTGAAATGGTGATCGTGAATTTTAGGAAGGGGTTTTGATTGTTGAGCCATTCCAAAAAATTCTCAGCGGACAGGCAGTCGCCTTCCCAGACGACCAGGATGTCGTCGATGTACCTCTTCCAGCATTTTATTTTCGATCTGTATGGGTTTTGATCATGGAGAATCTTACTCGTCTCGAGGTGGTGCACATAGAGACCAGCCAGGCTTGGAGCAAATGTGCTTCCCATGCTGGTCCCATGGCACTGTTGGTAGATCGTATTCTTATACTGGAAAAAGTTTTTCTGCAGGGCCAGAGAAATGCACTCCAACACCAAACCACGTGGTGTTTGGTACCTCCATTGTGTTGAAAAAAGCACTTCTTCAATGATTATCAACGTTTCATCGTGGGGGAGGCTGGTGTAAAGGCTCTCCACATCCAATGATATCAGTAGTTGGGTTTTGGGGTCAAATGTAGTTTCTTGAAGTAGTTGCAACACGGCCTTGGTGTCCTTTAAGTAGGTGTTGGTAGATTGTACTAACGGTCTCAGGAAGGCGTCAGCGAATTTGGACAGTGGCTCTAGAATGGAACCAATACCCGAGACTATTGGGCGGCCTGGTGGTTGGTTAAGATTCTTGTGGATCTTGGGAATGCTGTAAAAATACGGGATACGTGGTTTTTTCTGTTCCAGAAACTCTCCTTCCTTTTTGCTCAGCCAGTCATGCGCTAAGCCTTCCTCGATCATTGCTCCAATTCTGATCCTGAGGTTCTCTGTTGGATCTTGGTGTAAGACCATATAGTTCCGTCTGTCTGACAAGAGTCGTAGACATTCGGTGTCATAGTATTCGGTGGATTGCAATACTATGGCACCTCCCTTGTCCGCTGGCTTGATAACGATGCTGGTATCATCCGATAGGGTTTTCAAGGCAAGTTGTTCTTCCTTGGTTGTATTATGGAACGTGCGTGTGGCAGAAGCATCCAGTTGATTGACCCCTGTCATAACTGCTTTTTCAAAAGCCAGCAGTTCAATAGGGAGTGCTGAGTCTGGAGGGGTAAAGGTAGACTTCGGTCTCAGACCTGTGTCCGTTGTTAATGCCTGAGTTGGTTTGTCTGCAAAAAATGCCTGTAGTTTTAATTTGCGGACAAACTCCTTCATCTCAAGGTTCATTTTAAACATATCCGGTCTCTGTGTTGGTACGAAACCCAAGCCTTTATTCAGTACCTGTCGCTGAATATCCGTTAGACGCTTGGATGATAGATTTACCACTAGGTCCCTCTCTGGTTGCTGGTTGATGCTTGGTTGGGCAGGGAGCCTGTCATGCTCCTGGTTTGCCGGGGGTTCCCCTGTTCTGCCGCTTCCCAGGTGACATTGTTGCCTTTCCGGTTCTTCCCCCGTGTCCCTGGGCGGGAGCCTAAAAAAGGTTGTGGACCAAAGAAGGCGCCGTTGAAGTCTTGGTTCCATTGTGGAAAACCTTGGGCATCAGTTGGATGATTGAACTGGAAAGGTTGGAATGGCGGTGGTCCCATGTACTGTGGGTACTGGGGTGGATAACCTCTCCACCCTCGTTGTCTCGGGAACTGCTGTCGCCTCTGCCTCCATCCTCCTCTGTTTTGCCGATTTCGTCTGCCTCCGCTGGAATTTGAACTGGCAGAACTGTTGTCTGACCCATCGCTGTCTGTATCGTTTCGTGTAGATACATAATCGGCTTTTGTGTACGGGTAGGTACCTTCAGGTGTAAATTTGTCTTTGTCCTTGCCCAGTTTGTTTAGTTTACTCTGTTTCAGGGTAAATTCAAAATCAGTCATTTGCTGGTTGAGTTCGTCTAGTCTGCTCTTTAGATCTTCGGTTGACATATACGAGTTTAGTTTCACCTCAATTTTGCCAATGTCAATTCTCAGCTCTTTGCTGATCCTGGTGGCTGTTTTAATAATAAGAACCAACCAGTCCCTGGTACAATGCCATGAAATTAATGACCACTCCTTTTTGAATTGCATGTCCGTCTGGAAAATGAAGGGTTCATTTTTCACGATTAAGCCTGGCGGGCCCATCTTGTTTCTTAAATATTCCGTCATTATTAGACCATGCATGGCTGCCTTTATCTGGTTGCGTCTCAATTTCACCAGTTCGTTCCAGTCATCGATATTTGGGCCAGTTTCCGGATTGCTAAGACCTTCAAAGGGGTTTACTGCAGCCAGGATTCTGTCTATTTCGTCTTCGCCGAAGGTCAGGCCATGTTCATCCTCCATATTTAGTGACCGCTGTGGTTTACAGATACCTAGTGTATGTAGTTATGTGTTGTGAAGAGAGTATGGGGTAACTCCCGCAGCTGTACGCTGCCTAGACTATGTCAAAAACATGAGGGGGAGGTAGAGCCAATCGTTGGATTTATGCTCCACTGGGTATTCAAATAAACAAGAGAAATCCAACATTTAGTGGGAAAAGAGAGTGATCAATGGATATTGAAGCACTCAGTGTTTGTGAAAATACCCCTCACACACCAAAAGGCCCCTTGGTGTCATGCTTCATCATCGGGGTCTTCGCACCCCTCTATCGGGATGCGGCGTGCTGCGACCGACGACTACGAGGGAGCACTTACAATGTTGGCTATGTGTGGTGTACAGTGTGTGGGTTGTGTTACAAGTGAGTAGGGAGTGTTGTGAAAAGTTTTAAAAAGTACCTGGCACTAGAGCGGGAAAGAAAAAAGTTTTATTCTGTGCTCCGGCTGGTACCGTTAAAAAGAAAGTGCAGGGCGAGGTCAACCTGTTGTATTAATGAACAGGACCTCCGATGTGCTTATGTGTCGACATGTTTCGGAGACAAGCTCCTTCTTCAGGACAGGGGCACAAACTCCCTTCCCTACTCACGTCTTTTGCTACGTAAAACTGTGTATTTACAGAAAAGTGAATTTTACTTTGAATAGGCTAAGTGTGCCTACAGCGGTCTGCTACAAGCACAATGACCTGTAGAAAGACAAAAAAAGATTTACCTAATGGTTACCCATGTAACGGGTAGTTCATGCAGGTGCAGTCACCTGGAACCTCACCATTTGCTTAGCGATAAGCTTTCATAAAAAAGAAGACTCACTACACATACAACATAAAACATATAGAGCACTAGGATTTTTTCTGTAAACCTGAAATTCATACTTGTGAAGCTTGGTTGTGGGCTTCATGAGCAAAATAGGAACGTCGGGGTGCTGCTCCAATGGCAATCTGCAGTAGAGAATGGTGTGGCCATTACTAATCATTCTTTAACACTTACTTCTGTGGATGGTTAGAGATGATCGTGGCAGAATGGTACTCCTTTGGTGTCATACTCACATAGTCAGGACGCTCTGATCACCGCCTTACCCCGTCCGCTGCTCCGCTGGTTGTGGAGTAGGTAGCGGATTAGGCTATTTATAGGCCTTTTCGTTAATTGGGCGGAAGGGAAACTCATCCCATGTTTGGGTATTCCGCTGTGTGGCCATACAGGGCGTCTGTATGTTCCAGATGCGCTGACATAGGATAAGCGTCTGCAGGCGCTGGTGGTTTGGTGTTGCGCATGCGCGTTAGCCTGGCACTGTTCAGCGGCGCATGCGCAGTTGGAAGTGTCTCGTTTGGTGCGCACGCGCACCTGACACACGCATCTCTTGTGCGCTGTCTCCAATGCGCTTGTGTCCATGAGCCCGGTATCGAGTGTCTGTCAGATGTTTTAAAGATGTGCACTACGTTAAAGTTACAGACGTTCTCATTGTCTGGGTATCACAAAAGGACAGAGAGGGCAGATTTAAATAAATTAGGAGTCAGTCAGAGTAGAACAATGTCCATTTCCTCATTTTTAGTTCGGCGGACATAGTTGTGTAGACTGGGCACCAGTTGCTCAACGACGATGAGCGGGCTCAACGACGATGTCCCGTGGAGTCAATTATCAACGTAAAAGACCACCCAATGAGCGAACCGAGCGCAAAAACTGAACTGCAACTGGTGCCCAGTCTACACAACTATGTCCGCCGAACTAAAAATGAGGAAATGGACATTGTTCTACTCTGACTGACTCCTAATTTATTTAAATCTGCCCTCTCTGTCCTTTTGTGATACCCAGACAATGAGAACGTCTGTAACTTTAACGTAGTGCACATCTTTAAAACATCTGACAGACACTCGATACCGGGCTCATGGACACAAGCGCATTGGAGACAGCGCACAAGAGATGCGTGTGTCAGGTGCGCGTGCGCACCAAACGAGACACTTCCAACTGCGCATGCGCCGCTGAACAGTGCCAGGCTAACGCGCATGCGCAACACCAAACCACCAGCGCCTGCAGACGCTTATCCTATGTCAGCGCATCTGGAACATACAGACTCCCTGTATGGCCACACAGCGGAATACCCAAACATGGGATGAGTTTCCCTTCCGCCCAATTAACGAAAAGGCCTATAAATAGCCTAATCCGCTACCTACTCCACAACCAGCGGAGCAGCGGACGGGGTAAGGCGGTGATCAGAGCGTCCTGACTATGTGAGTATGACACCAAAGGAGTACCATTCTGCCACGATCATCTCTAACCATCCACAGAAGTAAGTGTTAAAGAATGATTAGTAATGGCCACACCATTCTCTACTGCAGATTGCCATTGGAGCAGCACCCCGACGTTCCTATTTTGCTCATGAAGCCCACAACCAAGCTTCACAAGTATGAATTTCAGGTTTACAGAAAAAATCCTAGTGCTCTATATGTTTTATGTTGTATGTGTAGTGAGTCTTCTTTTTTATGAAAGCTTATCGCTAAGCAAATGGTGAGGTTCCAGGTGACTGCACCTGCATGAACTACCCGTTACATGGGTAACCATTAGGTAAATCTTTTTTTGTCTTTCTACAGGTCATTGTGCTTGTAGCAGACCGCTGTAGGCACACTTAGCCTATTCAAAGTAAAATTCACTTTTCTGTAAATACACAGTTTTACGTAGCAAAAGACGTGAGTAGGGAAGGGAGTTTGTGCCCCTGTCCTGAAGAAGGAGCTTGTCTCCGAAACATGTCGACACATAAGCACATCGGAGGTCCTGTTCATTAATACAACAGGTTGACCTCGCCCTGCACTTTCTTTTTAACGGTACCAGCCGGAGCACAGAATAAAACTTTTTTCTTTCCCGCTCTAGTGCCAGGTACTTTTTAAAACTTTTCACAACACTCCCTACTCACTTGTAACACAACCCACACACTGTACACCACACATAGCCAACATTGTAAGTGCTCCCTCGTAGTCGTCGGTCGCAGCACGCCGCATCCCGATAGAGGGGTGCGAAGACCCCGATGATGAAGCATGACACCAAGGGGCCTTTTGGTGTGTGAGGGGTATTTTCACAAACACTGAGTGCTTCAATATCCATTGATCACTCTCTTTTCCCACTAAATGTTGGATTTCTCTTGTTTATTTGAATACCCAGTGGAGCATAAATCCAACGATTGGCTCTACCTCCCCCTCATGTTTTTGACATAGCGGCTGGAAGCACCATTCATCTATCAATCCACACATATAAGAGCTTTGTGTGTTACTGGGTTCCACCACCTGTTGTGTTCTTGTGCTTAAGGAGCTGACAGCAATGCATCTGTGTCTGAGTTGGGAAACGATGAGCGTATCCCTGTTTGAGGGTGTTCGGTTTAAGGGAAATGGAAGTGTGTGAGAGAAGCTTGGAACATTCCGAGTGTGTTTTTTAAGAGAAAGGGCGAGGCCGAGTGTGGCGGGAGGACATAAGTCTAACCACGAGGCTCCCTTCGACCTTGAATTTCAGCGTGTGAAGCCTGCTCCCTGTTCACCGTGCATCCGTAGTCGTGCTGTGAGCGTCGGTGTCACCCCATCTGATGGTGTCACCCAGTGCGGTCCGCAACCCCGCACCCCACTAGTGACGCGACTGGTGCTAATTAGTAACACTCCTTGTGTGATAAAAGTCTAAGTGCATGGAACAGTAGGATGCATTTTGGTTGATGTGATGGAAAAGAGATACAACTTCCCTACACAGTGGTTGTGTATTAACTTCATCCCTGTGTATAGAGAGTGGCGGCCCAAAACTGAAGTAAAAGAGAATGGAGAAAAGGTTGCCCAAACAAAGTCTGTGAGGTCCTTTTTAGAAAAGAGTTTCTGATTAGTTATTCCTAATTGACAGTATAGGCTAGATGACTGGAGTAGGAGCTAGGTAATATGTTCTCTTGTTAAATGTGTCAAAGTTTCTAATCAGGGCTGCCCTTTTGTCTGTGCCTGATGACTACTTAGAAAGGCAGGTGACATACAGGTCTTATGCTTAATTGTGTCTTTGTTTTGGATGCTTCTGCTTGGAGCCAGCACCATTGGTACTACTGTGAGAGACTTCACCTAGAACAATGGTTATATCTAAGCTACAGCCAGAAAATATTTGAAACAGAAACAGCCAAATCAATTCTAAAACCTCAATATCCAAGATCTACATCCTATGTCTTGAACATGAGCATTAAAGTGGAGCTGTGAAATGACCGATCGGTAAATCACAAGAATTGAGATAACAAAATGTCTTGTTTTATTTAGTGTCTTATTTAATACAATATTTGTAATACAGTTAATGAATAGTAATCTCTGTGAGATTTTTTACTTTTGCATCTTAGATGTCTATAGGTCTTTCTCTGATTCATTAGGAAAAAACATTCATATTCCAATGACATTTAGTTAAATTAATTATTGTCCCATTACTTTTCTGGTGGTTCCTTGAAAGAATACTTCCTCTGAGGGCCTGAAAGGGGGAACATCCTTTACAACGCGGATTTTACTCCGCAATGCTTTCACAACGCGTCCGTTACAATGCAAGTCGTAACCACGACTTGCGCTGGGGGGCGCTAGAGGATTAAGAATAGTATATTTACTATTCCAACACCTTCCCTAGTGTCCACGGGGACTGGTGTTAGAATAGTAAATTATACTATTCTCAATCCGCGCCCCCAACGCAAGTCATGGTAACGACTTGCGTTGTAAGGGACGCGATGTGAAAGCACGCGTTGTAATGGAACACGTTGTAATGTCGTACATCCGCCTGAAAGAGTAGAGGGCCATTGAAAGATGAACTTTTACAATCTACACAATTTAGAGTAAAACATGGCTATAGAGACAGGAAAAAATAATGGCCCTGTGTCTCTGAGAGAAAACTCCCAGCGTGTGGAAACGTTTGTTTTTTTGTTGTCAAAAACAAACTCCTGCTTTAGGAGTTTGTTTTTGAAAAACAAACATTTTTTGAAACGTTTGCTGGCCGGCATCATGTCTGACTGTACAGTCCATTAAATGTTTCATGCATAGAGAGGAACCCCCATGATAACAGTTTTTGTAAACTTAGAGCAGGTTTCCCTAATGATTAGTTTGTGAGCTACTGGTAGCTCTCCGCCTACATGGAAGTAGCTCTCCTGAATTAGAAGCTTTTGCTTGGTTGAAATAATATATGTACAGCAAAATTAAAAAGTCTGTATTCGAGACCTTAATGTGTGTATTTCAGAACTCATAAACTGATGTTTGGAGAAAAATGGTTGAATATCCAAAATATCTTTAAAGCTGATATTACAATGAAAAATTATGTGGTATACGGTTGAATTATTAATAATATTATTAACTTGGTGTTGGAGCATTGAAGCTATGGCTGTTGAGCATCACAGTGTCTTGACATTCCAGGAGTATAAATGTATTTTCTTTTATTGATTCTTGAATTATCTATGTGGAAGTACTCCACCTTGATAAATATTTTTTTACATTACTTCTGGCATTAATTCCTGATGCACTGAGGATACCACTACTGGTAATCTTGCATGTAGTGGCTACTAACAATCTCGTTTAACATGGTCACTATTACAACACTCATAATATTAGTAGCTTATGATGGTTCATATTGAACATAAGTAGCTCTCATTTCCAAAAAGGTTGGAGACCCCTGATGTAGAGCATTGTCCACAGGGCCAGTAGACAGCTATAAATTTGGTGGGTGGAGGTTCCTCAGGATGTCAGAGGTATTGTCCTCCGCCACCCCGATGGAGTTAACACTGTCTTTGAAACTCTAAATCAGTCCCATAGTTTTTGTTTTTTTCGTCATAAGATTGGAATGAAGCCTCTCAATTATACTGTGTCGGTCACTTCATAAGGGGACCTATGCAATTGTTTCTATTTTGATAAAATCATCCTAAGTATTAGGTGGCTCTATGTCACTGGGAAACAACATTTCCAGGTCTGTTTGTTGATTTCACAAAACATTGTTTTCAGGTGTTTTAGTCTGATTTGTTTAATTTGAACTGAACCAGAATGAACAATTCTAGATTCTAGAGGTGTTCTCATAAAATGGGGCTTTTTAGAAGTCCAGTATCTGTCCCTTTTACACATTTCCATGACTTTGTGTGTATGAACAGTTTTCACTCGTCTTGCAAAGGTTCTAATCATCTTTATCATTAGTCAGCTCTGTAGGTAAATGTGAAAGAATAGAAACATTTGTGGAGCACGAGACAGCTCCATCATGGGACTCCAAAGTTGCTATGTCTTGGGCCATGGTTTATTGGAGTGGCATTCTGTGCCATGTCTTTCGGAATAACTTGGAAACATTCAAACATTTGGGACCCTTAGACCTATAAGTTAGTGCCTGCATTAATACTAGTTTTAACACTAAGAGCCTCATGTTGCAAATTTACAGGGTTTGTGGCCACAAAAGCACTCATCATTATTTACAAAACTCTTTTTATGAGTTGAAGAGTTCTTTCGACTAGTAAAAGTAGTTTTGCAATTGTTTCCAAATTGCAAATAGGAGGGTTCATGAAAGGGGTTTCCTCAATCCCCTTTCCAATTCAACATGAATTTATTGACAGTTTGTTACTACAATTGGTGTTGGAATCCACTGACGAACTAACAACCCCCGAGTTGGGGTGGTTACTAATTTGCAAATGATAAGGGGCCCCATTAAGACCCATTTCCATTTGGAAACCATGTTGGCAACCCCATGTTTGCTTGACTGCTGGCCAAATAGAACAAAACCTCTGTTACTTAGTCATTTGTAAATAGTGAAGTTTCCTTGTTATGTGCATGGCTGAAGACAAACAGTGCAGAATCTTTACAATTTAGCCATCGACCGACTAAATAATGAATATTTTCTGCTATTTCCACAGCTGCCAGTCACACAGTGCAAAATCTCTACTATTTAGCCAGTGGCCAGGTAAATAGTGAAGTTGTTCTACTATTTGCATGGCTGAAGGTCAAATAGTGTTAGATCATTACTATTTAGCCAGTGGCCAGGTAAATAGTGACGTTTATCTGCTATTTGCACAGCCGTCAGCAAAACAATGCATAATCTCTATTTTTGAGCCAAGGGCCAGGTAAATAGTGAAGTTTCTCTGCTATTTTCAAGGCAGCTGGAAAATAATTTCTTATTTAGCCAGCGGGAAAGTCAAAAGCAGTAAAAATTCACTATGTATGCGGGGCTGGGCAAATAGCTGCTATTCCCAGAAAATGATCAACTCCTGTCATGACTGTGTGACTGTTCCGATACTGAAAAGAAGGGGGCTGTAATAGACACCCCCCACTCCACCCCAACCTTGATCCTTTAACTGTATCTCGTTTTCAGGAACTGTAGATAGTTTGTGCACATGTACGTCTGAAAATGTGTGAGAGATGCACTGTTTACAATAGTGTTGTATTCCTTCTCTCTTTCGCTCATTACACAATCAAGCAAATTAAAGCTGTATTATTTTTGATTAACTGGACTCCTCTGCCAACGTTATTGATTGGTAACTCTCTAAGATAATAATTTTGAATGTAACACTGCATCCTGTCCTTGAACAGATTATTCTGTTTTCATTTTTCTGTAAAAGTCTTTCACATCCAGGCAAACTATGTCAGTGCTATAGAAAAATAAATGAACAACAAGCATTTGTAAAGCCTACACGAGTTATTTGCTTTGCCAATGTTTTCTAGTCATGCTACACAGCACCAGTTCTGTACAGCATTGATAAAAAAACATTGACAAAGCCAATTATGTACGTAGGTGAGACCTAATAGCTTTACCAGGGTGAACAACACTTACAACGCAACTTTTACATCGCAGAGCCTTTACAACGCAACCATTACAACACAAACTATTACAACGCATTGCTCTGGGGGGCGCTCTAGGATAGGGAATAGGTTATTTACTATCCAATAACCTTCCCTAGTGTCCATGGGGACTGGAGTTGGAATAGTAAATTAAACTAGTCACTACCCAGCGCCCAAAAGCACTATGCGTTGTAATGGACTGCGTTGTAATACTTACGTTGTAAAGGCATGCGATGTAAATGCATGCGTTGTAATGTCATACATCCCTTTACCAGTGCTTGTTTGCTTCCCATCAGGCATGCTCTGGCAGTCTCCCATTTGAGAGATAGTGAGGCAAACAGCAAGCAGGAGGTGGTGCATGCAGGCAGGCAGCTGACACCATTTTTGAAGAGCAGTTGAATGGTTTTACAGTGCTCTCTACTTCTGTGGGTAAAGTTACAAAGCAGGGGGGCGGGAGGAGGTAGGTGGGAAGCCTGTGGGTGAGGTTGCTGTGGAGAGAGAAGGGGAGCCCTGAAACCAGGAACAGTAACTGTTTGCTGGGCAGTTAGACGCTTTTCAGCTGAGCTCACCTACTTTCCCCCTTTCCTGAACCGGGGCATTCTTTTTATTCTTTTGTTTTACTCGCCCTGCTTACTTCTTCAGTTTCAATTTACAGTGCCTGCTAATGTGGTCTCATGATAGATGTTAGGCCTGATGATGATCCTGGAATTTGTTGAGGATTGAAACACTGTTGATTGGTTATACCACAGACCCACTTTTGAATATATGATTTGTTATGACAGGCTGTGCTGTTATTTTGACACACAAGATGATCATGTGTGTGTCACTTACGAAGGAGCACCAAGCATGTTGTTCTACACTGTCATTTACTGAGCTATTTCTGTGAGTTTTATTTTTTGAATGATTAAAATTGTTGCATGACTGCACATCATTTCTGTATATTCCTTCAACTGGAGACCTTTGTTCATTGTTCTCTAACAGCAAATGAGTGACAGAAACAAGGCTGTATTATATGATGCCAACATCCTCTTCTTCCTCACCACAACCTCCTTCTACCAGTTCATTTATTTTCTTCTTCTCCCTCCCCAGCAACTATCTTTTTAGGTGCACTTCCCACACACTTGTGTGTTAATTTTTCAGGTTGGCTCCTGGTAGCGTAATGTCTTCCTGGCTTAGCATTCTAAACAGTTCTGCAGCAAATTGAGAAATCTGAGGTGTGATCCTCATGCTGCCTGAGTGTGAAGAAGTCCCAAACGGGAAAGGAGAGGTTTGTTATTATGTCAAACTCTAACAAACTTGTTGAGATGCGGCTAGGCATGTTTTTTTGCCTTTCTCTAGGGAAGGCTGTGACTGTGGAGGGTTGGTGGTTGTACATCCTCTATGCCACTCTACACAGTAACAATCACTAGTTCTTCATTCTCGTCCTCACTTTAGGGACTTTCAGAAACTTTCCTTTTACCCTTATCTCTCATCATGGGTCTCTGTCAGGTTCCAATCCAAATCAATATCATTGGAAGGGGAACTAGGAGAAGCTGGGGGAGTGCTCTTTCTTCTTCTTGACAGAGATCATGGAGCTGAACTGTCCATATTGAACTTAAGTTTATATGCAATGAAGTGGCACCATTCTTTGAATCCGTCTCCCATTGGTCTAGGTATATAGATTACATCTTTTTTATCTGGACCAATGGGAGAGATTCTTTGTCTGAATTTTTAAGCTGGCTAAATTTGACCGATGACAATCCTAAATTTACAGCACACATAAGCACGGACAAAGTAGAATTTTTAGATATCCTGATTATACACAATCAAGGTCAATTGGAAGTATATTTATTATCTAAACCTACTGCAAGGAATACCTTGCTCCACTTCCAAAGTTTTCATCCCAGGAATCAAAAACAAAGTATCCCCTTCTCCCAGTTCCTGAGAGTGAGAAGGAACTGTACTAATCTTAGTGATTTTGACAGACAAGCTTTTATTATGAGAAAGACATTTTTCGACAGAGGATACCCGACCCGGCTGGTGAGGAATTCCTATAAAAGAGCGAGGTTTTTTGATCGAGATCATCTTTTGAAATCTAAAACTACAAAAGAAAATACACAATTGGTGTAAATCACCAAGCATTCGACCCTTGATACAAAGATAAAACAAATTATCAATGCCAATTGGCATATTTTAAACAGTAACCATACACAGGGTCCAAAATTACCAAAACCTCTATTCGCCCATCGGCGTAATAGAAATATTAAAGACCTGATTGTCCACTCTCGGTTTGATAATAATATCAACAACCCCAGATTTATTCAGAGATCGATAGATGGCAATGTACCTATCAAGGGTACGATTAAATGTTCTAGTTGTAAATCATGTGATGCAATCATCAAAGGAGAAACATTTACATATAATAGTCATACAGTAAAAGCCACAGATATGTGGAATTGCAAGACACAGAACATTATATATTTTATTTTGTGCCCTTGCTCATTATGATATGTAGGGGAAACCTCCAGAGCGATTCAGACCCGAATTACCGAACACCGTTCGGCAATTAGAACATGCAAAATACAAGATCCAATGGTTAAACACTTTATTGAGAAAAACGATAAACCTGAAGAATTACGATGGAGAATTCTAGAGAAAATTAAGACCCCCGATAACAAAGGTGATCTTAGGATACGCAAAAAACGTGAGGATTTTGGGATTTTCTTATTTGATACCTTTGGTAATGGTCTCAATAGTGAGATACCATGGGAAAATGCCATTATTTGAAAATCTATATTCTGTATTGATTATGACAGTTTTTACTATTGAATTCCCTTTTTCTGATATCGTATTATTATGTTCTAGATATGCTGATTCCTATAGACCATAATATAATCATGTACCAGAGCCCCATTGAACGTAACACATTCTCTCAAGAGTGCACATTAATATATCCCACAATATAATAATAATTAGTAGTTTACTAGTTTATTATTTGTTCTTTGATTCCCCTTAAGAACAATATGCACCCTTATTTGCATCCTCATTTATTTCTTTGATCTATAGTTGGTCAATCCATATCTGGACATGTAGACCCTATCTATATAATTTCGTACATAAATGACAATAAACATGAGGAGCTATATATATTTTCATTTATTTGATCCTCTCCCCTACCAGATTATGCCATTTATACGTAGACACGCTTGAAAAAACCATAAAGTTTTAGTTGAAACTACGATTGTATTCATCGTAGTCCCGTTTCTATGCCGTTTTTTCGCGAATATAGTACTACGCAAGCACGTTTTTGACATCATCTGTTGCTAATTTTATGAACCCCACACAAGACCAGGTTCAAAACTATTTAGAACCCGGATGTCTTTCGTCTCGCGTTTCCCATTCTAAACGACGTCAGACGACGGTGGCCATTTTCTGCCCCGCATCACGTTCGCTGATGGAAAATACATCAGGTAATTAGGAGAGTTTACCATTAGTTAGTGTTAACACATAATAATTCTGGTTTTTATATTTAACAAAAACATTTTTTATTATTATTTTTAGATAGGTCGCTTTTTCCGGTTTTAAATAATAAAGAACAGATAAAACAGAATATTGTCTGTCACAATCTGACCATCGCTTTGCATGCAGGTAACTTTTGGCCTGTTCCTTTTTATCTCCTATTGTGTAATAATTAGATTCTGCATCAGAGTAGTTACCGTTGTTTCGTTTTCCTTTTCGTCCCTTTTTTGTTTATTTAATCTAGAAACTTATACGGTGATTACCAGGAAGTTTTATATTGTCTCACTTGGTTTTCATCTTGGACATTCATATACAGGTAGTCTCCTTATATATTATCTTGATAGTGCTCTATATCTTTAGGACACATATCCAAGTGTATAAAACTGTTTATCCTTTTACAGTTTTCCAATAAGGATACCATTGCGACTTCTTTTAATCACTGACTTATTGTAGCAAGATATAAGGAAAATATCGATTCCAATATAACTCTATGTAAGTTCATTTTAACTTTTACTCTGACTAGCTTAATAGCATTTTCCGCAATGCTTAGGCAAAATAGAATCCTTATGTTTTGTGACATGGAAACCTTTATTACAGATTCTCTAGGAGGTACTTAAGGAATCTACCCTAAGCTCCGTTGGTTCGTTTATATTGGGCATTTTCTTTTTCGACGATAATATATGAAGTCAGTCCTGTGGTTTTCCAGTGACAAATTCATGTTCAGGGCACCTTTTGTATGTTTTTCTCCTTCTTTATTTTCTGTTTTCAATACCTCTTATGTCATTGGTTTCGATATGAGCACTCAGACGTTGTTTTCATCCAAATGTAAGGAAGTACTGTCTCTACGAATATTGAAATTATATTGTCGTCCAGGGAATTGTAGTAACTTGAATTATATATGTGTGCTTTACTGTTTAGTGCTATAAATAATATGCGAATCATGTATCTATCGCTGTGCTTATGGCCATCTATTTTTTTTTTCACAACAAATTTTATTGGTAGATTAGGCAAAGCAAGCACGTGCCCCCCCACAACCGGAGATCACCACCACATATTATAACACAGTTCAGTATTGTACATAGCTTAATCAATGAAAGAGGATAAAACAAACCCCCCCCGCCCCTACATCCACCCCCTCACCCCAACCACCCAACTTCCCGTCTACCCACCCCTTATCCCTCCCCAACCCCTTGCACGTGATCACAACAAGCTACCAGTATTTGGCATTAGTGCGCTTGATAGGGCGCAACCCCTCAGGCTCCAGGGTCCTCCTCCATCTGCATATCATCTTCTTGGTTTGTCGGGGGGTCCAGAAGCAACCTCCTATACTCCGCCCAACGTTTCCAGATTCTATAGTGCTTGCGGGGGCATCCTCTGGCCTCGAACACTGGGTGCTCCAACCACATGAAGTAGTCCAGACCCGCCTTCCATGCACACAGCGGGGGGGCTCTCACTCCCTTCCAAGCCCTTGCTAGATCTCTCTTTGCGACCACCAATCCCAGGAAAAGCAGGTGGCGCTTATATATATTCCCCCCTATCCCTTCTAGTACATGAAGGAGCCCTAATCGGGGGGTGCGGGGCAGATCCCACCCCAACACTTCTGACAGGCATCCCCAAACACCACCCCAGAATCTATTCAGGCCCGCACACGACCACACGGTGTGCAGCAGCGTACCTCTCTCAGCTCCACAGCGCAGACATTCCGGTGACACGATCAGACCCGCCTTCCACAATCGTTCCCGGTTGTAGTAGGCCCTGTGTAAGTATTTAAATTGGATAAGCCTGAGTCGTATTGCTATAGCCGTCCCTCTCGGAGATTCCAGCGCCTCCCTCCAATCATCCTCATCTAAGGGTCCAACATCTCTCTCCCATGCTACCTTAAGGGGAAGCAGGGAGGAAGAGCAGTGTGTCACTAGTGTTTGGTATATTTTGGACACTTTCTTATCGCCCATGTCGCCCATGAAGACCTTCGCCTCTATGGGGCTGAATCCGGCCAACGACTCCAGACCCACGATACTAGGCTCCAGGGCATGACGAAGCTGCAAATAGCGAAAGAATTGGGTCTTGGGCATTTGGAACTCAGTACTGAGCTCCTGGAAGGACTTGAGGGCGACCCCGGTCAGCACATGTCCCAGCGATGAGATCCCAACCGCATCCCATCCACCAAACCCCTTCAGTGAGGCTAGCTCGGGGAGTCTCCCGTTCTTCCATAGTGGGGTCTCTGCTGTTAATCTGCCCCACCAACCCATGCGACGCAACGCCTGCCGCCATACTACAAATACCACCTGCGCGGTACGCGGCAGCCCGCGCCTCAATTTGGCAGAGTACAGAATCGTGTGCAGCGTAATATCGCCCATCAATGAGCGCTCCAGGGCGTAGGCGGGGTCTCCTCTGTCCCGGTACCACCACTCGTTGAGTACCAACAAGTGGGAGGCCTGATAATAAGACAACAGATCTGACGTAGCCATACCACCACAGTATGTGGACAGTAAGCACGTCCGCAACGCCACCCTAGCTGCCCCTTCAACCCAGAGAAAACGGCTTAGAATAGAGTTAACCTGGCGAAACCACTGGGGCGCGATGGGGTGAGGGTGGTTCTGTATCTGGTATAGGAGGCGCGGGAGCGCGACCATCTTGAAGATTGCCGATCTGCCGAATATGGTAAGGGGCATTCGAGACCATGTTTTGATATCTGTCTGGACTTTGTCCCACACGGTACCACGTTACGTTCCCACGCGACGTCAGCGGATTCAGTGAGGAACACTCCCAGGTATTTCAGTCACCCGGCCGCCACCTGCAATGTCGCTGCCCATGGGTCTGCTACTACTCCACCTCCCAACACCCACAGAGTGGACTTACGCGGGTTCAGATACAGGCCCGAGACCTCACCGAAGACGCGCATGATCTCTAGGACTCGGGGGCCCGATCTGTGCAGTTCTGTAAGAAAAAAGAGGACATCATCTGCATACAATGCAATTCTGTCGGTGATGTTTCCACCCCATTCAAAGCCCCGCATCTGCGCGTCTATACGTACCCAAGAGGCCAGAGGCTCCATCGCTAATGCAAATAAATATGGAGAGAGCGGGCATCCCTGTCGGGTCCCGCGGCCGATCGGAAACTTCTCGGAGACCGCCCCGGAGACTCGCACAGACGCCGTGATATCGGTGTACAGCAGTTTGACGTAGGAGATAAACACTGGGCCCAGGTTTAAGTGCGGCAGGAGCGCAAACAGGTAATTCCAGCTGACCGAATCAAAGGCTCTATCTATATCGGCGAGCAGTAGGGCCGCACCTTCTCCCCTGGCCCCCATAGCATCTATCGCCGCCTGTGCCCGCCTGATATTATGCCTTGTCGCCCTATGTGGCATAAAGCCGGCCTGATCCGGGAGGACCAGGTCAGACACATACGGAAGCAGTTGGTTTGCCAGGGCCTTAGCCAGCAGCTTGGCCTCGATATTGAGTAGGGAGATCGGGCAATAGGAATCTGGCCTGTCAGGGGGCCTACCAGGCTTCTGAAAAACCACCACTTCGGTGTGTCGCCAATCCACAGGCAGTCTACCCTTTGATCGTGCCGCCTCCAGCGCGGCTCGGTAGTGGGACCCCAGTTGGAGATGAAAAGTTTTATAAAATTCGCATGGGAAGCCACTATAATAATAATAATTTTATTTGCACAGTTAATTAAAACCAATGCAATGCAATACAAAACATGAGAATTAAAACACAATATAAAAACACCGGTGTAGCACGGTTACAACGAATTTTCTATGTTTAAAACCATCATTGTATGAGCATTTATGTTCTGTTCTTAGTAATTATAAAATCATATCAGCCATTCAATTGTCTCTCAGTATTTGAAATTAAGTATAATTTGTTTTTCAAGACAAGTTGGAACCAAGTCAATTCAAGATTCTGGCCCTGGCATTTTGTCGCCCACAGCCTTTGGGAATTTTACCAGGCCGCAGCTCAATTGAGGGTCCTGAGATGCAAAACAGGTTAGTACTGCGCTCCTTCGTGTACGTATCCCAAGCCGAATAAAGTGTTGCTTTAAAAAGAGTTTCCTCTCATCCAGCAATTTCTCGCAAGAGCATAGTAAGTGAATCATGTCTTCTTCTATATGACCGCATAGCCGGCATGACAAACCTGCTTTCTTTTTTAACCAGTGCGGGAGATGCTGGATGCAGGGCAACAGCCCAAATCTGTATTTTAAGAAGCACATTTTTGTCTTTTTGGCATAGCCCAAGCCCAAGTAGATCTGAGGAGCTTTTGCCGAGTAAGAATTCAAAATCATCCAGGCATGCGTTCTTTTTGCAAAAACTGTTTTGTCTTGTACCCACGACTGGTGTTTGATAGATTTCTTTACCAGTTTATTGAAGGTTTTATGGTCTAAGGAGGATGCCGAGAGCTGTTCCAGCCCGGTGTTTACAAGACTTTTTGCAAGATATTTAGCTGCAGGCGAGGTCGAAGTCTGCTCTATTTCCCTCCATAGATGTTCGTTCAAGGTTCCCTGTTCAGATTTCCTCACTTTGTCCCATACACAGATATAGGCCCCCTGGCGTGCCAGGAGCTGTTGTTGAATGCCAAACTCCAGCCTAATCTGTGATGGGGAGGTCCACTTAGGAAGACTAAAGATGATTCTATATGCAGCTGTGATTGTATTGTCAAGTATTGTTGCATCTCTGCCTCGTAAAACCTCACTTCCATAAGTGATTGTTGGCAGTAGTTTTGCTCGGATAGCTTGTACCAATGGTGTTAATGATGGACCAGATAGCTTGTTATTCAAGGTTTTTAAAGCAATTGCCAAAGCTATCCCTTTGCCTTTGATGCAAGACCTTTGTGCAATGAATCGGCCGCCGTTGTCAATTTTCACGCCTAAATATTTATATATTGACGTGTCTTTAATGCGGGAAGCCACTAGGTCCAGGCGCCTTCCCTGTATTAAGCTGTCCCAGCGCGTCTCCCAGTTCCTCCGCCGTGAGGGGGAGGTCTAGCGCTTTCCTGGTTTCGTCGGAGACCTTCTTCGGAGGCAGGTCTCCAATGAATTTATCGATCGCATCAACCGAGAGGCAGTCCCGTGTAGCATATTGCTCCCCATAGTAGAGGGCGAAGCTCGCCGCCAGTTCCGATGGGTCCGTTATCACCACACCGTTTCCGTCGGCGAGGCTTGGGAGTGTAATCGGATGGAAAGTACGCTGGCACAGTCTATGGAGCATAGTACTGGATTTGTCTCCCCATTGGTAGATTCTGCTCCAAGCCTGCCGAGCCTCGTCCAGCAACACAGAAGCGTATGATTGTTGCGCCTGCAGGAGCAACCTCACCGCCACCTCATCCCCACCCTCCCGACACCGCTGTTCCAGATTTCCCACCTGCACCGCTGCCTCAGTGATTGCTTCCCTATGCTTACCGCGCGCCGCCGCACACCATGCAATATCTACTCCTCTTAAGGTGGGCTTCATGGCCTCCCAAACCACGACTGCATCTATCCCCTCCACCAGATTCTCCTGCCAATAATGCGCAATCGCACCTCGCAGGTGTTGAATATAGTCGGCCTGTTGAAGGTGCCATGAGGACATTCTCCAGCGGAACGGCTGACGTGCCCTCTGCAGTCCCATCCTAACGGCCACCGGGGAGTGATCCGACAATCCTCTAGGTAGTATCTCAGCCTCCCACACCCTGTCCAGGAAAGCATGGGGCATAAAAATATAATCCAGGCGTGAAAACGAACCATGCACTGCCGATACATACGTAAAGTCTCGTGCCCTGGGATGCATATGTCGCCACACATCTACCCAGCCCATCCCATCCACCATTGCATGCAACCGGGTAGGGGCAGCCGCTGTCAACCCCCCCTGCAATCTCCGACGATCCAGACATACATCCATAACTTCATTCCAGTCACCCCCCAGCACTGCCAAGGACTCCGGGATATCCGCCCACACTGCAAACAACTTCTCAGATAGGGACCATTGCAACGGGGGAGGAGCATAGACACTACCAAAGACCACCGGTTCCGTCCCCACCATCCCCTTAATAAAGATGTATCGTCCCTGTGGGTCAGACCACTGTTTCTCATGGACGTATGCCAGCCTGCGATGTACTAACACAGCAACCCCTCTGGACCCCCTTGAGAATCCAGCATGATACACCTGCTGATAACCAAACCTCTGCAGTCTAAGCACCTTCGTCCCCATCATGTGAGTTTCTTGCAACAAGAGTACATCCGCTGCCTCCCTCTTCCCCCACCGCAAGATAGCGCCCCGCTTGATCTTATGGAGCATCCCCCTCACATTCCAAGTTATCACTCGCATGGACTCCCTAGGGAGCCCCGACGGCGGTGTGTCAGCCATTATCAAACGAAATGGACCCATCTGGCCTCCAGCGCCACGCCCAAGCACACATCACAATCATCAACAGAATATTAGAAATCACGTGCATTGCCCCCCATCCACCCTCACGCCCCGTAACAACAACAACCTCCTCCCCCACCCCTACCCCAACCAGCCCTTCCAGGCCCACCCCCCCCTTCCCCTCACGCCCCCCACCCCTATACCTCATAGAACTCTGAAGTATCTGTCGCGGCATGGGTATCCTCGGGCCCAAAACATAGTGCCCAAGGCCAACCATACCAATGGATCCCAACTATCCCTACAAACCATACGAACCCCCCCCCTTCCCCTGACAACTCCCACCAACGTAGGAGGCAAGTAGCCCCTATCAGGAGCACCCTGAACCCCACCCTCCCCACCCCCCACCCAATGACAAATTGGCTGACAAGCCACAACTAGAGGTGCAGCAGGCAATCCTCGATACAGCAAAGTATGAGAAGACAGCTCCTCTCCATTTGGAGCCCACATCGTCCACAGCAGTGCGCTCAGCCCCACAGTATCTCATCAGCCCTTGCCAGATTGATCGGAGTCGCCTTGTGCCACCGTGGGAGAACCACTCCTAGAAGCAGAGCGTTTTCGAGATCGAGATCGTCTGTGTCGTTTGGCCCGGGCCGTCTGGTCCCCCCTGTCTTGTGATGAGTCTCTCGAGCGTCCCGGGTTCAATCAGGTTGAGCATGGGCCCTGACGCTCACAATTTCATCGGTCCATTTGAAGACCTCCTCCGGCGTGTCGAAAAAATGGGTGCGGGATTGAAAGACCACCCGGAGGCGAGCTGGATAGAGCAGGGAGTATTGGATCTTTAGGCCCCGGAGTTTCGCCTTGGCGGCGATGAAGGAATGCCGCTGCTGTTGTACAAACCTGGTATAATCCGGGAAGATCATGATCTTATGATTCTCAAAAAGGAGGGAGTCTTTGGCCCTGGCTTCCCGCAATATCGTGTCCCTGTCGTGAAAGTTCAGAAGCCTAGCGATCACTGGTCTAGGCCTCTCTCCCTCTGGTGGTTTCTGCGTCAGGGCTCTATGGGCGCGTTCAATCACGAAGCAACGGGACAGGACATCCGGGGGGAGCCAACTCTCCAGCCACTGGGACAAAAATCGTTCCATGTGCCCCTTCTCACATCCCTCCGGAAAGCCCACAAAACGAAGGTTATTTCTGCGCGCGCGCCCTTCCGCATCTTCCACGCGGAGCGCCAAGCCCCGTTGAATGTTCTCCATCGCTGCCATTTTCTTCTTCAGGGTCCCCACATCGTCCTCCACCACCGAAATACGGGATCCCGTCTCTGTTATCCGTGCAACGGCGTTGCGCAGGTCTTGGCGCAAGAGGGTCACGTCAGCCCCAACTGCCCCAATCTTGGCATCCAGCATGTCCCTGGACTGGGTAATGGCCGCCATAAGCGCTGCGTTGTCGGGACCCGACCCCTGACCACCGGACGCTCCGGGGCCTCCACTCGGGCCCGTGAATTTGTCGATGGGTCCCTGCTTGGCAGGCCCACCCCCTCCTCTGGTCATGGTCCGGCACTATCCGGGGCTCCCGCCTCACAGACCTCTCAGTAATGGATCTCACTTCACCAAAGGCCGCCACCAAAACAGTTCAAGCCGGTTTTCTTCCCCCGCACCACTCTCGCCTACCACTTCAGCCCTCCACGGGGTTTTCAAGGGGGCTATGGGGCAACCCACCGAGCTCAGGGTCACCGCTCCCAGGTGGTTCAAACCTTGACTGTCCTCTGCCAAATACTCGCGGCGGACGACTGGGGGTCCCCCACACCTCTATTCGTCACCCCAGGGCGGTCAAATGTGGCACCAGCTCCACTGCACGTCGCCCGGGGTCCCCTTCTCACACCAGGGTACCGGCACTCGGGGGATCAAACACCGGGGGGGGACTCCAGCTCCAGGAGAACAGGTCAGCCCACAAGCCTCCGGGCCAGATCGTGTGCAGAGTCTCACCTCGGGGGGCCCACTCCAACAGCAGTCTTGCCGCTGCCCGCCCCTGCCGTATCCGCGCTGTACCTTCGGCGACGGAGGGTCACCAAACTCGAGTCCCCGGCTCGTGCAGCCCGAAATAGGCCGCCGTCCCTTCACTGCGCTCCGGTGGCGCCGGTACACCCTCCACCACCGCAGGGTTCTTGTACACCTCCTTTCACCGCTCCGCTGACTGCACAGGTCCCGAATCGCGGGTCCCGCGGCTCCACCAGTCAGCCGACACTGGATGCTTCCGGCCGGGGATCGCCAAACTCGAGGCCCCGGCTGCCCACGATGTAGGTAGGCCCCTGGATACCGCCGCCGTTATTTCCACCACCAGAGCTCCTGGAACCCCGATTCTTTCACCGGAGAGCTCCCTTCACCAGCCCCATCCTCCGCCGCAGGTGTGGGGTGTTACAGGGGTCCGGAGGCCAGGATAAATATACAGATGGATATCGGACTGGCGGGAGCTCTAGCAAGCCACGTCCGCCATCTTCTCCCTCGTAGCCACGCCCCCATGGCCATCTATTTTGATGAACTGTTAAGATACAGTATATGTACAGACGTAGACTATATTGAATGTCTTTTTATTACTGTTTTTAGGTTAATCAGTGGCTATTACTGAAGAAAGCATTCTGATTACTCCGAAACGCGCGTCGACACAATCGATAAAGAATATAAAATTGCCACTATTACAAATTCAGTTTTTTTTATTAAATTGTTATGAAATAAATTTTTTATTGTGTTATTTACGCAGTTTTTAATCTTATGTCATTTTTAATATAATTAAAAATCACTATATGTTTTACATATTTCTCGTTGTTTACTTTTCCCTGTTTTAAGCTTATACTTGTATTGGACTGATTGAAATTGCCTAGGAATTATTTCTCATTCGAATCATGTTTCCCTGTCCTAGGAATTGAAATATATTTACTAATCAGGAGGTCCTTGTTTTTTCACATTTCCAGAACCAAAGAATCACTGGTCATTGGGCCCTCCAATGGATCACCCAAAAGTACATTGTGCATTGTGAGAAATGCAGTCCTGACCTCCAGCAAGTTTCAGGTGGCTACCATTTTCTCTAGACCTCAGGACATCAAAATATGTTTACTCTGACCTTACCACAGGCAAGGCTTGTTGGTGTCCATCCCACCTACCACTATCTTTGCTCGATGCTGCTACACAAAATAATTCTGCAGCACCTTCCACCGACCATCTCAATAGCCCTGTTGTTTTCTGTACCCATTTCCTCACCAGCCCGGTCTAAGTAGTAAATCTAGCTCTCCTGTGGCTCCCACTTCAGAACCAGAGACAGGCAGAGCCAGTGGCGATGCGTCCATTCGGGGCACTGGGGAGTTGCCCTACTAATGCCACGGGCCACTGCACTAATGCCATGTCAGTCAAATAAATTCTTAATCATTCTACCTCTCCTTCGCTAATTCTAATTCCAATCAGGACTCCTGATTGGAATTAGTGTTGGAGAAGTAGAACGAGGAGGACCCTGAAGAGGGTGCCCACAATGTAGGTAGGCCCCTGGATACCGCCGCCGTTATTTCCACCACCAGAGCTCCTGGAACCCCGATTCTTTCACCGGAGGGCTCCCTTCACCAGCCGCAACCTCCGCCGCAGGTGTGGGGTGTTACAGGGGTCCGGAGGCCAGGGTAAATATACAGATGGATATCGGGCTGGCGGGAGCTCTAGCAAGCCACGTCCGCCATCTTCTCCCTCGTAGCCACGCCCCCATGGCCATCTATTTTGATGAACTGTTAAGATACAGTATATGTACAGACGTAGACTATATTGAATGTCTTTTTATTACTGTTTTTAGGTTAATCAGTGGCTATTACTGAAGAAAGCATTCTGATTACTCCGAAACGCGCGTCGACACAATCAATAAAGAATATAAAATTGCCACTATTACAAATTCAGTTTTTTTGATTAAATTGTTATGAAATACATTTTTTATTGTGTTATTTACGCAGTTTTTAATCTTATGTCATTTTTAATATAATTAAAAATCACTATATGTTTTACATATTTCTCGTTGTTTACTTTTCCCTGTTTTATGCTTATACTTGTATTGGACTGATTGAAATTGCCTAGGAATTATTTCTCATTCGAATCATGTTTCCCTGTCCTAGGAATTGAAATATATTTACTAATCAGGGGGTCCTTGTTTTTTCACATTTCCAGAACCAAAGAATCACTGGTCATTGGGCCCTCCAATGGATCACCCAAAAGTACATTGTGCATTGTGAGAAATGCAGTCCTGACCTCCAGCAAGTTTCAGGTGGCTACCATTTTCTCTAGACCTCAGGACATCAAAATATGTTTACTCTGACCTTACCACAGGCAAGGCTTGTTGGTGTCCATCCCACCTACCACTATCTTTGCTCGATGCTGCTACACAAAAGAATTCTGCAGCACCTTCCACCGACCATCTCAATGGCCCTGTTGTTTTCTGTACCCATTTCCTCACCAGCCCGGTCTAAGCAGTAAATCTAGCTCTCCTGTGGCTCCCACTTCAGAACCAGAGACAGGCAGAGCCAGTGGCGATGCGTCCATTCGGGGCACTGGGGAGTTGCCCTACTAATGCCACGGGCCATGTCAGTCAAATAAATTCTTAATCATTCTACCTCTCCTTCGCTAATTCTAATTCCAATCAGGACTCCTGATTGGAATTAGTGTTGGAGAAGTAGAACGAGGAGGACCCTGAAGAGGGTGGGAGGGGGCAGGGCTGGCCGGCTGTGGCAGCACTCAGGGAGTTACAGCGCACTACAACTGTCACAGCAATAGTTAGTGCGCATGTTTGTTTTTGGGCTATCATTTTTACGATCAGCCCAAACATGCGCACTAACTTTCACCTTAAGAGACCAAGGATTGCTTGATGCCGCAGCCCCTGTCTCCTAAAGGGTAGGGAGTATCTCTGCCCTCAACTAATTCTGGCCCTGCTGGAGCAGTGTCAGTAGAGGGGTTGGTAGTGCCAGTGACGTCGAGGCTGTTCCTGTTTTTTTAAGAGCACGCGCGGGACCCCAGGAGCAGTCAAGCAGAAGCGGCGCAGACCGGTAAGTTTTCTTTTATATTATATTTTAATTTGAATTTTCCCTGGCCCCCAACCTCCCTCCCTCACCCCCAGTATTGCGAGCCGGAACACAGGCTGGTCTGATGCGGCACGTCATGTCAATCTTTCTAGCAAAGACAACCGTGCATGAAGGTGACATTGTGACGTGATCCTGCTGCCCAGTCATATATCTTCTAACTTCAGATCCTCAGGAAAAAACTGCGCACCTGCTGGTGAAGTACATTGTGTATGATAAGAAATGATGGTATTCCCCGTATCCAGAGCTGTTGTACATCTGTGTAGGTGTAGGCTGCTGTCGTGTTGTAGTATTCTTGGTTAGAATGTTTGAGTGTTCTTAGAATAGGAGTACATGCGTGGGGTTACAAAGAAATAGATAAAAGAAAGGAAGAATTAAGATTAAAAAAAAGAGAAGTTTATTAAATGCAAAAAGAGTTTATTGAATGCAAAAAGAATATTATAAGTAAAGAATATTATTATAAAGAGGTAATGTGTGCAGCACAAAAGTTCACTTTGACACCACCAATAGCATTTAAGCAAGGAAACGATAGTTAAGCATTAGGAAGCAGTTTAAGAGTTGAGAAGTCGTTTAAAAGAATGTAATTGCAACAATAGGGTAAAAGAAAAAGAAGAATAAAAGAAAAAAAAGGAAGAACGAACTCTAAAAAGAAAAAGGGAAGTTTATTGGAAGCGTAATCTATACTTTCTGAAAATGTGTGCGGCGCAAACATTTGCATTAACGCCACCAATACCATTTTTAACAGAACCAGGAGAGCCAAAAATAAGATGGCAAGAATGGAAGGTATATTTCAATAATTATATGTTCACTATCAAAAATGAGGAAATGACATCGGAAATAAAGAAAGGGATATTGCTACATTCCTTAGGACCAGAAGGAATCAGGCAATATGTGCGGATGCAAAAGAAGGAAAGAGGTGAAGATGAAACGGATGTATATGAGAAAGCTTTGGATGACTTAGAGAGATATTATGCACCAACAGTATGTGTGGCAATTGACAGATACAAGTTTTTCAGGAGGAAGCAAGAACAGGATGAAAAGATTGATGATTATTTGAGCGTATTGAAAAGAATGGCGGAGAAATGTAGATTTGGACAGATAGAAGAAGAGTTAATAAGAGATCAAGTCATTATGCTCACAAACAATAAAAGGGTGCAAGAAAGATTATGGACCATGGGTGATGGAACACTGGAACAATGGTACTAGCGGTAGTAAGGAAGGCTGAAGTATCAGTCAGATGTGCAAAAGCAGCCCTGGAAGAAGAGAAAGGAAAAGATAGAGAAGAAGTGTGTGTTGTGAGGAAAACTATAAGAGCAGGCAGCGTTGGTGCAGAGAAGAAAGATAAATTTGATGAAGAGAAGACGGAGAAGAAATATTTTCAAGCAACAAAAAATGAATATAGAAGAGAAAGCACAACTAGTTTAGCATGTTTTAGATGTGGAAGTTATACACATTTAGCGAACAGTCAAGCATGTAGAGCAAGAGATGAAAAATGTACAGTATGCGGATTAATTGGACATTATGCGAGAGTTTGTTATAGAAGAGATAAAACTACAAGGATAAATTATGTGACAAGGGGAGAAGATGAGTTGAGGAAACAAGTTAAAGAAGACGATTCAGATGAAGATGATGACATTTTTATGATAAGAGATTTTAATTTGGATGTAAAAAGTAAAGGAGGAAGTAAACCCAAATGTGAAATTGAAGTGGCGGGGGTAAAAGTGATATTAGTGGCAGATTCGGGATCGCCATATACTATAGTTAATCTGCATATGTGGAAGAGGAAATTTGTGAAGGAAATTGGTGTTGATCTAATGAAAAGTGACATAAATCCAAGAGGGTTCACTGGGAAAAGCATTCCTATGGTGGGGTGTAGGGATGTGATATTTGTGTTTAAAAGGAGAGTGACAGAGGGAAGAATGTATGTTGCGGAAAATGGACCAAGTGTTTTAGGATGGAAAGATCAGGCAGGTTTGGATATAATACTAAATCCGAATGCAAAAGAGCAGGTTATGGTGTTGGGTGAGAATGATGATTTAGCGGAAGAGGTAAAAGATGATGATTTAGCGGAGGAAATTAAAGGAAAGTGTTGTGATGTGTTCTCAGGAAAATTTGGCGTGCTTATGGAATTCAAACATGAGATAAGATTAGAAGAGAATGCCGTTCATGTAAATCTTAAAATAAGAAACAAACAGTTTACAGTAAGGAAGGAATTGGTAAAAGAATTAGTACGGTTGGAGACTTCAGGAATGGTTAAGAAGTTTGAGTCTTCGGTATGGATGGGTGCGGTTTTAACACATAATGATAAAGTTGCGGACTGTTTCAGTAGAATGACCTTATCGATTAAAGAAGTACCTAGGAGTGAGTGGAATGAGTGTCAAACTGTTGTGGTGGAGGGAGAGTTTGAGAAGTCAATTGAGTGGCTTCTGCATTATAGTAAAGATGGGCTGATGGGAAAAATAAAAGAGAAGGTTTTTGAAGTTTGGAGTGAAGGGAAACCGAGTGCAGAAGAAGAAAAAAGCTTTTGGGAAGTGAAAGGTGAGTTGTGTGTAGAATCAGGATTTGTTTACAGAGGTAGAAAAGTTATACCGCCTAGTGCTTTGAGGGAAAGAAAAGTAGACTCATGTCATGAGGGATCTTTCGGAATTGTTAAGACAAAGAAGAGAGTGGAAAGTTCAATTAGGTGGGCAGGTGTTGATATTGAGTGGGAAAGAGTAGTGAGGGAATGCAAGGAGTGTGCTGATTCGAATAAAAGTTTAACAAAGTTGGAACCATCTTTGTCACCTATAAATTGTTCTAAGATGGTTTGGGATTTGGTTGCCTTTGATTTTGTTGTTCCACTCCGGAGCAGGAATGGAGAGGGTAGGTTTTGTCAAATTGTAACGATGAGTGCTGGGGAAACGTTCACGAGAGTTGATATAGGATGGATGGATAGTATGTCACCGGAAAGAGTTAAGGGAGATATTGTAAAAGGACAACAGGTATACCAAAAGAACTTTGTCATTAAGAGTGTGACAAGGGTGGAAGAACTTGAAGTAGGTGACTGGGTAAAAGCTAAGAAGTGGGGAAAGTGGCTAGAGGAGGAAGTGTGTTTTTCCAAACCATGTGGAGTTGTGGAGTGTCTGGTGTGGCATGTGAGTGGAATAGCTAAATGTAAAAATGTAAAAAAAACGGAAGAGGAGGGTGTTGGGGGAGAAGAAGTGGAAGATGAAGTAAGAACTGAAGATGATAGTTGTATAGGACCTGGAAGATTTGGAAGAATACTCCTCACAGACTTAAGGACTGTATGTTAATTTAGTTTGGTTATTTTCTTTTGTTGTATATAGTTTTTTCCTTTCCTCTAGACCATTATGTTGTATATAATTTCCTTTGCTCAATTGTTTTTTTGTTAAGGGGGAAGATGTGTCGTGTTGTAGTATTCTTGGTTAGAATGTTTGAGTGTTCTTAGAATAGGAGTACATGTGTGGGGTTCCAGGGTGGGACAGTTGATGAGGGAACGGCGACATGTTGTGATCGTCCTTACTGTGTTTAGCAGAGTTGCCAATAAAGAACTTGTTAATGTCCTTGGAGTAAGAGCCGTCTTTACGGCTGCACTCAAAGCTCTAGTTTGTCTCTTTTTTATAATCTCGGCTCTCAGTGGCCATTTGGTTGAGGTGACTCACTATGCTTGCCTGGCATTTGACCTAATTAATGCTGCTGTCTCAATTTCTCGGCACATATGCCTTGCTGTGACCCATTGTGTATATTTGTGTGTATGTGTGCTATATGCATTTTAGTGGCCGCTTGTATGTGTATGTGTGCTGTGTCCATTTTAGTGGCTGCTAATATGTGCACCTCTTGCCATTTCTGTGCCTCACTGTGTTGCTGCTCGAACTGCTCTGTGTTTCTTTCACAGTGATGCTCGTATTGGCTCTCTCTCTCTGCACATTCTTATGTTTGCATCTACCAGTAGTGGTTTTCTGGTCGCTTCATGCGTAGATTTCTTGGGCTGTTAAGAGTAGCATGTGGTTCTTATACCAGCGTTTGTCTTGCTGACACTTTTTGGTGTGTTTTTCTGTTTGTGTCTTTAAGTGTCTGCCATGTCCCCTTGTGTGTTGCTTACTAGTGGTTCTTTGTGAATGAAATCATATGTTTCTCTTTGTTTTTTCTTCCCCTGAGTAGTTGTTGGTATGTTATGTTAAGTCTTCTTCTATACAAAATGTTTCCATACAGAAGAGTAGCGGTGTTACCAGAAATGTTTTTCAAATACATGTTTGCCAGTAAAATCCTATGGAAATGATTTATTGGCCAGGATGTAACAGTCAGATTTTCAATAATGTGTGAAATTTGAAACAATGCCGGCATATTTAGACGGTCCCTGGGACAGAGCTCCATAGAGACAGGTGCACCGGATTCTAAAAAAAGTTCTTTATTCTTGCATTTTAAAAGCTGATAAAATGGGTCTGAAATGTAAATTCCTATTATTGGATGTTACTTATTTGCATAATCTTTGTTTTTCTTGTATGTACGCTTTTTTACATCATTTTTACCCAGTGTCTTGTGGTAACAGTGAAAAATGATGTGTGCTGCTACTGCATGACTTTAGTGAATAAGGGTATACCTCTTGTACAGTTTTCACATTAAAAACCATCATTTTTTTTGTATATTAAGTCTAATTTTCACAAAAACTATACTTGGAGAAAAAACAAATCACCTGCACCTAAAACCACCCTGGCTCATACACCCCAAATGTGGCACCAATATCAAGAGGTACCAGAGTGGACATCACAAATCCCTTGCAATTTCATGTGGAAAATACTAAACACAGTTCTTTGAGTAGGAGTCATGGTATTAATAGTGTTGACTCTCCATGTTTCTAGTTGAAGCCAACTCTGAATCTTGCAAAAGGCTGCGTTTCATTTATCTACATTCTACTATTGTGTTCTGTGTGATGTTCACCGGGTGAATGATGCGTGCGCAATGTAACTGGTGCTTATGTAAAGTGTTCCATGAACTTTTAAGCCCTCACCACTTTCAAATCTCACCAGCCGCCACTGGCCAGAGCAACTCTGCACCCGGGCCCTATGAACCTGGTAAAATTCAACTGACTGTCGTGGCTTGGTCCTGGTACCCGCATCACCTTAACACCCAGTGGGTTCTGAGCAACTGGACCTGCAAATGACCGATTGTTTCTAGTGCTTTTTACCAATTACAGCAATGCTAAAGTTTTGCAGTATTGATTTGCACTGATTTATTTTTTATTTTTTATTCTAAAATACATAACTCCAGTTATGCTTATCAGATTGTTTTCCTTTTGGCGTTAAAATTTATATAAAAATCAGTTTTCGTTTTATAAATCGGTGCCGAATTTCTTTGGAGTCATGTCAATTACTTATCGTTAATGTCACTCTGAAATGATTAACACGGATGTATGACGTTACAACGCATACATTTACATCGCATGCCTTTACAACGCATAATGCTTTTGGGCGCCGGATAGTGAAGAGTTTAATTTACTATTCCAACTCCAGTCCCTGTGGATAGTAGGGAAGGTGTTGGATAGTACATTAAACCTATTCCCTATCCTAGAGCGCCCCCCAGCGCAAAGCGTTGTAATGGTTTGCGTTGTAAAAGTTGCGTCGTAAAGGCACTGCGTGGTAAAAGTTGCGTTGTAAAGGTTGTTCACCGATTAACGGATGTATGATGTTACAACGCATACATTTACATCGCATGCCTTTACAACGCGGTATTTACAACGAATACCTTTACAACGCATAATGCTTTTGGGCGCCGGATAGTGAATAGTTTAATTTACTATTCCAACTCCAGTCCCCGTGGATAGTAGGGAAGGTGTTGGATAGTACATTAAACCTATTCCCTATCCTAGAGCGCCCCCCAGCGCAATGCATTGAAATGGTTTGCGTTGTAAAAGTTGCGTCGTAAAGGCACTGCGTGGTAAAAGTTGCGTTGTAAAGGTTGTTCACCGATTAACACATAATCTGTCTCTTTGCCACACTGTTGGGACTGAGCTAAGGATTTTTTATTGCGAATCCAAGGGCCATCTTTGGGGTATTGTGACAGTATTACATAGTGAAACCTAATCAGCCTCACTGCGCAATACACCACTTTCCTACAAGGTGTAATTGGCGAAGTTTGTACCAAGTGAGCTGCAAATATTTGGGTGTATTTTCACCACGCTTGCAATCAAAGCTACCCAATCTGTTTCACTCCTTGAGAGTACCCGTCTTTCCTGTCAATTACTTTTTTAGAGGAAACAAATCTAGCCTAATGATACCTTTTACAACACAAGTTTCCAAAGAACTTTGTTAGAAACCGATAGCTTTTACGGGCAGTTATTTCCCAACAGCGGTGTTTGTTGTTTGAGGTTTCTTTCACCAAGAACAGTTTGAAAGAAATTGATGGCCAATGGAGTATTTTAGAGAACAATTTCCGAAAGAAAATGCCTAACATGTTGCAGCTTTCACAACCAGTTCAGATTATATAGGTATGTATTTTGGCAAGATCATTTCCCTTCTTACTCATACTTCCTTTCACTAACTATACTTTGTACAGGAATGAGAGTGAAGTAATACAGATCTAATAATCTCATGTCTCATGTCTCAGAGCAGCCAATCGAGGTGAACAGATAATACAGGCTGAAACAGAAGATACATTCTTTAGGTACCACCAGCTCAAACAACAGCAATATGTGACCCAAACACAGCATAAAGGTATCATTCAAATATCATCTTTAGAGATATTTTGAAAATACACTATTAATTTCACAAAAACACTATTTTCTGAAAAAATACTAATTTTGTTTTCAAATCCCAGCTTCCAATTTTGGGTAAATAAATAAATCCATCTAAAAATAAAGGATTGTCACTCCTGCCAAAACAATATGTTTACCCAGAAGTAAGAGCTTTTTTAGTAAGTGAACAACTTTGGTCCCTAGATAGCACCTGTCATGTTTCATAAAGTACTAAAGTTGTCTGCATCTGAGACCTAATAAAGGGAGTGGCAAAGAAGGTTTGAGTTAAATGCGAGTAATAAAAAATGTAACATTATAAGGCTTTAGTGAGTCCCAAAAGCACCATGGGCCAGGTGTACTAACCTATTTCACGGTCACTAATACTGGGATTCACAAAATAGAAGCGTTTGTGACCACAAATAGGTTTTCCCTATGTGCTAATCCCATTTTAGGATATTATGAACAGAGGGGTCCCAGACTGGGAGAGACAGAAATGTTTTTTTGAAAGATAGAATAAATGTGAGAAGAGTCAAGAAAAACAAATCCAGAGTACAGTGTTTTTATTCACAAAGTACTCCAACCTTAATATAAGTTGTAAAATCACATCAAATGTTTCAACATTTTGGATGCAGTTGTGCCCACATAGGAAAGAGAAGGGAGTGGGAGAGGGGTAGTGCAGTGAGGGGATTCGTGGAAAATAGAGAAAAAGATTCTTCATTCAAGTGAAAAATAAATTCAATTTTATATTATTCATATGTACAATACTGGATTGGCTCCCCAACACGGGGCCACATAAACATGCCACAAGGGTCAAGGAGTTCTCATAACCAGGTTTCCATAACAGTGGTGTCAATCTTGCTAGCGGTAGAAGCTGGTATCATGGGGGTAAGTAGTCTACATTTCGACCCTATTCCATGTAGGGGGGGGTTCCCTTACAATGCGGGTCTTCTTCAGGACAGTAGGGAAGGGGTGGGCAGACTTCCTAGAGGTGTAATTAAAAAACAAGATTAAATTAAGGGTCTTCGGTTGAGATCCCTAAAGTGCAGTAGTGAGTATGCAAACACACTCTGAGCATTTAAAAACTCACATGATTAACAGAGAGTACCAGGGGAGCATTGAATATACACAGAAAAAAGGCTCCATTACAAACGGTATGGCAGCTTGTGTTAACAGGTATGCTAACAGAGGGTGTGCCGCTGGTAAGCCCAGAGGTAACGGACTTAATGACTCTAAAAGCTAATGCAGGGGTATTGTTCAACATGACCGCTCGACTGACAAGACCAAATGAAAGTACAAGAGTGCCCACCATGACTCAGAGAACTGATAGCTACATTAACTTGAGAGCCGTGCATGGTAACGGGACACTCCTCAGAGCAGGCGGTCGTGCTCAAAATTACGGGGGAACAATCTGTGGAAGATGGTGGCTAGGTCAGGGAAACTGGATTCAAGCATCAGAGGGTCCAAATCACAAGGGGAGGCTCAGTGCGGGATTTACCTGGTAAATGGACAGAATATCATGGGTCAGGATTGCAGATGGATACTGATTTGCAATTTCCAAGGTCATGCTATAGATGTCCCTTCTAAAATAGGAATCAGTATGAGACGTATCAATTTTTTAATCCGGTCACAAACAATTGAAAAATTACTGGCTCCAGAGACGGATGGGGTGGTAATCCTTTCATCAAAAATAGAATCCCATTTATGAATGTAAAATAAAGCTTTTCTGGGGAGTAGGCACTAGTGCAAGGAACCACTGCCAACTCTGAAACAGACAAACCACAAAAAGAAATATTTTCTTTTAAAACGCAGCCCATTTCATTTACTTTATTGTAAGGCAATTACAGGCATGGTGTACTGCAGACCCTAGTAGGCCGCTATCCCTGTTATGACCACCCAACCATACTAAGGACCTCATTACAACTTCAACAGACCATAGTTGCTGCGGTGGCAGGCCACGAACCGCCACGCTGGCGGTCCGACCGCCGAATTATGAGTGCGCGGTAGGACTGCCACAGGATCGCTGCAACCACCAAGGATCCTTGATCCCACAGTGATGGCGCAGCAGTGTGAGGCAGTAATATGCTGGCGTGCCACTGTGGCACTGGCAAGCATATTACGAGTTTCCTCACTGCCACAGTTTTCATGGTGGTGTGCCCGCCATGAAAAGTGTGGCGGTGTGAAAAGTAAGTGGGTCCTACAGGGCCCCCTTTTGCCTCCGTGCCAGAGGATGCATGCAGGGGGGCACATAGCGTGCCCCCCTGTCTGCATGCACCCCCAGTTCCTGCGCAGGATGTACATCACAGTTGTAGGAACGCGCTTTGGCACTCCCATTGCGGTGTCTTTCTAACAGGCACTGCCGTGGGACCGCCAAAGCAATGCCCACCAGACCACAAATGAACTTTTAATTTGGCGGGTGGTGTGCGGACGAGTTTGGGGGTGTAGCAATGGGGCGCTGGTGTGGTGGCCAGCTGCCACACCGCTAAACTCATAATCAGGCCCTAATTCACAATGTGTGACCTACCCTTTCAATATTCATAAGGAATCTCCCGTTGCCTGCTTTTTCCCTTAAGTATTTGTTTTTAACGCATGCAACTGCGCTCCAGCAACTGGTATCTATGCTCTGAAAGTGTGTATCTTGCAACGTTGTAATTTGTAGCTATGAAACAATGCTTGTCCTCATGTAAAGTGCTCTGATACCTGCGGGTTTAGCCAGCGCTATATAAAACTTTTCAAATAAATAAATAAATAAAGATTGAATTGAAACCCACTATCAATTGGAGTTTAGCAAACCAACCAATTAATACATAGGTAAATTAATTAAATTCTTTAACGTTCGTAAAAATACTGGTTGCAAATTGGGAACGGATTTGTGCAACCCCTAATTACTGCATCAGGGCCCCTACGAATCCTGTTACCTGGAAGATGGCCCATTCATTCTCCTTCTTCCGAAAAATGTACGTGCAGGCCTACGCACAGTGAACGGATGAACTGGTAGTTAACTCTCAACAGCTGGCTCGACAGTGACCCTAACAGTGACATAAAACATCCTTGCTTGAGAACATTATTTTGTAACATATTAGGTACGTGGGAATTTGTTTTTCGTGGGATACTGCAAACCTACTTGGTGGGAAAAAAACTGTTTCCTAACAGCATCAATTACAAAGCAAGCACCAGGAGACGCGGTTTTTTGTCTGACCATTATCATAGCTTTGCTCTGATTCGCACAGCGTGGATGTCATAGGCACCGCTGTTTATCTGACCCTGAATGCTGCAGACATAAGGCGCATGTGCTTGTTATCTAGGTCTTGTTCATGAGGTCAGGAGCAAGGGTTGGGATGTGATGTGAAGCAGGGCCACTCAAGAAGTACAGACATTGCATAATATTTCCATCTGTGTGATTTCTTATATTACTCATCGCTGTGGAGGAAAAGTCTCAGATAGATTTTAGTGAGCGTAACGCTAAACTGTTTTAGTTTTTGTTGTTTGAAAGGAAAAAAATAAATAAAAACTCTGTCATTCTGTAAATAAAATACATCTAATTACAGTAATTACTGTCAAAGGTACCTCAAAAGTGACGGGAAATTGGATGATTAAAATAAGCCCGTCAGTTTTAAGAAAATTAGTTTATTATGAACAGAGAAAAGTGAAAGAAAGAAAAAACTCAACATTATAAACCTTGAAAAAAATCTCAAGACGGTATAGAATGAACAAGCAAAGTAAAATAGAGAGACAAAGATCAAAACAGGGGGGTGGCCAAAAATTTCAGCTTTAGCTTTTGACAACCTTGTATAGCTTTTATAAATACTTTGCCTGTGTTGTCGTTATTATGAAGACGGCTAAGTAGTAGGTGAACACAACTGCAAAGGAACGTTTTTTGTGGGGGATAAAACATTGCAAATTGTACATCCTATTGCAGAATGGTTATAAAAGTTATTTAGCAAGAAAAATCCCCAATAGCCTTTTTGATGGAACATTTACGTGCGGAGCAGTTTTATAAAGGCGACAAACTGCAACCTTTTTCAAGGTGTGAGGTTTGTCACCTGTAGAAATGCATTGTTTTGCAGAAACCTCGGTGTATGTTTTTCGAATTATGCTGACCACTTGTAGTCAGGAAGGGACTTAAGACATTGAATTTAGTTTATTTCCTTCTCACAGTCCTCACTGGTGCTTCCCCGCTTTAGGGCAGGCTTTGTCTGTTACCGGCTAGGCACAGCTCAAGACTATGCCCATTGGGCAGTTTGGTGGACTCGTTGCTGCAGAGATTGACTAAGGGGTTTGCTATGTACCTAGAGCGGGAAGGGCGTGTCCAAAGGACACCTCCTGTGGGCTCTGGGAGCATGTAGACTTGGCAAAGGGTAGGGCCGAAGGCCACTACGTGTGCTGACAACCCACTGGGCATAGACCAAGGGCACCGAGTCCAAAGTGCCCAGGCACACGAGAGGGCCAAATACCACACCTGGCATACATGAAGAGCCTCAGCCTTTTAGACATCAAAAAAGGTGTGCTGTTCACTGTCTGCTCAAGAGAACTGCACTCAACCAAAGGCCAATCAGGAGGCGGAGGCATTGGGAATCGGCAAGAGTATGTCTGAAGGCTACAGCCCGAACTCAGAGCATAAAGGGCAGTCCTGGATGTAGACCAGCAGGTACAGTGTATAAAAGCAACAAACACCGTGTAACAGTGAATTTGTTGACCACGGAATAAAGTGTACCATAACAAATCACTGAAAATCTGTAATGAAAGGAAGTCGTGGTTGTTTTCTCCCCAGCCAACATGCTCACATTTATGGATATGAAAGCACGCAATTTCCCTAAAAAAAACCCATAAGGTGCACTGAGCTCAAATCTTGGCTCCAGCCTTTCAAAATCTAGTAGCGGGCCATATTATCAAGAAAGGGCGATACATTATCGCCGCTTTTGGACACTACCGCTAAAGCGGCGATAATGGGCTTGATAATATGCCCATGTGAATTCCCATAGAAGCCCAGGTTAATACCAGAACCTGGGCTTCTATGGGAATTCACAAGGGCATAATATCAAGCCCATTATCGCCGCTTTAGCGGTAGTTTCCTGCCGATAATATTGGCGATAATGTATCGCCCTTTCTTGATAATATGGCCCTCGATTTCTTTGTAATGATGCACACATTAATTGGGTCTCGTTTCAGATGCAAGTTACCAAATAAATAAAAGAACAAATATTTGTGGCTTTAGTGATGGCAACGATGATGTCAGAGGTGATGTCATTTGTGCATATGTGCTTTCGCTAGCGATCTGATTGCTCCAATTTGGTACGACATCTCTGGCATCTCCTATGAGACCATGATCGGACCACAGGGGGATTTTTGATTGTCTGGCTCTACATAATGGGCACACCTTAGCGGTCGTTTGGTTTGACACTGTAAAAATAACATTCCTTTGATTTAGACTTTTTAGGTCTTTTTTAAATGCTTTTTTTAATACACATTATTTGGTGTTGTGAGTAACGAACCATAGCTTCCCTTTGACTATGCCTTTACTTTGAATACCTTTATTGTTCTTGTTATGATATGCTTTGTGTAGTGAGAACAGTGTCCGTTAAGTACAGGCTCAGGGTGCAAGGTATGGTCTTGAGCCATCACTCAATATTCACAGCTTCCTAGTCATGCTCAGGGGATTCCTTGCACAGGCTGGGGTTTCATCCCTGAGGCCAACCCCTGACTCAGTGGCCCTGCCCACTGACCCTAACAGGCACAGGTTCAATCCATAAGTGCAATTGGTGCTGGCAGAGGACATATCCTCTTACTATATTCTGTACCTGTGCCCCTGCAAGCAGAGACCTACGCTAAAGGGCATTGCCAATGCCCCGCATACTCTAAATGAGAGCATCAGCATTAAGCCACTCACTGCCACAGAAACTGCTGTGCTTGGCCTTCACCAACGTGCTGCGGGCTCAAAACCAGAGAATAGCAAACACAACAAGATGATGGATGGAGTGGAGAAACTTTTTCAAGCACTTATCCCCAGTCAAGGGATCTGGGTTTAATCCATCCTTCTTTTGCTTACTATGCCACCCCAGTTTGGACAGAGCCATATCCAAATCATTCTTGACCCTGCTCCTAATGGGAACAGTCCAGAGCGAACTGCCAGACTAGACTCTCCTTGACCTGGAAACAAGCATTCTAGAACCTGTTCCAGGTTATCACCACTCAGCAGCCAGGCTAGCTTGAATCCATTGGCACAGCAATAAAGAGACCCACGTCTGGGCATACTCTTGGCCACTTAGGGCGACCATAGTAAACACAACAAGATGATGGAAGGAGTGCTGAAACTTTCAACCATCATCCCCAGTCAAGAGTTTTGGGTGTAATCCATTGTTCTTTTGCTCACTCTGCTACCCCAGTTTGGAGCCTCTTGAAAATCAGTCTGACCCTACTCCTCATGGGAACAGTGCAACCCGAACCGGCAGGCCAGATACTACCTGGACCGGAAACATGCATCTTAGGACCAGTTTCAGGGTATTACCCCTCATCATAAAGGCTAGCTTGAATCCAGTGACACAGCAAGCAAGGGACCTATGTCTGGCCCTACCCTTGGCTACTTAGAGGGAACATAGCAAACACAACATGATGATGGACAGAGTGCTGAATCTTTTCAAGCACTCATCCCCAGTCAAGAGATCAGGGATCGTTCTTTTGCTCACTATGTCACCCAAGTTTGAACTGAGCCATATGCAAATCATTCTCGACCCTGCTCCTAATGGAACAGTCCAGCCGAACTGCCAGACCAGGTCCTCCCTGGACCGGAAACAAGCCTCCTAAGACTGGTTTTAGTGTATTACACCTGATCAGCCAATCTAGCTGGAATCCAGTGGCACAGCGAGTAAGTGACCCATGTCTGGGCATACCCTTGGTCACTTAGGGTGAACATAACAAACACAACAAGATGATGGGTGGAGTGCTGAAACATTTTAACCACTCACCCCCAGTCAAGAGATCTGGGTTAAATCCATTGTTCTTTTGCTCAAAATGCCACCCCAGTTGGGACCCAGCCATATTTAAATCAGTGTTGACCCTGCTCATCATAGGAACAGTCAAGCCCAAACAGCCAGGCCAGGTCCTCCCTGGAATGGAAACAAGCATCCTAGGACCGGTTCTGGGGCTAACTTGAATCCCATGGCACAGCCAGCAAGGGACCGACGTCTGGACATACCCTTGGCCACTTAGGGCAAATATAGCAAACACAACAAGATGATGGATGGAGTGCAGAATCTTTTCAATCAGTCACCCCAGTCAAGAGATATGGGGTTAATCCATTGTTCTTTTGCTCACTATGCTACCTCAGTTTGGACCCAGCCAGCCAAACTGCCAGGCCAGGTCCTCCCTGGACCGGAAACAAGCACCCTAGGACCGGTTTTATGGTATTAAACCTCATCAGCCAGGCTAGCTTGAATCTAGTGGCACAATCAGTAAGGGACCCATGTCTGGGCATACCCATGGTCACTTAGGGCGAACATAGCAAACACAACCACCCCCCACCACCACCCTCCACGCCTGGACCCCGATCAGCACCGAAGACACCATCCGCACGATGAACTCCATCCACTCCGGATCACCGACCGACCCCTGCCCTCACCACGTCTTCAACAAGGCCGACGCTGTCATCGCACCCCACCTGCGAGACATCATCAACACATCCTTCGACACCACCATCTTCCCTGAGAGCTGGAAACACGCCGAACTCAGCGCTCTACTCAAGAAACCAACAGCGGACCCCACCGACCTCAAGAATTACCGCCCCATCTCGCTCCTCCCGTTTCCAGCCAAAGTCATCGAGAAGACCGTCAACAAGCAAATGGCCGCCTTCCTTGAGACGAACGGATCCCTCGACCCCTCACAGTCCGGCTTCCGAGCCAATCACAGCACCGAGACCGCCCTCATCGCCGCAACCGATGACATCCGAGCCCTGATGGACAAAAGAGAAACAGCGGCCCTCATCCTCCTAGACCTCTCCGCGGCATTCGACACGGTCTGCCACCGCACCCTAGTACGGCGCCTCAGCAACATCGGAATCCAGGACAAGGCGCTGGAATGGATCATCTCCTTCCTCGACGGAAGAACACAGAGAGTCCGCCTACCAACGTACAAGTCAGAGGCCTCCGAAGTCATCTGCGGCGTCCCCCAAGGATCATCTCTGAGCCCCACCCTCTTCAACGTCTACATGAGCCCCCTCACGGCCATCGTACGCAAACACAACCTCAACATAATCTCCTACGCCGACGACACCCAGCTGATCCTCTCCCTGACCAACGACCCCGCCGCCGCCAGAGCCGACCTGCACGAAGGGATGAAAGAGGTAGCCGAGTGGATGACGACCAGCCGCCTGAAACTGAACTCAGACAAGACGGAGGTCCTCATCCTGGGCTCCTCACCCTCCGCCTGGGACGACTCCTGGTGGCCTCCCGCCCTGGGCACCGCACCCAAACCGACAGACCATGCACGCAACCTGGGCTTCATCCTGGACTCCTCCCTCTCCATGACCAGGCAAGTCAACAACGTCTCCTCGGCGTGCTTCAACACCCTACGCATGCTACGGAAGATCTTCTGGTGGATCCCCACCGAGACCAGGAAGACCGTCACCCAGGCCCTCGTCACCAGCCGACTGGACTACGGCAACGCCCTCTACGCCGGTACCACCGCCAAGCTCCAGAAGAGACTCCAGCGGATCCAGAATGCCTCAGCCAGACTCATCCTCGACATCCCACGAACCAGCCACATCTCCGGACATCTGAGAGACCTTCACTGGCTCCCCGTCAACAAAAGAATCACCTTCCGCCTCCTCACCCACGCACACAAAGCCCTACACGACCAAGGCCCGAGCTACCTCAACAGCCGAGTCAACTTCTACGCTCCCAAACGCCACCTCCGATCAGCCAACCACGCCCTCGCCGCCGTCCCCCGCATCCGAAGAGCGACCACAGGAGGAAGGTCCTTCTCCTACCTGGCCGCCAAGACCTGGAACTCCCTCCCGACCGACCTGCGCCTGACCCAAGACCACCTCTCCTTCAGGAAGAAGCTGAAGACCTGGCTGTTCGAGCAGTAGCGGCACCCCCCCCCCCCCAGCGCCTTGAGACCCTACGGGTATGTAGCGCGCTTTATAAGTGTCACTGATTGATTGATTGATTGATGGACGGAGTGCAGAAAATGTTCAACTGATCACCCCCAGTCAAGAGATCTGGGTTTCATCCATCATTCCTTTGCTCACAATGCCACCCCAGTTTGGACCCAGCCACATGCAAATCATCCTTGACCCTACTCCTCATGGGAACAGTCCAGCCCGAACTGCCAGGCCATGTCTTCCCTGGACTCGAAACAAGAATCCTAGGACCGGTTTCTGGATATCACTCCTCATCAGCCAGGCTAGCGTGAATCCAGTTACACAGTGAGCAAGGGACTCCCGTCTGGGCATACTGTTGGCCACTTAGGGGAAACATAGCAAACACAACAAGATGATGAACGGAATGCGGAAAATGTTCCTGCTCTTCACCAGCCTCAAGAAACATTAGCCTTGCCCCACAGCCCACTATATACAACTTTCAGTTAAGCTCAGAAGCCTCTGGGCACAGACTGGTGTCAGAACCCTGGTCTACACGGTGTAGTCTGAATTAGTGTCTTCTGTCAGGCATTAGAAAAGATGCTTCCACTGATTTCCAGTCCTACCTCTCTTAATGAAATGAGAGAGTGCGGGCATGGAGAGATAGGCTGTCTGGTGCATGAAGTTTAGTGACTTGGGACAATGCCTGGTACTAAATTGGGATGAGCGCATGGGTTTGGTAATCGGTTTGGGCACAATCTAAACGTTGCTGGGGGTGTTGGCGGCCTTACAGTCTATCATGTTAGGTCCCGCAAGACTACCAGTCTTGGCAGTCATATTGGAATTCCTGTGATAAGAGAGATCATGTCCGTTCCTGACAGCATCTGCTGGGCAATAGAGGATTGGGCGGTAAGAGGGCCTCTTTTGCAGCTCCAGTTGCGTTTCCTTACCGGTCTGGAGGCCAGACAGTTCATTCTATTGCTGGTAACCCGGGACAATCCTGAAGGGAGGGACGATAATCCATGACTTGAATAATTAAATTCAGTGATTCCAGGGTTTTGTATGCTGAGAATAGTGACATTAGCTAATGAGATGACAAAGAATGACATCACTCTGTTGGAGATTCTTACATGCACTAATTGGAATTACAAGTGAGTATTATGAAAAGTTGCTAGGATGTGCCCACTGTGTAGAAACAGTTGGCTCCAAGAATAGAGAACTGTGTGAAAACAGCTGATTGCAATTACATTTTTGTAATAAGAATGGAACTGAGAGCTCACTTTAGATTTATATAAAAGCATGCAACAAGGTGCGTGACTTATTATATTTGAAAAGTCAGATTAGCAATAGCAGAATGATTTACAAAAGAGGTCTAGGATTTAGCACCGCACTTATTTGTGTTTCGGGAAGTTATTAGCATATGGTGCAATGATCAAAGAAAACTCCATAGTTTCCTAATATGTAAAACGTCTTCCACATCAAAATTTTACAGAAATGATTTGATCAGCACACATGAACGACAAAGAATCAGTTCCACCAAGTGAAATTGTTAAACATGCCTTTATTCTTTTAATTCTCTTTTCTTTGCAGGCAGCCAAAACGTTTCGTCCTATTTAAGGACTTCTTCAGGGCTCATCAATTGTCCGTTTTATTGCATGAATGATTCCTCTTCTCAGAATGGGCAAACCTTGCAGTACTCCTATCTGTGTCCCTCTGGTATAGGAATCCTTGATCAAAGTAGCGCTTGTCACTGTATATTCTTATTAGGATTTTTCAAAGTAGGCATCAGCCTCAGTCATTTGAGATCTCATAAGTGATTTCATCAGTGATGTCACTAACCATGTCATAAGTGATGTAATATGTGATGTCATCAGCAGTGCATTGTGGGGGCACCAGGTATAGTTAGCTCAACTAACTATAACAGCCAACTTTCTCTCGTTTTGTACGAGTGACATGTCCAACTAACAATAATGTCCCTGAAACCTGTAGTTTTTTCAGTGACTTGCTAAGGTTTTTTAAATGCTAATTTCTAACTATAACGTCCCAGAAACCTATGATTTTTCAGTGTTAATCAAAGGTTTTTTAATTGCTAATTCCTAACTATAATGTACTTAAACCCTCTGGTTTTTCCAGTGAATGTTAAAGGATTTTTAAATGCTAATTTCTACATGTGCAGAAAGAGGAAGAAAGGCGCAGAAAAAAGTAAGAGAAGTGCAGAAAGAGGCAACAGAAGTCCGGAAAGAGGAAGAAAGGTGCAAAAAGAAGCAATAGAAGCACAGAAAGAAGCAACAGAGGTGCATAAAGAGTTCTACTTCGACTGTACCTTTCCACAGACTCATACAAAGTAGCCTAATCACTAATCCTTCTCTCAAGATATCTTAAACCTCACTTTTCTCTTGAAGGTTCACTATTCATTGACTGTTCGGAATGTTAGGCCTACTAAATGTAAAACAGCAATCCTAACCATATAACTGTTGTAAGTCTGACCAAGTTTGTGAAGGTATGCATGCATGTGTCTCTGCTTTTACCTGGTGACATGTTACATAAAAATAAACATACAAAAGCTTGACTATCCGTGTTTCAAACAGCATACTCTGTAAATGTGTGTACAAGAAGGTGCATGTATTTCTTTCTGCTCTTAATACAAGGCACATGCATATTCAATAGTACATTAGAGAAGCTCTATAAAACCTTTATACATAACACATGTCTGCCTGTGCAACCGAATGACAGAGCAGAACTAACGAGATTTGACTACCTATACCAGAAGCTTCCTGCTTTTTAAGCTACCATCTTCAGATCCATAACACATGCGAGTATACATGTGCAATTAGACATATACCTCAGTCACGAGAGCATGCAGACCTTTAAACTTAACAGCTTGCACTTCCCATTTCAATATAGATATAGGCGAGAGAAGCAAAGAAAGAAGCAATAGAAGTGTAGAAAAAAACAAGAGAGATGCAGAAATAGTGAGAAATGTACAGAAAGAGGCAAGAGAAGTGCAGAACGTAGCAATAGAAGTGCAGAATGAAGCAACAGGGATGCAGGAAGAGGCTAGAGTGGTGCAGAAAGAAGCAAGACGGATGAAGAAAGAGGCAACAGAGGAGCAGAAAGAGGAAAGAGAACTGCAGAAAGAGGCAAGAGTGTTACAGAAACAAGCAAAAGAGGTGCAGAAAGAGGGAACAGGGGTGGAGACAGACGCAAGAGAAGTGCAAAAAGAGGGAAGAGGGTTGCAGAAATGTGCAAGAGCAGTGCAGAAAGAACCAACAGAGGTTCAGAAAGAGGCAAGAGGGGCACACGAAGAGGGAAGATGAGTGCAGAAAGAGACCATGGGGTGCAGAAAGAAGCAAGACGTGCTGAAAGAGGCAAACGAAGTGCAGAAAGAAGCAACAGCGTTGCAGAAAGAGGCAAGAGGGGTACAGATAGAGGCCAGAGGGCTGCATAAAGTAGCAAGTGAGGTGCAGAAAGAGACAAGAGATGTGGGGAAAGAGGCAAGAGAGGTACAGAAACAGGCAAGAGAAGTACAGAAAGAGGCAAGAGAATTGCTGAAAGAAGCAACAGAGGTATAGAAAGAAGCAAGAGAAGTGCAGAAAGAGGCAAGTGAAGTGTAGAAAGAGGCAAGAGAGGTGCAGAAAGAGGGAAGACGAGCGCAGAAAGAGACAACAGCAGTGCAGAAAGAAGAAGGACAGGTGCAGAAAGAAGCATGAGAAGTGCAGAATAAAGCAACAGCGGTGCAGGAAAATGCAAGAGAAATGCAGAAAGAAGCCAAAAAGGTGAAGGAGGCAGGAGGATTGCAGAAAGAGGCAAGAGAGTTGCAGAAACAGGCAAAAGGTACAGAAAGAGGGAACAGGGGTGCCGACAAAGGCAAGAGAGGTACAGATAGAAGCAAGAGCAGCGCAAAAGAACCAACAGAGGTGCAGAAAGAGGCAAGTGAGGAGCAGGAGCCAGGAGAACTGCAGAAATTGGCAAGAGAGTTGCAGAAACAGGCAAAAGGGGTGTTGAAAGAGGGAACAGGTTGGTAGAAAAAGAGGCAAGAGGGGTGTAGACATTTGCAAGAGAGGTGCAGATAGAAGCAAGAGCAGCACAAAAGAACCAACAGCGGTGCAGAAAGAGGCATGACCGGTGCAGAAAGAGGAAAGAGGGGTGTGACAGAGGCACGAGGGGTGCAAAAAGAAGAAAGAGAGGGACAGAAAGGAGCAACAGAGGTGCAGAAAAAAGGAACAGGGCTGGAGAAAGAGACAAGAGATGTGCAGAAACAAGCAACAGAGAGGCAGAAAGGGGTAGGAGGGGTGGAGAAAGAAGCAAGAGGGGCGCAGAAAGAAACAAAAGAAGTGCAGAAAGAAGGAACAGAGAGGCAAAAAGAAGCCAAGAAGTGCCTAAAGGAGCAACAGAGATGCAGAAAAGGGGAAGAGGGGCAGAGAAAGAGGAAAGAGAAGTGTAGAAAGAAGCAAGAGATGCAAAAAGGTTGGAGAAAGTGGCAAGAGAGGTGCAGAGAGAAGCAATAGAGTTGCTTAAATAAACAAAATATGTGGAGAAAGAAGGAACAAAGTTGCAGAAAGAGGCAAGAGAGGTGCAAAAATAGGTAAGGGGGTACAAAAAAGCACAAGTGGTGCAGAAAGAAGCAAGAGATGTGCAGAGAGAGGCAAGAGGGGTACGAAAAGAGGGAAGAGGGGTCAAAAAGAGGCACGAGAGGTGGAGAAAGAGGCACAAGGGGTGGAGAAAGAAGCAAGAGATGTGGGGAAAGAAATAAAAGAAGTGCAGAAAGAAGAAACAGAGATGCAGTAAGAGACAACAGGGGTACAGAAAGAGGGGTAGAGAAAGAGGCAAGTGCGTGTAGAAAGATACAAGAGAGCTATAGAAAGAAACAAAAAAGTGCAGAAAGAAGGAACAGGGGTGCAGAAAGAGAGACAAGGGGTGAAGAAAGAGGCAATTAGGTGCAGAAAGAAGCAAGAGAGCTGCAGAAAGAAACAAAAGATGTGCAGAACGAAGGAACAGAGGTGCAGTAAGAGGCAATAGGGGTACAGAAAGAGGCAAAAGGGGTGCAGAAAGAAGCAAGAGGTGAAGAAAGGAAGTGCAGAAAGAAGGAACAGAGGTGCAGAAAGAGGCAGGCGGGGTGCAGAAAGAGGTAAGAGGGGTACAGAAAGAGGTAAGAGGGATGCAGAAGCAGGCAAGGGGGTGCAGAAAGAAGCAAGAGAGGTGCAGAAAGAAACAAAGAAGTGCAGAAAGAAGGAGGAACAGAGGTGTAGAAAGAGGCAAGAGTGGTGTAGAAGTAGGGAAGACGGGTGCAGGAAGAGGGGTGCAGAAAGAAGCAAGAGAGATGCAGAAAGAAACAAAAGAAGGTCAGAAAGAAGGAACAGAGGTGCATAAAGAGGAAAGAGGGGGGCAGAAAGTGGGAAAAAGGGGTGTAGAAAGAGACACAAGATGTGCAGAGAGAAACAAGAGAAGTGCAGAAAGAAGCAACAGATGTGCAGAAAGAGGGAAGAGGGATGCAGAAAGAGGCAGGAGAAGTGTAGAAAGAAGCAACAGAGGTGCAGAAATGGGGAAGAGGGGTGGAGAAAGAGGCAAGGGAAATCATAGAAAGAGAGGTGCAGAAAGAAACAAAAGAATTGCAGACAAAAGGAACAGATTTGCAGAAAGAGGCAAGAGAAGTGCAGGAAGTAAGAAGAGAGTTGCAGAAAGAGGCACAAGTGGTACAGAAAGAGACATGAGGGGCGCAGAACGAAGCAAGTGAAGTGAAGAAAGAAGCAACAGAGGTGCAGAACGAGGGAAGAGGGGTGGAGAAAGAGGTAACAGAAGTACAGAAAGAAGCAACAGAGATGCAGAAAGGGGGAAGAGGGGTGGAGAAAGAGGCAAGAGGGTACAGAAAGAAGCAAGGGAGTTGCAGAACGAAACAAAAGAAATACAGAAAGAAGGAACAGAGGTGCAGAAAGAGGCAAGAGGGGGGTGGTAAAAGAGGATGGAGAAAGAGGCTAGAGGTGTAGAAAGAAGCAAGAGAGCTGCAGAAAGAAACAAAAGAAGTGCAGAAAGAAGGAACAGAAGTGCAGAAAGAGACAAGACGGGTACAGAAAGAGGCAAAAGTGGTGCAGAAGGAAGCTAGAGGTGCAGAAAGAAACAAAAGAAGTGCAGAATGAAGGAACAGTGGTGCAGAAAGAGGCTGGAGGGTTACAGAAAGAGAGTAGAGGGTGCAGAAAGAGGCAAAGGGTGCACAAATAAGCAAGTGACAGAAAGAGACAAGAGAAGTGCAGAAAATAGAAGAGATTTGCAGAAAGATGCAAGAGAAGTGTGGAAAAAGAAAGAAAGGTGCAGAAAGAAGCAACAAAAATGCAGAAAGAGGCAGGAGAGGCACAGAAAGAAGCAAGAGTGGCTTGCACACCATTAGTACCAATCTAACACCCACATTTAGCAATAAGTAACAAGTGACCATTCTAGGTTTGCAAAGCACCTTGCACCACACTGTAATAATTGTTGCTGCATTTTTGGTAAATTTTGAGATGTTTGAGCTATAAACAAGGCTTTTTTCATTCAAATCTGCAGATTAGGCAGCAGATGATGGATTATGTGGCTATTGCGGAAAATGTATAATTGTGCGAAAGTCGTTGCAGCCAAACAGTCGCATAATTCCAGTGGCCAGGCTCACACCTCTGACTAGGTCCAGAAGTGCTCCTCAGTGATTCCTTCTTTTTTGTCCCATTGAGTTCATAGTTTAGCTTCTATGGAAATAAGGAAGACTTAACCTGAGGTTACCACTCTACAACACACACTATCATACCACACAATTACTCTCTATAACACATAATCCCACTCTACATAATTCCTATACACTAAATACCACGTACTTTCTAACCACATAATTTCACTGCACAACATACCACATAATTTCATTGCACACAACGTACCTCCACTCCACTCCAAAAAACATTCGTTAAAAACGTTTACATTTAAAATGTCAATAGCTCTAACTCTTGTAAATGCGGGACCTATTACATTATAAATGCTTCTTTAACTGGTAGTCGCGTTTGCACAGTGGTGGAGAAAGGGGGCTTGGCCTCCAACCAGCGCTCAGGAATTCCCCTGCGTAGGACTTACAGCAGGTACCAGGAGGTCTTCTTGGACCCCAAAGTCCTGCAGGAGTAAAGAGGACTTCATCCCGCAACTTGTAATTTGCCAGGAGGTACGTTTGGGTGGTGGTAAAAGGGGGTGTTTGGCCTTCGGAGACCTCTTAGCAATCCCATTGTGTGGGACTTACTGGAGGTAACATGGGGGGTAGTTGGCCCCCAACTTTGGGGGCCAACTACCCCTCCTATTACCTCCAGTAAGTCCCACACATCAGCATTGGTAAGTACTCATAGCAGGCCACACCCCTTTGACCACCAGTCTGCAAATGCACTCCCTGGTGTGCTCTTCGATGGAGATTAAAGTCTCCTTTTCTGCTAGAGGTCCTTAGGGGCCAACTAACCTACTTGATACTTCCAGTGAGCCCCAGATGTGGGATTACTGACAGGTGATTTCAACAAGAGAATATCCCCTACTAAGCGGGATCTATTTGTGATCACTGCAATCTTGCATCACTTACAGACTCTCATCTACTCACTAATCTCAACAAACTGAACCCAAATATATATATACAATTCTGATATTTATTATGTTAATTCAAAGTACATGTACAAAAAACTATTAAAAACGTTTAAAAAATGCATAGATGCTGAAACATCTTATAGTTCAATCACAATTTGCACATGATCTCCTCTGTCCCCTTCTTTTTACATCAATATACCGATTCAATATAATCAGAGGAACATATAGACCAGTCCATCTTCTTTATACAAAAATGGTCTATGATTTTTACCAAGTGCAAGTAGGCAAAATGCAATAAACACAATTTCATCAAATAATCACAAGTGCTTTTTGAGAATGATACACTAAAAAGTTATCGAAAAGATCGGGAACATGGCGGCCTGCTGAATGCGCCGGCCGTGAGCCCTGAAGTCTCCGCCTGAAATGCTGCATACCTAAAGGAAATTGTGAGTCTCTACCTTTCCTTGCTTCGTGTCGTTGCTACTGCGTTCATCCGTTGTTCGTCTTCCACCGCTTTTTGCTGTGTTCCAGGGCTGTGTCCTGTGAACTGAGTCCCCGGCGGCGCTGTTGCGGGGAGGTGGGGGCCAAACACGGGATCTCTCTGCCTCGCGTTTGGCGTGCGGTAGCTCGGATCGACTTCCTGGGGGTTGGAGGCAGAGTCAGCACCTGCTCTCACCCAGCAGGTCTACTCACAGGAATTCCGCCGACGCATTGGGAGGGAGGAAAAAGTACTTGGATGTCCTCTATGGCCCCCAAAAAGATATCGCATGTAAATAGGAAAGGAAAGTCACCTGCATCCAGCAAAAGACTGGATTCAACACCTAAATCATTCAAAAAAGGAGAAACAACAGCTGTTTTAAAAGGAAACACACCGAGTGTTGATGCTGATATTCCAGTGAATTCCAAAATAGTATAAAACTAAAACAGGTACACTTTGAGGAATAACAAATTTGGTGAAGGGGAGTTACAGAGTAATGGATGGTTTCAGAACCCAGGTGCCAGCTCAAAAGCGCCAGTAGAGGCCGCGACTTCTGGTGGCGTACAAGTTCAAACTATCTCATTTAATACCTCCCGCAAGGCTACGAAAGGGAGTGCAAAGATCACAGCGCCAGTTACAAACCTCTCGGGAGAGAGACGCAGGATCACCCCTTCTTTGAGATCTTCTTTCAAGATTATGAATACAGAGGAGTCATATCTAAGCCAGACTACGACTTCCTTAATGTAGTCCTCAGATATTATTGAAGAAATAAATCCCGTAATACTTCTGGAAAATCGTTACTCTCCTCTGTTGAGTGAGGAGGCCTCTAATATTCTCATTGAGGGTAGTGTGGTCTCAATGGCTCAAACCGCAGCAGAAACTACTGGCGCACCTCAAAATGTTGAAGCTTTGAAAAAGAAGGGCCAGAGCACAGAAGTTCAAAATATAAGTGCTAATGGTCAAGAGTCATCAGCTATAGATATTTTCCGGGTTCTGCTCGCTCTATCATCCGACATTAAAGGCAGATTTGCTATACCAGAGCAAAACTGGGCTAAAATACAAGCAGCTTGTGAGGGTTTGGAGGAGAGAATGGTAGATATCACGGAAAGACTTCTTGTCATGGAATCCTCTCTGGGATCTCTACAAGAGGAAGCCAAAATAAATCAAAAGGAAATAACTACATTGAAAGCTGGAGAGAAGGAGCTGAGGGACAAAAGTGAGGTGCTGGAAAACAACTCCAGAAGGAATAACCTAAGCGTCCTAGGCGTTCCAGAAGGCATGGAGGGAGGAAATGTAAAGAATTTTGTAATAGATTTATTTGCAAAACTCTTCCCGGAAACAATTAAATTAGATCTTCAAAACGACATCCAGAGGATACATCGGGACCCGTTCAGGAAATCTCCGGAAAAGGGGAAAGCTAGAAAAATTGTGATCAATTTCAAAACTTACACTACTAAAGAGCTAATCCTCTCTACTGCCCTTAGTGGGAAGCAGTTTAAAAAACAAGACTTATCTTTTATGATTAGGTCAGATATATCGAAAGCCACGCAAACTCGCCAATGGGAATTAGGGAAGTTTATCCAAGAATTGAAGACCCTAGGGGCAACCACTCAGTTAAAATTCCCAACAACCCTCAGAGTGATGTGGAACAATAAAATGTACAATATGAGAGAAGGATTGTAGGTAGAGAACTTAATCGCCAAAATCGAGTAGAATAAAGATTCCTAAATGTGCTTTAAGTTACTGTAAAAGGTGGAGGCAAGAGCTCAAATAGGGTACGTTGAAATACCCTGGAAAGGCACAGGGATGGTTCCCGACGGTGGCTGGGAGAGGGGCCACGCAGGAATTTTTGCATCTTTTCTGCACTTTTTTGTTTATTTATGCACCTGGTGGGGAGCAGATAGGGAAAAAATATATATATGGCCCTCATTAGAGCAAAGAGACAGGTTTTTAGGAGCGAGAGAAGTGATTGTATGTTCCCATTGTACAGGGAGTGGGAAAAAGTAACTAAGAAAATGACTAATATTTTTAAGATAATGTCCTGGAATGTATATGGCTTAAGGGTGTATCCCAGGCGAAGAAGAATTTTGGAATTTCTTAAGCTCTCCGATGCCGATATCATCTTAGTACAAGAGACACATTTACGCCATTAAGAGTGGTTAGAAATTATAAAGAGGAATAGATGGATTTCACATCTGGTGTGTACTAACCAGTCGTGTAATGTGAAGGGAGTGGCAGTTATATATAAAAAAGTGGCTCAGGTCAGGATAGAGGGCTCGAAGGTGGACTCTGGGGCTATATGTGCAATAAGCTTTGCAACGATTCATAATAAAGGTTATGCCTTTGTGTCCTATTATGGCCCAAACATTGATGATCCCACATCTCTTAAGTAGATGTATCAATACCTTCTTGAGACAAAATATCATATCATTTTCGGGGTGGATTTTAATATCCTGCTGAAACCGGCTCTGGATAAATCAACTTCTAGGCCAGCAGTAAACTCCCCCAAAATGAGGGAGTTTGCCCATTTTATGATAAAACAAATTAGCATTGGTAGACATCTGGAGATTAAAAGCGGGACAGGAGAGAGGGTACACTTTTCAAAATAAAAAACTGGTCCATTCATCAAGAATCACATTTGTTTTTAATAGACCAGAAGCCTAATATTAGCTCCCTTAAGATAACCCATCAACCTCTACATTTATTTGATCATGCAGCAGTTTACTTGGTGATATCAGTAAAATTCCCGCCTGTACAGTCCAGGTGGACTTTAGATGGAACCTTATTGCGAGATCAGGAAATAGTACATTCTTTGAAAGAGGAAACATTGGTTTTCTTTCAGCAGAACGGGGGAAACTAATTAATTTGGCTGCTTATAAGCAGAAAATGGGGAAAAATAAAATAAGGGAACTTGAACAAAATATTAGCCAGATTCAGTGTGAAAGGGATCCTTCTCAAGTCCCGGTAATAGAGTGTCTGCAAAGTAAGTTGATAGTAGCAAAGAGTATTTTATCTGATTATTTAGAGGGGTTAGTGAAATAGAGATGGGAGGCAAGCCGATTTGCGAATTACGAATTTGAGGAAGGTAGTGGGAAGATATTAGCAATGAAAGCCAGACAGGACCGGGTTAGGAATGAGATAAAAGAAGTAATAAACAAGGAAGGAACCAAATGTACGGAATCTGAGATAATAGGAGGAGTGTTTGCAAACTTTTTTCAGGATTTATACACTGGCGATGCAGAAGGGACATTAGCAGAAATAGACAATTGGATAATCTCCCCTCCCTAGTTACGTTTCAGCAGGCCGTTCTTAATCAAGCAATCTCAAAGGAAGAAATCGGGGGAGCTATCAATAAATTAAAGAATGGAAAAGCTGTGGGACCTCATAGTCTACAGAATGAAGTATATACAATCTTGGAAACGGAACTCACCCCATTCTGTAAAGAAATGCTAAATTCTATATATTTAAGTCAGATACAGATTCTGGTTACTTGGAGTGAAGCAGTAATTACCTTAATTCTTAAGCCGGATAAGGACGAAAAGAAATGTGAGTCCTATAGTCCTATCTCGCTCTTAAATGCGGATTACAAAATATATTCACAAATTTTGGCCAGGCGTTTAGATAAAATTACTGGAAATATAATAGGCATAAATCAAAAGGGGTTTATGAAAGGAAGACAGCTCTCAGACCTTATGCAGGATCTGGTTTGTGCAATAGATATTGCCTCAGTAACAGGGACCCCCCTAACTATTATTATGGTCGATGCCGCCAAGGCATTCAATAGAGTGGGCTGGCCCTATCTATATGAGGTGCTTAAACAAAATGTTTTGGGAGGTAACCTTCTTCAAGCTATTCAAGGTATATATGCAAAATTATTGATTAACGATTATTTAACCTCTTGCTTTCATATAAGGAGGGGCACTCGACAAGGTTGCCCACTTTCACCGCTACTATTCAATTTATATTTGGAACCTCTGGCAAGGAAAATAAGAACAGACCAAAGAATTCTTCCTTTTCAATATGGAGAGTGGCAGATGAAAGAAGCTCTATATGCAGATGATCTGGCAGTCTAGACAGCAAATCTGGAAATAGCCTTGCCAGCAGTAATGGAGTTAGCAGGAAGTTTTGGGCGCTATGTCTTGGAACTACCCCATCCCTGACTACCTGAGACATTTAGATAGAACTGAGTTCAGATATCTAGGTGTGCGGGTAACATAAAATCTGGATCATAAAGCAGGGATAAACTTCAACCGACTTTTGCATGAAACTAAAAATCTTCTGAAAAGCTGGGATCTCCTGCCACTTTCTTTTTTAGGAAGAGCAAATCTAGTCAAAATGACAATCCTTCCAAAATTTATAATCATGTTTAGCGCTCTACCTCTTTTTTTCAAGCCTGCCCGGTTTAAAAATCTTCATGGGCAACTTAGTAGTTTTATATGGAAAAATAAATGTGTGAGAATATCCTGGATAAAAACTGTGGAAGAAAAAGCTGGAGGGAGGCATAGCACTCATGGATTTTCAACGGTATTATTGGACTTTTTTCATGAAAAAGTTGAGGCGATTATTGTTGACTCCTAAGGATATGCCAATGAGATATAGATCTATAATAAAGAATCTGGGAGAAGGAGGCAAAGGTTTCTTATTCAAATTTGCCCATGCTAAATACTTTAACAAAATTAAATTTAAGACACTAATAGCAGCCTGCAAAGTTTGGAGCTCCTTACTATAGAGCTATGGCTCCAATCTGGAATTCCCCAGGAACACCACCATGCATGATGGATAGCTTATCTCTCCCATGATAAATTCAGGTCTTTTAAGATGGGGTCAACTAATGGGGGAAGGCACGATATTAACATGGTCCAAACTAAGCCAGATAACAGATTTTAAGCGATCTAAATTTAAGTATTATCAGTTGGTCAGCTGGCCACGATCGTAGCCAAGCCTTGGGATGGAGTCAGAGGCGGAAAAAGACTTATTAAAAACACAAATCTACAAGAAAGAGGTTTCCAAATGGTGCTGGGTACCAGTACAAGGAGATGATAACGCTGAGACCTTAGCTAAAGAAATCTGGAAGCTGGGCATGCCGGGCTGTGATATCCAAAATCTTTGGAAAGTATCTGTTGCTACACTTTGGGCCTCAGTAACTTCGTCTCCACTTAGGAGAAATCATTTGTTCACCCTCTACAGAGTCTACTGGTCCCCCAAGAAATTGGCCAAGATGGGAGGCACAAGAAGAAGATGCTGTCCGAAATGCCAAGTGGAAAATGCAGATGATCTACATCTCTTTTGGCATTGTCCAGCTATCCAGATCTTCTGGCAAGAAGTGGGTAATGTATTAGCAAAAATGCTGGGCTGCAATTTTGAGGTAAGCCTTCCCCTGGCTATATTTGGGGTGGATAAAAAACACTGTGGAAGAAACATCAGATGTCTGTTATTTATCTTAATGATAATAGCGCGCAGGGAAATATGTATAAAATGGGTGTCTGAACTCCGCCCCACATGTGTGGGTTGGATGAATTTCGTAAGACATATAGTGAGACTAGACTGCGAACTGGGGTCAGCAAAGAAAGAAAAAATCTGGGCCCCCTTTGCTTTTCTTGATTCTGGCTATTCGCATGCTTGACTTCCTTTGTTGTTTTTTCTTTTTCTTGTCCAAGGATTAAGACCAGCTCAATGGGTTGACGAGATCGGTGATGGTTACTACTAGACTCTATATCAACTGTGAGTGGAAAGGCCTTAGCAAATGATCTTAGAAGGTACATGGCGCCCAGATCTCGCAGTCCTTCAGGAGGATCCCGCTTAGGGCCTTTGTCAAATATGAGGACTAAAAAAAAAAATTTAAAAAAAGTTATCGACGTGGAGTTTCAGTGGACGGAAATCAATATGCCACCTTCTTCAGGATTCTAGATAATGACAACAATCATCTGTAAAAAATGTACATGAAACATAGTTACATATCTCATATATATACATGACATATCTACATGTACGGAGTTCAGTAACTGCATTGCCACTCGCACACAGATGTATACATTTCCATTCAACCCAAAGTGCTCCTTCCAATTTTAGTTGAGTTATCACTAGATTTCATCATAGTTTTAGTTATGCAAGAACTTTAAACAAAACCCCTTTCTTTTAAAAAAATTCAAGTTTTCTAAAAAGAAAGATAAAGAATTACCATTTGATATGATTGTCCAAAGTCAGCACTTAATACTTTTCATGCTTCTTAGTTGTTGTATAACAGAAAACCCTTATTTTCTAATATTCTGTTTGTTGTAGAATTGCATAATTTATATCATATGCTGGTATCTTCTTACCTCCTGATTGGTCTTTATGGTATAAACCGCAGGTGTATATATGAATTAATCCCTCTGCGGTCAACAGGGCCTGTAAAATTCAACAGGTAGTCGGCACCCCAGGACATTGCCGGAGCCGGCCCTGGGGGCATCCCCGGGGCTTGAGGGGTCCCGCGAGGCCCCTCAATATCTGAATACCCCTGGGAGGTGGCAGTCCCAGAGCCCCCCACACATTTTCTTAAAAGCTCCGGGGAGGTGGTTCTGGGGGGTTGTGTGCCCCAGAGCATAATTAATTAAGCCCTGGGGAGGTGGCGGTGACCGGGGCTTGGGATGCCCATGAGGGACTTTAGCCCCTTACCAGGAGCATGCCAGGAGGTGCATTTGCAGAGTGGTGGAGAAAGGGGTCATGACTTGCAACCACCTCTCAGCAATGGAGGTAAGAGGTAGGCTAGTTGGCCCATAAGGACTCCCAGCAGTGAAGGGGACTTCATCCCCCAACCCAGAGCGCATCAGGGGGTGCTTTTGCAGAGTGGCGGACAAATGGGGCGTGGCCTGCTAGCAGAACACAGCAACCCTGCTGTGTGGGACTTACTGGAGGTAATAGGAGGGGTAGTTGGCCCCCAAGGACATCCTTAGTTACAGGGATGTTATAGTTATGCTCACATTTTACTCGTACAAAATCAGAGAACTTCAGCCATTATAGTTAGCTGAGCTAAGTATAACTCGTCACCCCGCGATCCACTGCTTATGACCTCACATATTACATCACTCATGACATGGTCAGTGTTGTTATATATATATATATATATATATATATATATATATTCGGTAAGTTTCGACCTTGGCTCAGCAATCCCGCCAAACAAATAGGACCTTCCTCTTCCTGCAATTCTAACAGTTCTTGAGTGAGTGCTAGACCTGTAGATACAAGTTTATTTGCAGGATTGGTGTTGGGGGTAATGGAGGTCGTATTGGTGGTTTTGCGTGTTTTGTGGAATTTCTTTAACTTAAGTTTGCGCACGTATTTGAATAAATCAATGCGAGTACTCGCATAATCAAAGTTGCTTTTGGCGCTGTAGGATAACCCTAACGACAAGATGGAAGTTTCTTTCTCGGTTAGCACTACCTCACTTAAGTTAACCACTGTTTGAGCACCAACTATTTCGGCGTTTGATTGTTTTGCCATTTGGATCTTTGTCTCCTCTGCCTTCCTCCTCCGCTGCCTCCTTTTGTTGCATTTCCTCCTCTCTGCGCGCTTGTAATTGGCTTGTTTGCGTTTGCACCCTGTGTGCCAGAGCGGAGGGTTTGTTTCCGATCTTGTTGGACAACATCTAACTCCTGAGCAGGAGTAAATTTGCGAAACCCCGACCTTTTGTTTCTTTTCGCTTCGTTATCTGATTCACTTTCTACTTCAGAACTGTTGCCAGATAAAGAAGAGGTCTCCAACATGCTACTGCTGGTCGCTTGAGCAGACGTCCCGGCATTGGTGCTGTTTTAGATTATCGTACCTCCGGGCAAAGGTGAAAATCTGCCCGTGCTCATAATCCAGTCTATCGTGCTGAAATTTATAGGCTTTTCGCCGCTTGATTACTTCTTCTTCATGTTTTAATCGCGCCTCCATCTCAGCGCGATACTTGTCAATAGCGGGAGAGCTTGGAATCGCGGCAACCTCAGCTTCCAGTCTCTCTATTTCAGCCAGCAGTTTAATTCTGTCACTTTCCGCATATTGAATGAGTATCTGCATCGAGCGTTTGGAGTAGTCCAAATTGCATTGAGCCCAATCAATAAGCATTTGGGGGTTGGGATCTTCGTAAGAGGGTGCTAGCATTATTCTCAAACCGCGCGGCACCCTCCCTACCTCCAAATACCCGGATAATGAGCTATGTTCCCACCATTTCGCCGGCTCGCTCTTGTAGCATTTTTCTAACGCCCTAAAAAGTCCTCTAATGTTGTTGCTGGGTTCTGATACTAAGGCTGCAGTTGCACTAGAAGCGGACCCCCCAGCCGGGGAGTCCGTGAACATACCCTTGGAGGCTTCCACACGCCCCCCTACTGTGTCTGCAGACATGGTGTGTTGGTATTGGGTCAAAACTCGGGAAGCAGGGAAAGTCGAATGTTTTTGCTCCTACCCGACAATGCTGGGCAGTCGACCCCTGCGCCACTCCACACAGGATATTCTCCGGGGCTCCGGCGTTGCTGTAGGTACTCCCGGTGCAGTCCCAGTACGTTGTCGACCTCCGCCGACCTCTGACCCGGAACCGCTCACGTTCTTCCCCACAGCGTCACTGAAGTCTCCGCCTCTCCTGGGGCTTCGTCGGCGTCTCCTTCGAGGAGCTGTGAAAAAATGTTCCAGAAACCTGGAACCGTAGCTTCAAGCCGCTCTCGCCCAAACGTGGAGGGGTCTCGTCGAGTCCAGGGAAGCAATCCTGGAAATACTTTCGGTAAGTTTCGACCTTGGCTCAGCAATCCCGCCAAACAAATAGGAAGAGACGAGACCCAATCTTGCGGTGTTTTACTCTTTAATCAAACCCAACACCAGTCCGCCATGACGCATTTGGGCTGCCAAGAGCCTTGATCACATGACACAGTCAAGGGGGCTGGCCTCCCATTTGAAAGTGCTAATGTGCCTGACGTGCAAACAACATAGAAAAGATACTTTGCGTGAAATCAATTGTAAGTACACTCAGCTGATCGTAATACATGTTTAAATACGTATTGCAACAATATACGTATATGTATACATAGAGAGAGAGAGAGAGAGATAGATAGATAGCCGAAAACGGCCGCTAAAGCAGCAATAATCTCCTATCATCCTCCTTGGTAATATGCCCCCAAACATCTTAACAAAGGTGAAGACTTGACCATTCTGGTAGTCTAGTATATCCCTTTAGAATTTGAATGCCTTTTGCTTTTTTATTATATCCTCCTCTTTTTTTAAACGACTAAGCATTTCATCTCGGTAGGTCTTTTCACAGTCAACTGGACCCATTCTGTTTATTTCATCGTTTAGTTCCTCCACCTTGGTTTGAAGCGCTGCACGATCGCTTTCAGCATACTTAACAAGGTTCCTTACTGATTTACGGGATGATTCCAGGTTGCACTCCGCCCACTCGGCTAACATGTTGGGGTCGGGATTTTCATAGCTGGGTGCCAGTTATATATATTAACTATGGTGATTAATTTAAAGACACAATATGTAAATAAATTGATAGCATATTATGTGAAAGTCTAATCCCTTTTTCTCTAGTCCATGCTAAGGTCTACAGTAGCACCAAAACTAGCCGAAAAAAGAGCTTTCCAGATGGTTGTCACGCATAGCTGTTCGTTGCTCATATGTTTTTCTCCTGCATTCTTCCCTTGGCAGTGAGGGTCTGGCTCTCTTATGCTGTTATTCATGAAGATATAGAGAACGCGTAATATTGGTTCAGACTGTTTGTCATGGATGCTCTTCCTGCAATGCTGAAGATCCTCTCTCCCCAAGAGGTTGGCAAACATACTTTATGTAATATTTGCAAACCTATTTTTACAAAAACGAACTCTGTCATCTGTGAATTAAGGGTAAGAACAGGACTGTGCAGATGACTCCCCAAATGTATCCAGGGTGGCCGTGTTTTTCACTAAATGTCACCCTTCATGTGTATATATAACATACATGCTTGAAACACGCTATAAAAGAATAAAAAAACATTGCTATAATGTAAATGAACATAAATGAAATAGCACATAACAGTTACACATTATACAATATATATGCAGCCTCAGGCAACATTGAGCCGAGCAAGCAAATATATATTTTGGTGGGACTGAAAGGAAGAAATATGGCAAAATATGCAACAATGTTTTCTACAATCTCCTGGTGAATCAATTAAGCAATGGAGGCATTAGAAGCAGGACTTCCTGCGCCTGTGTAGTGGGCATGGGAGGCAAAATCATCCCAGGCAATATGAAACCTGCTGTGCTCAAATACTCCTAAGGTTCAGAGAGAAGAATAGTTTTAAAACATTTGCCACAACATCCACAGGATGAAGTTGAAGAGGACTTAGATGAGTATAAAGCAGCAATGATGATATTAAACAATAATTATGGAAAAAAAACAATGAAGTGGTGGCTAGGTGCGAGTTTTTAGAAAGGACACTGTTACCTAGAAAAAACTGTGGGTAGCTATTTTGGGGCTTCACCAGAGACGATTAACGCAAACATCACAAGACACTCGGGGCAGATTTACAAGCCCCTTGCGTCACTTTTCCCATATTAAAAGTGACGCAAAAGTGGTGCAATGGGCTTGTAAATCTGCCCCTGAGTGTAGTTAAGAAGAACAACATTGATGTCAACCAAGAAAATAACTGTAACCAACAGAAAGGGTATAATTAAAAGAGGAGTAAGAAAAATGTCAAGGCTATTATACGTTCTATATATGGTCTTAGCGGACACATGGCTACAGATAGAAACTGTCCAGCAATATTTTCTATATGTAGAAATTGTAACCACAAGAGAGATTATACGAAGATGTGTAAGGAAAATGTGAAAGCAGAATTCAGAATAATTAGTTTAATATAAAAGGTGGTTAGTGATTCAGAAGATGTGCTCCTGTCAAAATATGGAAGGGATAATGGAGAGACAGATACCCCACCGTGACAAAGGTAATTGGAGGAATTAACATAAGTAGCTTTGTCACTATCCACTCTGTGAGAGGGATGTTGGTTGAACAAGCTGTTAACCCTGTTCAGTGTGAGAGCAATAGTAGTTCTAATGAATTTTAAGAAAACTTAGACAACAATAAATGAATCCAACATTGTTTTAATTCACAATGAGGAGCAATATAAGGAATATATTATCATTTTTCAATGCATAAAGTAGGTTGAACGGTGCCCAAGAGGGGAGGGGGGAAGTGAAATTGTGAGGATAGTGTGATGAAGGTATTGTGACAATAAAAACAAGAAAATATCAAAAAGTTACAATTGTGTTTTCATTACACTACACATAAGATGATTCACTGTGCCAATATATACAATTGTCATACTCCAAAAATGCAATTAATGTCAAATGTAGGTAGGGAGTTGACTAAAAGGAGACGTTGTCGACGTTTCGACCCTCTGAATAGCGCAGGGTTAGTTGAGCCCTTGCCGTGGGGTCTTCTTCAGGACAGGGAAACGGGTAGGCAACCTAATAAATACGTATATATAGAGGATAATTTTAATAAGGTTGCGGAATATATCCATTTATGCAAAAAACAACAATTGGATTGAATTACTATAGCACACATTGAGGAGCATACCGTTGCACTTGGCACTCTGTCTTATCACTGCTTTTGTCCTCGGAATAGATTATCAGAACTGAAGTTTAAAAGAAAAATGAAACGTGATTAAGAATTAAATTAATGTGCTTTGAGCACTTCAAAGGAATCATAATAAATGGGAAATGTTCTCACCCAGAGTAAATCAGTTCATACTTCAATGGAAATAAATGAGGGAGAGTTGGAGAGCGAGGCCAGCCGCGGGGCGGCGGCACAGTCAATTTCTGAAAAGTAACGATGTAATGATTGTAAGATCAATGGATATAGTACAATCAGTCAATTACTGTTACAGGCATTATAAGGGGAGACGTCCGCTTACCGGCGTCGTCCCAATGGATCAGCGATGTTTGATACGTCGCCTCGTGTCAGTAAATATCTAAAAACCGGGTAAAAAATTCCAGCTTAGAGACTTGCATATAGTCAAATGTCAATTCGTAATTAATGGGTCGTTGGGACTTACCAAAGTAGTCCGGCTGGTTCAGTGACAGCGTGGTGTGGGGTTCAACCTCATTAGGATGGTTGACCTGTAAATAATATATCGCAATGAATTGCCTGGGCCACTATACACAGAATTGCATTGGTTCAGTCGAGTGCATTATGATTCCGCCTGACAACAAGTCAGCCGAAGCTTACCTTTTGCCGAATGGATCGGGTCATACAATGCGCTGGCGTGTGGCGAGGCGAGGCAGATTTCCTGGTTAGTGAAGTAACCATGGGAACGGAGCATGTGATCCAAGCGCTGATGATAGAGCGCGAGGACAGACTCGGATTTTGCAAATATATTGTAGAATTGGAGGTTGAATTACCGGCGCTGTAGGACGATAATTGTTTAGGGGCATGGACCTGCAACCTGATATTGAACCATCGATATTAACTCTTGGCTAATATAAGATACCTAAATGACTGGTGTTGCTGATATCCGTAGTCGTGGTAATTCTGAAAATTACTAGGACCGGCCTGATCCTGTTCTCCTTCAGAACTGTAGGAGGAATCCGAGAAGGTCTGATAGTTGCGTCTTCCTCTGTACGTTCCACGTCCTCTGTTGGTAAATCGTCCTTGTGCGTCTTGGCGAAAGTAATCCTCGTTCAAATATGGGTACGTTTTCTTTTTATCATACAGACGAAGGTCTCTTGCCAATTTTTCTAATTTGCGATTTTGCGTTGTGACATCAAAGTCTTTGAGGGATGCCTCAAGGTTGGTTAGAGTTTCCTTTGCACTTGCAAAATTGGCATCAGCAGCTATTTCCGATTTTAAAGTTTTTATTTCAGCGGTGATCAACTGAACTTGTTCCACAGCAGTCTCCACGCCAAGGACCATCCAATGACGGGAGCAATTGTTAGCGACGTGGCTGAATCCCTCTTTGAACTTGGGAACCTCTATAAATATAGCTGGCTCAATTTTGATTTGCAGTCCGACCGGAATGATGTTTTCTTTTAAGTATCTTGTCAAAAGATGCCCGTGCCACCGTGTGCGGACCAGCTTTTTCTCCAGTCTCTCCAGTCGTGAGATCTTATCCTTTAGTGTGAAGTCTATAGTTGGAACATCAGTAGAGAAAAAAAGATTATCTGGATTCTCTAGTAGTCTTTCTATGTAATCCTCTGAGTAAGAGAGAAGTTCTCTCTCCACCATAGTGTGCTACGGAGTGTATTCAAAAAATGAAAAACTTAAAATAAAGAACCTCGCAAACAGTTGTCTGCTCGAAGTAAGGTATAAGAACAGGGTTAACCCAAAACAAGTCACTGAGACCTGGGTAATCAAAGTACTGAAAGGAAGGGGTCTCAGTGTGAGAGCAATAGTAGTTCTAATGAATGTTAAGAAAACTTAGACAACAATAAATGAATCCAACATTGTTTTAATTCACAATGAGGAGCAATATAAGGAATATATTATCATTTTTCAATGCATAAAGTAGGTTGAACGGTGCCCAAGAGGGGAGGGGGGAAGTGAAATTGTGAGGATAGTGTGATGAAGGTATTGTGACAATAAAAACAAGAAAATATCAAAAAGTTACAATTGTGTTTTCATTACACTACACATAAGATGATTCACTGTGCCAATATATACAATTGTCATACTCCAAAAATGCAATTAATGTCAAATGTAGGTAGGGAGTTGACTAAAAGGAGACGTTGTCGACGTTTCGACCCTCTGAATAGCGCAGGGTTAGTTGAGCCCTTGCCGTGGGGTCTTCTTCAGGACAGGGAAACGGGCAGGCAACCTAATAAATACGTATATATAGAGGATAATTTTAATAAGGTTGCGGAATATATCCATTTATGCAAAAAACAACAATTGGATTGAATTACTATAGCACACATTGAGGAGCATACCGTTGCACTTGGCACTCTGTCTTATCACTGCTTTTGTCCTCGGAATAGATTATCAGAACTGAAGTGTAAAAGAAAAATGAAACGTGATTAAGAATTAAATTAATGTGCTTTGAGCACTTCAAAGGAATCATAATAAATGGGAAATGTTCTCACCCAGAGTAAATCAGTTCATACTTCAATGGAAATAAATGAGGGAGAGTTGGAGAGCGAGGCCAGCCGCGGGGCGGCGGCACAGTCAATTTCTGAAAAGTAACGATGTAATGATTGTAAGATAGTCAATGGATATAGTACAATCAGTCAATTACTGTTACAGGCATTATAAGGGGAGACGTCCGCTTACCGGCGTCGTCCCAATGGATCAGCGATGTTTGGTGCGTTGCCTCGTGTCAGTAAATATCTAAAAACCGGGTTAAAAAATCCAGCTTAGAGACTTGCATATAGTCAAATGTCAATTCGTAATTAATGGGTCGTTGGGACTTACCGAAGTAGTCCGGCTGGTTCAGTGACAGCGTGGTGTGGGGTTCAACCTCATTAGGATGGTTGACCTGTAAATAATATATCGCAATGAATTGCCTGGGCCACTATACACAGAATTGCATTGGTTCAGTCGAGTGCATTATGATTCCGCCTGACAACAAGTCAGCCGAAGCTTCCCTTTTGCCGAATGGATCGGGTCATACAATGCGCTGGCATCTGGCGAGGCGAGGCAGATTTCCTGGTTAGTGAAGTAACCATGGGAACGGAGCATGTGATCCAAGCGCTGATGATAGAGCGCGAGGACAGACTCGGATTTTGCAAATATATTGTAGAATTGGAGGTTGAATTACCGGCGCTGTAGGACGATAATTGTTTAGGGGGCATGGACCTGCAACCTGATATTGAACCATCGATTTTAACTCTTGGCTAATATAAGATACCTAAATGACTGGTGTTGCTGATATCCGTAGTCGTGGTAATTCTGAAAATTACTAGGACCGGCCTGATCCTGTTCTCCTTCAGAACTGTAGGAGGAATCCGAGAAGGTCTGATAGTTGCGTCTTCCTCTGTATGTTCCACGTCCTCTGTTGGTAAATCGTCCTTGTGCGTCTTGGCGAAAGTAATCCTCGTTCAAATATGGGTAAGTTTTCTTTTTATCATACAGACGAAGGTCTCTTGCCAGTTTTTCTAATTTGCGATTTTGCGTTGTGACATCAAAGTCTTTGAGGGATGCCTCAAGGTTGGTTTGAGGGTTCCTTTGCACTTGCAAAATTGGCATCAGCAGCTATTTCCGATTTTAAAGTTTTTATTTCAGCGGTGATCAACTGAACTTGTTCCACAGCAGTCTCCACGCCAAGGACCATCCAATGACGGGAGCAATTGTTAGCGACGTGGCTGAATCCCTCTTTGAACATGGGAACCTCTATAAATATAGCTGGCTCAATTTTGATTTGCAGTCCGACCGGAATGATGTTTTCTTTTAAGTATCTTGTCAAAAGATGCCCGTGCCACCGTGTGCGGACCAGCTTTTTCTCCAGTCTCTCCAGTCGTGAGATCTTATCCTTTAGTGTGAAGTCTATAGTTGGAACATCAGTAGAGAAAAAAAGATTATCTGGATTCTCTAGTAGTCTTTCTATGTAATCCTCTGAGTAAGAGAGAAGTTCTCTCTCCACCATAGTGTGCTACGGAGTGTATTCAAAAAATGAAAAACTTAAAATAAAGAACCTCGCAAACAGTTGTCTGCTCGAAGTAAGGTATAAGAACAGGGTTAACCCAAAACAAGTCACTGAGACCTGGGTAATCAAAGTACTGAAAGGAAGGGGTCTCAGTGTGAGAGCAATAGTAGTTCTAATGAATTTTAAGAAAACTTAGACAACAATAAATGAATCCAACATTGTTTTAATTCACAATGAGGAGCAATATAAGGAATATATTATCATTTTTCAATGCATAAAGTAGGTTGAACGGTGGCCAAGAGGGGAGGGGGGAAGTGAAATTGTGAGGATAGTGTGATTAAGGTATTGTGACAATAAAAACAAGAAAATATCAAAAAGTTACAATTGTGTTTTCATTACACTACACATAAGATGATTCACTGTGCCAATATATACTCTCACTTTCTCAGCGCTTGGATCACATGCTCCGTTCCCATGGTTACTTCACTAACCAGGAAATCTGCCTCGCCTCGCCAGACGCCAGCGCATTGTATGACCCGATCCATTCGGCAAATGGTAATCTTCGGCTGACTTGTTGTCAGGCGGAATCATAATGCACTCGACTGAACCAATGCAATTCTGTGTATAGTGGCCCAGGCAATTCATTGCGATATATTATTTACAGGTCAACCATCCTAATGAGGTTGAACCCCACACCACGCTGTCACTGAACCAGCCGGACTACTTCGGTAAGTCCCAACGACCCATTAATTACGAATTGACATTTGACTATATGCAAGTCTCTAAGCTGGATTTTTTAACCCGGTTTTTAGATATTTACTGACACGAGGCGACGCATCAAACATCGCTGATCCATTGGGACGACGCCGGTAAGCGGACGTCTCCCCTTATAATGCCTGTAACAGTAATTGACTGATTGTACTATATCCATTGACTATCTTACAATCATTACATCGTTACTTTTCAGAAATTGACTGTGCCGCCGCCCCGCGGCTGGCCTCGCTCTCCAACTCTCCCTCATTTATTTCCATTGAAGTATGAACTGATTTACTCTGGGTGAGAACATTTCCCATTTATTATGATTCCTTTGAAGTGCTCAAAGCACATTAATTTAATTCTTAATCACGTTTCATTTTTCTTTTAAACTTCAGTTCTGATAATCTATTCCAAGGACAAAAGCAGTGATAAGACAGAGTGCCAAGTGCAACGGTATGCTCCTCAATGTGTGCTATAGTAATTCAATCCAATTGTTGTTTTTTGCATAAATGGATATATTCCGCAACCTTATTAAAATTATCCTCTATATATACGTATTTATTAGGTTGCCTGCCCGTTTCCCTGTCCTGAAGAAGACCCCACGGCAAGGGCTCAACTAACCCTGCGCTATTCAGAGGGTCGAAACGTCGACAACGTCTCCTTTTAGTCAACTCCCTACCTACATTTGACATTAATTGCATTTTTGGAGTATGACAATTGTATATATTGGCACAGTGAATCATCTTATGTGTAGTGTAATGAAAACACAATTGTAACTTTTTGATATTTTCTTGTTTTTATTGTCACAATACCTTCATCACACTATCCTCACAATTTCACTTCCCCCCTCCCCTCTTGGGCACCGTTCAACCTACTTTATGCATTGAAAAATGATAATATATTCCTTATATTGCTCCTCATTGTGAATTAAAACAATGTTGGATTCATTTATTGTTGTCTAAGTTTTCTTAAAATTAATTAGAACTACTATTGCTCTCACACTGAGACCCCTTCCTTTCAGTACTTTGATTACCCAGGTCTCAGTGACTTGCTTTGGGTTAACCCTGTTCTTATACCTTACTTCGAGCAGACAACTGTTTGCGAGGTTCTTTATTTTAAGTTTTTCATTTTTTGAATACACTCCGTAGCACACTATGGTGGAGAGAGAACTTCTCTCTTACTCAGAGGATTACATAGAAAGACTACTAGAGAATCCAGATAATCTTTTTTTCTCTACTGATGTTCCAACTATAGACTTCACACTAAAGGATAAGATCTCATGACTGGAGAGACTGGAGAAAAAGCTGGTCCGCACACGGTGGCACGGGCATCTTTTGACAAGATACTTAAAAGAAAACATCATTCCGGTCGGACTGCAAATCAAAATTGAGCCAGCTATATTTATAAAGGTTCCCAAGTTCAAAGAGGGATTCAGCCACGTCGCTAACAATTGCTCCCGTCATTGGATGGTTCTTGGCGTGGAGACTGCTGTGGAACAAGTTCAGTTGATCACCGCTGAAATAAAAACTTTAAAATCGGAAATAGCTGCTGATGCCAATTTTGCAAGTGCAAAGGAAACTCTAACCAACCTTGAGGCATCCCTCAAAGACTTTGATGTCACAACGCAAAATCGCAAATTAGAAAAATTGGCAAGAGACCTTCGTCTGTATGATAAAAAGAAAACGTACCCATATTTGAACGAGGATTACTTTCGCCAAGACGCACAAGGACGATTTACCAACAGAGGACGTGGAACATACAGAGGAAGACGCAGCTATCAGACCTTCTCGGATTCCTCCTACAGTTCTGAAGGAGAACAGGATCAGGCCGGTCCTAGTAATTTTCAGAATTACCACGACTACGGATATCAGCAACACCAGTCATTTAGGTATCTTATATTAGCCAAGAGTTAAAATCGATGGTTCAATATCAGGTTGCAGGTCCATGCCCCCTAAACAATTATCGTCCTACAGCGCCGGTAATTCAACCTCCAATTCTACAATATATTTGCAAAATCCGAGTCTGTCCTCTCGCTCTATCATCAGCGCTTGGATCACATGCTCCGTTCCCATGGTTACCTCACTAACCAGGAAATCTGCCTCGCCTCGCCAGACGCCAGCGCATTGTATGACCCAATCCATTCGGCAAAAGGTAAGCTTCGGCTGACTTGTTGTCAGGCGGAATCATATTGCACTCGACTGAACCAATGCAATTCTGTGTATAGTGGCCCAGGCAATTCATTGCGATATATTATTTACAGGTCAACCATCCTAATGAGGTTGAACCCCACACCACGCTGTCACTGAACCAGCCGGACTACTTCGGTAAGTCCCAACGACCCATTAATTACGAATTGACATTTGACTATATGCAAGTCTCTAAGCTGGATTTTTTAACCCGGTTTTTAGATATTTACTGACACGAGGCGACGCATCAAACATCGCTGATCCATTGGGACGACGCCGGTAAGCGGACGTCTCCCCTTATAATGCCTGTAACAGTAATTGACTGATTGTACTATATCCATTGACTATCTTACAATCATTACATCGTTACTTTTCAGAAATTGACTGTGCCGCCGCCCCGCGGCTGGCCTCGCTCTCCAACTCTCCCTCCTTTATTTCCATTGAAGTATGAACTGATTTACTCTGGGTGAGAACATTTCCCATTTATTATGATTCCTTTGAAGTGCTCAAAGCACATTAATTTAATTCTTAATCACGTTTCATTTTTCTTTTAAACTTCAGTTCTGATAATCTATTCCGAGGACAAAAGCAGTGATAAGACAGAGTGCCAAGTGCAACGGTATGCTCCTCAATGTGTGCTATAGTAATTCAATCCAATTGTTGTTTTTTGCATAAATGGATATATTCCGCAACCTTATTAAAATTATCCTCTATATATACTTATTTATTAGGTTGCCTGCCCGTTTCCCTGTCCTGAAGAAGACCCCACGGCAAGGGCTCAACTAACCCTGCGCTATTCAGAGGGTCGAAACGTCGACAACGTCTCCTTTTAGTCAACTCCCTACCTACATTAGACATTAATTGCATTTTTGGAGTATGACAATTGTATATATTGGCACAGTGAATCATCTTATGTGTAGTGTAATGAAAACACAATTGTAACTTTTTGATATTTTTCTTGTTTTTATTGTCACAATACCTTCATCACACTATCCTCACAATTTCACTTCCCCCCTCCCCTCTTGGGCACCGTTCAACCTACTTTATGCATTGAAAAATTATAATATATTCCTTATATTGCTCCTCATTGTGAATTAAAACAATGTTGGATTCATTTATTGTTGTCTAAGTTTTCTTAAAATTCATTAGAACTACTATTGCTCTCACACTGAGACCCCTTCCTTTCAGTACTTTGATTACCCAGGTCTCAGTGACTCGCTTTGGGTTAACCCTGTTCTTATACCTTACTTCGAGCAGACAACTGTTTGCGAGGTTCTTTATTTTAAGTTTTTCATTTTTTGAATACACTCCGTAGCACACTATGGTGGAGAGAGAACTTCTCTCTTACTCAGAGGATTACATAGAAAGACTACTAGAGAATCCAGATAATCTTTTTTTCTCTACTGATGTTCCAACTATAGACTTCACACTAAAGGATAAGATCTCACGACTGGAGAGACTGGAGAAAAAGCTGGTCCGCACACGGTGGCACGGGCATCTTTTGACAAGATACTTAAAAGAAAACATCATTCCGGTCGGACTGCAAATCAAAATTGAGCCAGCTATATTTATAGAGGTTCCCAAGTTCAAAGAGGGATTCAGCCACGTCGCTAACAATTGCTCCCGTCATTGGATGGTCCTTGGCGTGGAGACTGCTGTGGAACAAGTTCAGTTGATCACTGCTGAAATAAAAACTTTAAAATCGGAAATAGCTGCTGATGCCAATTTTGCAAGTGCAAAGGAAACTCTAACCAACCTTGAGGCATCCCTCAAAGACTTTGATGTCACAACGCAAAATCGCAAATTAGAAAAATTGGCAAGAGACCTTCGTCTGTATGATAAAAAGAAAACGTACCCATATTTGAACGAGGATTACTTTCGCCAAGACGCACAAGGACGATTTACCAACAGAGGACGTGGAACATACAGAGGAAGACGCAACTATCAGACCTTCTCGGATTCCTCCTACAGTTCTGAAGGAGAACAGGATCAGGCCGGTCCTAGTAATTTTCAGAATTACCACGACTACGGATATCAGCAACACCAGTCATTTAGGTATCTTATATTAGCCAAGAGTTAAAATCGATGGTTCAATATCAGGTTGCAGGTCCATGCCCCCTAAACAATTATCGTCCTACAGCGCCGGTAATTCAACCTCCAATTCTACAATATATTTGCAAAATCCGAGTCTGTCCTCGCGCTCTATCATCAGCGCTTGGATCACATGCTCTGTTCCCATGGTTACTTCACTAACCAGGAAATCTGCCTCGCCTCGCCAGACGCCAGCGCATTGTATGACCCGATCCATTCGGCAAAAGGTAAGCTTCGGCTGACTTGTTGTCAGGCGGAATCATAATGCACTCGACTGAACCAATGCAATTCTGTGTATAGTGGCCCAGGCAATTCATTGCGATATATTATTTACAGGTCAACCATCCTAATGAGGTTGAACCCCACACCACGCTGTCACTGAACCAGCCGGACTACTTCGGTAAGTCCCAACGACCCATTAATTACGAATTGACATTTGACTATATGCAAGTCTCTAAGCTGGATTTTTTAACCCGGTTTTTAGATATTTACTGACACGAGGCGACGCATCAAACATCGCTGATCCATTGGGACGACGCCGGTAAGCGGACGTCTCCCCTTATAATGCCTGTAACAGTAATTGACTGATTGTACTATATCCATTGACTATCTTACAATCATTACATCGTTACTTTTCAGAAATTGACTGTGCCGCCGCCCCGCGGCTGGCCTCGCTCTCCAACTCTCCCTCATTTATTTCCATTGAAGTGTGAACTGATTTACTCTGGGTGAGAACATTTCCCATTTATTATGATTCCTTTGAAGTGCTCAAAGCACATTAATTTAATTCTTAATCACGTTTCATTTTTCTTTTAAACTTCAGTTCTGATAATCTATTCCGAGGACAAAAGCAGTGATAAGACAGAGTGCCAAGTGCAACGGTATGCTTCTCAATGTGTGCTATAGTAATTCAATCCAATTGTTGTTTTTTGCATAAATGGATATATTCCGCAACCTTATTAAAATTATCCTCTATATATACGTATTTATTAGGTTGCCTGCCCGTTTCCCTGTCCTGAAGAAGACCCCACGGCAAGGGCTCAACTAACCCTGCGCTATTCAGAGGGTCGAAACGTCGACAATGTCTCCTTTTAGTCAACTCCCTACCTACATTTGACATTAATTGCATTTTTGGAGTATGACAATTGTATATATTGGCATAGTGAATCATCTTATGTGTAGTGTAATGAAAACACAATTGTAACTTTTTGATATTTTCTTGTTTTTATTGTCACAATACCTTCATCACACTATCCTCACAATTTCACTTCCCCCCTCCCCTCTTGGGCACCGTTCAACCTACTTTATGCATTGAAAAATGATAATATATTCCTTATATTGCTCCTCATTGTGAATTAAAACAATGTTGGATTCATTTATTGTTGTCTAAGTTTTCTTAAAATTCATTAGAACTACTATTGCTCTCACACTGAGACCCCTTCCTTTCAGTACTTTGATTACCCAGGTCTCAGTGACTTGCTTTGGGTTAACCCTGTTCTTATACCTTACTTCGAGCAGACAACTGTTTGCGAGGTTCTTTATTTTAAGTTTTTCATTTTTTGAATACACTCCGTAGCACACTATGGTGGAGAGAGAACTTCTCTCTTACTCAGAGGATTACATAGAAAGACTACTAGAGAATCCAGATAATCTTTTTTTCTCTACTGATGTTCCAACTATAGACTTCACACTAAAGGATAAGATCTCATGACTGGAGAGACTGGAGAAAAAGCTGGTCCGCACACGGTGGCACGGGCATCTTTTGACAAGATACTTAAAAGAAAACATCATTCCGGTCGGACTGCAAATCAAAATTGAGCCAGCTATATTTATAGAGGTTCCCAAGTTCAAAGAGGGATTCAGCCACGTCGCTAACAATTGCTCCTGTCATTGGATGGTTCTTGGCGTGGAGACTGCTGTGGAACAAGTTCAGTTGATCACCGCTGAAATAAAAACTTTAAAATCGGAAATAGCTGCTGATGCCAATTTTGCAAGTGCAAAGGAAACTCTAACCAACCTTGAGGCATCCCTCAAAGACTTTGATGTCACAACGCAAAATCGCAAATTAGAAAAATTGGCAAGAGACCTTCGTCTGTATGATAAAAAGAAAACGTACCCATATTTGAACGAGGATTACTTTCGCCAAGACGCACAAGGACGATTTACCAACAGAGGACGTGGAACATACAGAGGAAGACGCAGCTATCAGACCTTCTCGGATTCCTCCTACAGTTCTGAAGGAGAACAGGATCAGGCCGGTCCTAGTAATTTTCAGAATTACCACGACTACGGATATCAGCAACACCAGTCATTTAGGTATCTTATATTAGCCAAGAGTTAAAATCGATGGTTCAATATCAGGTTGCAGGTCCATGCCCCCTAAACAATTATCGTCCTACAGCGCCGGTAATTCAACCTCCAATTCTACAATATATTTGCAAAATCCGAGTCTGTCCTCGCGCTCTATCATCAGCGCTTGGATCACATGCTCCGTTCCCATGGTTACTTCACTAACCAGGAAATCTGCCTCGCCTCGCCAGACGCCAGCGCATTGTATGACCCAATCCATTCGGCAAAAGGTAAGCTTCGGCTGACTTGTTGTCAGGCGGAATCATAATGCACTCGACTGAACCAATGCAATTCTGTGTATAGTGGCCCAGGCAATTCATTGCGATATATTATTTACAGGTCAACCCTCCTAATGAGGTTGAACCCCACACCACGCTGTCACTGAACCAGCCGGACTACTTCGGTAAGTCCCAACGACCCATTAATTACGAATTGACATTTGACTATATGCAAGTCTCTAAGCTGGATTTTTTAACCCGGTTTTTAGATATTTACTGACACGAGGCGACGCATCAAACATCGCTGATCCATTGGGACGACGCCGGTAAGCGGACGTCTCCCCTTATAATGCCTGTAACAGTAATTGACTGATTGTACTATATCCATTGACTATCTTACAATCATTACATCGTTACTTTTCAGAAATTGACTGTGCCGCCGCCCCGCGGCTGGCCTCGCTCTCCAACTCTCCCTCCTTTATTTCCATTGAAGTATGAACTGATTTACTCTGGGTGAGAACATTTCCCATTTATTATGATTCCTTTGAAGTCCTCAAAGCACATTAATTTAATTCTTAATCACGTTTCATTTTTCTTTTAAACTTCAGTTCTGATAATCTATTCCGAGGACAAAAGCAGTGATAAGACAGAGTGCCAAGTGCAACGGTATGCTCCTCAATGTGTGCTATAGTAATTCAATCCAATTGTTGTTTTTTGCATAAATGGATATATTCCGCAACCTTATTAAAATTATCCTCTATATATACGTATTTATTAGGTTGCCTGCCCGTTTCCCTGTCCTGAAGAAGACCCCACGGCAAGGGCTCAACTAACCCTGCGCTATTCAGAGGGTCGAAACGTCGACAACGTCTCCTTTTAGTCAACTCCCTACCTACATTTGACATTAATTGCATTTTTGGAGTATGACAATTGTATATATTGGCACAGTGAATCATCTTATGTGTAGTGTAATGAAAACACAATTGTAACTTTTGGATATTTTCTTGTTTTTATTGTCACAATACCTTCATCACACTATCCTCACAATTTCACTTCCCCCCTCCCCTCTTGGGCACCGTTCAACCTACTTTATGCATTGAAAAATGATAATATATTCCTTATATTGCTCCTCATTGTGAATTAAAACAATGTTGGATTCATTTATTGTTGTCTAAGTTTTCTTAAAATTCATTAGAACTACTATTGCTCTCACACTGAGACCCCTTCCTTTCAGTACTTTGATTACCCAGGTCTCAGTGACTTGTTTTGGGTTAACCCTGTTCTTATACGTTAACCCTGTTCAGGCAACAACCACAATCCTGCCAGGGTGAACCACAAAAGTCACTAAAGTAACCTGTGCTTAATAGTCTGTTAGTTTGGCACAAACACAGACAGGCTTAACTTAAAGGCAATGTGTAAAGTATTTATGCAGACCATAAACAGTAATACAATGAAACACAACACAAGAAAAATCCTGCACCAATTTAGAAAACCAGGCTAAATTTTAATAAATGATTTTACATCAAAACAACAAAAATCCAATTGGTAGAACCAGAGTTATGAATTTTTGAAGTTCACAGTAAAAGTGCTAACCACAGACATCTAGTCACGCGAGACCAGGTCAAAGTCGAAAAATATGTCCGACCACAATGGAGCGCAAGTCTGATACAAAAAGAGGATTGGGCCCAGTCGGCACTTACCTTAGGACTTAAAATAAACTGTCCTGAGAAGACCGCTGAACTGGCTTTGCTGAGTCCCAGGTTTTGGATGTTGGCTATCTTGACAACTTTGACACAACAACCAAGGGTGTAGGGCTGGAGTGTCACTCCTTGGGGTCTTAGACTCAGACTAGGTCCAGTTGCAGGGTGGATGGTTGGGGCTTTTTCTGTCCCTGAGGCACTGATCAGGAGGCAAGCCAGCTAGCCCTTGCAGTAACTCTTGGTAGTCCAGGGTTCAGCAGCAAATCAGGGCTCAAACAGCACAACAATTCCTCTGAGGGTTCAAGACAGGCTCCATGCAGCAATGAAGCCCTTCCAGGTGCAGCAAAGCAGTCTTGTGGAGTACACAGCAGGCTACAGCAGGTGGAAGTCCTCTGAGAGTCCTTCCACACATCCAGAAAGCATAGAGTGGATCTGAGGGTCCTAGTTGTAGACCTGGTGCTTAATTGAAGTAGGAGATGTTTCTAGAGAATTTCCTTTGAAATTCTTGAAGTTTCCTGCTTCTATAGCCCTTGCTCTAACATGGATGCATGAGCAATGAAGGGCCCTTTGTATAAAGGCAGAGCACAGCCTATTAATATGCAAGTGGGGCTGCACTAAGGTCCGCACCCCCATCCTGCCAATGATGTCTCATCCATCCCTTTTATTGTGTGGCTGTCTGGGAGGAGCAAACAAAGTACAACTGCCAACTACACCCACTCTTGTGACCCAGGAATAGGCTGCAGGCACCATATAGGGCAGGACACTGGCAATTTTCTAAAAGTGCCATTTTCAAAATTGTAATTTTAAATCTGACTTTTCCGTTGGAGAAGGTTTTATATTACAATTTCTCATACAACAAACACAAAATGTTTACCTGTTTCCATTTAAAAGTTAGCACTTAAAAATGTAATAAGGCAATCCAATGTTATCCTATGGGAGAAGTAGGACTTACAGTAGTGAAAAACGAATTTAGGTTTGTTTCTCTACCAGGACATTTAAAACTTGAAAGTAAATGCCCAACCAAATAATTACAATGCCATCCCTATGGGCTACTTAGGGCCTACCTTAGAAGTAACTTATATTCAATACAAGGGGGGTTTAAGGCTCCAAAAAGCGGTTATATTGCTAAGTCAAATTGGCAGTTTAAATATACATTCAGGGTGCAATGGCAGTCCTGGAACATGTTTTAAGGGGCCACTTAAGTGGGTTGCACAATATTTGCTGTAGGCCCAATAGTAGCATTTAATTTACATGCCCTGTATACATGATATAACATTCTATAAGGGACTTATAAGTAAATGAAATATGTCAAACATGTGTAAGCCAATTTTATCATGTTTAAAGGAGAGGACACCAACACTTTAGCACTGATTGGCTGCGGGAAATTGTACACAATGCTAGAGGCAAGAAAAATGAATTTCAACAAAAAGTGCAGGGTAAATGCAAAACGGTTGGGGGAAGTCCACCCTAAGGTAGACAAGTCTAACACACTCTCTGTGGAAGATGAAAGATAGCTTCTACTTCACTCTTTCAGAACTGCAAGTTAACCAATAAGGTTAATATTGTTTTGTTTTCACTTTGGCTCTCCGTATGTACATACTAGAACTGTAAGACCTTATACTTGAAATTCATACAGAACATTAGACACATAGGGGCTGATTAGGATCGCGGTTTTCCTGCATCCTCCGGGCCGGCGGTGCCTTCCGCCAGTCCGGAGGATGCAGGAAAACCGCTGGGGAGGCACAAAAGACCCACCGCCAAATTAGGATGGCGGTGGGTCTCAAAATCGGTCCGCAGCTTTTCCTCCGCGGTCGCCTTCCGACAGCGGTGGAAAAGCTCTAACATGGCTGGCGGTGTCTCTCAGACACCGCCAGCCATATTAGGATGGCGAAAAACAGATGCCTTTCCGTGGCGGATTCTCCGCCGTGGAAAGGCATATGGTGAATTCTTTGGGGGCCTGTTGCGGGCCCCCAGGGTGAGTGGGGGGTGCACATGGAGGGTACCTATGGTACCCCCTGCATTTACGTGCACCAAGCGGCAGGCACCGCGCGGTGCCTGACGCTTTGTGCATGCAAATGCTAAGCATGCATATTTAACATTGCGGCGGGTGCTGCTTCAAGCAGCACCCGCCGCAATGTTAAATATTGAGGATGTGACCGCCAGGCTGGCGGTCACATCCTAATTGCACTGGAGGGACCGCCGCTGCCCCTGCGGACGGTCCCTCCTCCTCTAGGGTGGCGGACGGACGCAGGTCCGTCCGTCATCCTAATGAGCCCCATAGATCGGAGCAGGCATTGTTCATGTGACACTGATGTTTGTAGGTGGTGCAGAGGAAGAGCGAGGACAAACATCTCAAATGGTGTGGCTGCTGTATGTTGCTGTTGGCTGCTGGTTGTTGTCAGCAGCTTACCAATGGCATTCATTGCCCCATCCCATTTGGGATGCAGGTCACTTGTACTTCAAAGGTCAGGACTGCCAGCTTGCAGACCTCAGGATCTGTGGGCCTGTGAACCTGTGAATCCAAGGCAGGGGATGCGCTGAGCTCATGGAGAGCTGAAGGGAGTTCTGAGAAGGCCAGGCAGACAGGAGGTCATATGATGCCCAGGAGAGGCAGCATGAGATATATCATGGTCTGGAGTATGGAGTATTGAATGGAGTATTAGCAAGTGTTTCTATTCTTGCCCTGCAGTTTTTGCTCGTACCCTTCCTCTGCCTATTTTCCGCTTGCTGCTGTATGTTTATTTCCTATTGTCTACTGGGTTTTGACGAGGCCAAGACTTTCTCTAGTTTTGCTAAGGAGTATGTGCTTTACTATCTGACAGTTGAAGTATCAGAGTCAACCAAGAACCTATGACACTACCAGATCCACTCATTGGCAGGCAAGGAGCCCTTAGAAAGGACAGTGGACCAGCCCCTTTGAATTGTGAGTCAGCCATTCATTTTACTCCTTGCCATGGAAGCGGCTGGTGGGCTCAAACCTGGGTTTGCGACTCTCTGCCCTACTTATCATTGTTTTCTGTTACAAACCCTTCTCCCAAAGTCCACATTAGCTTGTTGAGGAGTCGAGTGGGGAGGGGGTGACATCTGGGGGCTTGAGAGTCTGTCAGTGGTGGTTGTAGGTTTTTATCACCTCCTGGAGGCGCCAGTGTGACTCGTGGTTAGAACACACTGCCAGAGTGAATCAGCAGTGTTGTGTGTTATTCCTTCAGTGATTCAAAAGCCAGCCTCATTTGTTGACTTGATTATCTTTACCATATGCCAACAGTTGTACATTATCTTTGGTCTATTGAAGTCCAACTTCCATTCTGTTGGCTTGAAGGGAAATTAAGGTTACCAAACTTTACAGTTTAAATTCTGAAGGTTTTATCATGATGGCAAGAAAGCCTTAATGTGGAAGGATGATTTCTTCAAGGGCTCGTAAGAAAAAGTCCATTCCATTTAGAAATAAATCTCTTCATGTCAATTATCTCAATGGCTTAAATTAAATTCCTGCCTTTTTTAAAACAAAATGAAGGCAGTTATCAATTACTGATGATGGATAAATGGTTGTTGGAGGCAAACGTAACTGTGGCATGCCCAGTTTGCCCTGGTAAATGCCCTGTACTAGTTACGACTTTTACTACGTCTTCAGAGAGCCCTCAGGCCTTTGTGGGAGAGGGTGAAATATTGAAGCCACTCCCTTGTGATTTTACATTGCCAGGCATTGATATTGAATTCATAAATACATATAAATCAGAATTGGCTCCTGATTCTCAAGTAACAGTTATCACCCCCTCTAATCTGCTAAAAAAACATGATGGGATTCTTTAGTAGTGCACCTAGTGATAATCACTCCATGACCTTCAAAACATCATTGACGCCGATCTTGATATACACACATGTTGTAATTTGCCTGGGGACTATGTCCAGTATTCTGAGACATACAAAGCCTCAAATTAATGTTGTCTTTTATTCTATCCCTCATGGACAAATCTGCAAACAACTTGGAGCTCATTTTAAACGCTCCTATGGAAACACTTAAATGTTTGGTAATAGAGAAAGAGAAGTCACGGTAAAAGTCATGAACTCACAAATTGAATCTTCGAAGGTGTGCACAGTTGACTCTACCACGGTATACAGCCTTTACAACGAAACTTTTACAAGGACCTACCATTACAACAAAACTTTTACAAGGCAAACCATTACAACGCATAGCGCTGGGGGGGGCGCTCTAGGATAGGGAATAGGTTTAATGTACTATCCAACACCTTCCCTACTATCCACGGGGACTGGAGTTGGAATAGTAAATTAAACTATTCACTATCCAGCGCCCAAAAGCATTATGCGTTGTAATGGTATGCGTTGTAAAACTTACGATGTAAAGGTAGGCGTTGTAAAAGTATGCGTTGTAACGTCATACATCCCTCTACCACTATACAAAACTCCAAGATACATTATTTATTGACCAGGATCTCTTGAAGGGACATTGGGTCTAGGGGTGGGCAAAGCGTATGAGATTTGACTCTCCCGAATTCCATGGAGTTACAGAAAAGCTCATTGAGATTCCTCAGAGTTCCACCGATGGGAGGAAATAGGTACTTCACTGTGCTCAGGCCATGATTTAGTGCCAGTAGCATGTTCCGCACTGAAAAATCAGCCTAAAAATCTATTCAATAATCCTTGTTGGGAACCAGCAGTGTTAGCACCTGCCTCTTCAGATATAGGGCTTAAGGACACTTCATTTTCAATCTTCCAGAGCAAAGGGGCCATAAAGTCAGTTTGGTGGAGGCCCTTCAGAAAAAAGTAGAAAACTAACGAAAAAAACCAAACAAATAGGAAATGGTCAAGAAAATTATGCTTTGCTCCGATACATGTAATCAAAGAAGAAAAATATAGCAATGTATCAGAGGTTAATAATGACTTCGTTATTCCATTGTCTGACTGTGCCCCACAAGTCAGTTTAGTTGTTAGCAATGGTCTGCAACATAGTGGAACTACTTCCGTTCGCTCAAATGGTTTCCTTGATCCATGTGCTAAGGCTTTTTATTTTCATTAAACAGTAATATAGTTAAAAAAGCAAAATATCACCATGTACAACTGACCAGAATGTTTTGCTTACTTTAGATTATATAGTACTCATTGATGATCAGGAAATTTCTTTGAACAGTTCTTTCCAAGTAGTTTTCCAACACTGAGGTACTGAGGATGGTACAAAGTTTTAATATATATTTAGTGCAAATATTAAATTCTTGCTTAGGTTTTAGATTGCGAGTAACATTTAACTTGAAGGTAGTGGCAAATCTAGTTTTGCAAATTGCCATTATTACTCATTAGAGGTGAAGAAGTTATCCCTTTCCAGTCTGGGATTGAAATTGATAGAACAATATATTTGATCCCTCCAAAAGGGTGACGATGAATGTCATTTGGATGTTATTTCATCTGTAGAGGAGAAAGAGGGAATCTGGGAAGAAGCAAAAAATATGGAAGGATTGAAGGGAGGGCAGATTGGTGTCAATTCTAAATACTGAAGATGAGCAGATTCCCATGAACTTTGAGGAATAGGTTAGAAGATGTGATTGGAGTGATCTGCATAGTTAATAATAGTTTAAAAGTGGTTTCCTGGAAGATAGCATTACTCTCCTTTGACCAAAATAAATTAGTGTTTTTGACTAGCTTGGAGGCTGATATTATTTGTATACAGGAAACCTCGAAAACCACCCATTTTGATATGGATAACTATTATATATTTAGCTGTCATGCGCAGTAGCAATACTTTTAGGCAACAAGTACAATAGGTCCCAATAGGTCCCAAAGCAGCTTCACCCGTTCATCTTAGTTAATTCAAGGGGTAAAGTAGGAATCAATGTTCAGATGTCATTACTTATAGTGAATACCTTTATCCCCAATGCTTCTTTCACCTGATGATTAAAGCAGTATTCGTATTTTCTCAGAGATTATGGAACAGGAGAAATGTGGTCTGCTGGTACTAGTGGGGGACTTTAACTCTAAAGTATCGATTCCTGCATGAAGGGCATTTGCGGACCAGGATAAGGAGAAGCATTGGAAATCCTCCTGCAATATATCCCCCCAAAAAGTTAAACCGGATAATTAAGTGTTTATTATATTGGACTTTGTAAGATATTGAGAATGTGTGATTGTGAATGGTACAATTGATGATGACATCCCTGCCATTTCCTGATTGCTAATTACTGTATTTTTGGCCTGATCTCTGAAATTCATATAATTTATCATTGTTTCAGTGACCATAAAGCCTTCTCATTTTGGTTAGTCTTTTCAAGGTAGGTATGGAGTCAAAGAACTGCCAGGGGGATACATTGAGGTTTAATACGTCCAACAGTAGTACATATTGAAGGCCTAATAAAATGTATAAATTGAGAGGGACATTGCTAGAAACCACTCAGGTCACGCTCGTACTGTTTTCCAAAAATATTACTAATGCATGAAACAATTTGTAGCCAAAGATAACACCTCCCCTAGTATTCCACAATATAGATCTGGTCCTTACTCTCTTTCTCTAAATCAAGAGATCAATAAGTTAATTATAGGGCAGTTTCTCTCATTTTCTTCTGAAAGGGAAACATGTATTGGCCTATTGAAAAGGAGAGGAGTCAGATAAAAAAAGCTAGCTATAAAAAAAGAAGCTCACTGTAAATGGATAGCTCTAAGAGAAGCTGATATTCGTAAAACTCCTGGATATTTTAGAATATAATTTCCATGTGGTGTCGGAACAGAGTTAGATAGATCCCATTTCCAATTAGGAATATTCAATGGGTTAATTACATCTCTGAGCTCTATAACCCTAACCATGTGGAAGAGAACTCTTATTGGTATATCGCCGCACCTTCGTAATCACAGTTAAAGAATGTACCCCCTAGAACGGTAAAAATTGAAAGTTTAATTCAGCAAATTATTTTCTGTGGTAAATTTTTTAAACCCCAATATTTCACTACTGATACCAACATTATTTGATTGCTTCATCCTAGGCAGGGATTATCTAAGTACCAGTTAATAAAAAATGCATCACAAAATCAGCCTAATAATTATACGTGAATAGGACTTTAAGATTCAGTTGCAAAGATTTTTGCAAAAAGCATTTTGGAACATCTCTGTACCTTGGTAGAACTTGAAAATATATTTCCAGAAGAATTCTAGAAGTAGGGGGCTTTAGGAAAAACTAGTTTTGGAGTGCAACTGAATCTGGAAAAATATGTCTAGAGTCTGGAGCAACGAGTCTAAGTGGCATTCATAGATTCTTCCACAGTGTTCGATCCAGTAGACCGTTCAACGCTATGGAAGCAATTGCATAGGTATTCCTGGGAGCTTGTAGTGATTAATTATTGCTTTACACTCCTTGTCACATTAGGAGGGCCGACGACGCCTGAAATGGCAGAAACCGGTCCCCGGAAGCTTGTTTCCTTCCCAGTATAAGAATTTGCTTGGTAGTTTGGTTTGCCCTGTTCCCATCATGCACTGGGACAGGAACAGACTAATTTGCATATAGCCAAGTTCTGAGCTGGGATGGTGCAGTGAGCTAAAAAACGGTGATGGATCAAGCCCTGATCTTTGGACTGGGTAAGAGTGGTCTGCTTAATTCAGGCACTCTGTTCATCACCACCCCCTTTTCTGAATCATTTTGTCCACCATAAGCGTGGAAGGGTATACTCAGATGTGAGTCCCTTGCTCATTGCACCATCAGGATTCAAGCAAGCCGGGCCGACGACGCCTGAAATGGCAGAAACCGGTCCCCGGAAGCTTGTTTCCTTCCCAGTATAAGAATTGGCTTGGTAGTTTGGTTTACCCTGTTCCCATCATGCACTGGGACAGGAACAGACTAATTTGCATATAGCCAAGTTCTGAGCTGGGATGGTGCAGTGAGCTAAAAAACGGTGATGGATCAAGCCCTGATCTTTGGACTGGGTAAGAGTGGTCTGCTTAATTCAGGCACTCTGTTCATCACCACCCCCTTTTCTGAATCATTTTGTCCACCATAAGCATGGAAGGGTAGACTCAGATGTGAGTCCCTTGCTCATTGCACCATCAGGATTCAAGCAAGCTGGGCCGACGACGCCTGAAATGGCAGAAACCGGTCCCCGGAAGCTTGTTTCCTTCCCAGTATAAGAATTGGCTTGGTAGTTTGGTTTGCCCTGTTCCCATCATGCACTGGGACAGGAACAGACTAATTTGCATATAGCCAAGTTCTGAGCTGGGATGGTGCAGTGAGCTAAAAAACGGTGATGGATCAAGCCCTGATCTTTGGACTGGGTAAGAGTGGTCTGCTTAATTCAGGCACTCTGTTCATCACCACCCCCTTTTCTGAAACATTAGGAGGGAGTCGGGTCAATCATCCATAATTTCTACTAATAAATGATTGAAACAGACATATCTCTTAATCCAAATATTGTTCTCCCTATCTATATCCGATTTGCATCAGTATCTTAGTTGTAGCAAGGGGGATCCCCGAAGATGGGGTGGGGTCACCATCTGCCGTATTTTCTTAATGCTGATGATATCGCAGTCTTAGATCTAACTCCTAAGGCCCTTAATAAACGCTTCTTACCTCCCCATCAGTTTGCTGACTCCCATCATCTAAAAGTTAATGCTTCCAAGAGTAAAGTTTTTAATTTTTCTGGGAAATACGTTTCGGATACAATGTAGTTATCATTAGTACCTTGGTAAAGAGAAACTGGAAGTAATGACGTCTTACACTTACCATGCAAAAATATTTTCTGGTAACTTGAATGAAAACAAACATATATGACGTAGCCTAATTTAGGCTACATCTTATGCCAGCGGGTTAAAGGCTTTTATAACACTTTTGGATGCAGGCATTTTCCACATTTGCTATCAGTATTCTGAGCAAAAGTCCCTCCGATGTTGATGTATGCCATAGAATCCATTAATATCTCTTAATAAGATTTTGTAACTAAAAATGAAGGTTAAATACTAAGGAAAATTTGTAATTTGACTACAGTTGTGGCAGTACAAGCAATCAGATTAGAACTTGGGTTGGTTAGTGCTTATGTGCAAGGCTTGGCGGTGGTAGTTCAAAGGGGGCAGTAGATGTTGATGAGTGAATAGAACACGCTAAGGGATATCATGCATCCAGAACTTTTTGTACTACAGGTTTAAGTTTGGATTCTAAATTTTTAATAAAAAAGAGGAAATTTGATGTAATAATCTCATCATGTATTGTGAAGAAACCATAAAAGTAATTGACTTGGAATCTTGATCATGGAATTGTTTTTTTAAAATATTATTACATTTACACACTCAAGCAGATGTAAAAAGAAAAACACTCACGCATATACACTTTTATATGAACTCTTATCTCATGCCTTTACATAAAGGCATATAAAAATCCATGTATTGTATTGTATTATATTGCAGCATTTATATATATATATATATATTTTTTTTTAATCCTCATTGACCTTTACGCCACCCATGTTCGATAGTTTCCGCCCTGGGCTGTTATCTCATATGCTGGCTATGGACTCAGGTATATGCGGCTCTCCAGCCCGGACTGGGCCACCATCCTCTGTACCGCCCTGCGTAGATGATGGCACAGCCACGCTGGAGGCCGCAGCCCGGTCTCCAACTCCGCCTTCACGAAGGACGGACCTACTCCACATGCCTGCGAGATAGGCCAAGGCCTTAATCATAGGAATTTTTCATTTATGTCCTAATCTCTTACAATATACCAAGGCGGAGGCCCGCTTATTACCCAAAATGTTGCAAAAAAAGTAACCAAAATCTGTGTTTCCTATTCATCCGACCTTTGGAATCTAATGTCGCAAAGTATCTCATGCTTTTTAACCAGTCCATGAGTGTCGGTGTCATAGCTTCTACCCATACTTTACAGATTTCCCTACGAGCCAGCAGAACCCCATAAAAAACTAACTTTACTTTATCATTCATTCTATTATCATGTAAATTGTATCTCCCGGTAATAATTAGTTCAGGGCTTACTTCTATCGTGCAGCCGATTGATTGTGATAGACAATTGCTTACCGCCTCCCAAAATTCCCTGATGTTTAAGTATTCCACAAACATGTGCAGGTCGTCCACATTTATATTTCCACATTTTGGGCACTCAACCCGTCCTCCAGCTTTAAACTTCGATAATCGGCGGGGAGTCCAATAGGCTCTATGGATAGTAAACAGAACATTTCGCCCTAAATTTGCAGATTTTACTGTTTTATAAAGAATAGTCATCATTACTTGCCATTGATTTTCTGTAGCGATGTCCGGCAAGCAATCTCTCCATAACAGTTCCGGCAATGTGAACGGGCCATCTTCCATCTCCACCATTTCCCAGTACCACATCGCAACTTCCTTCTTGAATAATTGTGAAGAAAATATTTTGTCTTCAAAGTCATTCTGGAGACCGATAACAGTATCCGACTTATTTACCCAGCTTTGCATCTGCAAGTATTTGAACTTAGATAACCCTTTACCCCACACCTGTGCCCCTTCTATCCAACCAATCAATATTCCCTCTGGAAATAGGTCTCCCCAACTTTTTATTCCTGCTATTTTCAACGGGACAGCCAATGCATCCTCTGTCCACGGCGGTGATCCTGGTGTGTCCCAGATAGACGACCTACATCCAAAATAACTCAACTTTGCTAGTTTTCTGATTTTATACAGAGCTCTGCTGCTTCCCGTAGAGTTTTCAATTTCACCTTTTTGAAGAATTTTGGGTCTGAAAATGTATACATGAATCCGTCTTCATCATAGTTGCTCAAACTTAACATAGCCAAGAAAATACGCCCGATGGTTGTATCCTTCGGTGTTCCCATAAACTCTCTCAAATTTTTTAAACGAAAAGCCCAGTCATATAACAAAAAATCTGGGGCTGATAGCCCGCCCTTGTCCCATCTTCTTCTAATTTTCTTCCAAGATAAGCGAGATCCTTTAGAGGCCCAAATAAAAGAGCAAATCTCACTTTGTAATCTCTTAAGCCCCTTCTTGTCAAAGCCCTAGGGAATTGTTTCAAACAGAAAAGTAAGTTTTGGTAAAATCACCATTTTAATCAAGTTGGTACGACCAAACAGAGTGAGAGGTAGATGACTCCAACTTCGCAATATCACCCCTATTTCTTTCTTCACCCTAGAAAAATTAATTTTTGTTAATTCTGCTATATTCTGCGTTATTCTCACTCCTAGATATCTCATCTCCTTCTTGCATTTATTGTCTTAAGTGTCCAAGTTCCATGCCATTAGTTCTGTTTTACTCTCATTAATTTCATACCCTGAAACTTTGCCAAATTCTTTAGTGAGCTTAAAAATGTTTCCCATTGACTCTTTCAAATTTGAAGTAAAAATAATAATGTCATCCGCATAGAGACCAATCTTCTTATTCCACTCGCCTGCCCTAAAGGGGGCTATTGTATCCATAGCTCTAATCCTACTAGCAAGCGGCTCTATATAAAAATTAAATAATAAAGGGGAAATCGGGCATCCCTGGCGTGTACCCTTCATTACTTTAAAGGAGGGTGTCAAAATGCCATTTACCAGCACCTTAGAGGTAGGGGAGCTGTACAGTGATAGCAATGTGTTAGTATAGTTTGGACCTAATCCTAGATGTTGAATGAGTTTCTTCAGATAAAGCCAATTCACACTGTCAAACGCCTTGGCGGCATCGAGGGCAATAAGAGCAAGAGGGAGATTGAAAACTGTCGCCATGTCTATTGCGCCAACCACTGAGAAGGTGAGTTCTTTTAAATATCTACCCTTCATAAATCCCTTTTGGTTGTCATGGACTAGGTGTGAGATAACTAGACTCAATCTATCGGCCATAATTTTAGTAAACAATTTGTAATCATTATTTAATAATGATATTGGCCTGTATGCATCTACGTATTTAGGTGATTTACCGGGTTTTGGGATCAAGACTATTACCGCCTCATTCCAAGACTCCGGCATCGCTATGTCTCCTCTAAAGATGTTGTTAAAAACTCGATGTAAAAAAGGAGCAATTGAACCAATCAGGATTTTGTAGACCTCCAGAGGAAGGCCATCTGGCCCCGGGGCCTTACCCCTCTTACCCTTCTTTATAGCTTTTTCCACCTCCGTCAGTGAGATTTCTGAATTCAAAATCTGTTTGTATTGGATTGGGAGTGGACTTATTAGCTGTGCCCATGCTGTTATCTCTTGTGGGTCTGGTACTAACTCCTCCTTGTAAACCGTGGAGAAATGCTCAAAAAACGCTTCTGCGATCTCTCCACTGTCTATGATAGCTGTATCTCCTTCGGACCCGTCTACTCTTATTTCCTTAATAAAGTTTCGAACCCGGTCTTTCTTTGCTTTCCACGCCAAATGTTTGCCACATCCTTCTCCGTAGCTAAAATGTGCAAGACTGCTAGCATCCAACTTCTCTTTGTTTCTGGCTGCAAGAACTGTAACTAATTCAGCCTTCAGTTTTAAGATGTCTTAAATGGCCTGGTCTCTTAGCTGCTGCTCTTCTTCTCCCACAATCCTTGCCTCGTTTTGTCTGATCTCTTCTTCCAAGTCAAAAATTCTACTATAATATAACCTTCAGCAGATAAGATTTTGTAACTAAAAATGAAGGTTAAATACTAAGGACAATTTGTAATTTGACTACAGTTGTGGTAGTACAAGCAATCAGATTAGAACTTGGGTTGGTTAGTGCTTATGTGCAAGGCTTGGCGGTGGTAGTTCAAAGGGGACAGTAGATGTTGATGAGTGAATAGAACACGCTAAGGGATATCATGCATCCAGAACTTTTTGTACTACAGGTTTAAGTTTGGATTCTACATTTTTAATAAAAAAGAGGAAATTTGATGTAATAATCTCATCATGTATTGTGAAGAAACCATAAAAGTAATTGACTTGGAATCTTGATCATGGAATTGTTTTTTTTTATATTATTACATTTACACACTCAAGCAGATGTAAAAAGAAAAACACTCACGCATATACACTTTTATATGAACTCTTATCTCATGCCTTTACATAAAGGCATATAAAAATCCATGTATTGTATTGTATTATATTGCAGCATTTATATATTGCTTACTGCTCCTATGTAGGGTGCTGAAGCACTTATCTACATGAGTAGCATGCTACACCATATAGAGTGTGTGGTTGAAAGGATGTTGTTTTTGTTCTGATGTTATGTGGGATGTGTTTCCATGTAGCATGTGGTGATCACAGAGTTATCATGTTACGGGACAGATCGTGTAGTAGTATTTTTGCATCAATGAAGTGCAGATGCGCAGTTTTATGGTTTTCAGTATGCTGTTAGATAACAAATGCACAAGTGCATCATGGGACTTGTAGTGCTCATATGAACATCCATTTAGCTCAAAGTTCAAAAGTAAACAACATAATTGGTTATGTTTCAAATACAATATTTTTAAGTCTTGGATATATTATACATTCATCTTAAGTGTAGGATTTTCAATCCTAATAATTTTGTAATTTCTATTGTTAATATACCTACCATCTGCCTGTCAGGTTAGTGCCATTCACCTCTCAGGCAAACAGATTGCAATGTGGGGTCGCGCAAGGATCATCGGTTTCCTCCAGCTGTTCAATCTACACATTAGACCCCTCATTGGGGAATTAGCACATAGGGGATGAAGTATTTACAATTCGGTGGATGACTCCAAATTATTGTCCATTTCGAGGGTACCTGAACTAAGTGCATTTCCAGGGTACTAGGAGGTATATTGCCAAATGTATGGAATCAAATCACCTTAAATTGAACATAAACAAGACAGAGGTTCTTTTATTGAACAATAAACCAGTGTTTGGAATCAACAGTGCTGGCCTAAGGAATTGGGCCTCTTCCCTCTCCCGCACCTGTAGCTAAGAGCCAGGGGGTTTAACTGAGGAAAATCTCTTCATGCAGACTCAAGTAGAGTCCTTGGTGTCAAAATATATGCTTTTATCAAAAAGGATGAAGAAGATATCTCATAACCTTTAAAGCAAGTAAACTGATAGTGATAGCAGCAATATCCTCACACCAGGATTATTCCATTTTGGTCTATGCTAGCCTACCTAACACCATCTTACATAAACTACATGTCATCTAGAATGAGGCAGCCAGAGTGCTTTTCTGCCAACTAATATACACCCATGCGACCCCCCTGTTTAAGAAGCGTCACTGGCTTCCTATGAAAAACTGAATAATATTCAAGGTTTGTTGCATGCCATTTAAAAGTACTAATGGTTCATGTCCTAAGTTGTAGCAGACATGATTAACAAATATGTAACCTCACACAACTTCAGATCCAACTATTGCCCCAAAATATCAGAAGTGTAAGTCAGGAGGCAGGCACTTTTCAGTGCTGGCACCCGCCATGTGGTACACTCTTCCTTTGCAAATCCATCAGATTAACATCAACAGATCCTTTAAAGAAATGCCTGAAGACATGGCTATTCAAGCAGACTTACGATTTATAACATAGCAGACGTGGCCCCAGTCAGCAGTAGTGTAGTTCCAAGAGACCTTCTGGTAAAACGTGCGCTCTAGTGACATAACACAAAACAATTAAAGTCAATTGATAAAAGGTATCACTTACCCTGATCGCTCTCTCTCCATACTAAACCATCTAGCCAAAGTGTCACTATTCAGACACCTGTACAGTACACAAGTGGAGTAAATACGCAAGACCTGGGAAGCCATATTAACATATTAACATATTAACATTGTAATGTATATAAAGGCACGAGCTGAGGTGACCAAGCCACCAGCTACTGCTGTTACTGCTGTTACTTTTCCAACAACCACTTGCCATATTTATCTACTAACAAAACTTTAAAAAAAATCTGAAATGATATTTCATGCATAGTCATACATTAATGTTCATATTTCATATTCAATATTTAAATATTACCTGGGATTGTTACTTGAAAACACAAAGCTGCTTTTGTTTGTCTTCATAAAAATATGCAAGTAGTTTGCATAAAAAATAATTGGTTGTGCGTTATGCTCTCTATGCTCTTCCCGCTGAAAAACGTACAATGTCTTGACCAGATGTGTGATGATAGGGAGAAGGGCCCTCGGCCTCATCAAGATCACAATCCATTGGTTGTTGTAGAAACCCCTGTGAAAACCAATGTTAAATTGCATTGCACAAAATGCAATTATTTTATTATATGTATTAGGGTTGTATCACAAGACACCTCCACTTTTATGTAAAAATTCGAAAGTTACTCTTCACAATACCAAAGGTTCTTTCAATATTTGCTCTTATTTGCGTACGTTTCTGTATTATAGCAACTCTCCCTTTGTAAATATAGGCAAGGTGTAGAGAGCCAAGTCCAAATGGCACGCACAATACCACCTGTAACAAATAAACATGGGTATGAATGATATATGAGCAGTTGTTTGATGAATGACATAACAGATTTACTGGCATAGCACAGGGGAATGCGAAACTTAACTGGCAAATAACTATCTCCATGTCTCCCATTGCAAGACAATTGTAAAGAGCACAATGAACAAGTCATCCACACACCTGGTGTAACCCATTAACCATTTCCTTTATCTGAGCATTGTCTAAGGTATTCTCTCTGAATCAGTAAATGCATATATTTGATAACAAGGGGTTTGTGCACCAGCTTCTAAATTAATCTTGAAGTCATTAGTGGGTTATTAGTTATGGTGGTTGAGAGTCCACCACAAGTAATAATGCCACTATCTTGTTAGGTCCATTAAAGTTTTCAGTAATTTAAACATGAGCTAAACCCGTGATAGATATGGCACAGAGCAGAGTTGAAAGCACAGCATGCTCCCAATCCAATTTATACAAATAGAGAATAATTTAATATAAAAATGATTCCAAATGATCAATGTCCCGTAAGGGAAGCTGGAGACGTTTTAAAGAAAAATAGTGCCAAAAACCTTTAACCACCTACAGCAGTCAACTGGTAGCTGTAGGATACACCAACCAGGGCTGGTCCAGTTAGAAGTTTTACCTTGAGAATGCGTCTTTTTTCCAGGATGTCAAAGTCATTCAGTGGGGTATAGCAGGTTGCATCTAAGATGTGCTCAAAGCTGTCAGAGAGGTGTTAGATGAGGTCCCGGTGAACCTGTTGGTTTTGACGGGAAAGATTGAGAGTGGGAAAATTCAAAATGTGTGCCAACCAAAGTCCCCTAACTGACCAATACTTTTAGCACTTAGTCACTATTTTGGAGCTCAGATTCCTTTAAAGGAACAAGACTCAGAGCGAGAGAAGCCTGACCCTTCACCCCAGTGGCAATGGAATTTGGCTAGATCGATGGTCTATGGGTGACAAAAAGTTTGTAAGTTCCAGGATTTTCAGGTTGTTAGAAGTAAACTTTGACATAGCCTAAGGTTCCAGGACCTCAGGAACATGCCTTAGGGATCTACACTCACTTTAGCAGAAGCCTCAAGCAGGGTCAAGTGCAGGTCCAGTGCAGGTCCAGTTTGTACAGGTCATCCGGGCTCTTCAGAAACAGGCTTCTTTCAGAAAACGGATCCTTGGAGTCCACTTCTTTGTCCTGAGTACAAGTGGGAGCAGGCCCAGCCCTTCACGTCTTTTCACAGGTCTCAAGCAGCAGATGCAGTCCTTCCTCTGTTCTTTCACAGGTCCGGGGTGATCTGAAGATGGTGCTCCAACATGCTACATTTATGACACAAGCCTGTTGGTGGGGGTAAACATGGCCCCTCCCTAGCCAATAGGGAAAAAGATCTCAGGAGTTACCCTCCCTAGCTTTGCAGCTGTTCCAGTGTGCTCTACTGCAGACAATCTGCAGGCCCCTCTCTGCTTAACTCCATGATGATGAAACCTTTCTTCCCTCATGGAGAGTCTGTTTAACCACCCCAGAGTTATGGCTAGGGATATGAGCAACCCCTCTTTCGTGGCATGTGACAGGGAGGCCTATTTGAAGGTAATCAAATTTGTAGGCATTGCCCAAATGGCCATCCTGCCAGAGGAACAAAAATGCATCCACACAGCTAAACCTTAGTCTCCTGCTCTCGGAGCAGTTTCCATATCTCCTTCAGGGCTAAACGATGACAAGGCGACAGCTGAAGACTAATGCAGAATAACTTCCAGATACTCTAGGCAGGGAAAAGGTAACTTTGTAAATATACCCTTTCTTTGGTCTATATTAAAAATACAACTTCACCAGTAAATTGAGCTTTTAATAAATACACCAATGAGTCCAAGAATAGAATTTCTAGGTGTTTCCTATCTGGAGATAGCATTGCTAAACGTAATATTGCATCCAAGCGTTGTCATATGAAACATCCAGCCTTGCTAGAGTGAGTATGGCTTTTGGGGCTTTTTCACTGTTGGGACATGTGTAAGATTACACCTTTATATAACCCAATTTTAAACACTATGCACCATGCCTTATGGGCAGTAGGGACTTCTTAGGGGTGATTTGTCAATAATAAAAAGGAAGGTTTAGACCTGTCAAAAAGATTCATTTTGACAGGTCGATGTATAGTGTTTTAACTGCCACAGTCACACTACTATGGTAGGCCTGAAGCTATGTTTACAAAGAGGTATTTTCCTACACTTCTCCATGTCAAAAACTTTACTGAATTCTTTATAACAAAGGGTTAAAGAGAGAGCACATCCAATAATTGAAAAAATATAGCTGCAAGTACTTTAGAAGGAGGTCTAGCTCTGGATTGGCATGATATTAAAAGACTAGTAAGACAGCATTCATTATTAAATTGAACTGTCTTGGCATGCCAATTAATACCAGCATCCCAATTTACATATTGGTGGTAAGCACACTCTGTTGCAATCGCAAGTGAGTCTCCTTACAGGTAATACACACCAGCCACCCCCTGAATTTATATGTAGGCGGACCATAGTTTGGCAATGGTGGAGACTACTCCGTCTGCATTGACCAAATGTCTGGGAGAGTACAACGGAGTAAGGGCTGTCATAGAATTTGCTCTATGTCTACCAGCCCAATTTAGATGGGCTGACATATTGGCATTTTGTTAATACCCACTGCTGCTGCTAGGAAAACCCTTTTTCAAAAGGACAGCGGTCCAGAGCAGTTACAAAGATATACAATAATAACAACAAGACAAGCCGTGATGGGCTGCTATATATTTATCCAAGTCCAGCCGGACAAGGAATTTATTTTCATAACGATAATTGAATTTGGTGAGATCTTAGTGCATAAGCAACATTTCAAAAATAGAGAGCACAATCCTGTGCTTAACCTCAGGCCAGAGAGACGAGTGAAGAATAAGGAATAGTTGTGAGAGAAGGAGATATCTCAGGCAAAAGAGAAATGAGCAAGCTGGACATTTTAAATCAGTGTTACAAGTGTTTTGCCAGAGTAGTACATACAGAAATTGGTATAACTAATATAAAAGGTCGACGTTTCGCTCAAGGGTACAATGGGATCATCATCAGGACTGTACAAAATTACTATGCCTGGTTAAAAACAATGATGCGCCTGTATGGGGAAGAAAACAGGAAAAAGAAAAGATTTTCAGACTTTGGAAAGGGGTTCTATTCAAGTATTGGGGGGAGAGAGAGTCAACAGCATGCGCACAATACACACATGTATAGCATTTACTCGAAATCGCAGTGAAATTCAAGTGGACAATAAGTTGAACAATGTGGAAGAGGAAAAATCAAGCATCACTTATAGGCTTAGCATTTAGATTAGAATCACAGTGGGCTAACTTGGTGACTTTGTACAGCGGTGTGTCGGATAGAGAGTTACCGCAATTAAGTGGCTAGTAGATGTGGCGCGAGAGCTGGATGCATTATTCGAAACGAGTACGTGAAGATGCTAGTTGTTGTGAAGCGGATACTAGTTGCTTTTGGCCGAGGCGAGTGCGTGACGGGGGTGAGATCGGCATGAGAGCAGTCGTGAAGAATTAACCATTTTACTTCAATATTGCGGGGCGGCGTGTCCGTGACACTTTATGCTCCTGGTTCAGCCAGTTGGTGTAACCTCTAAGGTACAAACGGTATAAAGATCGTGAAGAATAAGAGGTCGTAGTGCCGAGTGATGCCGGGCAATAATAAGCGGGCAGTGAGGGTTCAGGTAATTACCTTAATAGAATCGGTTAACCGTCCAAATTGAGACGGGACTCCAGGGACTCAGTTCGTCAAGTTAATGGACCAACATCCTCAAAGGGAGTGGATCGAACTGAGGAGAGAGAAAAACCTGGGAGTCAGGGGTGGTACATTTTGGGTGAGCGTGAGAGTCAGGGCTTAGTCGTAAGGTACATACCAGGGTAGCTTTTAGGAAAGCAAAACTTGCATTGGAGCCCGCGGTCCTGGAAATAAATGGGATCCGCTGCGGGGAAAATGGAGGCAAGGCAGTTAGGGAAGCCGAGAGGGGTGGACGCTCTGGGCAGTACGGCAATGGAGGAGTACAACTCACCGGCGTGAGGAAACGATGTCCACGCGTTCATGGCTAGCTTGCGCTGATAGCCCGGTAGTGTTGTGCTACGATGGCGCATGGCCCTTATTGCAAGTGGGAGGCGGAGTCACGTGACCAGGTGGGCGGAAGGAATACAGTGAAGGGAGTAGTGCTGGGGATGTCTAAATGAAGCGGCCATCTTGGAGTGGTGATAGTGGCAAGCAGTGAAGTGCTGATAACGGGCTGAGTGGTGACATGCAATGCATTAAAAGTTACAGCAGACGATTAAAATTACATTAATGTGAAAACAGGAATACACAATCGTTAATTGTCTCAGTGGATGAATTCAGAGTACCAAATTGTTATTTGGAGTTCCATGTTGAGTAGGGGTCAGTATATAGCTAGGTCATAGCAAAGTGATCCAATCTTCACTTCTGTTAAGCCCAGTGTGTATAGTATCAAATTGATTAGAAAAAGAGAAGTTAGCACCGGGTTATGTGCACATATTTACATCATACTAGTGAACGCTAAAAAAATAAAGTCAATGCCTAGGTAAATTTAATAGGAAAATATTTTTCTTTTATTTTGTTTTAATTATAAACTGTATTCCCATATTTGAATCAATTAGTATCTGATTGGAAGGTTATTTACATGTGTATGATACAGTTAGTGCTTTACAATTCAAAAACAATTTACAGATAAACTATTTCAAATAATACAGAATTAATTCCCCTTCAGAAGGGGAATTAATTCTGTATTATTTGAAATGATGTAATATGTGCACATAACCCGGTGCTAACTTCTCTTTTTCTAAACAAGTGTAATTTCCTTGCTAGGGTTTATCCTTTAAGGCAGGGGCCCCTGTTTTTCCACATAGTATAGTATCAAATTGAATCATACTTTTCAGTTCCTCTTTGTTTAGCAACTGGGCTAGGTTTCCACCTCTTTGCTGTAATTTGACCACTTTAAGAATTGTCCATCTAATGTCATCCTCAGTATGGTGAGCTTCGGAGAAATGTTCCACCAGGGGCGCATTAGGGGTCCTGCATCTGATCCGACTCCTGTGTTGGCAAATTCGAGTCTTGGCCTTTTGGGTAGTCTGACCAACATACATTTTGAGGCATGGGCAAAAAATTGCATAAATAACATTGTTACTGTTACAATTAGTGGGACATTTCATTGAAACAGTAGTGCCATTATGAGTGAAATCACGTGCTTCAATTGTATATTCACAAACATTACAGGCCCCACATTTTACATGCCCGGTTACAGGTGGGAGGCCCCAAGTGGATTCAATAGTTGATTTGAGTGAGGGACCAGGAAGTGCGGCCCTGACTAGATGGTCGCTAAGATTTTTGCTTTTGCTAAAAGCGAACAGTGGTCTTTCCAGTTTGATGGTGCCTGCCTTTATAGTAGGCCAGTGTTTTAGCACGGATTTTCTAATTCCGTTTGATACTGGGGAAAAGGTGGTGACACACGCTATCCTCTCATTTTGTTCACGAGTTTTAGATGTTAATAGAACCTCTCGCGGACAATACCATGCTCTTTTGGTTGCTGTTTTTACCAGTCTTCGTTGATAGCCTCGATTTTTGAGTTTGTTTGCCTAGACGGTTGCTTCTTTGAAATAGTCTGTTTCAGAGGAGCAGTTCCGTCTGATCCTTAAAAATTGGGAGTATGGGAGGGAGTCTTTGAGTGCCCTGGAGTGATTGCTCTGGTAGCTAAGAAGGGTGTTGCGTTCCGTTGGCTTTCTGTAGAGCCGGGTAAGGAGTTCTCCTTCGTTATGATAAATGGTAAGATTTAAAAAGGCAATTTGCTCTTTATCGTGAGTCAGGGTAAATTTGAGATCAGCACAGTTGTTGTTAAGCCAGTGTAATAATTGGTTTAACGTCGCTATATCAAGGGTCCAGATGAAAAAAATATCATCGATATAGCGTCGCCACAATTTTATTACAGGGTAAAAGGGATTCCCATCCGTGAGGATTGAGCCAATCTCCAGAGCATCCATAAAGAGAATAGCAAGGTTGGGGGCAAAAATAGCCCCCATAGAAGTACCCTTGATCTGTTGATAATATATGTTATCAAAGATAAAGAAATTCCTGGAGAGGCATACTTCTAGTAGCTGTAAGATGAACAATGTTGGTACCCTGTGTGGACGGGGGTTAGTGTCAAGAGTTTTTTGTATCACTAGGAGAGCCGCTGATTGGGGGATGTTAGTGTAGAGCGACTCTACATCCATAGTGCAAAGGGGGTCTTGTAAGGGATCAAAGGGGAAGTGCTCGACCAAATTAATCATAGCCATGCTATCCCTTACATAGCAGGCGGTCAGGGGCATGAATTCTTTAATAAAAAATCAACGTAGGCTCCCAAAGGCTCTAAAATTGAGCCGCAAGCAGACACTATTGGTCTGCCAGGGGGATTTGTGAGATTTTTATAGACTTTGGGGAGGGTGTAGATAACAGGTAGGCGGGGGTTTTTTACATTAAAAAAATTGAATTCATTTTTACTCAGAAACCCTTCGTTACATGCATCTGTCGTTAGTTAAAGTACAGTTTCCTGAATGTCCTTAGTGGGATTCCTAGGTAGTCTTTGATAGTGATCTGTATTATTGAGCTGTCTCAGTATTTCAGCTTTCTAGGGTTCAAGGTTTTGAAGGACAATTCCGCCCCCTTTATCTGCGCTTTTAATTATCAGAGAGGGGTTGCTTTTCAATGAGCATATGACACAGGTATAATGTAGCACAGGGGCTTACAACGTGACACATCTCACTAGATGCATCACGTTGGAAATCTGTAGCATTGTGGCACATTGTTTACGATGCCGCTGCATCTCAGAAGTGATGCAACGGTGTCGAAAACATTTCGCAAGGCGCTTGTAAATCTGTCCCATTGTGTTTACTAGGTGTTACCATTTAATGAACCTGATCTCAGATCCGGGGATTATAGCGGGAGACTGCGATGCCTAAATCTGACAACTTGATGCGTCACTTGGTGGCATAAGGAAAGAATGATTGGTAATTGCAACTTCACTGTACTGATGCTTTTTCTCTGGACATAAACACACATTATTTTGTATTTTAAAATTAATCCAGTATTTATTTTTATTTTAAGTATTTATAAAGCGCAACACTTATTCCCTAGGAGATGGCATGGGGCTCAATAGATGCCCAATCAATCCGCTGAGAGAAAAACACTGAACCAGGACAGAAACATAATCCGAAAAAATTAACCAGAGTATAAACAGGTTTTCGGTGCTTTCCTAAACCTAGTTATTGTCAATGAGACGAATATACGAAGAAAGAGAGTTCCAATACGGCCACCTGATCTAGTCCTCTTTATGCTTTTGGACTTAGCCAGGGCCAAATTGAGGGATCTTAGCTCACGAGTGGATTATAAAATTCTACTCTGGCTTGTAGAATCTTCAGGCCCACATTATGCAAAGCTTTATGAGTGAACCATAAGAGTTTAAAATTGGCCTTTTCGCACATAGGTAGCCAGTGCAGAGAGGTTAACCAAGCTGAAGCAGAGCCAAATCTATCCAAATTACAGATCAGTTTGGCCGCTGCATTTTAGATTACCTGCAAAATAGTGAAAAGGTAATCAGCCATACCTACTAATAGTGCATTACCATAGTCCACTCTATTCGCTATGAGGAAAACTATGGTTTTTCTCCAAGCTATTGGAATCCATTAGAATAAACTTCTGAAAAGTATAAGAATGACAAAGCATTTGCCACACATGGTCTAACATGATCTTGCATGGAAAGTTGTTCATTGATAATGATCCCCAGGTTCTTAGGTGATTTCTTGGGTGTGGGCATCTCTCCCAGAGGCTCAAGCCACCAAGAGCCATCGCACCAAACAACAGGATCTGTGTTTTCTCTGCATTAGGTTTTCGACAGTGCTTAAATATGCATCCGCTACTTCAGTGAGGCATCCCCTGAGGGTGCTTTGGTTCTTATAGTGATCGTCTCTCGGTGATAGCATCAGCTGGATATCATCTGTGTAAGAACTAAACTTGAAGCCCCATTTACTGACGATTTTAGCCAGTGGAGCTACGTAAACATTAAAAAGAGTGGGGCTCGACAAGGAGCCCTGTGGAACTCCGCAGGTAGAAATAAAAGAGCATGATCTGCAGGCACCCAGCTGCACTGTCTTTGTTCTATTCCGTAAAAAGGAGCCAAGCCACTTAAGGGCATAAGCGTGTAGGCCCATCTCAGGAAGTCTACCTATCAACAAGCTGTGCAAAACAGCATTGAAAGGTGAAGTAAGATCAAGACAGCATACCCGCTTTGATCAACTACTCCCCTTATATCATCCAGCATTGCTAGCAGAGTAGTCTCATCTCAGAGAGATCCAAAAGCTTAATGGACTCAAAACAATTGGCCAGTATTTCTAAAATGTTAGTCAAGTAGGGGAGGAAAGATATTGGTTGATAATTAGAAATAATTGACGAATAAATGCCAGCTTTTTGCCAGGAGCAGTAATATTGTTCCTGTTAGAACTGGCTATTTCTGGTAGGCTAAGGCTGACGCCAAAGCCAGGCAGAAACCACCATTCTAGTCAGGGCAAGGGAGTCACACGCCAAGATAACCCCTGCTCACCCCCTTGGTAGCTTGGCACGAGCAGTAAGGCTAAACTCGGAGGCAATGTGTAAAGCATTTGCGCCAGCAGACAACAGCAACAACATCCTAGGCACACCACAAAAGGAACTCCACACAAGGTTATATAAAAATAACTTCTGTATTGTCAAAACACATCAGATAGAAATCACACATATACATTGTGCCAACTGGCACGGGCAATATTCACAAGGGATTATGTACAGGACAGGGCCACATGGGCCACTGTCAGAATCAACACTTTTAGAAATAGCACTTTGTAGATCATAGAAAATAGGATATAAAAATCACTGTAACACAAATTAGCAAGTATAGCACACAACCAGTAACTACTGGTAACAGGTAAGTACCACCTACGCAACCCTAACCACCTTAGGAGAATGCCACGCAGGGTACCAGGACCTCACTAGGACCACCTGTACTGGAAAGAACAACCACCTAAGACCCCACCGCTTTGGCCACACTGGCCACCCGTGTTAAATCTGGATCCCCAGAGGATTGCTGTCCTCCCACCATACTACGAAACATCTGCCACTCTCTACCTGACTGTATCCTTCCCCTGCTGAATTCTTCTCTTTCATCTGGTACGGTACCCCGCTCCTTCAAGGAGGCCGTGCTGGTGCCTCTATTGAAGAAGCCTGGGGCTGACCCCGCCGTTCCGGCGAACTACCGCCCAATCTCTCTTTTGCCTTTCTTCTCTAAAATCTTGGAAGCCCATGTCACCACCTGTCTCTCACAGTTCATCGAGAGCTCCAATTTTCTTGAGGCCAATCAGGCCGGCTTCAGACCCGGCCACTCTACGGAGACTGTCATCTTGGCTGTATTGGATGCCCTGAGAGACGGTGCTGACAAGGGTACCCCCCAGGCCTTGGTTTTATTAGATCTGTCGGCTGCTTTCGACACGGTGGACCACAACATCCTTCTCCACCGTGTCGAGCAAGCTGGCATCCAGGGCCTGGTGCTGGCATGGGTCAAATCCTTCCTGACCGGGAGGTCTCAGACCCTCAGCCTGGGCACTCTTAGAGCTCCCAGGGAGCATTTGCCCTGTGGGGTTCCTCAGGGCTCCTCCCTATCCCCCTTCTCTTCAATCTTTATCTTCGACCCCTTCTTCATTCCTTGAGGCAGTGGGACGTCACCGTCTTCAATTACGCGGACGACCTGCAACTCATCTTTCCTCTTGACTCCCCCTCTGCTATTCCCAACTTTCAGGCAGTTATGTCCCACATCCTATTGTGGATGTGCCAAAACCAGCTCAAACTGAATCCCGGAAAGACTGAGCTTCTTCTCCCTGGTAAGAGCTCTACCTACTGGGGTCCGCATTTTTGGCCGGTAGAACTTGGCCCCCCCACCCCTGTGGCCTCGGTAAAAAGCCTAGGGGTCACTATTGACTCCGGTCTCTCCCTCGGGCCCCAGGTGGGGACAGTTGTCTCCTCCTGCATGTTCCAGCTGCGCAGGATTAGGAAGGTGGCCTATCTCCTTACTCCTGAAGCTCTCCTGCAAGTAATCATGGCCCTTGTCCTCTCCCGCTTAGATTTTTCGAATGCTATCTATCACGGTCTGCCTAAAACATCTCTTTCTAGACTACAATCTGTTCAAAATCAAGCGGCGAGATTGGCCTTTGGGATTCCGAAATGGCAATCCGCCAAACCCCTTCTTTTAAAACTGCACTGGCTCCCCGTCATCTCGAGGGCAGCCTTTAAGATCGGCTGCCTCACCTTTAAATCTTTATCCGGTTTTTGGCCCGTCTTTCTGAAATCCCTCATTAGGACCTACAGTCCCTCACGGAACCTGAGATCCTCTCATCTTCACCTCTTACTCATTCCCCCTGTCAAACTCTGCAGATCCGGAGGCCGGAGATTCGCATTTCTGGCCCCCAAACTTTGGAATTCCTTCCCCCTTTCTCTCAAAACCTCTAACTCCCTCACCCTTTTCCGTAAATCCCTAAAATCTTGGCTCTTCCCTCAATCCGGCTAAACCCTTCTAGTCCCTCAGTAGTCTGCCAGCGCCAGGAAACCCACGGTGTCAGCGCACTTTACAAGTTCCCCTTACAATACAATACAATACAATAAAATAAATTTAGGATGTAAGCAAGAACACATTACACATGATGCATAAAAACATTCAGAGGTGCAACATAGGAAGAACACATGATGCATAAAAACACATTCAGAGGTGCAACACAGGAAGAACACATGATGCATAAAAACACATTCAGAGGTACAAGGAAAGAGAACACATGATGCATAGAACATTCAGAGGTGTAAGAACAAGGGAGACACATGATGCATAAAAACATTCAGAGGTGCCAGAACACAACTCAATAGCGCAAAAACACATGCTGTCCAAAAACATTCAGAGGTGAAATAAAACCACACAATTGCGCAAAACTCACATAAGACACTACCTGTGGCAGTCCCTAGGCCAACTGGCCTTGTTGGGGCTAGGACACCCTGTGTCCAAATATCAGGGGCCCACAAAGTGCTGGGCCGCTGTAGACAATCCCAAGCGCCTAAACGGTGCAGCTGCCCACTAATTGCTGTGCAGCTGGGACAGTCATAACTGTTGCATGGGCTCTCACTAGCCCTGGAAGCAAAACTGCGCCCACTGTTGGAGCCACCCAGGCTCTGACACAACACTGCGCAGAACGTTGGAGCCATACAGGCTCTAAAATCACAATGCCCCTATGGTCGTGGGAGCCTAGACACGCTCTAAACAAGCATGTCCCCAGGGAGCCTCCTGGGCTCTAGACAACGTTGGGGGGACCCGCTGCCAACCGGGGCCGCCCTAAATGCACCACCATGAACTAGGCCCCTAACTGCAAGAAACAAGTGCCGCCTTGCGGAGCCTCTCGGGGCTCGTCAACAACTATGGCCCCAGTCGTTGGAGTCCCTCGGAGGGAACTCGAAATACACTGGTGCCCCAGAGCCTCTGCGGCTCGAAATACACAAAATGCCCCCGGAGCCTCTCTTGGGCTCAACCGACATCACTGGGGCCTCGTGGGAGTCCCTCGCAGGGGGACTCGAATTAGGAAAATGCCCCCGGAGCCTCTCGGAACAAGGATAGCCCAAGCGGGAGGGGCGGGCACCGGCAATGTGCCCAGACGCCCTCCTCCCTTCACGTGTACACCAGGGCCCCACTCACCGGCTTCTCCGCCGCGGCTCCTCTCTTCTCCGCCCGGCAGCAGCGCTTCTCTCACGGGCAAGGGCGGGGCTCTCCCAGACACATGAGTGCCCCGTGGACAGCTACTCCTTCTGGCGGCCCTCACTTGACCAGCTTCCTCTCCTCTTGCTGCAGGGCTCCCCCCAGCTTCCGGGAGCCCTGTTGACCGGCCGCCATGCTCCCTCTTCCCCTCGGCCAGATTCGACGCGCTGCCCAATCAGAGCGCGGGCCTAAGAATGACGCTGCGGCTTGGGGAACCAATCCCAGCGCGGCGTTTACTGAGGGGGCTCGTCGCTCTGAGCCAATCAGGGCTCTGTTCCTTCGGTTTCTCCTTCGGCAGTCCCGGGCAGCCCCGGGCAGTGGCGGTGAAAAGCGGCCCTTCTTATAAATTTGAATCAAAGCCACCAACAGGCAGAATAAGTGGGGTGAGCTCCCGTACTGAGTGAAAATCAAACACGGGCATAAGGCAAAAATAAAGCGCTCTCAGGTGCTAGAGAGATATAAAGCGCTCCCAGGCGTTCAGAATAAAAAATAAAGCACTACTAAGCACTTAGGGATTTAGGAACAAGGGCAAAGCGCTCCCCAGCGCAAGGATGCCCCAGAGTCCAGCAACAAGTCCTTCAGGAGTCCAGGACCTCAGCAGTCCAGGACATAAGGTGGAGCACAGCAGCTCCCAGAAAAGGAAAGTCCATCAGATATCCAGGGGCTGGGCAGGGCCCAGGGATTCCCCTGGGCCCAAGCAGCAGCACGCCCCTGGTAGGATTCAAGTCAGAAAACAAGAACATTTTTAGAGTGTCACAGCACCCTTTTTATACCCAAAATCCTTTGTCTAAAGGGTGCAGGCAGTGTGAGAACCAGCTAGAACTGGTTATAGGGAATTCCTTTCACTGACCAGGCTAGGGACATCAGACGCACCCCAGGGGGTGGAGCCAGCATTGTGTGGGAAAAACCCAGCCTCACTCAGGACCCTCAGACCAGACAGTCAATCCACAAGCAGGCCCAGGCTCACTAGCCCCTCACATCAGCATGCTAAACACTCCATTCACCACCGGGGCAGACCCTCCGAGACTCTTGGAGCCAGGCTCACCAGCCAGCCTCAGCCAATCACACGCCAGACACAAATTACACAAATATGCCAACTTCTAAAAGTGTCATTTCTACACTAGACACAGTCATGCCGCATATACCATTGCGCAGCATTCAATCTCACGGTTTCGCACATATCAAACTCGGCCGTGCACTCCCCACACATCAGGAACTACCATGGTCACACATATTCCCCATGCATTCCTATGGGAGGGCAGGTCACTCACCACACATACACAGAGAGCTCACGCACTTTACACTGTACCACAGTGAAAAAGTGCGCAAAGGCCTAAAATCACCAACACCAGGTTCCAGAAACAGGCTAGGCAAAATCAAAATGTTTCGGGGTGAACCTGCCAAAAAGGGCCAGGTCCAACACAACCCCCTTCCAGCCAAAACGCAGGGTAGACCAATCACTCCACTGATGGGCTTCACTACTTTGGGCGACAAAGCACGGACACGGGCCTGAAAGGCAGGGACACCCTCGGTTTTTCGCCACTCTGAACCCACATGGATTTCTCTCAACCAGAACTCTCTGGCACAACTAGAATACCCCACTGGTACTCTCTAGTCATCCACGGCCAGGACCAGGCCCTAGGCCATCCAAATATCACAGGTCCTGACCAATCCACAGAGTGGGGGGCAGTAACCCCTGGCACACAATAGCCATTCTCCACTCTCCCTCTCAGTGTATCTACAACTACCATTGATCCTTCAACCTAGGGACCACACCCTCAGGCTGACCAGAGGTCACGGGCAAGCATGCCCTACCCTACCTCTACTTCTAGGGTTCCGCACCCTCCCAGGGAAGCACCCACCAGAACACAGCTCTCCTACCAGTTCAGGACCTCACTCCGTCACTGGTCTACCACCTGGAAACTATTTCACTTCTGAGGTACAAAGCACACAGCACAGTCCCTCTTCAAGCAGGTGGGGGGACACAGCACACAGCAAAATCCCCTTTCCTCTACCTTAGTGGAAACAACAAACTGCAGGCGAGCCCCAGATCGCACAGCAAGGGCAGCCCCCTCAGTCTCTTCAACTGATCTACTTTGGCAGAGATTCCTTCTTGACCTGGCAGTTTCCTAATCTCTCAACCTAGGATCTAAACCCTCAGGTTGCACCGGGGTCAGAAGTAAGGACAGCGTCCCTCTGCACCCCCTTCCAGAGTTCTGCACCCTCCCACCTTGGAGCGGTACCCCTGGAAGCCAAAACCGGTCAGGACACTGATTACAGATGCCCTTCCCTCCAGGTCAGGCTGAACCTGAACCTGGCCTTCCCCCTCCTCGGGGAATGCCCTCCAGAGGCCCCAAAAAATGGTCAAGCACTCTAGACGGTCAAATGCCCAACGAACCAGGACTTCTGCACCCTCCACTTAGGAGCGGTACTGCCCAACACCAGGACCGCCGGAGTTCTGGTTACAGACACTCCCTGTCCTCTAGACACAGGAAGATCCTCCTCAAATGACCTGTAAGTACAGCCTAGGCCCCTGACCTGGCGCTCCCTTAGGGAACCCTCCAGGCCCTGAGACAGGGTTTCGGGCCAACGTGGGACACACCGTCTCACACTCACTCCGCCTCCCTCGAGACAGGACGTGAGCCCCTACACCCCTACCATCCTACTGGGACCTAGCGGGGCTACACATGAACCTCTTCCCCTACACAGGATCCTCAGATACACAAGCCACTACTTTTAGTATCACTCCCTAATGTCTCTGCAAGACATCTAGCACACCGCCAGACGTCCAACTTCTTATCCAGTGCCTCTGCAGGACCTCCTGAACACCACCAGAGGTACACCTCACGTGCAAGCTCCTTAAAAAAAATAACTCAAACCAACTCCTCCAGTTCAAGACACCACTCATCCACACACTCCCCCTCCAGACTGGTGAGACAGTTCCTCACTGCCTCTGACTCTCAACCTGTACCCCTCTTACTGAGCACCAGGCACCATACTTTGGGAACTGGGAATGGGACTTCTCGCACTGGACATATTTTAGCTGCCACCACTGGATCCTACCATACTGGGGAATCCAGACACACACACACTACCCTCAGGGGACAACCACCCTCCTGAGCTAGCCATTCCTCCTCCACACTCCCTCTCTTCCATCTACCCACACAGGGACAGGAACAGGGATTGGGCACTGAACCCAGCAAGGGATTCCTAATCTATGGGAACCTCCCCCTCTACTGGCGTCCCGCCCTGTCATTTTCTCTCATCTGCCACTAAACATAAAGCGCAGGAACACCATTTGAAAATGACACTCTTGAGGAAAACCAAAATCCCAAACAATAATCCCAAACATGTGACTATCTAAAAAAATGCAGAGTTTTGTAATGTAGCCAGCTGTCGCTGTGGCACTGCGCAAACACAAGTCCTAATCCGCACCGCTGACCAACAATGTTAGATCTGGGGTTCTCTAATTGGCAGAGGTAAGTACCTTAGACCAAGTAGGGACCCTTGCTTCTAGTCAGGGTGAAGGAATACACACAGTAGATAACCCCTGCTCCCCCTCTAGGTAGCTTGGCGCGAGCAGACAGGCTTATCCCCAAGGCAATGTGTATAATAAATGCACTTAATACCAACAATGACTCCCCATCCATCACAAACTGAGACCACACAGGTAAGTATATTTATAAAAATATATCTTTATCTAGTTGCAGCAATTAAAAAATCAACAATGCACAATGGTTGCTCCTTTAGCAAAAGGTTGCTCTTAATCTTGATGGTTGCACTTGTGTTAGGAAGTTCTGCATATTAAAAATAGTCTCAAGTTTCTGTAAATCTGTATTAAAAATAATAATACTGACTTATGTCAAAAGCATCTCTTTAAATGACTGTCAAAGTAATGCCAGCGTGTAATTTACTTCGAAAATCAGCCCTTCACACTACTGCGCCCAAGCAATGCGGGCGCGCCTCACCAATGACTTCGGGCGCACAGCGCCGAACAGAACAGACTCGCTCCCAGCCCTGGCCGGTCCCAGCAGCCCTCCGCCCGCTCTCAGATCCTCGGGGAGCGGCGGGGAGCTAGCTCGGCGCTCCGAGCAGGGACAGACAGACTTGTGGGACACCCCCGCGCCGCACGGCCACCAGCTGCTGCGTGTGCCCCCAGTGCCTGCCTCTGTCTCAGCGCCGGCCTCGCTGCCGCCCTGAGCGCTCTCCTTGGTTTTCCCCGTATTTTGACTGAATTTGTGCTTGTTTTCCTCGTGTTTCTCTGCCTTTTTCCCCGTATTTTGACTGAATTTGTGCTTGTTTTCCTCGTGTTTCTCTGCCTTTTTCCCCGTATTTTGACTGAATTTGTGCTTGTTTTCCTCGTGTTTCTCTGCCTTTTTCCCCGCATTTTGACTGAATTTGTGCTTGTTTTCCGCGTGTTTCTCTGCCTTTTTCCCCGTATTTTGACTGAATTTGTGCTTGTTTTCCGCGTGTTTCTCTGCCTTTTTCCCCGTATTTTGACTGAATTTGTGCTTGTTTTCCGCGTGTTTCTCTGCCTTTTTCCCCGTATTTTGACTGAATTTGTGCTTGTTGTCCGCGTGTTTCTCTGCCTTTTTCCCCGTATTTTGACTGAATTTGTGCTTGTTGTCCGCGTGTTTCTCTGCCTTTTTCCCCGTATTTTGACTGAATTTGTGCTTGTTTTCCGCGTGTTTCTCTGCCTTTTTCCCCGTATTTTGACTGAATTTGTGCTTGTTTTCCGCGTGTTTCTCTGCCCTTTTCCCCGTATTTTGACTGAATTTGTGCTTGTTTTCCTCGTGTTTCTCTGCCTTTTTCCCCGTATTTTGACTGAATTTGTGCTTGTTTTCCGCGTGTTTCTCTGCCCTTTTCCCCGTATTTTGACTGAATTTGTGCTTGTTTTCCTCGTGTTTCTGTGCCTTTTTCCCCGTATTTTGACTGCATTTGTGCTTGTCTTTGCATCTGCCCATCTCGCCGCCCCCCGCTCCCGCTTCCCGCCACCGCCTTAGCCCCGCCCCTTTTTTCTTCTGTTTCCCTCCCCGCTCCCGCCTCCCAGCTGCTCCGCCCACCCGCGCACTTGGCCTTAAATGGCGACCGTGCGACGCAGGTGAGTGTGACCCACTTGTGGGACACCCCCGCGCCGCACGGCCACCAGCTGCTGCGTGTGCCCCCAGTGCCTGCCTCTGTCTCAGCGCCGGCCTCGCTGCCGCCCTGAGCGCTCTCCTTGGTTTTCCCCGTATTTTGACTGAATTTGTGCTTGTTTTCCTCGTGTTTCTCTGCCTTTTTCCCCGTATTTTGACTGAATTTGTGCTTGTTTTCCGCGTGTTTCTCTGCCCTTTTCCCCGTATTTTGACTGAATTTGTGCTTGTTTTCCTCGTGTTTCTGTGCCTTTTTCCCCGTATTTTGACTGCATTTGTGCTTGTCTTTGCATCTGCCCATCTCGCCGCCCCCCGCTCCCGCTTCCCGCCACCGCCTTAGCCCCGCCCCTTTTTTCTTCTGTTTCCCTCCCCGCTCCCGCCTCCCAGCTGCTCCGCCCACCCGCGCACTTGGCCTTAAATGGCGACCGTGCGACGCAGGTGAGTGTGACCCACTTGTGGGACACCCCCGCGCCGCACGGCCACCAGCTGCTGCGTGTGCCCCCAGTGCCTGCCTCTGTCTCAGCGCCGGCCTCGCTGCCGCCCTGAGCGCTCTCCTTGGTTTTCCCCGTATTTTGACTGAATTTGTGCTTGTTTTCCTCGTGTTTCTCTGCCTTTTTCCCCGTATTTTGACTGAATTTGTGCTTGTTTTCCTCGTGTTTCTCTGCCTTTTTCCCCGTATTTTGACTGAATTTGTGCTTGTTTTCCGCGTGTTTCTCTGCCCTTTTCCCCGTATTTTGACTGAATTTGTGCTTGTTTTCCTCGTGTTTCTGTGCCTTTTTCCCCGTATTTTGACTGCATTTGTGCTTGTCTTTGCATCTGCCCATCTCGCCGCCCCCCGCTCCCGCTTCCCGCCACCGCCTTAGCCCCGCCCCTTTTTTCTTCTGTTTCCCTCCCCGCTCCCGCCTCCCAGCTGCTCCGCCCACCCGCGCACTTCGCCTTAAATGGCGACCGTGCGAACGCGCAGCGTTGACGCGCAGCGGGCGCGCCGATTGTGCGCCGAAGGCGCGCCAAAGGTAAGCCCGTCTGCGCCCGTCCGCGCCTGGACCGCGCCCAGCGCCAGGACCCCTGGCCCCCACCGACGGAAGCCGACCCGACGAACCTACAGCGCCTCCGACCTCGTCGCACTCAACACCGGCCACATCCCAGGATGTCACCGAGCCGCCCCGAAGCACACCCACGGACCCTTCAGCTGCCTCGCCTGCAAGTTCACCTGCATCCGGACCTTCCCTGCACCCGCCAAGCCGAACTCCAGCAGCACCCACCTCAAGTGCATCCTGCTCAACACCCGCTCCGTCCACAGACACGCCGTAGAACTCTGGAACCTGCTCGACACCACCGCCCCCGACGTTGCCTTCATCACCGAGACCTGGATGAACGCCTCCTCAGCCCCAGACATCGCCATCGCCATCCCAGAGGGCTACAAGATCACCCGGAGGGACCGCGACAACCAGACCGGAGGAGGCATCGCCATCATCCACAGAGACACCATCCGCATCACGACCAACACCGACGACACCCTCACCACCGCTGAACACCTGCACTTCCAGATCCACACCAACCCGAAGACCACCCTCAGAGGCACCCTGATCTACCGACCCCCGGGACCACGCACACGATTCAGCGAGGACATCGCCGACTTCGTCAGCCCGCACGCTCTCCCCTCCGCCGACTACATCCTCCTGGGGGACCTCAACTTCCACCTGGAGAACAACAACGACCGCAACACCACCACCCTGCTCGACAACCTCGACAACCTCGGACTCAAGCAACTGGTGACCACCCCCACCCACCTCGCCGGACACACACTCGACGCCGTCTTCTCTTCCAGCAAAGACGTCACCTTCAGCCACGCAACAGGACTCCACTGGACGGACCACAGCTGCGTCCACTTCACCTTCAGAAGAACGACGATCCACCACCTCCAGCAACAGGTTGCTCGAAGAAGCTGGAACAAGATCACAGCCGACCAGCTCACCGCCTCCCTGAGCCAGCACCCTCCCGCCAACTCAGCGAACCCCAGCCAGGCCGCCGACAACCTCACGAAGTGGATCAGCAACTGCGCGGACGAACTCGCCCCTCTGAGGACCCCGCCCAGCAGATCCTGCAGCAGAAAAACACCATGGTTCACCGACGAACTCAAGTGCTCCAAGAAGAACTGTCGAGCCCTCGAGAAAGCCTGGAGAAGGGAACCAACGACGGACAACATGGCCACCCTCAAACTCGCCACCCGGAAACACCACCAACTGATCCGCGCCACCAAGAAAAATGCATACAAGGACCGGCTGGACAACAACGCACACAACTGCAAGGAACTCTTCAACATCGTGAAAGAGCTCTCCAACCCCAACGCCGGAAACAACGACATCACCCCGTCGCAAGACCTCTGCAACTCCCTCGCGTCCTACTTCCACAACAAAATCACGGACATACACAACAGCTTCAACAACCAACCAACGCAAGCCACAACCGCAACGACTCCACCATCCACCACCCTCCGCACCTGGACCCCGATCAGCACCGAAGACACCATCCGCACCATGAACTCCATCCATTCCGGATCTCCGACTGACCCCTGCCCTCACCACGTCTTCAACAAGGCCGACGCTGTCCTCGCACCCCACCTGCGGGACATCATCAACACCTCCTTCGACTCCGCCACCTTCCCTGAGAGCTGGAAGCACGCCGAAATCAGCGCTCTCCTCAAGAAACCCACAGCAGACCCCACCGACCTCAAGAACTACCGTCCCATCTCGCTCCTCCCGTTCCCGGCCAAAGTCATCGAGAAGACCGTCAACAAACAGCTGGCCGCCTTCCTCGAGACGAATGGATCCCTCGACCCCTCACAGTCCGGCTTCCGAGCGAACCACAGCACGGAGACCGCCCTCATCGCCGCCACCGACGACCTTCGAACTCTGATGGACAACGGAGAAACAGCGGCCCTCATCCTCCTGGACCTCTCCGCGGCTTTCGACACTGTCTGCCACCGCACCCTAGTACAGCGCCTCAGCAACATCGGAATCCAGGAGAAGGCACTGGAATGGATCACCTCCTTCCTCGACGGAAGAACACAAAGAGTCCGCCTACCACCGTACAAGTCAGAGGCCACCAAAGTCATCTGCGGCGTACCCCAAGGATCCTCGCTGAGCCCAACCCTCTTCAACGTCTACATGAGCCCCCTCGCGGCCATCGCACGCCAACACAACCTGAACATCATCTCCTACGCCGACGACACCCAGCTGATCCTCTCCCTGACCAACGACCCCGCCACCGCCAGAGCCAACCTGCACGAAGGGATGAGAGACGTAGCCGAATGGATGACGACCAGCCGCCTGAAACTGAACTCAGACAAGACGGAGGTCCTCATCCTGGGCTCCACGCCCTCCGCCTGGGACGACTCCTGGTGGCCCCCCGCCCTGGGCACCGCACCCAAACCGACGGACCACGCACGCAACCTGGGCTTCATCCTGGACTCCTCCCTCTCCATGACCAGACAAGTCAACGCCGTCTCCTCGTCATGCTTCAACATCCTGCGCATGCTACGTAAGATCTTCCGGTGGATCCCCACCGAGACGAGGAAGACGGTCACCCAAGCCCTCGTCACCAGCCGACTGGACTACGGCAACGCCCTCTACGCCGGAACCACGGCCAAACTCCAGAAGAGACTCCAGCGGATCCAGAACGCCTCGGCGAGACTCATCCTCGACATCCCCCGACGCAACCACATCACCGGACACCTGAGAGATCTGCACTGGCTCCCGGTCAACAAGAGAATCACCTTCCGGCTCCTCACCCACGCGCACAAAGCCCTACACGACCAAGGCCCGAGCTACCTCAACAACCGGATCAGCTTCTACACTCCCAAGCGCCTCCTCAGATCAACCAACCACGCCCTCGCCGCCGTCCCCCGCATCCGAAGAGCGACAACAGGAGGAAGATCCTTCTCCTACCTGGCAGCCAAGACCTGGAACTCACTTCCGACCAATCTGCGCCTGACCCAAGACCACCTCTCCTTCAGGAAGAAGCTCAAGACCTGGCTGTTCGAGCAGTAGCGGCACCCCCCCCCCCTCCCAGCGCCTTGAGACCCTACGGGTGAGTAGTGCGCTCTACAAATGACCTGATTGATTGATTGATTGATTGATTGATTGATTGATTGGGCAGGGGGGCACTCACGTTGCTCCCTCGGCGAGGTCGGGTCAATCTTCCCCGGCTTCGGCACTTGAAACACGGCTCTCGGCGACGTGATTGGGCATCCCAAGTATCAGCCGCAGAGAGCCTCTGCCAATTAGAGACCCCCAGATCTAACAGTTCCTTTTCACATCTCTGGAAACGTTGTTTCTGCCGTATATTGAGTATGATGATGGCCTAAACTCATTGCTATTTGGGAGTAGATAAAAAGACGGTAGGGGCCATGTGGGGAACCATATTTGACTTCCATCATCATCTACACTACATGCGTTACTAATAGTTGTTCAAAGGCCCCAGATGGCCGTTAGTATCTAGATGGGGGTCTAAAAAAGTCAGCGCCTCCTCAAGGAAGGTTGATTCTAGTAGGGCGAATATATTTCTCAGTTTTATCAGAGAAAACCATCCCAATTTCCCCCCAATAAGCTTCTGTATGGGGGATAGATTGAGAGAAGCAGGAGGGCTGGGTAAGTTCCTTCATAATTTTGATTAACTCCTTTGATGAGCTACTATCATCTTCGATTTGGAGAATGAAATGGTCTTTGTTGGCTCCTTTCAAGGATTTGCAATATTTCTTTGACCCTCTTTACAATTTCGATGGGTTTCTTAAATTATATATATATATATTTTTTTTACTTTCTTTCTGAATCGTTTATAATAACACAGCCTAAATCAAAGCGTTTAGTTCAAGATTTAACTTCTTCAGAGCGTAATACCGTGCATACAAATATATTTGTGCTAAATATATAAATAAATATGAAACAAACCAGTGCAATATCGATAATCATGAAACCCACTTCCCATCAATATTCCAGATAAACAAATGTATGTGTAATTACACCAAAAACCTGAATTTTGTATCAATTATGTCCTGTTATAACTAATTTAGTTCAAACATTGCAGCATGTCATCACTTCACGATAATTGTAGAGAACAGGGTTGTCGTTTTATCCAACAGCAGAGTTTAATTATGTTCAAACTCGGGTGGACATTTTTAAATATATAAGACTACTCAAATTAAAGAAACATTTTGCAATCAAATCAAGACAACATGCAACGTCCGGCTCAAATAGTGCAAGGACAGAGGAAAATCGACTGAAGAGTCTTCAAAGGAATGATATGGAGCTTTTGGTAGAAATGAGGCAAATGGCAACAGCAACAAACAGAAGTGAAGAGACAAATAGAGAACAAATAACCACTCAAGCAATGGAGAGAACCGCAGAAGAAGGAATTGATATTGAGGAAAGTGAATCAACAAGATTTAGACCTAATTCACACTTTGTTCCAATGTCTACGAGAGATTCCATTGATGTATTTGATGATCTAATAATCAATGATTTGAAGAATCTTGAGAAATGCATGAGTGTGAAATACAAAATTTTGTCGAAGCAACACAAAGATCATGCAGCGCTCATTGCAAAGTTTTTTGTTTTTTTTTGTTTTTTTCTATACCTCATATTGCGAAAAGAGAGTGGATACTAAGGTGATCGGGGGAAATTGACGGTCTGTTCATATTGTGAAAACTTCACTGCCCCGGATTTCTGTTAACACTCCCAGCGGGAGTTTCCCAGCCATTTCTTAGAACCAGTCAATATTCTCCTCTTTACCTTTATCCAACACAATAATTCCAACGTTCTGTGATGAGCTAGCCCTAGAGCTACTCAGGGAGAGATCCAGACCTGCCAGGAAATTATTGTCTCCGCTTTAATCATTGGTAGACAAAGAAAAAAAAAAAAAAAAACAAGGAAAAAGAGAAAGAAAACGGCCAAAGCACAAGAAAAGGAGGGAAAGGGTCAAAATTAAAACTAAATTTTCAATCAGGAGTAAAAAAATTTGTATCTGAAACCCTGAAGTGGCGCGATTGATCCGCTTGAGCAGGAGAGAATACTTCTCCACTCGAGGAAATTGCCCAGACGCTCCATCTCATATAACATTTCCAACCTGATAGCGATAAGAAGGACCAGTAGTTCCTCGCTTTTCAGCCTAATTGTAAATCTTCATATATTAAACGACACCATCCAATTTAGAAGATGGAACACTATCGACAGCTCTGAGAATCACTTCAACTGTCTACCGTCGTTGGTACTTTGGTACTTTGTTTTTAATAATATCCACGACGACGTTCCAGAACACAGGTTAATTGCAAAGACCCAGAAACAAGACAGACACCGAATTTTTAGTCTTGACAAAGGTGGAACATCAATACGTCAAAACCACCGAAACGCGTCGACGCCCAAACCCAGTACAATTCAAACCCCTTCCTCCCTTGTTGATATACAAATCTCAGTTTACAAAACCAGAGAGTGATCAAATTGCAGTTTTGAATGTACACCTTGTATTTTATAATTTTTATGTTTTGCAACTTTTGTCTGTCCGTCATATTGTGCAGGTCACAAGAAATTTTCTAACTGTCTTATTAGTCTACACATTTTAATTGTTTTTTATGAAACGTATGATGTATAATTGTAAATCGGTTTTATTTCTGTTATTCTAATAAATGTATATGTACCTTAAGTGTAGAATTGTATGAGTCTGTGATTCTATCAATGGATGTTTTATAGCTAGATCCTAGCTTGATGTAGTATATGTCTCAAGGGAATTATCACATTTTTTCAGGTTTAATACCCTATTTCCCTTGACAAATTCAAGGGGTCCCTCTCTCTCTGTTTTACGTAAAAAAAGTTTACCCATATCTCCCAGTGCTTCATTCTTTTTGTACTATTCCCTTTTCTATCCAACCTACATACCCTAATAACAGAATTTAACCATTCCTCATGTGACGGAGGTACCGGTTTTATAATAATAATAATCCACATTTATAAAGCGCACAATCACCCGTAAGGGTCTCTAGGCGCTGGGGGCCGTCGGGAAGATTAAGCAAGCTATTGCCCAGAGTCACATGGTGCTGGGCTAATCTGCTGCCGGAGCCGGGGATCGAACCGTGATCCCCAGATTCCGGAGTCAGTCGCCCTGGCCGCGGCGCCACACCTCTTCCACTCCAGTTTATGCAGATCTCTCTACGTGCTAATAGTATCAGCACAAACATTAAATTTTCCTGAGGTTTACTTAGTCTAGTGATATTTGAAGTGATCCCAAAAATAATTAAAGAGGTACTTACAGTTATTGGGGTTCTCATTAAGGCCGAGAGTGTCTTACCAATTTCTTGCCAAAAATGCTCAAGTGCTGGGCAGTGATGGAACATATGGGTGTCATCTACTTTTTCTTCGCCACATTTACTGCAGGATTTTATCGATGCACCTTTGAAACTTGATAACCACTTTGGAGTCCAATACGCTCTATGTATTGAGAACAGGTGATTTCTTTTTAAAGCAGCGGGTTTTACACACGCCCAGCATAATTCTGATGATTTTTTCCAGATCATGTTTAGATCAAAGTCTTCATTGATAAACTCTCTTCTCCATATTTTTTCGGGTATTGATTGATCTTCTTCTCCAGCTTCAATTAACGCCCAGTACCATTTTGATATTTCTTTTGTTATTGTAGATTCCTTTGTCATTTCCTTTTCAAAGTTTCCTATGTCTGTTGTTCCTTTTGGAATGGTATTAGCCCAGCTCTTCAATTGATAATATTTAAACTTCGACACTTTCCCTTCCGTTATTGTGTGTAGGTGTTCCCATGTTATTAATTTGTTTTCACATAGAAGTTGTCCCCATTTTTCAAACCCCAATTGTCTAAGTACACTGGATAATGCATCTTTAAGGCATTCTGGAGTTCCAGGTGAATCCCATATTGGTGCCATATTACTATAGTATGGGATCCTCAAGATGCTTCTAAACTGGGTCCATAATTTGACCGCATTTATTAGCAGCTTCAATTTTACTTTCTTAAAGAATTTGGGGTGGCCAAATTTGAAAAGGAAATAGTCTTCTCCATTTGTAATATGTTGCAGGAAATGTGGGAACTTACCGTGCTTCATTAGCAGCGTTCTAAAGTTTTTAAACTGAAAAGCCCTGCAGTATTCAATAATATCAGGGCTTGCAATGCCCCCTTGATTCTTCTTTCTCCTGAGTTTATTCCACGCAATTCTTGTGCTTTTCTCCGACCAAATAAAGCTGGACAATTCTCCTTGTATTTTCTTTAAAACAGCTTTATTAAACTCCAACGGAATCGTGTTAAAAAGATACATGAATTTGGGGATGATGGTCATTTTGACTGCGTTTTATTTGCCCAAAAAGTTTAGTGGTAGACCAGACCATGCTTTAAGAAGTCTTCTCATTTCTTTTACTACTATATTTAAATTTAATTGGGGAATTTTATTCAGGTCTTCAGTTAAGGTGATCCTAAGTATCTTATTTTTTTCCTTTGAGAAAGCTGGTTTTATCGTACAATTCCAACTCATTGCCTCTGTCTTACTGATATTTATCAAATAGCCTGAAACCCTGCCAAAGTCCTTCATTATTTCTTTAATTGCTGGTTCTGAGTTATTGTAGTTGTCCGTGAACACCATAAGGTCATCTGCATATAAAGCCACTTTCTTTTCCCAATTTTTATATCTAAAAGGTGCTATTTGGATATGATTTCTGATTGAGCAGGCTAAAGGTTCAATATATAAATTGAAAAGTAATGGAGACAAGGGGCAGCCTTGCCTCGTACCCCTCTGAATAGTGATATTGCTTGTCAAACTCCCGTTCACTATTATTTTTGCTCTAGGGTTAGTGTAAATTTCCTTCACCAAATGACCAAAATTACTTCCCAGGTTATTTTTCTCTATGATATTATTTAAGAATAGCCAATGTACGCGATCGAAAGCTTTTGCCGCGTCATAGGTGATGATCGTGAGGGGTAACTGTTCTGATATGGCTATTTCGATTGTCGCTAATAATTCATGCGTTATTTCTTGAATTCGTCTGCCCTTTATGAAACCCTTCTGATCCTGATTAATCAGATTCGGCATTAGCTTTGATAACCTTTTCGCTATTATGTTCATAAACAATTTGTAGTCGCAATTAAGTAAAGATATTGGTCTGTAGGACTCACAAGATTTTGGATTTTTCCCCGGTTTTAATATAAGACTTATTGTGGCATCGTTCCATGAATCAGGGATCTTTTCATGCTCCACCTAAATCTTGTTCATGAGCTTTGTCAAGTGACCAATTAAAGGCTCTTTTAAGACCATATAGAATTCATTAGGTAGGGCGTCAGGTCCTGCCGCTTTACCCTTCTTTAAGCTACCTATGGCAGATCTAACTTCCTCAGATGTTATATTACTATTTAAGAAAACCACTTCCTCTTCCGTTAATTTTGACATTGTTATTCTTTCTAAATATTCCTTAATGTTCTCAGACGTTGAATTTGTGTCCTCTTTGTATATTGTTGAAAAAAAATCTGCAAATTCTTGTCTTATTGAGGAGTCGTCTTCACATAAGGTTGATTGATCTTTGGTATACACAGATAATATCGTATTCCTTGTCTGGTCTGTTTTCAACTTCCAGGCTAACATTTTCCCGCAGCCTTCCCCATATTCATGTTTAGCCAATTTACTATTCTCCCATTTCTCTTGTACTATATTCTCCAAGTAGTCTGTTAAAGCCTCTTTTAACTTACATACCCTCTCAGTTAGTTTTCCTTTAGAAATCGGTGATGCTCTGGCTCCCAGTTGTGTTTCTGTTTCCTTAATTTCTGCCTCCAAATTTTTTATATCAGTTTTCCTTTGCTTATTTTATGTGCACCCAAACTAAGCAAATGTCCTCTTATTACTGCTTTATATGTGTCCCATATAATTCTTTCGGGGGATTCTTCCCCGTTGTCTGCAAAGTAATTAGTTGTGGATTTTAACAGTTGATCCACACTTTCTTCCGTTGTTAGTATTGATCGATCCAGAGTCCATCTAGTCGGATTTAAGCCTAATGTTAGTGAGAGTTTTAGTTGGACTGCTGAGTGATCCGATAAGTGAGCTGGTTGATGTTCAATACTTTTTACCTTATCTCGAAGTGAGTTGCTTATTAAAAAGAAATCTATCCTAGATTTATGTCCTAATTTTTTATTGTGGAAAGTAAAGGGGTATGATTTTTCACCTTTTTGTATCCACATATCAACTACGTTTAGATCTCTTTTATATATCCCCAGCCATTCCCTCATCTTTGGTGAATTCCTTTGTTTAGAGGAAGGTTGCCTGTCTACGGTCGGGTCTAATATTATATTATAATCACCTCCTACGATTATTGGGACTGTGGATGTTATTAATTCTGAATATAATTTCTTAAGTGCCGCCGGGTCGTCAATGTTTGGGCCATAATATCCTGCTAGCATAAGTGAGGAACCTTCTATCCTAATTTTGGCCATTACCAATCTTCCCTTTCTATCAACCTCTTCTGATTCCAGTTTAGCATTCAGAGATTTTTTTATGATAATTGCTACTCCTTTTATATTACAATCTTGTGTAGTATGAATGCTTGAGCCAATCCAATGTAAGTTTTTCACAATTTGAGACCATTCTGGTTTTATTAAATGAGTTTCTTGGAGGATAATTATCTCGCTTTCTACCTCTTTCAGACACTCCAAGATTCTTCTTCTTCTCTTGGGAGTTCTAAGGCCATTGACATTCCTTGAGAGTATTTTTATCAACTTTTCTTTCGCCATTCCGTTTTACAAAGAAAATTTGATTGAAAAGAAAAAAAGGGCCAGGCGAAACGTCCCACCCTGAGGAAGCCTCCCTTCTTCTTTTTTCAGGTGGTATTTTCCACCCTTTTCGTGCTCCGCGACGTCAGCCATTCTATTACATATTGAGTGATTGTTATAAATTCACTTTCCCCTTTCTTTGAAATTTGTTTTGGCTTTTTAATTTATTTTCATGTTTGCTACCAAAGAGTTATTTAAGTTACCTATTCTAAGTTCTCCTACTATTTCGTTAGATTTTATTCATCTTGTCAGTTTCAATTTGGTCTTTTATCAGCTGAATGAGGTTTTCTACTTCTTTCGGCTCTCTTAAATTGTGCATTTTGTTTCTCCACATTATTCTTAAGGCCGCGGGAAATTTCAGCTGGACAGTTGCACCCAGACTTTTCAGTTCTTGCATATATTGCCCCAGCTCCCACTGTCTATCTTGCGTAGCCTTACATATGTCCGACCTAACGCGAAATGACCAATTGTCTTTGTTAAAAGATCCGCTTTTTAATCCCTCATTGAGTAGTCTTTCCTTTAGAGAATAAGTCCTGAAATTTATTAATATCTTCCTCGGGGCTTTACGGTCTTTACTTTTTCTGAAGGGATCCCTGTGAACTCGCTGAATATCTGTTGATAGCTCACAGTCCTTAGTCCAGGGAAAGAACTCCTCTAGCAAGGATATAGCGTATGATTTTATATCTGACCCTTCCATATTTTCAGGAATATTCAATAATCTGAGGTTATTGCGTCTTCCTTGATTCTCCAGGGATTCAAGTTTTTCTTTGATAGCCCTCTCACTGTCTTTTATCTGGCGTATCTCTCGTTGGTTTACATCTACTTTTTTAATTAAAGAGCCAAGCTCATTTTCCACAGCCGTTACTCGCACTCCTAAATCATTCAGTTTCTGGTCAAGGTTTTCTACTACTTCTTGGATTTTAGATTGGTTCCCTTCCGATATTGAGAATTTCTCTCTCATTTCCCCCAAGATTTTGTCCATCATTTTGTCTAAGCATGCCCCCATTATTTCTTCCATCTTGCTTACACCCGTCTGGCCCATATCTTGCTCCGTGTCTTGCTCCTCTGGCCGCAATTCATACCGGTCTACATCTTTTCCTTGCGCCACTGCTCCCCCTTGTTGCTCTTGTTGCTCTTGTGGGGTTATATCTGCTTCAGGTTCGGCTTCAGTCTCTTTCCCTGTGAGTAGTGTCATTGCACTACTCATTGTTGTTTTTTGCATTGGTTGGTGTGATGTCAGTAGTGATTCGACAGAAATTGGGGAGACTTTTTGTTGTATAACTTCTTCTCCTTCTACTTCTTCTGTGCTTGCCTCCAAATACTCTAGAGCAGGTATCTCTTCCTCGTTCTTGCCAGTAAATTCTTTACCCTCACCTCCACCTTCACCTGTGATACCCGTAGAAGTAGGCGTTAAAGCCTTCTCAGCTATAGTCCCCGCAGATTGTCCACCTCGTATCTGCAGTACTTGTTGCACTTTAAAATATGATCTTAGGGACGGAGTAATTTTAACTTTTTCCTCCCTGGTTTTCGTTTTTGAAACTCTACCTTTAATACTCTCTGATAGTACGTCCAGTCGCGGTAGATTTCTTTTCTTTGTACTTCTTGCGGTCACACTCTTTTTCTTCTGGACAGATAGTGTATTTTGTTTAGGTAGATTCCGGCTTCTTAGGGAGTAGACTGATCTTCCCGTTTCTTCTTCCTTTTTGTCGGGCGTAACTGGGAGTACTGTTTTCTCTACCAACGATTTTTTTGATCTAGTGGTGTAAGAGAATACAGGGGTGAACTCTTCTCTGGTGTTTCCTGCCTCCAGATCTTGTGTGACAGCACCTTCCTTTCCCGCTGGAATATGCTCTTTGGCGTTTTGGCAATGCTTTTTTTTTTGCTCTTTTTTTTCCTCCCCCTGTGGGATAGTGTGAGGTAGGTTAAATTGAATTAAATTACTGTCTTCAGGGATAACCCCATTGCTTCTTTTAATCATCCAGTACCAATCATTTAAGTTCTGTATGTCTTTATGATGCTCCTGGTTTTTATTTGATTTTACACTTATACTCACGTTTAAAGTGTACAGGACATTATTTTTATTATGATCGTGGTCGTTTGTAATAGCACTTTGTTTATTTTGTGTACTCCTGTCATATCCTTCGTAGCAGCAGCTCACCTCCTTGCCGTCTCCGAGATCAGCGCCGCTGACCCCGCTGACTCTGCTGACTATGCTCTCTCTTCCCCGGAAGAGGAAAATGACTCCACCAAGCGCCCTTCTGCAGTACCGGACGGCGTTTCTTGCTCTCACCCAGAGCTCCGCCACCGTTGCTTGGACGCCGCGATCTCTCTGACCCGGCATGCGGCTCTCCACTCCCTGCTGGCCGAGCCTCCCAGCAGGTGCTTGCGAGTCTCAGCAACGCAGCAAAGCGCGGCAACACAGCTCGCCTTGTCTCGAACACTACGCCTCGGTAAGTTTGAAACCACGTTCGGCTCTTTTTCTCGCTTTAACCGCTAGCCTCCCTTTGCACGCTGCCGAGAGTGTTACTCTCTGCGGAGAGCATTCTGCGGGGGATTTTCGAATTACAAGTATGTTGAGCTCGGTTAACGGGTAGCGCAACCCTTACCTTGAGCAGATCATTGCTGAATTAATACCTGGCTGAGGTCACCCATTTACTTCCTCGGGGAAACACTGGCAGCTTGTTTTTTGCTGGCGTCTCAGGAGCTCGCGACCGAACGACTTAGTCGGCCGCCATCTTCGTCCAACTTTCTCATGGTCTTGCTCATTGCAAAGTTAAAAGAAAATAAGAACTGTATAGTACGCAGTGCAGACAAGGGCGGGAACGTAGTGCTATCGGATAAGCAAAAATATTTAAATGAAGCCTATAAACAACTGAAAAACAGGACAAATTATGTTAGAATACTCATGGACACTATGTTTCAAAGTCACTATCGATATAATAATCAATTGCAGGAATGGTACATTCAGGGCCTGATCACACATGATGAGCTAAGGTTTTTAAAGATTAATAATCCAGTAATACCTGTGTTCTATTTGAGATGCATAAAGACATTGAAAATTCTCCTGGCCGTCCAAGTACTTCAGCAATAGGTAGTGGGTTGGAAAATACCTCTAAATTCATTCATTCATTCCTGAACCCGTAATTAAAAATGCTTCCATCATACATCCAGGATACGGGGGCGTTTCTGAAAGAAAGTTATGACTTACCCTGGGAGCAAGATCTTTTGCTGGTTACTATAAACGTTACAACATTATATACCAGCATAAGACATGAAGATAGCCTGAATGCAGCAAAATACTTTCAAGGCAACAGGTTGAAAAAAATGTGGGCGCATACCCGGACGTTATTATCTATGCTGTCAATGTGTTTAAAAAATAACTACTTTATCTTTAACAACAAACTACTCCATCAGATCTGTGGTACTGCAATGGGCACCTGCTTCGCCCCGAGCTATGTAAATTTGCATATGGGCTGGTGGGAGGAGCAGGTGGTCCGGAAGCAGTACCATAAAGAATGGCATGACAACATTTTACATTGGAGCCGATTCATAGAAGATTTATTCATCGTATGGAAAGGCTCAGTAACACCAGTAAATGAGTTTATTAGCAAACTTCAGGTCAATAGCTTGAACTTAAAATTCACAAGTACAATCAGTGACACAACAGTGAATTTTCTTGATTTAACCATTTATGTAAATAATTGAAAATTGCAGACGAAACTGTTCAGGAAAGCTACAGCGGGCAATACACTGCTACATGCAGCAAGCTTCCACCCAGACAACCCTGTTAAAAGCATCCCCTATGGTGAATGTCCTAGGACTTTACGAAACTGTAGGGAACCAGAAGTTCTTGAGAATGAGCTAATGATACTGAAAAAATGTTTTAAAGCAAGAGGATATGCTGAAAGTTGTGTACAAACATCAATACAAAAGATGAAGAAAAAACTAGAGAAGATGTCCTTTTTAAATAAGTAAGAGAGGACGACAAGAATGGAAATTCCTGTAGATTAATTACCTCCTATAATAGGCAGCATGGGCCAGTAAGAAATATTCTTTCCAAACACTGGCATGTGATACGGAACGATCCCATTCTTGTTAAATTAGTGCTGAGGAGACTGTAAATAACTTTTTGCAGGGCAAGATCTTTTAAACAAATGTTGGTCAGCAATACGATTCCTAAAGCAGACCCACCTGTGACGAATTCAATGTGGTTGCAATGCAAAGATGGGTTCATTAGATGTATGAAATGTAAGGCTTGTACTCATGGGAAAAATACGACGACCTACAAACCTGGGTTATCGAGAAGAGATAAAAAGATCAAAGGGCAGTTCACATGTAAAACCGAGTATGCTGTTTACTTGTTGAAATGTGCATGTAATCTGCAATACGTGGGCAGCACTATTTTACCAGTACATAAATGTATTCTTCAGCATCTGAAAGCGATAACAAATTGGGATAGATCGTACTCAGTAGCAGGCCATTTCGAAACATTCCATAGTGAAGATGTGCAGAGTTTAACCAACTTTGTCATAGATGCCATTCGGGGGAACATTAGAGGGGGTGATAAAGAGAGAAAATTGAGGGGACTTCTCAATGATAATCTTTATTTGGATATAAAATAACATCCTTAAAAGAAGTGCCAACAGCAATACACATTGTAAGAGCAAAAATAACATCAATGATCAACTTTAAATAAATAAAAGTTCCCACATTGCATTGTGCAGTTCCCTATTGAACAATCCAAGCGACGTTTAAAAGCGACTTTTTTTTTTTTTTTTTAAAAGAGGATAAAAGATACGGCGTTTGTTATACAGTAATTTACCGTGTTGAACTTGTATGCCCACCCGCCGTTATAAATAATTACAAATGTTAAAAAAGAGATCAGATAAAATAGCAACAGCAGGTCAGTAGCAACGAATCATGATAGTGCAACAATAAATAAAGTCAATTACAGATGATACAACTTGGTTTAGGCCGCTCCCAACATGAGGGGAGCATGCAAAAAATTGCGATATGCAAAGCGTATAAACAGTATGAGGCCGATATTTAAAGCCGTGTTTTCTGGGCATAAGGCCGCAATGATTGCCTGTCTGCAGGACCGGATTCCCAACCTATTCCACTCCACTTTCAATTTACGTCTGCGCTGTGCCATGAGTGCTGGGCAAAGACAAACCACGTGCTCCAGAGTTTCGGCCGACCTGCCGCACCCTCTGCACCATATTTCTTCTGATGTACGACGCCAGCCTGGCAGATCTTTTAAAAATTGCCAGTCACCAAGTCTGGTAGCCATAAAACTGAGTTTTAGGTGCAGGGAGTAGGTGCAGGATAGATAGGTTGCAGGAGCCAACCGCCCGTACGAGTTCATGATGGCCCAGGCGTGTCTACGTTTGGCAAGGTGATTTTTATCCATGATGAGGGAACTTATTCGGACGCTTTTCTTAATAGTGGATTTAAATACTGTCATACTGGGGTTGAGATCCCATAGGTCACCCGCAGAGAGTTCTTGAATGTACTCCTTAAAGAGGCACCCATACCTGCCCCCTGGGTTTTTCACAAAGATATCTTGCCAAACTAGTGACTCCAATGAGCCTATGTCTGCTTGTCTGAATTTGTGGCAGAGATTTAGAAATGTGCTAATGCTGGAGGCTTCATAGTTTAATAAACCAAATTCTAGCCTAATCTGGGCAGCAGAGGCATTTTTGGGCAACCGAAGGACTTTTTTATAAATTTTAGTCACGTGTTGGTTTAAATTCGTGTTCAGTTTACCCCTGAAAATCCCACTACCATAAGACAGTGTCGGGCCTATTTTTGCTCTCATGACCTCTAGTAGAGGAGTTAAACTTGGGCCAGACAATTTTTTTGAGAGCTTAGACAGGGTCACCTGTAGGGTCACAGCTTTAGCAGATATTGCCTTACGCTGTTTTGCAAAATTACCCCTTGAGTCGAGATTGACCCCTAGGTATTTGTATACACTTCCTACTGCAATGGTCATGTTGTTATAAGACCATCCTCCCCCGGCTTTTCTTTTTTTTCCAAAAATAACCACTTGAGTTTTCTTTAGGTTAGCCTCTAACAGGTTTGCAGTGGTGTAATTGTATAATTTTACCAGGAGCCTTTGTAAACCAACGCGGGTTAGACTGAGAAGCACTAGGTCATCAGCGTAAAGCAGGTTGCTTATGGGAACACCACCCACCTTTGGGGGATGACTATTTGCTTCATCTAAAGTTGTCGTCAGGTCAGCAATAAACAGATTAAAAAGAAGTGGGGCCAGCACACAGCCCTGTTTGACACCCCTAGTTGTCATGATTTTCCGAGAGAGATGTGTGCCGGACCCCAACTTCACCTGAACCCATGTACCTGAATATAACTGAATTATTGCCTCCAGAAGTTTTCGAGGGATTCCCCATCTCCTTAGCTTTTCCCATAGGGCTGCCCTGGGGACCCTATCGAAAGCGGCTTTAAAATCAACAAAGCAGCAAAAAACAACCCTAGATGTTAAGCATACTTTATCAACAATAATGGCTAATGTCAGTAAGTTAATCATGGTTCCGGATTTGGCAATGAAGCCGGTTTGGTTCATTGGAATCAGATTCTTCTCCTCCGCCCACACTCTCAGCTCGTTCAGGAGAATGCTCGCGTAGTGTTTGGCCTCAATGTCCAAGAGAGCAATCAGTCTGTAATTGTTTGGTGATGAATGGGGACCTGATTTGTAGATTGGGTGGATTATCGCTCCACGCCAAGAGTCCGGTATAATCGAGGTTCTAAGGGAATAATTAAAAAGGTTGGTTAGATAGCCGGACCAGAGGGGTAGATTAGATTTAAATAAGTTCTGAGGTAAACCATTGGGACCCGGTGCTCCGTCCGCTCTTGCTTTCAACAGGACTTTGGTGACCCTTTCTCGAGTTGTCTGAAGATCGTCGGTGCTGGGGTCCAAGCTACCAGTAGACCTGCTCCTACTTTTACTCGGGCTTGTCGACGCCGACCTTGGCGGACATGCGTCTATTCCTTCTGGGGACTTAAAGTGATCCACTAGAAAAGCGGCCCAGCTGGTTTCTTGTATATTTGCTGAGCCGGAGCTGGACTTACCAGAGTTTTGCCGGTTAATTAAGGCCCAGAATTTCCTTGCGTTGTGGTTTTTGCTCTCCCATATTAGTTTGCACCAGAAATCATCTTGTTGGAGTTGCTTTTCTTTTTGTACTGCCTGCCTAAATGTTTTTGGGGCGAGTTTGTACACCTTAAGAAGCTCGTTATCTCCTGGGGATTTCATCAGGGACCGCAAGGCGCTGTTTCTAAGTGTCTTCAGTGCCCTTGTCTCTCGTGAAATTATGCCCTGGTGGGTGACCGAATTTGTCCGAGAGAGCTGTTTGGTTGGAAATAGCGTTATAAGTTTTAAACAAAACGTTGTCCATGCAGCAACTGGAAGAAGCCCCAGATCGGAGCCGGCTGAGATAAGGGCCAAGCTTGCTTCCGTGACAGGGGGTATTATTTCGTCACTCCATCTTAGGCGTTTCAGGTTGTCACAGTGCATTCCTGTAAATGTAATTGGGGCAGATTTATGGAGCTCTGGCTTTATTTTAAGGGTTAAAGACTGGGGACGGTGGTCGCTTTCAGTTCGCGGTTGTATACTGAAGTTGTCCAGATGCTTCAGCAGAGCCAAGTTGCAAATAGTGTAATCTAAGTAGGAACACTTGCGGCCATTCGTCCAAGACCAGTTTGGTGGTGTGTCATTAGTGGACCTTCCATTTATTACCACAAATCCTGCACTGTGTAGTTGCAGCACACAGAGTTCCCCCAAACTGCAGTAGGCTTGGTTTAGCGGTTTGGATTGCGCCTCAACTTCTGCAGATGCAAGTGGGGTTAGCCCTTCAAGATCTTCCATATTGTCCTGGAAGAGGTTGGTATTAAAATCCCCTGTGATTATACAATCGGCATACTGTTGGTCCACGGCCAAGTCCCTCACAATTTTCATTAAACGTGTTAGATGTATCTTTTTGGAGTGGGTACTGGGATTGATATAAATATTAAGCAATAGAAGGGGGCGTTGGTTACTCCATGAGTTGATTTTGACTCCCAGGACCCAGTCTTCGTCGAAGTTCAATGGCATAATCGGGCCTTTTAGATTGTTAGAGACATGAATCGACAGGCCCCCTTTTGGGTGGCCGTAGAGACAGTCTCTGACCGCCGGTTTCCAAAATTCAATAAAACCGGTCACTGGGGTGGTTTGGGTGGCCCATGTCTCTTGTAGTGCTATTACAGTGTGCCCGAATATAAAAAAGTGTGTATCCAAGTTGGAGATTTTATTTTGGAGGCCACTAATGTTCCATGAGCACAAAGCGAATAAAGGGGCTCGTTCCAGAATAGAGAGTTCTGTGGTTGGAAGTGCTTGAGATGTCATTTGAACAGAAGCCTTGGCATTTGGATGTCGAGGATGGAGCTCCAGGGGTCAGGCCATTTTGTTGCAAGCCAACGCAGCTGGAAGCCACCCCCAATCTTCGGAATTATCCGGATTAAAATTTCTGTTCAGGGGAGTTAAACTTCAAAGTGTGCTTCACTCCGCTGCCAGATTGGTACTCAGGTTACCTCGCAGAACTTCTATATCTGCTGCACTACGTACACTGCACTGGCTGCCTCTCCACAAGAGAATCTTCTTCAAAATTCTTATCATCGCCTTCCGCGCCTTCAATAAAACTGGTCCTAAGTACCTCTCCAGACGATTTCCCCACTACACCCCTAGTCGCTCTCTCCGTTCGTCACAGGATAAGCTCATCCTCCCTATCAAATATAACTTAAAGACCAAGGGCGGCAAAACCCTTAGCTCTCTGGCTATTAAGGCATGGAACAACTTGCCCAAAACCCTCCGCCATCAGACGCTGGAAAAATCCTTCAGAAAGCTTTTAAAAACCTGGATTTTTAACCTCCCTGATGACTACGCCAAAGCAGCTATCTAACCCCCCCCGCAACCTTCAGGTTTGACCAGTCAGAATCTGCAGCGCCAAGATGCTCCCTCCGGAGCGAACGTTGCGCTCTATAAATACACCCTCAAAATAAATAAATAAAAATAAATAAATTCCCCTCTGTTGTGCCTAAGGCGTTTTTTAGAATGGAGTAGGGCCTACTTTTGATTCCTGGTGCGGTATTTTCAACTTTTTGCTGGGGATCCTGATGGTTTACCAGTAATGAAGGGTAACCAGGGGGGTTATACAGGTAAATTTTGATGCCCCATTCCCGAAAGATTGCCCTTTGCTCGATAAATACTTGCGCCCAGGTTGATGATTTAAATGACACCAGGGTTACCTCTGATGGTTGTGAACCTCTTGGTGGAAGGAATTCAATAGAGTCAATGTCTTCAGATGTAAGGGCCTCAAATCCCGGTACCCCATTTGCTAGTTTTATTATATTTGATCTGTTCAGGAAGTCGTGCCGACCCTTGGAAGTGTATTCTGGGGCAAGGAGTATTCTGGCAACCACGGTGCTGCTTTTAGCACTCTTACTGCTGGAGCTTGCGTTGGGATGAGGGATTCTTTCGATTAGACAACCTACGTCTGGGCCCGATCGAGATTGAAGTGAAATTGATGGACCTGTGCCTAGTGACTCACAGTTAGGGGGTGGAGTTGATTCATTGTTATGAATTTTTTTTTGCAGGACTAACTCCAGGTGTTGGAGTTGCCTGAGTTAGTTTATAATTATGTATAACTTTTACAAAACTGTGACCAATGATTCGGTTAGCCTGCAGGGGTGCACTAGGTATGCGGGTAGGTTGAGGTTGGTTTCTCATGACTGTACTCGTTGGCTGGATCGGGTCACTAGGGTTGACCCATAATGGTTCAGTTATGGGTTGGCACCCAGTTGCTGCTGGTTTTAAGGCAGTAATGATATGATCCTGTCTACAGCCCGGGGTCTGTTGACAGACACTTGGGGCTGAATCATCCTTAAGTATACATTGGCTAGTGTTTGCTGTCTGAGGAGTATTTAGATCTTTTTTATTACTAGCATTTAAGAATAGTGGAAATAGTTTAGGTGGATTAATTATTGGGTTTAATCTTGTTTTATTCCTCTGTTTGCGCTGGCGTTTTCGCTCCCTCTTGCTAATATGCGGAGGAGGGGCAAAGGGTGCGTCTGAAAAGGGGGTAGCCACAATGGTCGCCGTGGCTTCGCTCACAGGCACCGTTTCCCTCTTGTCGTTGGTAGAGTGTGGCTCCCCATGTTCTGGGCCAATGTGTGTGGATGGAGGCGCACGTGGTGCCGCTGTCGTAAAGGGGTCTTTGGGGCAATGAAGCCCGTCTCGCTTAGCGATCTCAGTTACCAAAGGGTCTGACCCCCCGCTCGAGTATGGCCTGATCACTTGGCCTTTCACAGAGTTGGATGGTTCTGGGACCACAGTTAAAAGGTTTTGATTTGGCTGAAGCAAACATTCGGGTTGGTTACCTCCCTTCAGTAGCTTAACCTCACTTATGACCGTAGATAAAAAGGCCGGGAGCGAGGACAGCGAGTCAATGATGGGCGAGCAGCAGCAAACAGATTGCACTAATTTAGAGGATGATTGTGCTCCTGTGATTAGATTATTTAATTTATCTAATTTATTGTCGATCCCTGCTGTGAACAATGCTAGAGTATTTAGCAGGTCGACCTGGGTGTCCAATTTATCCGAATGATAATTTAAAGCAGTAACTGTTGATTGAAAGGTGAGTAATAGTTGGGGCCAAATACTCGAGTTAGTGGACGCGTCTGGCTGTAGCTCTATTTTTGGTGTTAAGTTAGGCGGGTTCTGGGAATCTTTAACCCCTTCAGTGCTGCGCGAATTTCGCTGCAGTGCTGAAGGGTCATAAATCACATTGACTCATGACGGAAATGTTCCGTCATCAGCACCGGAGCACCGACACTGATGACGGAACCGTTCCGTCATGAGCATGGAAGGGGTTAAAGAAAAGTGACAGGTCCGCTAGCAGTTGGTCATTGAGGTCTGTTTTTTGGTAAAGTTTTGTCGGGGCTATTATTTCCACTGGTGAGGCGCAGGGAAAGCATTGTGCATTTATCAAATTTGCACTTCCCTCTAATGGACTTAGGGGATGTGAAATGGGGGAACTGAGTAAGTCAGAATTAAATACCGGACCCTTTTGTGTGTGTATTTGTGGAAAAATTAACTGGGTGTGAGTCGCTAAGGGGCCCTCCCAAGGGACGCCATGGGTCTGCGGTAAGCAGGCAAGGGATTTCTCTGATTGCTGAAATTGCCGTGTTTGGGTGCTTTGATCAGAAATTAATGACGAAGGGAACAATTGACTGGGGCAGACCTCTTGCTTACCAGGTTCAGGATGTGAAAGAGGCTGGGATGGAGCGGGGTAGTGACTTGGTTGTAAATTTTGAGGGTCTCTTCCCGTGCAAGTCGGAGATGGTGGTTGGCTTAGACAAGCCTGTTGGTTAACTAGGTCATTTTGGGGGAAAGGGGGGTGACGTGGATCTGATTGAGGACTTGGTGATAAGCTTTTGAAGGGTCTCTGTGACAAAGCCTCCAAGGCAATGTTCTGATCGACGTGTTGAGAACCAAAGATATAAGTGGTCATGACGGGGACGGACTTGTTGGTTATCAATGGTTGAGGCGAATGCGTATTTGGGGCTGCGGCTCGCTCGAACTCGCAGGTCTTGTTTACCTCTAATGGGTGTTGAAGAGGAGTCGAGCTAACCTCCCCTGGTGCTCTTACAATACAAGCGGTGATCGGTCAGACGCCTTAGAACAGCAGACCCGGGGAAACCAGTCGTGTGCGAACAACAGCCACGTGTAAAAGTACTCGGCTGCAAAACAGAACCCCCTTACGGAGACGAAGCCCGTTTTTTAGCCTCGAGTAAAATTACCAGGCTGCCAAACAGAACCTCACCCACGGAGACAAGACCCGTCTTTTAGTACAAAACGATTCAAAACGGAGGGGAACCCTTAAATCAAGTACGCCGGTTGGCGCAGACAAAAAGAGGTTTGGGCTAGTTCTGTCTTTGGATTATTCTCCGAACAGACAAGTTGCTAAATACAAGCATTTGAAAATAAATTTAAGATTGGAGCATAAAAGCTTGATGACTTCATAAGCGACAAGGAGCTACACTTTTGGTAGCTTTCTACGAGCAACACAACCATTCCGGTTTAACTCTTTCACGTTGTGGAGAATAGAAATATAAATTGGTCCTGAGGAAGGAAGCCTTTATCAAGTTGAAGCTTCCGAAACGCGTCGACGCTAAAACTTAAATTCATATTCGGTGTTGCCAACAACAATCTTGGCTCAAAGGAACAACATTCCTTCCATTGTTGACAAACTAGATGCCCGAAATGAAATGATAAAGACAGATAGTAGTGTCTCTCTACATTAATTTCTCCACGTCCACGTTAGGTGGCCCTGACTGTGTTTTTATATTTTTGTGTATCTTTGTGCCATATATGTTTTTAATTGATAATCTTGTCGATAAATTTTGTAACCGAAATATTTTTAATAAATTGTACCCTTTTTATAACTTGTTTGCATATGTTCCTTCTTGGTAAGTGTTTTTTAGTTCCACAAAATGAATGGTGTGATTTATGGTTGTGAGTTTGAATCCTGATCTAGGAACAGGTTACAATACTCCCCAGTGGGAAAACCCTTCTGTTTTACTTTATAGTACATTGGCGCTCCATTTCCCTCTGGGTAATCAAGAGCCCCTCTCTTCTTTTTTACACAGCTTTTTTAAAGTAATCCAAGAGGGTGAAGGCTTTTGAGCCATTCGAGGATGGGCCACATGAGGGAACCATACTCGTGTTGTAGGAGTATTGCCATCCATTTTGTGAAGGTTTGGGGGTCTTCAATATGGTCTTCAATGTGGTCTTAACAGTCGGTGGACTCACATGGTCAGCAGAAAATTGCTCCGCCGTATTTGCTGAGGATTTTGTTTTTTTCCGTTTTATTATAGACGGGGGTTTTCTTATTTTCCCTGATCTCATCCTCTTGGCGGTGGAGGGGCTGTTCAACAAGTTGTTCTGGATTGTGACTATAGAAGAAATAGTAAGGATATAAGTTTGATCAGGATGCGATGTCTTCCAGGCACTCTCTACGTTGCTGGCAGGGTTTGGTTATATTTGGCTGCTTGAATATAGTCACCAGGTTTCAGTTAAGTTTACTTAATGTTTTCCTTGGATCGGAGGACTCTAAAGGGTCGCTTCCAGATGGGCTGCTGAGCTGCTGGGCTGCTGAGCTGCTGAGCTGCTGGGCTGGGCTGCAGGGCTGGGCTGCAGGGCTGGGCTGCAGGGCTGGGCTGCAGGGCTGGGCTGCAGGGCTGGGCTGCAGGGCTGGGCTGCAGGGCTGGGCTGCAGGGCTGGGCTGCTGGGCTGCGGGCTGGGCTGCGGGGCTGGGCTGCTGGGCTGGGGTGCTGGGCTGGGGTGCTGGGCTGGGGTGCTGGGCTGGGGTTCCGGAGCTGGGCTGCTGGGCTGCTGAGCAGGGCTGCTGGGCTGCCGGGCTCCTGGTGCAGCTTTGTTGGTTTATCTTATTCAGAAATAAATTATCCCAGTCCCAGAAGCAACCCCTCGGTTGCTTTTAATCATTTCAGGTTGGCTTGAGTTGGTATTTTACCAATTCAAAGCTGTAATATTGTGCCTGGAGTGATAAATGGCTTTTGTTATTTGACAGCTCGGCAAGGACTGCACTGTACTAGTCCTATGCTTAAAGACTTTGCTGTTTAAATGGCGAAAGACTTTGTCATTTTCTATCTCGGCATGGATAGCACTGTCTAATCCTATGCTTAAAAACTTTGATAGAAAAACAGACATTTGAGGTGAGCAGATCTAGCGTGTCGCTGGTGTTGAGAGTGCTCTAACAGGAGCTGCTTTCCACCTAAACTGAGACCTACCCAGAGTTCTCTCCTTCTTTTTTGCATAATTTATGCGTCACTCTATGCCTGAAAGGGTTTTGTTTTGACTTAATACTGGGTGCTCCCTTGTGTCTGGACAAAGCTATACCTCTCTGAAGAGCTCTAATTAGAGCGAAACACTGTGTCAGGGGTTGCTTTTAATCATTTCAGGTTGGCTTGAGTTGGTATTTTACCAATTCAAAGCTGTAATATTGTGCCTGGAGTGATAAATGGCTTTTGTTATTTGACAGCTCGGCAAGGACTGCACTGTACTAGTCCTATGCTTAAAGACTTTGCTGTTTAAATGGTGAAAGACTTTGTCATTTTCTATCTCGGCAGGGATAGCACTGTCTAATCCTAAGCTTAAAAACTTTGATAGAAAAACAGACATTTGAGGTGAGCAGATCTAGAGTGTCGCTGGTGTTGAGAGTGCTCTAACAGGAGCTGCTTTCCACCTAAACTGAGACCTACCCAGAGTTCTCTCCTTCTTTTTTGCATAATTTATGCGTCACTCTATGCCTGAAAGGGTTTTGTTTTGATATATATATATATATATATATATATATATATATATATATATATATATATATATATATATATATATATATATATATATATATATATATATATATATATGTGGATTTGCAATATTTCTTTGACCCTCTACATTTTTGATGGGTTTCTTAAAATGATATAAATATATATATATATTTTTTTTCTTTCGGAATCGTTTATGATAACACAGCCTAAGACAAAGCGTTTAGTTCAAGATTGAACTTCTTCAGAGCGTAATACCATGCATAAAAATGTTTGAGTATTTCCTAATGAAATAAAGAAGACACAAGAACTTCAGATATTACGATTGGACATTTTCTTTGAGTACACAACTAGCCTGTAATTTTAAGCAAATAATGTACGTGTCTTCTCTCTCACTCTTCCTTCCTTATGCTTAATTTTATAATGCCTAACTGCATTGGCTCAAAATTCTTAATTAATTTGTTCTTTTCTACTTTAGGCCAGCGTAATAAAACTTTGATTTTTTCTGTTTAGTATTGAAATAAACGATGATTCAACAGTACCACTAAATCTATGTGCTTATCACATTTAGAAGTAAAATGAACGATTGGGACCAAGACATCCGTCAACCTACTTTTCTGCCCTTAATAGAATCATAATGTCCTTTTCTCTTCTGGACAACTAGCTCCACAAGTGTGTGATTTTCTGTCTAACAATTTCCAGATCTCCTCACAAAAGTCTGAAAAAACTATAAAACAAAGGAATATTTCTCTTTACCCACGGTATACTTCAGTATACAACAAAACATCTACATTGGTTTGATGACCAGGAAAGGTCACAGGTGTACACAATAAAGAAACTGACAGTGGTTAAGAAATAACACAAATCTCTTTAGATTTCCAGAAAACAGTTCAGGAAGCGCTAAGGAAATTGTTTACATCATTACTGAACAAGAATATGCATAAACCTTAGTGTCTCTAAAGGGAGATATTCGTGCCCATGAATCTGTTTTCTTGGAATATGTAGGCACATTAACCTGGGTTCTGAAACATCTACTGTTCCTTAACATGGAGGGAAAGTAAGCACCAAATTGCGTGACACACCAGCTATGGAAGCACATGGTGGGAAATATTGCCTTTCAGCGGGAAATGGTATCGTCCAAAGCTCTTTTTTTTAACATAAAATCAGGATCTTCTGGGGTCATTTCACTGAAAATACAAGATTTGAAAACATTATTATTGTCTTCGGGTGCTCGTGGAAGATAATTTCTATGGACTGGAATCTAGAGAATGCTAAAGTGATTCTGGTATTTTATTGACCTCTGCTGGTCGTTTTCTATCAAGAAAGTTAAATAGAGGCAGTTACCAGAAAAATTTAAAAAAGAAAGTCCCTCAGCAGAAAGCAACTCTGGGATTTTACTGACCTCTGGGGGTCGTTTTCTATCAAGACAGTTAAATAGAGACAGTTGAACAGAAAAAAGTCCCTAAGTGGAAGCAGACAAGTCCTATGGCTGATCTCCAGAGCCCACAAAGTACATACACATATAAGTATATATAAGTATATACTAAAGTAATACATACACATATAAGTATATGTAAGTATATACTAAAGTATATACACATATAAGCATATAAGTATATACTAAAGTATATACAAGAGGTCTTGAATACTTGACCTAAATATGTTTGCCATGAATTACTGAACCTTCATGTTATATTAAACTGTATGCGCTCACCAGGATACTTGATGTAATGTAATACAAAATCTCAATAAAAACATTAAAATCATTTTTTTTTAAATATGAAGACAAGTGGCATAAATGGGGAAAGGGCATTGGGGTGAGAGAGAAAACAGAAAAACTGGACTCCACCACTTTTGCACGCCACTTCTGTTATCAAGGATGTTGACAGAATTTAGGGAATAGCTACAAAGTCATACCTTCAGCAACTTGTCATAAAAGATGTTATGCTTAACTGTAATGGTAAATGGAATACATTACCAATATCTCTGTATACTTGAGCAAAGAACAGGCATGTTAATTATTGGGTAGATTGGGTAGAATTTTTAGAATATTATATAAAAGTTATTGGAGGATTTGGAGATAAGAATTACAAATTTATATTTAATGAAGAAAAATTAGAGAAGTTTCAGATTAGGAGTCTGAAGAGCGACATTGATTAGATGTCATCAATGATTTTTCTACAACAAGACTAAGGGATGTAGAAAATATTTCTTCTGTGTTTTGAAAATAAGGCTTGGGGATGCTGATGGGCCATACGTCACTTCAGGTAATTTGTTTTGGAGATTGAATTTATTGTCCAAATGTATTACAAACCTTTGGTCGATCTCTTTACCGCTAAGGGGGGCTGGAAGGACCACACTCAAATGCCCTCATTATGAGTAGATTCTTAATTTCAATATTCATGATATAGACACTCCCACTGAAATTATGTGATCCACTGGAACACCACAGATCTCTAAACCTTCACACAGAAATTGTTCTATGTGAAAGTCTGGCACCAAATTAAAGAATTGCCAGGGAATTCACCCAGGAACTACCTAATCCCTTGATAATTCCTAATGTATTAGGGGGCCCTCACATTGCAATTTGTAATGGGCCAGAATGGCCTCACCCCAGGAGTAACCCCTGTAATTGTTAATCCAAGAGTGGGGGTGATCTGGCTCTTTTATTGTGCAAATCACAACAAGGATCTATTTGATTCTTTCACCTTCAAGAATATTGTTTTTCAGTTTAATACGTGCAGATGGGTAAGAAATCATGGCAGACTATTTATCCAGGATGCCAATAAGGCTGGAGTATGAAATTGATCAAGACGATGAGGACAAGTGTGTGGTAGCAAGTGTGCATACATCAACAAGAGAAAGTATATCAAGAAATGATTGCATAAGGGAAAGTCAAGAGGAACATTTATTGAGTCAAAGTTGGATTTACTTGTAGGTGTGGCATGACCGAGGGACAAAAGGCTTATCACAATGTGATGCCTTATTTGCATTAGAACAACAGTGTGTTAAGCCAATGTAAGATATTAGTGGCTCCTGAAGGTTTATAGAATAAGGTATTGGATTTGGCACATAAGGGGCATGTGGGAATGAGTGCAGTCAAAAGAGGTGGAATGAAAGGTAAGGATGTCAGTTGCTTGCACTTGGAATGATAAGTCTCAAAAGACCGAAAGTCCACCAATAGTATAGGTGCCAAAACCTTTAGGTCCTTGATGCCGCAGCGGTTTGAGAGCCCTGAGAGCCATAAGGCCTGAGTCTCATCCCTGACCACTGTCGGTGGCTACTGTGGCTTGCTGTCTGTCTGTTGGGACACACCTGTGAGCAAGTTAAGTTTAGGGGCTGCACTTATGGTGTCCACAGGGGTGGAGAAGGGTTCCACATGGATTGGCTTGATGGACCCTGAGAGTATGGATAGAGTGATCCAACTGGGTTCAGGAAGGCGTAGAACAGGAATAGCGTCCTGCTGCTTGGGCAAGTTTCCGTGTTCTATCGCCCTAAGCAGGGAATCCCATCAAGGTATCGTTTGGTCTACCCTGGCTTTAGGCTGGAGGGGGTTGTGTTGGAAATGGCCCTTTTTACAGGGTTATCCCCAAACTTTTTGCTTCTACCTCCTTTATTTTTCCTGACCCGTGGTTGTTGGCAATAGGACTCTGGGCACTTTACCACTACTGATCAGTGCTAAAGTGCACATGCTCTCTGTGTAAATTGTTATTGTGATTGGTTATCGATGATTGGCATATTTGTTTTACCAGGAAGTCCTTAGTAAAGTGCACTGAGTGGGCTAGGGCTGGTGATTAAAATGCTACTAGTGGGCGTGCAGCACTGATTGTGCCACCCACATGAATAGCCTCAAAATTGTTTCTCAGGCCTGCCACCGCAGTGCCTATGTGAAGTTGCTAACTGCCGTGCTGACCTGGCTAGTGTCCACATTGACCAGGCCTAACCCTTCCCTTTCTATACACATTGGTCACCCCTATGGAAGGCCCAAGGTACCCCTCTGGGCAGGGTGCAGTGAATGTGAAAGGTAGAGCATGTACTAGTGTGGGTGACATGCTCTGGTAGTGAATTACAGTCATTTTCGTTTTTCATTATTTTTGTTGTTGTTAAAAGTTTTATTAATTATTAAGTAGTATCACAACTGCAGTCAAAGGTATTGCAAGGCATAGCAAGATAGCACCGTATCTTGAATGATACAAATCACAATTGCATAGTCGCTAACACAGCCGTTATGCCAACATCCCTGAACGAGCAGGCGGCGAAGTCCTACACACCTCCCAGCATTATGTGCTGTAAGCAGCAACAATGTCTAAACCCCAATTATAGTGATAATACACCCCATGCAGTCACTCCACGCTCCTACTGCAACCCACGCTCACAGCTTCCACACCCATCCCTTCAAGCATTCCACTCATAGACTCAATCCCACTCACACCCCCCAGCAGCCCTAACAGTCATCCGCATCCTACTACCCGGGAGTGCCATTTCCTCGCACCACATCTCAGCCGATCCCCGCCGGGTCAGTGACATTCGCTCCATCCACGTCACCCTCAGTCATTGCCTCCACCCCACTGGCGTCCTGCGCACCCTGTGCATATGCAGCCTATAGTCCGCTAAAAGTTCTTAGGTCTGCTTCTGGGGGGAAGCAATTCACTGTAGAGTTCCGACTGCGTAGAGCAGTATAGAATATCTCTAGACCATTGCTGCAGCGTTGGGACCGGCCCCCTCAACCAGCACATAGCAACTCTTGTCTTGGCCATAAGTAGCCCCATATCCACTAACCTACGGATTGCCTTTGGAAGCATTTTAGTATATTCCAAAAGAGCCATGAGTGGGTCCAACTCCAATTCAGCCTCAACCACTGTGCCTAGCTCTTCAAAGACTTTCTACCAAAACGGACGCACCCCCGGGGCCAACCATGCCAAATGCAGGAAGTCTGCTACCTCCAACTGGCGTCTTCTCTCAAACCATATCTACGGAGCCTCTCCAGGGTATAGTATGTCCTATTGAGGTACTTAAAGTGCACCAGTCTGTGCCTACCATGCAGGGATATTTTCCTGGTATTCAGACAACAGTAAGACCACACAGAGTCATCCAGTTGAACATCCAAGTCACTCTGCCATGCAAGCCTGGCCACCGTATATTTATGCGCTCTGTGTGACACTGCAATCTTATAGAGAGCGGTGACCATTTTGCAAGGAGAGACAGCCTTAATAACATGTGTTAACTCCTGCACCTCAGGGGGCTCAGCCATATCTTCCCCTTGTAATGCCCGCAGGGCCACTCTGACTCTGTGGAAGTGAAACCTATTCAGTGGCTTGTCGCTTTCTGGTGCACCTATAAGTTGCTCCGCTGTGCGCACTGTCCCCTCATGAAACAGGTCCCCCGCCACCTCTATTTTCATGGACCGAAATGGTCCATAAGCTGCCCCTACAAAACTATGCCCAACGGGAAACTCCCTTCTCCATGCCGGGCAATGTCGCTTCCGACCCCTCTTTTCGCAGTGTAACCGATAATTCCCTGCGGGCAGCCAGACCCCAATCCACAAGAAAAGCGCCAGGGCCAAGGCAGGGTAGCAGCGCGCGCATCTTCCCTGATGAGGTCTGAAGAACAACACCCCTCTCGCTGCTTCTCACCAGCTACCGCGCAGGCCGCCATATTCCCTCCATGTACATTTCTTCGGGCTTCACCGCATTACCCCACTCTCTGTTGCAACCTCGGAGAGCCTCTCAGACCCCCCAGTGGGGGGCAGCGTGGTCCTACCGCTTCCACACACCTCATACTTTCCTCGTCAGGGCACTCACTGTTTGCGGCACTTCACGTCCTGTCTCCTATCCCCGACCGCCGCCGCCGATTTCCGTCCGTCCGCACGTCCAGTGCCGTCACTCGGCCGCTTCCTCCACTGTGGGCCAGGGATCTGCGGCCCAGTCGCCGCGAGTCTAGCAGCAGTCGGTGCGGAGCCGCCAACACCCCAATCATTGGTCGAGGCCCGGCAAACCGCTCTGGACACTTACTCGCTGCTCAGGGGCGATATAAGGGGCAACAGTAGCCTCGTTAGCTGCAGGATAGTTAGTGTATCGAATGATGCCTCGGGAGAGCTTAGGGCTCAGGTGGCCATTTCGTCCCCGAGCTAGCTCCGCCCCCTTCGTTTTTCATTATTGAAATGCTATCTTGCCCATAGGCTATAATGGGGAATGCTGTGTGTAATGTTTACCTGCATATCTTCCCATAGGAGCAAGATGGAAAATTAAAGTCTGGTATCCCTGAACCCAGAATTTAATAACACATCTTTTAGGAAGGATGGTTTTTAAATCCTGTGTTTGAAAGCGGCACTTTTAGAAAGTAGCTGCTTTCTTGTCTGACGTTACTGTGTGCCTTTGGCTGTTTGTGAATTGACTGTCTGGTTTCTGAGTGACAGGGCTGGGGGATTCCAGGAGACAGAATGAGTCCGCCCAGTGGTGAATAGAGAAATCTGCATCTAGATGGGAGGGAGGAGTTACACCTGGGACCTGAATAGGACTGTGCCTTCCCCCCACAGTGCTGGCTCCACCCCCTGTGGTGTGTCTGATGTATCTGCCCTGCACTGTGAAAGGAGAGAATGAATCATGTTAACAAAGTGCTCTAGGACTGTGCTTTCCCTCCACGATGCTGGCTCCACCTCCTGTGGGGGGTCTGATGTTTCTGCTCTGCGAAAGGAAAGAAGGAGTCATGTAAACAGAGTGCTCCAGAAATGGTTTGGACTGGGCTCAGAGCCCTCCTGCACAAAGGGAACACAGACTTTTTCGGGTATAAGTAAAGGACCCCAGACCACTGAACTTTAGATCATCCTGGAATCAAGAAGCAACATCTGCCAAGGAGAAAGCGGGAAGACTTAAGAAGGAAGACAGTCCTGCTGGGTGCTTGTGGACTGACCTGCAGTTGCTTTGCTGCCAAGGAGAGGGGAAGGACTTTGCTTTGTGCTGTGTCCTCTTGCTTGAAGGAATCTCCAAGGGCCTGAGAAGAGATAGCTCCCTGTTAAGAAGTCCCAGGAGCAAAAGGACTACACCCCAGCTTCCCTGAACTCTATTGAGAGAGTTCTGTCCTTCTCAGAGTGATTGGGCCAGTTGTGGTGCCTCTGGAAGTTGTACCTGTGCTTGGGAAGCTGGAAAAGAAGATACTAAAGACTTTCTGCAAATTTTCACGCATCGCTCGCTTGCGGAGCGCATCCCCATCAGTGCGAGGAAATTCTCGCCGCCGCAAAGATCGACATCGTCGCAGCGCCTGTTGCTGTTGCAAGAACTGACGCATCCTTCGCTTGCGCAACACATCGCTCCAGTGCGGGAAAAGTACCATAGCTGCGAACATCGGCGCAGAGCCTGTCATCACTGGGTGAGATCGGCGCACCGCCTGCTTGCGGACCGCATCACGTCGCTGCGAGAGTCATCGCAGAGCCGTCGCATCGAGGGGCCGTGAGAGGAGAAGATTGACGCTGCGCCGTGCATCGCCGCCGCACCTGAGATCGTCGCCGTCCCGAAGATTGTCGCATCATACCTTTTGCGAGCCGCTTCCACCGAAACCTACGCACCCGAATCCACGCAAGGTATCGCATCCCTACCCCTACAGACCGGAGTCATCACAACATGCGCGCTACGTCCAGTGGGGTTGTCGCATCGCCTCCCCAGGGTCTCAGGAGTGACGCATTGCTTGCTTTTCAAAGCTGCAGATTTCACTAGGAACTTCTGTCGCATCTATAGGTACTGTTAGCTAAAACTTAACTTGACACAACTGTGGATTATTTTAATGCAACCTTAAGAACTCCTTTGAAACCATATTCTTGAACTGAGTAAGTTGGATTTTTGTTGTTTTGGTCTTGTGTAGTTTAGATTAAATACTTTTATTTTTCTAAACTGTTGTGGAGTCAGTTTGTGGTGTTTTCACTGTGTTACTGTGAGTGTTGGTACAAATGGAGAATTGTGGCTCAATGGTTAGAGCGGCAGACCCTGATGCAGAGGTCTAGCCCGGGACCAGGGTTTAATTCCCCGCCTCGGCGGGTCTTGGGCTCAAAATTCCACGAACCGGATAGTTCTCGCCTCGGTGCCTATTCCAATCATGGAGTCCCACTCTGAAACTCTGGGCAATAGCTTGCTTAATCTCCACAACAGCCCCCACAACGCTAAGGATGCCTTGCCTCCATGTTGGGGGTGCCCAGGAGTGGACACCTCACAGGGAAAGCCAGGATGGGTTCCACAGCGGTATTTGTACAAGCGCCTTGAGACCCTTGCGGGTGAGTAGTGCGCTATACAAGTATCAATTTTTACATTTTTACAAATACTTTGCAAATTGCCTTTGATAAGCCGGACTGCTCGTGCAAAGCTACCAAGGGGGTGAGCAGGGGTTATCTAAAGAGTGTATCCTCCTTACCCCGACTAGAAGCAAGGGTCCCTATTGGGACAGTGGTACCTACCTCTGCCAACTAGAGACCCCCATATCTAACACTACCCATGGAGGCTTAGGCTCAGGGTCAGACTGCAGGGCAGGGCCTGCATCCAGCCCAAGTTGTGCATAGTTGAAGATTACGGGTAGAAGAAGTTGGTTACCTTCAGAATGGTGACAGTAGAACATGTCTGAAGTCAATGCCCTACAGCCAAACACCTTTTGTGGTCAGCCAAACGGTGTGCGCACTGTGGGTTGGTACCACACAGGTGATTGGGCACAGGTCCTGCCTAGTGGTGTGGCTAACACCACCTGTGCATGGCCAAAGATGGAGTATTAGACTCTTTGGGTACTGTCATCAATGATGTCATTTTAGATGATATGAGTGATGTCATCAACAATGCAATGAGTGGGTTCATAAGTAAGGTCAATCGCAGTGCATGACGGTAGACCAAGTTATGGTTATTTTACATAACCATAAGTGACATATTTCAGTGGTTTTTAGGCTTTGTTTTGTAACCATAACTGCATGTTAACTTATATATCCCCATCAAATATATGTACACACACATATATTTATATAAATATGTGAATACACATATATTTCTGTATATGTACACTGCATAGTTATAGGTAGGACCTAGTTAGTATAGGGAATTGAATTTTCAAAAATATGTTTATCCACCTTTGCTCCTTCCTAGAATGTTTCAGGGTGATAGCTCAGGTGGAGGTGACAAAAAGAAGGGATCCCAAATGCAATTTCCTCATGTAATTTCCATAAGGATTTTTGGGCAGAAAGATAGATCTTAACCCAAAAACTTGTTTTTTTTGTGATTTGGTGTAAATCTGTTCATAGTTATTGAGAAATGAAGGTCTAAAATGTATAGATATCTAGACAGGTATGTTCACAGGACTCCGCCGGGAGTCCAGACGGCATGCAAATGGAGCAATGCAATTGGCTGGGAGGACTTTTTTTCCCATCGGCCGCCTCACTGCCATGGGAGTGACAGATTCCTGTGAGTCTTGCATGAGCTTGTGCTCTGATTGACTGGACTCACCCTGTTGCGGTAACGATTATAAGACTTGGGGACTCCGTCTTGGTGTCCTGAAAATAAAATAAAAAAATAAGGTATAAGGGGAAGTGTAGGGCTACCCTGATCCCATGGACCTAGTGCCCAAATACACCGATTGTCCCGTCGGAATCTCTCATGTGCAAAGCCTCTTCTATGATTCTGAGGTTTGGTTGCAAGCGTCAGTCATTCACATCACAATGAATATACATAGAACCAAATAAGCAGAATACATAACACATTCCTATTGGTGGACCTGTCTATACTTTTTAAAAATTCTTTTTACTAGGAACCTGGCGCCGTATTCACAATACAATGATAGTGCAGAAGACGCAGTGCTCAGAGACAAACATATAAACCATAAAAATATTGACAAAGACACTGTATAAAAGTCCCTGTTTGTAATATGATTTTCAGTACTCTGATTGGGGCTGTATCTTGGCATATGCAATATCCTTCAATTAATTTGAATAAAAAGACCAAGCAAGAGATGGGGTGTTGACGTTTTGACCCATAATTATTGTTCGTGTCTCATCAAGACTGAAGTAATCTGACCATCATTCCACACAAGGCGTGAGCATCTGAGAACTTCCATCAAATCACTTGTATTTTCTCCTAAATCTGCATGTGATCATCAAGTAATTGCCCGTGCACCACAGTTCCTGCCCTCGACCTAGAATACTCCCACACCACAAGTGGAGTCAGAGTCACGGACAGATTCACTGGTTGAATTGTGCGATCGGATGAACCAAGGCCATCTTTGGATGCGGCAGCGTGGGGGAGTATTGTAGATCGAGGACGGGAACTGTGGCTTATGAGTATTCACCTGATGATCTCATGCAGATTTAGGAGCAAATAAAAAGTGTTGTGATGGAAGTTCCCAGATGCACATGCCTTATGTGGAATGATATTCGGATGACTTCGGTGTGTGTGTGTGTCTGTGTGTAGTATGTTTCCATGCATTTTTTTCAGGTTGTGTTCATGTATGTGCGGGCATGTGTGTGTGTATGATGTGCTCTAAGTCTCTAGGTTATGAGCGTGGTCATCTGGCTGTTTTTAAATGGTGAGCTATGAGTTGATGTGAATGAAAGTGAAATGAAAGTAGCATTTATAAAGCGCATGGTTACCTGTAGGCATCCCAGCGCTAACGGCAGCTTAGCTTAGCACTTGGCAGAATTCAAGGGAAGATATAGGTTTTCACTTTCTTTCGAAAGATCAGATATTCAGCCTCTAAACATATGTATAAGGGAAGAAGGTTCCATTGCTTTGTAAGTTATAAGAGAAGAGGCGGCCCCACTTTGCACTCTTCTAATTTGCGGGACCATGACCAGCTGCTTATTTTCAGATCTCAAGGCTCTGTTTGGGTGGTAGAGGTGGATAAAATGCATCAAAGGAGAGCCTTTACCAGAAAGTGCTTTATGAGCGATGCACAAGGCCTTAAACTGAGCTCGTTCTTTAATAGGGAGCCAGTGGAGGGTGGCAAGGGCAGGTTTGGCCGACATACGCCTGGGAATGTTCAGCAGCAGGCGGGCTGCGCAGTTCTGTACAGTCTGCCATCTTCTGATCATGGGAGGTGGAGCTCCAAGATATAGGGCTTTGGAATAGTCAAGCCGCGACACAATTAGTGCTTGAACCAACAGCCTTTTGGTGACAAAAGGTAGCAGGGGGAAGATCTTTCTGATCAACCTCAGCATTCCATAACAGCTGGTTGCGACCTTTCGGCCTGTTCTTTAAGTTCTAGGTTGCGGTGCAACCACACACCCAGGCTTCTAATATGTTCTTTGGGGATAGGAGCTGGACCCAGACAGCTGGGCCAGAGATGATCTATATTCAGGGGGTCTGAGTTGCCCAGGAGCATTAACTCAGTCTTAGCCCCATTGAGTTTTAAATATGAGTTGTCCATCCATTTGGAAACCTCTCCGAGACATGAGGCTACACCTGGTGCAGAGCTATCGTGGTGATTGATGGAGACAATCAACTGGTTGTCGTCAGCATAAGCAACTATTTGTACCCCAAATGGCAATACTATTTCGGCCAAAGGGCCCAAACAGAAATTGAATAGGGTGGGGCTTAGGGACGATACCTGAGGTACCCCACAGGTTAGGGGCATCAGCTTTGACATTGTATCATCTTGCAGGACGGCAAAAGATCTGTCTTTAAGGATGGACTGCAGCCATTCTAATACAGTTCCTGTCACTCCCATATTCCTAAAACGTTGAATCAATGGTTGGTGGTTCACAGTGTCAAAGGCTGCGCATGTGCGACGTGTGGAGATATAATGTGTGCTGTATTTGAAAACGTGGTAGAAGAGTGAGGGAGAATTATTGTGCCCAAAACATACAAATTGAACACTATGTCCCCCTGGTTCAAAAGTGAGGTGTAGTCCTGATTTGTCTGATGTGAAATCGAATCCAAACAGGGATTACAAATAGGTGCACAAATAATTTGCTGTTGCTTTTTGTCACCACAAATCTCTGGCAAAATGTGTGCAGGGAAAAAATGCAATACTCCGATGTTCACAGATCAGGGAAAACATGTCGTTACCCACTATTCTGATCAGCTTATACACAGATTGATGCCGTCATACTGCAATAAAGGGAAAAAATGAACCCTGCAGTTCTGACTTACCTGGGTGATAGTACTGCATCTTTTTACAATGCATTGTGTTGCATCAATATTCTGTAAAACAAAAAAAACTGATCAGCCAATGACCTATCCATTAGTAATATTCCATATTTCCGAAATAGCTTGTTAAAGGTATTTGTTTTTCAGATGTGGCCCATTCCATCCTATTGGCTCATTTCCCTGTTTTCATTCAGTCACAGCAAATTAGTAAAATCTACAATAACAAGTGTGCTTATTGCAGTCACGTGACGGCCACTAACATCTGTTTGAAATCAATCAAATGTTCGTAGAATAACAGACTGTGTATAATGAAGTCACAGCCTTCCACTGTGAGAACACCACAGGGACTAGGAAAAAGGCTATGAGAAAACGACATTGATTGAAGAACACAGAAGCAAGTAGCAACTGGATTGTCAGTTCAAGGAAAATATTTACACAGTAGAAGAAACAAAATAGTCTATGTAGTTGTATTAACTTCTGCTGGATCCTGGTTGAATGTGTTTTTGCGCGGTAAAACCCCCACACGGGATGAGTTTGCGTGATTGTTGCTTCAATATAGTGTCACTGTTGGTGACACAAGCTTGTGAAGACCTATTTAGATATGTAAGGACATGGTTATTTGTATGCTGTAAAACACGCACGATATTCGGATGGTGTACTTTAAACTGCACATTTAAAGTCGATATTAAAAATATATTCCAGATTCAAGCATGCAGATGACGCAGCATACTTTTACAAAAATATGAGCTAACCACATTTTCATTGCATGTTTTTGCTTTGCACTTTGAATTATTTCACGCTATCATTGAGTTTATTAAGCTACAATTGAGCATGTAAAGGGCAGCAAACAATCATGTCAAATTGTATATCACCTTATGCAGTTTTTTATGATTACCTCACGATTTCGTTTTTCACGACAAACGGAAAAGACTCGTGTTTGGTGTTCTCTCTACTGGCATGAATGTATGTTCCATGGCCCATTACATGGTGAGGACCCCGGAATAGGTATGCTGACATAGGAAGTGCCATAGTAAAATGTTTTTAGCAAAGCAGGATGGGCAGTTCTTTCTCAATTGTTGCAGCTGCAATATTGTGCTGTATGATGGATCATGAAAAAACCAAGGGGCATATTACCAACGATTAGCGATATTTAACGCTAACGAGGCTTAGCAACAAATTTTTTAACGCTAAGCATCGCCGGAAATTATCGCAGAGATAACTTGCTATTAGCAAGGTTTATCTCAGAAGTGATAAAAATCCTCACGCTAACTGCCAAATGAGAGATTATCACTGGAAAACCAACGATAATCTCTCGAAGTTTGGAGTTAGCTTGATGATAGGGGCTCACAAACTTAGCCATGATATCCACCTTCCATAGGATATCATGGCTAAGTCAGGAAAATACCAGGGGGCATATTATCAAGGAGGTTTATCTCCGCTTTTTTGGCTTTAAAAGCCAAGAAAGCGGAGATAAAATTATCTCCCTATTACCAAGCTGTCGCTAACACCAGTTAGCGACAGCTAATAGGAGATAGCGACCATCTTGGGCCCCGCTTTGCATGTCAGTGATATTTATCACTAATGACATGCAAAGTGGGCGTGCCAAGATGTTAGCGACTGGAAACAGTCGCTAACATCGCTATCTCCTATTACCAACTTTTGGAGATATTCGCGCTAAGCGCGAATATCTCCAAAAGCTAACACCTGCCCTGAGCAGTTCTTAGCCATGTTAACCAATGGGAGGTGGATAACATGGCTAAGAGCATTTGCTTGATAATGCATGAATATCGCTGGCTGACTTTTCAGCGATATTCATGCATTGCGGCCGTTTTTTATCGCATTTGCGATAAACCTTGCTAATAGCAAGGTTTATCTGCGATAAAAATCGCCGATGTGCGGCGATAATTTTTGTCTCTAAACAAGTTAGAGACAAAAATTATCTCTATTGGTTGGTAATATGCCCCCAGGTGTAAAAAAAGCAGTGCTAACCGCGGTTAGCACTGCTTTTTTTATCACTAACCGGGTTAGCGAAATCCTTGATAATAGGAGAAATGTCGCTTAACAACATTTCTCCTATTATTTTTCTCTGGAACGCCCCCTTTGCATCTCATTAGAGATGCAAGGGGAAGCGTAGAGAAAAAGGGTGCTAACATGCGAATTTGCGTGTTAGCACCCTGTTGCTGATAGGGAGATAATTTTATCTCCGCTTTCTTGGCTTTTAAAGCCAAAAAAGCGGAGATAAATCCCTTGATAATATGCCCCCAAAAGTGATGGGTCTAACGCTTGAATTAGTGTCAGCCACTGGTAGTGCTGAACAATGTTTTTTGCGCACAATGCAACTCTAGGCAGAGACCAGGCACATGCAAATCGGACTGGGTCCTGCTCCAATAGAAACAGGCCACGGTTACCCCAGAAAGGAATAGAGCAAATTCCAGTCCAGCTTCAACTCAGTTAGACCCCCATCAGTTAAGAATAACAGTGAACAAAGAACGCATGTTTCAGCATATATGCCCTCCTTAAGTTGTTGCTCTGTGAAAAACAAAGCATTCCAGTTCATTTTTTGGCCCTTTATGTTACTCTAGACAAAGATCAACTACATGCAAATCAGCCTTGGTCCTTCTCCAATAGTAAGAGTTTAGCCCGAACTAAAATGCTAGATCTCCTCTACATGGTAACACAAGCAACCTCATACTGGTTTTGGTTTACTTACGCCCCACTTGTGATGTACGGCTTGATTACTATAGCACAGCGAGCACAGGACCTCCATCTGTCCATAGCCATTTTACTTAGGGTATTGCATCGATAGCAACAAAAAAGTGATGGGTGGAATGCTGGATTATACGCAGCCACTGGTAATTACATGGGACATATTCCAAGCCATCATTTCTGTGCTGTGTTCACTATGCCGTTCTAGATACAGACCAGCCATATGCACACCTGCCATGGTTCTGCTACAATAGGAACAGTCTAGTCCAAAATGCCAGGCAAGGATTTGTCCAGATTGGACCACAAGTAATTCCAGGCCGCTCTCCGCTAGTGTAGTGCCAGAATATTGAAGCTTAAATGTCATCTGACAAAAGTAAAATGTCCTAAATGTGATTTACGAATATATTGCACCATTGAAGTTAGGAATAGAAAATCTACACCCAAACACATGGAATGTTTGTGAATTATACTTAGGCCACAATATTTATGTTGGGCAACATTTTTGTCATCCCTATTCTGACATACTACTGTTTTGGCCTAGTTAGACCTTATCAATGAGTTATATCTTTATTCCTACAACACGGCATGAATGAAACCTACATCTGAGCATACCCATTGGAATGAGGCTGTGGCAGTGAGAAAAAGAAAAGGTGATGGGTGGAATGCTTGAGATAATCTCAGGTACGGGTAATTACTCAGGGCGGTTTACATTTCATTATATTGTTGATCACTATGCCACTCTAGGCATAGATCAACCATATGCAAATCAGCCTTCATCATGCTCAGATAGGAACAGTCCCACCTGAACTTGCATGTCATGTTTCTTCCAAATGGGAACACAAGCAACCAGTTTCAATATGTTTATACTTCGGGCCACAATCTAGTGCGCCATTTGTTAGCCACTACGGCACTCTAGACAGAGAGCAGCCATGTGCAAATCAGCATTGCTACTACTCCAATCCAAACTGCCGGCCTAGGAGGTTCAAGATGTGTACACAAACATCATCAGACCGGTTTTGGCCTGCGTACAGTTTATCAGTGAGGTGCAGCTTGCTTCTCATAGCACAGTGAGAAAGGGACCCACGTTTTTACTTTGTTGTTTCTACAAGGCTATTTACACCTGTCAGCTAAACTTGCACATGCTTTGTACTATGGGATTGAGGTCCATGGTTTCTGTGAAACCCAAGTTCCCATTTTTAAAATAAGCAAGTAGAAGTGTCTTTTTTCATTGCATATTAGGTGACAAGCATCGTATATATTGCGAGCATTGTCTCTTCGACAGCTCCTGCAGAGCCATCAGGTATCAATGCTTATTAACCGATCACTTTCTATTCCCGTTCCAAGAGGTCATTTGAATTCAATTAAAAAGCACATAATTGTGGTCGGAGTCGCTACTAAGCACTTAGCCTGGACATAGATCAATACTTAGACGGTCCAAGGAGACATGACCGTTCCTCTAGCTCTCCAGGCTATGAGATAAACCCATAACACGCTGGGTGTGACCCGACTTTGAGAGGCCGGGTGTTAGAAATTGGGTTTCAGGTTGCAGAGGTATGCACCCTGTCCAAGGAGGAACCAATATCCTAGTCAGGGTAAGTTAGATTCACACCATAAATTAATCTGTGCTCACCCTTTGGGAGCTTGGCACAGAGTAGGAATGCTTAAATTAAGAGGCAATGTGTAAAGTATTTGTACAATACTTCAATACTTTGATTTACTCAAGCGCTCCGTCCATCATCCCCTTTGGTATCGCTTTGTTCGCCCTAAGTTTCAGGGTATGCCCAGACGTGGGTCCCTTGCTCACTTAGCCACTGGATTCAAGCTAGCCTCGCTGATGAGGGCTGATTAGCCAGAAACCGGTCCCAGGATGCTTGTTTACGGTCCAGGAAAGACATGGCTTGGCAGTTCGGGTTGGACTGTTCCCATGAGGCACAGGATCAGACTGATGTGCATATGGCAATGTCTGAACTGGGATCGTGGAGTGAGCTAAAGAATGATGATGGATTAAATCCAGATCAGTTGACTTGTGGTAAGTGTATGATTTGCTCAAGCACTCAGTCCATCATCCCCTTTGGTATCGCTTTGTTCACCCTAAGTTGGCAGGGTAGCCCCAGACGTGGGTCCCTTGCTCACTTTGCCACTGGATTCAAGCTAGCCTGGCTGATGACGACTGATTAGCCAGAAACCGGTCCCAGGATGCTGTTTGCGGTCCAGGGAAGACATGGCTTGGCAGTTCGGGCTGGACTGTTCCCATGAGGCACAGGGTCAGACTGATTTGCATATGGCCATGTCTGAACTGGGTTGGTGGAGTGAGCTAAAGCATGATGATGGATTAATCCCAGATCATTTGACTGGGGGTGAGTGTTTGATTTGCTCAAACACTCCATCCATCATCTCCTTTGGTATTGCATAATTCAAACAGTAACACAGTGAAAACACCACATTTTTTTAGTAAAAAAAGATTATATTTCATGCAAAAACACAACAAAGTGACAAACATTCAGTAAGTATAACAGGATGATGACATTTTAAAGATTACATGGAATTGTAGTGCTTAAAAGCTTAAACCACCAACAGGTAATATCTGGTCGCACTAGACTGGGGTAAATCCAAAAGTTTAGATGAGTGATGGAGTGTGATTCGGATACAGGGACCAGCCTTAGCCTGCTAAAAGTACATTAATGCGTCATTGATGGAGTCGAGATGCGGCAAGCATAGAGGCGATACCTCGTTGTTGAACCGCAGTATTGAAGGTGATACGCCGGTACCACATCCACAAATTCGGAGATGCATCACTGCTCGAGTCGAGATGTGGTAAGCAAGGAGGCAATGTGTTGTCACTGAACCACTGAGTTGAAGGCAATGCTACGGTGCTGAGCCGTACAAAGTCAGAGATGTGTCGGAAACTGGAAACGATGCGTTAAGTGGTCAGTGATGCACTGTCCGTGGTCAATGAAGCAGTGGCGATGCATCCGCATTGATGGAGATGCACCGGTTCTGATTGGTGCAATGTAGTCAAAGCATGGACTTTAGCAGTTGCAGCGCTTTATACCCACTTCCAAGGGCAAAGGGCTTTGTTGGCACCATTTGGCTGGGCAAGACTTGCAGCAAAGTCCAGGTGTAGTTGCATGTTGATGAAACGTCTTTAATTTCCCTGAAACTTACTACAGGGGCAAGCCAGCATGTCCTCGGAGTCACTCTGGGTTCATGTGAGATGTGTCCACACCTTCCTCAGCAGGTCAGAAGGTAGCAGGCAGCAGGACAGCACAGCAGAAAAGCAATTCTTCCAGAGCAACAGTCCAGGAGAGTGAAAGTCCTTGTAGGAGCACAGCAGTCCTTCCAGCTGGCAGAGTTCTTCACATTTCCAGTAGTGTCTGATTTGCTGGGATCAGAGAATCCATATCACTCCAGGGGGATATGCAGCCCTTAGTGTGGGGACAGAGGACAGCTTATTCAGGTGTAAGTGTCAGCTCCTCTCTCCCATCCTGCCCAGGATGTCCCATCAGGATGTGGATAACCCCCTCAGTCACACCTACGCTCTCTTTGTGTGTGGCTGTTTAGGGAGAATGCACAAAGTCCAGCTGTCACCCACCCAGACGGGTATTGGAGACAGGCTGCAGGCAGGCAGATCTAGGAGCGGAAAAATGCATTCTTTCAAAAATTGGCATTTTTAAAAGGGTAGTCATACATTTGTCTTTACCAGTAAAGAGGATTTATCATTGCCATTCCAGTGATATGAAACATGACAGATCTACTCCTTCTCAATCAGGAATTACAGCTTATGAACTGTAATAAGGAATTCCTAATGTTAACTTACGAGAGAGGTAGGTCTCATAGTAGTGAAATACAAATGTCGATATTTACTACCAGGCCATGCAAAACTTAAAAGTATGTGTCCTATCTTTTGATTACACAGCACACTGCCCGATGGGCTATCTAGGGCCTACCTTAGGGTTGACTTACATGTAATAAATGGGGAGTCTGAGACTTGGCAAGGTCGACATGGCAGTATAAGCTACACACACAAGCTCTGCAGTGGCAGGCCTGAGACATGTTTAAAGGGCTACTTGAGTGGATGGCGCACTCAGTGCTGCAGGCCCACTAGTAGCAGTTAATTTACAGGTGAAGGACTGGACTTTTTCTAAGGTCCAGCGGTGCCAGGGAACAACACCTGAAACCTTCGTGGGATAACTGTTCAGCGCACAAATGACAGAGACACGGGACACTTCCTTCGGCGTCAAAGATCAGCGTTTATTACTGCAGGGAGGCAAAAGTCACAAGAAGTACAACAGAGTGTAGGTTCTGAGAGTCTGCTTCAAATTGCAAATGTGGATCGCTCCTTTTATACACATTTTCGTCGTTGCACAACATACGAACAAAAGGTTACAACTCAGTTCCCACAATAAACTTCAAAAGGACTTCTTGAAACCCGGAACATAATTACAGTAACATTGCCGGTTCCCAACTGTAAAAGCACATCTTCTCACCGTTAGGCACATTCCACTCTAGTTGTAAACGGACGAAAGAAAGAGACAAGAACAGCTGCAAGGAAGACAGACAACAGTAGAGAAAAGAGTGTGAGGGTAATATCGGAAGCATGATCACAGGATCAGAGGATTCGATCCTAGCACATGCACGGCTGAAACAATAGACGGCACGGCAAGATTACCCTCAAGCGGAGCCATCTGCCTTTGCAATGTCATTCCCCTGGTCATAAAAGACGCATGAAAGGAATATGCGTCTTCCGTAAGGCTTGGGAACTAAGGGTCATGACGCGGACAGTTGCCTGCTAACTAACTACGTGAGGGCAAGAAACAAAATGGATGCCGTATCTAAAATGGAATCCGAGGGTTCAGACGAAGAAACGCGTAAATAAGGCGAACCCTTCCAAGTAGTGTAGCCAAAACGCGGACACTTACTAAACTCGTCATTTACGGTTCATAGATACCAAACTTGCCCATATTCGATCTTGCCCAAAACATCATAACGATTCTCACGGAACCTCAGACGCTCCTTTTGCCCTCATGTAGGCAAGCACTAGTCGAAATCAGAATCGATTTCAATATTCATCAGATCATTCAGGTGTTGCTGGAACATTATCCTATCCATCAATGCCTCTTTGGTAACAGATGGCCTTCTTATACACGTAGTAGCACAAAGGCCACATAAGGCAGGACCACACTGTACACAAAGACAACACGTGAACAGAAACGTCACAACAATCCCTATAATCATCAGAATCTTCCAACCCCAGGTCGACATCAGGCCCCAAAACCATCCTAGAAGCGTCCAATCTCCCTCGTCCACGTGTATGGACTCTGAGATTTTATGCAACTTTGAGATGGCTTGATAGACAGTTGGAGCATTATCAGGTATAAAAATGCAACAACTCGAATGGATGACCTTACACACACCACCTCTATCTGCTAGTACAACGTCTAGAACCATACGGTTCTGTAGCGTCATAAGTCTATCCGCTCGAAGCTCTGCTGTCAGGTTACCAAGGGCGCTTGCAGTGATATTAGCAGTCGATTCAACCACACGAGTCAGCTGTCTCAAGTTCCTACTATTAACCATAGGACCCCAAAACGGTAGAAAACCCTTAAAGAAGTCTCCTGCCTCTTGACCAACAGTATCCTCTCTACTAATAATGCCTCTCACAACTCTAGTCTTGTGATAGTCTGAGGCAACGGTAAAAGTCGGTGGTAGAAGATTCGCGATATAACAGGTGCCTGAGAAATCACGAGGCAACCATGTATAAGCACGATCGTAACACACAAAATAAGTACCCTTGGCAGTCAGAAAGACAGGGGAAGAGAGCATCGGTAAGACATACGTCTCAGTACAAGCACTCTTCCCAAACTGAGCTCTCGGATTTTGACCAAGACCTTGCAGACAGAAGTGACCAAGGTGAGGTACGATCCAAATCGGAGACGAGCTCTTAAGTTGTCTATCACCCACTGATATACTATACTCAATCTCACTCAGATCCTTATATGCTCGCACCTCCTCCTCTGGGATAAGCGATGCATCAAAAATGATCAGCAATAGCTATCGCCAAAGACTTGTGGTACGAGCCAGGACCAAGGTTTACTGAGCGTGGTTCTCGATGGGGGTAGGAATCTAGTGCACTACGGAACATAGTTTGGAATGCTCGCGCTGACCCCTGGGGACTATAAGGAAGAACTAAATACGGAATACCCTTATCCATGGTATGTGGCATTAACCCACACACCCAACAATTAGTGGTATTCACCACCAACTAATGCTGATGTAGGAGTTGAACAAAGGAATTATTCATAAATTCCGCACGTCTAACCTGTTCATGTTGGGGTAGGAGATGGAAAGAATGTGGAGAAATAGTGGGAACAAAATTCAAATCATGAGAAGGAGAGGTAGGTGAAATGGTATCCAATAGTAACTGACTCCCAAAGTACACTCCACCCACCAATAGCATAGAAACAGTTAGAAATAATATAAAAACCTGAAACAAAAAACATTTTGTGCGAAACACCTTATGCAATTTAGATCTTTGCGCCAACATTTCCTCTCCTTTCGACAGCATAGTAAATTCCATCCTCTAAAAAACCGTCCGTGACGTTCTTGACGCACTTCGTTCTGAGTGGCGATTATCAATTCCCAGGAGTTTCCCAGAAATCGACAAAAGAAATCGACCTAGTGTCAATAACCTGCTAAACAGAAGGAAGTACCCGCACGGCCCTACGGCCGACCCAGATGATAGGTTTTAAATGAATTGAGCATTCAATTTAATATAAGTCTCTTAGCTGCACGAAAAGGAAAGGGTACACACAATATAAAATGTCCACAATATTCAAGGCAAATGTAAGGGGGTAATGTAAAATCAAAAATAATAAAAAGAATTTATTTGTCCTTATTGCGTGGTCGAAGAAAATATCGACATCTCCCGGGTCGAGTCTGTTCTTCAAACAACGGTTCAGATGGCAAAGCAGTGTTCGATTGCTCAGGTAATAATCCAGGACTTGAACTCTCCACTAGTGATGACGTAGGTAAAGTTTCGGTTGATTCAACAGGGATGTCTGATTGCACTAAATCGGTCTTTACAAGCTGAGCATCACTGAATGGTATAAAACCCGGGACCGTACTGGTCTCTGTCGAGGCGACTCCTTTCTTGATCCATGCATCTGCTGGCAAAGGAAACTGAACTTTCTTGGTGTGGGTGGCATGAACCCAATGCTTTCTGCCTTCCAGGCGAACCGCCGTCCTTGTTGCCAGTAACACCTGGTGGGGTCCCACGAACCTTGGCTCGAGATTGCGTTTTCGTCCAAAGTTCCGGGTAAGCACCCAGTCACCTGGTTGGAGCCGATGACCAGGTCCCTCAGTTTGTGCCGGTAAAGCTTCAAAGACCTGTTGATGAATCAAACTCAATTTAGCAGTCAGCTCATAAAGATAGTCAATCAACACTGGATATTCAATTCTGTTAAACTCCTTAGGCCTCGGAACTCCCCAAATATTCGCAGGACGGCCGAACACAATCTCATATGGGCTAAGCCCTACTCGAGAGTGCACGGTTGCCCTGGTCGATAAGCGAGCTAAAGGCAAAGCATCCGGCCACAATAAACCAGTCGTTGCCTGGATTTTGGCAAGTTTCAGTTTCAGGGTCCCATTATATCCTTCCACCAAACCTGCCGTCTGAGGATGATTAGCGCTATGACATTTTTGGACTATGCCTAGGCCACAACACACACTCTTCATCACACTTCCCACAAACTCACTTCCGTTATCTGACCATACAATCCGTGGCATTCCATACCTAGGGAAATATTCCTTGAGCAGGATTTTTGCTGTTGACAGGGCAGTATTATCCTTAAGAGGGTAGGCCTCAATCCATCTGGAGAACGCACAAACCACAACTAGAACATATTTCAGATTATTGCATCTCTCCATATGGATGAAATCCAATTGGATAACTTCAAAGGGACATGTAGGGGGAGCAAAGTGACCAGGTGGGGTGGGGGTGCCCTTACCAGGATTATACATTAAACATACCATACAGTTCTTAACCACTCTCTCCGCACACTTAGTAATCCCATCATTCTTCCATACAGGAGACAACAACTTGCATATGCCTTTCGCGCTAATATGGGCTGTGCCGTGGGCCATTGTAACAACAGCAAGCACATATGCATCCGGTAACATCCATCTCTGTTTTTCTGACAAGTCAACCCAACATCCATTCCCGTCTAACTTCCCCGTGCTTTCTTTCCACTTAGTCTTTTCCATCTCAGTGGCCTCGTTCTGTATTTCCTTCACACTTTCAATTGCGTCTTCACACATGCTAGTCTCCGCTGGCCATCTCACTGAACTCGTAACATACATTCGATTTGTCAGATCTCTGGCTGTCTCTTTAGCAGTCTCATCCGCAAACGCATTACCACGTCCCACATCATCTGTCACTTTCCGATGCGCACTACATTTAATTATGGCCACCTGCTTAGGCAATGTAAGTGCATCCAAAAGGTCATTCACAAGCTGTCCATGCTGAATCTTTGTGCCATGCGACGTGAAAAATCCTCTTTCTCTCCACAATCGACCAAAACTATGCGCTACACCAAATGCATACTGACTATCGGTAAACACATTCACCCGCTTGCCTCTAGACAACACACACGCTCTTGTCAACGCAATCAATTCGGCCGCTTGAGCCGAATTCTGACTCAATCTCGCAGATTCCACAACCGTACTCAATGTCACTACAGCATACGCAGTCGTTACTTCACCATTCGGCAACTTAAAGCATGAACCATCAACATACAAAGTACCATCGGGATCTACCAATGGAGTGTTTTTCAGGTCAATACGACCTTTCGTCTCTTCTTCAGTTCTTAAGTAGCAATCATGTGGTGCTACATCACCTGATTCCGTGCTGACCGGCAACAATGTTGCTGGGTTCAACACATTACAACGTTTTATTCGTATATGACTTGCCAAAAGTGTCAACTCATACCCAGACAACCTTGCACTCGTCAAGTGTTGAGTTTTTGTTCGATTCAAGAGAGTGTCAACTGCATGCGGAACCATCACCGTAAGCACATTATCCATGACCAGACCTGCGGACTGTCGAATGGACACCGCAGCTGCCGCTGTTGCTCTTAAACAACTCGGCAATGCTCTAGCTACTGGGTCTAAGGTCGAGGAAAAATATGCACATGGACGCTGTTTGTCACCAAATTGTTGGGTCAAGACACTCAACGCACAACCATCCCTCTCGTGAACGTATAGTGTAAATGGCTTACTGTAATCAGGAGTGCCTAACACAGGAGCCGAACACAACGCATCACGTAATTCAGAAAAACTTTTCGGACACTCTTCAGTCCATGGTATAAAGGAGTCGGAACATCCTTACACGTGAGGGCTAATAATGGTTTCGCTAATAATGAAAATTACGGAATCCATTGTCTGCAGTATGACGTAATACCTAGAAAGGCACGTACATCTCTCTGAGTTCTTGGCACAGTCATTCGAGCAATCGCTGCAATTCGTTCTGGGGTCAACCTTCTCCCCTCTTTTGACAATAAGTGACCCAAATAGGTTACTTCTTGACAACAATATTGCAGCTTAGAAGGTGACACCTTGTGATGTAGGTCACATAGATGTTGCAACAATGATACTGTAGCAGATCTGCAAATATCCTCGGTATCGGCTGCCACCAACAAGTCGTCAACATATTGAATCAAAGCCGCACCCGTCGGTAACACAAATGCATCAAGTTGACTTTTAAGGGCTTGGCTGTAGATCGATGGACTCTCACAGTAGCCTTGAGGTGCGCGTTTAAACCTAAAACTTCGACCTCCTAATGAAAATCCGAATAGATCTCTGCTTTCCTCAGCGATCGGAATACTAAAGAAAGCATTCTTTAGGTCGATCACCTTGAACCAGGAGGCAGAAGCTGGAATCAGGGTCAACAAGGCTGTGATGTCAGGCACCACAGGAAACTGTGGGATCACTATTTTATTTACCTCTCTTAAATCAATTACAAAACGATACACAGGAGGTTTAGTTGTATCGGTTCGTTTCAAAATGGGTAACACAGGACTATTACACACATTTCCCCGAGTTTCTTCAATGACATCCTTTTTAATCAGGTCATAAACGATCGCTAATAGCGCTCGCTCACCATCAAGAGAGATACGATACTGAGGTATACGTGGTAATCGAACATTCGTTTTCAACTGGACCACATAGGGTGGAATGTTTAACAGGCCCACATCATTGGGACCTGTTGCCCATAAAGACGCAGGAAGAGAACTCAATTCCGGTGGGAACTTATCCATTGATAGGTACATAGGAGAGATAACCCTCTGACCTAACGTAAGCTCCACTCCTTCAGGAGAGCAATACAAAGTCGCATATAACCGTTTTAACAAATCCAGACCCAAAAGATTCTCACCACACCCAGTGGATAGAATCAATGGAGCCTCCAGCTCACGAGGACCAATCGCAAGGGACAAAGGGCTAGAGACAGGATTGCTAACAGGGGCGCCAGAGAATCCAATGGAAACATTCGTTAAGCCAGACAAAGGTGCGGCAGGGAGTTTGGAATGCATGATGGAACTTTTTGCTGCACCAGTGTCCAACAGAAAAGGCTCAACTACGCCAGATGTGGCAACCGCAACGTAAGGCCCTCTCTGATCAACCGGAACTGACACTACTCCCTCTCTTTGTCGATGGCTGTCCTAGTAACGGTCGTCTGTAACAATCTCATGCTCAACATAATAATCGTCCACATGGTACTGTGCAGATTTATCGGACCCCGCATTTCGCTGGTCGAAACAATTATTCGCGTCCGATGAAACAGTAGAGTGCTCATGATTTTGAACGAAACCTCGACCTCTACCTCGAGAGGCCTGTTGAGGACCACCACGACCTCCCCGAACCGAAACATTATTATAACGATCACGTAAAGCGGGACAATCAAATTTTATATGGCCCTCTCTCCTACAATATGCACACTGATTATACCCAAGCGTAGATCTAAAGTCAGAGGAGTCAGAGTGCGACTGCATCCTAGTGGACTGGGCTCGTGGTCGATACTGCTGTTGTAAATCATTTTGATTTGAACGTGGAGGATATGCCTGCTGCAACAAAACCTTTGTTTTGAGCTCCTTCGTTTTCTTGTCTGAACGATCACTTTCTTCCTTTTCCCTATTCTCATAGTATTGAGCCGTCGCTAATATCTGTGCAGTGGTTGAAACAGCCCATGCACTTTCCGAGTTTTTCAATTTATTGCATAGCTCTGGCAACAAATTTAACACAAACTTATCAACAAATAACCGTTGGCCTCCTTCGGTGCTCATGTCCTGACCACTATGATCGACAAATGCCTCCTCGAATCTAGTAAAGAAATCGGAGACACTCTCGTCTTTCTTTTGCTTGCAAGCCGATAATTTATCCCAATTCACCCTCATCGCTGGCATGAGTGTTTTCATAAGTGTAATGATTTTCTGGGGTAGATCCAAAATTAACTGCGCGAGCTTAGCCCCACCAATTTGTCGTCCATCAGCCGCTACTAGTGTAGCCCAGTCACCACCTAACTCAACTAAATGATTCTCTTGGCGAATTTTTGCCCAAATTGGTTGTGGTACGACATTTCCAAACAGCATGTCGATGTCAGCAAGGTTCATAATAGAAGCATCCGCCAGTTGGGATAACTCCTTATAATAACCTGCCGGATTCTTGCGTGGATCAGGCAAGGATTGTTTCACCTGCAAAACTTCTGATCGCTTCCATGGGAGGTGTATCCCAACTCTTTGGAAGTATGGAAGAATCACAGGATTAGCATTAGCATCACCTGGCATCCATACTGGCGGAACCTCTCTCATAGGATACTGACCAGAGTTCGTTTTCGTATTATCGGTGTCATCATCAAATGACACACGAGAAGGCACTGTGGATCTAAAGGCTAACAATCGCTCTAGTGCATTATATGGCCCTCTCTCCTACAATATGCACACTGATTATACCCAAGCGTAGATCTAAAGTCAGAGGAGTCAGAGCGCGACTGCATCCTAGTGGACTGGGCTCGTGGTCGATACTGCTGTTGTAAATCATTTTGATTTGAACGTGGAGGATATGCCTGCTGCAACAAAACCTTTGTTTTGAGCTCCTTCGTTTTCTTGTCTGAACGATCACTTTCTTCCTTTTCCCTATTCTCATAATATTGAGCCGTCGCTAATATCTGTGCAGTGGTTGAAACAGCCCATGCACTTTCCGAGTTTTTCAATTTATTGCATAGCTCTGGCAACAAATTTAACACAAACTTATCAACAAATAACCGTTGGCCTCCTTCGGTGCTCATGTCCTGACCACTATGATCGACAAATGCCTCCTCGAATCTAGTAAAGAAATCGGAGACACTCTCGTCTTTCTTTTGCTTGCAAGCCGATAATTTATCCCAATTCACCCTCATCGCTGGCATGAGTGTTTTCATAAGTGTAATGATTTTCTGGGGTAGATCCAAAATTAACTGCGCGAGCTTAGCCCCACCAATTTGTCGTCCATCAGCCGCTACTAGTGTAGCCCAGTCACCACCTAACTCAACTAAATGATTCTCTTGGCGAATTTTTGCCCAAATTGGTTGTGGTACGACATTTCCAAACAGCATGTCGATGTCAGCAAGGTTCATAATAGAAGCATCCGCCAGTTGGGATAACTCCTTATAATAACCTGCCGGATTCTTGCGTGGATCAGGCAAGGATTGTTTCACCTGCAAAACTTCTGATCACTTCCATGGGAGGTGTATCCAAACTCTTTGGAAGTATGGAAGAATCACAGGATTAGCATTAGCATCACCTGGCATCCATACTGGCGGAACCTCTCTCATAGGATACTGACCAGAGTTCGTTTTCGTATTATCGGTGTCATCATCAAATGACACACGAGAAGGCACTGTGGATCTAAAGGCTAACAATCGCTCTAGTGCACGTCGTACATCTCCACCTACAATCATACCGTTAGAAAATTGACTCTGAAGTTCAGTCATATCGGGCGGTACATTATCTAAATCATCATTATACCATTCTTCTCTCAAAAAGTTACACATTTCTTCAAACACGAATCTCTGAGTGGGCTCATTAAACTGAGAGAATGTATCAAAAACCATGCACGGAGGGTAGTTAGCAGGGTGTCTTATCCATCTACGCGCCATAGTTACCAACGTGTCACTCTCCCTTCCACCAGGGATTTGACTTCGTCTCTGAGGAGTTTCAGAGACATCGGATCGAAATAACGATCCAGAAAGTGGTGAGTAAAGGGTAGCAACAGTATTAGGGATACGATTACGAACAGAAGGAGAAAGAAGAACTGGAGCAACAACATTAGAAGTGAACGTAGGGACAGCAGAGGTAGTCAGGACAGTTGAGGTAACAGGAACAAGAGGCTGAGGAGGTACAGGCAAAGGAGCAGTAGAAGGGACAATTACAGGACCAACAACAGGCTGACCAGCAGCCGCTGGAACAACAGGAGGAACTATAGGAGGAACTACAGGGGCTGTGGCACCCTGTGCATAAGGAGGTGGCGATTTCAATAAATAGGCTAACAAGGGATCCTCCTTCACATCTTCTTCCTTTTTAACATGATTAGATGGTAAAACCGGATAACATTTATCTACCTGCATGTGATGCAGTCTAGTAGAAACTTCTATCTCTTTTTCTGCTTTATCTCGCTGATATTGTTCTGCACCTTGCATCATCGTAATGATACCTTCTTTTTTATTTTTCTTAAGCTGTTTGATTTCTTTCTGCTTGGCCTCTTTACGCTATAACCGAAAAGAATCAAACATAGCAGGCCTAGCTTTCTTTTTAAACAATTTAGCTTCAAGATTATCTAAAATCGTAATTTCAAAACTTCCATGCGGTGGCCAACTAAGGTCACCATCGTTTTTCGTATAACGAACCCAATATTCATTATATATAATAGGGCCTACACCATGTCGACTATAGAGCTCATAAATTGGAGTTCCAACTGGAGGTATCGGACACGAGTCCTCCAACCGGGAATCAGTGTTATAACATTTAAAGAAACCAAAGAAACCACTACGGCTAGGCATCTTGCTCACTAACCAAATATCAAACTTCAAGGGTTATCGAAGCGCTAAATCTTCGTGAAAGACAAAACCCTCGGTTTTTGGCAATTGCAACTGTCAAATAACAACTAAGAACCAACAACTAAGCACCACAAATGCAATGGAACCATGCAAAACAACTAAGCTTCAACAACAACCAAGGATACTGGGAGCGACCCACAAATACTTAACTGAGAGTACAATGGCGTCACCAGGAAGGCCCGTTTATCGTCTCGCCGTACAAAGGACTATGCCAGGCGCCAAAACAGGTCGACAGTCAGGGCATCGGTCCGTCGCAGCCGTCAGGAGGCGGGAATCTTCGCGGGAAAAATCTTTGGACCACTTATTTCGACACAGGATCGATGAAGCGGGGTGCACCTTCCCTCGGAGATTTCACACGAAGTTCCTCACAATCGTCAGGCTTTGGACCGGTACCGCTGATGTCGCCCCACGTCGGGCGCCAACTGAAGGACTGGACTTTTTCTAAGGTCCAGCGGTGCCAGGGAACAACACCTGAAACCTTCGTGGGATACCTGTTCAGCGCACAAATGACAGAGACACGGGACACTTCCTTCGGCGTCAAAGATCAGCGTTTATTACTGCAGGGAGGCAAAAGTCACAAGAAGTACAACAGAGTGTAGGTTCTGAGAGTCTGCTTCAAATTGCAAATGTGGATCGCTCCTTTTATACACATTTTCGTCGTTGCACAACATACGAACAAAAGGTTACAACTCAATTCCCACAATAAACTTCAAAAGGACTTCTTGAAACCCAGAACATAATTACAGTAACATTGCCGGTTCCCAACTGTAAAAGCACATCTTCTCACCGTTAGGCACATTCCACTCTAGTTGTAAACGGACGAAAGAAAGAGACAAGAACAGCTGCAAGGAAGACAGACAACAGTAGAGAAAAGAGTGTGAGGGTAATATCGGAAGCATGATCACAGGATCAAAGGATTCGATCCTAGCACATGCACGGCTGAAACAATAGACCGGCACGGCAAGATTACCCTCAAGCGGAGCCATCTGCCTTTGCAATGTCATTCCCCTGGTCATAAAAGACGCATGAAAGGAATATGCGTCTTCCGTAAGGCTTGGGAACTAAGGGTCATGACGCGGACAGTTGCCTGCTAACTAACTACGTGAGGGCAAGAAACAAAATGGATGCCGTATCTAAAATGGAACCCGAGGGTTCAGACGAAGAAACGCGTAAATAAGGCGAACCCTTCCAAGTAGTGTAGCGAAAACGCGTACACTTACTAAACTCGTCATTTACGGTTCATAGATACCAAACTTGCCCATATTCGATCATGCCCAAAACATCATAACGATTCTCACGGAACCTCACAGGCCCTGGGTACATGTAGTGTACTCTACTAGGGACTTATAGGCACATTAAATATGACAATTGTGGATAAGTCAATCCAACCATGTTGAAGGGAGTGAGCAAAAGCACTGTTGCACTGGTTAGCAGTGGTAAAGTGCTCAGAGTCCTAAGGCCAGCAAAACAAGTCAGCAAGAATGAAAGGGGAAGGCAAAAGGTTTGGTGGTGACCCTGCTGAAAGGGGCATTTCTAATACCGGACCTAGAAACTAACCCAAGAATGATGTTATTTAGGGAAGGTAATGCCTCACATAAATCCTGAAGATCCACACTTGGTGACAAAAGTGCACTGTGTTTTTTCCCTATCTGTTTGGGATCTGATATTGTTAGATGCACTGTGGATGATGTCACAAACAAGCACTGACATTCGAGCATGATTCTCCTTCAGAGAACAGACTCTTTTCTGATGCACTCTTCAGGATGTGATTGAGGCTGTGCCTTTGTACTGCCATTACAAATTTCCATGTATAAGATTAAGTAGAATAGAGGACAATATGTCAAAAGTTGAGTAGATAAACAAAAAAGATTCACAATTTCACAGTTTACAATGTAACCCACCTTACTGACTTCTCAGACCAGGTCCGTTGTTAAAAAATACTAACAAAAAACACTTTTGTGACAGATTTTCAGTTCGACCATTGACTTTGTAGAATTGTTTAATTTTGATTAATTGTGCGTGAATTTATTTTACGTCAATTTCAAGAAATTGGACATGGATGCTGAACTCATGGACCTACGTCAGACACCCCTGCTCTAGCAAGCCATGGCTTATGTGGCTGAGAAGCTTTGTATCCTTTGCAAAGGGGCAGCTAAATTGACCCATGTGTGAAGTGTGTTCTATGCTCCATGTCCATTCGCTATCATAGTTGAGGCTATCGATTACAAACCCATTATACATGCTTCGCCACATGCTTAACAGTAAATCCTGTGAAATAGAAACGTGCAAAAGATTTGCATTGCTGGCCACATTATTACATACTGGTCCTCATTACAAGTGACCCGGTTTTTGATACAATAGTTATTGCATTGGCAAATTCTGATACGAAGGAGCTCGGAATTTATTAGATCCTAATTATCACCTAGTAAGAGCTCTGCCCATGAAATGGGGTATAACATGCAGGTTTTGGTGCTTACTACTAAAAAATCTGTCTATCCTGGTAATTTAAATTCATCCATTTTTATGCTGCCAAAATTTAATTGGGGATAATTTTTTTCGCACCAGCTATTTACTGGGTGCAAGAAAAAAACACGAAACTCATCATTCGAATGTGTGCTGTAACAAGATATAGAACACATATAAGTAATTATGGGTAATTAGCTTCCCACACGTAAGGAGGGCCACTGTCTACAAGTGTTCAATGCTCAACTCATAATGTCTTTCGTTTTGTAATTACTTTGAAGCACTAGTTGTGATAATCCAATTTTTTGACAGATACTTTAGCCTCTTTTTAAATGTAGAAGTATGTCTATTGTTATTTGTCAAATGTAGATCATGCTTTGGAGGATTTGATTCTTTCCATTTCTACAAAATACGAAACATCATTTCAATCAATTTATGCACATAAGAAATTAGCTATGTACATTGAAGCGTAATGTTTGCTAGTAAACCTGCATTGCACAGTTCATAATCCACATAAAGTAAAATGAAGAAGAACTGCACCACTTCTAACCACATAGCCTTCAAAACTAACAGATTGCTGAAGTTTAAACTTTGTAAATCCTTATCTAAGAAACTTAGGGGCATATTTACAAGTCCCTATGGCCACAGGAACTTCACTTTTTTCACATTCCTGTGGCGATGGAGGCTTTGCCTTATTTACAAGGTAGCGTTAACCCACTTAATGTGGCCTTAACGCCGCCTTGTAAATGACACCCTTTCACGATGTAATTAGCATGATAGAGGTTGGCAATGGGTGTTGCAGTTGGCGTTCCACCGCAACACCCATTGATTTTGACGCTGCCCGCTAGTTGCAATGGTGGTGTAAATAGGAGGCAGCACCAAAATTAAGACCAGGGAAAACCTGTTCTTAACTTGCAAACGAGGAGAAATGCTTTATTTCTCCTCGTTTTTCCTGTTTCTATGTGTGCTCCGTGGTGCAACACACATAGAATCTGCAAAACACCATAAATGATTGTTTATGTGCCGGAATGTGTCCCTTCCTGCACACAAACAATCATTTATAAAATGACGATTTGCAACCTCTATGTGTGCTGCACAATGCAACACACATAGGAGTTACAAATTGCCGAGAATGATTGTTCAATGATTGCACAATATAATTGATGCATGCATTGCACACCAAAAAAATACTCAACAATCTTAAAGAATCTTAGGTATCGCAACGGGTAAGGGAAACACTATATAAAGAGCAGTACAGTACTGTACACAAGAATTGGCAAAGCAGAGAGCCTCTGCTCAAAAAGTCAAAGGGAATCACTTTCACTTCCATGAAGGTCTCTATACAAAAGATAACACACATTGGCAAAGCCAAACGGCTTTTGGGAATACTGTTTTTTTTTTATTTTGGCTTTTGAGAAAATGGTTTTGATGTGGGAGCTGCCAGGCCATTGCCAATATTGAAAAACAAGCAGCTAAAAGCAAAAAATGGTTTTGTTCTAAAAAATAACACATTAGCATAGTAGTTCCTAGCACTGACAGAACTACTTTGTGTGCGGATCTACTCGTTGAGAAAGAGCGGAATTCTGTCACTCACAGTGAAATTAGCCGATAGCTGAAAAAGGCTGGACTACTGCCCCATGCTGTAGTGTGGACAGTAGTGGACAGAAGAAAAATACGAATGGCACTGTAGCAGACCAATGGTTTAAGAGTAATGAGTTATAACGGGGTAAACCCTAAGAACTCTCTGACCTGGGTCAGTAATATAAGGTACGTATGAAGGTGGTCGGAGTCTATTGCTTTCATAGGCATCAAATGTCGACAAATATCACAAATCAAGATTATGATTATGAGCACACTTGTTTTTTTTCAATTTGTCTTTTCTAATTCATCCTTGATCAAATGGAATAATTGATATGTTCTAAGTGTTGATTTCTTTAATTCTGATACTCAATGACCGATACCAAGTATCCTACTTATGACGTGCTTTAATAAAATATGCACTACACTTATGGACTGCTTATGATTTAAGTTACATAATCTTGATTTGTGATATTTGTCGACATTTGATGCCTATGAAAGCAATAGACTCCGACCACCTTCATACGTACCTTTTCAATGGTTTAAGAGGGCAGGATAAAAACCCCTATAAGTATATTATATCTACAGTTTTAGTCTTTCGCCGAGAGCAAAAAACAGCACTTAATAACATTAATGTATCAAATATTTTGTATTTTCTACAAAGGTTTATGTCATTAATTCATATCATCTCTTTATTCCCCCATTGTTTACATAGAAGGCAGTGCTCATTGGTTGAAGTGAAAACTCTTGTCACTCATTTTACATCTGAAAACAGATTTAGTGGCACAATACAATACTAACCTGATTTCACTGTGCAACACAAAATAGGATACAATTATTAAAAAGCAGATTAAGATGTCTTTTTGGAACAGGTAGAATCTTGATCAGTGTACCAGAGTAGGTAGGTCAGATTGTTGTGGAATGTTAAATGCAGGACGATATAGATGCAAATTAGTAAGTGTCCTGCAACACAATAGTCACCAATAAGGTGTGATATTTTGTTTAGTCAGATGATGTCTTGGCTGTATGTGTGCGGGCAGCCACCAGAGAGGATGAGTTTAGCCACAAGATAGGCAGGAGTGCTAGTTGTGATGGCTTTGCAGAGGAGGTAAAGAGGATGAGGACTGGCAAAGGCAGCTGCGTGAGCTCCATTAGGGTGGGACGGATGTGGTAGTATTTCTTCAGGCCATTGTGGTAGTATGTTGGATGCCCTTAGCAGCAAGAGAGTGAGGATTTGAACTGCATCGCTGATGTCGCTTTCGAGAACAATTTCACTTTTTTTGGTAGAGAGAGCTGGCACGAGGGCATCTTAGTTTTATTAGTGATGTGTTCACTGAAAATGAGATTGGTGTCCAGGGTGAATCTGGGAGACGTGACATTGAGTGATTGTTGTGGTTCAAATCCATCCAGGTTCATGTGGGTGAGAAAAGTGTGGCTTGTTGCTGCTTGTTGTTGCTTGTTCTTCTAGGCTAACAGCAGGAATTCTGTTTTGGTTTAGTTAAGCTTCATGTTTGTGCCAGAAAATGAGGTCTGGATGTGATGCAAGCAGTTTCTGAAGTGCTGGATGTATGGAGCAGAAATAGACCTGCAAATACAGTTCGGTGTTGTCAGTGTATTGGTGAATTTTGATATTGGTATTTCTGAGTATAGCTCCAGGGGCTCCATGTAGAATTTGAAGATGACAGGGAAAAAGATGGAAACTTAGCAGGTAATCGTAATCTTCTCGGACCTGGAAATAGAGCTGGTTGCATAGGCAGGAGAAAAAGCAGTGATGGACGTTTTCACTTTTTAGTGAATCTCATTCACATCTTCGGGAATGTGAATGTGGGTGGAGTGGTTGACAGTGTTGAAGATGAGAGGTCCAGTAATATCAGGAGATGGAGCTAATCTTTTTCTGTATTCAGGAGTGCCTCTTCTATGATTTGTAGTATTGCTGTCTTTGTGCTGGTGCCAGTTTGATAGTCGTGCAGGAGATGGGTAATGGTGAAGTGAGTTTGAAGTTGTACACAAATTTAATTTTCAATGGTCTTTCAGATGAAGGGTAGATTAGTAATTGCCCAGAATCTGGCAAAGTCACTAGGATCTACTGTATATTTCTTCAGGAGTGGGACGATCTTGCATATCTTGAGAGCGTCAGAGAAAATGCTTTGAGGTATGTAGGTTTTAACAATAGTTAGTATGGATGAGAGATCTCCTTCAAGGCAGGCTTTGATGAAGGATGAGGGAAGGATATCATTTCCATAGGTTGTATGTTCGAACTAACATCTTTGGTGTGGTATTCAATCAGATGTTCGCCTTCACTACTGTTTTTTCTGAACCCGTATTTATTGGCACTAGTATCCTGTACAATTTACCTCTGCTTAGCAGTGATAAAGTGCTTGTGCACTCTATCTTATACATGGTAAAATAGTTTTATATCTAATTTGCACCTTTAATTTACTTATGTCTTTTGTATATTTTACCTCCTGTACCCACGGTCTGTAAATTAAATGCTACTATTGAGCAACAGCACTCGTGCCACCCGCCAATGTAGCACTGCAAAACATTTATAAGGCTTGCCACTGCAGTCTGTAGTGCAGTGTTTACCTGCCATTTCAACCTGCCAAAGTCAACCTTTTGCCTGGCCTAAAACTTCCTTTATAAATGTATGCTTATTTTTTATGTGTCCTGACAGTGAAAAATCCTATAGTGGGTTTTCTCTGTAGCAAGACCATCTCTTCCTTAGATTTAAATTGGGTTCTTATTACACTTTATAAGTGACAGCTTCAGTTTGGGAGCAGATAGAAAATTACTTTTTCTACTCATTTGAATTGTAATTTAAATGTATCTTTAATGGTAAAGTCAGATTTTAAATTACCATTCAAAAAATGCCACTTTTAGAAAGTTGCCATCTTTCTGCTTAAACTAAATATACCTTTCTGCCGGTATGCAGTCAAATGCCCGATAATGGCTCTATAGTGGTGTGATGTGAATTCCTACCAGAAAGGAGACAAAAGGGCCTGAGTTGTAGGACAGGGTGTTCCTCTTTGGAGCAGGATGGCCTGACGGAGTGGTTCTCAGTCCTTCCTGAATTTCACTGTATAGCATGATGCCTGTGCCAACCCACTATCTGACTTATGAAGCTGCCTGCCCAGCCACTAGCGAATGCAGCTCACACCTGGGCCTGTATGGCATTTATCGCCATAGAGTTTAGAGCCAAATCCAGGCAAAGGCACAGAACAGGCCAGAACCATTTTAGGGATAGGCAAAAGAGGGACCCCCGTACACAGGCTGGCACGGGGTATAAATGTGGCACCCTCAGAACCTATCATAAGAATACTCTTGGACCTGTGGAAGATTCAAAAGAAGGAGTGTCCTTCTGTGCCCAGAAGGAAGACTGGATCTGCTTGTCTTGAACCCAGGATCCCCAGAAATGACTTAAAGGGTCACTTGGCGACCACCTGTTATAGGAACCCCAAATGCTTGATTGCCACACTAAACAGCTGCACTGGGATGTGCCTGACCTCTACTGCTGGCCTCTGATGGACTGAGTCCTGACCCCAAGAGGTGCCTACCCAGGTCCTGGACCCTTGGCTTCTGTCAGAGTGCATTCTTCCTGATTCAAATCTGCAGGTGGAAATTCAGAGCTTTTGGGCTCCTTGTGATCACAAATGACTGGCCACGTCACCCCCAATGCAAAAATCTCATGGCGACCTGCACCACGTGTCAGGAATGACCGTCTCATCTCCAACCAACATGAAGCACCAACAGGGACCTGCTGTTCGTGTGATCAATGACGGCCAAAGTCTCCCGCCAACATGAAGCTCCAGCGGTGACCTGCTGTTGCACCAACAACGATCTCTTTGCAGCTACCACCAATACAAAGCTCCAGCTGAGGCTCCTTGCGTGGATTTGAGACTGTGTGAACATGTCAACTCTTCACCCGGACAAACGAGTTCCTGTATGAGACCAACTCCATTGTGATCACCCTGAAGCTGTGACTTTTGCCCAGACCAGATAACCGTGAAGTGCCATTTCTGCTTTTTGTGCTATTTGAACCTGAAACTTTAGGAATTCTTAACTCTGGTGCAACCTATTTAATTTTGTTTTTTTGGTGTCTCCTTATTTTTAAAAATGTATTCCAGTTTTCTAAATTGGTTGGGGATTTTTCTTGAGTTGTGTTTTACTTTATTACTATTTGAGTGCTGCATAAATACTTTTCATATTGCTTCTAATTTAACCCCTTCACTGCTAGGCCTTCCCCCACCCCCCCACTCCGTGCCAATCCTTTTTTTGGCTATTTGGGGTAATTTGCACTAAGGCCACTGTAACTTTGTGACCACATACGGTATTCATGCCAAATTTGCGTCCATTGCTTACAACATCATGGGGAGAAGTACCCAGGGTTTGTGGATTCCCCTGGAGGGGACCCAGAAAGTAGTCAAAATACAGCACAGGTTTGGTTTTTGGGGGAAAAAAGGAAAAAAGTGCTGCAAATGAAAGCGTCTGCTTTTTTCCCTGCAAATGGTATTAAAAAAGGGGTTGTGGGGATGAAATTCACATTTTTCCAGCTTTTAGGGAATTACAGACACTTGTCAGAAAACCAAAATCTTTTACACAGTTTTGGCATTTTACCGGGATATAACCTATTGTTGCTATTTTTTGTGCTTTCAACCTTCTTCCAGTTAATGGTAGAAATGGGTATGAAATCAATAATGGATCCTATACATTTTAAAAAAGTGTATATAGGTAATTTTGAAGTCTCCGCAGTATGATTTGGGGCATTTCATGTTGCAGCCACTATGCCTACCCACACAGGTGAGGTACTATTTTCATCAGGAGACCTGGGAAAACGCTGGGTGGGAGGAAATTTGTGCATCCAAGTAGATTCCAGAACTTTCCATCACAGAAACGAGAAAAAAGTGATATTTTTTCAGCGAAATCCGAGGTTTGCAGGGGGAGTTTGCCGCTCTTCAGCTTCCTCCGGTGGAATCCACCACTCTTCACACCAGGACTCGTCGGTCTCTTCTCCCTCGATGTCGTCTCTCCTGGGCTTCTCCGCGCTGGTTTCTCCGCAGGCTGTCTCCTTCCTCGCTGCTCCTTCGGACGCCGTCTCCCGCTCTCCAGCTTTGTGTAAATGCCCGCCCTCTTCCTCACAGACCGCCGATTTCATTGGTCGTCTGCGATGCCTTCCGGGGTGTTGCTGTCCTCTTCCGGGTCCTGCCTCCCAGCTCTCTGTGGGGACACGAAAAGACGATATGGATGCGGATCGGGAGTTTCCTCTTTCCGGTCGTGAGCCTGATCATGAGGTATTCCGGCCCATGGGACCGTATCGGTGAGTAATTTCTCACATCCCCTTTCCCTTGCTGTCCTTCTACTCCGGGTTGGCTCCTGAGGAAATCTAGAGAAAAAGTCCACATTTCCTTGTTCGCTTCCTTTCCTGTGTTTGGTACGAAATCGGTACGGTTGTAGTGAAAGAAACCACCTGAGTACTCTCTCGTTATGGCCCTTATTCCTAGCTAACCATTCTAGAGGGGCATGGTCTGTATACAAGGTGAACTCCCTGCCTTCAAGATAATATCGTACGGTCTCTATTGCCCATTTGATGGCTAATGCTTCCTTTTCTATAGTATTTAACAACAAGGGGTGGTGATGGACAGAGTTTCTGAATTAAGCAGAATACTCTCACCCAGTCAAGAGATCAGGGCTAGATCCAACACCGTTTTTTAGCTCACTGCACCATCCCAGTTCAGAACCTGGCTATATGCAAATTAGTCTGTTCCTGTCATAGTGCATGATGGGAACAGGGCAAACCAAACTACCAAGCCAATTCTTACACTGGGAAGGAAACAAGCTTCCGGGCTGAAATTATTTTGGCCACCATGAGTGTGGAAGGGTATGCTCAGACATGAGTCCCTTGCTCACTGCACCATCAGGATTCAAGCAAGCCGGGCCGAAGACGGCTGTAATGCCAGAAACCTGTCCCCGGAAGCTTGTTTCCTTTCCAGTGAAGAATTGGCTTGGTAGTTTGGTCTGCCCTGTTCCCATGATGCACTGGGCCAGGGACAGACTAATTTGCATATAGCCAGGTTCTGAACTGGGATGGTGCAGTGAGCTAAAAAACGGTGATGGATCAAGCCCTGATCTGTTGACTGGGTAGGAGTGTTCTGATTAACTCAGATACTCTGTCCATCACCACCCCCTTTTTGAAATCCTTTTCTATAGTGGCATAATTGTTTTCACGGGGAAACAACTTGCGACTGATGTACAAGATGGGTTTCTCTCCCTGAGGTGTGTCTTGGGATAATACCGCCCCTAAACCCTGATCTGAAGCATCGGTCTGCAGGACAAAGGGAAGGGAATAAACAGGACTGGTTAACACGGAGTCGGATGTCAGTGAGTGTTTCAGGGTCTCAAAAGCGTGTACTATCTCCAAGGAAGGGTATTTGAGTAGCTCTTCTGTCTTACAATTTTTCTGGAGCAGGTCTGTTAAAGGGGCTGCCATCTGGGAAAACTGGAGAATGAATCTACGGTAATAACCAAGTAAACCCAGAAAGGCTCATAAATCCTTTTTAGTACGGGGTAAAGGAATCTGAGATATGGCTGTTAGTTTGGAAGCCTGTGGTCTGATTACTCCTTCCCCTAACAAATAGCCCAAGTACTTGACAGTTTGAGCTGCTAGATGGCTTTTAGCAGGATTTATCCTTAAGCCATAGTGTCCTAGAGCCTGTACTACATTAGTAAGATGACATAGATGTTGTTCCCAGGTCTCGCTATAAATGACTATGTCGTCAATATAGGCACCCGCATATTTCTCATGTGGTTGTAAGATGATATTCATAGCCCTCTGGAAAGTAGCCGGTGCTCCATGCAAGCCAAAGGGTAAAACCTTGAACTGGTATAACCCATCAGGAGTAGAAAAGGCTGTTTTTTCCCTATCCTCGTTCCTTAGGGGAATTTGCCAATATCCCTTACATAAATCGAGGGTACTAATGTACTTGGCTTGTCCGATTCTCTCCACCATTTCGTCAACCTGCGGAAGGGGGTAGGTGTCAAATTCTGATATCTTATTGACTTCCCTGAAGTCGATGCAAAAGCGCACCAACCCGTCCGGTTTAGGAACCAAGACTATTGGCGAATTCCACTCGCTTATAGAGGGCTCTATGATGTCCATCTGTAACATTTTCTGGATCTCGTCTCGTATAGTTTGCCTACGCGCTTCGGGAATGCGATAAGGTCTGAGTCTTACTCGCTTCCCGGGGACAGTCTTTATCGCATGTTCAATAAACGTGGTTCTACCAGGGGTGGTGGAAAAGGTGTCTTGTAGAGGTCTTAAAACCTGTGATAGGTTTTCTCGTAGAGACTCAGGTAACTCGGGGTCTACACATTGATCAAATGGGGATGTCGATATTCGGGCCATGTTCACAACGGTTGGAACCGGGCCTTCCCATTTCTTTAATAAATTAACGTGATATACCTGGGATGTATGTCTGACTGGATCCAATTCAAGGCGATAGGTCACAGGAGTGACCCGGTCAATTATAGTATATGGGCCTTGCCATTGTCCTAACAACTTCTGATCTGAGGAGGACATCATAAGCAGTACCGATTCTCCTACTTTGAAAGTCCTTTCTTTTGTCCCTTTGTCGTACTGTTTCTTTTGGGCCTCTTGTGCCCCCTCTAGGTTGTTTTTGACAATGGTCCTAATCTGACCTAAGTGTGTACGCAGATTCGATATATATTCTGTAATAGGCTTGGAGTCATGTGGTTCTGTTTCCCATCTTTCTTGTGCCATTTCTAACAAGGTACGTGGTTTATGACCCTACAACAATTCAAATGGAGAATACCCTGTGCTTTTTTGTTCCTTGCACCTAATAGCGAATAGAGCCAGTGGTAACATGTCTTCCCACTTTCGGGACTCTAAATCCAGAAGTTTTTTTAGCGTAGTTTTTATGGTAGCTTTGTACCGTTCGACTAATCCATCCATTTGAGGATGATAAGCCGAAGTAAGAATTTGCTTCACACCTAACTGGGTACAGACCTGTTTCATTAACAGAGACACAAAGGGTGTCACTTGATTAGTCAAGATTTCTTTTGGAAAACCTACTCTAGAAAAGACCGTGATCATGGCCTTAGCGATATTGGATGCATCTGGCCTGCGTAGCGGTATGGCCTCTGGAAACCTCGTAGCGTAATCTACCATAACGAGCACATATCGACACCCACTACGAGAGGGTAACAGAGGTCCTATTATGTCCATCCCTACTCTCTGAAAAGGCTCATCAATGATAGGAAGTGGTTGAAGGGGGACTCGGGGTGGATGGTATCTGCTATTTCACTGACAAACGGGACACTCCCTACAATATCTTTTAACCTGTTGGTATATACCGGGCCAATAAAAGAGTTCTAAGATCTGTTTCTCGGTTTTCTCAGCCCCGAAATGCCCCCCAAGGAGGTGGCTGTGGGCTAGATATAATACTTTCTCTCTAAATGGACCTGGAACCAACAGTTGGGCTTTCTGGGTGGGGTTTCCCTTCCGATATAACAAACCATTCTTCGTAAAGAAATAAGGACCTACATGCTGAGGATCTTCTTTTAAAGCTTGACTCCATGCTTCCTGCAGTACAGGATCTTCTTGTTGGGCTGCATGAAAGCTTCTGTCCGCCTCCCATGGATTGTCATCCTGGAATACAGGCAGTACTATATGATTCTGATTCTTCTCCACTCTTCTTTGTCTTTTGCTCTTTCGTGCTTTGGCAGGAGGCCATTCTTTTTCCTCTTCCTGTGCAAATGGGGCATTGGCCCACCATTCGTCCGCTTGGTTAGGTTTGTTCTGTAACAGTTGTGACAACTTGGGATAGTCATTTCCAAGAATAGCTTGTTCGGGTAACCTAGGTATTAGACCAACGGTCAGGGTGGTTCCGGTATCACCAGCGTGTTGTATCTTTACTTGAGCGGTAGGATAGGGTTTAGTATCCCCGTGTACACATCGTCTAGTGACTGCTCCTTCAATGGGACCAATATTAGGGCCTAGGTCTTGTGGGCGTACCACACTATGTAGGCATCCTGTATCAGCCAGTGCAGTTCCCGGTTAACCATTCACTGCAACCGTGCAATGATAGGGAGGTTGTTTTCTTTCCGATGAGGAACAATAATAATTTCGAACCACCCCAATTTCCATTGGCTCTTCTTTTTCTTTTTGTGGACAAAACCTTGCTCTGTGTCCTATACCCCCACATTGGAAACACTGCGGTCCCAAAGATGGGGATTCCGGGCACGATGGATACTGGCTCTGGTTTCTTGACCACTGGGGGTCGGGGAGGTCGATGATTTATTTGTCCTCCTGTTCTTCCCGGGGCTTCGTCCCTTCCTCTCTGCAGGTCTTGGGCTCTACTATAAGCACTGGCGATCTCCACCGCTGTTTCAAGGGTAAGGTTGGCTTGTTGGCGTACCCATTTTTGAATAGGCGGTGTAATGATGTCAAGTATTGTTCCAAATAGATCTTAGCCATAATCCCGTCCTTGTCGGTCGTGGCTGGTCTTAACCAGCGGTCCACCAAATCTTTTACCCTGTAATACAAAGCCTGGGGTGTCTCTTGTGGTCCTTCTTTCATTTGTCGAAATTTTTGACGGTATGTTTCATCGTCAACCCCCAGGCGTTCCATGATGCATCTCTTAATGTCAGGATAAGTAACTCCTGCTTGCACTGTCGCCGCTTGGTACGCTGCCTGTAAATCACCGGACAATAGAGGACCCAGGTATTGCCCCCACTTATCTGCGGGCCACGATGCTGCTGCTGCCATTCTTTCAAAATTGTTAAAGAAATAATCCGGATCTTCCCCGCTCACATATCTCTGTAACACCACCGAGGGCAAAGTTGTGGGACCTCTCTGCTGTCCTAAAGCCTCTGTCAATTTAGTCGTGGCTGCATCATGGGTTTGTCCTTGTCCGGAAAGCACTTGTTGTATTTTGCCTCGGTCTTCTTCCACTACAGTCAGGAAGCGCTCCATGACTTTCCCCAAATGTTCTTGATTTTCTGCCATTCTTGCTAGGGCTGCCTCCATAGCGCCTTTAGATCCCACTTCTGACACCACTTGTGGGAGCGCAGGTTTAATATACAGGCGAGGAGGCTGGATGAGTGTTCGAACAGGTAGAGGTTTATTTTCAACAAGCTTAGGTGCAGGTAAAACAGATGTCCGAGCGTCACAATATTCCTCTTCTGTTGAGTCTTCCTCTCTGAATAGTGGGGTGGAGGGCGATGGTTCAGGCTCCTCGTCTTCGGAGTCGAAGGGTGTTCCCCGGAGGCTCATAAAAGAGGAAAGAGAAGGAGCCGTCAGAAAACCAGTTACCTAACTTTCAGTGGGGTAACCCGTCACCGCACCCTTGGAAGTGTTCAGTATTATGCACAATTAGGGCGTGGAATCAGTGCTTATGGAAGGAAAGGGATAAGTGAGGGGGTGGGAAAACAAGGAATCAAGTAGGGAGCCCACGCCTCCAACGTAATGCCGTTTAAACCACGATAAATCCTACTGTAGGTAGACTCAGGTCATCGTATCACTTTGAGCATAGGCAAACAGTAACCACATTCAGGGTTTGTTCAGGGTTCGTGCTTATTGCAATAGACAGTAGTATGTACATCAGGGTGAACTGCCCCTTACCTCACGCTCCTCCCACCACCCTCCATTACCTTCCCGCCTCCCTCCAATCCTCGTGGCAATCCTACACTCACCGGCCCCTGCCGCAAACTCTCCTGAGTCCGCGGCCGCTCTTCAGCTTCCTCCGGTGGAATCCACCACTTTTCACACCAGGACTCGTCAGTCTCTTCTCCCTCGATGTCGTCTCTCCTGGGCTTCTCCGCGCTGGTTTCTCCGCAGGCTGTCTCCTTCCTCGCTGCTCCTTCCGACGCCGTCTCCCGCTCTCCAGCTTTGTGTAAATGCCCGCCCTCTTCCTCGCAGACCGCCGATTTCATTGGTCGTCTGCGATGCCTTCCGGGGTTGTTGCTGTCCTCTTCTGGGTCCTGCCTCCCAGCTCTCTGTGGGGACACAAAAAGACGATATGGATGCGGATCGGGAGTTTCCTCATTCCGGTCGTGAGCCTGATCATGAGGTATTCCGGCTCATGGGACCGCATCGGTGAGTAATTTCTCACATCAACAAAAGAGTGTTCTCACTTTCCACCATTCCTGAGATGGTCCTAAGTCGCATGTTCTAGGTTGTCTAATCATTGGTTACTTTGCTATAGGACGAATTGCTAATGTGACACTAATGCCAGCTGGTTGGGGCTTTTCTAGGTACTGAGGTGAGTTTCTGGTACACCACAATTAACTGATGTCCTAGGTCTCTGTGTACAGTTCTGTGTATGAGCAGGGTCCTTGAAACATGGCGCTGCCATCGTAGTGGTCTTATTGTGAGACTCTTGAGTAGTGCTTATATCAGTCCACGACCCCTTCACTATTGTTTCCGGTTGACAGTGTTGATGGATAAAACCTACCTATAGTTACATAGGTCTTTTCAAGCTTGATAATATAAAACGGTTTTCTATTTGAATTACTACCCAGTTGTGCTTTTTTATTGCATTGTACTTATCTTTTACTGTGTCAATATGGCTGCGGTTGATATCACAGTTCACAGTTGCATGGCTGTGCGCAATCATTTGCAGGATTTCCAGGTCTCTTTGGAAGGACAGGCAGTGGTTTTTGTTGTATCTGCTGACGCAGCGTACCCATTTGAGCTGTTTTACTCCTGCGTCACGTTTCCTGCGGTTGATGCTGGTACTGGTGTATTTCACTCTTACACTCCAACTGCCGTGCCTGCAGAGTATGCTCCATGTAGGACACAGGAAGTTCTGATTTCTGCTTGGCAGCATGCCGTTTGGTTTAATGGTGCTCTCCCACATGTTATAACGGCAGTCAGACACGGACCGCTGTCGATTGCAGACGCTTCTTGGCCTGTTTTAGCTGGTTATACCCCGCAACCATATGTGCAGCTGTTGACAGCTGTTCAATTAAGGCCCCTTTATGCCTCTGCAGTGTCAGTAATAAGGGGTCCAGTTCATTACATTTCCTGCAACTTCCCGAGTGGGGCCCCGGGTGGTGTGGCGCACCAGTTGGGCCGAACAGGCTGAAGCTTAGTCCCGTTATGGTTAATGCGGTTATGGGCAAGCGTCCCCAGGATAAGGATGAAATGCCTTTTTGGCTTGCCAAGGAATTTGACCAACTGGAGGCAGTATTTACGAATATCACTCCTGTGGAGAAACACAGGATCCTTACTATTAGTTTGCAGAAAGGCTTAGTGCCGGACGTAAATGACTGTACCACTAGGGGTTTGATTTTTGCAGCAGTCTATACTAGGTGCTCTGGCATCCAGTCAATGGCTGTACTGCCCTCAGTCATCAAACGTGTTCAGGACGAACACGGACCGGAGGTGGCTGTAGAGTTGGGAATGCGACTCGTGGGAGCATTTGACATGGTTTGCGATCTCGTCCTTGCTAATGTCAAGGGAGATGTAGTATGTTTCCAGGTGTATAATGCTTTGCGCAATATTTCCGAAGCCAAGAAACTCTGTCAGTTACCGAGAAATATTACGGAGGCTTATAAGACCGTTGGCTGTAATAGTTTGGGTATTACGCCTTTTGCTAACAAACAAACACAGCAGCAAACTCAGCAGGCGTCATCTGATAAAGATGACCGCCAGAAAGTTCCGAAACAAAACTGGAGTCAGAACAAAAAGCAGGGGAAACAGCAACAGAAACAGGGGTCCCGTCCTCTTTCACCTACATCTGCCTCTACTGAGCGTACATATGAGTTGCGCGACCGCACTACGATTAAGTCACCTGATAGATTTCAGGTTCCTGAACAATGTTCTCCTCGCTCTTTGCAGGAAACATAGGTCTCACCCACCAGTGGAGAAGGCGGCGGCAGAGGACAAGGTGCCGAACAAAGCCGTGCGCAGCCTCGCAAGGCTGACGGTAAAGGCAAGCAGAACGAGTCACCGAGTCAAAGGCCCCAGTTTCAGAAGAAGAAAGTTGCTGCAGTTACAGCAAGATATACCACAGATAGTGAGAACGCAGCTTCGGAATCTGGCATGGGCGCTGACACTCTTGGACTGCGCGGCGGAGGTTACCACAATCCGAGAGGCGTTGCGTTCACTACTGAAGGTGACAGCAACTGACACCTTCGTTGTAGTAATAATTGAAGGTGATGACATAGCACGTACCATAAAAGGGGTATTTTGGGAAAATCTAACTACTACCTATGATATTTTGTTGGCGGAGGTCGACTGGCCCCCACCCTTTGTCTTAGCTGCTCTGCAAGGGGAGGAAGTAATCCTCCCTGCTATCGCGCACACAGTGCCAAAGGAGCAGGCCCTGCATTTTGCAGAAGATTGGGCTAAGGCGCTTGCGCCGGCGTTGTACCGTACTCACTGTGGTTGGGACAAATTTTCCCCTCGACATGAGATTCCTTTGCGGTCAATGCCACAGCCTCAACCCCAATACCCATTGTGGCGAGAATCGAAAGTTTCTGTTGCAGAAATCCTTGAACAATTGGAATATCAAGGCATGATTGAAACGTATGTGTCTCCGATGAATAACCCTATCTTTACTGTGACCAAGTCGAATGGTTCGTACCGTTTGGTATTGGATTACCACCTCTTAAACTCCCATTGTCGTACAGAATACACACAGTTCAGCTCTTGTAGATAGTCTCGTGCGTAAAAGGTTCAAAACTACACTTGACATATCCAATGTTTTTTTTGCCCACAATCTGTCCCTTCTTAGTAGTCAATGGACAACATTTACCAATGGTGGCAAACAACACCAATTTTGCTGTTTGACTATGGACTATAAGAACAGTCCAGGCGTCTTTGCCGCCCGCTTTGTCTCTCTCCTGGAGTGACTCGACGCAGAAGCATGTTGATATGTGGATGACATCTATCTCACAGACAACGAATTATGGCCACATCTGTGCCGTGTAGACTGCATAATTTGCCATTTTGCGGATTTTTGCTATAAATTTAACTTTGCAAAGTCACACATTGCAGAGTACACAGTGTTATTCCTGGGCTACGAGCTCAACAATGAAGGTCGTTGTTTGACTACTCACTTCCTGGAGCAATGCTTGCTTTTGCGAGCTCCCACAACACTGAAGAAACTACAATCTTTACTGGGATTTTTGAATTTCGGGCATACCTACATTCCCGAATATGCCCAGCCTATCAAGCCTCTTTACACTTTGATAGAACCTACTTTCTCCAAATCGTGCTGGCTGCCTGAACATTCATCTTATCACAAAAAATACTCCAAAAATACTAAGCCTGAGAGTGATTTTCAGGTAGTGTAACACACAAGGAACTTAGGCCTTGTATGCGGTAGTGGGGGCTGAACACCTGACTACTAATGGTGTGTTGGACCTGATAGTCATGTCCACATGTATGGAGGGAAAACACTAGTTCTTTTTAGTTACCCTCACTCACCCTAGTGGTGTCATGCTTCATAATTGGGTCACCCCGACCCCTAAAAGTCGAGGTGGGCTCAACCACAGTGTTGGGTAGCTCTTTGATAGATGAAGGATGGGAGATTATAAGATAAAATACCTCAATCAAACCCCTGGTTTCCCTTTATTCGTGGGTCTGGTTGGGTCATTAAAAATTATTTAAAAGTGGGTCTTGTTTGGATTTTAATGGTCCTATGACCCTAGAGCCCACCTCGACTTTTAGGGGTCGGGCTTAGTATTTTTGGAGTATTTTTTGTGATAAGATAATTGTAGGGAGGATATACTCCAATTGTCCTCTCCAAAACCCCCCGGTTCTCTGGACATTATACCAGAGATCCTTTGTGTTATAGTGCCTGAACATTCAGCCATCTTGCAATCTTTGCAGGCTGATCTTCTAGAATCTAAATTCTTGTTGACTTGTGATAACCACACCAACCTGGTGATAAGATTCGTACATGGGGCGGTGGGTTTCACGTACCTCACTTTTAATGAGGGTAACACAGTCCCTATTGCTTACAAGTCACACTTGTAAACTTTGGCTGAGTTGTGGTTTTCCACTGTGGAAAAACTTTTGGCAGCAGTGCAAATGGCGATTCTTAAGGAACGTGCACTGTTGCAGGGAAAGCGCATTTTGGTTGTTACCCCATATCCTGCCTTGGAGGCAGTGATGAAAACCAGTGTACCAAATTCAAAAGCTTTGCACCCGTAGTGGATACAATGGGCAATGTCCTTGACATCACCGGATGTCACGTTCATTTTTGATTCCTCACTGCAGACTCAGAAGTTCTTGCAGTATAAATTGATTCATTCTGCTCCTCTGACAATGCGCCCACTTGAGGATTTCCGTTGTATCATTTACACTGATGGAAGTACGCAAGCGGCTACGGGTTCAAAGCACGCATATTCTTCGGCCTGCGCAATTGTGGTGGGTACTATGGTGGATGGAGAATTCAAGTCCGATGTCATGAATAAACAGACATTAGGGGACTGTACCTCCCAGTTGGCAGAACTTCGTGCTCTGATGTTTGCATTGGAGTACGCCGATCCCAGTGTGACTACTCTTATTGTAAGTGACTCTTACTACTGTGTTCAATCATACAATGACAATCTTCCCTTTTGGACTCAAAATGATTATCGTGACTCCAAGGGTCGCACAATAAAACATAAAATGATCTGGGTTCGAGTGGCTGAGCTTAAAGAACGGCTGCCACTCATGTTTGTAATTCATACTCTGGGTCACTAGCGTGTTTGACTTCACGCTGTTGGCAATTGTCTCGCGGATGAAGCCGCTAAGACAGCAGTTGCAACATATGCAGTAGGAGCAGTTACACGTTCCAAAAGTAAGATTGATGATGACATCTTGGCAGCTATTGCCTCAACAGAGAAGGGAGGTAATTACCCTAGAGGTTTCCCTTCTAAATACTCTTATCATTTAAGTCCTGATAAAATTCCCTATGTGAGAATTAACGACGTTGGTGACAGGTTGATACCAAATGTGGACCGCAGGCAGACTTTGATTACAGCAGCCCACGCTGGGATGGCCTCATTGCATGCCTGCGTGTCAGCTACTGTATGTCTTCTCCAACAACGATATTGGTGGCGGGGTTTGTACAAGAAAACGCGTGATTATGTCCTTTAATGTGACATTTGTCAGCAAATTAAACCTTCTAGTGGTGCACGCCCGCCCCAAACTCAGGTGTACATATTTAATAAACCACTTGCGTGTGTTTATTTAGATCACTGCGGTCCTTTCTCATCTGATACTACGTATAAGTACATCTTAGTAACAGTTGACTCTTGCACGCGCTTTGTGTGGTTGTGACCGAAACGCAGTGCTGATTCCAGAACTGTTGTAAGGGATTTGCGTGTCTTTGTGGGAATTTTTGCGTGTGGTACCTTTAATTCGGACCAGGGTCCATCGTTTGCCTCTAAGGCGTACAAGGATGCAATGAGTTCTTTGGGGGTCCAGGTCAAATTTTCGTCTCCATACAGGCCTGAGGGTAATAGTGTTGTGGAGTGAGTGAACCGTGACTTAAAGCAATCCTTGACAGCTTAGGTATTAGGTACTGGCTGAGACTAGCGTACAACAGGCACTAAATAATCTCCCTAGAAGGTCTCTGGGTGGGCGGACGCTATACGAAATGCTCTTTGGCATCAAAATGTTTGTTCCGGACCTTGAGGGTCTAGACATGGCGGCGGCGGCCGCATCCTTTGAAGTAAATGAGCATTCTGATGTTTTACAGAACCTACAAAAGACTAGAGACAGTCTTGCAAAGTAACATTTGCCCTCCACGTCTGATGCTGCGTTGCAGATTCTGGTAGTCGGGTGGCTACCCCAAGTTGGAGAACTGGTCCGAGAGAAGATTGAGAACAAGAAAGAATTTGCTCCCTCCTATCGAGCTCCAGTTCCTGTGCTTGGCGTGCAGGGTACAAGAACAGTCATTTTACCTCCTCTTCCTTGGCGAAAGGGGAACAGGTACATTTCCATTGACAATGTCAAACTACACAGGATGACAGATTCTTCTTAGTATGACACTCGAAGTAAGCCCGAGTTGTTCTCTGATGGTGCTAGAGGCTCCGGCTATTGAAGAACATGTATGTTTATTTCCACTACTGAATTGGATGGCTGAAATGTTCACGGATGATAACAACGACTTCCTGTTGGAGGCAGTTGGGAAATATAGTGCCTATACGCTGTTGGATCGTAGTGAGATTTTTTTTCTGCTTCATAGACACGTACTGAACTTGTGAATTTGTTTTTTTCTCAATAGTGTATTAATGTTTTTTACATGTTTATTTTAGCTCTTCCCCACACCGTGGCCATCCGTGGATGTTTTCACTGACTTGGTTACTTTTTAATTCGGATTCTTACTCCCAATTATCAAGTTTGGCAATATTTCTGAATTTGGTTCTGTCTTATTCGAACTTTAACTCTGCGTTCTACGAATCTTTCCCCCTTTATTGTCTGTTCTCCGATCAAGAAAGGGTGTAGTGTGGCCTATGGCCTGCTTTGCACGCATGTTATGTTAGCATGGCTCATTAGAAGTTTAAACGCCATTTTACCATTTGCCGCTTTTGCACATGACACTGCATATAGCTGTTTTTGTAAGTTAGGCTTCGTGAAGGTCTACACATGGGAAAAGGTTAGTTATCGACATCTCTAGACTTACATTGTGCCCCTAGTATGCACAGTGAGTGCTGAAGCCTTCAAGGTTATCATAACATGGTAGCTGTTGTTCGACATGATCGGCTAACGTTTATAGACACAACAATTTGGCAGCCGTGAACCAACTGAGATTCTGGCGCCCTTATTATTGCACAGTTGCCATGATTTCACACACTTGGAAGATTTCCGTTTCCAGGGATGCAGAGAACTTATGCTGATCCAGATGTGATTTACTCTTACTGAGCGGAAAGGTAACGGGTCCCCCACACAAGCCTAAGAGACCTTCTTTAGTTTGTAATACATAGTTCCTATATAGGGAGGATTTTAAAACTAGGCGCTATAAGACCTGTTTTCACCATCATTGTAATATGATTTCTCCTTTTGTATTTTATGGAATTGTAACAATGATGACCATATTATTTCTAATCCTATGTCTGCTTATGTTGGCTAAGATACTGCACATGAGATCATGTGTACCCGTGTCTCTAAATTACTCCTGTTGTGGACTGGTATGACAGTATAACAAAAGAGTGTTCTCACTTCCCACCATTCCTGAGATGGTCCTAAGTCGCATGTTCTAGGTTGTCTAATCATTGGTTACTTTGCTATAGGATGAAGAGCTAATGTGACACTGATGCTAGCTGGTTGGAGTTTTTCTAGGTATTGAGGTGAGTTTCTGGTACACCACAATTCACTGATGTCCTAGGTCTCTGTGCACAGTTCTGTGTATGAGCAGGATCCTTGCAACAAAAGGACGAGTAACTGAACCATTGGCTCACAGCTTGTAAGCTGTAAAGCCACAACAAGGCGCCAACCACTATAAAGGCCATTCATACACCTTTCATACGTGTGACACATACACAACCATTCACACCGTCAGCCGTGGGCCCAGCACATTACAACACTCACACCAGCAGACAGCGCCATTCAAGGGCCCATCACTTTCACATGCCCACATTACTGACACAGCAACCACACCAGCTCATGGATTGTGTGGAGTGGCATTTGGCTAGCAGTGTGCGTAGTGACAGCAGCAAGTCACTACTCACACACTGCCAGCCAAGCGCCAGTTTATCCACACCGCCAGCCAAGTGCAAGTCCACCCACACTGCCAGCCAAGAGCCAGTCCACGCACACCGCAAGCCAAGCGCCAGTTATTGCACACCGCCAGCCAAGTGCCAGTCCAGGCACACCACCAGCCAAACAACAGTACACACACACCGCCAGCCAAGCACCAGTCCAGGCACACACAGCCAGCCAAGCACCAGTCCAGGAGCACCCTACCAGCCAAGCGTCAGTCCACACACACTGCAGCCAAGTGCCAGTGCACTCACACTGCCAGCCAAGCGCCAGTCCATGCACACCACCAGCCAAGCGCCAGTTCACGCACTCTCCTAGCCAAGCATCAGTCCACGCACACCGTCAGCCAAGCGCCACCCCAGGCACACGCCAGCCTAGCACCAGTAACGCACACCACCAGCCAATCACCAGTCCAGGCACTCTGCCAGACAAGCACCAGTCCGCGCACACCACCAGCCATGCGCCAGACCACGCACATTACCAGCCAAGCACCAGTCCACGCACACCACCAGCCAAGTGCCAATCCACAACCAAAAGGAACAAGGAACAAAACATCAAACAGCTACTCTATTTGTCAAAACTCGAAATAAACCAGGGTCTTCATGCCAGTACATTGATCAAATACCATCGAGCACAGAGGATACCCAGGGGGCTTCGAATACCTTTAAACCATTGTTATGCAAGAACGCCCAAAAATTCAAAGATCGCTAGTTTGCGATTCTCAACAAATATTCACTGGATCTGATACTCCTTATAATCGAAGAGCTTTCAAACATATTAGATGAACTGTCTAAAGAAATAGTTACTGTTACCAATGAACTTACTAACTCAATGTCATCAAATGATTGATAAAAGTCCTGGCGGACATCAATGAGCAATTGACAAAACATACTCAGGAAGTCAACGAAAGAAAAATAAGAACATTCCGCTGTGACACAGTGGACTATAAGCTTGGCGAAGTATATAGCTGGCCTGAGGTCCATGCACGGAGAAGACAAAATAAAATATACTCACAAAACACTGATACGTCATGATTAGGCAACAATATGTCCAACCAACCAAGACCACAAAAACCTAAAATATCATATGGATCGGCACAAATACAAATTGTTGACATGAGACCACAAATAACAAATACAGCATTCACAGCTGAACCAAGATTAACTTCTGGAGAGTCTTTTTTTAGAATTAGGGCAAACAGAGAAAAACGACCCCGGTAGGGAAAAAGAAAAAGAAACACCGGTGACCAGGAGCACTACAGCTATTCTGAAAAAGGACAAAGTGAAGAAGATAACACCCAGCTAGATCTAGTTATCAACATTTTTGACCAGAGGCTGGATCAAAATGAGCTTAAACTACTTCAAAAGAGTACCTCATATGTCCCTACAACACATACTAATCATTTGGAACTCGAAATCAGTTTCTTTAAATTTATGAGAAAACTTAGATTAAGACATTTTTTTGACAACGTACTCCAAGATCAACACATAGGGGAACACATCAACTATTGGGTTTACAACCCCATAGCACATACATGGCTCCAGTTAGCCATAAAACTCTCGATACATTTGAGAATCTAGTAAAATTGGATCTCTCCAAGTTGAACTATTCTAAAAAGAAGAGACGAAAAAAACCTCACACAAAAGGAGTTCGGCATACTGATGAAACTTGCAAACAATCCCAACATAATCTGCAAAAAGGCTGACAAAGGAAGAGCAATTGTAGTCCTAAACACTACGTATTAAGATTAGTGCAGTTTTCCAAACACATTATGGATGATCAGATTAGAAAACAACCCTACTGAATCCTTTTTGACCTTATTAAAATCCATAGTTCGAAAAGCTTATGAAAATGGCATAATCAACTAAAGGACAAAATAATTCTTTAAAAAAAGTCACCCCAAAAGTCTTACCATACATATGGTTCCTAAAATCCACAAAGACTTGGAACACCTGCCTTTCAGGCCCATAGTATCCACACGAGGCAGTCTTCAAGAGCCAATAGGCCAATTTTTAGACAAATACATTCACCAAGTGTAACAAAAATAAAAACATATATCAAAGACACCAAGGATTTTCTTTCAAAATTAAACCAGGTTCAGATTTACCCAGATGAGCCTATCCCACTGTGCATAGTAGACATTAAGGGCCAGATGTAGGTAGGCTTTTACCGGGTGGTAACGGCCGAATTCGGCCGTTACCACCCGGTAAAAGCAATTTGACATGTAGGTCCCTGTAATTTACAGACTCGGTAAATTTACCGGTAGGTAAATTTACCGAGTATGTAAAATACCGAGTCGGTATCATTACTGATTCCGGACAATTGGTATGTAGGTGGGACTCTTCTGAGTCCCACAAGCAGTACCACATCGGTATTTTACCATCAAATAATACTTGATGGTAAAATACCGTTTCTGGTGTGCATGCACATGTGTGCATGCACACCTATGCCATATGACAGGCAGACCTGCCCTTAGGGCAGGTCTGCCTGCCACATGGCACCCGAGCCTCTTTTGGGGGTGCCAGAGGGTGTCAAAGTGACACCCCCTGCACCCTTGTGACAGTCGGTATTTTCCGATGTGGTAAATACCGACCGGTATATGCCCAATCAATCCTATGGGCTTCAAAGCCCATAGGAATGCATGGGCATTAACTGGTCGGTATTTACCACATCGGAAATTACCGACTGTTTCCGATTCGGTAATTGCACATCTGCAATTACCTACATCTCTGTATTTTTATTTTCCGACCTCTTAAATACCGAGTCGGTGTGACTCGGTATTTAAGAGGTCGGTAAATAAAAATTACCTACATCTGGCCCTAAAACTCTTTATACCTCAATACCTCACAACTTAGGCATTGAAGCTATAGAATATGCTCTATTACGCTCTGAATTAAACCCAGGAATGCAAACCTTCCTAATGGAACTACTCCACTTTACTCTATTTCAGAGTTACTTTAAATGGAAAGAGGACTGGTTCCTCCAAATGACTGGAACATACATTGGCAATTCCGCCGCGCCGGTGTACGCAAATCTGTTCATGGAAAGATTCGAATAAGAAAACATCTTGTCAAAAACCCATTGGAACACACACAGTAAACTGTTTAAATGTTACATAGATGACATTTTCATTCTATGGAATGTTCCTGCAGACATACTGTTGCAAGCATTGGATGATTTAAATCTCATCATATAACGCATATAATTCTCATATTAAAAACAAAAAGAATGCATCACTTTTTTAGATGTGGCAATTACCAACACAGGCTCTACACTTGAGGTAGACTTACACAGCAACAATACCTTACATTATAGTATTTTTTATCAGGAATCCTTAAGAAATCATTTGCCATACTCACAAATGCTCAGAGTCAAACAAATAACATCACAGCCACATACAGCAAAGAAAAGGATCGAAGAGATGGCCACTAGATTCAAGCAAAGAGGATACCCAAAAGCTATATTAGACCAAGCAGTTCAACGTAGTCAATCCAAGTCACGTGATGAACTATTCCTCAAAACCAAACCTAAAGAAAGCAATCGAAATGGCTTGGTGTCTACATTTTCAACTGTGAGCAGCACATACAAAAACATCATCAAAAAACACTGGCCTGTCTTTACACAAGAACAGGATTTCAACACTTTATTCAAGGAACTTCCCAATTTTGCTTGCACCAGGAGTATAAACGTAGATGAACTATTAAAACATTCAAGGAAAACCCATGACATCATACATAAAGGCACTATAGCATGCCAGAACTGTAACAACTACCACAATATAATTCAAGGATCAACCATCACACATCCGCACAAAGGATATCAGATCAAACTACAAGTGACAGCTACATGCGACACTGCAATGTGATATACCTATTAAAATGCCCTTGTGAACAAATATACATTGGAAAAACCAAACCCAAGATAAAAACCCGGATCAATGAACACAAATCTAACATATGCACCAAGAACACAAAATCCGTAGTGGCTACCCATTTTCAGGAACACAACAACAACATCAGTCAAAGTAAATTCCTTATCTTGGAAACAGTCCATAAGATGGAGGGCAGCGACAACAATAAGCATCTTCTCCAAAGAGAAAATTATTGGATAAAACGAATGGACTCCCTTAAGCCTTACGGAATGAATGACCGCATGGAGTTCCAATGTTACTTATAAACATTTCTAATGAGCTATGATTATCATCTCTCAATATCTTCATGAAATACTCAGGGTTCTTTCTCTTTTACATCTGTTTTACATCTCTCTTATATCATGTCTTTTCACACTTGTGTTTCCATTCCTAATGTGCTATGATCATCATCTTCTTATACTTTTCTTTTTTACATTTCTCTTATTCACACCTTCATTGGTCATTCACGTCTTCACGTTAGCATATTTGCAACTGTTAGCTTAAGCTGCCGTATACATTAATTTCTCCAAGAAGGGCGCCAAACACTTTACCCTGTTTTGACTAACTTTGTTGAGTCCTTTATCTACCGTGTTTAGTCTGTCATTAATGTTTACAGCCAAACAGTCCTAGCAGTCTATATCTACATTCTAAACACACAGCACATTTCTCTGCACTACTAACAGACGAGGTTCGATATTACATTATTACATACATCGGAAGAATATGATGAGCACCCGTTGAGTAAGTGTCACCACTCTTGATTTACTTTCCTTCACTCTAAGTGACATTGGTTTACTTTGTCCTAAACAACACTTTACACATTTTCTAGATTGGATATACAGTGCATTTAGCCCCGTCGAGAATACTTTGAGTACCGACATGCATTGTCTCGTAAGTGCCATTTTCACATTCGACTGTTCTATTTCACATACGCTATATCTTTTGTGAGCATTTAGCGGGCACCCATCTTTTTAAACACAGTTTTACTAACGTCTTCTTGCGAGCAGGCTTGACATATGGCTTGTATAAACTTATCGGGCATTTCTTTAAACTTTGCGAGTACGTAAGAAGCACCGTTTAACAGAGTTCTGCTGTGTAAACCGTATCACCCACGATGTTGTTACACCATAGCCGTTATCCCACATTTAGCCATAATCACCTTTGATCGATCACTCGTATGACACACTTTTACTTATTCATATGTTTATCCTCTCATAAACGCTTTTGCTCGTACAGATTGTTCCCTGACAAAGGGTTAAAAACCCAAAATGCATTGGAACAAAAAATGACACAATAATGAAATGAAAATAAAATTTTGAAAGAATAATTGAACAAAAGTGAATAAAACGTTTGCAAAGTAACAAAACAAACGTCAATGAAGTTTATTTGATAAATTTGGTCAAGTAATAGTAACCTCATATCAGAGATCACAGATAGTGCCCAGGGGGACACACATGCATTGTTGATGTGTAGCCACTTGACCTACACACACCCCCATCACATTTCGGATTTTTTTTATACAAAAAAGAAAACAAAAACAAAGGCAATTAGATACAAATCTACTAACACAAAATCTGAAACTGAATACATTGCACAAATGCTAACCTTGAAACTAAACGAAAAATATAAAGTAATAGAGACCAGGCTGTTCACTTTACCACTCATGGATGGATGTATGACGTTACAAGGCAGGCTATTACAACGCCTGCCTTTACAACGCGGTTTTTACATCGCATACCATTACAACGCATAGTGCTTTTAGGCGCTGGATAGTGATTTATTTAATTTACTATTCCAACTCCAGTCCCCGTGGATAGTAGGGAAGGTGTTGGATAGTAAATTAAATATATTCCCTATCCTAGAGCGCCCCCCAGCGCAATGCGTTGTAATGGTGTGCGTTGTAATTTATTTATTTATGAGTTTGTATAGCGCTAGAATCACTCCGCCAGGAGTATCTCTGCGCTTTATGCCCAGTAAATTAGCAACTACACAGTGGAGAGATGTTGTAATGACCGCGTTGTAATGGTAGTGCGTTGTAAAAGGTTCGTTGTAAGTGATGTTTACCCTCATGGATGCTCCCAAAAATTTGTTTGCATGTGGTACATTCTAAAACAAGCAGGCACACTCAGCGCAGGGTTAGAAGGTCACTCGGGGCAGTACAAACGAGTCTCCTTCTGCATACCTCTTCATCAACAGACTCTACATCTCCCACTGGGACAGTCTTTGGAAGGTGTGGGAGGAATGTGATCAGGAAAGAGACGATCTTTCAATCTAGCCACATCCGCCACTACTCCAACTCTAGGAACACTTGCCTGTTCCACTACAGCAAGGCTGCCTATTACAGACTCCTGAAACTTAGCAAAATACATCTTTGACTGAGGACAAGAATCCTTGAATACAACAAAAGCATTAAAGGTTGCCAAGTGGAAAATATGAATAGCCAACTTCTTATACCAAATGTAAGCCTCACGAAGAGCAGTGTAAGGTTCAACCTCTGATCTACTCTATCAACACCACCCATGTGCCTATTATAGTCTAAAATGCACACAGGTTTGCAGGATTCAGCAACCTGACCCCAAACTGTCACAGGTGAAGTGCTTTCATCATAGATGGTAGTCAGCATGTAGACATCTCTCCTGTCTGAAAATGTCACAGCTAGAAGTTCCTCTGAACGCAACGCACTGATCTGTCCCTGCACAAGCTTTTGACAAACAAGTTCTTTTGGGAAACCTTTACGGTTAGAGCGGATTGTGCCACAAGCAACAATGTCCACTTTGGCCAATTCCTTCAACAATTTTCCCAGTCACTCCAAAAGTGGACGGACAACCAGGGGGGTTAAACTTGGATTCCTTACTGGTGTACACCCTGGAATTGGAGACATATCCAGTGCTACTGTCACACAGCATATACAGCTTAATGCCAGAGCGTGCCCCCTTACTAGGAATGTATTGCCTAAAAACCAAGCGGCCCTTGAACAAGACCAAAGACTCATCCACTGCTATTTCTTTCCCTGGAGCATAGATCTCAGAAAAATGGTCAACAAAGTGAACAATGACAGGCTGAATCTTAAAAAGACAGTCACAATCAGGGTGCTCTCGTGGCAGCGCTAAACCATTATCGACAAAATGCAGCATATGAAGCAGAAGCAAATACCTATAATGACTCATGACTGCCGGAAATATAGCCGTTGCCATCAAGGGACTAGTAGACCAATATGAAGACATTGATGGCTTCCTTAGCAAGCCCATAAAAAAGTTTAACCCAATAACTTCATCTCTTCCAGATTTGTGCGAGTCAACCAGGTAGCTCTATAGTGGAGCCTAAGGCTGGCACTGTTGTCCCTAAAAAACTGTTTGGCATATTAATTAGTCTGCTGAACAATCTCTGCCAAAAATACATCGTCCATAAACAACTGAAGAAAAGTTATCGGTAAAAAATGTTCTGTGTCCACTCTACACCCTGGAACACCAGCAAAGTCTGGCATTGCCGGCTGCACCATGCCTGGGGTAACCAAGAGGTCATCACTTCCAACTGGAAGCCTTGCAGCCCCAGGCTGCAGCCCAGATGCCTCTTGCTGCATTATCGGCACATCAATGTCCTCCTTTAAAACAGGCACTTCATCCGCACTAGGAGTAGCTTCATCCGCACTGAGAGTAGCTTCATCAGCTGATGATTCCATGTGGAGAAAAAACTCACTGCCTGAATCTTCCCTTTCCTCCTCTGCCTCAGATGCAGAGTCAGTCTCTGAACCATGGTCAGAGGAAGACTCAAAATGCATACCAACAACCTGCTGAGCAGTAATCCTGCGGCTAGCCGTTATCCTTACTAAGAAAGGAAACTGCACAAACAAGACCAACAACAACACACACTGCAAAATAAGTAATAAACAAAGTGTGGCTTTAGCACAAAGATCTATATACTCAAAAACAATATAACTCTCTTGCCAAAGATAGATACACTCACCAGCACCTATTCTGCAGAGACAAAGCAAAAAGCAACGACATCCCACTAGAAAGAAAAAACAAAACCAATTACTCAAAGGACAACAAAGTACACATCGAGCACTAATGCAAAAAGATTTTGACACCCAAAAAACAGAAGCCAAACATACTGCTATTAATAAACGATTTGCAAAAAACACATTCATGTAGGTAAATTAAACTAATTTAGAGTAAATAGTACAAAACAAATTCTCTTACCAAACACATGCAACTACACAAGCTTTAGAACCACCAGTAACAAAACTGCAACCTGGAACAGTCTAAAGAGCAAAAGCCTTAAACTAGAATAAAACAGAGAAATAAACAATTTCAATTACATTTCACAAAAATAATACAATTAAAATTATAACACACAATGTCACTACCCAAATGGTCAATCTGCCAGATGGGCCTTCAAATAGGGCTGCGAAAAAAGAAGATTAGGTGGGGTTTTCTGCCAGGCCAATCTGTCCCCAAAGCGAAGCAGAAAACAACAGACAGACATTTGCCACCCCTTGCAACAAAAAAAATAGATCAGTGGTGCCTAGTAGGGTTTTCTACCTTCCCCTTCCACCTAGGGCAGAAAGACAACAAAAAGGAGCAGATCTGTAGGGGGCAGAAAATACACAAACATAATTTAACCCCCTTGGAAGCGACCCTTTACCAAGGAGTTGCTTCCATTACCCATAAAAGAAAATCCCTGGTGTCTACTGGGATTTTCTGCCCCACCATACCCGGGGGCAGTAAGGCCAAAACAATGGCCGACTGCCACCGGGGGGGCGGGCAGAAAAAACATCCACAAATTATAACCCCCTTTGAAAGTGACCTTGCCCAAGGGGTCACTTTCACACACTAAAAAACACAATCCATAGTGCCTAGTGGGCAGGGGGTGCAGAAAGGCCAAAACAACTGGCAGATATGTCCTGGGGGGGGGCAGAAAAAAACAGCACAAATTTTGAGCCCCTTTGGAAGCGACCCTTGCCCAAGGGGTCGCTTCCTTTTGAAAATATATACCATCCCTGGTGCCTGGTGGGATTTTCTGCCCCCCTAGGGGCAGAAAGGCCAAAAGAAGTGCCGATCTGCCTCCGGGGGGCAGAAAAAACAGGCACACAATTTATGCCCTTTGGAAGCGACCTTTGCCCAAGGGATTGCTTCCATTTAAATGAGAAAATCCTTAGTTAAATCCCTGGTAGCTAGTGGGATTTAAACGGGCCAATCTGCCCCCGGGGAGGGGGGGTAGAAAAAACATCCAAACAATTTGCTCCCCTTCGGAAGTGAACCCTGTCCAAGTGGTCGCTTCCATTTAACAATAAATGCCATCCTGGTGCCTAGTGGGGTTTTTTGCCCCCCTGGAGTCAGAAAGGCCCAAAAAAGTGCTGATCTGCCCCCGGGGAGCAGAAAAAACATGCACGCAATTTATGCCCTTTGGAAGCGACCCGTGTCCAAGGGGTCACTTCCATTTGGATGAGAGAATCCCTAGGTAAATCCCTGGTGGCTAGTGGTTTTTTTCTGTCCCCCTGGGGCAGAAAGGCCAAAAAATGGGCCACTCTGCTCCCCGGGGGGGGGGGGGGGCAGAAAAAACATTCTGAACTATGTGCTCCTCTTTGGAAGCGACCCTTTCCCAAGGGGTCGCTTCCATTAAAAAATAAATGCCATCCCTGGGGCAGAATAACATCCAGAATAAAATGCTCCTCTTTGGGAGCGACCTTTGCCCAAGGGGTTGCTACCATTTAAATAAAAGTAATTCCTGGTGCTAGTAAGGGAATTTCCATTGCACGATCGCGACACTTTGCGTAATCGTGAAGCAGAAATGCCCTGTAAAGAGATATCAGGGAAGAGGAAAATCTATTTCCTTTCCTCCGATGCCTCGTGCATTGTGCAAACCGCCCCAGGAACAAGGAAACCTACCTTGTTTTCTCCAACGCCTGGAAGCAAATGGCTTGCAGAGCGTCTTGGACTTCCTGAAGAGGCCAGCGCGTGCTGTGCGCGCTGACGTCATGGGATTCCCATGGGGGGTCGGGGTGGCGGCAGAAGCTCTTCCGCTGCCAATCCCCTTTGTGGGGGTGAAATCAGATACCCAGAGGGGAGCACCAGAGCTTCCAAGAAGGGTGGGTGCCATGATGTAGCGGTTCATAAGCACATGCCAACCTTGGCTCATGATGGAACCGCTCTGTCATCAGCACCGAAGGGGTTAAGAATGACTGTTTTTGTGTCAAGCTGCCAGAGGATTAATCACAGATTTTGTAGTGTGGTTTATGGGCCTCTTTTTGCCTGCATGTTAAGTTAGCATGGCCTATTAGGAGTTTAAACGCCATTTTACCTTTTGCTTCTTTTTTGCACTCATTACGGCATAGCTGTTTTTGCAGAGTTAGCTTTCACAAAGGTCTATACATGAGAAAAGGTATGTTTTTTGACATCTCTAGACATACATCGTGCCCCCAGTCTGTACAGTGAGTGCTGAGCCGCCAAGGTTATCATAACGTGCGAGCCTGTTTATTGGCGTGTCCGTGTAACACATTCTAGACACAACAATTTGGCAGCTGCAAGCCGAGTAGGATTCTGGCGCCTTTATCATAGCACACTTGTCAGAATTTAACACACTTGGAAGATTCCAGGCATGCAGAGAGACTAACCGGTCCTGATGTAATTTACACTTACTAAGCAGACAGGTAAATGGGGTCCCCCTAACAAAGCTCAAGAGACCTTCTATAGTTTTATACTACATAGTTCCTGTATAGGGAGGGTGTTTAAACTAGGCAATTTTATCACCTGTTTGCACTATCAGTGTAATATGATTCCTCCTTTTGTATTTTATGGAGTTGTAACCATGCTCACTATATTATTTTTAATCATATGTAGGCCTATGTGGACTAAAATACTGCGCTTCAGATCACGTTGTTAAAATAAATATTTTAACCTTTCTGTGTCTCTTTTTTAATCCTGTTGTGGACTGGTATGAGAGTATAACAAAAGAGTGTTCTCACTTCCCACCATTCCTGAGATGGTTCTAAGTTGCATGTTCTAGGTTGTCTAATCATTGGTTTCTGTGCTATAGGACGAAGAGCTAATGTGACACTGATGGCTAGTCTGGTAGGGGATTTTGGGTACTAATGTGAGTTTTTGGCACATCCTAATTCACTGAGGTCCTGAGTCTCTGTGCACAGTTCTGTCTGAGCAGAATCCCTGCAACATGGCGCCACCAACGAGTGTAGTCTTATTGTGAGACACTTGAGTAGTGCTTATATCAGTCTACATCATTTCCGGTTGACGGTGGTGACCGATAAAAAAACCTGCCTATAGTTACATAGGTTGTTTCAAGCTTGATAATTCTTAAAGGTTTCATGTTTGAATTACTACCCAGTTGTGCGTTATAGTATTGCATTGTACTTCTCTATTACTGTTTCGATATGGCTGCAGTTGATATCCCAGCACACAGTCGTGTAGCAGTGCGGAATCATTAGCAGGAATGCCTCATTTCTATGGAGGGACAGGCAGTGGTGTTTGTAGTCTTAGCTGGCGCGGCTTACCCGTTTGAGTTGTATTACTCATGGGTTACGTTTCCCGCGGTGGATACTGGTACTGGTGTTTTTCACACATATACCCCTGCTGATGCTTCTGCAGCGTACGCTCCATATCGGACAGTAGAAATTCCGATTTCTGCTTGGCAGCATGCCGTTTGGTTTAATGGTGCCCTCCCACACATCATTACAGCAGTCAGACAAGGGCCGTTGTCCATTCCATGCGCTACTTGGCCTGTTTTAGCTGCCTACACCCCACATCCTCAGGCGGTGTGTTAACAGTTCAGCAACTGAGACCCCTGTATGCATCTGCGATAGCAGTTATTAGGGGTCTGATTCATTACATTACTCGCAACCTCCTGGGTGGGGCCCCGGGTAGTGCGGCGCATCCAGTTGGCGGTGGTGGACTGAAGCTTAGTCCCGTCATGGTTAATGTAGTCATGGGCAAGAGATGACTTTTTGGCTTGCCGAGAAATTCGACCAACTGGAAGCAGTATTTCCAAATACAAGTCCTGTTGAGAAACACAGGATCCTCACCTTGAGTTTGCAGAGTAACTTAGTGCCTGACGTCAATGAGTGTACAACTTGAGGGGTGATTTTTGCGGCAGTCTATACTAGGTGCTTCGGCACCCCGTCAATAACTGTTCTGCCCTCTGTGATCAAGCGTGTTCAGGATGAACACGGACCAGAGGCGGCTGTGGAGTTGGGGATGCAGCTCATGGGAGCGTTTGATATGGTACGCGATCTCGTCCTTGCAAATGTCAAGGGGGGTGCGTAAAGTTTACAAGTCTGTAATGCTCTGCGTGATGTTCCTGATGCCGACAAACCCTGTTTTTGGCCGTAATAGTTTAGGTGTTAAGCCTTTCGCTAAGAAAGAGAAACAGCAGCAAACTCAACAAGCGTCATCTGATAAGGATGACCACCCGATAGTTCAGAAACAGAATTGGAGTAAGAACAAAAAACAGGGTAAGCAGCAACAGAAACAGGGTTCCCGTCCGGCTTCACCTACACCTGCCCCTGTTGAGTGTAAATATGATTTGCGCGACCGCAGTACAATTAAGTTACCTGATAGGTTTCAGGTTCCTGAACAACATTCTCCTCGCTCTTTGCTTGAAACATCGGTAACAGCCACCGGTAGAGGAGGCAGTGGCAGAGGTCAAGGTGCCCAACAGAGCCGTGAGCAGCCTCGTAAGGCTGACGGAAAAGGAAAGCAGGACGAGACACCGCGTCAAAGACCCCAGTTTATGAAGAAGAAGGTTGCTGCTGTAACAGCGAGATATGCCACAGATAGTGATAACACAGCTTCGTAATCTGACATGGGCGCTGACGCTGCTGGACCTGGTGATAAGAATGTTGCCAGTGGCGGTGGGTTTCACATACCTCACTTTTAATGAGGGAGACACGGTCCCTATCGCTTACAAGTCACACCTGTACACTTCGGCCAAGTTGCGGTTGTCAACTGTGGAAAAAGTTTTGACAGCAGTGCAAATGGCGATTTTTAAGGAACGTGCAATGTCGCAGGGAAAGCGCATTGTGGTTGTTACTCCGTATCCTGCCTTGGTGGCAGTGACGAAGGCCAGTGTACCAAATTCCAAGGCTTTGCACCCTCTGTGGTAACAATGGGCTACATCCTTGACATCCCTGGATGTAACGTTCATTTTTGATTCCTCTTTGCAGACTCAGGAGTTCTTGCAGAATGAGTTTGTTCATCCTGCTCCTCTGACTATGCGCCCACTTGAGGATTTTTGTTGTATCATTTACACTGACAGAAGTGTGCAAGTGGCTACGGGTTCTAGACACGTGTATTCCGCGGCCTGCACAATTGTGGTTGGTACAATGGTGGATGGTGAATTCAAGTCCAATGTCGTGCATGCTCAGATATTAGTGGACTGTACCGCCCAGTTGGCAGAATTACGTGCTCTGATGCTTGCGTTGGAGTACGCGGACCCTGGTGTGACTACTCTTATTGTGAGTGATCCTTACTACTGTGTTCAGTCTTACAATGACAATCTGCCCTTTAGGACTCAAAATGATTATCGTGACTCCAAGGGTCGCACAATAAAACATAAAATGATCTGGGTTCGAGTGGCTGAGCTCGAAGAACGACTCTCACTCGTTTTTGTAATTCATACTCTGGGTCATCAGCGCGTTGGGGTTCACGCTGTTGGCCACTGTCTCGCGGACGAGGCTGCGAAGACAGCAGTAGCAACATTTGAAGTGGCAGTGGTTACACGTTCCAAAAGTAAGATTGATGATGACATCTTGACAGCTATAGCCGCAACTGAGAAGGGAGGTGATTATCCTATGGGTTTCCCTTTGGTGGCGGGGTTTGTACAAACAGAAACGTGATTTTGTCCTTCAATGTGGCATTTGTCAGCAAATTAAACCTTCAACTGCTGCTCGCCCGCCCCAAACACAGTTGTACATATCTAATAAACCACTTAAGTGTGTTTATTTAGATCACGGCGGTCCTTTCTCCTCTGACACTGCGTATAAGTACATCTTAGTAGCAGTTGACTCTTGCACGCGCTTTGTCTGGGTGTGGCCTCAAAGGAGCACTGATGCTAAAACTGTCGTAAGGGATTTGCATGTCTTTGTGGGATTTTTTGCGTGTGGTACCTTCCACTCGGACCAGGGTCCAGCATTTGCCTCTAAGGCGTACAAGGATACCATGGCTGCATTGGGGGTCCAGTTCAAATTTTCGTCTCCATACCGACCTGAGGGTAATAGTGTTGTGGAGCGGATAAACCGTGACTTAAAGCAATCCTTTACAGCAAAAGTTTTAGGTGCTGGCAGAGACTGGCTTACCCACCTCAATGGCGTACAACGTGCACTTAATAATCTCCCTAGAAGGTCTCTGGGTGGGTGGACCCCATACGAAATGCTCTTTGGCGTCAAGATGTTTGTTCCAGACCTTGATGGTCTAGACTTGGCGGCGGGAGCCTCATCCATTGACGTAGATTAACATTCTAATGTTTTGCAGAACCTACAAAAGACCAGAGAAAGACTTGCAAAGGAACACTTGCCCTCCACAGCTGAAGCTGGGTTGCAGATTCTGGTAGTCGGCTGGCTACCCCAAGTTGGAGAACTGGTCCGAGAGAAGATGGACAACAAGAAAGAATTTTGTCATTCCTATCGAGCTCCAGTTGCTGTGCTTGGTGTGCATGGTACCAGAACAGTAATTTTACCTCCTCTTCCTGGGCGAAAGGGAAACAGGTACATTTCAATTGACAATGTCAAACCACACAGGGTGGCCGATTCTCTATAGTATGACGCCTGCAGTTTTGTGTCCAGCAATAGTGCGACACTCTGTTTTGGCCCCGGATCCATCGGGCCTGATGTTGCTGTTGAAATGAGTCCACTAACAAATCCTTTATTGAATCAACCTGCTGATGATCCTCTTAATGACACTGAAAATACTTACCCCACTGACTTGTCCATGCCTGATTTGGAGGCCCGTGTGGCTAATCGATCCCGTTTTTCATTTGACACTGGCTCTTCGACATCTAAGTCCCCTTCAGAAGTTTCGATTTTTGCTACCTGGTTTAAAAAACATTTTTTGATTCCTCCTTGGACTTACATTTGGCTGGTGCTGATTGCAATTTTTTTGTTCATGTCCATAGGATTTGTGGTATATTTTTTCCGTTTTATCAATGGACACTATGTTGAGGAAAGAATTTCGAGTGATTGATGGAACTTTGGCTCCCCACTCCTCTTCGCACATCACGAAGAGGGACCAGACATTTGTGAATATAACTGCTTGACCCATTTTAAATGGGATTATTTGGGATGCTGTAAAGTTCCAGATACAAGGTCCCACGGGGGTTATTAATGTTCCCAATGTACTCCGTGTTTCTATGGGGGATGTAGTTAAACAAAATATTCGCTGTGATGATTGGGACGTTATAGCTGTAGAGGCTTTATTTACTGATTTGAAATAATATGCTGCTTTCGATGCTGAAGATTTATATTCGGAGTCTGCGAATTATGGTGAATTATACTATTACAAAGATTTTGGCAATCACTTTTTGCATAAAACTAACTAATTTAGAAGTATGGTTAATTACACACATTGGGAGCATTGTCCCGCGCCAGTGGAAGGCAGCTCGAAAACATTTTTTTTAAAGTTTTCCTATTTTACTGATTTGATCAATCCAACCCTAATGCATTTTATTTCAAGTTGACTGGAGAGTCAATTTCTAAGGTTAGACTTACCCACACAAAATTGCTTTATTCCAAGTCCTTTATGGACCAGTTGGCAATTAAGGGCTATGAAATGTGGAGAGATACTATTGATCTTAAATCTGTTTGCGGTTCTAAAAGTTGGCAAGTGCAAGGCATTGAGGCTTTGCATCATGCATGTCTCATCCCGAACCATATGTTGTTTCTGAATGACACTATTTCACAAACACATGCTTTGGAATGGCTACTTCTAAAAAATGTAATGCACCTTCATTTCCTGATTTGGGTGAATTTCCCCATTGGAATAATTATACCAGAACTTCCCTGAGTGACATACAGGCACTGTTTAGAAATTCCTCTTTTAATGTTTCCAGCATTAATCCCGAAGGCTGGTTGCTATAGCAAAAAAGTGCAGATTCCTGCCAGCACCGTTTTCTGGGTCTGACCCCTGGCTATACAGATGTTAGAGTTGATCCCCGTTTTCAGACTCACCATTCAGTCACCACCTATTCTGTAGGCAAATTGTGCCAGAGTTGGCTCAGACATTCATCCTTAGCATCTGTTAAGTCACATTTGTCCAGACTCACTGACACTGTCGATTTAAATGATTTTGTAAAAGGTCCTGCAGCAGGCAGATCAAAAAGATGGATATATGCTGCTTACAATGAGGTTTGAAAACTGTCACAAATTGAAGGAGCTTCTATACTTAGAGCTATTGATCAGGCCAATTTAGAAAAAGTGCTTGCTCTTGTAGATAATAGCATTGACACACTTTCTTCCCGAATTTACACTCTAGATAATATTGTGTCTTCTGTGGTTGATATTGTGCAAGAAGATGTTGCAGTATTGTATCATGGGCAAAATCAATTGCGTTCTGTTTTGCAGTGTGCCTGGACTTTGCAAACGTTGAAAAATGGCCGAGTTCCATGGGATTACATGAACACGAGTTTATTATTTCTGCCTTTCAATTTGACTGTTAAACAGCAATTTATGTCAATGAAAGATGCCATGTTTTCACTCTTGCATATTGAAAAGTTGGAACCTTTACCTTTTTCTGTAGCAGAAGCTAATTCGGCAGTTTGGCTCATCCATGGGTTAATAACCTTACCTTTCTCCCTTTTCAAATTCGAGTCCTGCATGAAACATTATGCTTAGGCTGATTTGAGCCCCTGGGTGGTGCTTATCTTTATGAAGTTTGGAATCTCCCATTCACATATTGATGTTTGAGGGATGGTAAAGAAGTTTTTTTGAATGGCGAAGATTGCATCACAACAACAGATCATTCATTAACATGCAGAAATCTTCAATTGCACGGCTCATGTAATGTGCTTGCACCAAATTTAGCATGCGTTCTGAAGGGTACTCCAGTTCCGGTCATTACACCGACATTCACATTGCTTGCTAATGGTAGTTCTTTATTATTAAATAATTAAGAGTGTTGTGGGATGCAAGCACGTATTGCTTATATCGTGACCGTTTCCCAGCGTGTAACTTGCTGCAAGAATGTGTTGGTCTCTCCTTTGCATGGCAGGGTTGATGTTTCCATCTGGCCTTCGATTCCGACCTTCAATCAATCAATCAGAGTAATTTATATAGTGCGCTACTCACCTGGTAGGGTCTCAAGGCGCTGGGGGGGAGGGGTCCGTTACTGCTCGAAGAGCCAGGTCTTGAGTTGCTTCCTGAAGGAGAGATGGTCCTGGGTTAGTCGTAGGTAGATAGGGAGGGAGTTCCATGTCTTAGCCGCCAGGTAGGAGAAGGATCTTCCTCCGGCAGTGGCTCTGCGAGGGCGAGGCTGGTCGATCGCAGCTGGCGGGTGGGCATGTAGAAAGAGAGGAGGTTGTTGAGGTACTTGGGGCCCAGGTCGTGGAGAGCCTTGTGTGCGTGGGTGAGGAGTCTGAACGTGATCCTCTTGCTGACGGGGAGCCAGTGCAGGTCTCTCAGGTGGGCGGAGATGTGGTTGTGGCGGGGGATGTTCAGGACAAGTCATGCGGAGGCGTTCTGTATGCGCTGGAGTCTTTTCTGTAGTTTGGCTGTGGTTCCAGAGTAGAGGGTGTTCCCGTAGTCCAGTCGGCTGGTGACGAGTGCCTGGGTGACAGTCTTTCTGGTTTCGGTGGGGATCCATCGGAAGATCTTTCAGAGCATGCGCAGGGTATTGAAAGAGGATGACGAGATAGCGTTGACTTGTTTGGTCATCGAGAGGGAGGAGTCCAGGAGGAAGCCCAGGTTGTGCGCGTGGTCCGTTGGCTTGGGGGTGGTGCCCAGGGCAGGGCGCCACCAGGAGTCGTCCCAGGCGGAGGGGGATGATCCCAGGATGAGGACTTCCGTCTTGTCTGAGTTCAGCTTCAGGCGGCTGTTCTTCATCCACTCGGCGACGTCTTTCATTCCTTCGTGTAGGCTGGCTCTGGCGGTGGTGGGGTCGTTGGTGAGGGAGAGGATCAGCTGGGTGTCGTCGGCGTAGGAGATGATGTTAAGGTTGTGTTGGCGTGCGATGGCTGCTAGGGGGCTCATGTAGACGTTGAAGAGGGTGGGGCTGAGCGAGGATCCTTGTGGTACGCCGCAGATGACTTCGTGGCCGCGGATCTGAAAGGGGGGAGGCGGACTCTCTGTGTTCTTCCGGCGAGGAACGAGATGATCCACTCCAGTGCCTTCTCTTGGATTCCGATGTTGCTGAGGCGCTGTATTAGAGTGCGGTGGCAGACTGTGTTGAATGCTGCAGAGAGGTCCAGGAGGATGAGGGCAGCTGTTTTCCTGTTGTCAAGCAGGGATCTGATGTCGTCGGTGGCTGCGATAAGGGCGGTCTCGGTGCTGTGCTTGGCTCGGAAACCGGACTGTGAGGGGTCGAGGGATCCATTTGTCTCTAGGAAGGCGGCGAGCTGTTTGTTGACGGTCTTCTCGATGACTTTGGCAGGAAAAGGGAGGAGCGAGATGGGGCAGAAGTTCTTGAGGTCGGTGGGGTCCGCTGTCGGTTTCTTCAGGAGGGCGCTGAGCTCGGCATGCTTCCAGCTCTCCTGGAAGGTGGCGGTCTTGAAGGAAATGTTGATGATGTCCCGGAGTTGGGGTACGATGATGGAGTCGGCCTTGTTGTAGATGTGGTGGGGGCATGGGTCTGTTGGGGATCCGGAGTGGATGGTGTTCATCGTGCGGGTGGTGTCTTCGGTGCTGACCGGGGTCCAGTTGCTGAGGGTGGTGGTGGGAAGCGTTGGTTCGTTAGTTGGGAGCGTGGTCGGTGCGCCGAAGCTGTTGTGTATGTCGGCGATCTTGCGGTGGAAGAAGGAGGTGAGCGAGTTGCAGAGGTCCTGCGATGGTGTGATGTCGTTGTTTCCAGCGCTGGGGTTGGAGAGCTCTTTGACGATGATGAAGAGTTCCTTGCTGTTGTGGGTGTTATTGTCCAGGCGTTCTTTGAATGTTGTTCTTTTGGTGGTATGGATCAGCTGGTGGTGTGTGCGGGTGGCGTTCTTGAGGGCAGTCATGTTTTCTGTAGAGTCTGGTCGTGGCGCCAGGCTTTCTCGAGGGTGCGGCAGTTTTTCTTGGAGGTTTTGAGTTCGTTGGTGAACCACGAGGTTCTCTTGCTGCCGGGTCTGCTGGGAGGGTTCTTCAGAGGTGCGAGGATGTCGGCGCAGTAGGTGAGCCACTGTGTGAGGTTGCGGGCTGCTTCGTTGGGGTCCGTTGTGCTGGCTGGAGGGTTCTGGCTGAGGGAGGTGTTGAGCTGGTCGGCGGTGATTTTTGCTCCAGCTCCTGCAGGGAACCTGTTGCGGGTGGTGGTGGGTCGTGGTTCTCCTGAAGCTGAAGTGGACGCAGCTGTGATCAGTCCAGTGGAGTCCGGTGGAGTGGCTGAAGGATATGTGCTTGCTGGAGGAGAAGACAGGGTCAAGTGTGTGGCCGGCGTAGTGGGTGGGGGTGTTCACCAGTTGCTTGAGTCCTTTCCCAAGGGGTCGCTTCCATTAAAAAATAAATGCCATCCCTGGGGAAGAAAAACATCCAGAATAAAATGCTCCTCTTTGGGAGCGACCTTTGCACAAGGGGTTGCTACCATTTAAATAAAAGTAATTCCTGGTGCTAGTAAGGGCATTTCCATTGCACGATCGCGACACTTTGCGTAATCGTGAAGCAGAAATGCCCTGTAAAGAGATATCAGGGAAGAGGAAAATCTCTTTCCTCTCCTCCGATGCCTCGTGCATTGTGCAAACCCCCCCAGGAACAAGGAAACCTACCTTGTTTTCTCCAACGCCTGGAAGCAAATGGCTTGCAGAGCGTCTTGGACTTCCTGAAGAGGTCAGCGCGTGCTGTGCGCGCTGACGTCATGGGATTCCCATGGGGGGTCGGGGTGGCGGCAGAAGCTCTTCCGCTGCCAATCCTCTTTGTGGGGGTGAAATCAGATACCCAGAGGGGAGCACCAGAGCTTCCAAGAAGGGTGGGTGCCATGATGTAGCGGTTCTGTCATAAGCACATGCCAACCTTGGCTCATGATGGAACCGCTTTGTCATCAGCACCGAAGGGGTTAAGAATGACTGTTTTTGTGTCAAGCTGCCAGAGGATTAATCACAGATTTTGTAGTGTGGTTTATGGGCCTCTTTTTGCCTGCATGTTAAGTTAGCATGGCCTATTAGGAGTTTAAACGCCATTTTACCTTTTGCTTCTTTTTTGCACTCATTACGGCATAGCTGTTTTTGCAGAGTTAGCTTTCACAAAGGTCTATACATGAGAAAAGGTATGTTTTTTGGCATCCCTAGACATACATCGTGCCCCCAGTCTGTACAGTGAGTGCTGAGCCGCCAAGGTTATCATAACGTGCGAGCCTGTTTATTGGCGTGTCCGTGTAACACATTCTAGACACAACAATTTGGCAGCTGCAAGCCGAGTAGGATTCTGGCGCCTTTATCATAGCACACTTGTCAGAATTTAACACACTTGGAAGATTCCAGGCATGCAGAGAGACTAACCGGTCCTGATGTAATTTACACTTACTGAGCAGACAGGTAAATGGGGTCCCCCTAACAAAGCTCAAGAGACCTTCTATAGTTTTATACTACAGAGTTCCTGTATAGGGAGGGTGTTTAAACTAGGCGATTTTATCACCTGTTGGCACTATCAGTGTAATATGATTCCTCCTTTTGTATTTTATGGAGTTGTAACCATGCTCACTATATTATTTTTAATCATATGTAGGCCTATGTGGACTAAAATACTGCGCTTCAGATCACGTTGTTAAAATAAATATTTTAACCTTTCTGTGTCTCTTTTTTAATCCTGTTGTGGACTGGTATGAGAGTATAACAAAAGAGTGTTCTCACTTCCTACCATTCCTGAGATGGTTCTAAGTTGCATGTTGTAGGTTGTCTAATCATTGGTTTCTGTGCTATAGGACGAAGAGCTAATGTGACACTGATGGCTAGTCTGGTAGGGGATTTGGGGTACTAATGTGAGTTTTTGGCACATCCTAATTCACTGAGGTCCTGAGTCTCTGTGCACAGTTCTGTCTGAGCAGAATCCCTGCAACATGGCGCCACCAACGAGTGTAGTCTTATTGTGAGACACTTGAGTAGTGCTTATATCAGTCTACATCATTTCCGGTTGACGGTGGTGACGGATAAAAAAAACTGCCTATAGTTACATAGGTTGTTTCAAGCTTGATAATTCTTAAAGGTTTCATGTTTGAATTACTACCCAGTTGTGCGTTATAGTATTGCATTGTACTTCTCTATTACTGTTTCGATATGGCTGCAGTTGATATCCCAGCACACAGTCGTGTAGCAGTGCGGAATCATTTGCAGGAATGCCTCATTTCTATGGAGGGACAGGCAGTGGTTTTTGTAGTCTTAGCTGGCACGGCTTACCTGTTTGAGTTGTATTACTCATGGGTTACGTTTCCCGCGGTGGATGCTGGTACTGGTGTTTTTCACACATATACCCCTGCTGATGCTTCTGCAGTGTACGCTCCATATCGGACAGTAGAAATTCCGATTTCTGCTTGGCAGCATGCCGTTTGGTTTAATGGTGCCCTCCCACACATCATTACAGCAGTCAGACAAGGGCAGTTGTCCATTCCATGCGCTACTTGGCCTGTTTTAGCTGCCTACACCCCACATCCTCAGGCGGGTGTGTTAACAGTTCAGCAACTGAGACCCATGTATGCATCTGCGATAGCAGTTATTAGGGGTCTGATTCATTACATTACTCGCAACCTCCTGGGTGGGGCCCCGGGTAGTGCGGCGCATCCAGTTGGCGGTGGTGGACTGAAGCTTAGTCCCGTCATGGTTAATGCAGTCATGGGCAAGAGATGACTTTTTGGCTTGCCGAGAAATTCGACCAACTGGAAGCAGTATTTCCAATTACAAGTCCTGTTGAGAAACACAGGATCCTCACCTTGAGTTTGCAGAATAACTTAGTGCCTGACGTCAATGAGTGTATAACTTGAGGGGTGATTTTTGCCGCAGTCTATACTAGGTGCTTCGGCACCCCGTCAATAACTGTTCTGCCCTCTGTGATCAAGCGTGTTCAGGATGAACACGGACCAGAGGCGGATGTGGAGTTGGGGATGCAGCTCATGGGAGCGTTTGATATGGTACGCGATCTCGTCCTTGCAAATGTCAAGGGGGATGCGTAAAGTTTACAAGTCTGTAATGCTCTGCGTGATGTTCCTGATGCCGACAAACCCTGTCAGTTACCGAAAATTATTACGGAGGCTTATAAGACTTTTGGCCGTAATAGTTTAGGTGTTAAGCCTTTCGCTAAGAAAGAGAAACAGCAGCAAACTCAACAAGCGTCATCTGATAAGGATGACCACCCGATAGTTCAGAAACAGAATTGGAGTAAGAACAAAAAACAGGGTAAGCAGCAACAGGGTTCCCGTCCGGCTTCACCTACACCTGCCCCTGTTGAGTGTAAATATGATTTGCGCGACCGCAGTACAATTAAGTTACCTGATAGGTTTCAGGTTCCTGAACAACATTCTCCTCGCTCTTTGCTTGAAACATCGGTAACAGCCACCGGTAGAGGAGGCGGTGGCAGAGGTCAAGGTGCCCAACAGAGCCGTGAGCAGCCTCGTAAAGCTGACGGAAAAGGAAAGCAGGATGAGACACCGCGTCAAAGACCCCAGTTTCTGAAGAAGAAGGTTGCTGCTGTAACAGCGAGATATGCCACAGATAGTGAGAACACAGCTTCGTAATCTGACATGGGCGCTGACGCTGCTGGACAGCGCGGCTGAGATTACCATTATTTGAGAGGCGCTGCGTCCACAACTGAAGGTGACAGCGACTGACACCTTTGTTGTAGAGGAAACAGCTGAAACTAGAGTCGCTCCCCCTGAAAGACTTTATGAAATTGTCCTTGCAATTGAAGGAGAATTAGAATGTACCATAAAAGGGTTTTTTGGGAAAATCTAACGACTACCTATGATATTTTGTTGGCGGAGGTTGACTGGCCCCCACCTTTTGTCTTGGCCACTCCATAAGGGGAAGCGGTGATCCTCCCCACTTTCGCAGACACCGTGCCGAAGGAGCAGGCACTGCAATTTGCAGAAGATTGGGCTAAGGCGCTTGCACCGGCGTTGTACCGTACTCACTGTGGATGGGGCAAATTTTCCCCTCAACATGAGATCCTTTTGCGGTCCATGCCACAGCCACAACCTAAATACCACATACGGCGTGAAGCGAAAGCCTCTGTGACCGAAATACTTGAACAATTGGAATATCAAGGTGTAATTGAAAAGTCTTTGTCTCCGATGAATAACCCACTTTTTACTGTGACCAAGTCAGATGGCTCGTACCGTTTGGTATTGGATTACCGCCACTTAAACTCACATTGTCGTACGTGTGCGGTGCAGAATATTCACAGTTCTGCTCTTGTGGATAGTCTTGTCCGTGAAAGGTTCAAGACCACGCTTGATATATCAAATGGCTTTTTTGCCCATAATTTGTCCCCTCTTAGTAGTCAGTGGACAAGTTTTACCTGTGGCGGGAAACAACGCCAATTCTTTCGATTGGCTATGGGCTACAAGAATAGTCCAGGTGTTTTGGCGCCTGGATAGTCTCTCTCCTTGAGAGGCTCGACGCAGATGCATGTTCGTATGTGAATGACATTTATCTCACAGACGACGAATTATGGCCACATCTGTGCCATGTAGACCATATAATTGGCCGTTTTGCAGACTTTGGCTATAAATTTAACTTTTCAAAATCACACATTGCAGAGTACACAGTGTTGTTCCTGGGCTACTAGCTCAACAATGAAGGTAGAGGCTTGGCTCCTCACTTCTTGGAGAAATGCGCACTTTTGCGCGCTTCCACAACGCTGAAAAAGCTACAATCCTTACTGGGCTTTATACATTTCGGACGTACATACATTCAGGAATATGCTCAGCGTATCAAGCTGCTCTATGCTTTGATACAACCTACTTTTTCCAAATCGTGCTGGCTGGCAGAACATTCAGCCATCTTGCAATCTTTGCAGGCTGATCTACTTGAATCTAAATTCTTGTCAACTTGTGATAACCACACCAACCTGGTGATAAGAATCGTGCCAGTGGCGGTGGGTTTCACATACCTCACTTTTAATGAGAGAGACACGGTCCCTATCGCTTACAAGTCACACCTGTACACTTCGGCCAAGTTGCGGTTGTCAACTGCGGAAAAAGTTTTGACAGCAGTGCAAATGGCGATTTTTAAGGAACGTGCACTGTCGCAGGGAAAGCGCATTGTGGTTGTTACTCCGTATACTGCCTTGGTGGCAGTGACGAAGGCCAGTGTACCAAATTCCAAGGCTTTGCACCCTCGGTGGATACAATGGGCTACATCCTTGACATCCCCGGATGTAACGTTCATTTTTGATTCCTCTTTCCAGACTCAGGAGTTCTTGCAGAATGAGTTTGTTCATCCTGCTCCTCTGACTATGCGCCCACTTGAGGATTTTTGTTGTATCATTTACACTGACAGAAGTGTGCAAGCGGCTACGGGTTCTAGACACGTGTATTCCGCGGCCTGCACAATTGTGGTTGGTACAATGTTGGATGGTGAATTCAAGTCCGATGTCGTGCATGCTCAGATATTAGTGGACTGTACCGCCCAGTTGGCAGAATTACGTGCTCTGATGCTTGCGTTGGAGTACGCGGACCCTGGTGTGACTACTCTTATTGTGAGTGATTCTTACTACTGTGTTCAGTCTTACAATGACAATCTGCCCTTTAGGACTCAAAATGATTATCGTGACTCCAAGGGTCGCACAATAAAACATAAAATGATCTGGGTTCGAGTGGCTGAGCTCGAAGAACGACTCTCACTCGTTTTTGTAATTCATACTCTGGGTCATCAGCGCGTTGGGGTTCACGCTGTTGGCCACTGTCTCGCGGACGAGGCTGCGAAGACAGCAGTAGCAACATTTGAAGTGGCAGCGGTTACACGTTCCAAAAGTAAGATTGATGATGACATCTTGACAGCTATAGCCGCAACTGAGAAGGGAGGTGATTATCCTAAGGGTTTCCCTTTGAAGTACTCTTATCATTTAAGTACTGATAAAGTTCCTTATATGAGATTAACAATGTTAGTGACAGGTTGATTCCCAACGCGGACCGCAGACAGGCCTTGTTTACAGCAGCCCACACCGGGATGGCTTCGCCACATGCCGGCGTGTCAGCTACTGTATCTCTTTTCCAGCAACGATATTGGTGGCGGGGTTTGTACAAACAGAAACGTGATTTTGTCCTTCAATGTGGCATTTGTCAGCAAATTAAACCTTCAACTGCTGCTCGCCCGCCCCAAACACAGTTGTACATATCTAATAAACCACTTAAGTGTGTTTATTTAGATCACGGCGGTCCTTTCTCCTCTGACACTGCGCATAAGTACATCTTAGTAGCAGTTGACTCTTGCACACGCTTTGTCTGGGTGTGGCCTCAAAGGAGCACTGATGCTAAAACTGTCGTAAGGGATTTGCATGTCTTTGTGGGAATGTTTGCGTGTGGTACCTTCCACTCGGACCAGGGTCCTGCATTTGCCTCTAAGGCGTACAAGAATACCATGGCTGCATTGGGGGTCCAGTTCAAATTTTCATCTCCATACCGACCTGAGGGTAATAGTGTTGTGGAGCGGATAAACCGTGACTTAAAGCAATCCTTTACAGCAAAAGTTTTAGGTGCTGGCAGAGACTGGCTTACCCACCTCAATGGCGTACAACGTGCACTTAATAATCTCCCTAGAAGGTCTCTGGGTGGGTGGACCCCATACGAAATGCTCTTTATTTATTTATTTATTTATTTATTTATTTAGGTTCTTTTATAGCGCCGGAATTCGATCTCCGAAGAGATATCTCCGCGCTTTGTTCTACCGACATCAGCTCTGAATGAGAAGTCCGATTGACAATGCTGGCAAAACCAATACTGGGCTACTGGCTAGAGAATAAGTGCGTCTTCAGGCATTTCCTAAAGGTAGGCAGACTGGGATTCAGCCTAAGAGTAAGGGGCAAGGAGTTCCAGAGGGTGGGGCCCTTAAATGATAGGGCTCTACCTCCCTGTCTCTCTTTTTTTATCCTAGGGATCTGAAGCAAAGCTTGGTTTTTTGACCGTAGGGTTCGGCCAGGTTGATAGGGTTTAAAGATTTCTGTAAGATATTTGGGCCCAGTTCCAAACAGGCATTTATGGATAGTGCAGCAGATCTTGAATTTCACTCTCTGGCGAATGGGAAGCCAGTGTAACTTGGTTAACAGGGGGCGAGAGGGAGATCTAACAGGGGCATTTAGGATCAGCCTGGCAGCCGTATTCTGAGCTACTTGTAGCCTCCCCAACTGTTCCTCATTGGCAGATATGAGTAACCCATTGCAATAATCTAGTCTGCTGATCACTAAGGTCTGCACCAGAGTTTTTCTATGATGGTCAGCTAAGTAGGGAAACACTCTCCTTAGTAATCCAATCACCCTCATACAGGTTCCTGTAACCTGTATGGCATGGTCTTTAAGTACCAAGGGTTGATCAAGCTTGACACCTAGATTTTTTACATTTTCTTTTGGACAAGGAGCGGTACCGAGTTCAGGGGGCCACCACTCAGGAGACCAGAGAAGTGGGGCATCTCCGAAAAGCATGACCTCCGTCTTACCCACATTACACTGTAGGCAGTTGGAGGTCATCCAACCGGCAATCGCTCTCATCCCTGCAGCAAATGAACTTTTTACTGCTGGTGTCATATTCTGGAAAGGGAATAGGAGCTGGGTGTCATCAGCATAAGATATTGGTGTGAACCCATGTTCTCTCACTATATTCGCTAGGGGGGCCACATACACATTAAACAATGTGGGGCTTAAACAAGAGCCCTGTGGAACCCCCTTTGTGAGCTCCCTAAAGGTGGAGTTGTGGGAGCCCAGGCGAATACTTTGCGATCGGTCTGATATAAAGCTTTTTAGCCAGGAAAGGGCTACTCCAGCCACTCCCACCCTCTTCAGACGACTGATAAGAATGTCATGAGACACTGTGTCGAAGGCAGCGGACAAATCTAATAGCACCAGAATCATGGAGCCTCCTCTATCCTGTGTCATCCGGATGGTATTGGTGATGGAGAGTAGAGCTGATTCTGTGCTATGATTTGGCCTGAACCCAGATTGAGAAGGGTCCAGGCCGCCCGCTGCCTCGATGAATTTGGACAGGTGGAAGTTGACATGTCTCTCAGTCATCTTACTCAAGTAGGGTAGGAGAGATATGGGGCGGAGGTTGTTAAGATCAGACCATGATAGCGCTGTGTTTTTTCGAACAGGGTTCACAACTGCCTTTTTCCAGTCGCTAGGGATCTTTCCTTCTTTGAGGGAGAGGTTGATTAGGGATTTGAAGCTCGGGGCTAATGAGCTGCCTAATGGAGCTATCATCTTAGCAGGTAGCAGGTCAGTGGGAGAGCCTGATTTAATTCTATTGATTAGAGTGGTTACTTCTGTCAGGCTAATCTCTGGAATCATAGTCATAATAATCTTGTTGTTATCACTTTTGACTAAATCAGAGCAGGGGGGTCTAATAATATCTCTAGTATTAGAGGCCTTAGTGATTTTTTCATAGATTAAATCAATCTTACTCTCAAAAAATGATGAGACATTATCACATAAGGTTTGACTAAAATCATCTGGGCTTTCACAGGCTAAGGGATTACCAAATGATGGCAGGATTTTATAAAGTTCCCTGGTAGAGTTCCCAGCCTCTGTTATTTGTAACTCTAGTCTATTTCTCCTGGCTATTTTTATATTTTTGAAATAGTTTGACTGTGCCTCCAGATAAAGTGTTTTACTGGTAGGTGTATGAGTTTTTCTCCACTTTTTCTCCAGACTCCTACATTTCTGTTTTTCGGCCCTTAGCTCTTCTGTATACCATGCTTCTTGCTTAGTTTTAGAGCCTTGCTTACATAATTCTAATGGTGCAAGAGAGTCAATAGCTTCCAGAAGTGCTTTATGGAGCTTAGCATGACCTTGTTCGATATCGTCATCTTCAGAGAGAATGGGTTCTTTCCATACTCTTTGAAATGCTTCTGGGGTGATTTTATGCCATTTACGCTTCCATATTGCTGGAAGGGGTTTTTGGTGTGGCGGACGAGGGCCTAATAAATTGAAAGTTAACAAGTAGTGGTCTGACCAATTGACAATAATGGGAGGGAGACATGTTATTTTACAGCAGTTAGTTAAGATTAAATCAAGTGTATGACCACCCAAATGTGTGGGACCTTTATTCTGAATTTTAAGTCCTAAGCTTGAGAGGTCACCAAGTAGGGATTTACTATCAGGGAGATGTGGTAGGTCAATGTGGACGTTAAAATCTCCTAGGAGAATGAAGTCTTCATTAGCTCTAAAATAAGGGGCTAATAATTCCATGAGAACAGAAGAGAGAGAGAATCTAAAGATCATTATTTCCATCTGATCATTGCTCCGTTGATCAAGTATTGAGACCCTTAGACTCTCTTTATGTATTACAGCCACCCCGCCGCCAATTTTAGTTGGACGATCTAAGTGGAGAATCTTATATCCTACAGGGATTCCTAGCATGATTGCGGGAATAGTATGAGGTTTTAGCCAGGTCTCTGTGAGAAAACATAAGTCTGGCTTGTCTGTATTTATAAGGTACCATAGGTGTTGATGGTGTTTAGGTAGGGATCGTAGGTTCAATAGAAAACATTTGAGACCTAAATACGTGTTCCCATCAGTTTTGTTAGCAGGAAGTATGCTAGCTCCACGAGGTAAGAAAGGTAATTGGCGGAGGTTCCCAGCCGCGGCTGTAGTAAGACTGTCAGATACGATATCCCTTGTTATATATGTGTGGTCAGTTTGAAAACGACAGTTCATACAGGAAAAAGGACCCTCAAAATTAGGCCATGGTTCACGTATACAATTGGTAGTAGTAATCGGGATCAAGCTAAGAAGATGTTCCCTTGAATAAGATCTAGTAATGCTAACCTGGGAGTCTGATGTATCATGAGTTAGTGCCATGTCCCTTGGTCCCGTCCTGGCGCGGACGGGCTTTTCTTCGGCGCTTCTTAGGCGCGCTCGAAGGCGCCCCCCCCCGCGCGCAACCGCTGCGCGCTTAGTCGGGAGGCGTGGCTAAATAGCCCTGAGGACGGTGGCAACTAGAGCGCTGACCTTCGCTCTAGCGGAAGTGGAATCTTCGTGTGCCTGGCTCTTACCTGTCCGCCCTCCGCTCTACGGCAATAATTGCCGAGTCGGACCGGGGCGGGCATGCTACAATATCGAGCCCAGGCAGTGCGGGGGAGAGTGTTAGGAAATATGGTGCAATAAATCAATGTGGATTATTAAATCAATCCCAAAATGAAAACGATTTTTAAAATCAATCGCCAGTTAAAAGATGCCAAATTTTACAATTATTTCCTAGCTCCTCGCAGCCCTCGCATTCAAGCCAGATAAACAGACTAAGGTCTTACACTACCGTCGAGTGAACAGCGGGTCTGGGAGACACTGCCACCGCCTCCCTACCGCAGCCACTCGATGTTTAGCCCAGTCTAAATAGCCCTGAGGACGGTGGCAACTAGAGTGCTGACCTCCGCTCTAGCGGAAGTGGAATCTTCATGTGCCTGGCTCTTACCTGTCCGCCCTCCGCTCTACGGCAATAATTGCCGAGTCGGACCGGGGCGGGCAGGCTACAATATCGAGCCCAGGCAGTGCGGGGGAGAGTGTTAGGAAATATGGTGCAATAAATCTTTGGCGTCAAGATGTTTGTTCCGGACCTTGATGGTCTAGACTTGGCGGCGGGAGCCTCATCCATTGACGTAGATTAACATTCTAATGTTTTGCAGAACCTACAAAAGACCAGAGAAAGACTTGCAAAGGAACACTTGCCCTCCACAGCTGAAGCTGGGTTGCAGATTCTGGTAGTCGGCTGGCTACCCCAAGTTGGAGAACTGGTCCGAGAGAAGATGGACAACAAGAAAGAATTTTGTCATTCCTATCGAGCTCCAGTTGCTGTGCTTGGTGTGCAGGGTACCAGAACAGTAATTTTACCTCCTCTTCCTGGGCGAAAGGGAAACAGGTACATTTCAATTGACAATGTCAAACCACACAGGGTGGCCGATTCTCTATAGTATGACGCCTGCAGTTTTGTGTCCAGCAATGGTGCGACACTCTGTTTTGGCCCCGGATCCATCGGGCCTGATGTTGCTGTTAAAATGAGTCCACTAACAAATCCTTTATTGAATCAACCTGCTGATGATCCTCTTAATGACACTGAAAATACTTACCCCACTGACTTGTCCATGCCTGATTTGGAGGCCCGTGTGGCTAATCGATCCCGTTTTTCATTTGACACTGGCTCTTCGACATCTAAGTCCCCTTCAGAAGTTTCGATTTTTGCTACCTGGTTTAAAAAACATTTTTTGATTCCTCCTTGGACTTACATTTGGCTGGTGCTGATTGCAATTTTTTTGTTCATGTCCATAGGATTTGTGGTATATTTTTTCCGTTTTATCAATGGACACTATGTTGAGGAAAGAATTTCGAGTGATTGATGGAACTTTGGCTCCCCACTCCTCTTCGCACATCATGAAGAGGGACCAGACATTTGTGAATATAACTGCTTGGCCCATTTTAGATGGGATTATTTGGGATGCTGTAAAGTTCCAGATACAAGGTCCCACGGGGGTTATTAATGTTCCCAATGTACTCCGTGTTTCTATGGGGGATGTAGTTAAACAAAATATTCGCTCTGATGATTGGGACGTTAAAGCTGTAGAGGCTTTATTTACTGATTTGAAATAATATGCTGCTTTCGATGCTGAAGATTTATATTCGGAGTCTGCGAATTATGGTGAATTATACTATTACAAAGATTTTGGCAATCACTTTTTGCATAAAACTAACTAATTTAGAAGTATGGTTAATTACACACATTGGGAGCATTGTCCCGCGCCAGTGGAAGGCAGCTCGAAAACATTTTTTAAAAAGTTTTCCTATTTTACTGATTTGATCAATCCAACCCTAATGCATTTTATTTCAATTTGACTGGAGAGTCAATTTCTAAGGTTAGACTTACCCACACAAAATTGCTTTATTCCAAGTCCTTTATGGACCAGTTGGCAATTAAGGGCTATGAAATGTGGAGAGATACTATTGATCTTAAATCTGTTTGCGGTTCTAAAAGTTGGCAAGTGCAAGGCATTGAGGCTTTGCATCATGCATGTCTCATCCCGAACCATATGTTGTTTCTGAATGACACTATTTCACAAACACATGCTTTGGATTGGCTACTTCTAAAAAATGTAATGCACCTTCATTTCCTGATTTGGGTGAATTTCCCCATTGGAATAATTATACCAGTACTTCCCTGAGTGACATACAGGCACTGTTTAGAAATTCCTCTTTTAATGTTTCCAGCATTAATCCCGAAGGCTGGTTGCTATAGCAAAAAAGTGCAGATTCCTGCCAGCACCGTTTTCTGGGTCTGACCCCTGGCTATACCGAGGTTAGAGTTGATCCCCATTTTCAGACTCACCATTCAGTCACCACCACCACCTCAAAAAGATGGATATATGCTGCTTACAATGAGGTTTGAAAACTGTCACAAATTGAAGGAGCTTCTATACTTAGAGCTATTGACCAGGCCAATTTAGAAAAAGTGCTTGCTGTTGTAGATAATAGCATTGACACACTTTCTTCCCGAATTTACACTCTAGATAATATTGTGTCTTCTGTGGTTGGTATTGTGCAAGAAGATGTTGCAGTATTGTATCATGGGCAAAATCAATTGCGTTCTGTAATGCAGTTTGCCTGGACTTTGCAAACGTTGAAAAATGGCTGAGTTCCATGGGATTACATGAACACGAGTTTATTATTTCTGCCTTTCAATTTGACTGTTAAACAGCAATTTATGTCAATGAAAGATGCCATGTTTTCACTCTTGCATATTGAAAAGTTGGAACCTTTACCTTTTTCTGTAGCAGAAGCTAATTCGGCAGTTTGGCTCATCCATGGGTTAATAACCTTACCTTTCTCCCTTTTCAAATTCGAGTCCTGCATGAAACATTATGCTTAGGCTGATTTGAGCCCCTGGGTGGTGCTTATCTTTATGAAGTTTGGAATCTCCCATTCACATATTGATGTTTGAGGGATGGTAAAGAAGTTTTTTTGAATGGCGAAGATTGCATCACAACAACAGATCATTCATTAACATGCAGAAATCTTCAATTGCACGGCTCATGTAATGTGCTTGCACCAAATTTAGCATGCGTTCTGAAGGGTACTCCAGTTCCGGTCATTACACCGACATTTACATTGCTTGCTAATGGTAGTTCTTTATTATTAAATATTGAAGAGTGTTGTGGGATGCAAGCAGGTATTGCTTATATCGTGACCGTTTCCCAGCGTGTAACTTGCTGCAAGAATGTGTTGTTCTCTCCTTTGCATGGCAGGGTTGATGTTTCCATCTTGCCCTCGATTCCGACCTTCAATCAATCAATCAGAGTAATTTATATAGCGCGCTACTCACCCGGTAGGGTCTCAAGGCGCTGGGGGGAAGGGGTCCGTTACTGGTCGAAAAGCCAGGTCTTGAGTTGCATCCTGAAGGAGAGATGGTCCTGGGTTAGTCGTAGGTAGATGGGGAGGGAGTTCCATGTCTTAGCCGCCAGGTAGGAGAAGGATCTTCCTCCGGCGGTGGCTCTGCGAGGGCGAGGCTGGTCGATCGCAGCTGGCGGGTGGGCATGTAGAAAGAGAGTGCCTGGTGACAGTCTTTCTGGTTTCGGTGGGGATCCATCGGAAGATCTTTCAGAGCATGCGCAGGGTATTGAAACAGGATGACGAGATAGCGTTGACTTGTTTGGTCATCGAGAGGGAGGAGTCCAGGAGGAAGCCCAGGTTGTGTGCATGGTCCGTTGGCTTGGGGGTGGTGCCCAGGGCAGGGGGCCCCCAGGAGTCGTCCAAGGCGGAGGGGGATGATCCCAGGATGAGGACTTCCGTCTTGTCTGAGTTCAGCTTCAGGCGGCTGTTCTTCATCCACTCAGCGACGTCTTTCATTCCTTCGTGTAGGCTGGCTCTGGCGGTGGTGGGGTCGTTGATGAGGGAGAGGATCAGCTGGGTGTCGTTGGCGTAGGAGATGATGTTAAGGTTGTGTTGGCGTGCGATGGCTGCTAGGGGGCTCATGTAGACGTTGAAGAGGGTGGGGCTGAGCGAAGATCCTTGTGGTACGCCGCAGATGACTTCGGTGGCCGCGGATCTGAAAGGGGGAGGCGGACTCTCTGACGAGATGATCCACTCCAGTGCCTTCTCTTGGATTCCGATGTTGGCGAGGCGCTGTATTAGAGTGCGGTGGCAGACTGTGTCGAATGCTGCAGAGAGGTCCAGGAGGATGAGGGCAGCTGTTTTCCCGTTGTCAAGCAGGGATCTGATGTCGTCGGTGGCTGCGATGAGGGCGGTCTCGGTGCTGTGCTTGGCTCGGAAACCGGACTGTGAGGGGTCGAGGGATCCGTTTGTCTCAAGGAAGGCGGCGAGCTGTTTGTTGACGGTCTTCTCGATGACTTTGGCAGGAAAAGGGAGGAGCGAGATGGGGCAGAAGTTCTTGAGGTCGGTGGGGTCCGCTGTCGGTTTCTTCAGGAGGGCGCTGAGCTCGGCATGCTTCCAACTCTCCGGGAAGGTGGCGGTCTTGAAGGAAATGTTGATGATGTCCCGGAGTTGGGGTACGATGATGGAGTCAGCCTTGTTGTAGATGTGGTGGGGGCATGGGTCTGTTGGGGATCCGGAGTGGATGGTGTTCATCGTGCGGGTGGTGTCTTCGGTGCTGACCGGGGTCCAGTTGCTGAGGGTGGTGGTGGGAAGCGTTGGTTCGTTAGTTGGGAGCGTGGTCGGTGCGCCGAAGCTGTTGTGTATGTCGGCGATCTTGCGGTGGAAGAAGGAGGTGAGCGAGTTGCAGAGGTCCTGCGATGGTGTGATGTTGTTGTTTCCAGCGCTGGGGTTGGAGAGCTCTTTGACGATGCTGAAGAGTTCCTTGCTGTTGTGGGTGTTATTGTCCAGGCGTTCTTTGAATGTTGTTCTTTTGGTGGTATGGATCAGCTGGTGGTGTGTGCGGGTGGCGTTCTTGAGGGCAGTCATGTTTTCTGTAGAGTCTGGTCGTGGCGCCAGGCTTTCTCGAGGGTGCGGCAGTTTTTCTTGGAGGTTTTGAGTTCGTTGGTGAACCACGAGGTTCTCTTGCTGCCGGGTCTGCTGGGAGGGTTCTTCAGAGGTGCGAGGTTGTCGGCGCAGTAGGTGAGCCACTGTGTGAGGTTGCGGGCTGCTTCGTTGGGGTCCGTTGTGCTGGCTGGAGGGTTCTGGCTGAGGGAGGTGTTGAGCTGGTCGGTGGTGATTTTGCTCCAGCTCCTGCGGGGAACCTGTTGCGGGTGGTGGTGTATCGTGGTTCTCCTGAAGCTGAAGTGGACGCAGCTGTGATCAGTCCAGTGGAGTCCAGTGGAGTGGCTGAAGGATATGTGCTTGCTGGAGGAGAAGACAGGGTCAAGTGTGTGGCCGGCGTAGTGGGTGGGGGTGTTCACCAGTTGCTTGAGTCCGAGGTTGGCGAGGTTGTCCAGCAGGGTGGTGGTGTTGCTGTCCTTGTTCTCTAGGTGGAAGTTGAGGTCCCATAGGAGGATGTAGTCAGAGGAGGTGAGGGCTTGTGGGCTGATGAAGTCTGCGTTGGCTTCACTGAATGAGAGTGCCTCTGAGGGTGGTCTTGGGGTCGGTGTGTATCTGGAAGTGAAGGTGCTCGGCGGCGGTGAGGGTGTCGTCGGAGTTGGTTGTGATGCGGATGGTGTTTATGTGGACGATGGCGATGCCTCCTCTGGTCTGGTTGACGCGATCCCTCCGGGTGATCTTGTATCGGTCCGGGATGGCTATGGCGATGTCGGGGGCTGAGGAGGCGTTCATCCAGGTTTCCGTGAGGAAGGCGACGTCTGGTGATGTTGTGTCGAGCAGGTTCCAGAGTTCGACGGCGTGTCTGTGGACGGAGCGGGTGTTGAGGAGGATGCACTTGAGGTGGTTGTTGCTGTTGCTTGGCCTTTCAGGTGCGGTGCAGGTCCGGAGGCCGGTAAACTTGCAGGCAGGTGAAGGGTCCGTGGGTGCGTTTCGGGGTGGCTTGGTGGCAGGCAGGGTTCCGGCCAGGGTTGAGTGCATTGAGGGTGGCGGCGTTGTAAGTCCGTCGTGTGGGCTGGCATCGTCGGTGGCCAGGGGTCCTAGTGCTGGGCGCGGTCCAGGCGCGGATGGGCGTCGACGGGCTTGCCTTTGGCGCACCGGCGCACCCGCTGCGCGCGTCCGCTGCGCGGTCGTACAGCGTTTGACATAAGAGGGAAGGGGGGAGGAGGGAAGGAGCAGGGGGCGGGGGCGGGCCCCATGGGAGGCAGCGGCAGGAAAGACGGGGCTGGGGAGCCTGCTGAGGATCGCGGCGATCCTAGGGGAGGCAGGGGCCCAGAAGGAAAGAAGAACAGTCCAATTGCTCGGGGTACAGAAAGAGAAGGGGGGCGGGCAGGTACTCGGGGCACAGAAACCAGGAGTCAGGAGGGGAGAATAAGAACAGTCACTCAGTTATGCGGGGTACAAAAGTAGAAGGGGGTCTGGCAGACACACGGGGCACAGAGCAAGGGCAGAGGCAGCCCAGGCGGCGAATGCGCAAGAAGGAGAGAGCCCCGATCTGGAGGGAGGAGCAGGAGGCACAGCAGTCAAGGCAGGCGGAGCTGCAGCGGTGGGGAAGCGACCTACCCGAGGGTCAAGGGTCGCACCAAGAGTTCACCAAGATGAGCAGAATAAGAGCTCTTTTGTCCCAGAAGGAAGTTCCCCTTACATCTGCGCGTGAGACATTCGTCCTTCATGTTGCAAATACTCGTACTGAGGTAAATGCCTTATTAAACATGGACCTGCCCCTGCACTTCGGTGCTTTGATTCACACAATCTTAAATACCTCGTCGACTACTGGCCTGGCGTCTTTTTTTTAAAGTAGTATGCTCTGGCCTTGTAACCTCATTTCCGACTATATTCGGTGTGATCCTTGCATTTTTCCGTTCAATTTTTCCTAGTGTCTTTGGAGGTTTCCCCTTGCTCCAGGCTTTAGGCACCGGCATTCTGCTGTTATTTTGTTTACTACAAAATGGATGCACAGTTCGTGCCCCAGGACGTACAGTCCCGGCTGCTCCACCTGCGTGACCGGATGCTAGAATACTATGGAGCGCTACCTTTGGCGACTCTGAGTATGGCGTATGGTTTATCTTTCCGGTTCTCTTTCTTCACTTGCGTGCAGCCTGTTTTCCATTGCCTGGATTATGATTTTGAATGGGCCCTGGATTTGTGTCTCTGCAACACGGTGTCTCCTGATCTGGATGTTAAATCTACTAATGAGTCCCTTAGTTGCTCCTGAAATAGACTGTTCTAGTACCGGGAGTATGGCCTAAGCAGCGGCATACGGGGTCTTAGGCAATTGGAACATTTGGACTGCGGCCAATGACTTGCTGGATCGCTGTTATCTTGAAATAGGCCCAAGTTGTCCTCTGATGATGCTAGAGGCTCCGGCAATTGAGGAACATGTATGTTCTTTCCCTTTGCTTAATTGGATGGCTGAAATGTTCATGGATGAAAACAACGACTTCCTATTGGAGGCAGTTGATACATATGGTGGTTACACGTTGTTGGACTGAAGTACGTTGTTTTTTTTTGGGGCTTCATAGACACGTGCTGAACTCGTGAATTTTCCTTACAAGTTTGAGGTCTTTTTTACACACCATGGCCACGTGTGATTGTTTTCACTAACCTGTGTTTTTGAATTTTCGTTACTTCAAATTTGAACTCTGCGTTCTCTGAAGTTTGCCCTGAGTGCTGTGTGTTTCCCGAACATGGGGGGGCATGTAGTGTGGTTTATGGGCCTCTTTTTGCGTGCATGTTAAGTTAGCATGTCTTATTAGAAGTTTAAACGCCATTTTACCTTTTGCTGCTTTTTTGCACACAACACTGCTTAGCTGTTTTTGCAGCATTAGCTTTCATGAAGTTATATACATGAGAAAAGGTTTGTTTTCGACATCTCTAGACATATATCGTGCCCCCAGTCTGTACAGTGAGTGCTGAGCTGCCAAGGTTATCATAACGTGCATGCATGTTTATCGGCGTGTCCGTGTAACACATTCTTGACACAACAATTTGGCAGCTGCAAGCCGAGTAAGATTTCTGGCACCTTTATCATAGCACACTTGTCAGAATTGAACACACTTGGAAGATTCCAGGCATGCAGAGAGACTAACCGGTCCTGATGTAATTTACACTTACTGAACGGACAGGTAAATGGGGTCCCCCTAACAAAGCTCAAGAGACTTTTTATAGTTTTATAATATATAGTTCCTGTATAGGGAGGGTGTTTAAACTAGGCGCTTTTATCACCTGTTTGCACTATCATTGTGATACAATTCCTCCTTTTGTATTTTATGGAGTTGTAACCATGCTGACCATATTATTTTTAATCATATGTATGCCTATGTTGACTAAAATACTGCGCTTGAGATCAGGTTGTTAAAATAAATATTTTTACCTCGCCGTGTCTCTTTTTTACTTCTGTTGTGGATTGGTATGAGTGTATAACAAAAGAGTGTTCTCACTTCCCACCATTCCTGAGATGGCTCTAAGTCACATGTTCTAGGTTGTCTAATCATTGGTTTCTTTGCTATAGAACGAAGAGCTAATGTGACACTGATTGCTAGTCTGGTAGGGGATTTTGGGTACTAATGTGAGTTCTTGGCACACCCTAATTCACTGAGGTCCTGAGTCTCTGTGCACAGTTCTGTGTCTGAGCAGAATCCCAGCAACAATTTATTTAGGAATATTTATGGTTCACCCTGACAAGGACTGAGATTATTACTTGAGTGGGGCTTTCACCCCTCTCTATTAAAAACACAATTATATACATTTGGTTTTGAGGGATTTGTGGATGTTGGCAAGGTCTTTCAGAGAGAGGGATTTGAAGGATGATCATTGCAGTATTCAACAGGAGTAGATGTGAGAGGAGAAACAGTTTTGGTATTGTCAATGTTCTGCTAACTCTTCTGTATTATGTCACTGAAGAAGTTCATGTCACTGTATCTCTCCTTGGAGTGTGGGACAGAAAAGTCAGGCAGTAAATGGAAACAGTGATATATTATTTTGAAAAAGGTTCTCCTTCTGCTCCTAATTGATGGTGTTAGTATAGTACTTGGCAGATGTAATTTAGGTTGCTTGAGTTCATTGGGGGATTCTGTTTTCCTTCCATTTCATTCTTTTTATGCAGCTGGAGAGTTGATTGTTGACAAACTCTTTGGAGTCCCATGGTGGATAAGGTTTTGGCTTGCTCATCGGTGCTTTAGCTGGAGTATGGATGTTCAAATGGTCTTACAGAAATGTAGTCTAGCAGGATGTAGTCATCAGATGTGCAAGTGGCAGAGCAAGAAAGTAGTTCAAGTTCTAGGTTGTTTTTGGAGAACTCTTTGAAAGATCTAAAGCTTTGCAATTCTCTTTGCGGTGAACCCCGATGTGTTGATTCAATGTTGAACAAGGTTATAGGGATGGAATGATGGTCAGTTCAGTCTATGAGAATAGGAAGCTTGCAAAGTCTAGGAGCATGTGAAGCTTCTGTCCAGGTGGCCTGTAAATGAGGTGGAAAGTGGCAGACTAAGTTGCAGAGAGTGGGAAGGCCTATGTGATGAGCTCCATGGAGCTGAATGTTGCTTGCATGCTTATTTATGGAGTAGAATGTAGAGTGCTTACACATAACAGTAAGGACTCCCCCCTTCATATGCGCAAGGTACTCACGCTGGATGCTGTGGGCTGCTGGAAGAAGGACATATAGGATTTGTGAGGTAGTGGGGTTGAGCATTGTTTCTGTCATGAAGTTTGTGATAGATTATGAGATTTTCCATTTCTGGAGCTTGGAGTACTGCAGGAAGACCCCGGATGAACATAAAATTGAGTCTGAATTTGATATTATTTTGAAGCAGTGACATGGTTAGTGAGATGAGTAGGAGGTTAAATATGTGTTGTGATTATGCTAAGTGAATGTTTCTCTGGTGTAGGTATGTGTGTCATTATTGGGGCTGGCAGTGTGGTGTGCTGGAAGAGGCACATTATCGCTTCTTACCTTAAAGGTTTCAGTGGTGCAGGGGTTCAGGCCCAAGGAGTTTCCTGACCATAACAGGCCCAAATAGGAAAAGTATTGTCTGTGTCTGGCCTTTGCTTCAGGCAAATCGGCAGTAAGACACTTTGATATGTGGACAAAAGTAGGGAGAATGTGCCTTTTGGTCTAAGCAATGAATTTATTTTGTTTGGATGAATACTAGCGGATAACATAAAGAATTGCACCAGCATGTAGTGAGGTCACTCCATTATTATAAGTAAGACTAGTATCTTTCAAGGGTTCTTCCTTGTTGTTTTATTCTTTAAAGACCATTATGCATGGTGCTTGAGGTCTTTGTTGGACAGAGTTCAATAGTTTTTCCATTTCTGGAGCTTTGGGTACTGGAGGAAGACCCCGGATGAACATAAAATTGAGTCTGAATTTGATAGTATTTTGAACATAGAGAATGCAGAAATGTTTTAAAGTAATCAAGGAAGAGATTGTAGGAAAAAAGGAGTTGGAAGCTTGTCAATCAGATGAAAAATCCATTCAGGTGATGATGCCAGAGGGGCTGCAAGAGAGTAGGACATTTTGAAAGCCGAATACGTGACATTCCTCAAATCATGAACTTTGATCCTACTTATTCTGACATATGTTTTACCCTTAAGCAAGCCTGTACAGTTTATACCAGTAAATTATGTTACATATATTATAAGCAAAAAAATGCTCGTCATTTATACTTTTTGAAAGAAAGCTTATAGCATATTACACATATAATGTAACCATAGTCACTCCTTTTAACCAAAACGTAAGGCATAATTGTACAATAATTAGAAAGGGATGGGAAGCATTTGACATAAATCTGTTTAGTACAGTTTCCCAAGAAAATGTATTATGACAAAAAGATGTATTATTTATGAAAACGTATACAGCTTTACATGTCTTAAATATGCCTTGGCAGGATACAATGAAGGGATGAAGAGTCACATGTGTAACAACACCAGTTGAGGGGAAAAATGTGTTTTCACTTCCACTGAATTTTCTCACATACGTCACCAGGGAATCTTACCTAGAGAATACAGAGAAAAAGCTGCTACTGCACAGTAACTGACTGCTTTTTGTAGCAAACAGATCCTATAGTAAACAACCATTGACACATTTCAAAATCTGGCTTGTGTTGAAAGTTGGTGAAATGTGAATATGTGTAAATGCTTGAACAAGTACATATATTTTTTAAATAAGTTTTATTAGTACATTAACATAAGTTTGGAGTAAAACATATGTAAAAAAAACTGTGCTGTGATACTGTGTTTTCATGTGTAGTCTAAAGACAGCTTTTTGCTGCATAGCTAGCCGCATGTAATAATAGAGTTCCAATAACTTCATTTATCCACTATCACATCTATCATTTCTCATACCTTCTCCTCCTCGTTATCACTTTACCCCTTATTGTCTCATACAGAATCTGGCACTAGTCCTAACACACAAGTAATGCTTTAGGCATTATATTTTTCAACCATATGCGGCTATCTCTCATGTCACACTATACTCTCATCAAATCTCAATGACACTTCTCAGTGAGACCAATCAAAGAGATGTTTTTCTCCTCTCACTCCACCACCTCTGTTCCATTACCATAACCTTAGATGCAGACAGCAATCTTTAGACTTTAGGGAAACTTCCCAGTTATATCGCTTTGGTTCACTGCCCACTTGGCTTAATACTAGGCATGGATGCTAATATTCCGCTTCGCTCACGGAATTTGCAGAATTCGGGAACTACACGTTCCAAAGAGAATGTGGAGGTCACGATCAATTCTGCATTCCGCCTCATAGTAAAATGTATTTTTAGTTGGCAATCTTGTACCAGGTTTTTATAACCGCTTGCAAGCATCGGTGAGATTTGCTCGCTGCCCCAGAGCGCCAGCATGATTTGCCGGCCGGCCACAAGCACCTGCAATACTTGTTGACTGCCTGTGAGCCCTCACAAGACTTGCAAGAAAGAAATGTGGCTTTAGGTCCGGCCTGTGACATCTGCCACGTCTTTTCTGAAGACAGTCAGCACGAGAGAGAGCCAGTGACAGAGGCTGCATACTCAAGCAGATTTTCTCCTCAAGAAAGCCTGTAAATCGAAAAAAAAAACGGTTTTGAGTTAATATTGTTCTCCAGCAGACCATTCAAGTTGTTTTTTAGTGCAATGAGGATGTGCCCCAGAAACTCAAATTTCCTGTTCCTGTACGGCAGGCTCCTTCCAGTGCTTTGTTTATCTCCTGGTCACTTTTCCTTTGGATCTGGAGCTTGAATGCTCACTCTCTTTGCCTGCTGCATATACACTATTGAATTTAAGGACTTTGGTTTTGTGATATCAGAAGTAAGTTTAAAAACTCTTGTCTAAGGGTGTTTTTGTTTGATAGAGGGCATACACCAGGATTTATTTGTACTTTTATTCGTTTTCTAGAATTTGTTGTAGTGGGTGGTCTGCAGTTTCATTAGGGCCTAGTTATTTTTTTGCATAGAATTTTCTTCTTCTATAAATGAAAAATGTTTCGCAGTTCAGTAAATTTTCTCAATGTTTTTAAATAAATTTTTTAATATTAATTTAATGTACTACATGCCTAATTTGCCAAGGGGCCTTCCAGCCAGTAGGGCCAATACTAGTCATGGGTACATGAAGCAACTGTTTCTGTGGTGTCTGCTGAATTGAAACATCATTTAGGCCATGGATGGCATTAGATTAAATTATGAAATCCGTTTTTTTGGGGGTATGTCACGTTTTCTTCTGCAAACAGTGTATTGGTGCGGTAATATATATTTGATGCCTTTGGAGGATATGTGTTGGTGTAAAACTGTATAACCCAGTTCATTTTTATTTTTGGCACTGCTGCTGATGGGATATACATATGATATATATGCACGATATTGGCCTAGTATATACAATATAACCTTATAACCGCACATTAGCATTACATTATATTTCTGTATTATTGTATTTGTCAATGATTCACTCTTGTACCGCTTAAACCTATTGACGTGACTAGGAGCCATGTTGTTTCATTTCTCTGTTTCGAGCACTGTTTCCCTGACGTCACGTGATTAAGCTTTCTGCATGAAACCATGATGGCAGACTTAGCTGTCTGTCCCACTTGTTAGTTTGTAGCCCAGGGAAACTCAAGGTCACACCTGCCCTCCTTATGGGATACGCACATTCTAGCAGAGCCCGTTCTTGCACTCCCCAAGCTACAGATAGAAAGGGAGGCACCTTACTGACCTGCCCCCGGAATAGCTTAAGCTTAGCTACTAGCAATCAATTGTGCCTTATATGGGTCTTCCTGCTGGCTCACAGACAAGTTGTATCTTTTCAAGTAAGGTAACATTGTGGGATGTGCAAAACGTATATATGCTTGGTATCAATTGTATGTAGTCAGTCTCCTCTGCGCACCTCTGAGGGTCATGTAGACTGAGGCTCCCCTGTCAGGGTTTGTATTTGCAGAATAAACGATTGAATCTTCTCCATTGCCGACTGACTTATTATGCATAAATAAGGTATATGAGCTATTGGTGAGTATAGTCCATTAGTGTATATTTTTGATTCCTTCAGTTGGCGACTCCGCCGGGACTCCGCGATAGGGTCGTCCCCTCCTGTAAACAGGAGTAGAGGGACAAGGAGGAGTTCTGGCCGAGTGGGTGGACAGAAGGAGGATCCTGATTTGAAACACCCGTTTGTGGTATGAAAAACAAGTAATTCCACTCTCGAGCCCAGTATCCCTCCCAGCTGCTGAAGACCCTACGCCGGAGTCCTACAGGCCTAACCTGAGAGACAAACAGATTGTGCCGGTCTGTTTAGGAGTCGGCAGTGGAGAACTCGCAATTGACCTGAGTGCACCAGATGAGTGAATTTTTACTATATTAGAGGAAGGACACTTGGAAGAAGTGTTTCTTTGGTAACGGTTAACTGCTTTTGGTAGGTGGCCGGGGAAGCCGGACAACGTTGGGAATCTGGGGGTCTGACGTTGCGGCGAAGTGGCTGAGCGGGCAGATACCTCACGGACTTGTTTGTTGAAAATTTGAGACCACATCTGGTGCCTTAGCGGAGTACGGAGTTACTCGCTCGGCCGAATCCTCTTCGGGAAAGCCCTGGGAGCAACTGGGTAAGCTAGGGTTCTGGGCTATGTGCCCAGACGCCCGGCCCAACCAGAACAGGACCATGGGATGACCTGTAAGAGGGTTCGTGGTTCGCCTACCAGGTGATCTCAGAACAGTCTGGTGACTGTTTCTTTTGTGGTTGAATTTTGTTGGTCCGCAATTCTTTTGAATCGATTCCCCGAACAGGAGTCGATGGACTCTGTTCGTTTTTGAAGACGTCATTTGCATAGAATAAATAATTGCCTTGCGACACTTTACAGCACTTTATTATGAGAAAACAGAAGAATACGAGAGTGTGAGTGGTGAGAGGGACGCGTCCGACTGTGAATGGTTTCTGGAATATGTAAGTAGAATTGTGTGAATATTATTATAATGCCTTGTTTTAGTAAAATATGTTTTGGGTGCTGCTGCCGGTGAGGTACGCGGCTGAAAGAAAGATAGCCTGCCCCTCCCGAAGGCAGTCCCAGTTTTGATATGTATGTGAAACACAGTCTTCAACCGATTTTGTTTAACACGCTTTGGCATAAGTATACTAAAGACAATTCTGATTTGCAATGGCCTCTGACGGGGTCATTTGACGAGAAAAAGATTAACTACATCCAGAATAAACTATTCATGACGAAAAGCCGCCAGTCGATGTTTGATTCCGTGAACCTATGGTTGAAGGAGGCAAAACGACGACGGATAAGAGAAGAGAAATTGGGAAAGCTCAAATCAGGACAGACAGTCACCCAGAAAGCTTTAGCCTATGATAAAGGGAAGGTGGAAGAGAACATTGTACAAATGGATAGGCAGTTCCGTTTAGAGACGGACAAAAGTTATGTGGCTCGACCCGATACTGGAGATGAACTAGAGGACTTATTAGAAGCCGGACCACCTCCTCCTTATGCCCCACAGGGCTTATACCCCTCTGTGCCTTTGGTATGAGCAGACCAACTTGGAGCAGCATCAGCCGTTGGAGCACCGGTGGGAAGGGTTGCCACGGCCCCTGCTGACGGATCAGTACGGAGTGCGTTACTCCCTCCTCCCACTCTTCGACAAACTACCTCACCCTTGATATCTTTACAGCCAGACGCGGCAGTCCCCTCCTCTTTGTACCCTGTGTTTCTCTCCCCTCCGATTCAGACTGCTATAGATCCCCGATATACAGCTTGCCTAGACACCACGCCCAAACGCCTTAGACCTGACTTGAGTGATCAACGAGTCTATACTAGGTCGCTGCTGGGTGTGGAAGAAAGGAGAGCCATAGTAGTTCAGGCATCCCAGTGGATGCGAAACGCCATTTACACTTTGGAAGACATTTGGAGCACCATGAAAGATTTTGAGCCCGTTGCACAGCAACTGGCTTTGGAGAACATGGCGATCCGATTAATTTCACTATGAGAACAGTGTTTCGAGGAGGGACTCCCTCCTCAGATACTGCGTGATATAAGAGATCGAGCTCATAAATTCCAATTACAGGCCGATGAGGTATATCTAAATGTAGAAACACTTGTACATTATCGTGAACGCATGCATCAGAAGTGTGCTGACTGGGGAGCACAGCACCCCATGAGAGAGGTGCACCCCCTCTTTTATCCCGAAGTACCTGAACTAAGGGATGCCAACAACGAAGTAACTAAGGCTCGCGTGGATGCCCGGCTTCAGGAACAATGGGTTTATACCCCTTGGAAACGAAGCGAGGTCCTCACTTTAAAAGCTCAGCTCCCCGACCCTCATAAAAATCCCACTGCTTACTATAAGGAATTAACTGAGGCCGCTAATTCCGCTATTATGACAATACCCGATATTGAGCTATTCTTTGGTCTTTTGATCCCGGTAGACATTTGGAGAAAAATACATGACACGGACAATGGCCCCGAATTAGGAGGTACATGGGAACAACTAAGAGCCTGGGATAAGGAGCGAAAGCCTGGAGAGAAACCTAGGGATGAAGTACTGGCAGTACCGGATAAAATTATTACGTACATGCAGACTCTCCTCCCTCCTAGAAAAGTTGATTGGGATAAATTGACAGCCTGTAAACAGAAGAAAGATGAAAGTGTGTCGGATTTCTTTACCAGATTTGAGAAGGTCTTTATAGATTTTAGTGGGCAGGACCTATCCACAGAAGGTAGGATACGGTTGTTTGTAAACAGGTTTGTTACAAATTTGCTCCCCAAGGTTACGTCCCGTCTCCAGGCAGCCGAGAGTACATGGACTACAGCTGCCCCGTCAGTAATTCTCAGTATAGCCCAATATTATGAACATCGAGAAAATGAAAGCAAAGAAAAGTCAGAAAAGAAGACTAAGGACTTAAAGACTAGAGTTCTGTTGCAGCAAGTGAGTAGAGGGCAGAGTACAGGACGGGGAGTACGTGGTTCGTTCCAGAGGGGTGCAATGACGGGCAGAGGTAGGGGAGGTCCCCCGAACATTGGGATAAATCAATGTTCATATTGCAAACAGGAAGGGCACTGGAGGGCGGATTGCCCTCTGTTGCTGGCTCGAAATGGTCCCATTAGAGGAAGAGGACAGGGTCGAGGGAATATTGACCGAAATAGCATGCGACGTGAGGAAATGCAGCATGAGGGTTCTCGGAATTTGTTTTTCGATGATCCCCAGAACAGACAGTACTACAACAAGACCTATAGGGATGATGGTTACGATGGACCGGATTATGCATGAGACAGCCAAGGACAGAGCGGGGGCCGCTTTACAGTACCTATTGACCAGGAGGGACCTTATGTACAAGGGGAACTAGTGGATACTGGGGCAATGAATAGTGCAGTTGCCCATACGCTGGTCCCGGGGGCTACTCTGTCTGGCCAAAATAACGTATCAGTGGGATTCTCTGGAATACCGGTGATAAGCCCCGTTTCTAAGCCTCTCCCTTTTACTATAGGCCCTATTTCTATGCATTCGCCTTTTCTTTTAACTTCAAATTGTGGAGAAAATCTTTTGGGCCTGGATATTTTGAAAAAGTTAAATGCACTGATTTATTGTTCCCCTGATGGTGTCTATTTGACAATGCAAAAGCCATCCTTGAAAGAGACTCAATATTTTGCGAAAAATGAGAGCCTTCCTCCTGAGTTTTCTACAATTCCTCGGACACTGTGGGCTATGGGAGACACCGATGTTGGTTTGTTAAGAATAGCCCCCGTGTCAATAACCTTGAAACCTAATGCCCAGCTGCCCCGCATTCCTCAGTATAAAATTTCACCAGAAGGTGAACAGGCCTTGCTGCTCATTATTCGGGACCTCATTCAGCGAGGAGTAGTGGAAGAGACAGCTGCTAATGTTTGTAACAGCCCGATTTTACCGATTTTGAAAAATACACCAATTGACGGTGCACCGGATTATAATAATACATATCCTTTTGTGATTGACCTCCGAGAGGATAACAAGATTGTGGTCCCACAATACCCAGTGGTACCCGACATCACTGCAATTCTAACAATGATTCCCCCTATGGCTCAATATTTTTCAGTCATCGACTTAAAAAATGCTTTGTTTAGTATCCCAATTCACCCTGATAGCAGACATATCTTCGGATTCTCATTGGCTGGCCGAAGCTTTCGATTTACTCGTGCACTCCAAGGCTATACAGAGAGTCCTAGTATTTACAGCCAAGCTTTGAAAGCTGTTCTTGATTAATTAATTTTATCAGCAGGAAAAACGATCATCCAGTATGTGGATGACATCTTGGTGGCCTCCAATACATGGGAGGGTTGTAAGGAAGCCACGGTTAAATTGCTGAAACATTTGACTGAGAAGGGCAATAAAGTATCCCTTTCTAAATTTCAATATTGTCGACAGGAAGTGACCTATCTTGGCCACTTACTGTCGAAAGCGGTGAGACGATTGACTCCAGAACGGATATTAGTGATAACTAACATGTCTGTGCCTTGTACTCAACGTGATGTTCGTGCTTTTCTTGGCATAACCTCTTACTGTCGCCAGTGGATTCCTAACTATTCACTCCTCTCTAAACCCTTGTTGTATTTGACAACCAAAGATGTGCATGAACCCCTACCCTGGACAGATGAATGCCAAAAAGCCTTTGATTCTTTAAAGTCTGCTCTTTGTTCTGCACCTGTCTTGGGTACTCCGGATTACCGATAGCCTTTTTCACTTTATGTGCATGAGGTGGACGGTTGTTCACTTTCAGTGTTAACGCAGGGTTTTGGCGGGAAGCAGATACCCTGCGCATTCTTTTCATCAGTCCTGGATATTGTTTCGCGAGCCCTCCCGAGTTGCCTGAGGGCCACTGCGGCAGTAGCGGTGGCCATCCGGCAATCGGAAGGAATTGTTCTGAATACAGATCTCACAGTCATGGTACCGCATGCTGTGGATATCCTTTTGAATAGAACCAAGACCCAGCACCTTACGAGTGCTCGATTGACAGGGTATGAGCTAACTTTGTTTGCACCCCATATCACCATCAAAAGATGTGCTACTCTGAACCCAGCCACATTATTGCCTCTCCCTTCAAATGATGGAAAGGACGATGTCCATGATTGTATATTTAGAACTGAAGAAGAAACAAAGGGGCGTGTAGACCTCACTGACACCCCTTTACTAGAACCACAGGGGGAGTTGTATGTGGATGGCTCTTGTTTTAAGTTACCAGATGGCACTGCGACAGCTGCATATGCTGTTACAACATTAAAAACTGTAGTGGAGACTGCAAGGATTTCCCATCACTCAGCCCAGGCAGCTGAACTAATAGCCTTGTTAAGAGCATGTGAATTGAGTGAAGGGCTGAGGGTGAACATTTTTACGGACAGCCAGTACGCCTTTGGCGTGGCCCATAGCTTTGGGAGGCTGTGGAGGGAGAGGGGTTTCTTTACTACACATGGTCAGAAAATTCAGCACGGCCCCTTAATTGACCGATTGTTATTTGCTTTAACATTACCAGAGAAAGTGGCCATCATCAAGTGTAGCGCCCATAAGAAAGTCGTTGATTCCATTGGAAAGGGAAATGCTTTTGCTGATTCAGTAGCGAAAGAAACAGCCCTGACCAGAATGAATCCCATGTTCCCTAGCACCTTGGCCCGGTGGGTGGCAGAAACATCCCTTTTTGACAACACCATTGAACGTGTGAGAGAATTACAGAAAGAAGCAACAGTAGATGAAGTAGAGAGATGGGAACAGGAAATAGGGAAATTAGATAAGAATGAATGTTGGATAGATCGATCTGAGAGACAGCGATGGTTGCTACCTAATGCTTTAGTATATGCTGTAGTGACCATGGCCTATGGTCGGGCCCACATTGGTGTGAAAGGTATTTGCGCTGTGTTAGACGCAGTATGGAACAACCCAAACATTCCCAAAACTGCAGCACACATAGAGAGATACTGCCCTGTGTGTTTACGTCATAATCCTGGGGGTAGAGAATCTGTCTCGAGTGGAAATTTTGCCCCACCGTCTTTGCCTTTTGAGGTAATACAAATTGATTATATTCAGATGGAAAGAGTGAATAATTTGAAGTGTGTATTGGTGGTGGTTTGTGCTTTCAGTAAATGGGTCGAAGCCTACCCCACCAAAGAAGCTACTGCAGTTGCAACTGCTAAAGCCCTGATTAAAGAATACTTCCCCCGATTTTGTTTACCCCGGGTCATCTGGTCCGATAACGGGCCTCATTTTAATTCCCTGCTAGTACAAAGTGTTTGTGATGGACTGCAAATAAAACAAAAGTTCCATGCCGCCAGACATTCCCAGTTGGCGGGTCTGGTCGAGAAATATAATGGCACTCTGAAATTGAAGATGGCTAAAATCTGTGCAAGTACTGGGCTAAAGTGGCCTGACGCCCTCCCATTGGCATTACTGTCCCTAAGGACAACCCCTCACACTAGGACTGGGCTGTCTCCATACGAGGTGATCTTTGGTCGTCCCGCCAATGTGTGGGGAGTCCCTAGACCCCGATCCTTTAGGAATATTGATTATCCTTTGATGACAGACTACCTGTATGCTTTGACTAAAGATTTGCGTTCTATTCATCAACAGGTATCGGACACATTGCAGCCACTACCGGAGGGTCCTGGACATCGACTGGAGCCTGGCCAGTGGGTACTGGTGAAGAATTATCAACGGAAATCGAGTTTGGAGCCGAGATGGTCTGACCCCTACCAGATCCTCCTGGCGACGAGGACGGCGGTGAAAGTGCATGGAAGAAAGCACTGGATCCATGTCACTCATATGAAACGCCTGCCCTTGCCTCTGCCATTTGATCTACGGAACCGTGAAGGAGTTCCGAGCCAGGAAGGAGAGCTGATTCATAGTTTTGTCCCTTTTTCAGATGCCCAGGAGATAGGGCAGCCGAGTGAGGTGTTGCCCGCAGTTGAAAGTGCGACAGCTCAACAAACGGAAGCTGTTGTTCCTAGGGCACCACAGGTCTTGAATGCATCAGATGCCCATGCAGCAGAATTGTTTTCTGACCAGGAGCAACCTGGCCGTTGTAAATACAACCTGCGGCCCCAAAAACAGCTCGGTACCCCAGCTTCCAATGGTAGGAATTAGACGGATGCTTGAGTTGAGAAACATCGGATAGAACTACTGGGGTACTGAGCAAGACACTGGACTGAACTCGTTGAGAGCTGGGAACATTGTGTTAAATAGCTCTGTTCAGAAAGAAAGACTGGAATATAAAGGTTGGTTTTCTTGATGAACGATAGGAGTCTACCTGTGAGACTCTAACGGACACAGGGAGAAGATCCCTTAGTGGGAAGAAGAACCCTCTGGTGGTGTGCGTGCTTTGTGGATACACAGATTAGATTTGAACTTTTAGAGAGGGACCGAGTTAGATTTGGACTTATAGAGAGCATGTTTCCTTTTGCTCGATTTGCGATGGAGGATGAACGACCACTTGCCCCTCGACGGTATATTGATAATATGCAATAATTTTCCGGATGGCCCACCAGAGTGAAGGTGGCATTCGTTGCTTTTATTGTGATAATCACAGTAATTTTGATGAGTGTATTTGTGTATTTAGAATTTCAGCACCCTGTACATACTTTACTAGGAACTACCCCTCCTCCCGAGGAACACCTCTTTTATTCCTTCCCTCCACATAAGGCTAGACACAGAGAAACCTATTCGAAGAATGTTTTATTGAAATGTTACATCAGACCCATAGTACAACGAACAAAACGAATTGTTTGGTCTGTGGGTTACTCCCGTCAGTAATCCATCAGCATGAATTGTTCATTTCCCTACCCTTGTCCCACTTAGCTAGCTGTGAAGCCTGGTTCCAATTATTGTCATTAATGTATTCTCACTATGTGGCCGAACCTAAGATATATACCGAAAAAGACTATGAGGCAATTTTGAAGCATATAGAGCAGCACCAATGATTTTATGCAGAAGGGAACGGAGGAGAGGGATCATTGGATCCAAGTGCTTGTATGAATGTATACACTGAATATAAAAATGCTACTTGGTTGCAAGAAGAAATGCAGGATTTCGAACTGTTCAACTCCACCATGTATTTTCAGCACTTTAAAGAACGAAATGTTACCAATGACAAAGCTATGCCAATTCCCATTATAAATGGTACTTCCCCCTTTTGCATACAGGGACGAGGTCACATTAAGGTGGAAGCAGTAGATGTAATTACACTTACACCTTGCAAACATATAGTACTCCTCCTGTGATTACTCCTCCCAACGTATATTTTGTGTGCGGTGAAAATGCCTATACATGGCTTCCCCGGGAATGGGCTGGGCGGTGTTACATTTCATTCCTCTACCCCCCAGTTTATATTGCCCCATCTGATTATCATAAGACGCATCAACTAGTTAAAAGAGAGATAGAATCTAACCGGAGTATTAGAAGTTTCGATACTGATAGTACTGATCAAACTGACACCTCCTTGCAACAGTTTGAAGACTTTGCTAAAGGTCTCACCCCCTTTTGGGGACCGATTTTCAATAGCCGTAGTATAAGATGCCTGTCAAGAATAGTGGAAAATGTGGTTGAGACCACCACTGGGATTCTGGCTAATATTACTGTTGAGCTTCAGGCGACGAGGCTTGTTTAGCTTCAGAACCGGATGGTTCTTGACGTCATCCTCGCAGATGGAGGTGGAGCCTGCCACGTGATCGGCAGCTCTTGTTGTGTTTTCATCCCTGATTCAGCCCCAACCATACATCTTGCAATCCAGAAGTTACACCGATTAGCCAGTGAAGCACATGTCGACAATGGTACTTGGTCCCTTAGTGGATGGTTTTGGGGTCTTCTAGCTACCTGGGGTTGAAAAATATTCGTGATTCTTGCTGGAGCATTTGGAGTCATATTTACTTGCTGTCTGTGTCTCCACTGTGACCCAGCTTGCTGTTCGTTTTGTGCAGCTAGAATAGCGTCTGCCTTGACTACCTCTCGTCAGGCCAAAGTTGACAAACAAATGATTCAGAAGGAAGTTTCAGATCTTATGCAGATCGATGAGGGTGTGTTTGTAGAATGAATCCAGTTATATTGGCTATAATAGGCCAAAAGGGCCGTCTGATGGGATATAAATTATATATATGCACGATATTGGCCTAGTATATACAATATAACCTTATAACCGCACATTAGCATTACATTACATTTCTGCAATATTGTATTTGTCAATGATTCACTCTTGTACTGCTTAAACCTATTGATGTGACTAGGAACCATGTTGTTTCGTTTCTCTGTTTCGAGCACTGTTTCCCTGAAGTCACGTGATTAAGCTTTCTGCATGAAACCATGATGGCAGACTTAGCTGTCTGTCCCACACGTTAGTTTGTAGCCCAGGGAAACTCAAGGTCACACCTGCCCTCCTTGTGGGATGCGCGCATTCTAGCAGAGCCCGTTCTTGCACTCCCCAAGCTACAGATAGAAAGGGAGGCCAGGTAGTCCAAAAACAGTGTAAAATCTTGATGACGCCAAAAGAGAGTGGGGATGTTTAAATACCCTTTCATTATTCCCCTGGAAAGGCCAGCAACTTACTTCAATGGGGTGCTAAATGTGCCTCATGGACATCGCGGGTGGCTGATCTCCGAGCGTTCTATAAGAAAACAACCATAAATCAAGCCAACAGGCAAAAACTGGCAGAGGCCAGAGTCAAATATTACCGACCTCGGAGAGAGAAATTACGTTCCTAGATGGAAGAAATGTTGTTTATTCATTTCTTACTTGTCCGTCGGCGTCAGCCCGCCATCAACCTATTTTTCCAGCGCCGTGTCCCAAGAATAATGGGACCCGCACTTCCGCGTATCTTATGATCTCATTGGGCCCCCGGAGCACGTGGTGTTCGTGCAGCCGGTCTTGTGATCTCATTGGGCCCCCAAAAGAGGGGGAAAGGAGAAAACTAATTCTCTTTGTAATAATATACTTGACTGTATGTGATGGCTATAAGGACTCAAAAGAGACAAAACTCAGCCTTTAGATCAGAACCACGGTCACCATGTTAAAAGGCATAACGCCATAGTCATTTTCTCAGTGATGAATAGAACAAATGTGTGTTATTCAATTTTGAATATCAATTCAGACAGAAAAATATACTGGTGCAATTATTTTTTTCTCACAGTGGGCCATGGGATATTATCGTTTAATCCAGAGATGTGTGTCGATAAACGATATATCCAACGTTGTTCCTTCTCGAATAGGCGGCAGGTGGTATTGCCGCCTATAGGTATTTGTTTGATTATTGTCCATCTTAAGTCATTTGTGGTGTGGTTGACTGACAAAAAATGTTCTGTGAGTCTTGTAGCAATTTTTTTACACCTGATCGAACTCCTATGTTCACAAATGCGCTGTTTGGCTCTTCTTCCGGTCATTCCCACATACTGTAGTCCACATGGGCAGGTGATTAGATATACTACATTAACACTGTTACAATTTGTATGTGTTCGTTGTATCCAGGTTTCACCATTCGTCAACTGCAGTGTTTTTGTTGTTGTTGTTAAGTGACAAACACTACAGTTGCCGCAAGGATGGTGTCCCGTTACTTTAGGAAGAACCCAGGCACTCAGTACATTCGGCTGTTCTGTCACGCTGGATTTTTTTGGTCGGGTGTGCACCAGAGTGTCCTTGATGCTACGTGTTCTTTTAAATGAAAAGAGTGGTTTCTCCCAATGGAGGTTCCCGGTGTTCAAAATTTTCCAATGTTTTTTAATTGACTTTGTTACTTTGTTGGATAAACTGTTGAATGTGGTGACACATGTTAACGGTGGTGACTCCACTGTCTTAATTTTGTCTTCAAGGACAGCTTCTCTTGGCTGATTGCGTGCTCGTTTTTGTCCTTTTGTCAGGATATGTTTGGGGTATCCTCGTTCTGATTATTTTTTTGTAAGTTCTTTTGCTTGGCATTTGTAGTCTTCCAATTTACTACAATTGCGCCTAAGGCGGAGGTACTGACCATAAGGCAGGTTTTCTTTTAAGGTCCGCGGATGGAAGCTTTCATATCTTAATGCGTTGTTCTTTGCAGTTGGTTTTTGATATGTTTTGGTGTGTAGTACTCCATCTTCTTTTGTAATTTCCAAATCGAGAAACACCATTGTTCTGTTGTCCACCGAATGTGTAAATTTCAAATTTTCATCGCCGGTGTTTATCCAAGTGATAAATTCTTTTTGCCTTTGTTCCGGTCCTTGCCAAATGGCAAGGACGTCATCAATGTCTCTTTTCCAAAATACAATATGCTCTCCATAAGGATTGGACTCTGCTAGTATGAATTGTTTTTCTAAATCAAAAACATAAAGCCCCGCCACGCTAGGAGCGAAGGTGCTTCCCATCGAGGCCCCCCCAGTTTGCAAAAAGGGGGTACCCTCAAACTCAAAATAATTCTTTTTCAATGCCAGGGCAGCACATTCTAGTACAAATTCTTTTGGAACGTGGTAGGGCCAGACCATTTCTTCCAAAGTTTTTCTCAATACTTCCAGTGTCTTATTCTGTGGAATACTGGTGTAGAGACTTTCGATGTCAAAACTCAGTAGTATGGTTGTATGATCTACTCTGATGTCATTGAGGAGGTTCAACAAACTCTTTGTGTCTTGTAGGTATGTTTCAGTTTCCTGTACCATTTTTTTGAAGAAAACATTGCAATATCGTGAAAGAGGTTCAAGTAGTGAACCTATGCCTGAAACTATAGGTCTTCCAGGTGGGGGCAGTCTGTTTTTATGCATCTTAGGTAAGATGTAAAAATATGGAATTTTTTCTTCGCTGCTTCGAAGAAAGTCTGCCTCTTGTTTGGTAATATGGTCACTTGTCTCAGCTAAGTCAATTAGAGTTACAATTTCCTGTTTCAGGGCTTCTGTGGGATCAACCGTCAATCGTTGGTAGTTCTTGTTATCTGATAATAGGCGGAGGCATTCAGTCTGATAGTCAGATTTGTTCAGAACTACGATACCTCCCCCTTTGTCCGCCGGTTTTATTATAATCTCACCACATTTTTTTTAGGTCTTCCAGGGCGCGTCTTTCTGCATTAGTGGTATTGCAAAATGGCTTTTCTTCTTGCATACGTTCTATGTCATTGAATACCGCAAGTTCGAATGCCGATATTTCCACCGGAGTCATGTGTGGGGGAGGTTGAAAGGTGGACTTTTTTCGCAGTAAAGTATCCGAGTCGGATGTAGTATCCGGTTTGTCTGGATTCTTTTCAAAAAATGCCTTCAGCTTCCTTATCAGTTGACGCCGCCCTCATTTCCTTGGATATAACATACCAGCGTCAAATAGATGTTTTTTTGATAAATATTTGGAAAATTCGTGTTTCCTTATTTTGGCTCAGGGATCTGAAGCCGATTTAGTGTTTATGAAACTTAGGAATTTGACCTATTTGTTTGGCACAATTATTAGCATTCCTTATCTATTCTTTCTCTTCTTCACAGCATCACGCTACTTCACTCTTTCCTTTCTCTTGAGCGCTGTTATTATAATATTGTAGACCTTGCCCATTGTAATTAATTTACAGTGTGTTTACTTTAATTCTTTTGTTACTGTTGGTTTAAATACATGTGAATAATGTTTGTACAGCTCACTGGGACCCTTATTTTATATACCATATAGCACCCAGGTCCCTAGTGACTTATTTGGGTAAACCCCCCCCCCCCTTCCTTAGTTTTTGCCTGTCGGGCTGATTTATGGTTGTTTTCTTATAGAACGCTCGGAGATCAGCCACCCGCGATGTCCATGAGGCACATTTAGCACCCCATTGAAGTAAGTCGCTGGCCTTTCCAGGGGAATAATGAAAGGGTATTTAAACATCCCCACTCTCTTTTGGCGTCATCAAGATTTTACACTGTTTTTGAACTACCTGGTTTATTTGTATTTTGTTCTCTTTTGCAACACAATGTGTGTCCACGAAATAGGAGTGACCACATTGTTTATGGTAACTTAACAAAAAATTAGAGGTATTCCTGTGACTTCACGTGAGAACACAAAACTAAAAATTGGGTTACCATTTGTGACCAGCAATATAAGACTTTCGTTGTTGGTGGGCATTTCTGCATGTCATATTAGAGTGCATTGAAAAAATAGAGATAAATATATACCTGAATGGAACATTGTTACTATCATATTATGTGTGTTTGTTTCTATTTTCAGGTTCTTACACAGAATGCAGTATATAGAACGACAACCGTGAGTACACAGGAGTTGCACTGTAGGGTCTGAGAAGGGTGCACCTTAGCGTGTGCAGACCTCTCATCCCTTCTATCCTGGTCCGGAAGAAAACCTATAATTACGACAGGTTGAAACATGTCGACCATATTTTTTAACCACTTCCAGATGCCATATGGCCAATAGCACCATGAGCAGTATCACACTTGTTTTAAATTGGGTTACACGGACTCCAGAATAAATAGTTCCAAAGGAGTATCTGTTGTTTACCGTTTTAACTCACTCACCAATATTTCCACTTTTCACCCCTCACTACACAAAAAAACAACCAGCTCCGCTGCAGTTGCAGGCGTCGTAGCACACCTAAGTGGCACTCGGTCACTTGGGTGGGCCCCGATGATGAAGCATGTCACCGACCAGGTCGGTGAGTGAGGGGATTCTGAAAAAAGAAATGATTTCTTTTTTCTGTCACTTATTCATCTCTTATCTGCTTTAGAATTATTATTATTATTTTTTGTCTTGGGGACTACTCCTGTCATTGTTTTTGTTAGCTAGTATTTGTAGCCAGCCAGTTTGGTTTTGCCATAGGCCTGCATGTGTTCTTTGTTGTGGGCCATGCCTCCTTACTGGTTGTTGCTCTTTGACCATCCGGCCCATCTCCCTGCTCCCGTTCCCGGCAAAGGTCATCGAGAAGACCGTCAACGAACAACTGACCCTCTACCTTGAGGAGAACAACATCCTGGACCCTTCCCAGTCCGGGTTCCGCAGCAACCACAGCACCGAGACTGCCCTCATCGCCGCCACCGATGACATCAAGTCCCTGCTGGACAACGGAGAAACAGCGGCCCTCATCCTCCTGGACTTGTCAGCTGCCTTCGACACGATCTGTCACCACACACTACAAACACGCCTCCACAACACTGGGATCCAAGAGAAGGCCGTGAACTGGACCACCTCCTTCCTCTCCGGCAGAACACAGAACGTCCGCCTTCCCCCCTTCCGTTCCGAAGCCACCGAGATCATCTGCGGCGTACCCCAGGGCTCATCCCTCAGCCCAACCCTGTTTAACATCTACATGGCACCGCTCGCCCACGTCGCCCGTCGGCACGACCTCAACATCCTCTCCTATGCCGATGACACCCAGCTGATACTCTCCCTCACCAAGGACTTCCACACCGCCAAAATCAACCTTCACGAAGGAATGAAGGCTGTTACTGAATGGATGAGGAACAGCCGACTGAAGCTGAACTCAGACAAGACGGAGGTCCTTATCATCGGATCCAACCCTTTGGCCTGGGACGACTCCTGGTGGCCGACTGCACTGGGAACCGCTCCAACACCCACCGACCACGCACGCAACCTAGGGGTCATCCTCGACTCCACCCTCTCCATGACTAAACAGGTCAACGCCATCTCCTCCTCCTGCTTCAATACCCTCCGCATGCTCCGTAGGATCTACAAGTGGATCCCCACTGAAACGAGAAGAACAGTCACCCAGGCCCTTGTCAGCAGCAGGTTGGACTATGGAAACACCCTCTATGCAGGAGCCTCGGCCAAACTCCTGAGATGGCTCCAACGTATCCAGAACGCCTCTGCACGCCTGATCCTCGACATCCCTCACCGCAGCCACATCACACCCCACCTGAGAGACCTGCACTGGCTCCCGGTCAACAAGAGGATAACCTTCAAACTCCTCACTCACGCACACAAGGCACTCCACAACACCGGACCAACGTACGACTCAGCTTCTACACCCCCACCCGCCAGCTCCGCTCCGCCGACCTCGCCACTCGCTACAGTCCCCCGCTTCTGAAGAGCGACCTCAGGCGGCAGATTGTTCTCCCACCTCGCCGCCAAGACCTGGAACACCCTCCCCATCCACCTACGGCAGAACCAAGACCTGCTGACCTTCAGAAAACTCCTCAAGACCTGTCTTTTTAAGCAGTAGCAGCATTCCCCGCCCCAGCACCTTGAGACCCTCACGGGTGAGTAGTGCGCTTTACAAATGATATGATTGATTGATTGATTGATAGCCATTGTGTGTAGCCAGCCAGTGTGCTTTAGCAATAGGCCTGCATGTGCACTTTGTTGTGGGCCATGCCTCCTTGCTGATGTTGTTGATCGACCATGCTGCTGGTAAATGTTTTGTGTAGCCAGCCAGAGTGCTTTTGCCAAAGGTCTGCATGTGTTCATTGTTATGGGCCATGCCTCCTTGCTTGTTGTTGCTCTTTGACCATGTGGCCGGTAGCCATTGTGTGTAGCCAGCCAGTGTGCTTTAGCAATAGGCCTGCATGTGTACTTTGTTGTGGGCCATGCCTCCTTGCTGGTTGTTGTTGATCGACCATGTTGCTGGTGAATGTTTTGTCTAGCCAGCCAGTGTGCTTTCGCCATAGGCCTGCATGTGTTACTACGTGTCGATTATTGCTGTTTGCTAAATGGCCAGTGGCCATTTTGTGTAGCCAGTCAGTGTGCTTTTGCCAAAGGTCTGCATGTGTTCTTTGTTGTGGCATGCCTCCTTGCTGGCTGTTGTTATTTCACCATGTGGTCGGTGCCTATTTTATGTAGTCAGCTAGTATGCTTTTGCCATAAGCCTGCATGTGTTCTTTGTTATGGCCATGCCTTCTTGGTGGTTGTTATTATTTGGCCATGTGGCTGGTAAATATTTTGTGCAGCCAGCAAGTGTGCTTTTGCCTTAGTCCTCTATGTCTTCTTTGTTGTGGCCATGCCTCCTTGCTGGTTTATGCTGCTTGACCATATGGCTGGCTGCCATTTTGTATAGCCAGCCAGTCTGCTTTTACCGTAGGCCTGCATGTGTTCTTTGTTGTGAGCCATGCCTCCTTGCTAGTTGTTGTTTTTCGACCATGTTGCTGGCGAATGTTTTGAGTAGCCAGCAAGTGTGCTTTTGCCAAAGGCCTGTATGAGTTATTTGTTGTGGGCCATGCCTCCTTGCTGGTTGTTGCTGTTTGACCATGTGGCTGGTAATCATTTTTTGTAGCCAGCCAGTGTGCTTTTGCTATAGGCCTGCATGTGTTTTTTGTTGTGGGCCATGCCGCCTTGCTGGTTGTTGTTGTTTGACTATGTCGCTGGCAAATGTTTTGTCTAGGAAGCCAGTGTGCTTTTGCCATTGGCCTGCATGTGCTCTTTGTTTTGGCCATGCCTCCTTGTTGGTTGTTGTTTTTTGGCCATGTAGCTGGCGGACATTTTTGTGTTGCTAGTCAGCGTGCTTTTGCCATAGGCCTGCATGTGTTCCTTTTTGTGGGCCATGTCTCATGGTTGATAGTTGTTGTTTGCGATATGACCAGTGGCCATTTTGTGTAGCAAGTGAGTGTGCTTTTGCCATAGGTCTGCATATGTTCTTAGTTGTGGCCATGCCTCCTTGCTGGTTGTTGTTGTTTGACCATCTGGTCATGCCCATTTTGTGTAACCAGCCAGTGTGCTTTTGCCATAGGCCTGCATGTGTTCTTTGTTGTGACCATGCCTCCTTGATGGTTGTTGTTGTTTGACCATGTGGCTAGCGAACATTTTGTGTAGCCAGCAAGTGTGCTTTTGCCAAAGGCTGTCGTGTGTTCTTTATTGTGGGCCATGCCTCCTTGCTGGTTGTTGTTGTTTGACCATGTGGTCAGCGGCCATTTTACGTAGCCAGCCAGTGGGCTTTTGCCATATGCCTGCATGTGGTCTTTGTTGTGGGCCATGCCTTCTTGCTGGTTGTTGTTGTTTGACCCTGTGGATGGTGGCCATTTTGCGCAGCCACCTTTTTTTCTATTTTTCAAAGAGAGGTTGATATGAGAAGGCTTTGCCTTTTTTGTATTTGTTCATTTTTTTGCTTTTCTCTGATATCAGTTTTATATTTTGCTTGAGGATCATTGTGTGATATTGTATATTTGTATATGTATTAACAATTACGTACTACATGCATTTGGTACTTTTCACCCGCACCCCTTGCCTCCCAATTGGTTTTTCATAGTCCCCCACTACAACAGGAATTAATTATTTTTATTTGTTTTTCCAATTTAATAATAAAACCAATTTTATTCTTAATTGTTTAACTTTACATTTTTTAATGTTTTTTTGAGGTTTTTCCACCATCTAACCACCACCTACCCACTATAGGTGCACTGCCGCACAACAGAATGAAGTTTTCAAGGATTATTCCACTTTCCCCTGGACTACCTGCCTGCCATAGGTGCACAACACACACCAGCATTCCTTTTATAAGGATTATGGAATCTTTCCCTGGATACCCTGGCTGCCACAGGTTTCTCCCTTAGATGAATGCATTGCACACAAAACAAACAGCTAAATTGTTATCCTGATTAGAAATTAAATATTATGTTCTGGTGATGTGGTTTGACTTAAAATGCACTGTTGTTGTTCATTATTTAGAATTATAATGCTAACTAAATCAAGCTATAACAATGTAACGTTTCACTGAATTATTTTCTTGCTTGTTTGCTTTTAGGTGCACAAAAGACATCACCCACAGTATTGCTAGAAAGTCATGTGAGTCTTTTAGTCTCTTCTACTTGTGCAGCTAAGTGTCACTGCCAACTGACAGCTTCAAGATGGCCCCAAAGAAAGGTGATGCCAACAAAGTGGCCAGTGGTGAGAAGAAGAAGAGGCATTCCACCAGTGGTGTGCCGACCACAACCTTTTTTTAGAGATGCGTGCCTGCCGAACCGGCTTCGGGGAAAGACCCTGATAGCAGCACTCCTGCATCAATGAGACCACCCCAATCTAAACCCATGTCTCTCAAAGAGACAGCCACTGCAATCATGTTGACGCTGACGAGCAGTGACATTGAATTGGATTCATCTCTTTTCCAAAGTAGTACCCAATCGTTTCTGGAGAGTGGACAACAGCTGCAGCCAGCAATGGATCTTACTGAAGTAGGAGCAGAAGAGGAGGTCGAGCCTCCTGCTGAGCAAGAATCTCCTCTTTTACAACCATTACCTTCCAGATCTCTGGCGATAAAAATGATGGGTACTCCACCATCTTCTCCAAGCGCCCATTCTGATTACTTGGACATGGATTGGACCAAGGTTAAGTCTGTGACATGCCAGGAGAGGCTCAGGAAAAGGAAAGTTCCTGAAAGTCTTACATTAATAGAAGACGGTGAAGATGACGACGAGCCACTCATTTTGGAAACTGGCACAGAGGAGGCTGACAGTACCCCTCCTATTCAACCTGCTCCAAGGCATGTGACACCACATCCCCTGCCTGAACCAGCTCCCATATTAGCAAGACCCATACTGAGACCTGCATCCACTACTAGCTCTGTAGAAGTGCTCAATGCAGAATGCCATCAACATACCCGCCTACCTCCAGTTTTTCGAGCAGTGGCACGAGTGGCTTACCGAAAAGGTACTTCAGTTTGAAACTTCTTTATGGTTAGCAAGCAGGATGACAACATCACAATATGCTCCATTTGCAATGCTAGTTTTTATTCAGGTAAGCTTGGTACAAACTATGGTACTGGAGGCCAAGCGAGCCATTTGCAAAAAAGCATCACACACTCTTTCTGCACATGTTCGCTGTCAAGGTAATGTGGGAGGGGTATCGGCTCCAGATCCTCCCAGCAGAGTGGGAGTAGTGGGTAGTGATGAGGAAGAAGAGAGTGACATTTTTATGCAAAGCAGCCTGGTCCCCAGCAGCGAACCAGTATCACCTGCCTCATCAGCAGCAAACTTGCATTGGCAAAAGAGTCATATGGAGACAACAAAGCATATAATAGTAATTGACCCAAGATGCACATTGCGTCTGCCATCTCCTTTTCCTCCCCAGAATTTGCCTGCATAAATGGCACCATCAATCAAAACTATCCAGCCTACTATTACAAGCATGTTTAGGCAGGAAGGGCTCTACAACCACAACCACCCAAAGGCACGTTTGTACAGCGGCAAGCTGTCTAAAATGTTAGCGTAGGACCTCCTCCCTTTTTCTTTTGTGGAAGGAGTGGGTTTTTTAGAGTTTGTGGCAGCCCGCTGCCTAAATAGGAAGGCTCCCAGCAGACCCTACTTTGCCAGAGTGGCTTTTCCAGGGCTACAACACGATGTGCTGGAATTGGTTGGAAAAGCTTTGCTGCAGAATGCTGTTAATACTTTCCACCTGACGACAGACATGTAGACCAGTTGTCAAGCCGCTGATTACATGTGCATCACTACACACCAAATCTCTTTTGTGGGAGTCAGGCAACAGCTATTTACAGGTGCCAGTCCCGAAGAAACGTTTAAGGGTGTTCGACAACAGTAGCCATGTTTGCCATGGAGAAATCCCATGCAGCTGCAAACATCTTGGAAGACTTTAACAACAAGGTGTTTTAATGGCTATGTCCCAGATGTCTCAGAATTAGATTTTTTGCCACGGATAATGGCAGTAATCTGGTTAAGCCCATGGCAGATTGTCACTATTCACGGATCAGGTGTTTGGCGCATTGCATCAACATCATTGTGCAGGACTTTCTCAAAAACGAACATAATAATCTGCCCTCCTTTCAGCCATTCTTTTAAAGCCTGGAAGCAGCTGATGATCATTCAGATTGCTAAAAGAGTATCAGATAAAGCTCTCATACAGGAGGTGCCAGCACAATTGGAACTCAACCTTTTGCATGTTATAGCACTCGTTTTAGCAGTAAAAACTGATCAATAAGTATGACATGAAAAGAGGAGGGGATATAATTAAAGGCATGACCGTTGGGATGCACAAATGCAAACAAGTCAAATGCCTGACAGAGTTGCTAATTCCTTTTGAGGTGTTCACATGGAAAGTCAGCAAGGAGGATGGCATGATGGGCCAAGCTATTCCATTGCTGTATCTGCTAAAGGAGCAGTTAAAAATGTGTCAGACAGTTTCACGACTATGGGTGGTGAATATGAAGATGTGTATACCTTGATTCATAGCTTAATCCTTTGCTTGACTGAGAATGGAAAGCTGCAAAGAGACATCATGTCATCAAAGAGTGCATCTGTGCCACAATACTGGATCCACGTTGCAAAAAATACTGGTCACTTTCATTAATTTTTTCAGAAGGTGATGTTTCAGAATATAAGGAGAGGATTGTTGAGCAAGCCAGAGTCCTGTAAGAAAAACAGTTGAATCATAGAGTCTGACTAACAGAACAAAGTTCTGGGTTGACACCTTCCAGACAGGGCAGTCCTGTTGCCTCACCGCAGCCAACACCAGCAACAAGAACACCGGCAGCAACAAAACCAATAGGAATGCAAGAATCTTCCACAACCTCTGCATTGGCTTGGTATCAAGTGGCAGGGCTTAAAACCAGTGCAGAAGTGAAGGAAAAACAGATCGAGCAAGTGGCAGTACCAGTAACCATTGAGAGGATGTTCAAAGAGTATTTGGATGACCAAAGAGAGGTCTATGTGGATCAAAACTCAATGGTGTATTGGTATGCGAAGAAAAGCCAGTGGCATTAAATAATTAATCTATCCAGTAGCTAATGTGTCCACTGAGTGTATGTTCAGGGCAGTTGGCACAGTTGTCACAGTGAGAAGGAACAGTCTCTTGCCTCAAAACGTGGAGCAATTGACAATGATTAAAATAAGCCAACATTTTATTCCACCAAATAACATTGTTCCTAAAACACCACAGGAGGAGGATGAGGGTGATTGGTCAGACTCAGATCAAAGTATGTTATGGACCAACTTGTGGGTGAACCACCTGAGTTTGAGGACGAACTCTACTTCCCTGACTGAATAGGCCACCATAGAACCTTTATTGCCGAATTACTTTACAAACAAATTGATATAGCTAGGGGAACATTATAATATTTATTTTGCTTGTTTGTGTGGGACTGACTTATGTGCCCCAATGTTTTCGGCACATGAATGGCTGATTGAAGTTGGATGAGTGTGCAGTGAAGAAGCCCCTCCCATTTCCTTGAAGGATATTGGAGAAACAATGCTTGTCTCCATCCTGTGCCTATCCTTTTTTATCCCCTAACATGACTGCCCCACACCATTTGATTCACAAAGTTTGACCCAGTGTGTGTTGCAAGCATGAAAGAGGATCAACAATTGTGTACCACCATGCTTGGATTGGAATAGGGTATATATTGCACCAATGAGTTATTGTGAGTGATGAGTGATTCATGTGGTGGCAGACAGTCAGGGAGGGTGTCCAACTTTAATTTGTAAGTTTGAGTGCAATGATATGCAAATGTGCGTGGCATGATGGCTGAAACTTTGCTGCTGGGTCCACTCTACTTTTATTGTTGTTTTTGTTCTGGTAGTATTTGGTTCACAAATTAATCTTCAAAGACCTTTCTAGACCATTTAATAACAAACACAAATCCACACAAAAAAATTACTCCCTGTTTTTCGTCATGTTCATCCTTAGCAGTGCATTACAGGTTGATCATTTGGGACGGGAGTTGGAATGGAATTGGACAGATTCATCATTACTCGGAATCAGGAGGATAATGGAAAGACTCAGGTTGGGACTACCTCAACAACAGCCAGAAGAAGAAAGTGATCAACGTTAGGGGAGTCAATATGATGATGACTCAAAGAGGGCTGCTCAGCTCTATGGACTGATGAGCGATACGTTAATTTTGGAAATGCAATGCTGCTGAGTGTTTGTGCTGACTCAAATTTGAAACTCATCTATTATGTGGTTGAGTGGGGGGCTTGTTGTTCTAAGCAACTGGAGACATACATGTGTTGTCATTACATTATGCACACACTTGGCTAAACGTTACGATGACAGCTGGAAGATTGATCAGCCCGGTACATGCAGCTACTTATCTGTGATTGGTTGTAATTTGCTCTCACTTCTCAGTTAATCGATGGCACATGAGTCATAAAATGATTGATTGCAGCAGGCGATGCTCTTGCTCTGCCTCTCTGATTTGCCTTGCTACACCTAGCATATGTTCTGAACTTCTCCTTGACTCGACAATATCCTTTTTGTTTTACAATCCGGAGGCATTCTCTTCTCCTGCACAAAAAGGTGAAATCTCCATAACACTTACCTCACCGGACCGCTTCAGCCAAGCACCCAAGAATGATGGACAATCCAAGAAGAATGCAGATGCACCACCCAATTTGGCAATACAGTCTCCTTTTTTCTTTTAAGATTATTTGTTTAGAACTGTGTTGGTTTACCTCACTCCTCCATAAGTTGTATACTATTTTTCAAATCAAGATGTTAGAATATTTAGATATATGAATAATTTGGGTCTCTGGGGCTAAAGGACTGTTTGTGTTTGCAATGCATTGTACTCAACTGTGTCATACTCATTCCTTCATTTCCTTCCACCGCAGATTGATGATGTGCTGCTCATCGCCCAAAGAATATTGTGTCATTCTGTAGTGTTTGCTTTGTCCTTTGCTTCCCCAGATCCACTTTCCCATCCATTCATCAAACCCCTAACCCTCTTCACCCCGGTTGTATGATTTATTGAGGTGTGACTTAATTTAGACCATAAATAGATCAAACGCTTGGTGGGGCGGATGTGGTAAAAGTGACACCAACACACTGTGGGATCTTCTATTACCTGAGAAATAGCCCATGTGGCCCCCATTTGTTTTACCCACTCATGTATAAAAGTGATCCATATTTTAGATATGAAAGAACATAATTCATCAACAGCATTATTCAGGCCTCGGGTTGCGTTAACCCTTAACCACCGCTACTTCTGACTCTGACTCATCCCTTCTCGACTCGATGATTTTTTAGTTTAGTTTTAAAAATTAGCTCCCCATTGCTCAGAAGAATATACTATTGCTATTTTTGTTATATCAGGTCTTCTTTGTTGTATCATGGTTGTAGTCTGATCTCAGTCTTTCTAAAGTTATGATGATGATATAATAATATAAAAACCCACTAATTCCTTTCAATCAGTTGGAGTTCACCAAGGTGGGAGTGGGACCTTGCTTGTGATTCCTTCCATTATCGTACTAGCCTGCTACTACTACCACCACCATAAGATGGTACCTTGGAAAACCCTGCAGTAACAACACTGAGAGGTAGCAGCCCTATTGAGGTAAGAGAACTATTGAGCATTGCTGTAATAAAGACAGTGGCAATACCCCCTTGTGGCCCAGATAGTTACCGAAGGTAATAGGACTAGGGTACAGTATGGTATATACTTTTTTAAACAGGTCTACAATCAGGTTGTGAAAACAGGCAGTAGTGTAAAGTAAAACACCCCAAAAAAGATTTGAGGCATAAATAAAGCAAAATAAATAGTATTTCCCTTCTTAACAATAAATCCACTCCTTCCACCCACAACTGGCCCACTCTCTCCCCAAACAAATCTCCCCATCCCCAGCCAATGTCCAAAATGTCCAACAAAAAAGTCCAATAAACAGTCCTGGTCCCAACTCCCATGATTCCCACCCTCTCTACCTACAACAAGTCCCTCCCACACAAAAAATATTTTAAAAGGGGCTAAAGAAGAGGGTACTGCATGTGGGCCAGAAGCTGCTTGAAATATGCCAACATTAGTGCCTCCATGTGTGCATGTCTACTTTTAATGTGTGCCAGCCTCAGCATGACACAGCACTGGAAAGTGCGGTCTGAATGCCAGAGGGGCTGAGATTTGCCGGTAGCGATGGCATTGTTGCAAGGAGGCTGGAAGCGCTGGTGGCTGGTCTGGGCCCTGGGCAGCAGCAACAGCTGCCTCCTACGGGTGCTGAAATCTAGCCTGTATGGCAACCAGCCTCAGCTGTCGCAGCCGGGCTGCTATCTCCGGCACAATAGGTTGTCGACCAGCAGGGGTGGCCACATCAAGAAAGAAAAAGGATAAACTGTAAACAATGCTCTGTGCAAAGCACTTCTTTAAATGTATATAGTAGCACAGCAGCAGTACATTGATGGTCCCCCTAGGGCCTTTTGCAGTTAATGTGATTAGAGTCACAGCCATTTTTTAGCCAAACATGCCTCATCTAAGACTGAAACTGGTTGTAAGGAATAAAGGCAGAACACCGGATTAAAAAACTGTTATTTCTTATCTTTTAAAGGATTTCTTAGTAAATAAATTTGATGGGTGGGATACATATCTGTGTCGCTTGACATGGCAGTGGGTCAAGAGAGTAGACACAAATATCTTTCCCATTATGAACCACAGCTTTAATATATTCATTCCAAACATGCGAAGTAGGTGTGCACCCTCCGCTCCTGAAGAACTCCCTTGTTTCTTCATCCAAAACATTATCCATTCATCATTTTGTTGTTCTAGTATTCTTCATCCTTTGATACCCACCATTTAAGCCTTACATTCTCTCATCCAGTCTTTCATCATTAAAAACCGTGCCTCCATATATATCCATCCATCCATTCAATCACCTATCCACGGCACTCAAAAATCCTTTTATCGACATCCATTTACCCACCCATGCATACTTTTACCGATACACCCTTTCACCCATCTGAGAAGAATTCCTTTCACCCATCAACAATATCACCCACCCAGCCAGGCATCCATTACCTATATACGCTTTCACCCATCCTTCACCACCATCAATCATATCACCCACCTATTCATTCTTTCACCTTCACTCTCTCAACATCACTCACCCATGTATCCTTTCACGCATACAACATTTAACCCATCCTTTCTCCTTCTATCCTTTTTTTCCATTTTCCATCAACCCATTGTTTTTAGCATTCATTATGAGCTTTTAACTGCTGAGTTGCAGATATAAAAGGCAATTAACTGAACCTTGCTCTAGCTGCTAAAGTGTGAGGTTCACGACACTCTTGCGTATATATCAACATACTAGTGATTGTCAGAAAGCAAGCAATGGGACTTACTACTGACCGTCCCTGCTGCTGCTGGGACTTCTCCTTCGACTGCCGCCGCATCTGCTCTGCTGGCACTGTTGCTGGCCCTGGCACTGGTGGTCTGCACAGAATGAAAAACATTAGATATTTTAGGTGCCAGATATGCCTCCCCTTAATATTTTTTTAAACAAACTTCAACCACAATACATCACTACAGTTTGGTTGCAGTATCTTCTTCTCTAAAAAAATATCTAGATGGGCATTTTGTTTGTTGGCAATGTTTGAAAAGCCAGGTAGTCAAGCCAACCAAAAATGTTTTGTAATTGAGTGGCAGAGCTATAATGACGAATGAGTCATTGGCGTGCATTGAAGGGGAGAAATAATTGGTCAATACAGGACATATGGTCTTGGTTGGCAAATGCCATGGGACCTACCTCATACTGGCTTCCAGTCATGCTGCACTGTCATCAAAACTGCTGGTATACCACTACTGTATAAATGAATGCAACATTGGAGGGTCCACACGTGATGACTCCTAGTTTTACCATTTGAGCATGAGCCAGAAAAAGAAAGTCTTCTCAATGACCATGTGTAAAATAAGAACAGCTTACTTGGGCATGCAATTTCAATGTTCACAGCAGAGTGCCTGTCCTAAACCCGGTTCTCTTAGTCTTACAGTACCAGACCACAAGATATATAAGGGGAGAGGGAAAGCTTACTGACAAACAGAAGAAAGGAAGCTACAGACACACTAGTACAGACAGGAGAAAGTCAACTACAGAAACTTGAAATATAACTGGGCTAATGCAAGGATTACAAGAATTTAACAAATATAGATAGAAGTATAACTAAGAGGAGTTCGAAAAAAAGAATTAGGAGACAAGGACAGTATAAAAGAAAGGAAAAATGATTCTAAATGGGGAGCAGTAAAAGTTAAGGAAATAATATAATATTCACAAGAGGACTTTCTGGGGCCTGCTGATCATTTGGCATTGGCTGTAGTGCTGGTGGTAGTGGTAGGGGTGGAACTCCCACCCCTCACGGCACTAGTGGAGGCACCCCCATCTCCCTGACCTGCTTCCTTGCTGCCAGACCTCCTCTTGCCCCTAGGTCCTGATGTAAGAAATTACAAAGATTAGTGGAACAGGAAATAATCTCCCCAAAAATATTTTAACAGGCAAAGGCAAACATAGTAACATTGTACTTTTTTAAATATCAGATTGCCTGTACTACTACTAGTAGTAAATTGACCTATTCCTATTTTCCTAAACCTAGATCCTAGTCAAAATGTTCTAAACTACATTTTGGAACTACTAATACATTGCAATCAATGATCTTCACTTCTTTCACAATCTCAACCCCCTTTGACGGGCCAACTTAGTCTCCCTTTTTTTCAATGCACCACATCACAGGGAAATTGCTTGGGACTGTACAAGCTACATAAAGAAGGGCACAGAGAGCGTTAACTCACTGATATTACTACTGCTATTAGTACTATTTCAGTGACTGGACAGAGGTGTCTGTATGAATTCTTAAATAATCAGCCCAAGCGAGAGCCAACGAGTACAATTAGGTAGTGTCGAGCACCTGGCTGCATCACATAATATTTGTAACTAATTCTAATACTAATGTTAGTAAATTAAACTTAGCTTACATCTGTGTGTGAGCAGCATGATATTTGGAAAAAACATATTAGCATAAAAAGAACACAACAAATAGTTACTAATCGATCCCCTCAACCTTCAAAACCAGCAGGTCCTGTTCCCTGTTCGGGGTGTCGGCTCACCGGTGTGTTAACTGCCGCTGCGTGTGCTGGACCCCGGCACACACTCCAGAGCACCCTCCCCCACGGCAGCCGATGCTCCCATAGGCTATATACGCTGCAAGGCCTGTCGCCTGTAGCCAGCATGGAGCAGATGTGGCACCCAGTGGCGGCTCGCATAGGGTGTGCTGCGGGCAGTGGAGTGGGGTGGGGAAGGGGCAGGGTGGGGAGGGTAGTAAACTTGGACATGCTACGGAACGGAGGAAAGTAATGATTACTATCCTCGGCTCTGCTGTATGTCCTAGTTTAGTACTGCCCGCCCTGCCCTCCCCCGCCCCACCGCCCCGCAGCCTGCCCTATGCAAGCCACCACTGGTGGCGCCACACATAAAAATCGAGTGCATCCACCTCCACTTCTGAGAAAATGGCACAGGGCTGCACCCCTTGGCGGCGCCGACAACTGCAAGATATGCAGCTCACAGCCGCCCTGGCATTGCCCCTCCCTCCCTCGCCCTGCTCTGACATGATACTGGGGGTGCAAAAAAAAACACAAAAAGAAGAACTAGGAGATGAAAGAAAGGAAAAAGTAAAAACTTAAAGGGAAAACCAAAAACAGTAGAAAAAAGTCACAAAAAACAAACAAAATTACAAAAACTTAAAATACATAACCACAGAAATACACCCTGATACAATAAAGGAAAATGAGTGGTGGATTAGTCAGATGGGGAGGGGTGAAAAGATTATGGGTGAATTAGAAACAGGTCCTAGCAGCATGCACAGAAAACAAAATTGCTGCGCCCATGCGAACTGCGTGCTGGCGTTCGTGCCTGATTTTGAGTGCAAGAGCATGCTACAAGTTGCTGAACGCCACAAACATCACGTGAATAGGTGCGTCTGCTTGTGGAATGCTGCAGAGTCAGCGGGAGTGTTTGGGCTGCTCTGCAGAATTCCACATAGCAGAACTCCGCTGGCTCCTCCCAGGCCTATTTAATACCAGGGCCACTGGGATTTTTGCAGAAGGGGAGGACCTAATTATGAAGGAAGTTGACTAAAACATTTTTTTTCAGTGAATGTGTAACATATGCTAAAAACTTGGTACCTTAGCTAAACATAAGCTAAATATAATTCATGTGTATATACACATAAGTATATATATATATATATATATATATTGATATATATATATATATATATATATATATATATATATATCCCAGTCGATCGAACTTCCAAAGGAAATACCTTTTTGCTTACAACTTTGGTGCCTTTCCAAAAAAGTGCTACTTTTTGCCAAGTATGTGCATGGAAATGGGTTATGGTATGTTGTTATATTATCTGCTATTTATAAAGCGCGCGGCTACTCCCAAGAGTGTCCCGGTGCTGAGAAAAAAAAGACCACGTAACAGCAAACAGAACATCCCCACACAGCAGAATCCGGCAGGTCCTAATGCTGGAAAAGACATGTTTTCAGGTTCCTCCTAAAAGTAAGGAGGTCTGGTGTCTGTCTAAGAGAGAGAGGTAGGCCATTCCAAAGCCGAGAGTAGGACCTTCGGAGTCGAGATCAAAAGCTGAGCAGAGGACCACAAGGTGCGCTGCGGGACATAAGGATGAAATCTTTCCCTAAGGTATGGGGCTCCAATCTTATGAAAAGCTTTGAAGACCAAGACTGAAGTTTTAAAATGGATTCTTTTTAGCACTGGAAGCCAATGTAGGGAAGCTAGAAGATGAGATGTGTGAGTCCTAGGACCTGTCAGAAAGATGGCCCTGGCCCTCACATTCTGGATCCCCTGTAAACGGCCAAGTAAGTTCTCTGGTAGGCCCAAATATGGGGAGTTGACGTAGTCCAGTCTCGACACCACCAGGGCCTGGACTACTGTTTTCCTGTGGGAGACTGGAAGCAGGGGAAGAAAGTTCCTCAACATTCTCATCACCCTAAAACAGGCCACTGCCACCGATCAGACTTGCGCATTTATGGAAAGGGCGGCATCCAATTTGACCCCCAGGTTTTTCACAATAGTAACTGAAGACGAGGGGGGGACATGTCCTGCGGCCACCAGGTATGCCATGCTGTATAAGGACATGAACCGAAGAAAATAATCTCTGACTTTTCAGAGTTACCCTTCAATTGATGTAGTCTGAGCCAGGAGAAAACCTCAGAGAGGCAGGTGTTAATCATGCTGCCATTGAATTAAGTACCCTTCTCGCACGTGAACAACAGTTGAGTGTCGTCCGCATACAACATTATTTTTGCACCGTGTTTCTCGGCGAGAAGGGCAAGAGGGGCCATATACAGGTTAAACAATGTTGGGCTCAAAATCGAGCCCTGTGGAACATCATCATTCAAGGGTGGATTTTCTACGGCAAAAGGAGGTGACCAGAATATTTGTTAGTGGTTATTTAAGAAGGACGTATACCATCCCAATACCGTGCCTCCGACGCCGCCCTCCTTAAGTCTTTGGAGTAATCTATTGTGGGGCACGTTATCGAAGGCAGGGGAGAGGAACAACAACACCAAAACCGTGTTAACTCCTCTATCCAATGTGGCTTTTATTGTCTCAGCAACTTCTAACAAGGCCGTTTCCGTGCTGAAATTGGCTCTGAAACCCGACTGACTTGGGCGCAGGAGATGATTGGCCTCCACATACTTCGTGGTGACTTCATTATTATATTTCTCCAAGACATTGGAGAAGAAAGGCAGGAGGGATATGGGCCTGTAATTACTGGCGACCTCGGGGTTTTCAGTAGGTTTTCTTTAAGAGCGGGAGAATGGCATATTTCCAAGTTTGCCGCATGTGCCCCTACCGCAGTGCGGTGTTCAGAATCAGATTAACTACAGCGTTGATCGCTTCTGCAATGGCAGACAGTACTTTTGCTGGACATGGATCTGAGGTGAGCCAGACTTAAGAGTTTTCATAAGTGCCAGGGATTGCTCAGAGGTAATCACAGGGAATTGCAAGAGGGAGAAATCGGTGTTGCATCAAACATCAGTGGGTGGACCGATCGCTGCCTCTTGCTCTGGCAGCTGAACTTCGAAAGAGTCCTGGATGTTTTGAATTTTCTCATGGAAAAAAAAAGCCATACGACTGGTCCAGTTGCTCGTTGGAACAAAAGGGCAACTAATAGTCGAGGGGGAGGAGAAACTCTTTACAATATTAAAAAGTTCTCTACTTTTATTATTTTTATTTATTTATTTATTATTAATCTTATAGAGCGCGACAGCTACCCGTAAGGGTTTCCCGGCGCTAATTGACAGTAAACAGCATGATTAATCCTGAAGAAAAGGGGTTATAGGGCAAACAGCCAGGTCTTTAGGGCCTTTCGAAAACGGAGATGGCACTGCTCCATTCGTAAGTCCACGGGAAGAGAGTTCCACAGTTTGGGTCCCAGTACAGCAAAGGAACGGCCTCCCACTCTGGAAAGCCTGAACCTAGGTACGCAGAACAGATGTTGGGAGGAAGAGCGAAGTGAGCGTGTAGGTACATAAGGCTAAATAAATGGGAGCAACTTCAATTTTAATCTTATGCATAAAGCATAGTGCCTTAAATTTTACTCGGTTGTCAATATTAAGCCAATGAAGTTGCTTAATGCGTTCCGCGATTGGATCATATTTCCGGCATCCACACAGGAGCCGGGCAGCAGCATTCTGAACCAATTGGAGACGACGCAGGATCGCCTTGGTGACCCCCAGATAGAGCACATTACTGTAATCCAGTCTTGAGGTCACCAGGGCCGTCACAACAGATCTTTGTGTGTCAGATGGCAAAATCCAAAAGATCTTTCTCAGCCATCTAAGAATAGTAAAACAGGTGGCTGAGACTTTATTGACCTGGTCTTTCAACGACAGATCCCTGTCAATGAGGACCCCTAGGTTCCTAGCACGTTCCGATGGAGTGGGTAGAACGCCCATCGTTGATGGCCAGTGTCTCGGACTCCAAAGGTCAGGCTTGTTGCCAAAGACGAGCACCTCCGTCTTATCGCTGTTAAGCTTTAGAAAATTCCGGCTCATCCAGCGAGAAATGTCACTAAGACCAGTTTGCAGAGAGGAAGGTGAAGAAGGGTCTGCTTGAGATAAAGAGAACACAATCTGAGAATCGTCAGCATAAGTGAAGAGGTTAAGGCCAGAAGACTGTGCAACATGGGCTAACGGGACAACATAAAGATTGAAGAGGAGAGGGCTAAGGATAGAACCCTGGGGAACACCATGAGGGGAATGATAGATGTTAGAAGTGGAAGTATTAGAAAAGATTTGAAAAGTCCTGTCAGAAAGAAAGGATGAAAACCAGAGTAAAGCTTTGTCACAAATGCCAAAAGAGGCAAGGCTATTGAGAAGGGTACTGTGGGAGACAGTATCGAAGGCTGCACTGAGATCAAGCAAAATCAGTGCAGCCGTTTCGCCTTGATCTAATAATTGGCGAATGTTCTCAGTTACACCTAATAGGGTGGTTTCTGTGGAGAAACCTCGGCGAAAGCCCGATTGAGATGAGTGAAGAAGATTATTGAAAGTGACAAAGCGAGAGAGATGTAGAAGAACGTGTCTTTCCAAAATTTTTGAAAAGGCTGGCAACAATGAGATAGGCCGGAAATTGGCAGCAACATTAGGATCTGCAGTGGGTTTCTTGAGAAGTGGGGTGACCATTGCATGCTTCCAGCAATGGGGGACAGTGGCTGAAGCAAGAGAAGCGTTAAGTAAAGAGCAGATCACTTCAAGTTGGGAAGATTCAAGCTGACGTAGAACCGAAATGGGTACAGGATCCATGGGTGAGCCAGATTTAATATTGTTTAGGATTTCTAAAAGAGTGGCAGGTACAAGGTCAGGCCAAGTCTGCAAAGAAGCCAGGGGAGGGCAAGTGGCAATAGGGGGTGACCAAGGGCAGGCAGTAGATTTCTCAAGAGATTTTATATCACTATAGATTGTGTCGATTTTAGATGTAAAATACTGGGCAAGTTCGTCACATTTCTTACTCGAAAGAGGAGGGGGTATAGCAACTGTCTGAGAGCCAGCAAGGTCTTTTACTACTTTAAATAAAACATTTGATTTATTTATGGATTCTGTAATCAAATTTGTGACATAAGTGGCTCTGGTATGAACACAGGCCTTGTGGTATAGTTTCAATTCGGCTTTATACGTAAGCCCGGCAGCAGTAGAGTAATCTTTCCTCCAGGCCCGTTCTAGTCTCTTACATTGAGCTTTGTGTAGACGAAGGGTTTCATTGTACCATGGGGCGGGAGAATTATGAACAACATTTTTTTTGTTTGTAAGAGGAAGACAGATATTTATAGCATCAAAGAGCCAAGAGTTCACCGAGTTAGCAGCTGAGTTCATGTTGTCTAAGTTAGGTCGATATTTAGGCAAAAGATCAAGAAGCTTTGAGTTGAGAGCTGTAGTGTCCAAATTCTTCCAGATTCTCCTTTTAAAATTGAGAGAGGAATTAGGTGTGGTCTGAGTTTTGTTGGTAGCTACAGTAAATTTAACTGGATAATGATCTGACCAAGAGACAGGTAAAGCAGGAGAGCATGTTATTTGCGAAGAGTTTGAAAAAATAGGATCTAAAAGATGCCCACCCCTATGGGTGGGGACCTTGTTATGTAAAATTAAATTCATAGCAGCAAGATCGGTGATACAGTTACCAGCAGCCTTATCATTGGGGATGTCCAAATGTAAGTTTAAATCACCAATGACAAAAAAATTACTGGAAGATACGAGCACTGAAGCTATGAAATCCAAAAATTGGGTATACCAAGAATTAGAAGTGCCAGGGGGACAGTACATTAAAAGTCCAGTAATAGTATAGTTGGGGTTTAGAGTGAGCTTAAAGTGAAGAGCATCACATTTGCTCAGAGTAATAGGATCAGAATGACATTGATATTTTTTATTAAAAATTATTGCCACACCGCCTCCAGTCCTTACAGGACGGTCATTTCGGACAATGGCATAGTCAATAGGCAATGCTTCGGCGATGTCAGGGCCAGAGTAGTCGTGGAGCCAAGATTCAGTAATAAATAGCGCATCAGGCGCCTCATCAGTAAGCAAGTCAAAAATATTGCGTTTATGTTTGTGCAGAGAGCGACAGTTATGACTGATAAAGATAAAACCAGGAGGAGAAGGAATGGTAGCTCGTAGTTGTTGACTTTTACATAAATCAGGAGTATTTAATAAGAAAGGGCAATCAGGGCAGTGCAAAGGAAAATTTCCAAGCAGGTCAAAAGAATGCGTTATATGTGTATTGAAAGGTCTTAGGTCCAGTAATTGTTTTCTGGAGTATTGGCCGCCTGATCAATTTTTGTAGAGAAGAAAAGCTTCTTTCCCTTGCGACCTTTCCTATGGTGATCTTTCAATGCTTGCTTGATTATAGATGGATTTGTCAGTTGGTCTATAATTCCTCCGCCACACTCAAGGTGTTACACGCACTTTTGCTCTTTTTTAAGGCTTCCATAAAGCAAGGGGCAGAGACTCGGGTAGATTTTGCTACCTGCATGGCTGGAGGGGCAAGTTCAAGGGCCCGGAGTTGTAACCAATGCTCTAGGGAATGCACATCCCGCTCGAGATTGCCACTGAGGTGGATAGGGAGGCGGCTCAGAGCGCACCGTATTGCCTCTGGCTAGATCAGATGGAAGGGCCCAAAACTGCTGCTAGCGAGGGTTTTACCCTGTAGTTGAGGCTTGTGAGGTTCCCTACATACTTTGAAGCCTATCAAATAGTGGTCCGACTAGGTTAAAGCAAGGGGGACATCAATTTCAATCAGGTAGATGAAAACACCTGGTCCAGTGTGTGCCCTTTATCATGGACGAGAAGACGATGTAGGGGGTTAAATTGAGAATATCAAGGGATTCACACAGCCCCATGGTCTCAGGTTCAAAGGCGTTATCCATATGGATATTAAAATCACCAAGGACCAGGCAATGGATGTATTTGGCAGCTATGGGAGCAATCGCGTGGCTGATAGACTCCAAAAATGTTCCTGCCGGTCCAGGAGGGCGGTAGATTACTGCCCCCGCGATGGACTGATGAGCTTAGATGGTCAGAAGGAAGCCCAGACTCTCGGCTCTCTCTATCTCCATGATCAGTAAAGACACACAGCTGAGGGAGCTCCTAAAAATTAAGGCTATACCGCCACCTCTCCCCGTGGGGCAATCCTTCCTCAGGATCTGATAGGAAGGGATTATCGAGCTGGCAATGGTGGGGTTAGAGACTTCGGTTAGCGATGTTTCAAAACTCCAAGGGGCATATTATCAACAACTAGCGATATTTATCACTAAATGAGCTTAGCGATAAAAATGGGGCTGCATGGCCCACCCTCCCAGAACCGGTTAAGGACCTGAGGACCCCAACCCCTGGAGTCAGCTCTCACACCATGTCCCGGGGAGCCCACTCCCAGGTCATAGTGGTTTCCTTTCCCATGAGAACACAGGCAGAGAAACAGATGTATGTTCAAAGCAAACAGATGCGTGTTGCCACCCTGCAGGAGCCTTGAAGCTCTCCCCTGTAACTATAACTCACGTCCCCGCCCTGCACAGTGTTTTCATCAATGATATATTTCAGATGACATTAGGAATGTTATCAATGCAGTCTTATAACATGTCATGATTGATGTAATATGTCAGTGCATGGCAAGGGCGTGAGTTATAGTTACTTTAGGACACAAGTTATAGTTTCATGAGATAACTATAACTGGTGAATTTCAGTGGTTTCGTGAGTTTAAAATGCTGTGTTTCAACTGACATTCTCATCTAACTATAATGTTCTTCTAACCCTTGTCTTTTTCTGTAAATGTCTACTTTTTTATGTGAAGTAAGATATTATTACGATTCTTACTAAAACATCAATTTAACTTTTCTTTTTTGGGATGGTATTGACAGACAGAGTGAGTGATACAAAAGGGATCCTTTCTTGTTTCAATTTGTCAAAAAGTCACCAATTACTGTGATCAAATGTATATTTTATAAATACTCACATTGCAATGTTTCATAATAATGATTGGCACCAAATATTTTTAAGACATTTTAACCATTACTATGTCTTTCAGTTTGTTAAAAAAACATTTCTTCCTGCATTTCATCTAAAGAGCCTAATGTTTCAATTTGGAGTGCTTTGAAAATAATGGCACGCTCTTCTGGGATCATTTATTTAAATGACATAGGGGACTAACTGCTATTTGTTTTTAAATGTTGTAAGAGGAGCTGGTGTGCTTCTTGCAGCCCCCAAAATATTGTAAAAAAATAAAATAGCTTGGTGGTGTCCCCGCTTCTTCTATGGACACCTCTAGCATCAAAAGATATTTTTCAAAAAGCCTTTCAGGGCATTATGGGTGCTCCCCAGCTGGAACAGTGAATGTGAAATAAGTGGCTACTCATTTCACACTCCTGCTTTTTTTTATTTTTTATTTGGGGAGGGCGCATGCACCCAACCCCCTGAGCCTTTTTAAGTCCCTGGACTCCATCCCCAGGACCAAAGTATTTTTCATTAGGGGAAAGTGGTGTAGGGCCCCCTCCATGAGCCATAATATGGCTCCAGGAACCCCATCCCCAGGGGCAGGATGGCAGCAGTGTCATGGGGACCCCATCTCAAGGACACTGAGTTGTTCCCTGACAGGGTGAGAACGACCAGGAAACAGAAATTCTACTCCTTGAATGCACTCTGAAAGGAACTCAGGTTTGCTCCTGCTTGGTGGGAACAGACAGAAAAGCTGCTCACTCCAGGCGGGACCAACCCAAAGTGACCGCATCCCACCACACCCATGAAGGGAGCGGGCTGGGGTGCTTGTGGGGCCCCAGCGATTCCCCAAAGGTACCAAGTACTGTAATTCCTGTTGGAGTTACGGGTGGGACCCAGGCACCCACGGCAAGAGTCCAACTGTTTCCACACCCTAAGACTGAAATAACCAACTTCCACCAACAAAGTCAACAGCGACAACAAAGGCCTGGACGAGTGAGTTACAAAATGCCCCAAGTTCCTGGAATCTCATAAGCACAATGCAAAGAGGATAACACAGAAACAGGCCAGCTGGTACATTGGAAATCTATGTGCAACAAAACCACATTGCAACCAGTTGGAAAGAAGATAGAGAACACACTGCCTTCAAGCATTCAAGAGAGCTGTGAGATGCTACCACCAATAAATCTAAGAAACAAGAATGCCTTCACAGAACACATAGACAACAGCTCCACCTGCAGCAATGGTATATTTGCTTCTCCTTACCAGCTGCCACCACCAACAGCATCACCCCCTCGCAAGAAGTCTGTGACAACCTCTCAAAATTCTTCAGCAACAAAATTAGAGACATCTCCAAAAATGTCAACTATCAACAAAACCTCTGAACACTCACACCCAGCCTTCCCACTAACACCCACGGAATAACACTGACTGCCTGGGAAATGCTCAACACAGATGAAAAAGCCACCAATTTGAGGACCATCCACTCCAGGGCACCAATAGACCACTGTTCACACCACATCTACAATATGGTTGCCGCTTCTATCAGTGAAGTCCTCACCCTCATCCTGAACAGATCCATCAACTCTGAGATGTTCCCAGATGCCTGGAAACACGTGATGGCCAACGCATTGCTAAAGAGACCCTCAGCAGACCCAATGCAACTACCATACTACAGTCAGATCTCCTTTCATGACCAAGGTCATGGAAAAAGCCATAAACAAGCAACTCTCTGACTACTTCAATGCCCACCAGCTCTTAAACTCCATGCAATCCGGCTTCCAGCCCAATCACAGGACGAAGATCACCCTCATCATTACAACTGGCGACATTAGACTAATTCTCGACTGTAGAGATACAGCAGCCCTTATACTGCTTGAGATCTTTGCAGCTTGAGACCTGGTCTCTCACTCCACCCTGATCACAAGACTACAAAAAACAGGTATACAAGAATGTGAGAAGTTGGCCAGGTATGTGCTGTCCACTAGTTATAGTGGGCACTCTGTACCAGTCCAAACAGCCCCTTAGAGGTAATAGGTTAAAGACAACCTTATTTGAAAACTATCCTAGTGGTAGCTATGGAGAGCAGCCTTCAGGCTAAGTCTTGAAGGAATGTAAAGCAGCTTGTTTTACCAGTCTATAATCTCTTGAATGGCTAAATGAAGGGACAACCACACCAGGTATATATATAAAATATGTGTATTTATTCTAAACACACCCTACTAGTCTCTTTATGAGGCTAAAGGTCAAAGCACATATGTTACGTGCACAATATACGTTGAGCCATAGGGGCGTACCAAACCATATATTAGGAAAGTGGTATAAGAACCACGACTTGACTAGACACAAGGCCTAGAGCCTGTAGAATCGCTGGGATCACAAGGAACCACCCAAGGTAGTGAAACAGGGGAACCATGGGGGGGCCCGAGCTGTGTGAGAACACAGCCGCGAATCACCGTTAGCTTCTATGGGGAAAGTCGCGGTTGTAATTAAAGATTAAGGACACTTAGGAGAGGACTTTGAGCAAACCTCTTTAGACTTAAGGGGCTCTAGGGCCAACACCCACGGGAGCACCGGAGTACTCGAGTTACCTCACCCAGGGAAGCCGGGTGGATAGGTGTCTTTTAGTGTCGGGAATCGTCATTGATTTCAACGGCGATCTGCTGCAAAGTGCTGCTGCCGTCGAAGTGGAAAGTGCCGGTGTGATCCAAGCCTGGACCAAAGATGAGAAGAACCTGAAAGCAGAGAGGAAAGAGTCTGGGTCACTTGCCAGTGACCAGGGGCACATTAGACGAATGCCCACCGATGTTGGGTGATTTCAGGTTGAAGAGGTGAAGCTTGACTCTGCAGCCACGAGGACCAGGAGATGTCAACAGCAACCAGGAGCTATATTCGGGCTGTCCCACAGAGGATGTCGAGAGCTGTGATGTAGGTGAGGGGATTGGACCCAACAAGCCTTGGCAATAGCAACTCACGCAGAAAGTGATAAAATACTTTGGTGCAGACCAGCAAGGTTCGAGGGACTCACGAAGTAGTGGAGAGACAGGGCATGTCTGGAGCAACCAGGAAATCCCATGGAAAGTAAAAGTTGCCTTCTCAGTGACCCACCAGTCAACGGACCAGAGATTGCAAAGGTACCTCAAGCGAAAACACAAAGGGTCAGCTCACGGAGTGTAGGCCAGAAATCTTTGATGGAAAAGGTGCTCAGGGTCTGGGCTACAAGTAACCCAATGCACAGCCTCATGCAAGTCGAGAAGCTAATCACTTGCAAATGTGCACAGTGTCCAGGGGTTCCGGTTCCACAGTACTGATGAGGGTTGCGGGTCTCAGCTTTGCTGGGGACTCAGGTCGGCCTCGGAGAAGGCTGGAAATCTACCTTCTGGGCTGCAATTACTTTGGAGTCCGGCGGGAGCTTCGGAGATGTAGACCAGGCAGATGCATCTATGGTGCCTGCCAAGTAGGGGAGTAAATCCTTTACTCCAAGGGAGATTCTTCAGTCATCTAGTTGTGTATATTGTCGAAGTTCCAATATATCTGTAGCAGATTTTCATCCAGGTGTAATCTAACGTCCTGTAGCCAGGGGTTCCTATCTTATACCCAAGGAAGGGGTTGGACATACTCTGGGGACCCACCTATGGGAGGGTGTGAAAAAAGGGGTGGCTACACCCATTTCCTTTGCCCAGTTTCGTGCCAGAGCAGGGGCTGATAACCCCTGCAACTGGTTTGAACTGGGCTATGCACAGGGACACCAAATGTGCCCCCAGTGCAGACTTCAAAGTACTCTTGGAGTGCGCCCACCCAGCCCCAATACACTAAAGACTGTCTGGGACCTGGTTACACGGCCCTGTGACAGGAAACCTATTGTCCAGGCCTCCCCTGCCGGAGTTTAGTCCAGCAGCAGGAGGCCAGACTTGTGTCTGTGGCATCCATTTTGTGATGCCAGGGCTCTTTTAAACTGGTACAGCGTGTAACGGTGTGGACATCTCTCTCTAGAAGGGTGGAATCATACCCCCGCCACCAGGACTGGCGGGGGGGGGGTATGATTCCAAAGTATTTGACACCAAACACGACATGTTTCCTTGCAGCCATTCCAAAGTTAGCATTTACCACAAAGGTATAATGCACTTAAGACTATATGGTCTGGCTGTATCACAGAACAGCCCTAGAAAATAGGTTCCGAAGGCTGTAGAGGGGCCCTGCTCATGTATGGGCACCCTCTCACACAAAACCCAGCACTCTGCCTTCAGGATTGATAAGGCCTGCCATAGGGGTGACTGATAGATTTATATGTGTAGTGATTTAAGGTCGATATAGGTAACCTATATCTAATTAAGGGGTGCAAGCACCAGCTTATCCAGGCTGCAGTAGCAGTCCTGTGGTATCATTTTGGAAGGCTTCCCAGGGGTGTCATAATACATGCTGCAGCCCCTGGCAGGCCTCTGGGGTACCTATGCCCTAGGTACCTAAGGTACCATAAACTAGGGACTCATAAGGATATCCCAGTAACCAAATTGGAGTGTACCTAAAGTACTTGGAATCAATTTAGAGAGGCAGCAGCTAGGCTTGGGTCCTGGTTAGGAGGGCCCCAGCCAGACTTAAGTAAAAAAACAGTGAAACATCAGGAAAAAGTGAGGGTAACCATAAGAGCAGATCCTACTCTCCTACAAAGAACCTGCCCTCAACTGAGTCTGTTCCTTTCTCTCAGGAAGAACACACAGGTTCAACCTGCCACCTTTTATGTTAGAAGCCCAGAAAATCATATGCAGAGTCCCCGAAGGATCATATCTCTGTCCAACATTATTCAACATATACATGACCCCACTGGCAAACCTCATCAGATCATGGAATATCAAGATTGACACCAAACTGATACTCTCCATGTGAGACAAGACCCCTGCTATAAAAAACAACTTTGCCACATGCATACCCATTGTAACTGCATGGATGAAATCCAACTGATCAAATTAATGACTGGAAAAATTGAAGTTGTGATCTTCAGAAGGAAAGCTTCCATTTGAGACTTCACCCAGAGGCCAACTGACCTCAGCCCTTCACTCACTCCTCAGGGTGCTGTGAAAGATATTCAAAAGCCTACCAGAAAACACCAGAACAATAGTTACACAGGCCCTGATCACCAGCAGACTCTACTATGGCAACACACTCTATACAGGACTCTCCAGGCAGCTCCTGAACAAACTCCAGTCGATTCAAAACAGCACAGGAAGACACATCCTCAAACCATCTCAGCGCACTCACATCACCCCTCATTTCAGAGTATTACACTGGCTCCCAATCCACAAACACACTCAGTTCAAACTGCTCACACACATACAAGGTGTGACACAGCATTGCTACTGCATACCGTCGTAGCCTCATACACTTCTTCACACCCCTCAGGCGACTCCGCTCAGCTGGATTCTCATTCGAACGCATACCCCACATCCACAAAGCCACAGCTCGGCCTTCACCTACATCTCCCCCAAAGCATGGAAGAACCTCCCTCACCACATTAGAGCCTCCTCATTGCTTCTCAAGGTCAACAAGAAGGTGAAGACCTGCCTCTTTGTATAACCTCACCAAGTAAACAGCTGCCAAAATAACCTGCTTAAGCACCTAGATACCCTTACGGGTGATATACGTGAGATATAAATACTCTTAACACAACATAAAATAATTTGATTAGGCCAGAGGGATGAGGTTGGGGGGCACATGCCCCCTACCCTTAAAATAATGATGCAGCTTCAGTTGAAGGGGTCACAGGGTCCTTCTAAAGGCTCAAGGAGGAGGGCCGCACGGCCATGCCCCTAAATGAATTTAAAAAACAGCCCCACCAGCCCTTGTCCACCTGGGAAGATTAAAATTGAAAAGGGCGGGAGCACGCCTTTTTTTTTTATAGCTCCAAGGATATGCGGTCCCATTAAAAAAATACATTTTTGGGCCCACTGGGGATCTCTCTTGGATACCCCTGCCAGCGCTAGGGGTCAGGGAATCCCCACCCTGTCACTATTTTGTTTTTTTAACCTTTTTTTGAGGACAGGAGACCAAGTCCAAGAGTCTTAAAATTACTGCCACTACATCTTTGTTGACAGCCAATCAAATCTTCAATTTAGATCGTTGTTATCGCTGTTCAATATTCCTATGTAATTGCATGAAGAAGATAGGTTTTGGGACCCCTCTGTTGAGAGTGGCCCAGTGGGCGGAAAACAGTGGTGTGGAGTGTTACCCCTAGTAATTGCCCATGGTTAGACTACTTATATGCATTTGTCCCATCACATTTTAGGTATTTGATTGCAAGTAGTATGCCTGGAAGTCTTATACTGGTGTATCTTTCCAAGCGTACTACTACCAATCAAGGAGTTCCTCCATGGATGCAAATTGTTTTGGTAAACTCTTCACAATATATACCTAAATTCTGGACCCAAAAAATGAACAAGCTAAAACATGTCAGTCAAATCAGCAGGACAAGAAGAAACAACAGGCAAGGCAGACCCAACTCAGTAGCCAACTCAACTACCAGGCAGAGAATGCTTTTATTTTGGGAGTGTCACACCCCAAACACCCCCAACCGAAGCTATTGCCCTGGCTATAATTCACACTCTTGATTCCACGCTTCTGGTGTTCGGAAAGGATAAACAGACTGAAATCTTCTCCATCCTAACATGTTCTAGAACATTTATCCAGCTTAATATATACTATCTATCTAGAGAAGGATAATCGTACCGCTACAAATGGCAACCTTATGATTCCTTTTACAGACGTGTGTTTTTCTTTCTCGAGATTATGTGGTTTTGTTTAGGTTACATATGTTGTTGAAACCTATTTTACTAAGTACACTCGGGATCTAAGGGGTTTGGCTTCTCATTAGTCACTTATTCTTGTTTTACGAGATTCATATGTACTTTAACTCTTAGTTTATGATTGGTGTGGTGATACCTTTAGGGAACAGTTTATTTACTTGGGATCTAATGTTTGGCTTCCTATTTGTCGCTGACTTTGGCTCTATGAGACTCCTTTGTCGTTTATTTCTGCGTGTGATTGGTGTGGTACCTATAGGAACAGCTTCGCTTTTTGTGCAATTGCATTTATTTTCGGTGATCAGACTTAGGTAATTTTTCAGGTTTTGCATCGATAGTGTAGGAAAAACATTAGTAACACTTTATGTTTGGAAGGATTGAAATTGTCTTAAAATTATGTCTTAGGGACGCACAATATGTAGGGACATTTGAACGTTTCAGATGTCGTTCGTATAGATGGTTTTGTTTATTACTACTGTTTTAGTGATTGTGGCTGGGATGCCTTTTGCTACACTGTCTCGCCCTTCTTTAATGATTTGCTTAAGGTGTTGACTTTTTTTACACATAGTGGTGGGTGTTTGAAGATGTACATTTTTCAAAGTATAATTTAATTGCCATATTCAGTGTAATTTCCCATTCTCTGTCTATTTTGGATCTATTCCCAAATATCTTTTAACAGTTTTTTTCATTTAAGTTCGTTTTAACATGTTACTTGACATAAACCAAGATTTATGGAAAGTGATAATCCTTAGGGGACTCCAAATGCATGCTCACAGACGTTGAGGAAAACGATTTCTCTCACCATGACAAATTTGCAAGAGAAGTTTTCTCACGATCTCTGCCAAATGAAGCGAACTCAGAAACTTTGGCGGAACATATAAAAATAAGTGTTTTGATTAAAATCTTTTTCGAAATTTAACCAACAGCCTCATTACGAGCCTTCTTCTAAAGTGCACTCATCAGCTGCCACATGGGAACCACTTAAGGATCGACAACAGTCTATAAAATAAGTCTTACTCATTATCTGAAGAGGGTTTCCACTCGTCGTGGTGTTCCTTTCATTTCTCTTGCACTTCACTCTCTCGAGTGAAAGTTGGACTGCCAGACTGACCATTCCGATGTGCTTCTTCTGAATTCGTGGATACTGAGTGAGACGCCTCGTGGGTGGCAAGTTGGGTGCCATTGTGTCAGCTTCTTGTCTCATCCTCCCTCACACCAGTCATGCTGTCAAGGGCAACAGTTGCCATGCTCGCTTTGCTTGCTTCCACTAAATCTGTCTGTGCACCCCTCCTGCCAGCTCAATCACTGGTGCTGCTCAATCCTTTGGCTTCACCTTGTGGTACCTTGTTCCTGCTGGTATAGGGAGATTAAAACCATTTAACAAATCCTCCATCTTTTCTTTTGTTGTTTGTGATTTGTTACCAGTAATTCAGAGAAACATTTGGAGATCTATGTGCTTCATAGCTTATTTGTGCCAATTTGGAAAGGGTGCCCACCGTTCTGGACAAGTTTATATTTAAGATCTTTCAATCATTACTTAAAGTTAATCAAGCGATCCCTGTATTATTCAAGCACCCATTGTAAATTGGCAAACACGACTGTAGAAGTCTGAAAGGGGTTATTAACAAAAGGAATATTATCTGAGAGTCACATATTCAACCAATCAGGAGGTCCACCAGCACCCATCAAATAATCGCACTGCCTAAAAAAAGCAAGGCACAAATAAATAGTGTTTCCTATAGTGATTTACAATGTTAATTACGTGACACTTTTTTCTGTCACCCCTGAAACTTAAAAGGGATAACTTTTCGAGACACTCCTATTGCATTAGCTAAAGGCTCAATATACCGATTGAACAGAGAATGTCGCTCCATTTTAGTCTTGTTATTAAAACTGAGATATCCCCTTTTGTCTGTTTATTAATTGGATGTATAGCCCTTATTAGCTTTTTAAGATATAGTCCAAAGCAGGTTTGATTTGAATTGCTGAATTGAAATTAGTGGTTGATGTGTATGAGAACGATGTATATTATTCAGATGGAAGTGCAGTAGCAGTACCAAGCGTAACTGAAGTTTACTAATTCTTGTCCTCACAAAGTCTTACTGGAAATGTTCTAGAAGTTGATAAAGAGCTACACATCTCTAATTCCTGGTTCTGATTTAGTGCCATTATGAAGCATTCAAGTGAGGTGGGTAAGGATAATGATTCTCTTTTGATGCAAGCTTGAGTTGTTTCAAGTAAGGTCAGCTTCTTGCATACACTGGCCATGTAGCTTGCTTTCAGGCTCAATCTTGGTTTAGGGTGGGTATGGGTTTTTGGGTGGCAATGGTAATTTTAGGGTTTAGGATGGATAAGGGTTTTTGGGTGGCAAGAGTAATTTCAGGGTACACAGTGACTATGGGTCTTTGGGTGGCAATGGTCATTTAAGGGTTTAGGGTGGGTAAGGATTATTGAGTGGCATGGGTCAATTTAGGTTCAAGGTGGGTATGTGTTTTTTGGGTGGCAAGCGTCATTTTAGGGTTTAGGGTGGGTAAGGGTTATTAAGGGCAAGGGTCATTTTAGCATTCAAGGTGGGTAAGGGATTTTTGGGTGGCTAGGGTCATTTTAGGGTTTATGGTGGGTAAGGGTTTTTGGGTGTCAGGGGTCATTTTACGGTTTAAGGCGGGCATGGGTCTTTTTCTGTGGCAAGGGTTATTTTAGAGTTTAGGATGGATATGGGTTTTTGGGTGGCAAGGTTATTTTTAGGGTATAGGGTGGGTATGTGTTGATGGGATGTGGAGTTTTAAATATATATATATATTACCTACTGGCGGTCGCCAGTAGGTAGTTATAGTTAGGATCGATTTCCATAGGGAAATCGCAACATTCTATTTGGAATAACTTTGGCGCCGGTTGAGGAATCAGCCTGAATTTTTCAGCAACTTTGCCTCGCGGCGCTCCGCTCCTTCCCTGAAAGTTTGGGGGGCATTCGTCAAGCGGGGGCCGAGATAAAAGGGGTCCCAAAACATGTTTTCCCCATGTTAATTTCCATAGGGCGGTCTGTCGCACTTTTAGCCCGAACCGCTGAATGGATTTCCATCAAACTTGGCAAAATTGTAGGGACTGGTAGTCCGATGTGCCTTTGCTATGTCTCAAGATATGTGCTCCAGAGGATTTTGAGTAATTTAGGTTCAAAAAAATGTATATATCTAGAGCCGGGGGAGGGAGGGGAGCGCCCGGTAGGCGCACCGGGGAGCGTACCATGGAGATAAAAAATGACAGACTTTTTGTATAAAAGCATCATATACCGTAATACGCATGTGTCGCAAATGCGCAGGAGCAGGAGTCGCGGACCGGTCGCATACCGGTCGCGCACACCACGTAGCATTGTACGTATGTGACGTAACTGAAAAAAAACACGCACTCATCGCTTACCATACGCGGATCCTTCACAACTTTTCCAAAATGGCAGCTAGAATACGTGTACCCGCTGCGGTAGGTACGCTTTGGGTGCGCAACTCCCACAAAAATGTTGATTTTTTTTTTAAAGAAAATTATATAAATGTATTAAAATACAGAAAAAACTCATTTAATTTAATTTTTTTGCAATTTTCAGAAAAATATATGTTGTTTAATAAATATAATATTTATAAATAAACAGCTAAAAAACTAGAAATTCAGTGCCAAAAATAGGTATAACTACTATTGCACTTAAAAATTAGCATTTAAAAAACTTTTGAAATTCACTGAAAAAAACATAGGTTTCAGAGACGTCATAGTTAGCAGTTAGCATTTAAAAAACCTTTGAAATTCACTGAAAAAAACATACGTTTCAGAGACGGTATAGTTAGGAATTAGCATTTAAAAAACCTTTGAAATTCACTGAAAAAAACCATAGGTTTCATGAGTGTTATAGTTAGCTGGACATTTTACTTGTATAAAACCATAGAAATATCTCGGTTATAGTTAGTTGTGCTAACTATAACTCGCGCGCCCGCAATGCACTGCTGATGATGTCACATATTACATCATTCATGACAGGTCAGTGACATCACTGGTGACATCACTGATGACATCTCAAATGACATCACTGATGACATCACTGATGACGTCATCCACGTGACAATCTGATACACCTCATCACACACTAGTATAACATTTGATCACTCACTGTAAAATGCAGAGTTCCATATTTGAAAGCATTGACACACACATACCCGTTACTACATATGCACTCACTGATTCCTAAGTCTACACACACAACTGTCCATTCACCCACAGAATCACTTATACATGCAGTCACTGATCAATAGTAACACTATCAAATGTACTCAAACACCTATATAGACATTGACACATCAGCAGTTATCCTAGTCGGTTATGCAGTAATGCTACTCACTCATGAAAAGAATCAATCACACTTACATTTACTCACCTACACAGTTATGCACACAACACCTGATTTATACATACACATAGAAAATCATAGTTACTATGTTAAAAAAATCACTATTACAATTATACACTCATTCATAGTTACTCTCACAGTCACTGACTCTTACGTATACTTATTTATATACACCAACTCTCATATACAATGCCTTTTATTTTTCTACTTTATTGGAGATGTACCACTGACACATATATTCACTTATCAACACACAAATAAACACATTCAGACACCCAAACAACTGTTTCCATAAACACTCCTAAACCCATATGCCTAGACAATCAACCACTCACATATCTATGCATAGAGTTACAACTCCTCCACCCAACCACAGATACACTCAGTCTCCCTTACAAAGCCAACTAATCAATAAGTAATATAGACACTCATGTAGTTAGGGACCAATTGATGCAGCAGGTTTTACAACAAAAGAGACAGTGATACACACATTCACATAGTTTGGTTACTAACCCATATATTTAGTGAGACACATTTAAATACTCACTTAAATAAACAGTCAGAAAGCTACTAAAGCCTCCATCCAGACAGTTATATATCCACTCAATCTTCAATGCAGATTGCTATATATGTAATATATATTTAAATATCGAACCAAACCACATTCACTGGATGATGTCATCAGTGATGTCGTCAGTGATGTCATTTGAGATGTCAGCAGTGATGTCCTCAGTGATGTCACTGACCATGTCATGAATGATGTAATATGTGACATCATCAGCAGTGCATTGTGGGTGCGCGAGTTATAATTAGCAAAACTAACTTATAACGGAGGAATTTCTATGGTTTTGTACAAGTGAAATGTCCAGCTAACTTTAACACTTATGAAACCTATGGTTTATTCAGTGAATTTTATATATATAAATATCTATATACACACACATTCCTATGAAATTATGTGTACAAAAAAAATAAAATATATATATATATACATACATCTATATATATATGTATGTATTTTCAAATGTATCCCAAAACAATCCCTATGTATATATATATATATATCTGATGAGCAAGACGGGGACAGTGCAGACGCACATAAAGTGGTTGCTTGCGCTCTTGGCCTCTGAAGAAGAGGGATACCTCCTTGAAACAGGTGAGGCCAGGGGGGGCACCATGACGGGGTGTGAAGCAGCCTGCTATTTGAAATAAAGGTGCTGTCACTTACCTATGGAGGAGTGCGGCCTCATCTTTGGGGAAAATTGTTGAAATACATGTCACAGCGCTTCCAGGCCGTGGAGGCAACGCACCAACCTGGAAAGGAAATGGGTCTGCGCATGGAACTCATCTATGCGAACAGCGAAGCAGGTACTTTAATGTGGCAGGCTGCGTCTCACTCGGGGGCTTAATAGAGAGCTATGAAGTGGCCCCTAAAATAAAACACGAGCACCAAAACCCACAAGTGGGATTAATTTGTGCATGAATGGACTGCAGGTCCCAGGAAGCATCACAAAAGAGGCACACCAGAGGCTAATTAACTGTATTTAAATGAGCAAGACGGGGACAGTGCAGGTGCACGTAAAGTGGTTGCTCGTGCTATTGGCCTCTGAAGAAGAGGAATGTCTCCTTGAAACACGTACGGCCAGGGGGTGGTACCATGACGGGGTGTGAAGCAACCTGCTATTTGAAATAAAGGTGGTATCACTTACCTGTGGAGGAGTGCAGCCTCATTTCTGAGGAAAATTGTTGAAATATATATAGGTGGATGTAATATATATTTGTTTTATTTCAGAGGTTTATATAGCGCAAATGTGACCCAAAGGTGTCAGGTATCAGAGCGCTTTACATGAGCACCTGTTGCCTTACACAGGGACACATTCAGTTTGTTATAATTAAGATTAAGTGATTTGCCCAGAATCACAGGATGATGAACGTTATTGCCGAGACTCCAACCCGGTTCCCCAGATTTAAGATGGACCACCCAAGCCGTTAGATCACATATATATATGGTATTTGTACTCACCTGTAAATTTTAAAGGAACATATGCCGTTACCATACATGCTTTTACCATGAAAATGTAAGTATTGTACAGGGAAATATAAACCTATTATATATTTATACATAAAGTTCTTACACTTACCTGTAAAATACTTACATTTTCAAACGCGAATATGATTACGCATATGCCTTGACTAATCATGCAATTACAATGAAATTCATTGTAAAGGCATGCATTGTAAAGACATATGCATGGTAAACTTTAGCGTTGTAATGGTAATGAGTTGTAATGGCACATGCATTGCTATAACCGCATTGTAAAGTCATGCATTGTACTGGCATGCGTTGTATCATCATACATTCTTTCTAAACATGTAACACCTTCCCAGCACAGAGTAACGCAAGGTAGCGACTTGCACTGCCTTGCGTTACTCCAGATTTACCAAGCAACGCAGAGTCACACAAAATGGCTATGTGTGGTCTGGTAAATATGATTTATGAATTGCGTTGCCCTTGCATCACTGTGACGCAAGGGCAATGCAATGCTTTGGTATGAATCGGGCCCCAGTGATTACCAGATGGAACGTTCACTAAAAAGTAACATCAGATCTTATTGAGTGCTTTTATAGTCTGGTTCAAATGCTTTTTCACCTGTGTCAGCGATGTTGTGTTCAAATATTTCAATTTAGCCTTTCTTAAAATACAAAAGGACATACTGAAAATATATATTTGTGATTTTGCTGTAAGAAGAATTAGTTAACATAAACATTTTATAAACACAATGTGGGCCATGTTAATGATTTTAATGTAAGGCAGATATATAAAGCATAAGGTGTGTGGATTATGAATAAAGACACAGGTGCTTAAGAAGGAAAAGTTTGAATTAGAACAATCTTAAATACAGGTAGGTATTATTTGAAATATAATAATCTAACATTTCCCAGACCTATTCATGAGATCTGGGAGGTTACAGTACTTTGGATAAAGATCGTTCAAAAACTTCAACAACAAAAAAAACAACCCAAAACCACCAATTGTGTGCATATAAATTACCAACTTGTTTCCAATTAAAGGTAATCGTTTTAGAATGTAGAATAAAGAAATTCAACATTTAGCATAAGAAACAGAAAAGCAAGAAGGATTGATAGTTGCTTTGCAAATTATGTAAGAAACAATTTAAATGAATTCTAACAAGAGCTCCCGGTTTTATGGAATTCATTTGTTTACCATTTCCATCTGTATTTATCCATATTCATAATCTCTTCCTAATTTTAAATCCCCATGGTGTATATCTGCTTAGCAGTTGGTCTGTAATTCATGAAGGACAAGGAGGTAAGTCACTCACAAGAAGCACAAGTTTATGTATTTTTCCACTTTTACAAATAAATGCAATTAGGAAATAAGTTGTTTTCTGTCAGTATTTATCATTAAAAATCAGTGAAAAGAGAAAACTGGAAGCCTTAATTATAACCCAAACCTTAAATGGGACAATTAAATAACATACAAGATTGTAAACCGGTGGCATTAAAACAATGCCCACGTAATGAGGAATCAATTAATTTAGCATTATAAGGCTCATCAAGGGTCCAGAGTATTTATAAAAATCAAATTATTGGTCTAGTAAAGAACCACAGGAAATATTCCTGAGGTGTGGTCTGACCATATTTTTTGCCATTTTTCCAAAGAGATATTTATTGATGATAGAAGTCAGTTAATGGATTGACATTTTTTCTAAATTTGAAATGCTAGCTGTCCCAAATTGTGGGTAGCAGTAGGAAAACTATGGAATCTGGAAATTTTTTCTTGGGTACCATCAAAGGAAATTCATGTAATATAGTATTGCATAACAGTTCATATTTATATACATCGTGGGGGGAAACAACCTTTACAATGCAACTTTTACAACGCACTACCATTATAACGAAACTTTTACAACGCAACATCCATTACAATGCATGCATTTACAACACAACCATTACAACGCATGACACTACAACGCACACCACTACAAGGCATGTCATTACAACTCAGTCATTACAACACATACCATTACAACGCATAACATTACCATCCAACACTTACCCTACTGTTGCATCCCCTGGAGTTAGAATAGTAAATTCACCCCTACACTATCCAATACTTACCAAACATGCAATGTAATGTAATGCATTGTAATGGTATGCGTTGTAAAGGTAGTATGCGTTGTAAGGGAATGCGTTGTAAATGTAGTTTTTAAAATTTCATTGTAATGGCATGCTTTGTAATGGAATGCGTTGTAATGGATGTTGCGTTGTAAAAAATGTGTGGTAAAGGTATGCGTTGTAAAAGTGTGCGTTGTAACGTCATACATCCGATTGTGGGAGGATAAGTGATAACTAACCTTGGGCAGAGTTTGCGGAGTTGCACTACGCGGAACTCAGAGAAGTGCAGAAAAAACTCTGTTGCACTACGCAGAGCTCCGCAAGTGGCGGAACACAATAAAAAAAATGCTGTCCGCAGTGATTGCACAGTGCCGGATGCTTGTCCGCACTGTGCAATCATTGCGAACGGCGCCATGCACAGTGAAAGTTGTCCCTGCTTTCCTTTTCTGCCGCACAAGTAGATTTTTACTCAAACTGCAGCTTTTTCAACACTAACGGGCAGTTTCTCAACGTGTGCTGTCACGAGCATACGCGACCACTCGTAATGAGAAACCTGACCACCCGCGTTGAGAAATCTTGCTAGGATGTTGATTTTACACGCTCGCACTCACCAACTGGATGTTGACGATTGCGAACGAGGAAAGCTCTTGCCGGGAGGTTGATTTTCCTTGCTCGCAGTGGCCAACTTGATGTTGACAAACATGAGCGAGGAAAAAAACAACGAGAAAGCGGAGTTTTTGGGAACTCCGCAATCTCCGCGTAACGCGTAGTACAGAAAACTCCGCAGACTCCGCGAGCAGTGTGGAGTTCACTGCCCAGGGTTAGTGATAACATGATGGAAGTTTTTGAAATGATATTTAGAGAAATCTGGAAATTCCAATGCACAATTTATTTTAGTATAGCTTATTTAAGTTTTGGTATGATATTATAGGTTTTTTATTACTCCATATAAACTTGGAAAATATTTTAACAAACTCAGAGAAAAATGTGGTAGAGAAATGGGCTGGTAACATAGGGGCTGATTAGGATGGCGGTCGGACGAAATCGTAAACGTACTGCTCGACAGGCTGTCGGCAGTTCCGCCAGAGCCATTAGGATGCAACCACCACCATGGCGGTCGCAATGCCTATCTTTTGCATTGGTGGCTGCAACTAATGCCACAATGCAAAAAGGAGACACTCTGCATATCCTTGCCCTACGTGCAGGCACCATGCGGTGCCTGCACATGGTGCAGGGATATGTAGGGGGGCATCATAGGTACCCCCTAATACCTCCAGCTAATTGGCAAGGGGTAAAGGGGAGCCTGCTACAGGCCCCAAACGTCCCTTTCTGCCCGCCTTTTCATAAAGGGTTAACCTCTATGAAAGGTGAGCAGAAGGGATATCATAATCCCTACGGTGGTGCTTAGTAGGTACAGCCACCATTGTAGGGATTGGATTCCCATCCGACACACGAGCGGGCTCAGGAAGGCCATCATATGCATGGCAGTCGATCTTTCCGACCACCAACCATCTGTCCACCATGGTAATTTGGCGGGCGGAATACATGGTTCAGATGGCATCTGAATAATTTGTATATCTTCTATTCTATCCTTACTATGACAGAAATAAAGATGGTACGTTTTAATCTTAGACTTAATTTTTGTTAGAACAATATCACAACTTTGTCAACAGTGTCTTCGATTGTTTTAGAGAAATTAGTACCTAAATATTCCAGTGAATGACTACACTATATAATACCAGGGTTAGCAAACATGGGTTGGGTACAACAACATTTAAGGGAACATATTACATTTTAGAAATGTTTAGTATGTAACCAGTAAAAAGTGAGTACATTTCAATGATTTCTAAAATGTGTGGCAGAGTACTGGAGGGATGATCAATTAATAATAAAACATCATCAGTATATGCAAGGTCTTCAAATTAACATTTGCAATATTACAGAGGAGACAGAGCACAACTTAGTATTGTTCCACTATACAAATGAAAAGAATCTGAAGCAAAATTCTTAAAATATATTCGTGCTATAGGGTCAACATAAAGAGCATTAAAACAATTAAGGAAATGGTCACTAAAATAAAAATATTTTAGGAATCTGAACAGTTGCCATTGCATTTTATTAAAGAAAAGACATAGAGAGACATAGCCAAAAAAGAAAGCACACAACAGACTACCCTAGTGTTGTATGAGGAGGAACATCCTTCATAAATCCAGTTTGATCATTTTGAATATTATATGAGAATCTTATTGAGTCTATTTGTTAATGTAATTTGTTATTTGTTTCTGTCTATTTGTTTTCACCTACATTTTATAATCATGACTTAGAAGAGAAATAGGTCTACAATTAGCAGCATCCAACTGATCTTTATCTTATTTGAAGAGGACAGCTACTAAGAGATTTATAAGGCATCTGCAAATTATCAAGTAATAGTAGAGGTGTCAGAAAAAGCCTTATAAAAAGGCATAACAATTGGGGTTGGAATATGTGAGAATTCCTTAAGGAATTCTGTCCGAAAACCATCAGGACCGGGGGATTTAACAAATGTAAGAGATTTGATAGTTATATTGAATTCTTGAATAGAGTAGGGCTCATCTAATAATAATTTGCCTTGTGGAGAGATTGTCTTGTGATCAATACTCTGATCAGAAGTTGCTGAGGAGTTAAGGCAACATCTTTTGAACTTGAAATAAATCCTCTGTGGTACACATTATCGCATAAACATAGTTTCTTGTTTTTTTGATTCTCAATAATTCGCTAATAGCTTACCAAATTTCTTGAAAACGTAATAAAAGGTTTCCTGTTCATAGGGAATTTGTATTTCAGCTCTATTGAGTTCATATCTCAGTTTAATTCATAAATGATGTCTCCTGAAGTTATGTAAAGCCTCTCGTATTCAGCCAAAATTCTTAGACTGATCAGCAGTAGCCCCCTTGAATAATCTGAGCTGTATCTGTTGTATTGTCAGTAAAATCAATTATTATTATGGTTCTGAAGAGATAATTAATTTGGTTCATTTAAATACATATCTGCATTCATTTTCAATTTAGAAAGAGGAATTGGCTGATCATGTAGCATGTAGTCCAATGCGATTAATGCATGATCTGAGATATTGATTGTTTCAATTTTAGGATTAGTAACAGATCTACATAGACAGCAGGAAGAAAGGAGATAGTCAATTAAAGAAAAAGAAGATTGAGAATTTGGAGAAGGGTACATGCTGTGCTATTGTCCAAATTCTCCAACTATCAACTAGTTTGCTAATAGAAAATAAGGATTTTAATAACAAATACGCTTTGGAAGGCTTAAACTTAACCATTGAAAGTGTATCTAGTAATGGATCGATAATGACATTAAAATCATTGATTAGAATAAGAGGTAAATCACGTTAATTGATTATTTCTTGTGTAATCTATTTCCAAAAATTGTATCATCATTGTTAGTTGCAAATATAGTAATTAAATGAACAAAAATGTATCTATTTTAGCTTGAATATATAGAAATCTCCCATCTGTATCACAATGTTGTTATAGATTGTGGGCATTAGTTTATTTACAAACAGTGTTGCTACCACATTTTTGTGTCTTATTTCTATGTAAGTATTCACTAATCGTTCTCCTTTTAACTGGATGAAATAAACCCATACATTTTAAGAAAACAATTTAAACATTGTTTTTAGAATTCATAACTGCTGTACAATATAAGTGAAAAGTTCAATTTCATGAAACCAGAAAAACTGTTGGCATATGATCACAAAGGCCCACAATAAGATAAATACAAACAAGACATACAACATAAAAAACACTCTATAGAGTAGGAATAGTTGGATACAGAGGAGTACACCACAGATGACAAAGTAGATTCCCTGCTAAAAGTAAGAATAAGAAAGGAAAACATGTAGAAGAAAGTAACAATGCTACAAATAAATAGGTGCTCATTTGAAGAAATGTATTATAATAATAATAATAAAATACTAGACTGACCCTGCACTCGACAAGTGTGTATTTTGAGTATGTGACCAATGTAATACAGCTTGTATAAACCACTCAAAAACAAATATCACAAAATACAAAGACTTCACAGACAAAATATTATTGAATGATCATATATCTCTATTGTAGTTGTATCAAATTCTTTATTTATTGTTACTCAATTATCCTCCTTTTCCAATTAAAAAGAAAACACCACATGATTGCTCAGCCACCAACTTCTTTCACTAATAAGCAAGCATGTAAAGCGCCTGGTTACACCTCCAGGTGTGTCCCCGCGCTGCAGCACAAACTCAACAGACAGGAGATATAGGAGCAAAAGAAATCGGATCAAAAGGACTATGTGCGAAAGAGCCATGTTTTTAATTTTTTCCGGAAGAGTGGCTCAGACGGTTCTATGCGTAAAGAGTAGGGAAGGACATTCCAGTGATTAGAGGCAAGATAGCGTAAGAAGCGTTTTTTGGCTTTTTTAATTTTCGGGATTCTGACCAGATGGGCTTCAGCTGATCTAAGCTGGCGGAAGGGGATGTAGGGAGTGAGAAGTTTATGTAGGTAACTTGGGCCTTTTGCCTGCAAAATGCGGTGGCTGATACACAAAGCCTTGAAGAGTATTCTCTCTCTCATTGGCAGCCAGTGTAAAGTAGAGAGAGCTTTCTTTGATGAGGCTCTTCTAGACAGCATCAGCACAAGGTAGGCTGCTGTATTCTGAATGCATTAAAGCCTGTGCATGCACTTTTCTGCAGCTCCCAAGTATAGAGCATTTTCATAATCCAGGCTAGAAGTGACCAGTGCATGCACTAGGGTTTTCCTGGAGGACATGGGGAGCACATCCAGAGTCTTCCGTAAAATGGGTAAGACTCTGAAGTATTTCCCCACCACCTTTTTTAGTCTGAGCCTCAAAGGAAAGGTTAGAATCTAACCTCAACGCCAAGTTCTTAACCTGATTACTTGGGGGGGGGAGGGGGGGTCCAACGTTTATGGCCACCATGCCGATTACAAGATGGTAGAGGATTTCCCTACCACTAGAATTTCTGTCTTACTGCCATTTAACTTTAGGCAGTTATTGTTCATCCATGAGGATAGATCTTGAAGACAGGTGGAGAAATTTGTAGCAGATGTCGTGGAGGTTTTTCGTCAGCGAAACCACCAATTGCGTGTCATCAGCATATGACACAACGGTGAAGTTATACTTTTCTACAACCTTTGCCAATGGGGCCATATATAGGGTAAAGCAGTGTGGGGCTCAATATAGAGCCCTGAAGAACCCCTTGAAATAGTGGGATGCTTTTAGAATAGTGAAGGTGTTGAGCCACCTGAAAGCTCCGGTTTTTGCAAGAAGGAAGTCATCCATTTAAATGCCTTTTTGTCCAATCCTCCTTCATTGAGCCGTTGTAAGAGCACTTTATGCGATGCAGTGTCAAAGGCCGCACTGAGATCTAAAAGGATCAGTGCGACTGTCTGACCCTCATCTACATATTTGTGAATTGTCTCGTTTGATAAGAGCAGGGAAGATTCTGTGGAGTAAGTAGTCCTAAAGCCAGAGTGTGTGTAGGGTGAAGTAGACTGTGGTGATCAATGTGGGCTATCAGTTGATTGTTAACTAATTTTTCAGTTATTTTTGCAAAGTAAAAGTGAAACAGGACGGAAATTGTCTAGCTGGTTAGAATTAACATCTTGTTTCTTTTTTATAGGGAGAACTATTGCTCGCCTCCACTGCAATGGTACCAGGCCCTCCGAAAAGGAGAGTTCCAGAAGATGGCTGATGTGTGGGATTAGAATTTCCAGGATCCCATTGCGTGCCACATCTGGGAAGGTAGTGTAAATTTTTGTAACCTTATCCGCAAAAAAGTTAGCCATTTGATTTCATGATTCTACTGAGCTGGTGAGGGGGGAGACTCAGTTCTTGTGAGTGAGTTTATGTCTCTATAAATGCTAAATAGTACTTTGGATGAGCATCCTGCTTGTTCTATTCTATCACGATTTCTTCTTATGAGAAAGTGATAGTTATTTAATTTTATCTTGTATTCGGCCTTTCTAAGTTCTGAGAAATATTTCCTCCACAAGCGTTCTAGACGCTTACATGCTTTCTTAGCTATTTTTAGCTCTTCATTAAACCAGAGTCCACTGTGTTACAAGACTTCAGAGCCTTGGGAATCTACTGTATAGGTACCATAAAGATCTAAACATGAGCTAAGTGTAGACGAAGATGTAAAAGATTTGTAGATATCTCCATTCTATACCTTTATCTTTGCAGGGTCATATGGTTCATATTTATAGCCCGCATCATTGCCCGAGAAGAGAAAAATCTTTATGAGTACCCATGGTTTCTTTAGCACAATCTTGAGGAAAAAATATTTTGTGATCACTCATGAGAATTTGCCTAACTGCTTTGCAAATTTGAATGAGAATGATAATGCAATGCTTTGAAGATCATTTGCATAGGTTTGATAGACTTTGGTTTGCGCTGGGAGGGTAACTAATGTGACTTATCAATTTCAAACTTGTCTGAGAAGCTTAAACTGGATAAAAGGGTCTCCAAACAAAGTTTAACATTCTGACATTGTATATTCCCTGACAAATTGAGAATGCAGAGATTGCATTGTCTAATTCTATTGTCCAAGTCTCAGCTATCTTTTTGCGCATTGGTGAAATTTGATCTAATTGTTTCAAATTGTCATTAATATTAATTGTATTAATCGATACTCTTGTAGATAGCCCTGCTAATTCTTTGTGGATGTGCTTAATGTCATTACTGATTGAATCAGTAGTAATAAGTGTTGTCTGAATCTCTTTTCAGATTTTAGCCACAGAACGTTTTTGAGGTTCTACAAACTTGGAATTAGTAGGGGAATGAGACGTCTGTTTCCTTTTGTCAGACTGGCAATTTTTAGGTTCAGCCATTGTGCCAAGTTTTTTAAAGCAATTTGAAGAAATGTGAAGCCAAGAAGTAATCAGAAATAAGGGAAAAATATTAAATTCACGTGAATAATGTCAATGAATTAGCACTTTTGAGAAAGAAATGTTATGAAATATTCCAACACATTTCAAAATGGTTTATGATGTTAATAAGTTAACAATTTGAAGAAAGGCAGCCTCTGCAGCAACTATTAGCAGTTATTGGAGGTGTTTTGGTGGAGATCACACCTCATCTCAAAATGCACTAAGAAGAGACTAGATAACCTATTCAGAAAGGAGCTCCTTGGTTCACAATGTTCACAAATCTACTATTCAAGTAATGATATTGTGAAAAAAATGTTCATAGGTAGTCTTTAATGAATTTCAAACTCTGTGGTTTATTTAAAAAAGCTTCCAAATTGTTAGATCCACAAACAATTAACAAATTATTAACAAATCAATCAGCCAACGCGTTTTGTCCACACTTGGACATCATCAGGGCTCCAAATTATGTATTGCAAACCTGCTCCGAATGTCCTGTTCCATCCATTCTATTAATGAAGAAGTTTTCTGACAAGTAGCGCGTTCAAATCCAGTGGCCTCCTCTCCCGGCTGGTTAATGGAGCTCTCTCCCAGGAGCAAGGGAACCACTTTGTCTTATGTTGGAGTCTATAAAGTAAGAAGGAGCTAAAGTAAACAGCAAGGAAGAAGGATACTGGAAGAAGGATTCTGACGTAACAATAAATCCTCAAGGTCAACTGGTCCATTCTCCCACTGGCGTTAAAACCTGAGCATTTGCAGGTAAGCACAGAGCTTCAAAGAAGAGCCGCGATCTTGGGTCTGTCTGCCTCCTCTAGTGTCGCTATGTTAAATGAATACATGTTTACCAGACATTGCTTGTCACACTAGAGATCTACTTCCCATGTGTCTGTCTTAGATTCATCAGCCAACCCTCTCTTTTAGAGGAGCTGCTTGCTTGCATATGGCTAACATATCCATGAGCATTTTCACTGGCAGCTCTTGTGGGCACCACCTGCAACATGTGTTATCACACCTACTAAAGACAAGGCACTTCAAAGAAATGCAACAAGTGCAACAGAAGAGGATAGCCACTCTCAAGGCTAAGACTGGACCTATGCAATAATATTATTATGTTATGTTATGTTATGTTATGTTATGGCTATTTTTAAAGCGCATCTGTTACCAAGGCGGTGTCCTGGCGCTAGGAGAAGCCCGAAAGAGGGATCAAGCCGAAAGGAGATGTAGGAGCGTTAGTTATGGATTAGTTTGTGAAAAGCAAAGTTTTTAACCTTATTAATTAGCATTTTGTAAAGCGCATGGCAACCCTTAGGCATCCCAGGTTTTAGGGCAAATTCTGAAAGAGCCACATCTTCAGTTACTTCCTGAATGAGAAATGGCGGGACGTTGAGCGAAGATGGATGGGGAGGGTGTTCCATAATCTGGCAATATTGTAGGAAAAGGTACATCCTCTGGAGCGAGCCCTCTTAATTTTGGGTACCAAAGCCAGAGTCAGATTGGTTGATCACAGGCATCTTACGGGGCGGTAAAAGGTCATAAGAGAGTGATTGATTTTAGGGCCAATCCTCCAAAGGGATTTAAACATTATACATTAATTTATAGGTAGCCAATGCAGTGATTTCAGCGCGGGCTTGGCAGAAAGACATTTGGGAATGTTGTGCAGCAGCCTGGCTGCGCAATTCTATACAACCTGCAGTTTCCTTGTGGTTGACTTTGGAGTCCAACAGTGGAGAGAAGTCCCATAGTCCAGTCAGGAGATCACTAGTGCCTGGACCATGGTTCTTCGGGCTGTTACAGGAAGAAGTGGGAGAATTTTTGCGCATCTGTCTGATGATACCAATGCAAGAGGCTGCTAGCTTAACTGCTTGGTGATCACATTTTAGTGATCCATCCAGCCAGACTCCCAGGCTTTTGATCTTTTCTTTGGGGGTTGGTGGCGGGCCAAGAGAATTAGGCCAACTCAGTCCGGCTGTAGTAATGGAGTAATTACCCAGAATCATTAGCTCAGTCTTGTCACCATTGAGCTTAAGACATGAGTGATCCATCCAAGTGGCCACATTTTCCAGACAGGATTCTAGGTTAGCTGGCACATTCTTCGGGTGATTTAACACAACCACTAGCTGTGTGTCTCCCGCATAGGTAATGATTTGGATCCTGAATGGCAGGATTAACTAAGCAAGGGGTTTTAATTAAACTGTAAATAGGTTGGGACTTAATGAGGAGACCTGACTGACTCCACAAATGAGTGGCACCCTTTTGGAGGTGTGGTTTCCCTCAAAAACCTGATACAATCTATCCTTTAGGAAGGATTTGATCCAAGTCAGGACTTTTCCTGAGACTCCTGTCATTCTAAGCTTGACAAAAAAGATGTTATAATTGACCGCTTCGAATGCGGAACTTAGGTCAAGCCGGATGATAGCCATCGCGCCTCCCTGGTCAAGGATTTTCCATGATTCTTCCACTACTGCTAACAGGGCCGTTTCCTTGCCATGGCTGGGTTGGAAACCTGTCTGAGAAGTATGCAGTATGGAGTGGGTTTCTAAATACTCAGAGAGTATTTTGTTGACATATTTCTCTAGTATTTTACTGGTCCCGGTGAAAAGCGAAACTGGACAATATTTACCCCATGATTCAGGATTAAAGTTAGGTTTTTAGCAGTGCTCAAATCATGGCATGTTTCCATGACAAGGGCACTTGACAGGTGGAAATAGAGGAGTTTAACACTTTTAGTAGCACAGGAAGTATGACATACTCTTCCTTACGCAACGTTAGAATAGGGGCCAAGTCAAGAGGTTAGCCAGATTTGACCTGGGAAAAAGTTGGGATATGGTAGACAAACTCATAGTAGGAAGGTCTTCTAGTCGTGGGGAATTGCCCTCTGAATTTTCTATCTCCTGGTCCTTGTCGGGACAGATGGCCTGAGAAAAGGTGTTATAAATATCTAGGATTTTCTTATTTTATAATATAGACGCAAGTATATATTTTCTTTGCTTGTATCTCTTTAGACAACTTAACCCAATATATATTCCCATTGTTCTGGGCAAAAAGGTATTTAAAAATGCTCATATGTTGTAGAGGAATGTTACTGCTTTGCCATTAGCATTGAAGTAATGGAATTTGCACTTGAAAGGCTACGTCTTCACTCTCCCCTACTGAACTTTCCAAACATGTTTGCCTCTAAGAAAAAAGACAACATTGCAAAACTAAATATTATTTCGGTTTTAACAAGGCTGCCAAGTGACTCAATGATGTGTTATACTCACACCTAGTCCTGACTTTTCAGGTTCAGCATGATGCATTCTTGTGATTTTTGTTCTGCTTGTAACACTATTATTATGGTCTCAAAAAGCAGAGACTGCAAAGTCACGCTGATTGAAAAAACACAACTGACTGAATGCCACATATACATTGGAGCATTGGGCATTCATCTTTTAAAATGTTAAATGTAGTGTAGTCCATTTCAAAAACGGACCTTGTGTTGCAATCAAAACAAGAAAAGAGTGCTGACATAATTTGTAAGGCTTTACTCTTTTGTTCCTGCTTTATCTTTCCCTCTTTGTTTCCCTTTATTTTTCTTTATTTTACTCTTCATCCCTCTTTCTCTATTTTCTTTATTTACTCATTCTCTTTCTCCGCCCGTTTTTCTTTCAGTCACTCACTCCCTCTCTCTCTGGTATACATTTCGCCAGCAGTCTATATGCTTTCCTTTCAATATCTTTCCCTCTTCCTCTTGTTTCACCTTCAAATCTCTATTCACTCCCTTCTCTTATTCTTGTCTCCCACACAATCTTTGCTCCAATTTACCTTTTACTACACCCTTCTCTCTTACCCTAGTCTATTATACATACTCTCTGCCACAGGCTTATTATCCGACATCCAGCTCTCACTATCTCTTCTACTTGGAAAGAACATGTGGACTAGTGGCTAAAGCTATCTACTTTGGAACCTGGAGACCCAGGTTTGAATCCTAGCCTCTGCATTTGACTATACATGGCGTGATCCTGAGCAACTCACATGCCTAAATAGATAATGAAATCAAATGTATTTGGGGGACCTTCACTTGATATACATGAACGTGTTGATTGTCATCCATTCCTCCACCTAAAAGACAGCACTCCATTGCTACTTAGCTAGGTTTGCGCTATATAAATGCCAATACATACAAACTTCCTTCTATTAGCTACATATACCTCCCTCTCACCTCCTCGGGCCAGTGCAAGGAGTTTTTCTCTCCTAGGTGAACACACATTTTTAGGTACCATACCCTCTAGCAATGAAGCCACGTTTCCTGTTTGTACTAGTAGTAGGACATCCCCTGCACCCCCACCCTCTCTCCTGTCTCACACACTACTCTCATGCTCAGTTGTTCTCTCTTGAATCCTTTTGTGTCATTTATTCTTGTGCTTCTTATGTGTATACTCCCCATTACCTTTTCTCAGACTCTAACATCTCTTTTTCTATCACACATACTCTTCTCTCTCACTACATTGCAATGCTTTTCTTTTGAATGCTTCACCTCGTTCCATCAATTGACACCAAGCTCTCTCAACTTTTCTCAAGATCATCACATACACACCATGCTCTCCTGCTCACTAAAGTCTCACAATACTATGTCAAAACTTCTAATCATATACTTTCAAGGGTCCTCCTCTCTGTCCCACACTCCCTCTGTTGTCCTCGTACCAACTCATTCTCTCAGTAAACCCTTGTATCACTAAGCACTACTATCACACAGGCACAAACACATAAAGCTTCCCCTCTTGAGTTATCCTTTACCTTTCAAACCTTTCCAACTTGTCTTTCTTGTGCACCATCTTTCTCCTCCTCTCTCACACACCTTGACCTACCCAACATTCTGCAATCACTTGTTCATGACACACTTTTTCACACAGAATTTTGTCATTTTTTTCTGTTATCTGTTGGAATTGGCATCCTTGGCGTGGTTTTGCCCTAACTTTTTCCCTTCAGACCTCCTGTTTTTGCTGACTTTGTTTTTCCTAACCTTAGGACTCTGCACACTTTACCACTGCTAACCAGTGCTAAAGTAATTGTGCTCTCTCATTAAACCATTTTGGTTTAAGGAGAGAGCTTGGCTTATTGGCTTATACCCAAATTGACATATTTTATTTACTTGTAAGTCCCTAGTAAAGTGTCACTACAACTGGCATGCTCTCCTCTCCCACTCAAGAAAAAATGGCTTTGTATTTTCAGGATCAAACAAACCGACACATTATCCATACATTGCAAGCCAGAAAGCAGATGTCTTGGATATCGTAATCATGAAGAACTTTTCCCAGTCTATGGACTTGGAGACAAGTTAAAACACAACTGACCTCCAACTAGAACCATGCATTGTTCACTGTTGGAGAAGAAGTAGAAGACCACCAGTAAAGTAACAGATACAACTTCAAGAAGGCATACTGGAGTCTCTGTAAGACAAACCTGAGCGAAACCCAAAGTTGTGGTCATTAACACTCTATTGAAGACCCTAACCAAACTGTAGACTACTTCATAGCTGCAGTTCACAATGCTCCTGAATGAGGTGTCATAATCAGGATACTTTATTTCATGGGTACTCACACACTTTCTCTCGGGGGCCAAATTTACAGTGTGGTTTGTTTCCGAGGGCCGCACCGGTGGGGGCGGGGTCAGTGGGGGTGGGGGCGGGGCTAGATCAACAAAAAAACCTATGACCATGAGGTTGATCACAGGTCCCTGCAGCGGATGCCTTCGACTGCGCCACCACACCCGGCATACACACATCTATCTCCCTCCCTTGCTCTCTCTCTCTCTCCCTCCCTCTCGCACTCTGTCTCCCTCCATCCCTCTCTCTCTCCCTCCCTCGCTCTCCCTCCCTCGCACCCTCTTTTTCTCTATCCCTCGCTACCTCGCTCTCTCCATCCCTCGCTCCCTCCCTTGCTCCCTTCCTCCCTCCCTCGCTCTCTCTCCTTCCCTCCCTCTCTCGCTCTCTCCCTCCATCCCTCTCTCCCTCCCTCTCGCTCCCTCTCTCGCTCCCTCTCTCGCTGCCTCTCTCCCTCCCGTGATCCCTCTCTCTCTCTCCCTCCCTCGCTCCCTCCCTCCTTCTCTGTCTGTCTGTCTCTCTCACTCCCTCTCTCTCACTCCCTCTCTCTCTCCCTCCCTCGCTCCCTCCCTTCCTTCCTGTCTGTCTGTCTCTCTCACTCCCTCTCTCTCACTCCATCTCTATCTCACTCCCTCTCTCCCTCACTCCCTCTCACTCCCTCTCTCGCTCCCTCCCTCGCTCCCTCTCCCTCCCTCTCTCCCTCTCTCCCTCCCTCTTTCCCTCCCTCCCTCTCTCCCTCCCTCCCTCCCTCTCTCCCTCCCTCTGTCTCCCGCCCTCTGTCTGTCTCTCTCTCTCTCACTCCCTCCCACTCCCTCCTGCCCTCACTCCCTGCCCTCACTCCCCCGCCCTCACTCCCTCGCCAACACTCCCTCGCCCACACTCCCTCTGTCGCCCTTACTCCCTCCGTTGCCCTCACTCCCTCCGTCGCCCTCACTCCCTCCATCGCCCTCACTCCCTCCGTCGCCCTCACTCCCTCTGTTACCCTCACTCCCTCCGTCACCCTTACTCCCTCCGTCACCCTCACTCCCTCCGTCACCCTCACTCCTTCCATCGTCCTCCTCTGTCGCCGCCCTCCCTCTGTCTCCCTTTCTCTGTCTCCCTTTCTCTGTGTCCCTCTCCCTCCCTTTCCACCTCCCCTCTCTCTCTCTCCCTCCCTTTCCCTCTCTCCCTCTGTCTCCCTCTCTTTCCATCCCTCCTTCTGAGGTTCCTTGAATTCTGAACCCGTTTCCTTTATGTCGTCGTATCATGACGATTTTTGTATCAATGGACCGAAAATGGCGAGTGTAAGGTGTCCGAGTGTTTTCGTCATGTTCGAGTGACGAGATCACCCTGAAATCAAGGATTCCGTTCTGAACCCTGGGTTCCATTTTGTGTACGGCAGCCATTTTGTGGTTGCCCTCACATAGGCTGATGACTAAGGCCGAACGAGTCCTTGGGACACGTACACCTTTAGCTGACTTCTGTGTGACCTGGGCAAGCTGACTCCGTTGCCCGAAGCCAAACCTGTTAGGCTAGTTCCTTTCCCAGTAGCTGGTTGAGATTGAGGATCAAGGCACAGGACGCCATAAACCCTTTATTGCACACAACTATGTCTTATCTGACTCACATCTGTCTCTGCTCCTTTCTTTATGACCTGTTTACGATGAGGAGGTGCCCGTTTTTATTAGGGGTCCGACCGATTTATCTGATGACGAGTGTTGAGCCTTTCTGGGTAATTGATGGTGGGCTGGATAATGAAATGTGAGTTTGTTATGCAATGCTTTTGTCGTGTACACATGGGATTGGTCAACTGTAAATAAGGAATGTTTGCCTGAAGCACAATATTTGGTATAAAAGGGATGACGCACTTTGTAAGTTTGAGCAGTCTCCTACGAATATACAGCCTTTGTACTTCGTGGACCTCTGTTACTGGTTGCAGCCAATAAATCTGATCTTTGACGTCACCAAGAAGTTGCCGCGTTTCTGTTATTCTGAGACAGGTGAATCCGGAGACTTTGGGTGTGTCCCCTGGCACCGCTGGGTCTTAAATAACCCGGTGCTTCATTTGGCGCCCAACGTAGGGCGACTTCAGCGGTACCGGTCCAAGCCTGATGATCGTGAGGAGCTTCGTGTGAAAATTCTGGAGGAAGGCCAACCACTTCATCGACCCCTGTATGTCGTCGTGGTCCGAAAGTCTTTGCTGCGAGGTTCCCCGCTTTCCGACGGCTACGAAGGACTGCTGCCCTGACTGTCGCCCTGTCTTGGAGCCTTAGACGATTTGTAGAGCGAGACGATAGACGCGTCTTCTGGTGACGTTATCGATACCTCAGTTAAGTATGAGTGGAGCGTCTCCCAGTCCTTAGTTTTGGGTATCCCTTGGGATCTTTGATTTGGGATCCTTGATTTGAGTTCTTGGATTTGGGTTCTTTGATTTGGGCCTTGCAAGTACCAAGGCCGAGGGACTCGTGTATTCACGAGACTATTGTATTCGATAATCCCTTGAAGTTTGAAGCTAGACTAGAGAGCGAAGATGCCTGGTCTTAGCAGACTTGGAAGATTATTTTGTTGTGGTTCTAATAGGGATTCCCGATTGGAGGACTCGTGTCCGGTTCCTCCGATTGGAACTCCAACCTATGAGCTTTATGTGAAACACGGCGTAGGCCCCATTGCGTATAATGAAGTATGGATTAGGTACACAAGGAAGTACGGTGTCTTAAAATGGCCCCAATATGGTAGTTTTGATACGGAAGTTCTAGATAATTTAGAGGTTAAACTCTTTAAGAAGAAAGCCCGGCCGGCGATGTTTGACTCTTTCCGCCTATGGCGAAAGGAAGCCAAACAGAAGGAAATTAAATTAGCGAAGAAAAATAAAAGAGAGAGAGGTATCTCGATTATGCAAGCTGCTATGCAGTTTAAAGATAACGAAGAAGAACAAGCGAGTGAGCAGTTGCACAGGCAACGTAAAATGGCGATTGATAAATGCTATCCAGCTTTGCCGCTTCTTCAGCAAGATGCAGCAAAGGAACTTGAGAAAGATCCCCTGATGTCGCACCTGTTGAGTTCGCCACCCCCTTATGCGCATAGTGCTACAGCACCTCCGCAACCTTTAGTTGTGCAACCTCCAGTTGTGCAGCCTCCTGTTATTCCACAGCCGCCAGCTCCTCTTCAGTTGGCCCCTGCTCCTCTGGTTCAGCCTTTTCATGGGCCACTGACTTTGCTACCTTCTCTGCCTTTAATTCCTGCGACTTTTTCATCTGTTCTTGCTACCTCCTCTGCTACTGCTCCTACGTTGACCTTTTCTCAGTCCGCTTTATCTCCTGTCCTGTCGACCTCTCCTTCTGTTCGACAGAGAATGACTAACACTGTTACTAGTCTGTTGTCTCCTCTCTTTGGGTCGCTTACTACGATTCCTGTTTCAGAGCGCAAACAGTTGCGTAGCCAACTGCCTGATTCTCTCGAGAGAGAGAAATATTGGATCGTTTGGCGCGTAAATGGGTTACTCGTCCTTTAAGATATGATGTAGAATCTGTTATGGATGTCTTCCGCCAATGGGAAGAACCAAAGCAGAGATATGTTTTCGATAAGGTGTGTACTTTCCTTCGTGAAGAATGGGAAGATGATGACTTGGGACAGACTCTGCCGGCGTTGTCCAATGTGCAATCCGAGTTTGCTAAAGGTACGATTGTGGGTTCCGATGTTGAGAAAGCAGTTGCGACGTTGTTGTCGTTCAGGAGCGAGTCTCCTTCTCAGCCGCTGTTTGAGCCCGATCCCTCTGTTAGGAGAAAGGTGAGACAGTACCCAATGAGAGAGGTTCCTCCGGTATGGAAGGAAGCGGTTCAAGCTGATGCCGTTAATAATATTGTAGCTGCACCAGCTCATTTTCAACGTGTTTGGGTACATGTTCCGTGGAAGCGAGCTGAAGTTTTGGCTCTTAAGCAGACCTTACCTGATCCCCGTAAAAATCCTGCAGGATATTATAAGGAGTTATCACAGACTGCTGACTCATGTGTTATGAACCTAGCTGATAGAGACATGTTGTTTGGAAATGTAGTCCCGCAGCCTTTATGGGGATTGATTCGTCACACTGATCATGCGCAAGAGTTAGGTGATACATGGGTTAATATTGCTGCTGCAGATGGCCGACAAATTGGTGGTGCTAAACCTGAGTCTGTAGTAGCAGACCTCCCCGGTAGGATCATTACCTACATGAAAATGTTGATGCCTGCTATGCGAGTAAACTGGGACAAATTGTCTGCGTGTAAGCAAAAGAAAGAGGAAACCGTATCTGATTTCTTCACTAGGTTTGAAGAGACGTTTATCGACCACAGTGGTCAAGACATGAGTACTGTGGTGGTACTGAAGGTGGTCAACGGTTGTTCGTTGACAAGTTTGTACATAATTTGCTTCCCGAATTATGTAAGAAGTTAAAGGATTCAGAGAGTTCTTGGGCCGTTTCCTCTTCAGCACAGATATTGGCTACTGCGCAGTATTACGAAAATAGGGATAAGGACGAGAAAGATAGAGCAGACAAGAAAACGAAAGAGTTAAAGACGAAGGTGCTTTTACAGCAAGCATATCCACCCCGTAGTAATCAGCAAGATTATCAGCAGCCTCAGCAGTTTCAGAGAAACTCGAAAAGGTTCGAGTCTCCTCAACCACGTTTTCTGGTAGGCCCCAATCAGTGTTCATATTGTAAGGAAGAGGGTCATTTCAAGTACAGTTTCCCTATTCTGTTACAGCATATGAATGGTGTTTCAGGTGCAAGAGGTCGAGGTGTTCAGCAAGCTCCTAGAGGTAGGGGACGTGGAGGTTTTCCCCAGAATGCGCGTTCCTTTCCTCCAAAAAATTCGATGAATAGTTTTGATCAGCAGAATAATGCATCTGGTAGGACGACTCAGTACTATGCTGACGACTACTATGCCGAAGATGAGAATGTGGATGATAATGATTGCTATGACAGCCATGGACAAAGAGAGGGAGTTGTTTCAGTTCCAGTAGATCAGAGTGGACCTTATGTTGAGGTGATTACATCAGGTGTGTCAGAGCCTTTTCTGTTGGATACTGGTGCTACGAAGAGATCTATTATGCACTCTAAACTCCCTGGCGCACCTTTGTCTGGCTTAACAAATGTTTAAGTAGGTTTTTCTGGCGCCCCTGTTAGAAACCCAATTTCTAATCCTTTATCTCTTTCTGTTGGACCTTGCGTACTTGAAGCACCCCTTATTCTGACGACAGGTTGTGGTGAAAACTTGTTGGGATTGGAACTGTTGAAAAGATTGTATGCGACATTGTATTGTTCTCCTTCGGGAGTACAACTTACACTGGGTAAGAAAGTGGTCTCTCCGATGTATTTGTCGAAGGATAAACTTCCAACGGAATTGTCTTCTCTTCCTGATATTCTTTGGGCGACTGGTCCTAACGATGTGGGTCTTCTGGAGATACCACCATATGTTGTGACGTTAAAAGCGAACGTTAAAATGCCACGCATTCCCCAATATAGGATCTCTAGTGATGGCGAAAGAGCGTTACTAGCGATCATTTATGATTTGATTGAGAAAGATGTGATTGAAGAAACGAGAGGTAATGTGTGCAATAGCCCTGTTTTGCCGGTCTTGAAACGCACTGACTCTTCTCAGCCACCCGTTTACAGGTTTGTGATTGATCTTAGAGAGGTGAATAAGATAGTTGTGCCACAATTTCCTGTTGTTCCGGATATCACTGCCTTACTGACTATGATTCCAGCTTTGGCCACTTGGTTCTCGGTGATTGATTTGAAGAATGCTTTCTTCAGCATCCCGATTGCCGAAGAGAGTAGGGATATTTTCGGCTTCTCTTTAGGAGGACGAAGCTTCCGGTTTAAGCGCGCTCCTCAAGGCTATTGTGAGAGTCCGTCAATCTATAGTCAGGCTTTGAAAACACAACTTGATACGATTGTTTTACCTGATGGTGCTGCTCTTCTCCAGTACGTTGATGATTTGCTAGTCGCTGCCGATAATGAGGAAATTTGTAAGAAAGCTACTTTGTCGTTATTGCGTCATTTGTCTGATTTTCATCACAAAGTGTCTCTTTCGAAGTTACAATATTGTCGACAAGAAGTGACCTACTTAGGTCATCTCTTATCGAAGGAGGGAAGAAGATTGACCCCAAAACTAATTCAGGCGATTGCGAAAATGAGTGTGCCAATTACACAGAGAGAAGTGCGCGCTTTCTTGGGTATCACGTCATATTGCAGACAATGGATACCGAATTTTTCTCTGCTGGCCAAACCACTAGTGGCATTGACCTGTAAAGATACACCGAATCCCCTCCCGTGGTCTGATGATTGCCCGAAAAGTTTTTCTGAATTGCGCGACGCATTGTGTTCGGCTCCTGTGTTACAGTAAGCCCTTTACGTTGTATGTCCACGAGAGAGAAGGATGTGCGTTGGCACAGTCTTTTGGGGACAAGCAGCGTTCATGTGCGTATTTCTCGTCGACTTTGGATCCGGTAGCTAGAGCGTTGCCGAGTTGTTTGAGAGCCACAGCGGCAGCAGCTGTTTCTATTCGACAGTCTGCTGGTTTGGTGATGAATAATACGCTGGTCGTGATGGTTCCACATGCAGTGGATACGTTGTTAAACAGGACCAAGACACAGCACTTGACTAGTGCTCGATTGTCAGGTTATGAGCTGACACTTTTAGCGAGTCATGTGCACATAAAAAGATGCAATACGTTGAATACAGCCACGTTATTGCCGAATTCAGTAGAGACAGATGTTGTTGAACAGCATGATTGCTTTCTCAGGACAGAGGAAGAAACAAAAGGGAGAATAGATCTTAGGGACACTCCTCTTGTGAAGTGTGATGGTACCTTATGGGTGGTTGGTTCATGCTTCAAGCTTCCGAATGGTGATACGACTGCGGCATATGCTGTTACGACTTTGCATACGATTGTTGAAGCTGCACGTATCCCACATAATTCAGCCCAAGCAGCAGAATTGATTGCACTTACGAGAGCGTGTGTGTTGTCGAAAGGAAAGAAAGTGACCATATATACCGACAGCCAGTATGCGTTTGGTGTGGCTCATAGTTTTGGACGCTTGTGGAAGGAACGTGGGTTCCTTACGTCACACGGGACAAAGATACAGCATGGTCAGTTGGTGAATGAGCTTTTGGAATCACTTACCTTGCCGTTGCAAGTTGCGGTTGTGAAATGCAGTGCACACAAGAAGGTCACCGATGATGTTGGCCGTGGTAATGCGTTTGCAGACGAAGTTGCGAAAGATGTGGCAAGAGATGTGATGAGTCGAATGTATGTTGCGGGTCCGGCGAGATGGGTTCCAGGTAGAGGGATGTGCGAGGATACGATAGAGAGTGTGAAATTGATTCAAGCTGAAGCTACAGAGAAAGAGTTGAGTGTGTGGAGAGAGAGCACGGGTAAATTGGATGCGAATGGTTGTTGGGTTGAGTTGTCAGAACATCAGCGATGGTTGTTACCCGATGCGTACGTGCTTGCAGTGGTTACGATGGCGCATGGAATGGCTCATATCAATGCGAAAGGGATTTGTAAGTTGTTGGCTCCAGTATGGCAAAATGCTGGACTTCCTAAATGTGCAGAGAATGTGGTCAAGAATTGTATGGTTTGTCTGAAGTACAATCCTGGCAAGGAAACTCCAACTCCAGCTGGTCATTTTGCTCCTCCGACGTATCCGTTCGAGGTTTTGCAGCTAGATTTTATTCACATGGAGAGATGCAACAACCTAAAATACGTACTCATGGTTGTTTGTGCCTTTTCAAGATGGGTAGAAGCATATCCCCTGAAAGATAATACTGCCTTGTCCACAGCTAAAGCCCTTGTCAAAGAGTTTTTCCCTAGGTATGGTTTGCCGAGAATGGTCTGGAGTGATAATGGGAGTGAATTTGTGGGCCAAGTGATGAAGAAAGTATGTGAAGGGCTAGGAATCCGCCAAAAGTTCCATGCTGCAAATCACCCCCAATCAGCTGGACTAGTAGAGTGCTATAATGGCACTCTTAAACTTAAACTGGCCAAGATACAAGCAAGCTCTGGTCTTAAATGGCCTGATGCTTTGCCATTGGCACTTTTGTCTACAAGAATGACTGTACATTCCCGAGTAGGACTTAGTCCTTATGAGATTGTGTTTGGTTGCCCGGCAAACATATGGGGAGTGCCGAGGCCGACGAAATTCAGCGAGATTGCTTATTACTTGTTATTACTTGTATGATTTGACGGCGAAATTGCGTGTCTTACACCAACAGGTTCATGATACACTGCCTCAGGCTTCTGAAGATCCAGGACATGTCATCGATCCTGGTTCATGGGTGTTAATCAAGAACTTCCAGCGAACGAAGAACGATCAGCCCCGCTGGATTGGTCCCTACTTGGTGCTGTTGTCAACGCGATCTACAGTACGAGTGCAAGGAAAAAATAACTGGATCCACAGCGTACACTGTAAGAGGGTCCCTTTGCCTCTGCCGTACGACCGGTGGGTCCAGGAGGGTATTGCTGACTCTGAGACTGAGACTGTGCCTCGTTTTCTGCCTTTTAGCGATGCACGTTTAATTGGGACAAATTCCGAGCGGGAGAGCGACGATCTTCTACAAGAAGCTGTGCCAACGTCAGTTCGATTGAACACTTCCGAGCCTGAACTCTTGTTCAGTGACCAAACATTGCCGGGGAAAGGTCGTTATAATTTGCGACCAAGAGTCATGGACAAATAAAAGAAATTTCCTTTATGATCTATTTTTGAACATTCAGCTCTCCCATCTGAGAAACTGTTTTGACCGATTTTTGTTTTTCGAACCCCCATCCGGGTACAGCTGTAGGGTCGCGACATCAAGTCTTTAGAGTGCAAGCCGAAGACACAAGGTCGACGGTTCTGGTTGGTCCTTGGGCGTTCCCTGGACTGACAGACGCATTCCTTAGCACGGAACACCCTACCCCCGCGAGCAGCACAGTTAGAGGATGGAGTTTTTCAAGATGGAGAGGCCTTTTGAAGTAATGAATTTTAGAGCCAAAATGTGTACAATCATGAGCAGAAAATGTTTTTTAATATTGTGTCTTTGTACGTTGCTTAGCTTAATGATGTTTTTGATGGGATATATAATATTCTCTTTTCAAGTGACATTTGCACCCACTCTACAGCCCATACCTCCTTCCACTGTTTCCTCACATTCGTTCCACCCTCTGCCTGAACACGAGTCCATTAGGAGATTGGAATTCGCTAATAATTCCTTCATTCAGCTTCTACACCAACACCAATTAGTAGTGAACACGACTAACTGTTGGGTGTGTGGTCTTATGCCTCATACTACTGATAAAGGTATTCCCTACCTGGTCCTGCCATTTAGCTACAATGGTTCTGTGTGGGCATACAGAACGATGTTCATCTATGCTCGTGAAGTCCACCCCCTACGTTCTGTAAAAGACAATCCGAAGAATAGTGCTCTAGTTAAGGGTATAGTAGACATGATTAGAGGAGCTACTTCCTATGAGACTATCCCGAGAGATGAGACACTAGCGTATATTGGATGGAACATAACCGGATATGGAGTTAGTCTGAGTGAGAACCAGCGAACTAAAAGATCCTCTCCGATCTGGATCGTACCCCATCAGGGTCATTACTGTCTGCAGGGTAATGGCAAGAATCCGAGAGCTCAGTTAGGGAAGAGTATCTGCACTGAGACGTATGTTTTTGCGTCCCCGACTTCCCCATCATTTCTAGCAGCTAAGGGTACCTATTTTGTCTGTTATGATAGAGCGTACACATGGTTGCCCCCTGATTTCTCTGGCACATGTTTCGTCTCGTTCCTGTTGCCTCCCACCTACACAGCTGCGGCAGATTACCACAAGACAAGAATTGTTAGAGGTGTCTTCAGTAAGGAAGATACCGCAGGACAAGAATTAGGTGATTTCTTGAAGGGTTTTCTGCCGTTTTGGGGACCTATGGTTAACAGCAGGAACATACGGCAAATGACAAGAGTGGTTGAGTCCACCGTAATTGAAACTGCCGGGGCCCTTAGTAACTTGACTGCTGAGCTCCAGTCGGATCGTCTTATGACTCTCCAGAACAGAGTTGCATTAGATGTCATACTTGCAGATCGAGGTGGGGTATGTAAAGTGATCCAATCGAGTTGCTGCGTTTTTATTCCAGACAATGCTCCGACAGTGTATCAGGCCATTTCCAAGCTGCATAAGATCTCCGAATCTATACACATGGATAAAGGAGATTGGTGGTTGATGGGATGGTCCTGGGAACTGATATCCACGTGGGGATGGAAGATTCTGATGGTCATTGGGATGGTCTTAGCCATCCTTTTCCTGTTCTGTCTTTGTGTACAGTGTGCTCCTGCTATATATGGCCTCTGTGCTACATCGTGTGTGAGGAAACCTGTATCACAAGACGTGCTAAGTAATAGGATGATGCTACAGCAACATCTTGATGACCTAATGAGTATAGACCTAGATTCAGACTGACATGGGTTTAGGTTATTGCCTATGTAAGGGCAAAAGGAGGGTATGAGGTTCCGTGAATTCTGAACTCGTTTCCTTTATGTCGTCGTATCATGACGATTTTTGTATCAATGGACCGAAAATGGCGAGTGTAAGGTGTACGAGTGTTTTCGTCTTGTTCGAGTGACGAGATCACCCTGAAATCAAGGATTCCGTTCATAACCCTGGGTTCCATTTTGTGTACGGCAGCCATTTTGTGGTTGCCCTCACATAGGCCGATGACTAAGGCCGAACGAGTCCTTGGGACACGTACACCTTTAGCTGACTTCTGTGTGACCTGGGCAAGCTGACTCCATTGCCCGAAGCCAAACCTGTTAGGCTAGTTCCTTTCCCAGTAGCTGGTTGAGATTGAGGATCAAGGCACAGGACGCCATAAACCCTTTATTGCACACAACTATGTCTTATCTGACTCACACCTGTCTCTGCTCCTTTCTTTATGACCTGTTTACGATGAGGAGGTGCCCGTTTTTATTAGGGGTCCGACCGATTTATCTGATGAAGAGTGTTGAGCCTTTCCGGGTAATTGATGGTGGGCTGGACAATGAAATGTGAGTTTGTTATGCAATGTTTTTGTCGTGTACACATGGGATTGGTCAACTGTAAATAAGGAATGTTTGCCTGAAGCACAATATTTGGTATAAAAGGGATGACGCGCTTTGTAAGTTTGAGCAGTCTCCTACGAATATACAGCCTTTGTACTTCGTGGACCTCTGTTACTGGTTGCAGCCAATAAATCTGATCTTTGATGTCACCAAGAAGTTGCCGCGTTTCTGTTATTCTGAGACAGGTGAATCCGGACACTTTGGGTGTGTCCCCTGGCACCGCTGGGTCTTAAATAACCCGGTTCTTCACTTCTGTCTCTGTCCCTCGACCTCCCTCTGTCATCTCACTCTGCCTGTGTGTCAGCCCCGGGTGAGACAGCTTCCTGACACACACAGCCGCACCCAAGCACTTCACAGGTCGTTAAAGGCCATTTGCATGCTAATGAGGCTTTGTTGTATTCTACCCCTTCTTAGGCCCCTGCAGCTCCACTCTGGCTAAGTGAGAATCGCCCGCCCCTGACCCCCACAGAGCAGCAGAGACTCTCAGAGTCGCGCTGCAGCAGACAATCTTTAAAAGAAAAAAAATACATTGGTAGGATGTCTGCAAGGTCCGCGGGCCGCCAGGGAAGGCTTGCCGGGCCGCCCCTGGCCCGGGGGCCATACTATGAGTACCCATGCTTTATTTGGTTTCAAACCATCAAAGGAACAAAAATGTCCATATAATACATATAGCAAATTTAGCTTCATTCAATAACTTGCCATGTAAATATAATGTAATGAATAAAAAAGTAAAATGCAATCATAAAGCTTGGCCCCAGCAACCACACCCAATATTATATTATTTCATTACCGATGTCGCTCTCAAACTATCAAAATAATCCCCCAAGTTATAATCTTATTTCTACCAAAAATGTAAAACTCTCCCCAGTTCCTAATGGATAAAATGTGTTATGTATTAAAAAGTGCAGTGTTCAGAAAAGTGTTTTAGGGAGAAATAGCCAATAAGTAATAACTATAAAACATGTACACATGACGCATAAATATTTAAAAATTGTGTCCTCAAATCAACACATACGCAGAGGATACTTGAATTTGCAAAACTTTCAACAATGTCTCCTTCTTAATCCAGATGTTAAACAAGAACTGGCTCACAGAAAAAACAACCGAACTAGATCGATCAGTAATTAAAAAAAATGTTGCCTCTCTAAAATGAAGTACCCCAAGGGACAAACAGATTGGGTGCAACCATATTCTGCGTGCACCATGATATTCAGGACATACCAATGTCACATGATCAAGGGTCTCAGGATTCATGCCACAAACTGGGCATGAATCAGGCGATCTAGAGTTATTATTCCAATTTTTTCCCAAAAGATCAAAGGGGCAAATAACCTATTCTAAATCTGATAAACAAGTTCTTGACCAGTGAACAACAAAGTCCTGTGCACACGTTATCTGAAGTGAAGATAAGTATCATCAATTCTGAAAAGAAAAACGTATTCTAGAGAAACAAGATGGACACAGATAACTGTTTTTTTATCCCAATTTAAGTGTATTGAGTATTCCTTTTTGGAAGAATGACATCAAAGAAAAGCAACCAGGCGACACGTGTTTCGTCAAGCGGGCCCTGGACCCGTGACTCTTCAGGGCTGTCGGGTACAGACGTCTTTCCGGAAATCTGTGTAAACGGGCGACGGAGGGACGGGTAGTGTCCTCTAGTCGTGTTAACGTGTTAACGTCCTCTAGTCGTGTTAACACGACTAGAGGACACTACCCATCCCTTGGTCGCCCGTTTACACAGATTTCCGGAAAGACGGCTGTACCCGCCCGTCTTCTTTTCCATATATATGGCCCAAGGACATACTCGGAACATCACTTTATCGTTACCCGCCCAGGCCGGGTTGGAAATATCACCGGCCGTTTGCTTGTCTTTGTAGACACCCGACAGCCTGAAGAGTCACGGGTCCACTGCCCGCTTGATGAAACACGTGTCGCTGGTTGCTTTTCTTTGATGTCATTCTTCCAAAAAGGAAGACTCAATACACTTAAATTGGGATAAAAAAACTGTTATCTGTGTCCATCTTGTTTCTCTAGAATACGTTTTTCTTTTCCCAATTGATTATACTTATCTTCACTTCAGATAACGTGTGCACAGGACTTTGTTGTTCTCAGTGAAGTGGGCCCTTGCCACTACTTGAAGAGGTTTTGGGGTCTCCTCTGACCTTGTAGCACCGTTGCCCTTTGTTGCTTTTCTTCTCACTCTTCCGCTACCAGCATGAGCGCCATTCTTCCTGTACACTCGAAAACCCGTCACAGATGTTCTTGACCAGTGGTGGCGTAATAATGTCCATATAGTTTTCAAAAGCTGTAATGGGTTTAAGTGCCAAGAACTGCTTGGTAAGGTAGCCCAGATAGCCCCTATTTGTCTTTTGCCACATTAGGGACCAATGGGTCGATGTTAGCATTTGTTTTTCCACTCTATAAAGTACTTCAGGCGAATCTCACATTCTGATCAAACCAAATTTTTTGCACCAGTCACGTACAAACCTTAGCAAGGGATCTTCTTGGCGCTATCCAAATTCATTACGTCACACAAGGAATCTCTGTATTCGCCTAGTTCTGGAATAATTTGTATTTTTATTTATGTTTGTATTTGGTCATTTGTAGAGCGCACTGTGACCAAAATGGTATCCTGGTGTTAGCTAGACCCATCAATAAAGGCAGTAATCCAGAGATAAATCCAGAACAGTAGTGGTTTTAAGTGCACCCGGTCAGATTCTCATTTCATCCCTGTGTCAAAATACAGCAGGATGAGAGGGTGCTTGTGACAACAGAGAGCAATGCTCTGACAAATGAATTCTCCATAACTGAGAGCTTCGAGGTGTCTGTGTAACCCTAAACTACAGTGCCATACAGTGTCAGCGCTTTGAACCTTCGCTTGAAAGACTTTCAAGGCCCGGGAGATAAAACGCGAATTTGTATTTTTCTGAAAGCATAGGATAGCCTTATATCTATGTGATATTGTGAACGTTCCTTTATTTGGTGGACCCCCCTAAATTCGTCTGACGGGTTCACCCCCAAATAATTGAAGCTGAAAACCCTTTCCAAATGGTCATTCCCCAAACCGAACAGCCCTTGAAAACATTCTTGCAAAAGACCATAAATTCGTTTTTTGCAGCATTTAATTCTAAACTTCAGTGGCCACTGAACTCCAAGAATTGATTTAGCAGGTTCTGTAATCCCATTGGGGACGGAAAAGAATAATGGTCATCGGCAAACAAACGTATAGGTGTTTTAGTCCTGTTAAGGCTGGGGGCATAATTTACACACTTTGTCAGTTCCCTGACCATATATATTTTATATATATATATATATATTTGATATATTTGAACAAGGTGAGTGGCAAAACACACCCCTAATGAACCCCTCTTGTGATTGGGATGCTCTCTGTCAACTCACCTCTATCACCCCATCAAACCTTTGCATAGTTTTTTTTTTCATGAAACCTAGTTAGAGCTCAATCAATCCACCTGGAAGTCACATGCCTACCAGTGGTCACCATAGGCTCTCCCGAGGCACCAGATCAAATGTGGCACGCAGATCGACAAATCCATGTAAAGGTTCTGGCTGCCCAACAGGACATATTACCAATAAAGGAGGGCATATTTAAAAACCTGATCTAAAGTGATAACTTTAGAACAAATTATTCTTGACAGGGAGTTGAAATCCTCTGATCTTCCATCCACTCCTACAATCTATTTAAGACCTACCTGGCAAATATTATTTTAAGTTGGTCTACTTGGCCAATGTCTCTATATTTGATGGACATTTAGATCTCCTTTTTTAAATGTCTGGATTATTTCTGCCCCTCCAGGTGTCCGGGATCTCCCCAAACCTTGCTATTGCATTAGAGAGGATTTTCACATAACTAGCCTACAGCCCAGGATCTGATTTATATAAATGGCTCAGGATATGATCCAGACCAGGGGCCTTTAAGGCCTTGAGACTTTTAATAGCCAAGAGAGTATCCTCTAGGCTGAAAAAGATCTTATAAGTCTTCCCAGTTTCCAGCATGGTAGCATCACCCTCTGGGCGCTCATCAATCACAATAGGGGTCAATTTTGTGAGTGGAGGCTCATCATATAGTTTTGCAAAATGTTCTTCCCATCTCTCTGGCGGAATCATATTTCTTCTGGGGATAAAGCTTCCAATTGTCCCATGAGCAATAATGTGCCAAAATGTCCTGTCGTCATTCATTTTAAGGGCCTGAACTATGTCTTGCCCGTTAGCATCCTCCCACTTCCTTTTTGCCTAATCAATTACACGTTTGTATTCTCGACGGGCTGTGGAAATCTCAAGTTGATTACGGCCTGTAATAGTGCTTTTTCAGTGCTTTCTTTGCCTGCTCACAATTAGGCGAATATCATTTCGGATTGTTGGGTGAGTTTGTCTAATGAGTTTAGATTTTTTATAAAAGATGCTCTACAGTTTGTTAAAAAGCCTACCATGAATGTCTAGATTGGTAAAGCCTCTGCAGAGGAGTTCTCATAAATAGATAAAAAAATATATAAACCACTGATATATCTCAAATTTAAGGTTCTGATTCACCAGAACCTTAGGCCAAGAAACTCTTCTGTAGTTGTTGGCCACAACAGGTTCAGAGACCATAGTGCTATATATAGATACCGATCTTGCAAGGTCCTTTCCCCTAAGTGTGACTATCAGCGGGTTGTGGTACCTATTTGTAGATGGTAAAATCTCCATATCAATAAGAAGTGGCCAGAGAATGACCTCCAGAAAAACATAATCAATCACACTAGTAGGGCCTCCCCTCTTAAATGTGGCTGCTCTCTTTTAGTCGGAGCAAGTTCTCCCGTCATATGCTCTCATGCTCTGGCCAACCATGATAGATGCAATATATTGGGCAACATTGGTCTGGCCAACCATCATAGATGCAATTTATTGGGCAACATTGCAGAGGCATTAAACAAATTTACCCTCAAGGCTACGGATGCCCCATTGCCCATCCTCCTTTTCTGTAATCATATTAAGAGCTTGTGGGTTCAAATTTAGCCTTCTGTTGGAACTGGACAATCAAATCATCTAACAGAGATAAAAATCGGTCAATCTCTATTTTAAGGCATAGACATAGCATACACATTTAGCAGCACGATTTTCAAACCAGTTGGGAGTTCAAGCATTACCCTACTAAATCGGGTGAGTCTACTTTCAACAGTTTATGAGTGCACACAATGTCGGTATTTACTATTAATAATAAACCTCCCACTATATGCTTAGACTTCCTTGGTGGTAGAACTTCCACATTATATGAAACAAACCGCTCAATGAAGATTTTGTTCAGTGCCCACGTTTCCTGGAAAACACAAACATCGTAATTCATAATGAATGAGCCAGATTCCAAGAAATTAGTGTGAGGCCTTCCATATTAAAATCGTTTTGATGTGACACAATGTCTTCCGTTCCTTCAAACCCTGATGTGGTAGCATTAACTGGTATGAGGGTAAGCACATTCCCCGTCATATTGACATTAACTAGTGAGACAGTAATTCAGACGCCCCCAGGATATTGGGGCATAGATTTGCAAATTTAGCGGCACAAAAAATAACAAATGTAAATCTAGTGCCATTATAGTAGCACTTTATTTTCTTGTAATCATTCTTTTCAGTCTTGTTTCAATCAAAAACTGTTTTAGCAGAGTATTACACTTTCAAATAGGGATGTTTAAAGTGTCTGCGAGTATTTGTTTGCCATGCTAAGTTCCCAAGTCCTGTGATGGCTGGCAGCAAATTTTTTTGCATGTTACTGGCAGCCAATCAGAGAACTTGAAGGACTCTGACTTCTGCAGGAGCCCAAGGCAAATAAAGATCCCAGGGACAATCCTAACTCTACTTTTGAATTGGCATGCCCGCGAGAGTCTAAGACACCCTTACAAGCCTAAATGCACCCCTTCAACATGGTTTGCTGTAATTCGATTCTCTCCCGGCTGCTCATGCACTTAAAACTGCGCAGTAAACAACAAGTTGCACACATGGTTATACTGACTGACCCCATCTAGCCCCCACCTACCACCACACCCTCCTCCAGTGCACAAGTCCTAAAAAATAGAAGGGGGGGACTAACCAAGTTAGGTACTTTGCAAGTGACAACATGGCACATGCTCCATCGCACATGATGCCACAGCACTAATAACTATTTTATCACTTTCTACACAAGTCTCCTCAGAGGAGCGGGGTGAGGATCCAGGGAAGAGATGCATGGACTTGTGAAAGAATGCACGTTTACAGTGAATCCCACAAACTGTTCCTGGAGGGAGGGGTGCTTAGACCTGAAATTATTAAAGGTCTTTAATGAAATTCATGTTTGATGGAGTCACATGAATGGAGGGGCAATAGGGTTCCAAAGTATTGATGCAAAACCAGAATGGGGGGCAAGCACAGTCCCTGCCAAGCACAAGCTATAACGTAACACACAAAGTGTTCAAAGTTGCCACTGACCTCAACCACTGGGGAGTCCCTTGAGCAGTCTCTGCACTACCATCCTGGTACATTAGGCCCATATTTACAGAGGAGAAAAGTGAAACTACCAATCCCAGCATGCAGTGTTGAAGCTTCAGAGGGCTTCGTGGGTAATTCACCCCCATCAGCTCAAGATAGAGGTGTGCCCGAGGAGTGCCAGAGGTGCCAGATCAGAGAGGGGCCTGGGTCATCTCCCTGTGTGTCCTCGGAACCCCTGAAGCACTAGTGGACCGACAGACTGATACCCATCAAGGACTCCTCCTCAATATCATTTGAGGTTGGTTCCCACGTCATCACAGTGATATTTTGACTTTGTACAGTGACAACCTGAGGCTGATTGTTGCAAATCACTAGTTGCTTTTCTTGTGTTTGTCATGGTTTTGTTTGCACTCTGATGCATGTTGGGGAGGAATGTAGTATTTGCACTTGTACAAATACTTAGAGCTTTGATATGTTGGGTGGGATGATTTGTCCTACGCTATGGAACAATGGTTCCGTCTACAATTATGTCACCTTGTTATAAAAAAAGGACTGCAGGGGGTTAAGCCCGACAATTAAGAGTATTACACTAACCAATCATGCCTGTATTTAAATTACTGAGCCAACACTAAAGTGTGTAGCATTACAGCAGGGTTGCAAATAGCTTTTCGCCAAAATTGTAAAGTACGAGGAAACAAGGGAGCAAATGTATTCTGGTACTTTATGTGCAGCCCTGGTGAATCCACCTCTTAATTCATTACCACATCAATCACCTATGATTCAGACAGAAGAATGCTAATTTTTAAAGCCAAACTGTCTTTATTTTGAATTTCTCCTGTCTCCACTTCAGTTTACATTTATGAGGAAAATAACTTCCCGATTACGTGTTGGTTTTTTTCTGCTTCCAAACGTTGAAATGTATGATCAAGGTGCCCTACTGGCATGGAGTCGATAACCTTTTTCTGAGGGCATCTCTCTATGCCTCATTAGAGCTCCATTATTGCAGAAAATTATGGCACAATGGGTGAAGTTAATACATTATTCCTGTCCTCGTTTTGAGTCGTGGAGTTTGTCTGCGTGATTGTTTTTTTAAAGTGCTGCAGAAACAAACAAACGCATTCCTTCAATTTCCCGGGCACTTCTGTAAAAATCGCTGCATTTTTACAAAAGTGCTGATTTCGCTGGAGGGTCTGGTAAGTAGACTTTAGGTCTTTGTAAACCCTAAAATGAGAGATGGATCAGGTGGGTCAGGCTCCATGCTAGCCCCTCCAGCATTAGGTGAACTATCACTGTGTAGTGATAAATGGCTCTCCTGAAAGCCTCCTTGGAATACCTCACCAAGTCAATCTATCAGGTTGAGAGCGGAAGCAGGACCATTAATACCTGCAGGGATTTTAGGCGTGGGATAGTTGAACTGTATATTGGAATTAACGGGTGGGTAAGTTCTGTGATCAAGGTCACCAAGGTTGTCAGCTGAATCATAAGAACCTAGAACTAAGTCAAGGACATCCGCGTCAGAATTGAAACAGAGCCAATCTTTTAACACTGACAATGTTGTCTCGTATAACAGAGTGACACCCCATAACATGATAAATCCAGGTGTCGCTCAATAGAAACCCCAAAGCTGGGTCATATATGATCTTTTGAAACATATCAAGCAGTCAATAGCTGATAAAAACAGAGTACGAAGACATTGGCAGAAGTATCTTAACCTGGACCTGCTGAAGAAATGCAGGATGGTCACAAAGATAGTCAAGATGCCAGCACGGATTTAAAAATTAGAAGCTGTGACAGCTAACCTGAATGACTTGAGATGCTCTAATTGGGCTAGCGAAAAGGAACCAAAACCATTAATAAAATACAAGATTCATCTGGCATCCAGCTACAGGGAGAGGTCACAAGCCCTTGCCAACACATAAGAGGCAATCTTCAAGTCTAAGAAGGTCAGCAAATTGACAACATAGGTAGAAAAAGAAGTTGCCAGCCACCAGTTGTAGAACCCAGCAGAAACAAAAGTTGTGAATATTGAGGAATGTTCAAGGGATTAAGTGCGTAGTCTGAAAGCGAGGCCGGCGCATTCTCCATTAAAATTAATGGGGGTATCACGGTTAAGGGTTATTTGATCTATCGTCCCCCGGGACCCCTGCCAAGGTTTAAAGATAACCTTTTAGAGTGTGTTACGGAGGCAGCGTTACGGAGAGACAAGTTTCTGCTCCTTGGCGACCTCAATATGCACCTAGAGGATCAGAAGGATAAAGGAGCGGTTGAGTTCCAACAAGACCTTCAGGCCTTACAATTAGAGTTAAAAGGTCAGTCTCCGACACATCAGCACGGACACTTGTTAGATCCGATATTTGCAAACTGGGATGCAGTCGCAGTGGCGCGGCCTGTGCCTTTCCCCTGGACCGACCACTTCCTGGTGCCATTTGTAATTCACCTCCCAAAACACAAGGAGACAGACAGTACCCCCCTCAATTACCAAAGACGGAAATGGGCCAAGTTCTCTCTGTCAGAGTTTAATATGGCTCTTACCGCGGAGGGCCCTCCCGGAGGTACTGATGCGGAGACAGCTAATAAACTACTTAATGACCGCATCACGGCTGCCCTGGATCGCACGGCCCCTTTTGGTCGGACGAAGGAGGGTGGCCGGAAACAGAGAACGTCACCTTGGTTCAACGAGGAACTGCGTGGAGCTAAGAGGGACTGCAAGCGAGCAGAAAGGCAGTGGAGGGTAGCCTATGACAATCAGGCAAGAGAGAGATATCTCGTAAATAGACGGACATATCACGACCTGATCAGGATAGTGAAAGCTGCCCACTATGCCGACAGGATCCTGGGTGCAGAGAACTCGTCGAAAGAGTTGTTCTGTGTTTACAAATCCTTAACCATCCCCAAGCTCTCAGCAGGTACGGAGGACTGCTCAGCAGACACCTGTAATCGCATTGCAGAATATTTTGGCGACAAAGTAGCCAAAATTTATTCGCCATTCCCTGCTCGACCCTCTGCAGGAGGTGAGTTTGAAGAATTAAAAAAAGAAGCAGATGACAAGGACCTGCTGCTCAACCTGACCTGCCCTCCAGCAGAAGATCTGATCAGAATATGTAGGTCAGTGAAATCAGGCTCTCCACGGGACCCAGTATCTTCTAAACGGCTGGGGGATAGTCTGACGGCACTTGAACCTTATATTAGACACCTGCTGGATGTCTCTTTCAGGTCCAGCAAGTTGCCTAGGGAATGGAAACAAGCCGTGGTGCTCCCCCTTCGTAAGAAGCCCAACATCAGCCTCGAAAAGCTGGAGAATGTACGCCCCATTTCCTTACTACCTTATTTCTCCAAAGTGGCAGAGAAGGTGGTTAATTTGCAGCTAATGCAATTTGTGGAAGATACCAACCTTCTACATCCCACTCAGTTTGGGTTTCGCCCACGGCACTCGACAGAGTCAGCGCTCCTCATGGCATCTGAAACCATCAGGCAAGGCGCCGATGAGGGCCATACCATGGCCTTGATTCTTCTGGACCTGAGTGCAGCGTTCGACACTGTAGCACATTCCACCTTGCTACAGTGTCTGAACAAAGGAGGGGTAGGAGGTGCAGCGTTAAAGTGGTTCCAATCGTTTCTGGCTGACCGCGGCTTCCAAGTCAGACAGGGCGACTGCTACTCCAAGCGAGTAGCCTTGGACCAGGGAGTGCCGCAGGGCTCGTCCCTGAGTCCTACCCTTTTTAATCTGTACGTTGCCCCGGTGGCCACCATAGTGGAGAGCCACGGGCTGCGCTTGGTGTCATACGCTGACGACACGCAGTTGGTCATCTCCCTATCACGCGCACCCAGTCTCGCAGCGGACAACTTCAGAGCATGCATGCAGGATCTCGCTGCCTGGATGTCCGCTAACTGCCTCAAGCTCAACGGAGGCAAGACTGAGGTGCTGGTGGTGGGTGGAGACCAAGCGGCCTGGACGTCGGCGTGGTGGCCACCCTGCCTGGGTCCGGCACCAATTCCCTGCCAGGAGGCGAGGAATTTGGGTGTTTGGTTTGATACCAACCTGACCTTCGGTCCCCAGGTTAACCGAGTGGTTGGCACTTGCTTTGGGATACTTAAGAGTCTCAGGAAGGTTCTGGAGCTCCTTCCCATCAAAGCCCGCCAAACACTAGTGCATGCACTAGTAACGTCCAAAATGGACTACGGCAACCTACTCTACCTAGGGACTCTGGAGAAGAATCTGAGTCGCCTGCAGGTCTTGCAAAATGCCGCAGCCCGCCTGGTTCTTAGACTGCCCAGAAGATCAGCGTCTAAAGCCGCGCTCCAAGCCCTCCACTGGCTTCCGGTGAGAAGTAGGGTGGAATTTAAAGCGCTTTGCACCTGCCATCGTATTGTCAATGGCAGGGCACCCCGGCCTCTGCAAGGCCTGCTGACACGATATGAACCCTCCCGCTCCCTTAGATCTTCTGGTTCAGGGTGCCTGTCCATTCCCAAAGTGTTCAAAGCTCGGATGGGCGGCAGATCTTTTAGGTATCTGGCAGCATCGAGCTGGAACAAACTCCCCACCGCGCTACGTCTGGAACCCTCAGAGTCCATCTTTAGAGCGAAGCTAAAGACATTCTTGTACGCCCGGTAGATGCCCCACGCTCAAGTACTCTCCTTTGCTAACTCTCGCACCTCTCTCAGCGCGGGGACACGCCGTTGTGCGTCACCAAGCGCTTTACAAGACTCCCTATTATTATTATTATTATTATTTTGTAAAGAAACTGAAAAAACTGCAAGGCACCAGGAAGAGATATAATAACTAAACAGGCCATCAACATGCTCCCAAATGCATTAATAGATCATCTTGCCTTGATCCTCAGGGCATGTTTACAGCACAAATACTTCCATAAGTCCAAGAAAAAAAATCAAGAATCACACTCCCTAAGCCTGGCGAACCACTGGGAGTTCCTACAAACTACTTTCCAAGTTGTCTGCCAGCTGGCTTATCAAAGATCTTCAAAAGAGTCATTCTTACCTATCTCAGTGACTGCATCCAAAGAAAACCTTTTCTCAAATGGGCAGTTTGGGTTCCTGAAAGAGAGGCTAGGGGAAGAGGTATGGGTACTATAACAGACGTATTTGGGGTTGAAGTTGGTAGGACTAGACAATGATTGTTCTGATCCTAAGGGAACATAATGAGGGTGGGAAGGGTACTGAGTAGACAATGGATTTGCGTTACTTTACTAGCCAGAGCTGGTATCTCAAGAAGGGCAGCGGTCAAGTCCTTCTGCATGTTAGCCAGAAATTTGCAGAAGTCCTCAATGGGCGACGTCTTGAAGGGACTGCGGGGAAGGAGATATGTTAACAACTTGTATCTACATTTTCCTTATTTTGACCTTCCCTAGAAGTTAATACCACAATAGAGACAGAGCTTTCAAAATTGTGGTCTGGTTTCAAGAGATAAATGTTCCATTATTATTTAATGACTTAAATCTGGACTGGGCATGGCACCTTTTTCCAGTCTTGGTGCTTGCATCCGCATCACTAAATCCAAAAGAAAAGACTAACACAGTCAAATAGAGAATATTTTACTAAATTAGATTATACTATATGTTTTCTTCACAAAATAGACAAGTATCGAGTTCAGAGGAAACTATTCCCCCATGGTTACTTCATCTTACCATGATCCTGAAGGATGCACATTTTTGCCTCTCTTGATCTCAGAATCAGGTATTCCTGCCTGCTCATGCAGTGCTTTAGAAGATTGATGAGCACAGGATTGGAAGTGTGGCTTCGCTACTCTGTTTTCTGCTTTCACAACCTCCAAACCTGTGACTATCAAGCATGCATTGATGGGCATTGAAGCCTTAACTAGGCGAGAACCCAAAATGACACCCGGGACTTAGTTGGTCACGCAAAAGGTCAGTCTCTACGGATCTCACTAGTGAATAATCCTGCAATTTAAACAAAAGATCTTAGCGCTAATTTTGGGAAAATATTCTGGCGACAAATTCACTTAACATCACGGACAACTATCTATTAAAATCATGGCCATAATGTTGCTCTCTGTTTTGTTCTCATTTTCATAAGTCCAATAGACACCATGGGCAACATTAATATAGATCTTAGGAGATCCTTTAACACAAGGACTCATTACCTCAATGAGCATCATAGCATTTCGTATGTTTTGTTCTCACCAAGTATATTGACCACATAAAGCACCAGTGCTTGTGCAGTTAGATGGACTTTAACATTGCAGCCAAAGTAAATATTGAAGTTTACACAGTCACCATAACAATAGTTCTGGTGAAATGTAACTAGCTGGCAAAATTCATGAGACCTGATCCCTCTGAATTTCGAAACATAATGGTGGGCACTCCCAATCCAACCCTTTATCTAAATCATGGGGTTAGCTGTTACACAAATGAAACTCCCCCATTGTTCTGCAAATCAGTATTGGAAGGGTCACAAACAATGGCAAAAAAGAGGGCATCTATCAAATGGAATTATAACATTGTCTTTCTGAAATCATGTATATGATAAAGATGATGGCAATTATGAACCAACTATCTTACAAGACAACTTTTGACGATGCTAGCTCCTCATGAAGGAAACGTATGAAGACAATATATCCTTGGGAGAATGGGCATTCTGCAGTCACTAAAGGGCACATGCATCAACGTAAGGAATTACGATTCCTTATTAGCGATTTTTTAGAAATTGCTATTTAGGAATTGCAATTCCTTATGCCTGGAGGAATTGCTAAAAAAATTGTGATTCCTGCATATTCCTTAATTGTAAATTACAAATTGCAATTAAGGAATAGCTTCCCATTCATTGCTATGGGCCTGGAGGCCCATAGGAATATGAAATGAAATGAAATGAAATGAAATTAAAATAGGATTTGTAAAGCGCTGCAGCTGCCCTCAGGCATCCAGGCGCTAAGACTAAAAAAAAGGTGCCATCAGACGAAAACAAAGGGTTCTAATTACTGGAACAGAAAAGTTTTAAGCTGTTTACGGAAGCTGGATAGATTAGGGTTGTTTCTCATGTGCAAAGGGAGGGTGTTCCATAGCTTTGATACATTATAAGAAAAGGAACGGCCTCCTGCTCTGGCTCTGAAGATTCTGGGAGTCTTGGCCAGAGATGCAGACGAAGAACGAAGCACTTTATTGGGCAGATAAGGGGAGATCAAAGAGCGATTGATTTCTGGGCCCATTTTCCAGAATGCCTGATGAGCGATGCACAGAGATTTATCTTTACTCTGTCTCTGATTGACAGCCAGTGAAACGTTCTTAGCCAAGCTTTTATTGAAGTTCTTCGTGGGACTCCGAGTAATGCGCGAGCTGCACAGTTTTGAGTGCGCTGAAGTTTTTGTAGGATGTAATCCGGTGCTCCAAGATACAGGGCGTTACTAAAATCCAGGCGGGATTGAACGAGGCCCTGTATAATTATCTGCTTGGCCTCAAACGGAAGAAGGGGAAGGATTTTTTTTATCACCCTGAGGAGGCCAAAGCAGGTGGCCGCCACTTTGGTAGCCTGTGTATTGAAGCTCAACGACTTATCTAGCCATACCCCCAGACTTTTGATGTTATCTCTGGGGGCAGGGACCGCACCCATGCTCACGGGCCATAACAGTCCCAAATTAGAAGGGGCTGCCGGGCCCAAGAGCAGGAGCTCGGTCTTGTCCTCATTGAGCTTCAAACAGGAGCTCATCATCCAGCTCCTCACCTCCTCCAGACACACTGCTAAATTAGGCAGTGATTGGAGGCCACTCTTCTGCACAAGGGAAACCACTAGCTGGGTGTCGTCCGCATAGGAAATGATGTTAATACCATTTGGACGAACAATCCCAGCCAGCGGTCTCATATATGCATTGAAGAGCGTAGGGCTCAGTGACGAACCCTGAGGTACTCCACACCCCAAAGGCCTGCTTGACGAGACGGATGTGCCGTCAAAGACCTGGAAGGTTCTGTCAGTTAGAAAAGACTTGAACCAAGCCAGGGCTTCTCCGGACACTCCCAGGTCGGCGAGACGGTTCACCAGAATTTTTTGATGAACCGTGTCAAAAGCGGCACTCAGATCGAGGAGGATCACTGCCACTGACCCCGCCCCGATCCAATATCCGCCTCACCTCCTCTGTCACAGCTAACAAAGCAGTCTCTGTCCCATGTTTAGGGCGAAAACCCGTCTGGGAAGCATCGAGGAGATGATTTTCCTCGAGAAACTTCGTCAGGATGGTATTATTGTGCTTCTCCAAGATCTTGGTTGCCCATGGGAGCAGAGAGATCGGGCGATAGTTACTAGGGTTAGCTGGGTCAAAGGCAGGTTTTTTCAGCAAGGCCCGTACCATTGCATGCTTCCATGCCACAGGTACCATCCCACTCAGGATGGAGGAGTTCAACAACTCCATGAGAGTAGGGAGAATGGTTTTGCTGGCCAACACCAGCGAGCCTGGAGGAGCAGGGTCACACGGAGAGCCAGATTTTATTTGTTGTGCTAGAGACTCTAATGTTTCCAAATTCAACAAGGGGAAAGAGTCTAGCTTATTTTGAGAGGGGATTACTGTGTCCAGGGCCGGATCGGTGCCTTGGGTGGGTAGTTCAATGACAGGGTCTGGAAAGGAGAGGTAAATTTTAGTAACTTTCTGAAAGAAAAAATCAACCAACTGTTTGCATCTGGAGAGAGAGTTACTGTTGTCTGCCGCGAGCGGGGGGGGGGTTTGTCAGAGATTTAACTATCCGATATATTTCTTTCGGCTTGGATTTAGCCAGTGTTATTTTATCATTATAATAGGCTGCTTGTGAGGTTTTTATGGCGAGTTTGTAGTTCCTAATGGCATCCCTATAGGTGGCTTTATCAGTGGGGTCATAGGTCATGCGCCATTTCCTCTCCAATCTTTTACAGGAACGCTTTTTATCCCTAAGTTCTTCTGAATACCACGGTGCCGATTTGTTCTGTCTCTTTGACCCAGATAAGTAAAGAGGGAGAATCGAATCTAAAGAGGTGGTGATCCAGTTATTGTATTTGTTATTATTTACAGATGGGTCATGGGAGAGTAGTGGTCTAGTGGTACTAAGGACCTTCGTCCAGTTATCTTCAGGGAGTTTGGACCAATTTCGGATTTTCCGAGACGTGAAGATGGACGGTGGAGGTTTATATGTGGTCCAAGTGAAGACTATCAAAAAGTGGTCCGACCATGGTAGGCAGCTGATACTGCCCACTTTGAGTTGATCGCAATTGCTAAAGATCGGATCTAAGAGATGGCCTTTTTCATGCGTTGGAGAGGGGACTAGTTGCTCTAATTGAATGGCGGCTACGCTCGACATCATCTCTAGAGCCGTGGTGTCCGACACATTATCAAAATGAACGTTAAAATCTCCAAGTAAAGTAAAATTTGAGGGAGAGGTAGCCAAATCAGAGGCCACCGACAAGAGAGATGTGTTAAATTGTCCGATGGGTCCAGGGGGACGATAGATGAGAATACCAGTAAAACTGGTGTTAGGGGAGAACTCGATCACGAAGGGCAGACTTTCGCAATCCTCAATCTCCTCCGTCAGGCAGCGGCAGACATAGCTATCTTTATAAATGATCGCAAGCCCACCGCCTTTACCCTGAGGTTGGTCTAGCCGCACTATCTGGTAACCAGGAATAATGGCCTGCACCAGATCTGGCTGAGAATCTTGACTCAGCCAAGTTTCGGTCAAGAAGATCACATCCGGTGTATGTTCTTCTAACAGCAAGGAGATTTCTAAACAATGCTTATGGAGAGACCTACAGTTAAGCAGAAACATGGAATAAGCCTTTACCTCTGACTTGGTGGTAGTAGTAGTAATTAACTCCGATTTACAGTGCGGGCCGCGGCGGGGAGTCTCCAGTGGATATATAGAATGACCGCAACTGGGTAACATAGGTGGGCGAAGCTGATGTAGGAGGCTCGAGCTATATGACCTCCTATCTCCCACAAAAAGACCAGGGGAAGTGGCCCCTGGACCCGGTCGGGCGCGGACGGGCGCAGACGGGCTTGCCTTTGCCTTTGCCTTTCCCTATGGGAATTGCATGCTGTTAGAACTGGGGGTCTCTAATTGGCAGATGTAAGTACCTTTGACCAAGTAGGGACCCTTAATTCTAGTCAGGGTGAAGAAATATACACAGTAGATAACCCCTGCTCACCCCCTAGGTAGCTTGGCACGAGCAGACAGGCTTATCCCCAAGGCAATGTGCTCAATATTTGCACTTAACATAAACAATGACCCCAAATCCACCACAAACTGAGACCACACAGGTAAGTATATAAAAATATAACTTTATCTAGTTGCAGCAGTAAAAATAACCAGTTACACGATGATTGTTCTTAATCATAAGGTTGCACTTAATCTTATTAGGAAGTTTTTGTAAAAGACAGTCTCAAGTCTCTCTAAATTAGCACCAAAAAGAATGCCACGGTATTATGGGCCCAGATCAGCTCTTCGCAGACTCTAGTGGGTTGCTACCCCGTTCCCCTCACCGTTGCGCTTACTCACGAAGCCTCGGTGTGGGCGGAGCCTCCAGGCACAGCCCCGGCCGGTCCCGACTGCTCTCCCGCCCGCTCTCGACAATCCAACGAGCGGCGGGGAGATCTAGCAGCACTCTTCTTCGGGGACTCAGGACTGGGGGCGCTGGGCACACTCGTTACTCCCTCGGCAGGAGCGGGTCACGTAGATGACCCGGGTGCAGCTCCCCCGAGGTTCTCCTTCCCACACGGCTCTCGGCGGCTTCTCGGGATGTCCCGATGACGTGGACCAATCCGGTCGCAGCCCTCACGGCGAGCCTCCACAGACGCCCGGGAGTCAGCCAATGGCAGTGCGGCTCCCGGGACGAGCCCCAGATGATGCGAAGGCCGGCAACCAATGAATGCGCGGCCTTGGTGATGACGCGGCGGCGCTAGGCCAATCCTAGCGGGGCTTCACTGAGGGGGCTCGTTCTCTTGGGCCAATGAGAGCGCAGCGGCTTCGTTCTTCATCTCCGCAGCCCCCGCCAAGAACGGCAAACTTTGGAGGGTGTTTCTGGCCCCGGGCCGCGGCGATGAACAGGCGGCAAGTGATTTTCGAGGGCGCAGGTCACAGCAAGACCGCCCTCACGGCCACACGATCTTTTTAGGGCAGAGCTCACGAGGGGAGGCACCACGGACCTCCGACCCTCGCTGAGTATGTGCCGATGAGCACACCGATCTCTGCCCACGATCAGCAGCTGGACATAAATACCGCACCAGGCCAAAACAGCACGATCTTCACAGCATCTTGGAGTTTCTTTAGGAACCTTTTAACCCTGGGTTCCAGGAACAGGAGGCCAGCTACTCTCAGGCCCTTGGAGATTCAGTTAGAAGACACAGCACACAGAAAAGTCTCTGTAGGTCAAGCAGGCAGGGTCACACCACACAGCAAAGTCCCTCTTCTCCTCAGCTTCAGTTGAACAGCAGAACAGGTCAGCCCTTAGAGCACACAGCAAGGCAATCTTCCTTCAGTTCTCCAGCGGTCCTTCTTCCAGCAGAGGTTCCTGCATTTTTCAAGGTTTTCGCAAATTACCATCAACTTTAAATTGATGGTAATTTGCGATCCCTAACTGCGAAATCACAATTGAAAATTGCATCATGCATTGCATTTAGGGAATCGCAATTTCCAATTTCCTAAATGCATTCACAATTTAAGTAATTGCAATTTTTGCAATTAATTAAAATGTAAATTTGGGTTGATGCATCTCAAATGCAAAAATACTGGTCGCAAAGGGGCACATTCTGAGAATCTGCCCCTTTGCGACTGGTATTTAGAATGATGCATATGCCCCTAAACTCCTTGTGTGTAATTTTCATGTGTATAAGGTTTTTCTAAAACCATCTGCATATAATTTGGTTTAGATGAATACACAATCATAATGCTACGAGACACTTGTCTGCGGGAGAGCCTTTCTGTCAATGCGCTTCTTATTATTGCTGAAATTTCATTTCCTTCAAATTCTGGGTGCAATTGATCTTAGTATCAGTTCTGTATGGGAAAAAGTATCACTATTAAAGGCAACTTGTAATTGTTTGTTAGCATCCTCTACTGCACTCTTTGACAAGCAAAGATCACACATTTTATCAATGTGTCTAAATGTATATATACCTCCTAATTATATTTTGTGCGAGGAAAAATCAGGAATTTTTTAAGTGATACTCTTGCAGCGGATACTTTTAGACTTTGTAGCACTTAAGTTCCTATAGATTAGGGGGCTTATTTACAAGCCGCCTGCTCCGCCGGTACGTCACTTTTTCCCATTTTAAAATTGACACACCGGAGGCGCAAGGGGCTTGTAAATACACTGTGAGAGCAGTGTAGTTTAATCGAAGATTTTAACATCATTGACATGGGCTAAAGCGACCATTTAGCTACGCTAATGAAATTTAGGGTAAACATAATAACATTGAACTTATCTCTAATGGATCACTGAAACAATGTCGATGACAAAAATATAGATCTACCCGAAATATCGAGTAAAAAATATAGAATGCCAAAGTATCGAATTCCTATCTCCAAACAGGTAAGTACAAAAATATTGAATCAAAAATATCGTTGTAAAAAATATAGTTAGTCAAAATATCGAATTTCTTTAAATGCTTTAAAGTAATTAAAAATTAATGAAATAATAAATATAAATAAATTAAACATACCTAAAATACTTAAATAAACTTAAAATTAAGAAATAATTAATGTAAGTAAAAAAAAAACAACATACAAATGTATTTGTAATACATATATATATATATGAACGTAATATTAATAGAAATTATACAATATTTTTACCGTAGGATATCGGAAAGGGTAAAATTTACTATTACCACTCCAGTGAGTGCAACAGTAGAGAAAGCGTTGGATAGCGTAGGGGTAAAAATTACTATTCCCACTCCAGTGAGTGCAACAGTAGGGAAAGCGTTGGATAGCGGGAGGGTAAAAATGACTATTCCCACTCCAGAGAGTGCGACAGTAGGGAAAGCGTTGGATGGCATAGGAGAAAAAATTACTATTCCCACTCTAGAGAGTGCAACAGTAGGGAAAGCGTTGGATAGCGGGAGGGTAAAAATTACTATTCCCACTCCAGAGAGTGCAACAGTAGGGATAGCGTTGGATAGCGGGAGGGTAAAAATTACTATTTCCACTCCAGAGAGTGAAACAGTAGGGAAAGCGTTGGATAGCGTAGGGGTAAAAATTACTATTCCCACTCCTGAGTGCAACAGTAGGGAAAGCATTGGATAGCATAGGGGTAAAAATTACTATTCCCACTCCAGAGAGTGCAACAGTAGGGAAAGCGTTGGATAGCGTAGGGGTCAAATTACTATTCCCACTCCAGAGAGTGCAACAGTAGGGAAAGCGTTAGATAGCGGGAGGGTAAAAATTATTATTCCCACTCCAGTGAGTGCAACCGTAGGGAAAGCGTTGGATAGCGTAGGGGTAAAAAGTACTATTCCCACTCCAGAGAGTGCAACAGTAGGGAAAGCGTGGATAGCATAGGGGTACAAATTACTATTCCCACTCCAGAGAGTGCAACAGTAGGGAAAGCGTTGGATAGCGTAGGGGTAAAAATTACTATTCCCACTCCAGAGAGTGCAACAGTTGGGAAATCGTTGGATAGCGTAGGGGTAAAAATTACTATTCCCACTCCAGAGAGTGCATCAGTAGGGAAAGCGTTGGATAGCATAGGGGTAAAAATTACTATTCCCACTCCAGTGAGTGCAACAGTAGGGAAAGCGTTGGATAGCGTAGGGGTAAAAATTACTATTCCCACTCCAGAGAGTGCAACAGTAGGGAAAACATTGGATAGCGTAGGGGTAAAAATTACTATTCCCACTCCAGTGAGTGCAACAGTAGGGAAAGTAAATACTTCATATATTAATTAAAACATATATATATATTAATACCAATTATAAATTAATTAAAAATAATTACCAATTTAATATAATATAATAATTAATCAATTAAAAATACAAAATTAAAAATATTTATTAAAAATCATTACCTATTTATACAAATTAATTACCAATTTACAATTAATTAATTAGCAATTGAACAATAATTAACAAATAATTAAAAATAAATACCAATAAATAAATAATTTTTTTTATTTAATTACAATTAAATTAATTATTAAAATTAAAAATTAGTTAAAAATTAGTTCAAGATAAATACCAATAAATAAATTAAAACATTTAATCAATTATAATTTAATTACTTCCCACCCTATTCCCCAATGAACCCACAACCTGCTACAGAAAAAATTTAATTAAATTAACATAATTATCAATTAATCAATTAATAAAAATTAATTACCAATTATAATGTAATTAATTACCAATAAGAAATTAATTAACAATTAATTCAAGATAAATACCAATAAATAAATTAAAACCTTTAATCAATTATAATTAACTTACTTCCCACCCTATTCCCCTGTAAACCCACAACCCTCTACAGAATTAAATTATGCAAAAATTAAATACCATAACATTTGTTACTTAAAATAAATTATAAAATAAATATACACTTTTCACACATATACTAACACAAAACAACTTTTAAAAAATGTGATATTATAAAAAATCGATATATTTAACATCTATATTATATACTTCGATATTTTGACTTTCTATATTTATGTAAGTCGATATTGACTTACTTACCTCAAAATCGATATTTTTGTTGTCTATATTCTGTCCATTCGATATTTAGTCCATTCTATATTTTTAACTCGATTAATGCAATTCTATATTTTTAACTCGATATTTTGACTGTATACCATCTCTAATATCCAATCCTAGAATAAAGGTTTCACTCACTGTAGCGAATCTTCACGAGTTACTTAAGATCAAAGTTGATAAGAATTTGATAGTTACTAGTGGCAATGGCATTTAGTGGAATAACTGGTTAGTAAAAAGTGTTTAGACTCTTGTAAACAGACTTTATTAATTTCACTGCTGGGCCTAAAACAGGTGGCTTTTAAAAGGGGTGGTGCGACCAGGAGTGCCAAGAACAGCAAAGGGCCCTAAAGAGAATGAGAAGTAGAACGGCCAATAGTGGGGGAAAACACAACCGCTGAAAATTTAGAACTTTTAATAATATATATATATATATATATACTAAGATCTGTTGTATCAAAAAACACAAAAACCTTTTATGAGGTTAATTGGAGCAAATTACAGGAAGTTATATCGCACAGCGATTCAAAACTCTTCTTGTGAATGGTAAATAGTGAGCATGTAATATTACCCTCTATTTTGGAGGTGCAATCTGACCTTCCAATGCTATTAGCTAATACTAATACCTTCTCTCTTAAAATAGGGGGTACTTGTGTCCATTGTCTTACATATGCAGATGATTTAGTCACAACAGACTATTCTCAGATTGGTCTACAAAGTACACTTCATGTCCTGCTTGCCTGTTATGAATGCAATAGACTTAGGGATCGATTACATTGTTGGTCAGAAAGGCTCAGAATGGGATTCGGTTAGTCCGAATCCGATTTGGAACCCGTCTTTCCCACCGATTCAGAAAGCTTTCCAATAGACCGATTGTCATAGTCGGAAAGCGTCTAGACTTTCTGACTTATTTACGAACAGCATTCGGAGCAACCGAGTCGGTCAGAGCTGACTCGTACAGGTCTACGGTCTGCATTTCCAACCAAGCGATTGCGATGTCAAATTCAGACAGCCTTTCCAAATCAGTTGTTCTGACACAAATCGGCTGTCAGAATCTGACTTTGGGGGTCTATAGCAGACCCCCCTTCACCCAAAGCCTTCCGAATGGGGCCTTTGGGGTCCACAAGGGATCCACCTTTCCAACCATGCACAGTGTGGCACACACCAAGGGGTGCCCGCCACAGGGATTATTTTCCACAGCCACCCCTTTCTTCAATGGGAGCCTGTGTATTCGGTCGAAACACAGGCTCCCATTGAAGTCAATGGGAGTCTGAACTAACAGTGTTCGGAAGTATCATAATCGGTTGTTTGACTCCCAGAATACGATTCGGTCAGAAACCATTCCGAGACCGGTTAGGTCTGAATGCTTTACGATCAACATCGTAATCGACCCCTTAATGTTAACGTGGAAAAATTAAGATTATGATTTTCTCTAAGTGACTAAAGAAATGTACCTTTGGAACAGGTAAATGAATATAGATATTTAGGTCTCACATTTGTTAATAATCAAAAATAGTATAAGGGTACGGTCAAGTTAAGAACTTTACTCCTTGCATCTGTTAATGCCTTAAAAATGTTTAGCTCCCGTTTTGGGGGCTTCTCGGTGGAGCCTTTGAAAAAAGCAAAAAAGACCAAGCTAATTCCACAGATTCTTTATGGAGCAGAACGTTTTTACTATTGATCAGAGTGGTAATTGGGAGCTGCTAGAAATCTTATGTTTTAAGACCCTTCTGGAGTTTCCAAATAATAATTCACGTAATAAAGTAGGAGGTGGGTCATGATTCTTAGATCCTTTTATCTCGGTCGCACTTTTTAAGGCTCCTATTTAGCATCAAACAATGTGGTCGTAAAGATAAACTTTCTTTAATGCTCCACAATTTAATGTCATGATCTGATCAGTTTTAAAGATTTTTTTGTGATTTTGTTATGAATTGAGTTGGGAATTGCCATCTTCAATATCAAAGAATCAATTACCCTAAATAAGGTAAAAACCATCCTATGTGTTGGGGGTAAGGGAAAACACTATAGCTGGTGCCAGGTATTTTCTTGGGAGGAAGCAAACAGTAGAACATTCGATCTGCATGGGTGGGTGATGAGACTTTTCCATAATTGTTTCAAGTTCCTGATAAGACAACCGTATCACTATCCAATTACAGATAGGTATTGACCCTAATTGGAGAATCACGGGCTACCGAGATAGAGTCTCTAAAATGATGGTTATTGTTTTTGTGATAAATAAATTCAGTATTCCTTATTACATCTTTTTTTAAATTGTTCCTTTTTCATAAGTGAAAGAAAAAAGATTCTAAAACCTCTGCTCAAGAAGTATGGAATTAGATTAGGAAATGTAGCACAAATCACTTTAGACACAATGAAGTTCCTAGATATTGCAATTGCTATAGCAAAACACATCAGGCTGATACAAATTAGATACTTCTGATATTGCTCCCAAAGTCCAACCCGGTACTTTGATAAGAAGTTCTGTGTGGATATATTATTGGGTTACAGTGTAATTTTGTAACCTGTATTTTACTTGAACGTCAATTGATTTAATCTAACATGGGCATCTTTCTAAACTTGTGTAGCTCTTAATATTGGATGAAATTCCTATTTATAAAAAGCAGTTTATTTTTATGCGTTTTAGTTATGCATCTATGTGCTTTGTGTGACTATTGAGGAATGTGGTTGGTATGTGCATATAGCCAAAGCATTTAAGTATGGCATACATCATTGATCTACAACCTCATTAAGCTCAGGTTTCCAAAGTACTTTGAAATCTTGCTGACTACATTGGCGCAACTGGGGTGGCGGTCTGCCTCAGTGCCACTTTTTGGGGGGCGGCGGGTGAGGTGAGCAATTTTGTCGAGTGCAAGGTATTTAAAAAAAATGTTATTTCACCTTGTCGTCATCAGTCGACTTCCCCACCACCAACCCCCCTCCTTATCCGCACCGGCCACCGAAGGGCGGCAAACTCAGGGACCGCCCCAGGCAGCAAAAGCTCTAGCCACGCCACTGGCTGACTAGCTACCTGGCAGAATGCATCTTCATGTAACTATGCAAGAAGAATGCTTAACAGTACACCCTATTCTTGCTGGGGGCCAAATGAGTCATTTATTTGACCATTTCACTTCAATCTTTAAAAAAATGATATTCCTTTGGACTTTAAGAAGACAGACAATGCCCTTTAACAGCAACATCATATGTGTTGGCTTTCAGTGAAAAGGAGGTGGCCAAGAACCTTGAAACATCTCTTCGTAGAATCTCTGGATAGTACAGTGACTGGCAGGTACATCTCACACAAGCAAACCACAGCACCAGTATTCCCCAGAAAGAAGATTAAAAAGCAGCGATTGACCTGCCTCAATGGAGAGGTATTAAAGTGGGAAAATAGCTGTTCTTAGGTAGGGGTGACACTTAACTCTAAATTCAGCCAGATAATCCACATTGAGAAAGCTTACCAAAAAGGAATCAAACAAATTTATACATGCTCCTAAGCACTTGGTCCATACTTGTGAAGGGTGAGGTGTGTGTAATCAACGCAATTATCGAACCTTCAATGTCATATGCTTCACTGGTGTGCACGGTTGCCAGGAAAAGTATCAGAAAACTCTGCAAAAAATAAAGAACAACTCAGTTTGGATAGTAGCAGGTACTTGCTGCTTCACAACAACCACATACCTCCACATAGAACTAAGTGTTGAGATGTTGGACTACCATCTTTGCAAACTCAACAAGAAATTCCACAGAGGACTTGATCAAAAGGAAATCCTACTGATCAAGAAACTTGCTGGCATTTCTACAAACTCTTTTGATAGTTACCCACAGCACACCACAGTGCTGGCCCTGTAAACAAGCTCACCTGTAACAATCTGGCATAGATCAATAAGGTATCAGAAACAGGGACTAAATAAATCAAAGGGAGTATGGAGTTGTTAGATATTAGGTTATTGGCCAAGAGGGTGTGAAACCTTCTTAAGCATTAACCATAATCTTTGTCAAGGTGAAACACAGAATTCACTAAGATAACCAATGATTAACCTTCTGGCAGCTTGGCATAAAAGCAAACAGGCTTAACCTAGAGGTAATGTGGGAGGAATGTATGCAGCCTATATACAGTAATTAAGTGAAAACACAACACAAGAAAAATCACACACCAAGTTAGAAAACTAGAGTAAACTGTAATATAGGAAATTACGCCATAATTAATACAATTTAATCCGTACGTACTGAGTTATGATTTTCTAATGTGTTTAGAGAAAAATAGCACCTAAAAGATCAATGCCAACCGTAGGCCTCTAGTAGCCCAAGACCCGGGGCAAAATCAAAAGTTGGCAGACAGTGATGGAGCGCAGTATGGATACACAAGGTGGATTACGACAGGTCTCAGTTCACCTACTACTTAGAACCAATTTGGGGAAAAGGTTGCTGAGAAGGTAAAGTTCAGTGGGGCAAGGCAGCCAGTGGTGTTCGAGCAAGAGGCATTGTCATCACGGAGCCGATAGACAAAGTAATGATAAATATTATTACGTTCGGACTTTGTCCCTTTTTTTGAAGTCGGAAATCTTCAGTGGGTTGAATCTGCAGGCTGTATTCAGTGATGGCTCCTCAAGGCCGGATACCTTTCCTGAGAGGAGCCCCTGAAAAGGATTTTCTCCTGCGTAGAAGAATGTAGCGGAAGCTAAAGTGAAGTCAGGCCACACGGCAATACACCTTGGGAAGATCAGTAAGCAGGTCGGACCCAGTCTCCTGTCAGTTCTCATGCCACTTTTTAGTACAACATTTTCTAAGTTTCAATTTTTAGCTGTTTGGGCTCCTTCAGCGCCACTTCCAAGGGTCCAGGATTAGTGGAGCACCACTTGGAGAGCACCACCCACGTCAGGCAGGGTGCAAATGCAAGTTCAGGGTTGTTGGAGCAAGATGCATCACTGTAGCTCAGAACAGGAGGCCAGCCAACTAACTCTTGGGGACATTCTGGTAGTCCTGGGTTCAAGAAGCAAGGCAGGCCTCAAGCAGCTGGATAGTCCTCTGAGGGTATGTCGGAAGGTTATTTATTAGTAGTTGCAGGTAGGTACCTACAACCAGTAATAACACCACAACCACAATTAAGGTCCAGTCAAGTTCTCAACAAATTAATTCTTGCTCAACCTTAGGTAGCTTGGCTGCAAGCAGACAGGTTTAACTTAAGAGACAGGTATGTAAAGCATTTAAAAACAACAGTACAATAAGTAAGTTAGACTCAACACACAATACAAATCCAACAACAATTTACAAAAAAGGAAACATTTTTAGGATTAAAATGACAAAAATCTAGTTTAGGGAACCGGAGATATCATTAGAGCAGTTTGGCACAGCTTGTCAAAGGCTGGCCAATCAGGAGAGGGTGCTCCAGAGATTTAAGCCTGCCTAAAGATTTGTCTTGCCAGTCACATTGGCAGATGTTTAAAAGGTCTACCTAAGTGGCTGGCACAATAGGTGCTGCAGGTCTATTAGTAACATTTAATTTACAGATCCTGGCCTGGGTACATGTAGTACCACTCTACTAGGGACGTAGAAGTAAATTAAATGTAAATTAAATGTGCCAATTAGCTACAAGCCAGTTTTACAATGTTGAAAGGAGTGAGTACAAGCACTTAGCACAGGTTAGCAATGGTAATGTGCAGAGTCCTAAGGTCATCAAAAATAATATCAGTAAACATGAGGGGAGAAGGCAGGAGGTTTGGGGAAGACCACGCAAAGGCTATATGGTCTAACAAGAGTGATGAGGCTCAAGCCCCAGTATCCAAAACCATCATTGTAAGATCGAACAAGAGAGCCAGAGAAGAAAAGATCAAAGAGCAGTCCTCACTAAGCTTTCATTGGCAGAGGCATGAAGTGGAACTCTGTTTGATTGAGCACGTCTTAAATATGTGCAACGTCTCAGCAAGTAAGTACTGGAGAGTGGGTCCCTCCGAATCCAATTTTACAAAGTAGCTTCACTTAAAGTTTGTGCACAGGTTATACTTCAAACCCCACTAAATTACACATTTAGATAAATCTGTAACACATGAATGCAGCAGATGCCACAATCATCAGTCTGATTTCTTACACCTGGCTTGGCTGTGCAAGTTTATCCATCTATTTTGACAGAATGTGGGAAGTGAGATTTCCAAGATAGTGGGGTGGACTTTGCCTATCTCCCCCATTGAAAGCAATGCTGGGCAATGGTGCTCATGTGCCTAAACCTGTTTTATATCCAACAGCAGTTCTACTTATGATAGCCAAAAGAGGTAGCTTTCCACTGAAAGACACTGACTGTCAAAAATGGAAAAAAACAACGGATCAAGATGTAATCTAAATGTGGAAACATTTTCCAATAAGTTACCCGCTGTCACCAGACCCAAAGATGTATAGTCACCTGTCTGTGCACACCTCAAGCACCCAGAAGTGCTCCACAGTACAATGAACTAGCTGACAATCAAGATATTGTTATTGATGGAATATATTGCGAGGGTGTGGGGGCACTTTATGCATTGATGATATAGGCATGAAACAGATCTACCGACGACACAACTTAGTATTATATACAGCTTATTTTGCTGTTCTCCCGCATAACTTTCATTATCTATTTATCTTATATTCAGATATACCATCTGTGTTATTTTCCATATGATGTGGAGAGGAAAGTGCTGATCCCTCAACAGCATCGCTGGCTCCCTTTCTCCTTGAAGGTATCACTGAGATTTACTCAACCATCTGCCACCCTTGTGTACCTCCACAATCTTACTATCTAGCTGTTTCTCCTACTTCTTAGTTCACTTCCTCTGCTTCTCCCCATGACATGCTCACACTGTGTTTCCTTCACTTTCTGTAGCTTTTGTTTTCTCATGTGTTTCATATGTTGTTCTCCCCTTTTCTTGCAATCTGTCTATCAACTGGCCTGCATTACACACAAGGCTCTATACACAAACTCCCCTGCTTATCTGGCACACAAACTAGTGGTATTGGGAGGAAGCAGGAACTCCAGGTCCGCTAAATACATCTTACTCCAACCTGCCTTCTTTCAGAAAAAAAGAACCTACAATAGGGCGTTCACTGGAGCAGCACCAAGAATTTGGAACTCTTTCCCACCTGACATCAGAAGAATCCCTTCTCTAGCACGTTTCAAGAAGGAGGGCAAAACCTTACTCATGGGTAAATTCCTCATCTAAGTACCTGCTCTCAACCACCACATTGTGCCTGATGAATCTAAGACTATCGCTCCTTCCCAGGATCACCATTTCTCCCGCCGAGCATATATGGGACGATTGCTCTCTTTTACTGACTCTAACTGTGATTGTAACCTTACACCTGTCTCCCCTTTTTCTCTATGTTCTCAGCATCCCAGCACCTCACCATCGTCTTGATTGTTTGATTTTGTTCATCTCTGCACTTTAAAACTTGTGTTTGGCCACCACTGTATACCGTGTAAAGCGCTCTGATACCCTCATGGGTCAAGTTCATATCTTGTAACATTTTCGTTAGCTTTGGTTTTTATCTCTCCTGTTTCTTTTTCATTTTTCACACTTTCTCTTTTCTTCCATTTCTTTTTTCCCAGCCTTTCTTCTCTTCAGTCCCCACTTCAGGGACTGAAGAGGATAGGTTTTTGTCTGCATTTCTTTGCTGATTCCACTCTCTTTCTGTTTTTCTCCTCTTGCTTTTTTCTTCCACTTCCTTCCATTTCGTCCCTTCTTTTCTATATTCATTTCTTCCACACCTTATTTCTTATTATTACCGCGCATTTTTTACAACGCAGGATCCATTACAACGCATACCATTACCACGCATGTATTTACAACGCAGGTACTTTTACAACGCATACCATTACAACATAAGTATTGGTAAGTATATTATTTTATTAAAAATATTATTTGGGTTTTTGGGTAAAGGGGTATTTTTAGGGTTCAGGGTCAGTTTTCAGTTTTTGGGTAAAGGGGTATTTTTAGGGTTTAGGGTCAGTTTTCAGTTTTTGGGTAAAGGGGTATTTTTAGGGTTTAGGGTCAGTTTTCAGTTTTTGGGTAAAGGGGTATTTTTAGGGTTTAGGGTCAGTTTTCAGTTTTTGGGTAAAGGGGTATTTTTAGGGTTTAGGGTCAGTTTTCAGTTTTTGGGTAAAGGGGTATTTTTAGGGTTTAGGGTCAGTTTTCAGTTTTTGGGTAAAGGGGTATTTTTAGGGTTCAGGGTCAGTTTTCAGTTTTTGGGTAAAGGGGTATTTTTAGGGTTCAGGGTCAGTTTTTAGTTTTTGGGTAAAGGGGTATTTTTAGGTTTCAGGGTCAGTTTTGGGTTTTTGGGTAAAGGGGTATTTTTAGGGTTCAGGGTCAGTTTTGGGTTTTTGGGTAAAGGGGTATTTTTAGGGTTCAGGGTAAGTTTTGGGTTTTTGGGTAAAAGGGGTATTTTTTGGGTTCAGGGTCAGTTTTGGGTTTTTGGGTAAAAGGGTACAGGGTAAAAATTAAATATAATTAAATTTAAATTACATTAAATTAAATTGATTAAATTAAATTAAATTAATTAAATTAAATTAAATTAAATTAAATTACATTACATTATATTAATATTTAATTATATTAATATTAAATTAATTAATTAAATTAAATTAAATTAAATTACATTATATTAATTTTAATTAAATTAAATTCTAAAAAATATTATATACTTACCAATACTTACGTTGTAATTGTATGCGTTGTAAAGGTATATGCGTTGTAAATACATGCGTGGTAATGGTACTTCGTTGTAATGGATTCTGCGTTGTAAAAATTGCGTGGTAAGGATAGGCGTGGTAAAAGTATGCGTTGTAACGTCATACATCCCCTGGAATATGCTTTCCACTAGTCTAGTGGACAGCATATACAAGGCCAACTTCTCACATTGGTGGCAGCAGTGGGATTGAAATCAATGACGAAACCCGACACGAAAAGACACCTATGCACCTGGCTTCCCTGGGTGAGGTAACTCGAGTACTCCGGTACTCCTGCGGATGTTGACTCTAGAACTGCCTAGTTCAAAAGAAGTTTATTCCAAGTCCTCTTCTAAGTGTCCTTAATCTGTAATTTTCCAACCGCGACTTTCCCCATAGAAGTTAATGGTGATTCGCGGCTGTGTTAAGACACTGCACGCGTCCCCCGTGGGTCCCCTGTGTCACTACCTTGGGTGGTTCCAGGTGGCCCCAGCGGTTCTAAAGGCTCTAGGCCTTGTATCTATGTCAGTCGTAGTTCTTATTCCACTTTCTAAATATATGGTTTGGTACGCCCCTAGGGTTCAACGTATATTGTGCTAATTTACTGTGTGCTAAATAAGTTTACTGAATGTACTTTTGCCTCTAGCCTCATAAAGAAACTAGAGGGATGTGTTTAGAATAAATACATATATTTTATAGATATACCTGGTGTCGTTCTCCTTTTATTTGGTCATTCATGAGATTATAGACTGGTAAAACAAGATGCTTTACATTCCTCCAAGACTTAACCTGAAGGCTGCTCTCCACAGCTACTACTAGGATAGCTTCGATATAGGTTGTCTTTAAACCTACCATCCATAAGGGTCGTTTGGACTGGTGCAAGGTGCCCTCTAGAATAGTGGACAGCATATGCCAGGCCAACTTCTCACAGTCCGTTAATTGGACGTCAGTCCGTTGTCTGTGACAATCCCTCTTACAGACACCTTATGTCCGTAGTTTGGGGGGTGACTGCAACCTGCACTGCTCACCGTCGAGAAGCCTGAGTGTTCTGAGAGTTCCATAATGGGGCTGCCTAGCACTCCTGTGTGCTCAAGAGCAGCCCCTCTCCAGCCTCTCACAGACAGTGATAGACCCATTGTCCTTCTGTCTGCCGGGTGATTGTGGCATACAGAATGACAATGGGCCAGTCTGGGAAATTAAGGCATGTGGTGGGCCTGAAGGCAAGGAAACAAAATGTAACACATTAGACAGAAGTACCATGTCGTTACTTTTAAAAAACAAGCATATGCAATCAGTCACGCATTTGTACAAGTTAGAGCTTTTGTTTACCTAATACCTAACATAAACTTATTTTGAATTACGCTTATGTTGGTTGTCTATTTACTTCTATATTATTGCATGATCTCCTCAGATGTGTCTTTAAAACTTAGCTTTTGTCCCATAGTTTTGTCCTGAATTTTGACCTTCTGTCCTAAATTTGTACACTCACCATCCTGAATTTGCACCCATGCAAGTTGGTCACAACTACTATAGTCCTTTTCCTACTTTTTTACTCCTTGCACACTATCTTTTTCTATCTTGCAAACTCCTTCTCCCAATCATCTTTATTCTTCTGTTCTTCCCACACATCCTTTCCTTTCTCTTTCCCTTCTTTCTTTTTCTCTCCTTACCCATCCTTAATGGTCTTTACCATGCCCGTTTTCCTTCCAAACCCATTCTCTGTAGAAGATGGATCCTTCTCCTTTGTGAGAGGTTTACTCATTTTGACATCACTGAATTAAAGAGACACCTATTTAGGTCTCAGCTACAGTTCGCAATCTGTAGGCAGACCTGTCATTTCAGTGCATAAAATGCTCCTCACCTGGTCCCTGGCACGGTGATCATACCCCTGGCCGCATTAATTTTGATTGTATTTAAATTTTTTGTATGAAGACGTAGTAGCTGCAAGGTGCTTCTAGGCCACTCATTTAGTTCTTTTTACTTTGCTCATACTTCTTTTTGACTCTTTTTTCAATTTAATTTACCGTTCTAAAATGGCGGACAGCCATGTTAGAATAGCAAATTCAAAAGTGTTGGGATGCATGCGCATGTCAAAATGCAGGCGAGCATATTGGCAAACTTACTGGTATGAGTTTTGTTTAATTGACAAGTAATTGCAAGATTGCTGTCAATGAGTGCGCATGTGTCTTGACATGTGTTTGAATGCTGGCTTTTAAACGTATTACGTTTTACTGTTTTGAAAAAAGAAACCTGAAATAAATCTATGGGCAAAAAAGCTGTTTGAGGCAAGAGGAAATACAATAGTTTATCTGTGATATTTGGGTGTAATAGTGAGGGCAAATAACGCAGTGCTGCAGAGTAGATTCTTCATTCAAGGGCGGTTTGCATTGCTGCTAAAGATTTTCAACTAGTTAAGATGTCTGCCAGTCCAAAACTGACAGAGGCTAGGGTCATATCTCATTAAGCTATAAGTATACAAAACAGTGATGATGGAAAATGGTTGAATTAATCTCAGCCACTGGTAATCACTCGGGCCGCATCCCAATCCATCATTATCTTGCACACAATGCCACCTCAGTTTGGACCCACCAATATGCAAATCAGACTTGACCCTGCTCCAATAGGAACAGTCCATCATGAACTGCCAGGCCATGTCCTCCCTGAACTGGAACACAAGTAACCCAGGACCGGAATTACTTGGTTCCAGAGTCACTATATGCAAGGGAACCACATATGGGCAACACAATAAAATATACAAAAAAGTGATAGATGGAATACTTAAATTAATCTCAGCCACTGTTAATTACTCAGGGCCTCCTCCCGCTCCATCGTTATCTTGCACACCATGCGACCTCAGTTTGGACCCTGCTATATGCAAATCAGACTTGACCCTGCTCCAATAGGAACAGTCTAGTCCGAAGTGCTAAGCCAGGTTCTCTTTGAACTGGAACACCACGCCTGGACATACCCGCCCCACATAGGGCAACACAATAAGTATACATAACAGTGACGGATGGAATACGAGAATTTATATCAGCCATCTTTATTTTGAACACCATGCCACCTCAGTTTGGACCCAGCTATATGCAAATCAGTCTTGACCCTGCTCCAATAGGAACACTCCAGTCTGAACCCAAGTGTCATTGTATGCAAAATAAGGTTGGATTGGGATGCAGCCTCAAGTGATTGCCAGTGGCTAAGAATAATTCAAGCATTCCATCCATCACTTTTTTGTATACATACCTCTCAGTAGGCAAGCACTGTGAGTGCTAACTTAAGACCCCAGGTCTTATTTAACAAGACCTTGTGCTGCCCTTGTTTCATGGAAGGTGACAAAAGGGAAACGCAAGCCCTTAAGTGAGATTTACTATGCCAAGGAGAGCCACCTTGCATGGCTCTGTGTGGCATAGTAAATTCAAGGTAACACAAGGCAGCGCAAGTATCTGCCTTGTATTGCTCTGCCCTTGAAAGGCATTCCATGGGTAGAGCACGGATGGGTCATGGGCTTTCCCATGCATACACCTATGGATTGTGGCATATTCCCATGATTATTAACACTTGTAAAACTGGTAATCTTTATTTCTCCTTGTTAAGGCCTCAGAGGATTGTTTCTGTGCAGGAAGTTTTCCCTTCCTGCACAAAAATAATCCTTCCTGTAACGCAGGTACCCTTGCACCATGGCTACAAGTGTGCCAGCGCAGAGAGAGAGCAGGAATGGTCTCTTGTCACAGGAACTTCCAAGGCACATGCTGCTTTTATCTTGAAACGTAGCAACATGTGTTCACATTTTTAAAGACATAATACAGAACATAATAACACAGTGCATAAACAAAGCAACATAATATAATTAAAACATTACCACAACAAAATGACACACAACAAAAATGCACAAACTCCCTTTCCCGCCTCAGAATACTGGGGCATTTTATCAAGGACCGGTGTTAAAATTATCGCCGTTTTATCGGCAGGAAACTGCCGATAAAACGGCGATAATGGGCTTGATAATAGGCCCTTGTTAGTTCCCCTAGAAGCCCATGTTAACACAAGAACATGGGCTTCTATGGGAATTAACAGGGCGTATTATCAAGCCCATTATCGCCACTTTATCGGCAGTTTCCTGCCGATAAAACGGCGATAATTTTAACACCGGTCCTTGATAATATGCCCCCCAGTTTCCATAATACAGAGTTAAAAGGTGTTTGGAGTGAACACTGCCTTAATTTACCACCATGCATGTAAAATAGCGAAGTCAAAGAAGTTTGTTATCCGGCCCCTGGTCCCAGAGTTGCGCTACTGGTGCTCTTTTTATGTCATAGGGCCTTAAATTATTTTGAAATAGTAGTTTGTTCACAAGTCTGTGGTAGAAATAAAAAAGGAAAGCTGTATTTTTGCTTATAGCACTGTAATCTATTCTTTCACATTACACAATAGCTTATGTGGTGAAAGAGAGACAATCTACTGTGGTCGACTCTATAGTATGTCATCTTCTCAAATCCAAATTTGAAATAGGGGAAAGTGTGCTGCAGACACAAAGGAGCAGATTTACTATTTTTTCACGGAGCGCACTGCAGCAGCAGTAAAACCTGTGCTGCGCTGCGCCACGTGAAAAGGAGAGAGGAGGAGAGCGCCCTATTTACTAAAATATAGCACTCTCCTCCCCTGTCACCAGCGTCGGCGCCGAAAGCATCTGCCGTTCCCCACGGAGCCACCTTTGGCCCACGGTACAAGGGGTGTCTCTGTGAGTCTAGCTTAGGTTTTGTACTGGAAAGGAAATCAAACTACTATGCTCAGACTCACTTTAACCATTTTCCCACTTTGTATGTGTGCTATAAAGTGCAGCACATATGTAAAGTCAGAAAAGGAAGGAGAAATAATTTCTCTTTCCTTGTGCCTGCTTGAAAAGGGTGCTGTTTTCTGTTGCTAAACCCTGTCTACTTTATTTAGTAAATTGGGTTTAGCGTGAGAAACATTGGGTGGTTGCATGGGAATACCCATGCACCACCCGTGGTACGCCTGCAAACTAATGCAAAGCACAGTAGCGCTATGCACTGCTTCGCATTACTTTTTGGGTTTCACCTGCCGAAGGCTGCGCTCTGCGCAGCTCTTCAGCGCAGGTGAAATCCTATGTCGTCAATAAGGACTCCTGGAACGTCCCCCGGCTCTCATTGGTTAGCTCCATAAATGGAGGCTAGCCATTGAGTGCCGGATCTGTCCGTCAAGGCCGGACCAGATTCGGGGGCGTTCCCGAGATTTTTTCCCAGGGCGGAGTTACGTTTTTTCCCGTTCCCTCCCCTTTCACTGAAAGTGAATTCAGATGCGCTGTCCATTCCCGCCCCCTCTGCTGCTGTCCTGCCTTGTGTCCCTCCTCCCGCCGTCCCCCCTCCCCCCTCCTCGCTGTCCCCCCTCCTCGCTGTCCTGTTATGGCCCGATCGAGTGGCCACCTCGACCCGGCATTGCCCCGTGTTCTCACCGCTGCGGCCCGGGGGCCTGAAAGTGATCAGAAGCTGAAGCGAGAGAAACGAAGGGGCCGCGACCTGATTGGTCCTCTGTTTACAGGAGGCGCGCTCTGATTGGCCGTTTGCAGTAGGCCTGTCCCGAGAGCCGCGCTCTCATTCGATGCCTTGCCCGCAGAAGCTGGGCGTGTATGGAGGCTCGCAGAGCCGCGACCGGATTGGGCCGCAGCAGTGGAGCCGCCCCAGCGAGGATCCGGAAGCCGAGTCAGCCGTTCGACCCCGTCCTCGCCGAGGGAATCTCCGAAGTGCCGGGTAATCACCGCCGGGTCCGGGGAGAAGAGGAAGAGTGATGGCAGCTGGACTGCAGGGCCCCCGTGAGCGGAGGGAGCCCTGCGGCGAGAGGAGCGGCCTTCAGAAGCGAGCGGAGGGGGCGCGAAGCACATTGCCGGTGCCTGCCCCCTCCCCCCCCCCTGAGGCTCCCCGACTGGAGGGAGAGCCCCGAGTGAAGACAGAGCCGCCGGCCGGTGAGTGAGCCGACGAAAGGGAGGGGCGCCGGGAGACATGACAACTTCCTGCAACCCATGAGCATCTATCACAAACCATGCTTAGGTGTGCATGTTTGAAAAACTTCATTGGGTCATCATGGCTCCTGCTCAAGAGACTATTGGGGGATGGAGGATGGGCCTCTCTGTGAATGGATGTGCAGGGGCTGGCCCTATAAAGTCTCACAAAGCACCCCTTGCAGGCATCCTTAGACTAGTGAGCCTTCTTTTACTCCCACACTCAGGCCACAGACAGGAGCATTGCTCTGGGTCCCCCCTTCTGATTCCAAATGCCCTCCAGTCTTATCGTTTCCCACCAGAGGGACAAATACACGATGCCCTTCACTTTAGCTGTGCCCAGGAACCCTTACTCGCCCACACTAATGGTAAAGGAAGGGAACTGAAACCCTAATAGGTGCCGCTCAGCATGCCTGCCTCATTAGTAACACAGCTGCCAGCATACAGTGAATATCAAACCCTTTAAGCACAGATTTCTTACATTTTTGTCACAGCTTTCCTGTTCATTCCACTCCAACAACCTCAAGAATCATCAGACAACCTGTGGCCCCAGTTTACCCATCACCACCTATCATGGTTAGCATAAGGACCGTTCAATAGTGGGCCTATAATGCACTTTCTGTATGATTTTAATGTTTGGCAATATATGGGGAGATAAAGCCAAATGTACAAATATGGTTTTCATCTGTATTGTGGCAGACATGTTAATAAATTCTCTTTGTGTGAAGGAGGTCATGGGCCTACATAGTTCCTAAATGGAACTTATGCTATGTGGATGGTCACCTATATCAGTACGTGACTGTAAAAAAGACTTTGCAGTGAATCGATTGTAGGGGCCTGATCAGAACAGGATCTGGGATGATGTCTTCTGGCATCCAGGGATCTTCACCTGGCAGAACAGCTGAGTTTGGCCTCTGCACAGCTGGGAAGGCCTGGGAGAGTTTAGGTACTGGACTCAATAAACCACTTTCCTGCCCAGATGGAGGCTCTGAAAGTACTTGGCCAATATGGTTATAGAAGTATCTGGAGGCTGCATACACTCATCAGCGACTAATAAAAGAAGAAATCCACACTGCGCAACATTGGTTGCCACATTTTACAGCTGGGTGGCCACACAACACTGACATAAAGGGTCAAACTCATGCTGTGAGATATAACTATCTTTCACGCTACTTAATCGGCATGTGCCTTGTGCAGGGTTGAGTTCTTCTAATAAACTTACTTGATAAGTGCTTTTGCACTTTGGTGTGACAGAAAGTTTACAATTCAGAGGCCAAGCGGTCGTAGCTCAAACTTTAATCAGTGATAGCCCTGTTGAATAACTACGCCACCTTCCAAACAAAGTGTGCATTCTCCGTTAACTTCACTCTTAAATGCCTGATCTCACCCACATGTGTTCCCATACCTGGCGTGTCACGTAGTTTGATGCTTACTTCCCTCCATATTGAAAAACGGTAGATGTTTCAGCACCCAGGCTAATATGCTGCATTCCTAAATACATATAACGTCCCAAAGGTGAAACCGATGCATTGCAAATGCTTGTTCGTTATTTCCAGCGCTGGAAAGTAAATAGGGAAAAAAAGATTTTGCGCCGATTTCCGTCATGTTTGTGACGCAAACACGGCGCAAAATCTTAGTAAATCTCCCTTAAAGTGTTACATCTACAGTACCATAACAAGGGTTATTTTAAGAGCTCAACATTCTCCCTTAGAGTTATGAAGTGTGTTTAAACCAATGACGAATCTATGTCAGTTGCAAAAATGTTTTCTCCAACGATTCAAATTCATGCTCGATGCTTTTAAAATGCAGGAGCTACCGCGTGACTAGACTGCCATCTGCTGGGCTGCCAGCGAATTTGCGCATGCCTTGAAAAAGGGTCCTGTAATTTCCTTGACAACAGATATCTCACACGGAGCCTAAATCTACAGTTGGCTACGTAACATTTTACGGATTTGTGGGTCCCTAGAGAATATATAAATATTTGGGACGTCTATTGGAAACAGCTTTAAATGTATTACCTCTTTTTCGAACTATCTTAATTCCAATGATTATTGGATTTTATGTCAAACCTTCATAAACTGGAACACACGAACACCGCCATAATCTCATGCTGCATGACGTCAGTAAGGCAAATAGTAAGTGCTGCTAAAGACAATTGAACTTGCCTAATATTTTTAATAACAAATGTATCCCCATCACTGCTGGCGTTCTTGGTGTAAAAATAAAGGGGCATATTATCAAGAAAGGGCGTTACATTATCGCCGCTTATACTGCCGATAAAGCGGCGATAATGGGCTTGATAATATGCTCTATGAATTCCAATCGAAGCCCATGTTAGATGTGAAGACATCTAACATGGGCTTCGATTGGAATTCTATAGAGCATATTATCAAGGCCATTATCGCCGCTTTATCGGCAGTTTCCTGCCGATATAAGCGGCGATAATGTAACGCCCTTTCTTGATAATATGCCCCAAAATTCGAAGCACTGCGCTGAGGAGTCTCACCATTCCATTGGTTAGAATCGAATAACTGTTTTGTAATTGCTTTGTCCCTCTTTTCCTCTTTATATGTGGCTACGTCTCTGGCTTTACCTGTGACCGTGGCGAATAAGAGAAATGGGATGGGGCAGGACACAGGAGATTGAGAAAGACATAAAGAGAACAGTATAGCAACGGACGTAAAGTACAGGAAGATGGGGGAAGAAATAGAGATGATGTAAACAGAAATGTGTGTTGGCCAGTAGGAAGATAAAGAGAGGTAGAAAGAGTAAGATGTAAATAGAAAAGGGCAGGTAAACAAATAGGCACGGTATTAGAAAAAAAATAGCAAGAAGGAAACGCGCAGACCTCAAAAGGTGAGGCAGAGAGAGAGGAATAATAGAAAAAAGGTAAATTATAAAGAGATAAAGGCATCAAGAGGTAAAGGTATGTAGAGTGACTCGAGGAAAAGCAAAGAGATGCAAGAGAGAGAGAGAGAGAAATGTGAATAGGTATAGAAATATGGGTCAGGAAAAAGAGAAAAAAGAAATGTGATTTAGAGTGAAAATAGGAAGTTGAAAAAGATGCATCGAATAGAGAAGGTCGAGAGAGGTATATATAAAGGTAGACAGTTGTGAGAAGAAGAGCTGGTAGAGGGATCTAAAAGGAAAGAGGGTGAAAGAGCTAGTTGAGGTGTAGGGGTGAGCTGAATTGGAGAAGGATGTTAGAAAAGAGAGATGTGTTTCGGAAATAGAGGGAGCTGTAGGAGTTGATGATAGAGTAAAAGGGGTAGAGGTAGAGAAATATAGGTAACCATAGAGTGGTTTAGAGAGGAGATTGAAAAGTAACACAGGTAGAACGGGGAGATGAAGTGGAGAGGTAGAGAACTAATGATAACGTAAATTGAGAAGTTAGGTAGAGATGGGGAGCATGAGGTGAGGTAGTGAGTGAGATGTGAGATAGGGAGAGAAATGAGGTAGAGAGGTGAGTGGGAGTAGTGAGGCAGAGAAAGAGACGTATAGAGTGATCAAGTAGTGAAAACAGTGAGAGATAGTGCAATAAAGATAAATATGAGGGAGTGTGAGAAAGGAGATGGAGAAAATGGAGAAGAGCTACAGTGGGGAAAATGGTAAAGGAGCAATGAGGTACCGAAAGAGGGATGAGGTAGAGAGAGTTCAGGTAGAGTAAGGATATCAAGAGTGATTGATATAGCTGTAGGCACCAAGAGTGATAGAGAGAGAGGCAAGGTCATGATGAAGTAGGAGAATCAGTTGAGTGAGGCATATTGGATATATTGAGAAAGAGGTGAGGAAGGCAAAAGTGGGTAATCAAAAGTGAGGTAGTTAAATCTGAGATAGAGAGAGAGGATGAAGGTATATATAGAAGTAGGTACAGAGAGATAGAGCAAGGTTAAGAGAGAGAGTTAAGGTGGAATGGGTGAGGTGAAGTGACACAAAGATTATTTTTCAATTTAATTGCCACCAACTGTCTGAGAGTGCAAGTGTTGTGGATAAGAAGCCGAGGCATGCATACTGTAGGGTAGATATTTTTTTTTAGCACAGCAACGAGTCATATTTAAAAACAAGCTTTTGCAATGCAATAGGTCTTGCATTTGCAAGAATTAGAGCTACTGGCGTTGTAAATGATAATGCCTTTGGAGTGGAGTGGATGTATGTGGTGTGCTTTGGAATGATAAGGGTTAGGTTGGAATAGTTAGTTGTGGAATTGTGTGGGGTGGAACTGTGGTGTGGAGTGGATTTGAGTGGTGGAATTCTGAGGCATAGTGGCATAAGGAAGGCAGTATTGTTTGTAATCAGTAGTTGCACATAAAATATCTCTTAATGCAAACAATATATCGTTTAGCACTGCTGTTTGCTGTCATTTATAAACCATAAACTGTCATACGGCTAAGGGACATGTATAACGTGCCTTGTTGAAGGCAAACGATCTGACTTTAGTGTACTAACACTTTGTAATAGCATTTGCGCCCGACTAGATTGATGTGTGTTATCTGTAAGCGATATGTGCATGTAGTTTCACAGTTACACATGCAATTACACACCTCCAGAATCCAACCTACGCATGGATAGACATTTAAAATTGCACATATACATATAAATACATACACAAGCACATGCATAAATAGCAGTCAGTAACTCCCTAGAACTGCATAAAATAATACTTCATTTTAGGGTAACTATGCTTTTTGGCGGCCTCGATGATGTTGTGGGACTGTACTCCATAGATAAAATTTCTGTTGGAGAAAAACATAAAGGGGTACATTTGTGCACATGGCACTTTGAAGTTGAAGTTCCTCAGCCACTGGTAATTACCTGGATACAACCCATTCCGTCATATTTTTTGCTTGCCATGTCACCTCAGCTCAGTCAAAAACAAGCCATATGCAAATTTGCCTTCATCCTGCTTCAACAAAAGGAATTCAAGCTGAACTGGTGGGCATGTCCCTAAAGCAGGTTAGCATGTCAGTTTAACCACCCTCTGGAAGAAGGCTGTAACTAGTACTACTGCAGTGCCACCTCTGTGCCAACGTGTAAGAACGCACTGTGCAAGGTGTACACAAGAAGAGGGAGGCTGGCACATGCAATATTTAGGCAATAACGTCCCTGGGTGGATTGCCAAGGGAAGAGGAACAAAAGAAAGGTGAAGTATACCGACAGTATGCAGAGAAAAGTGATAATATTAACTGGCACTTGCAAACCGCAAAGTCTAAATGAGTTTCCAAACCTTGCCACAGGTTCTGTACTCTCAGAAAGCAATACACGGTGTTGGCATGTGCGATTAAAATAGGTACCATCGAAAATGACTGGGAAGTGAAAGGAGGGCGAGAGGCCATCTCTTGTGATTTTGAAAAACAATAATGGTTATGAAATGGTTGAGTTCCTATCCCAAATCTAATTATTTCGCAACTAGGCTGGGACGCACAATGACCAACCACAGTGTCTGTTCCTGCAAACAATTCTAGTTCCCAGTGCCCGGGCTTCCTTATGTGCCGCAGTATGCAATACTTGGTAGAAGGTTAGCCTCCAATTGTAGGTGATATGGGAAACAGATACATAATTACATTTGTGCACTGCAGATGGGGGGAAACATCACTTACAACGCAACTTTTACCACGCAGTGCCTTTACATCGCAACCATTACAACGCAAACCATTAGAACGCATTGCGCTGGGGGGCGCTCTAGGATAGGGAATAGGTTAATTTACTATCCAATAACCTTCCCTAGTGTCCACGGGGACTGTAGTTGGAATAGTAAATTAAACTATTCACTATCCAGCGCCCAAAAGCACTATGCGTTGTAATGGTATGCGTTGTAAAAACCGCGTTGTAAAAGCATGCGATGTAAAAGCATGCGTTGTAATGTCGTACATCCCAGATGGGGCACAAAAAAGGCAGAGTTGTCTCTGCACGGGCAAATGGAGAAGGGGCTTAATGGCAGAGCTGCACCTCTCAAGTGGTCCTGGGCACCTTAAGAGTGGTTGGGTGTCCTACTGTCTTAGAGGTTAAGGCTGATGCCCGGTAGAGTTGCTAGACAGCTAATGAGGAGATTGGCCCTGGTTTCCCCCTCAATCGTCACATACCCAGCAGGACATTGGACACAGTTCATCCTCGTCTCCCTGCTTTGGCTACTTCCTCCCCTCCTTTCCTACAAATTCTCTCAACCTCGTTGTTTGTTTACTGTACCTTACTACGCTATTGTAACTGATGTCATTTGTAACGCAATGTTCCTCTGGTATAGCGCTCTGATACCTCCGAGTCTAGCCAGCGCTATATAAACCTTTTTAGATATACCTTGTAATGCAACGATCCTCTGGTTAGGCGCTCTGATGCCTCCGGGTCTAGCCAGCGCTATATAACCTTCTCAAATCAAATAAACTAAAAACAGTTTTTTCTGAACGCTGAGACCTGAGCAACATGGCTGATGCCAGGTAGAGCTGCTAGACAGCTAATGAGGAGATCGGCCCTGCTTTCCCCCTCGACCATCACCTACCCAGCCGGACATTGGACACAGTTCTTCCGCGTCTCCCTGCTATTGCGTCTTCCTCCCCTCCTTTCCTACAAATTCTGTCAACCTCGTTGTTTGATTACTGTATCTTACTACGCTATTGTAACTGATGTAATTTGTAACACAATGTTCCTCTGGTATAGCGCTCTGATACCTTCGGGTCTAGCCAGCGCTATATAAACCTTTTTAGATATACCTTGTAATGCAACGATCCTCTGGTTAAGCGCTCTGATACCTCTGGGTCTAGCCAGCGCTATATAACCTTTTCAAATCAAATAAACTAAAAACTGGTTTTCTTGAATGCTGAGACCTGAGCAACATGGCTGATGTCCGGTGGAGCTGCTAGAAAGCTAATGAGGAGATTGGCCCTGGTTTCCCCCTTGACCGTCACCTATCCAGCCGGACATTGGGCACAGTTCCTCCTAGTCTCCCCGCTGTTACTCCTTTCTCCCCTCCCTCCTACGCATTCTTGAAACATTGTTTATGTGTACTGTATCTTACTATGCTCTTGTATCTGATGTAACTTTTAACGCAAAGATCCTAAATGTAAAGCGCTCTGATACCCTCTTGGGTCAAGTTTGCGCTATATAAAACTTTATAAATAAATAAAAATAGGAGTGCATTTCTTAGTGACAGGTTCAGAGTGCATTTTGAACAGATAATGAGCTTTGGTGGCCAAAGGATTGGAGGCTGCAGACAAGCAGCTGATTCCATAAGCAGCTTCCAGTGTCTGGGGAGGAAGTTTCGCTACCTGAGCAATGAGCATGGTTAACGGGGTGGCCAGCGAGAAGAGGTCCTAAGGGCGGTGGGGGGTGCTGAAGCCAAGGGGTACACAGAGAGGGGAGACCAGGCGATAGGAGCACGGTGCAATTACTTACCCGTGCCCTGGTAAAGTTCACTGATCCTTCCTCTTCCTCCTCCCCCTCCTCCGTGGCTGGACTGAGAGCCTGAAAGTGGTGAAAGCTGGTCATGGTCAGCTCCAGAGGCTCTGACTGCAACTGGAGGAGAGGCAGTGTTGTCTGTGCTGCAGAGGCGGAGGACGGGCTAAGGGAGGGTGAGGGCAAGCCCAATATGAAAAAAAGAAATGAACGCAACCACCATAAAGCAGGCGTAATTCAATACAAAGATTTTTTTTAAAAATAGCTACCACCAGAGTGGCCGTTAATGCAATGCAGAAAGATAAAGCTACCACCAGAGTGGGCGATAATGCAATGCAGAAAGATGAAAAGAAGATACAATGAAGCAGACACCGGGCTAAGCCAAGAAACCAGCAGAACACTACACACATTTGCATTGAATAACAAGGAAAGACGCGAAGATGAAGCAAGGCAGCCGAAGCGAAACAAAACAAGCAGAGGTTGGGGAAAAGCAAAATTTTTTGAAAAATATATTCGAAACCCTAACATAAAGGGGCTTACCAAAAAAGAAATAGTACCTGCATCAAAGTGGATGGCCACTAATAAAGGGGAATTAATATGTTTTAAAACAAAAATATATTTTTTTTAATTTATGTTTATTCAATTTCCAATGAGTATGGTAACATACTGAAAGGTACACGTCAATAAGCAATATTCAGCGAGGAAGAACACCCCACCCCACCGGCAATCAGATGTAATACATAAATATTTTGGTGAGTCTAGAACAGAGCAGAAAGGCATGTGTGGCATAACTTTTACACAAGTACTTCACTGGATCCTTAGTCCACGTCAGCGAAAAGTCAAGCGCTATCTCCCGCGTACCAGCCGTCAATGGGAATACCTGGGACTCCGCCCAATTGATCCCTAAACCGGAATATCTCTCGAACTTAACGTATTCCTGAGACAGTCCCGGTAAATAAGTGGCTGGCTTCCGGACATATAATAGCATATCATCAGCATATAGTGAGACCACAAGTGGTCTCTGCCTAAAGCGCAAGGCGGCCGCTGCATGTCGCTGCCGCAGTTTCCAGGCAAGTGGCTCCAGTGCCAGCGAGAATTGCATGGGGGACAAGGGGCACTCCTGCCGCCTATCCCCTTCTATAGGATAGGCTGTCGAACCCCATCTGTTTACACGCACTTGAGCCACCGGATCCGCATATAGAACCTTTACCCATTGAAGAAAAAAAGGGGGAAGGCCCATCTTGGTCAGGACCATGAACATATATCCCCATTGGAGGGAATCAAAGGCCTTAGCTGCATCGAGCAGCACAGCCACTGCCTGGTAGTCTGGATCAAAATAATGAAGCGTGGAGAATACCGTTCGTAAGTTGTGATCTGTGGATTTAGCGGACACAAAACCCGACTGGTCTGGAAGGACCAGGAGGGGAACCAGCGGCTGAATTCGAGTTGCTATCATCTTCGCCAAAATCTTGGCGGCGATATTAATAATGTAGAGAGGCCTATAGGAGTTGCACCTATTATCAATCTTGTCAGGCTTCAAGAGAGTCACTAACAGAGCTCCTTTGAGGGTTTGGCGGGAGTCTCCCCTCCTCGTATGCCTCCGCATAGACCTCCAGAAGCCTAGGGGCGAGATCATCCACGTAGGCTTTGTAGAACTCACTAGGGAGCCCATCAAGTCCTGCAGCCTTGCATGTGGGAAGAGACATTATCGCCAATTTGACATCCTCTATATCATTGGGCTGTGTAATATATTCCTTATGACCCTGTGAAAGCCACCCCAGTGCGACATCATCCAGATAGGAATGTATCTCCTCTGGGGGTACGGATCCCCTGTTGGCATAGAGTTTAGTATAGAAGTTAAGAACTATATCACTGATCTCGGATGTTGTGTAGTGTGCCACTCCATCATCATCCAATAATTCAGGGATGCACTCTTGGCTTCTCGGTGCTGCCAGCTTTTGATATAAAGAACGGCTAGGGCGTCCCTCTCCCCATAATAGCAAGCTGTACTGTGTCTGGATAGGTGAAGCAGCTCCTGATCAACCATGTCGTTATGCTCTGTAACAAGATCTCTAATTGCAGCCAAAGCGGCAGTAGAGGGTTGCTTCTCATGCACCCGTTCAAGTGTAGAAATATCAGCTGCCAGTTTCTTTATCCTGCGTCTGATATCCCGCAACACGTTTGCCTGCACGCCACTACATGGACCTCTGATAGTCACACTAAATGCTTCCCACAGCCCTCCAGCACTCTCATCAGTACCCTCATTCTCCCGGAAATAGTTTAGAATGGCCTCCCCTATAGTTTGCCTGAAAACCGAGTCAGTTAGCGAAGCCTGCTGCAACCACCATGCAAAGGGCGGCCTCTCACAGGCAGAAACCTGCAGTTCCAAGATCAAAGGAGCATGATCTGAGAGTGTACGGGCCATGTGACCAACTTTCAACACCCATGTACACACAGCCTCAGAAACAAGCCAATAGTCCATGCGAGACCATGTACCGTGAACAGAAGAAATGAAGGTACTCTCCCTAACCTCAGGGTGTTGCAGTCTCCAGACATCGTGCAGATTGCCCGCATCCAGTATCCCCAGTAGTGTCTCAGGCGCTTGCTTGTGTCTCGCTACTCCACTACACACCCGATCTAGGGCCGGATTCAGACTAACATTGAAGTCACCTCCCCAGATTATCTCAGCTAGAGGAAATCCTGAAATGCGGCGCCACACGTCTGAGAAGTAGGACGGGTCATCAATATTCGGCCCAAAGACATTGACCAGCAACACATTCACACAATTGACCATACACCATCGCCACTTGCCCGCACTCATCCATTTCAGCGCGATTGACAGAAAAAGGGACCCCCTTTTTAACTAGAATCAACACCCCTCACACAACTCTCACTCCTGCCCAACACACACCTATTTTGTGTTCTGAGGCCTTAGTTAGAGACGTCTCTTGAATAAACGTCACTTGCACATCCATTCTATCCAAATAAGCTAGTACAGATCGAATTTGTTTTAGGGGATCTGAGACCACTCACATTCCAGGTCAAGTATTTTACTTTACCACTCATGTGGTCCCTACCTTAGCAGACTGTAAAAAAAGCATTATCGCCCCACACTGACTTACTGTATCTCGGAGATCCACTCAACCTGAGATTCACCATAAAGAAACAATGCTGGCTCATTCCCCCTTATCGCACACCAACCCACTTCAGCATGCCCAACACACCAAAGCCATCCCAAAATAGTAAAACTCTCCCCCAACAGAGAGCAAACCAAAATAGATCCATGTGTAGTACACCAATTGGGGGGCGTCAGAGTGATACTTGCCTCCCAACTAGTTGGAGGTGGCTAAGCAAATTTATCAATAGTTCCATCTTTCTAGAGTCAACCTTCACACTGCACTTCATACCATGAGACCCCGGAATCAGGAGAGGACATTAGATAACGTCATCCGGCGAACAAAACTATGACTTAACAGTAATACATGCCATTTATACCTATATGACGAAGAAGATGCAGTTACAATAAGACAGTTCCATTGATAGTGTCAACACTGCCACTGCCCACCACCCCAGCACACCACTGGAGCCGAGCCCACAATGACCTGGAAGCAGATAGGGCTAACAGAGCAAATGCAAAAAGAACTATTGATGGACAGAATGCAGAACAATGTCATACATTCACCCTAGTACAGAGATCTGGCCCTAAATCCATCGTTTTTTTGCTCACCATGCCATTCTGTTTAGACCCAGCCATACGCAAATCAGTTGTGACCCTGCGCCCAATGGGAAAAGTCCAGTCCGAACTGCCAGGCCTGGTCCTCCCTGGACTGGAACAAAGCATCCTAGGCCCGGTTTCGGGGTTTCACCCCTCTTCAGCCAGGATAGCTTGATTCCAGTGGCATGGAGAGCACGGGGCTCACGTCTGAGCATACCCGTCCCACTCGGGGTGACAAATGCAAAAAGACCTTTTGTTGGACAGAATGCAGAACAATGTCATACATTCACCCCAGAACAGAGATCTGGGCCTAAATCCATCGTTTTTTTGCTCACCATGCCATTCCAGTTTGGAACTAGCCATATGCAAATCAGTCTTGACCTTGCGCCCAATAGGAACAGACCAGCCCAAACATCCAGGCCAGGTCCTCCCTGGACTGGAAAAAAGCATCCTAGGACCGGTTTCGGGGTTTCACCCCTCTTCAGCCAAGATAGCTTGATTCCAGTGGCATGGAGAGCACGGGACTCACGTCTGAGCATACCCGTCCCACTCGTAGTGACAAATGCAAAAAGAACTATTGATGGACAGAATGCAGAACAATGTCATACATTCACCCCAGTACAGAGATCTGGGCCTAAATCCATTGTTTTTTTGCTCACCATGCCATTCCATTTGGACACAGCCATACGCAAATCAGTCGTGACCCTGCGCTCAATGGGAACAGTCCAGCCCGAACTGCCAGGCCAGGTCATCCCTGGACTGGGAAAAAGCATCCTATGACCGGTTTTGGGGTTTCACCCCTCTACAGCCAGGATAGCTTGATTCCAGTGGCATGGAGAGCACGGGGCTCACGTCTGAGCATACCCGTCCCACTCGATGTGACAAATGCAAACAGAAATATTGATGGACAGAATGCAGAACAATGTCATACATTCACCCCAGTACAGAGATCTGGGCCTAAATCCATCGTTTTTTTGTTCACCATGCCATTCCAGTTTGGACTCAGCCATATGCAAATCAGTCTTGAACCTGCGCCCAATGGGAACAGTCAAGCCCGAACTGCCAGGCCAGATACTTCCTGGACTAAAAAAAAGAATCCTAGGACCGGTTTTGGGGTTTCACCCCTCTTCCATCAGGATAGATTGATTCCAGTGGCATGGAGAGCACGGGACTCACGTCTGAGCATACCCGTCCCACTCGGAGTGACAAATGCAAAAAGAACTATTGATGGACAGAATGCAGAACAATGTCATACATTCACCCCAGAACAGAGATCTGGACCTAAATTCATCGTCTTTTTTGCTCACCATGCCATTCCAGTTTGGACCAAGCCATATGCAAATCAGTCTTGACCCTGCGCTCAATGGGAACAGTCCAGCCCGAACTGCCAGGCCAGGTCATCCCTGGACTGGGAAAAGCATCATAGGACCGGTTTTGGGGTTTCACCCCTCTTCAGCCAGGATAGCTTTATTCCAGTGGCATGGAGAGCACGGGGCTCACGTCTGAGCATACCCGTCCCACTCGATGTGACAAATGCAAACAGAAATATTGATGGACAGAATGCAGAACAATGTCATACACTCACCCCAGTACAGAGATCTGGGCCTAAATTCATCGTTTTTTTGTTCACCATGCCATTCCAGTTTGGACTCAGCCATATGCAAATCAGTCTTGAACCTGCGGCCAATGGGAACAGTCAAGCCCGAACTGCCAGGCCAGGTCCTCCCTGGACTAAAAAAAAAAATCCTAGGACCGGTTTCGGGGTTTCACCCCTCTTCCGCCAGGATAGCTTGATTCCAGTGGCATGGAGAGCACAGGACTCACGTCTGAGCATACCCATCCCACTCGGGGTGACAAATGCAAAAAGAACTATTGATGGACAGAATGCAGAACAATGTCATACGTTCACCCCAGAAATGAGATCTGGGCCTAAATCCATCGTTTTTTTGCTCAGCATGCCATTCCAGTTTGGACCAAGCCATATGCAAATCAGTCTTGACCCTTCACCCAGTGGGAACAGTCCAGCCCAAACTGCCAGGCCAGGTCCTCCCTGGACTGGAAAAAAGCATCCTAGGACTGGTTTCGGGGTTTCACCCCTCTTCAGCCAGGATAGCTTGATTCCAGTGGCATGGATAGAGAGCACGGGACTCACGTCTGAGCATACTTGTCCCACTCGGGGTGACAAATGCAAAAAGAACTGTTGATGGACAGAATGCAGAACAATGTCATACTTTCACCCCAGTACAGAGATCTGGGCCTAAATCCATTGTTTATTTGCTCACATTGCCATTCCAATTTGGACCCAGCCATATGCAAATCAGTCTTGACCCTGCGCCCGATGGGAACAGTCCCTACCTTAGCAGACTGTGAAGAAAGCAATATCGCCCCACACTGACATACTGTATCTCGGAGATCCACTCAACCTGAGATTCACCATAAAGAAAAAATGCTGGCTCATTCCCGCTTATCGCACTCCCACCCACTTCAGCATGCCCAACACACCAAAACCATCCCAAAATAGTAAAACTCTCCCCCAACAGAGAGCAAACCAAAATAGATCCATGTGTAGAACACCAATTGGGGGGCGTCAGAGTGTTACTTGCCTCCCAACTAGTTGGAGGTGGCTAAGCAAATCTATCAATAGTTCCATCTTTCTAGAGTCAACCTTCACAATGCACTTCATACCATGAGCCCCGGAATCAGGAGAGGACATTAGATAACGTCATCCGGTGAACAAAACTATGACTTAACAGTAATAGATGCCCTTTATACCTATATGACGAAGAAGATGCAGTTACAATAAGACAGTTCCATCAATCGTGTCAACACTGCCACTGCCCACCACCCCAGTACACCACTGGAGCCGAGCCCACAAGGACCTGGAAGCAGATAGGGCTAACACAGCAAATGCAAAAAGAACTATTTATGGACAGAATGCAGAACAATGTCATACATTCACCCAAGTACAGAGATCTGGGCCTAAATCCGTCGTTTTTTTGCTCACCATGCCAATCCAGTTTGAACAGCCATATGCAAATCAGTCATGACCCTGTACCCAATGAGAACAGTCCAGCCCGAACGGCCAGGCCAGGTCCTCCCTGGACTGGAAAAAAGCATCCTAGGACCGGTTTGGGGGTTTCACCCCTCTTCGGCCAGGATAGCTTGATTCCAGTGGCATGGAGAGCACGGGACTCATGTCTGAAACCTGTCCCAGGATGCTTGTTTCCGGTCTAGGGAAGACAAGGCTTGGCAGTTCGGGCTGGACTGTTCCCATGAGGCACAGGGTCAGACTGATTTGCACATGGCCATGTCTGAACTGGGGTGGTGGAGTGAGCTACAGAATATTGATGGATTAAATCCAGATCAGTTGACTTGGGGTGAGTGTTTGATTTGCTCAAACGCTCCGTCCATCATCCCCTTTGGTATCGCTTTGTTCACCCTAAGTTGGCAGGGTATGCCCAGAACTGGGTCCCTTGCTCACTCTAACACTGGATTCAAGATAGCCTGGCTGATGAGGATCATGAATCCGAAAACGGTCCCTGGAAGCTTGTTTCCGGTCCAGTGAAGACATGGCTAAGCAGTTCGGGCTGGACTGTTACCATGAGGCACAGGGTCAGACTGATTTGCATATGGCTATGTCTGAACTGGGGTGGTGGAGTGAGCTAAAGAATAGTGATGGATTAAACCCAGATCAGTTGACTGGGGATGAGTGTTTGATTTGCTCAAACGCTCCGTCCATCAAACCCTTTGGTATCGCTTTGTTCGCCCTAAGTTGGCAGGGTATGCCCAGACGTGGATCCCTTGCTCACTCTACCACTGGATTCAAGATAGCCTGGCTGATGAAGATTATGAATCCGAAACCTGTCCCAGGATGCTTGTTTCTGGTCCAGGGAAGACATGGCTTGGCTGTTCGGGCTGGACTGTTCCCATGAGGCACAGGGTCAGACTGATTTGCATATGGCCATGTCTGAACTGGGGTGGTGGAGTGAGCTAAACAATGGTGATGGATTAAACGCAGATCAGTTGACTGGGGGAGAGTGTTTGATTTGCCTAAACGCTCCGTCCATCATCCCCTTTGGTATCGCCTTGTTCACCCTAAGTTGGCAGGGTATGCCCAGACGTGGGTCCCTTGCTCATCCTACCACTGGATTCAAGATAGCCTGGCTGATGAGGATTATGAATCCGAAACCAGTCCCAGGATGCTTGTTTCTGGTCTAGGGAAGACATGGCTTGGCAGTTCGGGCTGGACTGTTCCCATGAGGCACAGGGTCAGACTGATTTGCACATGGCCATGTCTGAACTGGGGTGGTGGAGTGAGCTAATGAATGGTGATGGATTAAATCCAGATCAGTTGACTGGCGGTGAGTGTTTGATTTGCTCAAACGCTCCGGCCAGCATCCCCGTTGGTATCGCTTTGTTCGCCCTAACTTGGCAGTGTATGCCCAGACATGGGTCCCTTGCTCACTCTACCACTGGATTCAAGATAGCCTGGCTGATGAGGATTATGAAGCCGAAACCCGTCCCAGGATGCTTATTTCCGGTCCAGGGAAGACATGGCTCGGCAGTACGGGCTGGACTGTTTCCATGAGACACAGGGTCAGACTGATTTGCATATGGCCATGTCTGAACCGGGGTGGTGCAGTGAGCTAAAGAATGGTGATGGAATAAACCCAGATAAGTTGACTGGGGGTGAGTGTTTGATTTGCTCAAACGCTCTGTCCATCATCCCCTTTGGTATGGCTTTGTTTGCCCTAAGTTGGCAGGGTATGCCCAGACCTCGGTCCCTTGCTCACTCTAACACTGGATTCAAGATAGCCTGGCTGATGAGGATCACGAATCCGAAAACGGTCCCTGGATGCTTGTTACCGGTCCAGGTAAGACATGGCTAAGCAGTTCGGGCTGGACTGTTCCCATGAGGCACAGGGTCAGACTGATTTGCATATGGCTATGTCTGAACTGGGGTGGTGGAGTGAACTAAAGAATGGTGATGGATTAAACCCAGATCAGTTGACTGGGGGTGAGTTTTTGATTTGTTTAAACGCTCCAGCCATCATCGCCTTTCGTATCGCTTTGTTCCCCTAAGTTGGCAGGGTATGCCCAGACGTGGGTCCCTTGCTCACTCTACCACTGAATTCAAGATAGCCTGGCTGATGAGGATTATGAATCCGAAACCGGTTCCAGGATGCTTGTTTCCGGTCCAGGGAAGACATGGCTTGGCAGTTCGGGCTGGACTGTTTCCATGAGGCACAGGGTCAGACTGATTTGCATATGACCATGTCTGAATGGAGGTTGTAGAGTAAGCTAAAGAATGGTGATGGATTAAACCCAGATCAGTTGACTGGGGGTGACTGTTTTATTTGCTCAAACGCTCCGTCCATCATCCCCTTTGGTATCTCTTTAACACAGCAAATGGGCCTATCCATACTAATGATGGAGCGAGATTTAGAAATCTATTTATTTCAACTCGCAAAGTTAAACTTCCATAATAAATAATAATATTAACATGTGTGAAGTGAGATTTATTAACCAACTTAGATTGAAATTGCAGATCATTACACGCGGGAAACTAATATGTGTGCTCATACATGTGCTTTATGTTGCAAATGCATGTTTGTTTAAAAATAATAAACTAATCTTGTCAATTGTTTTGTCAGAATTAAATGCGGCTGTTTATTAATGGCATGTGCTTATTTTGTGTGCTCACGTTTTGTATTTTCGCTTTAAATGTTGCACAATACTGTTTGTTGCTTTATTTGCTTCTGCTAGGTAACATTTATTAATGGGTTAATAATTAGCAACGGTGGGTGGGTAACAGAATGATTTCTAATTCTTGCATTAATTATTCTTTTGTGTTTGTTTGAATACTAGTTACTGAGAAAAAGGCTTGAGGCCTAGCACGTCTTTAATATGGAGTTGTCGAAATCCTGCTCAGAAAAAGCAAGAGCCCAGTGTGGAAAGTTTTTGACACGTATAAAAAAGAATGCAAAATTTAATTGAACAATGAACTATTCGTGCTCTTGGTCGGACTAGCCAAGGTCGGAAACCGGCAGAGAGATTGTCAAGCTAAGGAAGTCACGGACTGACTAATACAAATGTTTCAATCTGGAGGAAGCTGTGTGACTTGAGAATAAGGGACAATAGACTCTAAGAGAGAGTCGGAACTGGGCTTCAAAAATGCGATGACATTATGTGGTCAGATGTTTGACAGCCAATCAGAATTTTGGATGGCATGGAAAAGTATTCATTTTAGTTAGATTAGGTAGGGAAAAAGGTATAAAAACTGACCCCTTTGGAGGGAGGGGGCTTGCTTCTCGCTTTCCGAAACCAGATGGGTGTGACGTGCTGACGGACTATTTGGAGCACGTAAGGATCAATAGGGTTAAATGACTTTTACTTTTATTTCCTTTAGGCAAAGTGAGTTTTAGACAGGGAAGTTAGGGCTTAGGTGATGGAAAACTGTTTATTCTTCATTTCAATCATGCTAATTGATTTTGCTTGAAAACTGTCGTTTCAAATTGCTAATCCTCAAATAATGCTGCTTGAATAAAAAGATTCTAATAAATGCACTTTCCTCGAATAAATAGTTAATAAATAAGATTTTTGGAAAACAAGCTGGCCTTGTTATTTCATGAGTTTCAGTTACCATCAGCAGATCCATTTGCCTAAGTGGCTTAATTAAATACTGAGTTTTATAAAAACTATGGTAAAGTCATTATACCGCAGTTGTATATAAATGTGTCTATAGTTTGTGAATAGGTTTTATTAATTAGGTCACATGAATCAGTTGCTCAAAAATATGTCATGTTAGTTTATGGGCCTTGTGAGTGATTTATGGTTAATGGTGAGTATTGTGGAGTTGGGTAGCATTGCTATGACATATTTTCTATAGGGGCGCTGAATCAATTCTCTGGTAGCAGAGTTAAGGTTGCTATTGTAACTGACATGCTACATAGTAATTACATAGGATCGATGTTTAACATATGTTGAGTTTGTTCACTTGTTACATGTTGTCGAAAGGTTTTTTCCAGTAGCGTGAACATTCCTAGCTTGCCGCGGCATTTGAGTGGTGTAACAAGAAGTGAAGTTGCACTGTGCATTTGTTTTGTTTCAAAATAGTGGTATTGTTATCACTAGTGTTGTGGGCGTACAACACAATTTTAGGGATTTTAGGTGTGCTAGGTAGAGTGTATAGTGAGGATTGTCTATGAAATCGTAGCTTTCGAGTATAGGGACTTGGAGCCCATTTTAAAACTCACTGCAAAGAGAGTAGTAGAATTTATCCAAACTTGTGTGAAGGGTAAAGTGACATTGTTTATTTTACTGGCAAATGTGGATTTCTATGGCTGGTTAAAGTCCTGCCAGGATTTCATGTATGAATGGTTAGGGAAACTTTCCGTTTGAAAGTGCGTAAATGATTTTGTAATTTCGTTCAAGTCAAACTTTGAATTGCTACTTTATGTGCATTCAGAGGGAAACGAGTTTGATATTACCCGTTTGAAGGGTAGAGTAGTCCTACTTCATCAACGATTGAATATTCTGTGAGAATAGCGTTGTCTATTCCACGCAAAAGAATACTTGAATGATTGTAAAAGCTATCACTTTAATTTAGCGAAACAGACAAATGGTTTGTTTTTCTGTTGTTATTAATTGTAATTCATTGAAAAGTTTTCTTAAAATAGCGCTGCGAAAAGATTTTGTGAAGGAGGGGTGAGCGCTAGGAGTGAGAGACGAGAAGCTGCAGCGGCTGTGTACGTCACAGGGTCCGCGCTGTGATTGGCTACTATACGTCACAGCTTGCACACTGATTGGCTCACATGACTCTGACGAGCTGTAAGCTGATTGGTTTTTCCAGAAGCAGCAATTCTATTGGTTGAGCAAGGTAGTGACGTAGCTTAACCTGATTGGCTTGTTGGTGTGTTTCGCGCACGGATTGGCTGGTTTTGTGGAACAACCAGGAAACATTTACGATCATTTTAAATTAAGCGGATTTGATTAAAACATGAGTTATTATTACAGAAAAGAGGAAAAGAAGCTTACATGGCTTCAAAAATTGAAAAATATACTTTCACCTGATAAGAAAATTGAAACGCGAGGTGGAAAATTACTTCATAAGTAAAAAACACCTGCAGCTTATATGGAAGGTGAATATGGTTATCATACTTGCCTTTGGTTTGATGTTTGGAAGAATTATACCAAGGATGATGGTGTTTTAGCTTGGCCGGAGGATGGCTCATTTAATATGAGAATTTTGAAAAACTTGAGATAAAAAATGATGGCTCTTGTGCCAAAGCCTAGACGTACACAATTTGAGGCTTTAGTTGAATGGGGGGATGAAATGTTTGAACTACAGCGGGAAAGCAGTGGTATGAAAAGACCTCCAAAATCATCAAATTTTAAACGAGAAACTCATGAGGATAGAATGCGTCGATGGAGACAGGCAGACATGTATGATGGTCTTTACCCAGTGAGAGTGATGATTACTGAAATACCAGGTCAAAAGAATACCCAAAAGAATACCCAAAAGAAAAATAACATTGAAGAAAGTGAATTGGAAGATCCAGTTTTAGAAGAAATTTATTTAACTAATAAAAAACAGACTCCTTTAAAACCATCTTGTTCATGGTCTACCCCGATGGTTTCTACTGGAACCACACCAAGTGCACCTCCATTAAATGAAGAATCATCCAGATTTTACCCGAATAATACAGAAACTCCTGAAAGATTAGAAACGAGAACTAATTCAAGTGTATATGGTGAAAGTAGAAATTTTCCTGAAACTCCAGTTTCAAGAAATGAGTCTTCTTTCAGAAATCCAATGGGTGCTGGTAGAGATGAGGAAACTCCAAGTACTACAGAAAATTTACGATCAAAGGAAGAATTAATTCGACAATTAACTAAAGGTATGGAAGCAGTAACAGTTCCAGTAACGATTGGTCCTGTTCAGCCTGTTTTTGATCAAGGAGAAATTAGGCAACCAGGTTTAACAATTCCATTAAATGCAGAAATTCAGAAAGTGGCTGAAAAATTTTACTCAGAGTTAACTGAAATACATCGAGAGAAAACAATGATGCCTGGTTTAACTTTTAATCCAGGTTCATTATGCAGAACATCAATGGGTGCAGAGTCAGAAACTGAATCTCCAGAAAAGAGTATTGAGAAAACAGATTCAAGTTCAAAGCTTGATGTTGCGAGATTAAAAGCAGATTTAGAGGAATTAGTCATTGGCACAATTGGTCCTGACAGTTTGAAGCATTATCAAGATGATGAATTGTTATTTATTTGCAAAAGTGTACAGTGGAAAAAGAAAAACAAATATGATTAATTAGAAGAATTGGCTGCAAAATTAGAAATTGATTTGAGCAGACAGAAGAATTTGGGAAAATATTACAGATTGGATTTCACTGAAAGAGACCTTGAAAATTGTAATACTCGGGAAGAATTGTACATATAAAAGATTTGATTGTGTACATTAAGAAATTGGCTGACTTGAGCAAATGGAGAGTGAAGTGGACTAAGAAAAGAGAGGAAGAAAAAAGAGAAAGGCTGGCTAATCAGTACCCAATGAGAGAAATAGCAGGAGGTGGTTACGTGCATGTTCCTTGGTCTATAAAGGACATTCTGTTGTTCACAAATGATTTTCCTCGGTTGAGAGAAAAGCCGGTGGAATGGTATCGACAGGTGGACAGATTTATTAAAGTGTCGAAAGTTCTGTGAATTGATCTTGATGGATTCTTTGACATTGTTGTCCCATCAGATCTTTGGACAGAATGTAAAATTGCTGTAAGTTGGCCAAAAGTAGAACCAGCTCGAGATACAACAACATGTGCTCCATCATCAGAGGTCATGGGGTTGTATGACAAAGTGATTTATTGGTTGAAAGAGAAAATTCCTCCGAAAGAATTTAATTGGGTCAAAATAGACAGAACAAATCAGGAGCCAAAAGAATCAGTACATTCATTCTATGAAAGATTACTGCTGGTTTTCAAACAGTACAGTGGCTATAAAAAATTAAGTGAAAAGGATATGAGCCACTTTATTTACAGATTTGTCTATGGCCTGAGACCTGAGATTGGTGACATGATTAGACATGGTATTGTCGGATGGCAATCACTCTCAGTTGACGACATACTGAGGAAGGCAAAATATTGCAGTGACGAGATAGACGCCAGGCAGAAAAAGCTTAAGGAGAAAGCGATGTGGGCAAAGGTGAAAGTAGACGAACAGCAGATTGCAAATTCGGAGAATAAAAATGTAAATTTCAATCACAATCAGAATCAGGGTCAGGGAAAATTTAAGGGCAACTTTAACAAGACAACATTTAATGTTAATATTGAAGAGCTGAAACAAAAAAAAAAAAAAATTGCCTTATTTTAATTGTGGCAAAATTGGACACTGGAAGCGTGAGTGTAAAAATCCGTCCAGAAATTTCAAAAATGCATCATTAAATCCACAGATGCAGAATGATGTAAATCTGCAGCAACAGCGACAATTAAATGAATTGAATCTGCAGCAACAGCTACAGCGAGAGTTAGCGAATCAACAGAATCAGATTCCACAACATCCTCTACCTAATTGTGTGAATTGTAAGAGGTATAATTCGGAAACAGGATTCAGCGGAGGTGATCAGGTAATCAGACCACAAAGAGTGAATGTGCCAAATGTTTCTGGACAGTTTTTAATGACAGAAAATGGAGGAAGTGATTCTGAGGATTACTTATGACGGTGCCTGAGAGAGGGGGAAGAGTGTGTGCTTGGAGCCACTCTTGAGGTTGACCAGTCTGGTCCATATGTAAATGGTAAAGTGAATGATGTAGAAATCACTTTTCTTGTGGACACTGGTGCTACCCGTTCTACTGTTAGATCAGTGGAAATTGAAAACCTGCCTCTCTCTGGTGACAGTATCCAAGTAGTTGGTGTAGCTAATCAACAAATTAAAACAGATTTGACAGAACCTGTAAAAGTAGAAATTGGCAAATTTAAAGACAAACACAGGTTTGTAGTTTGCAACAGCAGTCCTGTAAACTTGCTGGGAAGAGACATCCTATGCAAGATGAACTGCAAAATATATTGCTCACCAGAGGGTATTGAGCTTCAGACTTTAGAGGAAGATGGGCTTTACAAATTGACAATGTTAATGGTTGAAGCAGAAGAAAGTAAATTATTTACTGCATTTGACAAAGATAATCTCCCAGAAGAGTTGAAAAAGACAGTCAAAGCTGAAATTTGGGATTTGACAGGAAGTGAGATGGGCTTGATGAAACATGTTGATCCAGTTAAAATCACAGTGAAACATGGAATAGAATTTCCAAACATTCCTCAGTACAAAAAGAAAGCAGAAACAATTTAAGGTGTCATTCCTGTAATTGTCAAATTCATAGTGCAAGGTGTTCTAAAAGAAATTGAAAGCAGTCCTTGTAATTCACCGATCATAGGGATCAAAAAGCCAAACGGAACATACAGAATAGTTCAAGACCTGAGAAGGGTTAACCAAATAGTTGTTCCATGTTGCCCAGTTGTTCTAAATCCAGCAGTGATTCTTTACCAGATTCCGCATGATGCAGAATGGTATACCATCATTGACCTTTGCCATGCGTTCTTTACTGTTCCATTACATCCAGACAGCCAAGAAATATTTGCGTTCAGGTTTCAAGGTCGCACACTAGCATGGTGTCGTATTCCTCAAGGGTATACAGAGAGTCCATCAATCTTTAATGAGTTGTTAAAGAAATCCTTGGAAAATCTAAATTTACCTCGAAAATCGACATTGGTTCAATATATTGACGATCTCCTTGTAGCAGGAAAAACACGAGATAACTGTGTCACAGATACAATTACTCTTTTGAATCACTTGGCAGATGAGGGACATAAAGTGTCACCTGCAAAATTACAGTTTTGCAAACAGGAGGTAAAATACCTTGGTCACAGAATTGGAAAGGGAATCAGACAAGTGACAATTGAGAGAATCAAAATGATTCAGGGAATGCAACCTCCAAAAACACAAAGACAGGTCAGAATGTTTCTAGGAATGGTTGGCTATTGTCGTCAATGGATTAGTGGATTTTCAGTAATTGCAAAACCACTGCAAAGATTAACAAAATCAGATATAAAAGATCCAATTGTTCTCATAGAAATTGAGATGGAAGCTTTTGAAAAACTAAAAAGGAGTTTGTGTGAAGCAACTGCTTTAGGCATGCCAGATTACGAAAAAGATTTTGAGCTGTATTGCAGTGAAAGAGAAGGGTGTGCATTGTCTGTGCTAATTCAGAGACACGGAAAACTGAGAAAGCCAATTGCATACTTCTCAGCAGTGCTTGATCCTGTTGCAATTACCAGGCTGCTTAAAAGCAGTAGCTGCAACAAGTGTGAGCCTTGAACAAAGTGAGGGAATAATAATGGGATTTCCTGTAAAAGTTTATGTACCCCATTCAGTTGAAATTCTCCTTACCAGAAGCAAAACGCAGCACCTAACAAGTAATGGACTTACCAAATACGAGAAAACTATTATGGAATCAGATAATGTCTCGATATCAAGATGTGTGAATTTAAATCCTTCCACATTATTGCCTGATGGTACTGTAACAGAAATCAGAAATGAAAATGACGTCGATCATGAGTGCTTGGATGTTTTGGAATATTGCACCAAGCCAAGACAGGACATTAAAGATGTTCCTTTGCCTGAATCAGATTTTGTTTACTTTGTTGATGGTTCTTGTCTAAGAACAGATGAGGGTTTTCTGGGAGCAGCATATTCAGTCTGTACGGTTGCTAAGGTGATTGAAGCATCATGTCTCGAAGGAATTCGTTCAGCTCAAGTAGCGGAATTGATTGCTTTGATTCGTGCATGTGAAAGAGCAATTAATTTGAAAATCACCATAGTAACTGACAGCCAATATGGATATGGAGTTTTGCATGATTATGGACAGCTTTGGTCCCAAAGAGGTTACTTAACATCTGCAGGTATTCCCATCAGAAATGCAAAAGTGATTAAGAGATTGATCATTGGCATTCAATTACCAGAAAAGATTGCTGTCGTAAAATGTTCAGCTCACAAAAAGGGTGAGGATTTCATCACAAAAGGAAATGCCTATGCAGACGAGGTGGCGAGGTACTGTGCGAAAAACAATTATTCAATTAATCGGGAAAGAAATGATGAACATGTCTTAAGCTCACTTATGCTAACATCAGTAGTTAAAACATGGCAGGGAGTTAAAGATTTACAAGACGAAGCAAGTGACGAGGAGAAAAACACATGGTTAAAAGCAGAATGTAGCGAGATGAGGATGGAATTTGGACATACAAAGATGGCAGACCAGTCTTACCAAATAGCATGATTGCTGACATGGCTAGGATGTATCATGGTCAGGCACATATTGAAAGAGATTCTATGATCAGGCTTTTTAGAGAGACTTTGTTTAATCTAAAGTTCAGGATTATTGCAGAATCTCTTTCTCAACGGTGCTTGGTTTGCCAACAAATGAACCCCAACAGAAAAACAGTTGTGAGCATGGGAACCATAGGACGGGAGGGTGGTCCTTTTACCAGGTTGCAAATGGATTTCATTGAAATGCCACCACACAATAAACTACGTTATGTGTTGGTGATAATCTGTTTGTTTTCAAGGTGGGTTGAAGCATTCCCCACAAGACACAATGATTCAATTACTGTTGCAAAGTTGCTTTTAAGGGAAATTATACCTAGGTACGGTTTCCCGGTGACTGTGGAAAGTGATCGAGGAAGACATTTTAAAAACAGATTGTTACAATTGGTTTGTGGAGCTTTGAATATAGAGCAGAAACCTCATTGTGCATACAGACCAGAAGCATCAGGTGTTGTGGAGCAAGTGAACGGAACTATAAAAAACAGGATTGGAAAGATGTGTCTAGCTACAGGTATGAAATGGACAGATGCACTTCCACTTGTTTTGATGTCTCTGAGAAGTACACCTGAGAAAAAGACATCAGGTGTTGTGGAGCAAGTGAACGGAACTATAAAAAACAGGATTGGAAAGATGTGTCTAGCTACAGGTATGAAATGGACAGATGCACTTCCACTTGTTTTGATGTCTCTGAGAAGTACACCTGATAAAAAGACAGGTTTAAGCCCACATGACATTCTCATGGGCAGGGTTATGAGACAGGCATGTATTCCTGTAGGAAAGTTGATGACTATTAATGATAGCGTCATTTTGGAGTACTGCAGGAACTTGTCTGACGTCGTGACTTCTGTGTCCAATCAGGTGGGAACTGAAGTGGAATCAAGAGAAAAAGAGCAAGCACATGATTTGTTGCCAGGTGACTGGGTGAGAACAAAGTTCATCGAAGAAGAAACTGTCTGGTACCCAGGTGGCAGAAACCAAGACAAGTCATTCTAGTCACAACAAATGCAGTGAAGTGTAAGGGTTTGAAGAGGTGGATACACGCGAGCCATACTATTCTGACGAAGAAAGTGACACCACTGCGGATTCAGATTCTGAAGAAGAACCTGAGAGAAATCCAGATCCTGAAGATCGACAAGTAAGTCGACATCTGGAAAGATTGAATGAAAATCAAGCACTGAATGAAAAAGATTTGGAAATTGTGATACAAGACTCAGACGATGATGAAGATCTGCTAGAAAAAGAAGCAGAAGAAGAGTCTGATCAAGTTGTGATTCAAGACCAGGAGAGTATTGAAAAGCAGAAAAGAAGCTCTGAAAGCAGGAACGAAAAATCTGAAACTGGGAAGTTGAAGGTAATTGAAGAAGAAGAAGAAGACGAATAGCCAAGTACCAGCTATAAAGATGATGTTCCTAACGGAGTGAAGCTGCCGAGTAAAGAAGTGCCTGAGTCCAGAATTCAAATTTCTGACAGTGAAACTGATGAGAGTGACGAAGATTCTCAAATAAGAAATTTCAGAAAAAGGGCTTGGAGAACAGAGTGTAATGTGACTGAGCCAAAGAAGAAATTATCAATAAAAGGTGATAACTGGCCAAGTGAAAATGAAAGCCTGAAATTCAAAGTGCTACACAGATCAAAGGAGCAGATTAACGAGATATCAAGTCAAAAGGATCCTGAACAGAAAAGTGAGGCAGGAAAGAAAATAGAAGCCATTAGTAGAAGGGCAAAAAGAATTGTGAAACCGAACCAAAAATATAAGTCACCTGAATGGACTTATATAATTATTCCACCTGTTGTGGAGATCAATAGTAGCAGTCAGGAAGAGATAGATGACAATAGTGACAACGATTGAAGTATTTTTCTGTTAAAATTTAGGGTTTTCGTTTTTGGCATAAGGCTGAAGAAATTGTGTTAGGTGACACAAGGTCGAAGAAATTGTGTTAGCTGGAAAACAAATTGTGACGCAAGGTCGAAGAAAAGCTGTTAGAAGGTGAGGGTTTGAAAAAAAAAGGAAAACAAATGTAAAAAAGGGGGGTGTTAGAAATTTTAGAAAATTTAGACATTTTTAAATTTTTGATTTTTGAGTGAAAATGCCTTACGTTCTTGTAAATAACAGCTCAAGATGCTCCATCTTTAAGAGATGCTGTAAGATGTCTTTGATTTGTGTGGTCCTAATAATCTTGTTTTGGTTAGTTCTAGCTGTCATTTTCCCTTTTGGAATTGACAAGGAATCATATAAGGTCAATATGACGAGCAAAGCTTAAGTTAAACAAGACAAACATAGTGCAACAGGCAAGACTAACAGAGTTATTGATCACTGACCAGAGATTCATCAAGATAGATCTACTGGTGATTTTTCTAGCAATACTTTTTCAAGACTCCTGGCTGAATATGTAAAGGTCATGGAGGTGAAAGACTGTTATATTTGTGTGAAATTGCCTGCTTCTGTTTCAGAGGGAGTTACTTATAATATGCTTCCTCTTACTTATGGCATAACCTGCAGTGTAATAGCTAGCTTACTTTATCAAACTGGTCGTTTGGAGTATTACTATTCTAATTATGATGAAATTTTTGCAAACCTGAAAATTGAGAAAAGTCTAAATAAGCACAAAGAAGCCAAACAGATGAGGGAATTCTTGATTGTGACAAATGAACTCACCTACGAGTATGCTTTTAGAAATAATTTGACATGTAAATTGAGAACTGAGGAAAAGTCTTTTCTGAATTTGGTTGAGGAGAGAAGAGCAATTTACAAAAGAAATGAGATGTTAAAACAGACCAAATCCAAGTTTTGGCAGAAGGAGGACGAAAAACTAAATGGCAAAGCTTTTGAAAATGCTGCTATACACATAGACAAACCAATTAGTGGTAAATTTTGCATTAGGAGAGATAATACTCTGTTTGACAACTATTTTGTAGGTGCGAGTCATTGTGAGGACACTTATCAAATCATGGGGGGCTGGGGGTTCAAAGGTGGCAAAGACCCAATTTTTCCTGGGATTTATTTTGTGTGTGGAGATAAAGCTTACTACAACCTCCCCGATCACTGGTATGGAACATGTTTTGTAGGATTGGTTTTCCCAAAAATATTTCATGTTGATAGAAATGCAGAAGGTATTTGAAATCAGCAAACATTTAAACAGATACAAAAGAGAAAGTTTCTCAGAAATTTTGGGAGACATCTTTGAAGCAGTGATACCTTTAGTGGGTATAACCCTGAATGCAGGTAGAATCAGAAAATTGTCCACAATTGTTGACAGGTTGTCAACTGAGACAGCTAGTGGTTTCCAATTAGTGGATACTGAGCTTATTGCTATTCGGTCCATGGTAATGCAGAACCTTCTTGCCCTTGACATTCTGCTAGCAAAAGAGGGAGGAGTCTGTGGCATTTTACATGTCCAACACTGCTGTACCTATATCCCAGAGGAGAGTAAGGGTATTGAGATGTATATCAAAAATATCACTGAGTTGCAATCAGAAATTGTACCCTTAGAAGAGGATGATTTTTCAGAACGTTTATCCAAAAGATTTGCAGCAATCAAAACCTGGTTTCAAGAGATTGGTGGTTCAATTCTTGGCAAAATACTGACACCTTTATTAGTTATAGTTTTTGTGATACTGTTGTTGAAGATCAGTTGCATGTTACACAAGAGAAAGAAATACCTGAGGGAAAAGAAGAGAATATACAAGATCAGAAAGGAACAGGAGAGAGAAATAGAACTGGAAGAGTTTCGTAGAACTCAATATGAGAGTTGCAGACAAACAGCTGAGACAAGTCTTTAGAAATACTAACACAGAGGGGGCGGATCTGGCCAGCAACAATGGCGGACGCCTAAAGTGAGAGCTCCGCGCCGTCACTCCTTAAAATACTGCAAATATCCTGTTCTGGCCGAGCGCCAAGGGCCGCGAAGCTGTCGCCCGGCCCCCAGAGACGCCCGGTAACTGTAGTGGAGCAGCGGTGCGGTTTCGTGCCGCTGGGGCCAAGAACGCACACGGCGAGTGCTGAGGCGGGCTGGGCCTCAAAGCCGGGCTCTTGCCTGATCCCCGCCCCGGAGAGCGCCATGCGACGTGCGGCCTGCCGGACCATCCCTGCCGCGGTGAGTCCGGCCGGTGGCATAGACCTGCGAAAGAGGAGCGGATATTAGCGAGCACCGACGACACCCCCCCCCTAAACGGGAGCGCACTGGGGGCTGCAGACACCTGCCTGCTTCTGCTGTGACGCCGCGGCCCACGGAAGTGTGGGTGCCTCATTGCGGCGCGGCGCCATTTCGCCCCTGCCCGAAGAGGACCTTCATTGAAGATACTGGTCGACCCACAGAGCGAGGCGACGGCCGCACAGGGCTAATGGGCAGCTGATCCTGGTCCCCACGGTTCTCACCCCGGACACTGCGGAGCGGGAGGACGTGAAGAGTGCCGCAGTGGCGAAGTGGGCCTGACGCGACTGGGGTGCCTTGGCGCACTTGTGTCCTGGACCTGGCGGTTAGCAGCGGCGCGCCACAAAGAAGAGAAGGCCCCGGTTATACTGGCTGCGCACACCTGGCGAGTTAGAGTGGACCTGAGGGAAGCTGGGGCGGTCGCCTTTGGAGGTCACTTGCCAGAGGGCCATGGTGGAGCTCCGTGGCTAGTCGCTGAGGGGGCCCGTCTGGACAATCGTACAGAGGCGCGGATCAAGGGACTCGGAAGTACGGGGCTCACCTGCTCTATCCACTGCGGTTCGGCTCTGGAACCTGCGCAGGGGCGGGGCACGATCCATGGACCTGTGGAGTTCCGATTCACCCCCCCCCCCCTTCTCGCCTGCTGACCGGTCCTGGACAGAGGGCCCTGAGCTGCAGCGTGCATTGAACTTTGGCTGTGTGCCGGTGGGGTGTTGCAGCAACCTGGAGAACTGAGCAGGGGAAGAGCCCGGCTGCACAGGGAGCGGAGTGGGTGCGGAGTGCCGGCTGTGCAGGGCCGGAGCTGAGAGTGGCAACTGCACCGCCCACGATAAGGACCCGTCTTGCGATCGCTGAGGAAGGAAACATGGGCAAAGGAGACAGGACGCAGACAAAACTGGCGTTGAGCAGCGTAAGTCGAAACCCCCGAAACACAACAACCCTCGCCTACACAGCAGAGCAGAGGCCCGGTGAGCACGTTCTATGCAGACATTAAGGGCCTCCTAGCCACCATGGAGAAGGGCCTTCAGGACAGCATGGCAGCGTTAGGTACGAAAATTGACGCCCTCACTTATCGCATGGACCGAATGTCTGAGAGAGTGGACAAGCACGCGGAGAGGATAGACATGTCCGAGAGACGCCTGACTGAAGTGGAAGAGGCCCAAATGGACCTAGATAAGGACAGCAAACAGATTGGTAAACTCCTCCAGGTCATCCAAGACAAAGCAGAAGATTTGGAGGCCTGTTCTCGACGCTCCAATATACGCATTACGGGCGTACCAGAAACGACGCAAGTGGGAAAAATGGAGCTGTTCGTGGAGAAATTACTCACCACGCTGCTAGGAGACAATGTTTTCTCGACTATGTTCATAGTGGAAAGGGCGCATCGCTCGCTGGGCCTGCGGCCGCGCCCGGGCGCCCCACCGAGGCCAATCATTACGAAACTCCTGAATTACAGGGATAGGGACACTGCCCTCCGACTAGCCAGAGAAAAAGGGACATTGCAATACGAGGGATCGTCCATATCGCTGTACCCGGACTTCACGGCAAGGGTGCAGGAGGAACAGCACCAATTTGCTCCGTACAAACAGCAAATCCGTGACCTAGGGCTGGACTACGCTATGCTGTATCCAGCAAAGCTACGCATCAACAGACAGGGGCATTCCCACATTTTCACTGACCCTAAGGAGTTACAGAAGGCGTTGAAAACATAGACAAAGGAACGGAGGAACAGTCCCAGACGCCAGAAGGGTGAACAAGAAAAGACCAGTGGGCTGGAGGACCAGGAATAGTGCTTTTGCAGTGAGCCATGATCAGGCGGACTCTGACTGCCGTCCGGGGGCGAGATCCCGAGGGTGATCAGAACAATGTCGAATACGGCCCATGGCGGACTGGGGTCTAGACGGTACCAGTTCCCCACAGGAATGCGAGACCTGCGACGACGCCGAGCCCCGGTGAGATCGATCCTAGTTCATTACTTGTTGTTTTGCTGCAGAGGCAAGTTGAAATGTATGAACAATGGGTTGGACTGTGGCCTCTGGTTGTATACAGTCGACTAGCATGATATCTGGGGCGGGGGGCAGGGGGTGGTACAACATTGATACTGTTGGGGGCTGGCTGGGTGGCGGGGGGTGGCTCGGGTCATGGGGCTTGAGCGCAGAGACTCTACAGGAGTGACGGGGCTATAAGGCTCTCAAAGACATGATGAGGTATGAAAGTATTACCTGTGCTGATATTGGCGACCTCTGCCCTCGCGCTGATTGCACACATATGTCCGGTTGGGGATAGTATGGGTTGTGGGGAGGGGAGGTGGGGGGGTCGAACTTATCAAGCTAGGCCGCGTTGTTGGGGCTGGTCTGCTGTGGGAGGAGGGTGGGGGACTAAAGGGAAACGGGGAAAGTTATTGTTTGCTTGTCTACACAAGGTATATCTACTCTCAAAGGTCTAAAAGTGCTAGCTCTAAACCGCCATATGTACATGATATGAACCGCGCTACCACACCACGTGTCACGCCACGATGGCTGAAGTAACAAGTACACGAAACAATGCACGATCCTCCTCGCTCAGCGCCCTTACCTGGAATGTCAGGGGGTTGAACGACTACAGGAAACTTAGAAAGGTGTTAAGCTACCTCAAACGACATAACATCGACATAGCGCTCCTGCAGGAAACGCACTTGTCTCTCACGAGTGGGATGCTACACAACAGAGGCCTGGAAGGACACATAGCAGCGGCGGGGTTCACTACACACGCAAGGGGGGTTATCACATGGGTAAACCCGAAAACGAACATACAAATACAGACGCTCAGGGCGAACTCGGAGGGCAGGTATGTTATAGCGTCCTGCAGGGGTCGGGGGTTAGACCTGCTAGTTGTCAATACATACGGTCCCAACTATGACTCCCCTGAATTCTATGATACGCTAGCTAGTGAAGTGGGTAGACACGATCACCCGCACATACTATGTTATGTTATGTTATGTTATTTTTACTTATACCACGCACAGCTGCCCCAGCGAAGGGGCGTCCTGGTGCTTTGACAAGGCAAACACAACACGACACCGAAGAAAATCAGGAAGGCCATAGGAAACAGCATGAAAACTAAACAAATAAAATGGTCTTGATGGCCCGTCTAAACTGGAAAAGGTCATCAATAGCCCGAATATGAGGAGGAAGAGAATTCCACCACTTTGCCGCTAGCACACGAAAAGAGCGGCCACCAGCTCTACTCAGTCTGAAGCAGCGGAACCACTGCCAGATTCTGACCCAGAGATCTGAGGGTTCGCGGGGGGACATACGGTATCAGTAAATTCTCCAAAATTTGGGGAGACGTACCCTTGAGGATTTTAAACGCAAGGCAGAGGACCTTGAATTTGATCCTCTGGTGCATGGGGAACCAATGGAGAGAGTGCAAAGATTTGGAGACCGAGCAACGCCTTGGCAGACCTATCACCACTCTGGCTGCAGCATTTTGAACTCGCTGCAGCCGGGTGAATTCTGACTGATTAATCCCAGCCAAAAGCGAGCTGGCATAATCCAGCCGGGACAGCACTGATGCTTGAACCACCAGTTGCCTGGTGGATGCATCAAAGAATTTAAGGATAGGTCTTAGTCCTCTAATGATGCCATAGCAAGAAGCCGCCACCTTCTTGGTATGACAGATGAAGCCGAGGGTCGGGTCAAGCCAAACCCCTAGATTTTTTATCTCCGATGCTGGAGAGGGGGTCACACCTAGTTCAGAGGGCCACCACTTGTCACCCCACAACGCCGCCTGCTTGCCGACCACCATAACCTCAGTCTTTTTGGTATTTAACTGGAGACAGTTGGAATTCATCCAGTTAGCCACTGCCCGTAAACCGTCACAGAACCTGGGAGCCTCCATGTCTGAGTCCCCACTCAGCGTGACCCCCAGCTGCGTGTCATCTGCGTATGAAACCATCGTCAAGCCCCATTGCTTGACGACCGCAGCCAGCGGCCTCACGTAAAGATTAAATAGAGTGGGACTCAACGATGAACCCTGTGGGACCCCCAGGTCTAACGGATAGGATTTAGACTTGCCGGGCGGAATCGCAACCTGGAATGACCTTTCAGCAAGAAAAGATCAAAACCAGCATAGGGCGGAGCCCGTGACACCCACTTCCTCAAGTCGCTGAAGCAAAATCCTGTGCGAGACCGTGTCGAACGCGGCACTAAGATCTAATAGCAGTAGTGCCGCCGTCCTGTGGTAAATAAATAAATAATACCTCTATTTTTGGATAAATAAATGAATAACAGATAGCTCAATAAATAAGAGTCAAGATTCGAGGTAGTAGGAGTTTTGCAGGTTTATTACAGCATAAAGGACAGGAACAGGACAACCTGCATAGGAATAGGATGGCAGGGCCCAGCAGCTGCTGGGGCTGGATCTGGAATGAGCGCGCCAGGAAGGATAACTTTTTAATAACAGTACATGAGCATATATACATAACGCAAACACATAGCATTACATCGCAATAGGCGTAGCAGTGGGAGGAGCAATAGGCGTGACGCGTAGCAGTCGCGAAAGATAAGGGTGAAAGTAGGTGTAACAGGGCGTATACATAGACATGTGATGCAAACGTAACAGAATATGTCATGAATGGGGCGGAAACATGGAGGGGGCTACCTAAGGAGCCGGGACCTCTGACCTAATGGTGCGCGCAAACTGGCAATGACGTGTTACTAGGAGAAGCTGGGGGCTTCGAACTCTGTGCTAGGAGCAGAGACTGAAGTCTGGAGAGTCAGGGCGACATGTACCTAAGCAGTATCTAGTATCTGATGTTTAGAGAACATGTTGATATAAACTAGAAGTTATCGGGGTAAAGGCGAACAGACTCTAAGACTGGAGCATGCATTATTCTACATGTAGTGCGTGATGAAGAATATTAAATGACCATTAATACAGTATTTCTCTAACGTGGAGACGTGAAGGCTAGACAATGACGGAAACTATTGATGCGATTCAGTAGCTTTAGGAATGCAGAGAAGGAGGGCTGGACTGATAGGTAGAATCATAACATACTCTTGGCAGACTCAGAGGCGGAGCCAAGCTGAGCCGGGCACTGCTAGGCAGGAAGTAAGTGAAGGGTCGAGGATACAGGTGGGGGCTGTATCGCTCCTCAGCGAGGGCTTCAGGAGACAGGAGCTGAATCTGGTGTCCAGGCCCTTTTGAGGCCTAGAAACGGGGACTTTACAATGGAATAACGTGCACACTGAGAAACGTGGCAACGTAGCTTTACATAGGCCTGATATTCGTAGTATTCACGAGAACTGGGAACTGACATACTAGAGGTGGACACAACTGTAATTGCGTCATTAATCGAACATGGGGAATAACATATGCATATTAATCATGCACAGATAACATATGATGGATGACACGTAGGGACACAGAACATGGCGAAATTTACTTTTCCACAGTCCGACCCGCATCAAGCACAGAACGCAGATGTTCGACCACAGAAAGTAGGGCCGTCTCCGTACTATGGCCCGCACGGAACCCATTCTGAGTAGCGTCAAGAATGTTAGCCCTAGTAAGATGGTCTGCAAGGATGCCATTCACATGGGCCTCAGCGACTTTTGTAGCCCAAGGAAGCAAGGAGATGGGGCGGTAGTTCTCAGGTTTAAGGGGGTCAAGGGTAGCCTTCTTCAAAATAGTTGTAACTACAGCCTGCTTCCACCTAATGGGAACTATCCCAGAAGAAAGTGACAGATTGATCAAAGAAAGCACCGGAGTGCGACATAGCGGCGACATGTTCTTAAGCGGGGCCGGCTTCAACGGATCTGCAGGAGATCCTGACTTGATTTTAAGGCTCAGAGAGTCGAAGGCCTCCATAGATAGGGAGGGCAGGATAGTAAGACACTCACTGCCTCCCAAGCTGCAGCTGACCCGTTCTGAAATTGAAGAGCCCGTCGAGAAGGTTCGATAAATGGCTTGAACTTTCTCGAGGAAAAAGGAGGCCAGACCCTCACAATGGGAGTAAGAACATATTTCCGCCGCCGTTGTCCTCTTGGCCATCAAATCCTTTAATACCTTGAAAATGAGTTTCGAGGGATTCGAACTATTCTGAAACTCTTGGGAATAAAAGGCTGCTCGTGTTCTACACACCGCCCTATGGTAGATTTTAGTTTTAGCAAGGTAACAAGCCTTCAATTCAGGATCACACGATTTCCGCCATAGTCTCTCAGCCTGTCTACAGGCTCTTTTGAGGGACGCTAAAGCACTATCAGACCATTGGCTAGGCTCTTTCGGACGACACTTGGACCATACCAAGGGGATCAAAGAATCAAGGGCACGGGAAATCCACTCACAAAAGGAATCATATCCGCGATCAACATCAGTGAAAGGGCCTAGAGGTGCCTCCTCCAGCAGATGGTAAAAGTCCTCCAGTCTCAGTTTGTTCCAATGACGTCTAAGAACTAATCTGTCGTGAGGTATAAAAGGAGATTCAGACATGGGGCATATCAATTTCACCAGCATATGGTCTGTCCAGACCATCTGGGTGGGACAGAGAACCCTAACTCCCTCTAAGTTAGTAAAGAAAGGGTCAAGGATGTGACCATCTCCATGAGTGGGAGAAGTGACCAGCTGGGAAAGCTGCAAGGCCTCTAGATCAGCCAGAATGCTCCTAATAGAGGGCGAGGACGGGCAATCAAAGTGAAGATTAAGATCTCCAATAACGTTAAAATTAGCACATCCTAGTGCCTCCGTGCTAATTAGATCCGGGAGAGCAGCCCTGAAAGCAGAGTCGCAGCCCGGAGGGCGATAAATTAGCAGACCAGAGAGGGTGAAATGATGGCTGAACGAGATTTTAAAAAGAGCACTTTCACATCCTGGGAGTTTGGCGGCCTTCCACTCACACGGATAGCACAACTTAACGGCCAGGGCAATTCCTCCCCCCTGGTAACACGATTAAGAGTGAAGATGGAGTAATCGGGGGGAAGGCCAAGTTAAGTATGGAAGAATCCGAATCCTGCAACCAGGTTTCGGTCAGGAAAAGCACGTCAGGAGATTCATCTTTAAGAAGATTGTGTATCTCCTGATAGTGCTTTACCAGTGATCTGAAATTTAAGCTCCAGATGTTCAAATCACGCAATCCTGCCTTTCTTTTAAGTAGAGATGGCAACTCCAACGATTGAATAAGGGAAGGGGTGTCTAATGTCCAACCGCCACAAATGCAACTGTAAGGGCCACATAACGGGTCGACAGGCGAGAGATCACAGTTTAAAATCCGACCCCGAAAGGCCATCAGATCATCCCTTTGATACCTGATAATAGGTGGAGCCATAGTGTAGAGACTACTATCTAGAGTCCTGCCGCGACCCGCGCTTCCTTAGCGCTGACGGGCGCAGACGGGCAGGACTCTGGCCTGACTCAGGCGCAGGGAAGGCGCGGCCGCTGCGTGGTACCGCTGCGCGTAGAGGGGAGCTTTAAATAAGCGTCCCTCTGAGCATCCGGAGCGCTAGACCGCTCACAAATGGCGCCCGCAGAAAATCGCAACCACCCTAAGATGGCGCCTAAACTTCCCCAGCCCAGGAACCGGACCCGCTAAACAGCGGTGTGCAACCGATTAAAGTGCGAGTGAGGGGGAGAGAATTAATCCCGAATAAAAACAGGGGAAAACAACTAATACAAACGAAAATAGCAAATAGGTAAGTTTAAAAGCAGCAGCGCGGCAATTAGGCGCAGAGCACAATGCAGCGTGAAGGTACCTCGTCGGGGCTGTACCCAGGACTGGTCGCCTTAAATAAGCGTCTCTCTGAGCATCCGGAGCGCTAGACCGCTCACAAATGGCGCCTGCAGAAAATCGCAACCACCCTAAGATGGCGTCTAAACTTCCCCAGCCCAGGAACCGGACCCGCTAAACAGCGGTGTGCAACCAATTAAAGTGCGAGTGAGGGGGAGAGAATTAATCCCGAATAAAAACAGGGGAAAACAACTAATACAAACGAAAATAGCAAATAGGTAAGTTTAAAAGCAGCAGCGCGGCAATTAGGCGCAGAGCGCAATGCAGCGTGAAGGTACCTCGTCGGGGCTGTACCCAGGACTGGTCGCCTTAAATAAGCGTCCCTCTGAGCATCCGGAGCGCTAGACCGCTCACAAATGGCGCCTGCAGAAAATCGCAACCACCCTAAGATGGCGCCTAAACTTCCCCAGCCCAGGCACCGGACCCGCTAAACAGCGGTGTGCAACCGATTAAAGTGCGAGTGAGGGGGAGAGAATTAATCCCGAATAAAAACAGGGGAAAACAACCAATACAAACAAAAATAGCAAATAGGTAAGTTAAAAAGCAGCAGCGCGGCAATTAGGCGCAGAGCGCAATGCAGCGTGAAGGTACCTCGTCGGGGCTGTACCCAGGACTGGTCGCCTTAAATGAGCGTCCCTCTGAGCATCCGGAGCGCTAGACCGCTCACAAATGGCGCCCGCAGAAAATCGCAACCACCCTAAGATGGCGCCTAAACTTCCCCAGCCCAGGAACCGGACCCGCTATACAGCGGTGTGCAACCGATTAAAGTGCGAGTGAGGGGGAGAGAATTAATCCCGAATAAAAACAGGGGAAAACAACTAATACAAACGAAAATAGCAAATAGGTAAGTTTAAAAGCAGCAGCGCGGCAATTAAGCGCAGAGCGCAATGCAGCGTGAAGGTACCTCGTCGGGGGGGAGACTTCAATTTGACGCTTAACCCGGATTTGGAATAGTCCTCGGGACCACCTCGTAGACCCTCGGTGGCCGCACAGTCGCTCACCGCGAAACTGCTTGTGCTAGACATGGAGGATGTGTGGAGGAGTAGGAATGCAGGACGTGACGGCTTCACTCACTACTCTGCATTCCACGAGATACACACCAGGATCGATTACTGGTTCGCCACTGCGGAGATTAATCGATCTATTAAGCACTGCAAAGTACTCCCGCGCACACTGTCGGATCATTCCCCTGTGCTACTAATCATAGAGACCCCGGTACGGAGGATCGCCCCATTCACATGGCGCTTCCCACCGTATTCGCTTCTGGATCCGATCTTTCGCGGTGAATTAGCGGAGGCCATCGACGTGTTTTTTTAAAAGAATGTAGGATCGGTGGAGGACTTCCAGATAGTATGGGAGGCCTTTAAAGTCTATATACGGGGTATTGCGATGTCTAAACACTCTAGTGTCCTGAAGGCGACGAGGGGTAGGTTAGCGGAGTTGGAACTTCAACTGCGTTCCCTTGAGGAACAGATCAGTACCAGACCGGATGTCGCAACCGAGGAGGAAATCAGGCGCCTACTGATGGAATACCACGAAGTGGCCTACAGAGAGGTCCAGCACATGGGCAAATATGCAACGGCCCGTACGTACGGGGAGGGGAAGAGGCCCGGCATTGACTAACATTCTCAAGGGCCGCAGAGGAAAGCAGATGATCTCGGAGTTAAGAAAGGCGGACGGGGACAGAGTTACTGATGAGGCAGATATTGCCTCTGTCTTTAGAGACTACTATTCGGAGCTCTACTCCTCCAGAAGTGGGGACATGTCGGCTGAAATATTGGACTACCTGGAACATATAAAGCTCCCGTTCCTTCCTAATGCTCAGAGGGAATTCCTCATGTGCCCCATACAGCTGGGAGAAATCAAAGACGCCCTAGCTTCAATGCGATCGGGCAGTGCGTCGGGTATAGACGGACTGTCAGTTGACTTTTATAAAACTTTCCAAGAGCAGTAGCTACCGCATCTACATAAGCTACTGGGGGATATCTGTGAGCAGGGCAGCATGCCTGGCTCTATGAGAGATGCCATGATTGTCACCATTCTGAAACCGGGCAAGGCGCACAACAACTTTGGATCATACCGTCCTCTGCCACTACTAAACGTAGACACTAAATTATATGCCAAAGTCCTAGCTACTAGATTGGCACTGCTGGCCCCTGACTTGGTGGCCCCAGAACAATCAGGGTTCATGCCTACCAGAAACCTAACGTACAACATTAGAACGGTGCTAGGAACCATCCAACATGTGAAGCAGGACACACCGGTGGTGGCACTTTTCCTAGATATGGAGAAGGCGTTCGACTCGGTGGAATGGCCGTTCCTCCTACAGGTGAGGCGACGCATGGGACTTGGTGAGCCCTTCTTGCAAATGGTGGGCGCGCTATACGAGGTGACATTGATCCACATTCTGTCCATCACTGTTGTGTTTGCAATTACCGCGCTATACGAGGGGCCATCGGCTAGAGTGGGAAATGCAATATCGACGTCTCTATACATAGGTAGGGGCACCAGGCAGGGGTGCCCACTATCCCCCCTACTTTATGCACTAGCCGCAGAGCCACTGGCCTGTGCTCTGAGAGAATATCACAGCCACAAGGGCATACGCTTCCCGACGTACAAAATAGTGGTGTCCATGTATGCGGACGATACGCTGCTGTATGCGAACGACCCAGCGACATCGCTCCCCCCACTCCTGAGGGAGGTAGTGCGTTTCGGAGTCCTGTCTGGTCTTAAAGTCAACTGGGCAAAATCGATGGTGCTACTCTTGACCAGGTAGAGACTGAGTTTCCTCTGAAGTGGACAGACAACCCGATCAGGTACTTGGGGATACAAATACATGCGGACCCGGATCTGCTCATTAACCAGAACTACGGCAGAGCGATCAGTAGGCTGGAAGACGACATAGCGGTCTGGAACAAACTGCCGCTTACACTCATGGGCCGCATAGCTATCATGAAAATGGTAGTGCTGCCGAGGTTTCTGTTCCTATTTAACGCCCTGCCAATTGTGCTCACTAGGGCCTTTTTTCAACGCCTGACTAGCCTCATGATAACTCTAGCATGGGCGGGGAAACAGCCAAGAGTCAAATGGTCGACGCTCACTCTGCCGTATAGTATGGGGGGCTTGGCAGCCCCGGACCTTGAGCTGTACTACAGGGTGGCGCAGGCATCGCACCTCCACACTTGGATACACGGAGACAGGCTGATCCCGCATGTGCGAATGGAGCGTCTATTTGCGCATCCGCTGCCACTCCCGGCGACAATCTGTAAGCCACAGGACCGTAGGACAGGAATATTAGACTCTATCACCTCTACTAACCATGCCTGGCACTCGCTCCTGAGTTGACAAGGTGGTGCCTCACTGTACTCACCGGAGATGCCGCTGGACTGGATGCTATGGCTTCCGCCTATGGCTGAAAGGGCGGTCACAAGTGCACTGGCGAAATTAGGACTCAGCAAAGCGGGTGACCTATTCCGGGACGGAGTAGTCAAAACCTGGGAACAGGTACGTGGGGATGGTAATGAACCCCCACTTCTTCAACGCTTTCAGTTTCATAGGACTCAAAGCGCTCATATGGAAATACTGGCCCCGATATGGCGGAACCCCCAGACGTCCCCGAACTGACGTATGTCATTAAACGAAAGGAACCTCAGAAGCTCCTCACGAACCTCTATAAAGTAGCCATGTCCCATGGTGGACATCAACTCATGAAAGCCAGACTAGCGTGGCAGAGAGACCTGAATGCCACGATAGATGACGCGACGTGGCGCTATTGCTGTGAGAGCACGAAGCGGATTTCCCTCAACTGAAAGCATCGACTCATTCATTTCAAATTCCTACAGAGGGTATACTACACCCCGGAGAGGCTTCGCAGGTACAGCCTACGTCCTGAGGCGACCTGTGAACGCTGTCATGTGGCTGATGCCGACTTCATGCACTTAGCCTGGTCCTGCCCGGGAATACAGAAATTCTGGTGCGAAATCTTCGCGGAAATGAGCAAAATTCTGGAAGTAGACGTGGCCCCGGATCCAGGCTTGGCTCTCATTGGCAATTCGAGAGGGCTCCCTGCTGCGATCCGTAGGCTCGCGGACATGGGGCTGCTAATGGCCAGAAGAGTAGTGGCCCAATGCTGGATGAGAGGTCCGTTACCCACCAAGACCAGATGGGAGCGGGATATGCTATACTGTAGTACTCAGACGCAAACCTATAGTGAATTGCTTCCCCGAAAGAGCCGCCCAAAGAATTTCTGGGCGCTATACCAGACATACCTACGGGAACAGCAGAGTGCGCGCTCTAGTGATTCCGACAGCGAGTCGCTGGCACAGGAGGCGTCCGGACCCCCGGCTCTATGACATGCTGCTGTCAGCATCTGACTGTGCAAGGGTCGGAGTGTTTGTCTCGCCACTGGTGGGGAGGAAGGCGGGGAGTAGACGGTGTGGAGTGTAGGGGATTGGGGCATCACAAAGGGAAACACACTACGTACCTGGTCAAGTTGAGACTCCTACATGGCCATTGACACAAAGGCGGGTTCGCCACGGGTGTGTTGTGCTCCCCACTGAGGAGCATGGGAGCAGCGGTAGTGGCAGGGTGGAAGACTAGGTTGTCACACCTTAAGATTTAGAGACGTAGCACAAGTAGACTACATGAGGGAGGGGGATGGGAGGGGGGGAGTTGGCATGTTGAGGGCACGTAGAACTGAAGTAAGTCCACAGGGTTGAGGTTACACAGGTCTAGCTACCGGTAGGGGGCACTTCAACACCAGACTCTGGCAGTAGCTTGGAGGAGGTAAAAAAAAAAGACAAAAAAAAAAGAAATACCAACACAGTGTAGATTAAAACATGTTCATCTATGGGATAACATTTTGCAAAATTTTTGGGTGTGGTGTGGTGCTTTTGAAATCACCAGATGAGGGAGTTGATAGAGCTAGATTTAGAAATATATTTATTTCAACTCGCAAAGTTAAACTTCCATAATAAATAATAATATTAACATGTGTGAAGTGAGATTTATTAACCAACTTAGATTAAAATTGAAGATCATTACACGCGGGAAACTAATATGTGTGCTCATATATGTGCTTAATGTTGCAAATGCATGTTTGTTCAAAAATAATAAACTAATCTTGTCAATTGTTTTGTCAGAAAGTTTTTGAAACTTATAAAAAAGAATGCAAAATTTAATTGAACAATGAACTATTCGTGCTCTTGGTCGGACTAGCCAAGGTCGGAAACCGGCAGAGAGATTGTCAAGCTAAGGAAGTCACGGACTGACTAATACAAATGTTTCAATCTGGAGAAAGCTGCGTGACTTGAGAATAAGGGACAATAGACTCTAAGAGAGAGTCGGAACTGGGCTTCAAAAATGCGATGACATTATGTGGTCAGATGTTTGACAGCCAATCAGAATTTTGGATGGCAGGGAAAAGTATTCATTTTAGTTAGATTAGGTAGGGAAAAGGTATAAAAACTGACCCCTCTGGAGGGAGGGCGCTTGCTTCTCGCTTTCCGAAACCAGATGGGTGTGACGTGCTGACGGACTCTTTGGAGCACGTAAGGATCAATAGGGTTAAATGACTTTTACTTTTATTTCCTTTAGGCAAAGTGAGTTTTAGACAGGGAAGTTAGGGCTTAGGTGATGGAAAACTGTTTATTCTTCATTTCAATCATGCTAATTGATTTTGCTTGAAAACTGTCGTTTCAAATTGCTAATCCTCAAATAATGCTGCTTGCATAAAAAGATTCTAATAAATGCACTTTCCTCGAATAAATAGTTAATAAATAAGATTTTTGGAAAACAAGCTGGCCTTGTTATTTCATGAGTTTCAGTTACCATCAGCAGATCCATTTGCCTAAGTGGCTTAATTAAATACTGAGTTTTATAAAAACCATGGTAAAGTCATTATACCGCAGTTGTATATAAATGTGTATATAATTTGTGAATAGGTTTTATTAATTAGGTCACATGATTCAGTTGCGCAAAAATATGTCATGTTAGTTTATGGGCCTTGTGAGTGATTTATGGTTAATGGTGAGTATTGTGGAGTTGGGTAGCATTGCTATGACATATTTTCTATAGGGGCGCTGAATCACTAACAATGTGAAATGTACATTAAACCATGAATAAAATGATAACATAACAGTCAGCAAATTATCAACGCAGCCCACTACTGTTCCTCATCGTCCTGTATAGCACTGGACTCCCGTCTCCTACGATTCAACTGTTTAGCATGTTCCAGAGCAGCCTTGGGGGTTTAGATGATTTTGGAGTCCCCATCTGGGCCTATAGGCAGGTGGGCAGGGTATAACATTGCATACGAGACCCCTTCTGGTTAAAAATAAAATTTCACTGCACCAAATTTCCTTCTGGCCGCTTGCACAGCCACAGTGAAGTCCGGGAAAAAGTCCATTGCGTTGCCCTGATATCACCTCTGTCCCTAGCCATCCGCAAAATAGCAATAGTCGAGCTATAATTGGGCGGTGAGGAGCTCCCGGAAAAGGCTTGGCAGCAAGGAAGCGGTGGGCACGTTCGACAATGAACATATTGGAAACCTGCTCGGCACCAAAGACTTCTTTAATGAGGTTCTCTATAAAGGTCTCCATTTTCCTCATGCTGGTGGATTCTGGCAGCCAAGTGAGTCTGATGTTATTGCGCCGGGACCGCGCTTCTAAATACTCATTTTTGGCCTGTATGAGGGCCAACACTTTCTCCATGTTGAGCGCCTTCCCCGTGATTTCACTCAGGCCATCCTCCACTGCAGACACCCGCTGCTCCACCTCCCCGATGGGAGTATTTTGTTTTTCCAGGCGCGTAGACATATGGTTGAGGCGGTGGTTCACTGCCGCCATTGTGCCCTCAATTAAATTGAAGGCTGCGTTGCATTGCTAGCAGCGTGGTTTCACGTGTGGGATGCTTGTCATTCTGGGAGTCTGCCTGTGAATCAGATGCTGCCTTCTGCAATGATTTCATCGATACCTCAAATGTAAGGGCGGTGGGGATTTCTCAGATCTTCCCATCTCCACCGCCCCAACGAACTCCACTAATACCAGTTGATGAATACGTATTATTGAGCACAGGGCTTACACTCCTTACAAGCCCATACAAAGCAGACGCCAGGGCCGATCAAAGGAATCCACTGCGGTCCTCAACAAAACGAGGCACTAATCCAGGAACACTGGCGCCTCACTTCTTTTACATGTCAATATACATGGTGTAGGGTATGGCCAGTACAATGCAATAAAAACACTGGAAAGTTCACAGTCCAAATGCACAGAGCGAACAGAGCACCCCAAGTACCAGCAACAGAAAGAATTGACTGGTATACAGCTGAGCCCAGGCGCCCGCTAAGTCCAACACATGCGCAAGAACGTCGAGTGCACACTGGGTGGGCTTCAAAGATATATGGTGCACATAGTGTCCCGGGCTATATTTCATGGGAGGCAAGCTTTCATAGGTTTTTTTGTGCAAGGCAGCCATGGACCGAGGCACAGTAGTCCTAGAAATTCGTACCACCTTGCTGATAAAACAGAGTTTGGGGGAGCAGCCCAGAAAATATCAGCAACCCGCTACGCATGCCTGTGGCTGCCAGGAGACATAGCAGAGGCAAGGGCAACGGCAAGCAGCCAGATGCAGACAGGGCCCACTCGCAGGTGAAGGCAGCCGGGCAGAGGCCCACAGTAGTAGTAAAATAGTTAGGGAGAGCAGGCGCACATCCGCTCACAGCGATCTGGCTCCACTGGCTCCAGCACCTTAAATCCAGAGCTCGATTGGGCCGATTACTGCTCATCCAGATAGAAACCCATGACCTTCACTCTCTGAGCTGCTAGCCCCCATCCACAGTCCGTAGGTACAACCCACTCCAAGGCCCGCACCGGCCTCTCCAGCCACTAGCCTGGGCCGAGCCACACCCCACTTACAGTAGTGGCAGCAAGCGCGTTTGGTGTCAGGCGGCGGCTACTTCAACTCCGGCACGGCTCTCTCCCCAGGTGTCCGTTCGCTGCGATCTCAAGCCGGGGCTCTGCGTCTGCCAGCCAGAGTCCGGCACTCCCTCGCTGCCTCGCCCAGCCATGGTCAGCCCCGGGGATCCTCAGTTCGGCAACACCAGTGACTCCACACGTCCCCAGCAGCTACCACAGCAGCTGGTTCATACCTCCAGCAGCAAGGTGGTCACCAGCAGCTAGTGAGGGCCGCTCTCAAGGCCTTGCAGCGGCTCTGCCAGAGCAACACGACACCGCACAGTCTCTATTCCAGTGGCTCCCAGCAGCGCAAACCAACCACTGTCAATATGCAGTAAAGAGCTTCATAGCACCGTACAGATGTTTTAGAGGCATGGATGCAGCAGTAGGTGGACGGATTATGGTCGGATTAATGCTTAGCCGGGCAGAGCCTCACTAGGGTGCGGCAAGCTTGCCCTGCGCCCTCTAGCACCCCATAAAATGTAGTTCATCAGTGCTCCTGAGCTACAAACGGAAGTGATGTATCGTGAGCGCGAACAAATGAGGCGGAAAAGAAGAGTGATGCTGGAGTAATCCTATGGTAAGCAGCAGACGGGATTACACTCTGTATAGTGAATACAGCAGGTCTTGCAAACAGAACATGTGCTCTGCTTAGGCGCGACCTAAAAATGGGCTGCTGTTGCTCACTACCCCAGCACTGGTGCATAAACAGGCTGCATAGTGCCACGCACAACATTTGCACTATGGTGGAGAAGTGTGTGCATGCTGTCTACAAAGGATTTGTACTGGAAACATACTCTTCAAGTACAAAATCCTATGCCTAGATAATTCTTAAACATTCCATACACTGTGCGTTCTGTACAGTGAATTACACCTACAATGTGTAGAATGTTTGGGCGGATTAAAATAATTATTCATGTTAGTGCTTTCTTCAAGGAAGCATTGTTTACACAAGGGTTTGGCTATTTTTGTAGATCTTGTTTTGTATGAAAAAATATGGGTTCTAACGCCAATTTGCCCACGTTACATCCAAGTAGCACATCGTTGATGCAAAGTGGTGCAAAGAAGCCCAAATCACTTTTTGTGCTGAAAAAATACTTTTTACACTCAAAAGTCAATACCCTTGCAAGAGTTTACGCTGCTTGGTGTCACTTTGCATGACTCTGCCCTGGCACAAACCCTCAGTAGCTATGATCTTAAAGTACTGATAACTTGGCCTCGCTGTCAAAGTATAAACATATGCTTATTTTTAGGAGCTGCGTTCTTTTGACAAGAAGTTTAACTATTTCATTCATTTTACCAGGGTGCCCTGGAGAATTGCTTACGTTGACCATGCCTTGTCGTTTTCATAGTACACGTACAAAGAAGTTCAATGAAGCTCATCACACCGCATGGCCGCTCATGCACTCAGATCAACATGACTACATGGAAAGATGCCCATTTCGAAAAGTATTATAAACATGCAAGCATCCACGCACATAGACCAACAAATGCAACAATTATTGCGCACTTCTGTGCAGCAGAAGGCAGAGGGTGATGTAGATCAGTGAAGCACATAATCATGCGCATCAGTGAGTAAAAAGTGAGTGTCAGGGAAGCACAGGGGAAATATGCTGCACTGAGATTCAGAGATGCACTTCAGTGGAGAATTGGGTAATGTACAATTTAGGCAACATCATTATGATTATAAGAAGAACACAGTGACAACACAGTAGATGTACAGAATGAGATACAAGTGGGAACATGCTTTTTACATGATCAACTCAATGTTTTCAGGCTGAAGATGCTGGTTTTTTGACACTGTGCACTGTGACACTGCTAATCAAGCCCCGTGCATGTGCTCTGACCCATAAAATATGTTGGAAAGGGCTAAAACCCTAATTGGCATTTTAATGTCCTTTAAAGCCAAACGCCTACACAGGGAATGGGACAAGTCTAACAAATTATTATCTTAGATTCTTAAAAAAAAGATGGAACCACCATGTGATGTTTTTGCCTTGTCCCAACAGTGCATTGGCTACAACACAGGTTGAGATAATTCGCACATTTCAGAAACACTAACCAGACATATCGGAGTATCGCTCAGCCCACCCCTGATTCAATAGTGCCATTTTGGGCAGATAGATATCCCCCAAGTGCCTGAAATATTTTTTGAAGACCTGGATGCAGACATCACATGGGAGGAGTTGTGAGAAGCCTTGGGTGTGCTGTCTGCAAATAAAGCCCAAGGCAGTGATGGTTTTACCAGACTTTTATGCCCTTACTATCTGAGAAACTACTGGAAGTCTATGAGAAGGCCTAGGGATTAGGTGAACTGCCTCCAACGATGCTAGAAGTCTCACTTGCAATATGTTAAAACATGGAGGAGATCCTTCAGATACCACTTCCTGTAGACCGTTGACCATGATTAATTCAGATGTGAAGGTTCTATGTAAAGTTCTGGTAGTGCACTTAAGATCAGTTGTGGAACTGTTAGTTCACGAGGCCCAATGTGAATTTATAACTGCCCATAGTACAGCCTTGAATCTACAATGCCTATCACATGTCTTAAACTCTGTATAGGAATGGGATGCGGAGGTGGCCTAACTCTGGTCGGTACTGGCAAGGCTTTCAACACCCTAAACTGGTCCTACTTGGTGGAGGTTTAGAGAAGGATGGGCTTTGGATTAAATGTTTGTACTTAGTTCTAAATGCTGTATCCAAATCCCAGGGCAAGAAGTGGGGGACTTGTATCCAAGGATTGTGGCATGGGATGCCTCCTCTCACCACAGCTTTTCGCTTTGGCGTTGGAGTCCCTAGCAATAAAACTCCTGATAGGGATTGGGGAATCAGAGTGGGATATAGTAACCACATGCTCTCTCTATATGAAGATGATGCCTCGTTCTACTTGTTGCAGGCGAGGGAGTCCATACTGGGACTATTGACACTCTTGGAAGAATTTGGAGATCTAGAGGGGATCAAAATCAATAAAGCCAAAACCATGCTCTTTCCCTTGGGAATCCTGGCGGTGATTCCCTTAGATAGCTTGCCTGATCTTCACTCCAAATCGCAAGTGGATACATTTAAGCATATAGGATAATGGTGGCAGGGATGCTGGAGAAGCAGTATATATATAGAAAGTGGGGGCGGTAATAGAGGGATTGCAATTGTCAATCCGGTTCTGGGCCCTTACCTACGATGGGGAGGGTTGCCATTACAAAGATGGTGCTTCTCTCTATATGTCTTTAAGTGGTTCAGGATTCCCTGGCCCTCTGCCACAGGCCACTTTTGGAATGCTGAACAGTCTACTGGTTTCAATAGTGCGGGCTGGAAAGAAAATTCGGGTGGCACTTGCTACTGTCAAACTAGATCAGGAAAGGGTTGGATAGGGTTACCCGACATAGAACAGTATTATTATGCCAGCACATAAACAATATGCAGCAAAATGGGCTTCAGATACAGACTACTAGGAAAACCCGTTTTTAATAGGGACAGGTTTGGATATACCCCTAATGGAATTATAGATGAGGGCATTAAAATTGGAAGGGGAATACCCTTTCCCTTTTCTGGTGCAACATACTGCCCGAGTAGAATAGTTACCAGAGTCCTTAGACATCCGCCCCTCTCCACGGACCTAGGGCCAGATGTAGGTCGGTCAGTAACGGCCGAAAATCGGTATTTTCGGCCGTTACCGACCGGTATTACAGATTTGGCATGTAGGAGCACAATTTTACAGAATCGGTAAATTTAACGATTCGGTAAATTTACCGATTCGGTAAATTTACCGATTCTGTAAAATACCGAATCGGTATTTTTACCGATTCGGTAAATCTCAGATGTAGGTGGGACTCTTCAGAGTCCCAAAGGCCCTACAAATTCGGTATTTTAACACCCAATCCAATTGGGTGTTAAAATACCGAATTCAGGTGTGCATGCACATGTGTGCATGCACTCCTAGCCATGTGACAGACAGACATGCCCTTAGGGCATGTCTGTGTGCCACATGGCGCACATGCCTATTTTTGGGGTGCCAGAGGGTGTCAAAGTGACACCCCCTGCACCCTTGCTAAAATCGGTATTTACCGATTCTGTAATTACAGAATCGGTATTCTGTAATTACAGAATCGGTATTGCCCATTGATTCCTGTGCAGCTACATAAAGTATGGACGCCGTGTTCAGATAGACTGAAAACGGTCAGTGGTTACTAAATCCTAGGTAAGCAATGAATATATCTTGAAGGCTCAAAAGGGTACGTTGAGTTGTGGGGCCACTGGGTGGGCGAGAGGGGGACCTTCCTGCTGGTGGCCCTGGACCTTGTGTTCTACCCTAGGACGCTTGGAATTGAACATTCGGGTAAAAATACTGGAAGTTGTGGGCAAGACGCCTGGAACAGATAACGGAACATTCTAGGGAGGTCTTCGAGGGGAGACCGGTTCCCCGGACAGGGACGGAGCGCGATGCGCTACCCTGGTTGGTAAGTTTGTTGGCATTGACCATCCCTCTGAGAGATGAGGGGATAAGTGGGAGGAGCCAGTAACTAAGGGAGGTTGGCCAAATCAACCTCTGAATGGTATAATAAACTTTCCCCTTAGTAGGGAGTTGTTAATTGTGGGCACTTCGAACATTTAAGGGTGATTTGCCCAGGTATAGGTACCCCGGCAATGGGAAAGTGCGAGGTCCTGGTGTTGATTTAAATAGAATGGGTGGGGGGGCTTTGCCCAGCTCTCATGGTGAGGAAGGGGAAGTTCATAATTAAGGTATGTCCTTGGTTAAGGGCTTTGACTAGGAATCAGGTAAAAGGGTCCTGCTGGTACTTTTGCATTCTGGAATTTGATGCCCAAAGGGAAACTGGAGATAACAGTGGTGTTGCTGGCACAATTTCAGAGCAGTGCTTCTGCCTCATATCCTGCACTCTCACAACAATTGCTTATAATTTGCGGACACTTACCAAATATTCGCGAGGACACTTACAGAGGTGGTGATAAGGTACCACATTGCTAAGCTTCTACTTGGGTGCGGGGTAATTTACACATTATCCGGTATATTATCATAAGTAAATCTGTACTTTATACCATTGTGTGTACACCTTGCCATGCGTCTTAACTATGTTGGGGCAAACACCAACCCCTACATAGGGAGCAACAGGAGTCAGTGGGGGGAGCTGTATATCAAGGGAAATTGTGGCTCCCAAAAGGTTTCAGTAAGGTGTACATGGGGGTCACCAGCCTGTAATTAGGCTTATAGGGCTCCCTACGGGTGAGCGGGGGCCTGAACTCTGGTGGTTCTGGATTTTTGAGCCACACCCGAGAGGCTCGACGGACGTTCTTTGGGTGTGCACAGGGCTCCGGCACCCTGGCTAAGACTGTGCATTATTGGGTCGTTTCTTCAACGATGGAGGGTACTGGGCCTGCAGAGGGTGTCATTCGGTGGTTTCTGGTTCTGGGTTGTTTACTCCAAGATGGGGAGTACTGGAAATGCAGAAGGTGGTCATACGGTTGCTGCCTTGTCTGTGGTTCAGGTCATATTAGCATGGATTCTAGATGGGGATGGAGAGCATCAGAGTGGGGATGTTACAACAGCGGTCACATTGGGTCAATCATCAGAAACCATTAAAAGGGTGGGCGGATGGAGGTCTTCGTGTTTTGAACGCTATGTGAGAACACAGCTAGTTTAAGTGACAGTCAACGGATAGCGGTGACCTAACAGTGCCCTGGTTTTGATTCTTTCTATTCTTTTGACTCTCATACAGTGGTCTTAAGGCAGCGGATGCAGTTATGCTGGTGTGGAGATTCTTATATATCCAGAGCAGGGCAAAACATTTTCATCAAATCCTGGGAGGAAAGAGCGCAAACGGTGGAGGGAAACAACCATCATTGGATAGGGAGTGGGGAGCACCATTCGGAGGATCTCGCAGCCATTTGCAGGCAGCGCTTGATTAGGGATTGTCCATTACGGGCGGGCTGGTGATTCACGCAGACGGCAATAACATGATTCCGGCGTGAAGGAGGGGGGTGAAGAAAGCCCTCCTCTCTGTACTTTCAAGGGTAAGGAGCTCCCTTTTGGGTACCACCATTTGGTGGTCAGAGGGGAGCATGTGAAGAGTTCGGGGGAATAATGCACCACCAAGCGTGGTGCACAGGGCTGTGATGAGATTGAATAGGGAGGTAGCTAAGCTGTTGGCGGGTTATTCCATTAGCTCTTTTAGGCTTACCTTGACCCAGGCATCCAAATTGCAATTGTATCTGGCAGATGGGGTGCATCTGTCCAATGCAGGGTTGGAATTATTCGTCCAAACCATATATGGGGCAATGGCTTTTGATCTGGTAGGTGAAGCAGTTTTTTGGGGGGAGGACGAGAGCGTCAGTAGGCTCCTCGCCCTGTGGCGGGGTCCCAGGCAAGAACAATGGTGGGGACTCCTTATGGCGTGGACTCTCTGATCCTGGAACAAGGAGGGCAGTCAATGGGGCTCCGGGCTGGCGGGATAGGGGGCCCTCCTGCTGGTGGTCCTGGACTATCCAGCCCTACCCGAGATGCCGGTTCTTGATAAGAAGCAACTTTGTGAGAACTGGTGCGCTGGAAATGCGCAAAGCAGTGCCCTGGTGGCCGTGTCTAAAGGTAGACGTTGGGTGGTTACTTAACATTGGAACCAATGGAGACGGGTTCTGGCCTGCTGGTACAACCCGCAGCAAGTGTGGCATTGTGGCCTGCTGGTACAACCCGCATCAAGTGTGGCTCTGGAGATCCTGATTTTTAAATACAATGGTAACCTGTGACTGAATGAATACTGCACAACCTTATGTTTACCAATGTGTTTTGGTTTCTTAATAAAGTTGGTCTTATGATGACAGTTCATCAGCAAATAAAGATGGCGTCATATCAGAAATAATAAAGACTACGCAGTGAAAACCAACCACTTGTATGGTGCTTTTGTGGTGGGAAAATGGTGTAAAATGTTAATGCTGAATAGCACGCAATATGCCAACTATGCAGGCAAAGCGACTTGCACTCACTTACTGGGCTGGAATACTGGCCCTTCAGTGGCACTGCTGAGCCCGGGCTCTGCCAGAGTCTGAGGAGCAGTAGAGAGATCAGCTGTGACAGATCCATGGACATCGCTGCTGTGAAGCCTCTGTCATTCAATGGTACCTTGCTTCCCACACATAGAGCTGCACGGATTCATGTGAGGACACCCCATGTGACATGACCCCAAAAGCAGGAAGGGAATACCAGACAATGCTGGAATGGGAGCCACTCATTGCCTACGCAGGGCACGTCCGACTCCTTACTTTTTACATGAGAAATATTTGCCTATCCATGTCTGACGCGGCAGGATAGTAGCTCGTGTGTTACAGCTGCAGGGGAGTGGGTGCATTACTTCAACTACTCTAATCTCTGCGTCGGACCGGGAAGTCATGTGGCCTGGCAGCAGGTTACCCTCACATTAAAATCGTCTTCTTTGTTGCTGCTGCTGCCACTACAGTGTGAGTCATCCAGTGCATTTTGTTGAAGAGGTGGGCTGAAGGACGTGTGTTGCCCTGCTAATTCCACCGCAAATCCGACGCCCGACGCTCCTACACCCGGGTTAAGGACTACAGCCCCCAGGGTGCATCAGGCAATCAACAGCTGCTGCAAGTGAGAGGGAGGCGTGGCCATCACGCTTAAAGCGCTGCCTCTCCACCCTCGGCACGGGACGAAGCACAGACGAAGCCCGGACCAAGGGCAGGCCCATCTGAGCCCGTCCGAGACCGGCATAGACTGGGCTGGGCCACCCCCGCACGTTCAAATCGCAAGTACAAACCTACAGTGCTACTTGTTGTGTTCATCTATCCAACTTGATCTAACATGAACAGGCAAAAGGTGGGTCCTGGGGTTGCGGGTACTTTAGATGCATTCCTTACTAGGGCAGAATCTGCCCTTATGCACGAAATACAACATACTGAACATAGATTATCGTTGGAGCCTTTACATCCCTTGGTTAGCCTTGTGCCCCCTACCCCCCGGCGAACACTGCTACCACAAGCGGTGCCCCTTTGAGTAGCTCGATTACATCTCCCTGCTTGCTAACAGTGAACCAAAAAATCATTGATGCAGGTAATGTAGCACCAGACACAGCCCCCTGCATTTCCACTGTAAGCACAAGAAGCCACAAAACAAAACAGGAACAATGTGGGGTACCCCCGTCAAAAAAAGTAAATTGCGGGCCCCCCCAAGCCCCTAAAAATGCCTTCTAAATCTAGCACACGGAGGGCAGGTGAAAATGGGTGCAAAATAGTACTGATGATAGCACAGCTTCTAAAAATCTAGGTACAACTCCTAACACCGACGTTGTAACTGACTCAGTCACTCGCATGTCTGAGGATGGGATGTATGTCGTTACTACGCATGCTTTTACAACGCATGCCTTTACCACGCAACTTTTACAATGCAAGTCGTTACAACGACTTGCGTTGGGGGGCGCTGGATAGTGAATAGTTTAATTTACTATTCCAACTCCAGTCCCCGTGGATAGTAGGGAAGGTTTGGATAGTAAATTAAACTATTCCCTATCCTACAGCGCCCCCCAGCGCAAGTCGTTGTAACGACTTGCGTTGTAAAAGTTGCTTGGTAAAGGTAGTGCATGGTAAAAGTTGCGTTGTAAACGCTGTTTACCCTGAGGATGGGTTCCTCACTCAGATAGGAGTCAAATTGGCGGCTATGATCAATCCACTATTGGACAAATTGACCCAGATAGAGGGGAGGCTGACAAGAACAGAGCAGTCTTTATCCTGTTAGGGCAAATGATAACAATACTAATGAGGGACAGGGAGAAGGATCTGTCGCCCGGAACGAGAATCAATAGCGTTCTAGGGCTTACATAGACAACCCCCATGCCCCGCTACACCCAGAGTGTCAACCAGGAATACCCAACCCCCGACTAACACTAATAGTGGCGCACACCTCCATTGCGCATTACCCACTGGGGTCGGGCACTCCAGGGTGTCTTCGGGTAGGAGTATCGGCTCTAGCCCATGCAATTACAACTCGTTGCATCTGCCTCCGGAAGCAACACCATACACAGTGGTTCTGGCTATTGTCCCAGTTATCAAGCCTGCAGTTCAGGAAAACTGGTCTTCTTTAAGGAATAGGGCACTACATCTTTTGCCATCTAGGACAGGTATCAAGCATGAGCTTTCTTCCAGTTTTAAAATGGTTCGCAGGATACCATGGATTGGCAGTTCAGATAAACATCTACCAGGGGACTGTGTGGTGTTAAGTTTTGGGTCCCCAGGGCTGGTTCAACATATACTGGACAGGGCTGGAAATGAACAGATTAGGGAGAGGGAAATCAACATCCTCCCCCTGGGCTTTTTCTGTCAGCCAACCGCAAACAGCAGAGGTATAACCAAGGGATTGGTATGACAAGCCCACGAGACATCAAATGATTTAATCCCTACATCCAATCGATATGGGGTGTTACATTCTTTGGAAGATATAGACTGACTCGGACAGGGCACTGGTTCATTGTTACAAGGTACAAACAATTCAATGAGTATCCCAAAGGATGGGATTGTACCCCACCACTCCTCTTTCACTAAATTGATTTTAAATGGGAAAAGTGGTAGCATAGAGGAAGGACAGGAGGAGATTACCTCAGGCAGGGTGGGAAACGTAGAACTAACGGTGACCGAGAGACGTATAGCAGTAGAGGATCGTACGGTCGCCTTGCCACGTTCAGACCTACAGGCAGGGGAAGTGGAGCTCAATGGTGGAAGCACCCAATGGGCAATGGTCCATACTGTTATTTCCAACTCCCCTGATGTTGCTAGCATGCCATCACCAGGGCTTGGTCAACCCAATCTCTCCTTGGCCAGTTGGAATACCACCGGTCTATCCACTAAAAGCCAATCTTCTGAATGGTCAACATTCATTGATAAATATGACATCTGGGCATTTCAAGAAACCTGGGCTCTTGATCAAATTTATCACCCAGGTTTTTAAAATTTCTCTAAGCCTGCATTGAAAGGAGAAAGGGGTAGACCCAAGGGGGGACTAGTAATCTGGGTCAAACAGAATGCAGGATACACAGTGGAGGAAATCAAGATAGATAGCGGGCTCATCATGGCCATAAGATTGAGGATTGGTAAGGCCTTGAACGTACTGTTTATTAATGTATATGTAAGAGGGATAATCTGAGGTAAAGAATCGAGCAAAGTCACGATACTGGATGGGGTTTTGGACAGGTACAGGGGATGTAGTAGCCTGATTATTGCTGGCAACTTCAACTGCACCTTCGAACTCTTACTATGCAAAGATGGTAATCTCAGTAGCGAGGAGGATGCACAATGGGGTATTCCATCACTTGATTTACCACCCATTAAAAAATGGACCGAATTGGCACTCCAGATGAAAGGACTGTGTTTAGAATGGAGTATAAGGGCAGCGAACGGGAGGTCAAGGTCCGATGGGCGGGGCACACATACTTTTAACAATGGCACAAGTAGTAGCAGGATTTAGTACATCCTTCTCAGTCTGGAACTATGGGCGTCCTTACAGGACATGGTAGTGCATGAAATACTTGAAAGCGATCATAATACGTTAGTGTTGAACATGCAGGTCCCAGGCTTATCCAACCCCGAATGCCAGGAGATAGTAATTTAGGTAGTTGAAGTGGAGACCACCAACGACTTAAGGAGAGTGAAATGGACCAGTGTGGTAGTCAATGATGTGCACCTAAGTCGGATGGAGGCACTGGTCTAGAGTTCCCTGATAACCATTCAAGATTGTGACACCCAAGATGATATTCATTCAATTGTTGTGCAGGTCCATAATGATTTGTTCTCCAAGCTTAAACCTTTCTTTCTAAAAATGTCTAAGAGACAGAATAGGAAGTTAAGCCGAAGTTCAGCTCCATGGTATAGCAAACTATGTAGAGAGGCTTACAGGAGGTTAGCGAGAGCAATAAGACTGAGGGAAAAGGGAGAGATTAGAGTGGAAAGGGCTGGTTACAAGTGTGCACTACTGCGAGCCAAACAGGAATGGGATGATCTCCATTGGCAGAACCTGCTTAGTGCAAGTCAGGAAAAAATATGGCCAACTTTTGGCACATTGTGAAATGGTGTAATGGTATATCGAAACCACTCCCAACCAATCACGTCGCATCCGAAGCATGGACTCCTATTTTGAGGCTCAGTTCCTTGCCAGTGGAGATAACATAGCTCAATTTCCAAAGCCCAATCCCACTTCCACCCTGCATTTCTCTTTACAAGAGGTTCAAAAAGTACTTAAGCAAATTCCAAAGGGCAGGGCACCTGGACTAGACTGCATCCCAGCGGACCTGTTCATGTACCATAGTGATAAGTGGGTGAGTTACATTCTGATTCTAGCTAATGCCATAGCAAGTGCAGCCCCCCCTGGAGACGTGGTCAGGAGCAGAGATCATCCTGATCTTAAAGAAAGGGGATAGATCGAAACCTGGCCACTACAGGCCCATAAGCCTTATTGCTATGATTCAAAAGATATTTGGCGGGCTGGTCTTAAGCAGAATCCAGTCGTGGATGGATGAAACATGTTTTTTATCATCCATGCAGGCTGGGTTCCGGCCATATACAGGCACCATCGACCAGGTTGTCAGGTTTGCAATCATTTTTTGGATGGTGGTAATATTAGGTGGCGGCCTGCTCTTTGCAGCCTTCATTGATTTAAATTCAGCTTTCGACTTGGTGCCCCTAGATAAAATGTGGAGTAGCTTTCATGACATGGGGATGCCGTCTGAACTGCTTGCAGTTTTAATTACCTTACATAGCTCAAACTTTGCACAGGTACGTTGGGGCATGAATGGGGAAGTTACCAACATGTTTCCCATCACCAAGGGGGTACGCCAGGGGTGTATGCTGGCCCCGACCCTGTTTTCTCTTTTTATTAACAGGGTCGTGGAATATTACACAAACTATCCAACAGACACTCCATCTATAGCTGGCATAAAAACACCATTGTTGATGTTCGCGGATGACACCTTAATATTATCTAAGACCCAGAGAAGGCTGCAGATAGCCCTTACTAGGTTTGAGGACTTCTGCCACGACCATGACCTTGAGGTAAATGTGGAGAAGACGAAGTTTATGGTTCTCCACAACCGAAAGGCCTTTAAAGGGAGTGTTTTTATGAATAAAGTCCAACTAGAGCAAACCAATGTCTTTACATATCTAGGAGTCACCCTCGAAAGTAAATTGAAATAGACATCCCACGTTAACAAGTTGGCTCTTAAACACGCCCAACTGGCCGGTGCCTTTGAGAAGGAGCAGAGACTGTCCCACACGAAACCTGTGGCTCCTGTACTGAAGATTTATAATTCCAAGATAAGTACCTCAGTACTTTACCGGTGGAATTATGGGGCTCTTCTGATTTAACTCCTTTGATTGTTGACCAAAACAAGTTTGCTAGAACCCTACTATCCCTCCCTTCCTCGACACCCCTGTTGCCTTTTTATCTGGACCTGGGTTGCAACCAGATAGAGGATATTGCCCGTTTTAGACTTGTGGTACTAAGGCGAAGATTGTGGGCTACCCCCGAGCTGTCCCTGTATGCCCGAGCATTGCTCGAAATCAGGCAGGCTGACACCTCTTGTAAGATCTCCTGGTTGAGAAGGATTAAATCTACTTTGAACGAAATGGGGATGAATGGTATATGGGAAAATCCCGAAGGAAACCCTCTTCCTTCAAAGAAAGAGTTTAAGACAGCTTATTCGAACATGGTCAGGATTAAACGTTTTTCATCCATCATGAGTCTGACTTTGACGAGGGATTTCCTGGAGAGGAAACATGAGTATCATTATGAGTCTTATTGGGATAATCATGCCACCACTCGACAGGAAACTGTATCATCAATACAGAGTGGGCACTCTCCCAATTCAGACTTTTACTTGCAAACAGCACCCACTGAATGATGACAAATGCAACACATGTGCATCGCAGAGGGAAACCATTGCACACATCCTCCTTGTCTGTCCAACTTATATAGTCCCTCGATATAGATGGCTCAAACCAATCTGCTTAAACCTGAGTACCAGGGTGGGCATGGAGGCACCATGGATGTTAAAGACGGATACAAGCCAACCCATAACAATAGCCCTAGCGAAATTTTTGAGCATGATGTGGGTCATTCGCAGTAAAATCGCTAACGCTCAGAACGCAGCGAATACATAAAAGGTTAATCCTCTAACAAATCAGGTTTCTGCAGCAATGTATAAACATATGTTAGTAGCCAGGATGAATTTAAAAACGTTTTATGTAATCGATTTAATAAATTTTCACCGATTTAAATGGAAATATGAATGGTAACCTAGAAAGGATTATTTTATGGTTTTATGAGAATTATTTCAACTTGGTTTTAATAATTTTAAAAATATTTGTATGGTTGAGTTCCTATCACTTTTAAATTAGGGTGGAAATTAACGGTTCTCAATATGAATTTATTAGTGTACTGTTGTCTTTAATGATTTGAAAATCGAAATAAAGACCAAATAAACTGAAACTGAGCTTATCCATTTGGGCACAAATATATATATCTTTATGCTCCCAAAAAAGAGACAAGCGTTGAATTTGGTTTGAATTTCTCTGGTGTAAATGGATGCTTTGAAAGGGAAAGGGCGATAAACTCCCCTACGCAGCATAACCTGAATTTTTACCGAACTCCGTGTTCCAAGCAGAGCATGGAGTGAGAAAAACTCCTCAGGCAGAGCAGAGTTTATAGATCACCCCCTAGAGAAAATCATCAACAGATACCTCACTGTTAGACCTGGCACCATTGGCGTGGGTCTCCCTTCCATTTTTTCTGTTGCCTCGTGTGTTTTTGCTGGTATTAGATGCTTTGGGCACTGTGCCACTGCTATTCAGTGCCACAGTGCAAGTGCTCCCTATTGTAAATTGATGTATTAATCAGTGGTTCCATGTTTGGCTATTTGGTTTACTTGTCAGACCCTAGTCTAGTGCACTGAGTGTGCCAGGGCGTGTAATCCAAATGCTGCTGGTGGGCCTGCAGCACTGGTTGTGCCACCCACAGAAGCAGCCTTGTAAAATGTGTCTCAGGTCTGCCATTGCAGAGCCTGCATGCAGTCTGGTACTGTCATGCTGACTGGGCAAGTGCACCCACTTGCCAGTCCCTAAATCTTCCCTTTTCTTCATATTAGTCACCCCTATTGTAGGCCCAAGGGCACAGTGCATTGTAAGTATAAGGTAGGACAAGACCTGATGTGTGTGGCATGTCCTAATAGTGAATTACAGCCATTTCCGTTTTTCACTATTGCAAGGCTACCTGTTCTCCATAGGCCAGAATGGGCTGTTAGAATTGTTACACTTTAAAATTCCTAACAGGCTCAGAGAACATGGTAGAAATTCGAGTTTAGTATGCCTGAACTCAGAAAAATAAAATACATATTTTAGTAAAGTTTATTTTAATATCCTGTGTTTGCAAATACCACTTTTAGAAAGTAGGTATTTGCTTGTCTAACCATTCAAACCTGCCTCTGCTAGCTTGTGTATTCCTATGTCTGGTTCCTGTGAGTGCCAGTGCTGGGGAATTCCAGGAGACAGGCTGAGTCACCAAGTGGTGAATAGAGAGATCTGCATCTTGATGGGAGGGGGGAGTGCACCTGAACTCTGAATAGGGCGGTGCCTGCCTTCCACAATGCTGGCTCCGCCCCCTGGGGAGCGGCTGATGTCTCTTCCCTGCACACATGAAAGAGGAGAAGGAAGACTGTCAACAGAGTACTCCAGGTCTGTACTTGCCTTCCACAATGCTGGCTCCACCTCCTGTGGGGCGTCTGATGTTTCTGCCTTGCACTGTGAAAGGAGAGGAGAAGTCTGGAAAACAAAGTGCTCAGGAACTGGTTTGGACTAGGCAAAGGCCCCTCTCCCCTCAGAGAACAAAGGATTTCTGGGTATAAATATTGGGACCCTGATCCCATGAAATTAGATCATTTTTGGACTACAAGAAGAAACCTTTACTGAGGAGAGGAACCTGAAGAAACTGAGGCGAGACTATTCCCAAGCTGGAGTGCTGCTTGAGGGATTGGCCTGCAGTGCTTGCCTTACTGCCAAAGGAAGGAGAAAGGAACTTTGTAACTTTGCTTTCAACTTGTGAAGGATCTCCAAGGGCTTGGAAAAGAGCTTGGCTCCTGCTGAAGTCTCAGGGACAACAGACTTCACCCCCCAGCTCCCCAGAGTTCTTGTGGAAGTGCCTGCTGCTGTTTTGGCCTTCTGAGGAACTGTGTGTCGCAAGGAGCTGGAAGCGCGATTCAACGAGAAGAAGCATGTCGCCGTCGCTGTGCCTGCCGTCGCAACTCCGGAGAAAGGAGGGTGTCGCTGCTGGAACTGTCGCACTGCACCGCATCGGAGAGAAGCGTGCCGCAACGAAGAGGAAGCGTGTCGCCGTCGCTGCTGCTGCCGTTGCAACTCTGGAGAAAGGAGGATGTCGCCGCTGTGGTTGTCGCACTGAACCGCATCAGAAGAAGAATCTCGCAACGAGGTTGGAGCGTGTCGCCGTCGCTGTGCCTGCCGTCGCAACTCTGAAGAAGGAGGGTGTCGCCGCTGGAGCTGTGGTATTGCACCGCATCGACCAAGAGCACCTCGCATTCCCGAAAAGCGTGCCGCCGTCGGAGCTGCTGCCGTCCAAACTTGGATGTCCCTGCTGTAGTCATCGCATCGAGCGGAAGCTTCACGCATCGTGGAGAAGAGGGTCGCAGCTGGAGCTGTTGCCGCCGCATCGTAAGGGTGTCGCCGCTGCAGTCCACGCATCGAACCGAGAGTTTCTCGCATCCCCGAGAAGCGTGACGCATCTTGAAGATCTTCACGTCTTTATTTCTTTGCACCTGGGCTTTGCTGCATTTCCCATCGCTGCGACATTGCTTGTCGTGGAAGCACCACGCAACTTAAGGTACATTGACGCAGAGTGTTGCATCTAAGAACTGAACTGAACTAAGCTTAAATCTACCATCTTAAAGTAATCATAGTGTGTATTTTTGTCATTTATGGTCTTGTGGTAACTCTATATAAAGCCTACTTATTTTTTTATATAAAACCTGTGTGGTGTCCATTTGTAGTGTTGTCACTGGGTTACTGTATGTGGTCACAACTGCTTAACTTACATTGCCTCTGAAATAAAGCCTTGACTGCTCTCGCCACGCAGCCTAGAGGGTGAGCAGGGGTTATTTTAGGTGTGTAATCCCCTTTCCCTGACTAGAGGAGAGGGTCCCTGTTTGTCACAAGTACCTACCAGTGCCAACCAGAGACCCCCAAATCAAACATTGGTAAGCAGCGGAAGGGATTTCGAATTTGCATTTGTGACTCATTTACAGTGACTGGTGAACACTACTTAGTGAGTGCAGACCATAACAATACCGCGTACTTTTTGGTAGATTCCTTTTTGATTTTTGGATTGCCTATGTTTGAAAGATGTCTAATTCAGTAGAGAGAGAAGTATCCGTAGCCTCCCTTAATTGTGAATGGGAAGAAGATAGGCTGGAATGCTACACAGTAAAGCAGATGAAGTACTTTTGCAAAAAGTTCAATGTTTCCACTTCTGGATTTAAAGTCAAGGAAGAATTCTACAAGGCGCTGAGGGCCTGGGTAGAAGCAAGGAAAACTCCTGTGATTGAGGAGGATGATGATGCAGAAGTACAACAGGAAGGGCTGTTGGACCCAAGAGGAAGGAAGCCACCTTCCCCTGCAAGTAGCCATGCTTCTAACAAAAGTCTGTCTCCAGAGGAGTTGGAGTACAGAGAGAGATCAAGAAGGCATGAAATGGAATTAATCGGGTTCAAGGTTGATATGCAGCTAGAAATAGAAATTAGAAAGTTGGATCTTGAGGAAAAGAAAATGCAGTTTGAGCATGAAATGTTTTGAGGGAGTTGGAGTTAAAAGCCAAAAGTTTAGAAATCACTCCCTCTGGTAGCAGCGCGCCATCAATACACTCAGAGAGTAGAGTGTATATCCCTAAAGATGTGGTGAAAGAGTTTTACAAAAATGATGACATTGGTCAGTGTTTCAGAGCCTATGAGGTAGCCATTTCTTCCCACCGGGTCTCCTAGAGAGATTGGGGAGCGGGGTTGTGGGGAAGGTTCCTTAGTGAGGGGCGGGATACATTGTTAGACCTGCCTTCTGAAGTCCACAATTCATACAGCCACATGAAAGATGCATTGATGTCTAGATATGGTTTGACACCTGAGCTCTATAGGCAGAGGTTCAGGAAATGCAAAAAGTTAGAAAACAGTACTTGGGTTGAATATGTCACTTTCTTTTGCAGAGCATTGGATGGTTGGGTAAAGGGCAGCAAGGTTAATGATTTTCAAGGTCTCTTTGATTTGATTGAATGGGAGCACTTGTCTGATAATTGTTTTCCAGAGCTGCGCCAGCATCTGATAGATAGCAAGCTGACTAACCCTGGGAAGCTTGCTGAGGAGGCGGACCGCTGGGTCATTACCAGGGTCCACAAGGGTCACATGAGAGACTCAGCCAAAGGTGGGCAGGGTCCCCAACAGATGAGTAGGGGAGACAAGCAAGGGTAAACAGAAGGAGTTCCACAAAGGGCCCCAAAGTAATCCCCAAGGGAACCCCGTGATAGGTTCCCAGCCTCCCCCTGAGAGAAAGCAATGGGCCCGACAGGTAGTCCTGTTCCCCAGGAGCCCCTGAAATGTTACAAGTGTGGTGATCTGGGTCATAAGGCGAATGATACCAGGTGCCGCCTGTTTGGTAAACCAGCACCCACTGGTGCTCTGCCCCGGCAGATGACTAGTGTAGCCTTGTGAGAGGAGAGTGAAGTCCAAGGTGGGGGGTCCCGTACAGATGACCCTTGTCTCTTTAGGAGGCTGTGAGACGGTCCCAGAAGCTCAACTGCCCAGAAACACTAAAAAATATGGGCAGCGAGTGACCGTCAATGGCCGAAAGGTGGAGGCTCTTAGAGACACAGGAGCCAGTGTGACAGCTGTCAGGTGTAACCTGGTGACTCAAGAGCAGATTGTACCTCATGCATTTTGCCGAGTTGTTAACGCCGACAACACAGAGAGTCATTGTCCAATGGCTCAGGTTCCCTTTGAGTGGGGGGGGGGTCTCTGGTACTCTTCAGGTAGCTATGAGGCCCGCCATGCCTGTTGACTGTTTGTTGGGTAATGCTTTAGAGAGCTTCCCTTGGTAAAAGGTGGAGAAAACAACTCACTTGAAGATGGTTGGACTGCCTGACTGGGCGTGCGTGACCACTCGGTCGATGTCAGCCAGTAGGGGTTCTCAAGAGGACCTGGAGCCTGAGAGGGAGGCCCAGGAACCTGCCTAAGAGAGAAGTGGCGAGGGGCGCGGGAAACCGGCCCCTGAAATTCCCACGGCCCAGGAGGGGGTAATCCCGGAGGGGGAAGCCCTGGAGTCTACCGGGGAACAGATAGCTGAACTGGGAGATCTGCCTGAGCTGACCCATTGGCAGCAAGAAGGAGGTTCCTCCAGGGAGGAATTTTGCAAGGAACAGAGAGAGTGCCCTTCTCTTGTGGGCGTGCGGCAACAGGCTGCAAGCCAGGCAGCAGGTGATCAGTCAGGGTCACACTTGAGATACTGGGAGAATGGTCTCCTGTATAGCGAGCCTAAGGTTGCTGAACCTGGGTCAGCCTGTGTACTGGTGGTACCCCAGAAGTTCAGAGCCTTCCTACTGGGGCTGGCTCATGATGTGCCATTAGCAGGACATTTGGGGCAGGACAAGACCTTTGAAAGGCTTGTCACCCACTTTCATTGGCCCCAAATGCGCAAGAGTTCTGATACTCATTGCAGGACTTGTCAGACTTGCCAGGCAAGTGGAAAGAGTGGGAGGAAGCACAAGGATCCTCTCCAGCCATTCCCTGTGGTCAGTACTCCCTTTGAGTAGGTGGGGATTGACATTGTGGGGTCACTGGACCCCAAGACCACCATGGGCAACACGTTCATCCTGGTCTTGGTGGACCATGCCACCCGGTACCCGGAAGCCATACCTCTGAGGACAGTGATGGCCCCCGTGGTGGGACGAGCACTGATGGGAATTTTCTCCCAAGTGGGATTCCCTAGCGAGGTAGTATCTGACCGGGATAGCACTTCATTTCCAAGTATATGAAGTCCTTGTGGCAGGAGTGTGGGGTAACTTACAAGTTCACCACTCCCTACCACCCCCAAGGAAATGGGCTGGTTGAAAGGTTCAACCAGACCCTGGAGGGCATGATTATGGGTCTTGAGGAACCCATGAGGCGTAAGTGGGACGTCCTCCTGCCATGTCTACTCTTTGCATACCGGGAGGTGCCACAGAAATCTCTAGGGTTCAGTCCATTTGAGCTTCTCTATGGACACCGGGTCAGAGGACCTCTGAGTCTGGTTAAAGAAGGCTGGGAGCAATCTCCCAGGAAACCTCCCCAGGATGTATATAGCTACATGCTGGCCTTTAGGAACCAGACCAGGTGCTCCAGTCAACTCGCTCAGGCGAATCTGGAGGCCAGCCAGGAGGAGATGAAGCGCTGGTATGACCAGAATGCCACTCTGGTAGAGCTTCAGCCTGGACAGAAGGTGTGGGTCATGGCCCCAGTGGAGCCCTGTGCGCTCCAAGATAAGTGGACCGGACATTTTGAGGTTGTGGAGCGCAAGAGTCCTGTTACCTACTTGGTGGACTTGCGGTCTCCTAGGAACCCCTTGAGGGTCCTACATGTCAACCACATTAAGCCCCACTTAGAGAGGTCTGAAGTGGGCATGCTCTTGGCAACAGATGCTGGGATGAAGGAGGAGACTGAGCATCTTCCTTACCTCCTGTCAGCCTCAGAGCAAGATGGGTCAGTGGATGGTGTTAACCTCTCTTCCACACTGACCGCTGAGCAACAGAATGACTGCCGCCAGTTGCTGGGACAGTTTTCTGATCTTTTCTCCCTTGTTCCTAGTGTCACAGATTGGTGCGTCCATGATGTGGACACAGGAGACAGCTTACCTGTAAAGCACAAGTCTTACAGGGTAACTGACAGGGTCAGAGCTTGCATTAAAGAGGAGGTCTCAAAGATGCTTGCCCTTGGGGTGATTGAGTCATCTAGCAGTCCTTGGGCCAACCCAGTGGTCTTGGTCCCGAAGGCTGCAGCACCGGGTGCCACACCCGAACTCCGGTTCTGTGTGGACTACAGAGGGCTCAATTCAGTCACGAAGACTGACGCGCACCCCATCCCCAGAGGTGATGAGCTCATTGATCGGCTAGGGGCTGCACGGTACCTCAGCACGTTTGATTTAATGTATGGGTACTGGCAGATCGCCTTGACTGATGGGGCAAAGCAGAGGTTAGCATTCTCCACACCAGATGGGCATTTCCAGTTCCGGGCTATGCCTTTTGGGATGAAGAATGCCCCTGCCACCTTTCAGAGGTTGGTCAACCAGGTGTTGGTTGGGCTGGATGAGTTCAGTGCCGCCTACCTAGATGACATCGCAGTGTTCAGTGTCAGTTGGGAGGAACATCTGCGCCACCTCTGGGAAGTGTTGAAGGCGCTGCGGAAAGCAGGCCTCACGATCAAGGTGAGCAAGTGCCAGATCGGGCAGGGTTCTGTGGTGTACTTGGGACACCAAGTTGGGAGCGGCCTGGTGGCGCCCCTACAACCCAAGATTGAAACCATCCTGGTTTGGGAGCTACCCAAAACCCAGACAGAGGTGAGAGCCTTCCTAGGTCTCACAGGGTATTACAGGAGGTTTGTCAAGGGGTATGGCAACATTGTTGCACCCTTGACAGAGCTGACTTCAAAGAAGCAGCCCAAGAAGGTGATCGGGACTGACACCTGTCAGAAAGTTTTTGAGGCCCTGAAAGCTGCCATGTGCACGGCGCCCGTGCTCCTGGCACCCAACTTCTTAAGAGAGTTCATTGTCCAAACAGACGCTTCAGAGCATGGTGTGGGCGGATATTTTGTCACAGATGAATGAGGAGGGCCTAGATCAACCTGTAGCCTTTGTCAGTAGAAGGTTACTTCCATGGGAACAGAGGTGGAGTGCTATTGAGCGGGAGACATGTGCTGTGGTCTGGGCACTGATGAAACTGAGACTATACTTGTTTGGGACTCACTTCCGGCTGCAGACAGACCACAGACCCCTCAGATGGTTGATGCAGATGAGGGGTGAAAATCCAAAGCTGTTGAGGTGGTCTATTTCCCTACAGGGTATGGACTTTACGGTGGAACACCGCCCTGGTACAGAACACGCCAACGCTGATGGTCTGTCTAGATTTTTCCAACTTAGTGAAGAGAACTCCCAGGAGCTAGGGTAGTTCTCACCACTTTTCAGCTGGAGGGGACACCTGTTAGACCTGGCACCATTGGCGTGGGTCTCTCTTCCATTTTTTCTGTTGCCTCATGTGTTTTTGCTGGTAGTAGATGCTTTTGGCACTGTGCCACTGCTATTCAGTGCCACAGTGCAAGTGCTCCCTATTGTAAATTGATGTATTAATCAGTGGTTCCATGTTTGGCTATTTGGTTTACTTGTCAGACCCTAGTCTAGTGCACTGAGTGTGCCAGGGCGTGTAATCCAAATGCTGCTGGTGGGCCTGCAGCACTGGTTGTGCCACCCACAGAAGCAGCCTTGTAAAATGTGTCTAAGGTCTGCCATTGCAGAGCCTGCGTGCAGTCTGGTACTGTTATGCTGACTGGGCAAGTGCACCCACTTGCCAGTCCCTAAACCTTCCCTTTACTTCATATTAGTCACCCTTATGGTAGGCCCAAGGGCACGGTGCATTGTAAGTATAAGGTAGGACACGCCCTGATGTGTGTGGCATGTCCTAATAGTGAATTACAGCCATTTTCGTTTTTCACTATTGAAAGGCTACCTGTTCTCCATAGGCCAGAATGGGCTGTTAGAATTGTTACACATTATAATCATAACAGGCTCAGAGAACATGGTAGAAATTCGAGTTTAGTATGCCTGAACTCAGAACAATAAAATACATCATTTAGTAAAGTTTATTTTAATATCCTGTGTTTGCAAATACCACTTTTAGAAAGTAGGTATTTGCTTGTCTAACCATTCAAACCTGCCTCTGCTAGTTTGTGTATTCCTATGTCTGGTTTATGTGAGTGCCAGGGCTGGGGAATTCCAGGAGACAGGCTGAGTCACCCAGTGGTGAATAGAGAGATCTGCATCTTGATGGAGGGGGGGAGTGCACCTGAACTCTGAATAGGGCTGTGTCTGTCTTCCACAATGCTGGCTCCACCCCCTGGGGAGCGGCTGATGTCTCTGCCCTGCACACTGAAAGAGGAGAAGGAAGACTGTCAACAGAGTACTCCAGGACTGTACTTGCCTTCCACAATACTGGCTCCACCTCCTGTGGGGCGTCTGATGTTTCTGCCTTGCACTGTGAAAGGAGAGGAGAAGTCTGGAAAACAGAGTGCTCAGGAACTGGTTTGGACTAGGCAAAGGCCCCTCTCCCCTCAGAGAACAAAGGATTTCTGGGTATAAATATTGGGACCCTGGTCCCATGAAATTAGATCACTTTTGGACTACAAGAAGAAACCTTTACTGAGGCGAGGAACCTGAAGAAACTATGGAGAGACTATTCCCAAGATGAAGTGCTGCTTGGGGGATTGGCCTGCAGTGGTTGCCTTACTGCCAAAGGAAGGAGAAAGGTACTTTGTAACTTTGCTTTCAACTTGTGAAGGATCTCCAAGGGATTGGAAAAGAGCTTGGCTCCTGCTGAAGTCTCAGGGACAACAGACTTCACCCCCCAGCTCCCCAGAGTTCTTGTGGAAGTGCCTGCTGCTGTTTTGGGCCTTCTGAGGAACTGCGTGTTGTAAGGAGCTGGAAGCGCGACTCATTGAGAAAAAGCGCGTCGCCGTCGCTGTGCCTGCCGTCGCAACTCCCGAGAAAGGAGGGTGTCGATGCTGGAACTGTCGCACTGCACCGCATCGGAGAGAAGCGTGCCGCAACGAAGAGGAAGCGTGTCGCCGTCGATGCTGCTGCCGTCGCAATTCCGGAGAAAGGAGGGTGTCACCACTGTGGTTGTCACACTGCACCGCATCAGGAGAAGAATCTCGCAACGAGGTCGGAGCGTTTTGCCGTCTCTGTGCCTGCCGTCGCAACTCCGAAGAAGGAGGGTGTCGCTGCAGGAACTGTCGCATTTTACCGCATTGACCAAGAGCACCTCGCATCCCCGAGAAGAGCTCCGCCGTCGGAGCTGCTGCCGTCACATCTTGGATGTCGCGCTGTAGTTGTCGCATCGAGCGGAAGCTTCATGCATCGTGGAGAAGAGCGTCGCTGCTGGAGCTGTTGCAGTCGCATCGTAAGAGTGTCGCCGCTGCAGTCCACGCATCGAACCGAGAGTTTTCGCATCCCCAAGAAGCGTGCCGCATCTGGTAGATCTTCACGTCTTTATTTCTTTGCACCTGAACTTTGCCGCATTTCCCATTGCTGCGACATTGCTTGTCGTGGAAGCGCAACGCAACTTAAGGTACATTGACGCAGAGTGTCGCATCTCAGAACTGAACTGAACTAAGCTTAAATCTACCATCTTAAAGTAATCATAGTAAGTATTTTTGTCGTTTATGGTCTTGTGGTAACTCTATATAAAGTCTTCTTTTTTTATATAAAACCTGTGTGGTGTTCATTTGTAGTGTTGTCACTGGGTTACTGTATGTGGTCACAACTGCTTAACTTACAACGCCTCTGAAATAAAGCCTTGACTGCTCTCGCCACACAGCCTAAAGGGTGACAGGGGTTATTTTAGGTGTGTAATCCCCTTTCCCTGACTAGAGGAGAGGGTCCCTGTTTGTCACAAGTACCTACCTGTGCCAACCAGAGACCCCCAAATCTAACACTCACCTAATACCAAATGATCACACAACGAGTTGTCACCACTTAGTCTGGTTTTAGACTCAACCACAGCATAGAAACTGACCTCATCACTGCCACGGATAATATCCCTTTGACTCAGGACAGAGGAGACATGGCGGCCCCTCATTCTCTTGGACCTATCTGCAGCATTTCACACAGTCTCTCACCTCATTCTCATTCAAAGCCTATACTATATCAGAATCCAAGGACACACACTCTGATGGATCTGCTCCTTTCTGACAGGAAGCACGCAGTCAGATAGGCTGGCACTGTACACCTCGGGCACCCGCAACCTCATCGCCTGGGTCATTATCTATCGACCTACGGGATCGGCCAGATATTTTTTAGAGTCAATTGGTCATGCTATAGCCACTATCGCCGCCAAATACAAGCATTGCCTGGATCAACCTAGGGAACCTGAGCCTTCCAGGCTGTGTGAATTATTGGATATTTTCAATCTGGCCCACTATGTCTTCCTTCCTACTCATGAAAAAGGCCATATCTTAGATCAGATTTTTTCAACGGCCAGTATAGAAATAGGAGTTCCTCTCCCCATAATATGGTCGGATCATTTTTTGCTTACTTTCAGAGTCCATAAAGAATCTATCAGGCCACTATCATACTGCAAGCCCCATCCAAATAGTTTTAGGCCTTTTAATGAGTTCACTGTAGAGGCACTGGACAGTAAACTCAGGCTACATCCTATTCCTTTTAATGGAATGTTGGAGAGCGGTGTACCCTCCTTGGAGAACTGGTTACAGCTCCACTCGTTGGAGCTAGCCACTGCGACGACCCGGGCAGCTAATGCCAGTAGGACCTCGGCACCAAGGTTTACGGAGGCCCTTCGAAAATGTAAAAGCGCATGTAAATGTCTTGAGAGAGTATGGCGGAAGCATTTTAATCCCTCTGACAAAGCCACTTATAAACAGGCCTTGAAAGTTCGTTACTCCATGGTCCGCAACGAAAATAAACTCTTCCTATCCACCAAAGTTGAACAGGTGGGGAACAAGAGTAGGGAATTGTTAAAAATCGTTAAAGACTTTACATCCTCGAATTCTATGAAAAGTCCATTTATCCCGACTAGCAACTGGACTAACAGTTTAGCACATTATTTCTTTGAGAAGATTAAAAACATCCAAGATTCCTTTAAGGAGTTGCCTCGGGTAGAGGGGCAAAGTACAGCTACTCCCCTCAGAGTTAATTCTGCTCTAGATGCGTCTCTCCCACAATTCCCGCCTATCCTACTAGATAAATCCCTCAAGATAATGAAGGCTCTGAAATCCGGTTCCCCCAGAGACCCTTGTCCAGCGAGAGTACGGGTGTCAATCGCGGGAGTGATTAACCCAGCGGTGAACCGGGTTCTGAACTCCTCCTTGTCGGAGGGAATAATGCCTGAGAGCTGGAAACACGCAAGAATCGTTACACTGTTCAAAAAAGCTACAGAAGACCCACTGATAGCAAGTAACTATAGGCCAATTTCACTGTTGCCTTTCTTTTTCAAAGTTTAGGAGAAATATGTAAACATAGTTACTACGGAATATGTAGAGGCTAATAACATCCGAGTCAGTCAGGGTTCAGAGCAAACTTCGGTACTAAGATGGCCTTACTAGAAGTCTCTGAAACTATCAAACCTACTTTGGGTAGTGGGGGCAATGCGGTACTGGTGCTATTAGATCTGTCTGTGGCCTTTGATACCATGCCCCATGACCAACCCCTAGAAAGACTTCAGGACTGCGGTATTGGTGGCACGGGTCACAAATTGTACACGTCCTTTTTAAGTGGCCACCAGAAAACTGTATGGTTCCCCCCCTTTCTCGGCCCCCATCACCCCCATGAAAGTAGGAATTCCCTAGGGCTCTATTCTAAGTCCGGCCTTGTTTAATGTGTATATGGCCCCCACTTGCACTCTTAGTAGAGAAATATGGTGCAAAAATCGTATCTTATGCCGATGACACGCAACTTCTGTTCACCTGTGAGAAGGGCACCGGTTTCAGAGGCAGTGAGATAAACACCTGCCTAACGAAGGTGTTTTCCTGGCTCAGAGAGAACAAATTAAAGTGTAATCCTGAACAGTCGGAGATTATTTTTTTGGGTTCTAATTTGAGGAGTGGCGCCAGTGGTGGCCATTGGACATGTCCTCTCCGAAGTCCTCTGTCACCAACGTAAAAGACCTCGGAGTGAAGTTGGATTCGGACATGTCCATGAAGACCCCAATTCAAACTGTGGCTGGCACCTGCTTTGGGCTTCTAAAAATGCTCAAGAACTTCCTTCCCCTGCTCTTGATCCCCCTCCGAAAGACGGTAGTTCAGGCCCTAATTGCATCAAGGCTGGACTACGTAAATGTCCTACATTTAGGCTTACAGGAATATCTATTAGGTCACCTACAGCTGATTCAAAATACGGCGGCCAGAGCTAATATGATGGTTGGACCCAGGACTCATATGACCCCCGCCCACACTTAAAATCCCCTCATTAGCTTCCTGTGCGTAAGAGGTTCCAGTTTAAGGCTCTTACCTTGGCCTTTAAGGGCCTACACAACAGAGGGGCCCATTATATTAGGAAAAGGATGCAGCACTACGCCCCTCGATGGACCTTAAGGTCCTCATTGCAGTTTCAGGGGACCATTCCTAGGTTTTCCCGTTCCCACATGGGCGGCCGCTCTTTTCAAGTGGTGGCATCCCGCTTGCGGAACGGTCTGCCACTTTCCCTTAGGCAGACATCTGACTTATGTGTGTTCAAGAGGAAATTAAAAACCTGGCTATTTCAGCAGTAGGACTATTTATCTGCTGGGAGCACACTCGGCCTGTTTTAGTGGTCTTTAGCACCGGAACACTGCGTGGAGTAGCAGGGCGCTTTACAAACACCCAATTACATTACATCTGCAAAGACCTGCAAGGATCCTCCCTGAGCCCTCTTCAGTGCATACATGATCCCTGAAGCCAGCATTATCCCCTTGCAAAATATCAATTTCCTCTCCTAGGCTGATGACATGCAACTCACTCTATCCCTCATGGACAAGACACTCAGTACACAGATCATGTTTAATGCCTGCATGACTGTAATCCCCGCTTGATGAAGAACAACAGTTTAAAGCTGAACACCAACAAGACCAAAATTCAAATGTTCGTGAAGAGCACATCACCATGGGATTCCAGCTGGTGGCCAACAGACCTAGGACCGACACCCACTCTTACCACCCACGCCAAGAGCCTCAGGATCAGTATCAACAGCAAGCTCGACATGACCACCTAAGTCAATGCTATCACAGACTCATGCTTCCATAACCTGAAGATGCTGAGGAAGATTTTCAAACTACTCCGCATCAACTACCAATAAAGCATGCCCTGGTCACAAGCAAGCTGAATTATGGAAACACCCTCTCGCTCGGATCAACAGAAAACTCACCAGAAAGCTGCAGATCACTCAGAACACAGAATCATTATCAACCTCCCATGTCGCACTCACATTAAAGCACACCTGAAGGAGCTCCACTGACTCCCCATTCACAAACAAGCACAATTCAAACTCTTCAACCACACTTTCAAGGCATTATATAACACTGGCCCAGCATACCTCAACAATCGCATCCGCTTTCACAAACCTTCCAGATACCACTGCTCATCTGGGTTCCTACTTGGACAAATCCCACACATACAGAAAACCAGATCTGGCCATCGAGCCTTCTCCTACATCACTCCTAAAGCATGAAAAACCTGCCACTACACATAAGAGCCTATACAAGAAGCTGGATAGCTACCTTTTCTGGTGGTCCCACTAGATCCTAGGTGTGCCTGGACTCACACTTGTTCAGCGCCAGGATACCCTCTTGGGTGATAGTGTCCTATAAAAATCTGCATAACATAACAAAACATGAACATGGACTGATGAGAGGTGGATGAGAGACAACATGGGGAGGACAGTATATCCACAGGCAACAGAAAGAATGTGTACTATGTTGAATGAAGAGGGTAAGTTGTGGAATAATGGATTGGATGAATAGAATGGGGCCACACAATTACATGCAAGAACTAGAACTCACTAACATCACACACAAATACTGAGGGGCTATATGACACAGTATTTACAGGTTTGCATTAGTATGTTACTGATGACTATTGTAATCAAGATAAATCGAAAATTTAAAAAATATTAAAAAAAATAAAACGTCCAATAAAGCCATAGTATACGTTGCCTAAAGCACACATCTGGCATGGAAAGTTAAATGTCACCTATGGACCAACGCAAAATAAACCTAGCCTAGCACTTTGGGCTGGATTGTTCCTATTAGTGCAAGCTCAGGTCTGATTTGCATATGCTGGGTCTAAACTGAATTAGTATGGTAGGCAAAAGAATGATGGGTTGGAATGCTACCCGGAGCAATTACCAATTGTTAAACATATTGTCTATGTAGTGCTTATTTTTAAACTTATGTAACAAAAAACAGTTTACATTTTCATTTATCTAGAACTCAGTTATTGAGTGAACCCCATTACTTAATGTATTGTATTACTCTACTAATTTGATGTTTGGGAAGGTACCATAACACGGGGGCACATTGCCTCATGAAATTGTGGTTAACGTCATCTCAAATCCAGTAAATGTGGAAGATTTCGTTCAGGTAACATTTCAGGGTGTCTAAAAGTTCAGTTTTGCTTCCACATCTGTTTCATTTAGTGCTTTCCCGCTGTGTGTGACTGGGAAAAGTGTTACAGGGTCAGCCTGCTGATTGACACTGATGGGCACATTCATATTATATCTATGATTATGAATCTTGGACTGCTCTAAATCTTTATTTTTTATTTCAGCCATTAATGAGCCTAACATTTCAATAAATGGTAATAATTTGTCAAGGGCTGGAGAACATGTACTATCAAAGGAAAAGATTTGGAATTTTTTTTTGAGTCCACTCTATTAAGTTAGTCAGACGTCCAGGTTTTGTTTCACTTTCAACCACATATATGGCAAGTGTCTGCATCAGGTCAACCTTTTGCTCAAGTTTATCAGACTACAAAGGCAGGACCTTAACTGGAGCTTTCAAAGTGCTGCATGAAGTTAATAGCAGAGAGCCGGACGTATGTGCTTTTGAAGATCTTGCTCGATTGGGTGAGAGTTAACAACCAGATTGTCAGTTTCAGATATAGAGAGGAGCTTGGTGCTGGTTTTCGACACAGTGATTCTTTACACTACCTGTTCAATTAAGTCTGCTATAGCCATTGTTGACAAATCAGAAACAGTTTACATATGCTGCTGGACTCACTACTGATATGTTTATGAATGTGGCTTCTGATACACGAGCAGATAACAGGGCTGGGCTTTGAGAAATAGTTACTCTCTGTTGGACTTGGACTTTTCTGCACGGTCATCCCAAAACATTTTGCCTTCACTCCTACTATTTTTGCTGAATGTGTTCTTGTTGGTAGAAGGGACTGATTTCCTATTTTAATAGTTTCTCTGTCGTCCCCTTGTATATTTTCTTCCTCCTTCATTGCCTCCGGCGTTGGGGCCGGCAGTTCTTCTTCTTTCATTCTCAGCTCTTTGAAGTGCGAGCTGTTCCTTGTGATGTGATACCGCCCTGCTGCCGCTGTTATCATTGGTCCTTTCACTTCCATCACAGTCAGCGGGTTTGACTTCCTCTGCTGTCGTTCCCTCACTACCACTGTGTCTCCTTCCTTTAGTTTTGTCTTGGTGGCGTGCCTCCTTTGATCTGCGTATGCCTTCATTTTTGCTTTTGCCTCTTCATCTTTGGCAGCTATGTTGCTTCGCTCCACACTCGTCGTTGCTTCCATCTGTGGTAGCCTGGGCCTGCTCGAGTGTCCCAGGACGAGTTCAGCCGGGCATCCGCCTGTGGAGCTGTGAGGGGTGTTCCTGTAGTCCCTCAGTATCTGGCATAGTGCTTGTCCGATCGATATTTGTGTTATCTTCGCTCTCTGTACCGCCTTCTTTATGGTCCCCATGAACCTTTCTGCCATCCCATTTGCTTGTGGCCACAGAGGCGTTATTTTCCGATGACTCATTCCCAGGTATTCCATGAACTTTCTGAACTCTTCTCCTGAGAACGGCGGACCATTGTCAGTCTTTAATGTTTGGGGCGAGCCCCATGCTGCAAACACATCATCCATGACTGGTAGTGTCACGTTTGCTGACGTCGACGTTACTTGCCTGACAATTGGAAAACGGGAGAACTCATCTATTATTAACAGCAGGTAATTTCCTGTCTCCGGCGGTCCATAGAAATCTGCCGCCAGTTCGGTCCACACCGCCTTCGGTAGTTCAGACATCTGCAGTGGCTCCGGCTTGGGCGGTGTCCCTGTCACTTGGCAGACGTGGCAACGCATGACAGTCGCCTCAACCATGCTGTCTAGCCCCGGGAACCACACTTTTTCTCTTAGCATTTTCTTAGTTGCGACCATTCCTCGGTGTGACTCATGCGCCATGTCTATCGTCTGCTTCCTCAGCGTTCGGGGCATCACTATTCTCGTTACTCTCATCAGGATGCCATTTTCGGTCTCTGAGAGTTCTTCGTGGATCTTCTTGAATGCCAATAGTTCCTCCTTTATTACTCCTTCATCCACAATGCTATTGTTGTTGATGTGTCTCCACCTTTGCTGCCTTGTCACTTTCTGTATCGCTCGCATGGTGGGATCTCTCTTCGTCTCATGTTCCAGCTCTGCCATTGTTATTGAGGCCGGCGTGTTGTGTTTCAGTATGAAGTTCAGGTATTCCTCCGCCAATGTCGTGGCCTCAGTTGCATGTGGCAAAGGATGTCTGGACATGTAGTCAGCCGGGTTGTGTTATTTTCCAGGCTTGTGTATTATTTTGAAATTGTAATCCATTAGTCTTATTCCCCACCTCTCTATTCGGGGTGGTATCTTTGCGTTGGGGTTTCCATAGATTGTTATGAGTGCTTGGTGGTCTGTTATTATCATGAATGGTTTCCCATATATGAACATGTGATAATGTTCACAGGCCCACACAACTGCCAGACTCTCTTTCTCCGGCTGAGAGTATGCTCGCTCAACGTCTGAGAGGCTCTTACTTCCGTATGCCACCACACATCTTGGTGAGTCCTTTCCTGGTCTGTGTTGTGCCAGTATTGCCCCCAACCCCACCGGGCTCGCATCTACTGTCAATTCAGTGCATAGTAGCGGATCAAAGTACGCCAAATGATCTACTGCGGTCACAGCTTCTCTGATCTCTTCAAAGGCTATGCTGCATTCCTTTGTCCATGCAAAGCTCTGTCCTTGTTTTGTCAGTTCTCGCAACGGTACGCTTACTGTGGCAAAGTCTTTGATGAACCTTGCACAGTAACTGGCAAGACCAAGGAATGACTTTACTTTTGCAACATCGCTTGGCTGCCTGGCTTTTTCCAATATGTCCATCTTGCTGCGACCTGGCCGCATTCCTTTTTTGGAAAAAATGTGTCCAAAGAATACCAGTTCATCTCGCCCCAGTTCACACTTGTCTTCGTTTAGCGTGAGCCCAGCCTGCTCTAGTTGAGAGCATACTTCTCGCAGTGCCTTGTCGTGCTCCTCATCCGACTTGTCGAACACCAGAATGTCGTCGTTGTAGTTTAGGCTACTTTTTACTGGCCTTATCACTTGTCTTATTGTCTCTTGAAATATTTCGGTGGCTGAGGATATTCCAAAACTCAGACGCTTGTAGCGGAACAGACCAAGGTGCGTGGAGAATGTTGTGATATACCTTGACTGAGGATCAAGCTCTAACTGGTGATATCCTTTGCATAAGTCTAGTTTGGAGAATCTTCTGGTGCCTGTTAGGCAGCTGATCATCTCGTCCAGGTGAGGTCCAGGGTGTCTTTCCCGTTCAATTGCTGTGTTCCGTACCCTCATGTCAACACAGATGCGAATCTTGGACGTGTTTTTCTTTGGTACGGCCACTATTGGCGACACCCAGGGCGTCGTCCCTTCGGCTGGTTCTATGATGTCCTGTTTGAGCAACGCCTCAATCTCTTCTTCTACTTGCGGTTGCAGGTGTATTGGCACTCGCCGGTGGTGTTGAGCTACCGGCTTTATTGCTTCATCAATGTGAAACGTTATTTGGCGTCCCTTTAGCTTCCCCAGCCCTTTCAGTAGTTTGGGATATTCCTTTAAGATGCTCTTTTTTTCTGACATGTTATATGTCATCTCGAGCAGGCCCATCACTTTGGCTGTGACATTGCTCAACAGGCACGGTGCTGGAATCTCACCTCTCAGCACATGAATCTCGTCTTTTGTTGTTTTACTTTTGTATGTTAGGTTCTCTGTAAATTTTCCCAGGTTGGTCACGGGCTTTTTTGACCCCCATGTGAACACCTTAACTTTCGACGGTTTCAGCACTAGTTTCCCTTCCATCCTTTCATATTCCGACGAACACATGATGTTGCATGTTGCGCCGCTGTCGAGCACGAACTGTGCTCTGTGTGGTCCTACGTCGATGGTTACAGACTCCGTCTTCTTTATGGTGCTTTTGTCTACGAGGCGGATGCTTTCTTCAGTCTTGTCTTCATCTGTGGACATGACAGCAGTGTCTGACATGAGGTAGAGTCGCTCTACCTTTTCTTCTTCTCCTTCATCTGCCGACTCTATTGAAGAGCTTATGTTTGCCGTCTCGACATGCCTGACATGTCTGCTTGTCATCATCCGCTGTCTTCCTGGTCTTCCTCTTTCACTTCTAAACTGCAGTCCTTGGCACACACTGGCAAAATGATTGCTCCTGTTGCATTTCCTGCAGGTCTGACCAATCGCTGGGCACGCGCCTCTATGTGGAAATTCAAGTCTGCATCTGTAGCATGACGATTCTGGTTGTTTTCTTGTCTCTTGGTCATTTTGTCCCTTCTTCCAGTTGCTGGTGCGGCTGTTTTCTGTCATGCGGTGTGCCTGTTCGAATCGTCATTCTTTTCCCCGCTCTATTTGCTTTGCTTGTATTCCTGCTCTTGCTTCCGCCCTTGCTAGTGACAGGATGTTCTCTAGGGATGTCGGTTCCTTCAGAATCCTTGTGCGGAACTCTGTGTCATGACACCCTTCAATGATGCGTAGGCGAATTGCTTGTTCGTTGTCATATTTATCGAACTCGCAGTGAGTTACTAGCTTCCTTAGTCGCGTCACAAAGTCATCTAGCGACTCATCTGTGTTTTGGAATGCGATGGTGAAAGTGCATTGCTCGAAATCAATGTTTCTTTGCAGATCAAATTTGTTTGTCAAGCACTTTATTAGGTCTTTGTACGTTGATATCTCATTTTCTGGTAGGGTCACTAGTAGGTCATCTACATCATCTCCCACTAGGTTGAGGAACAGACCGAGTTGCTTGGCCTCTATGACGTCAGTGGCCTCCATGTATCTCTCAAATCTCTTGACCCATCACTCCCATCTTATCCCCACTTGTGGCTCTGAGAGGTTGAATGGGAGAGGTCTGCGATATTGGGCGCTCTGCCTTTCGCTCCTTGGCTCTGCCATTTCTTATTTCTGTGTTCTTTGTCACTTCTTGTGCTTTCTTTCTGCTGTCACTGTTTATGCCCCACTTTGTATTTCTTCTTCTATTTATTGTCTCCTTTTTGCTCTCTTTGTGCCCCTTTTTTATTTTGTATTGTCTTGTTCTTATTGTCTTTATCTTTTGTTTAGGCTTGTTTTTCACCCTCCTGGTGCTCTTCTCTGCACTTTTTTCTTCTTTTGGTGCTCTTCCTGGCTCTTTTTCAATGCTTTTCGACTTTGCCTGGTTTCAAAATGGGCGCCGGCCCTTTCCGCTTTTCTATTGGCCCTTTCGCCTGACTTCAAAATGGCCGCCGAGACTCTCGCGAGACTTCGGGACCAATCCGAGCGTTGCCTGATTTCAAAATGGCCGCTCGTTGTCCTCGCGCGCTGATTGGCTCTTTCTGCCTGTCCCCAAATGGCCGCGAGACTCTCGCGAGAGCTCGCACCACCTTTCTTTAAATCTCGCGCTCACGCTCGGCACTTACCCGGCACTTGGATCTTGCTTCTGCAGCGGTCGGGGTGGGCTCCCGCGTCATCGCGTTCCATGGAGGTGCGAATCAGGGTGGGCTCCGGGCTTCGCTGCGATCCTCCTTACTCACACAACGCGATCCAGTGTGGGCTCCTGGTTTAAAAGTGCGAGACAGGCGGCACACACGTGTTTCCTTCAACCTTCGTCGGCAGTTGTAGTATCGTGATGGCCCCCCAAGGATCACACGAGACCGTTGCTTTGTTTCAGGTATGTTTATTCTTTGTTGGGGCACAGCTCGCCTTGCGTCCTACCCCTGCGTCTCGTCCCCTTGGAATGTTCCCTCCCCTGCCCCTTGACCAGATGCTGTGTCCGGTGTCCCCTCCCCACATCCTTGACCCCATGGGTCCTAGTGCCCACTGTCTGGGCATGACAGTTACCAGTAGCTGCTCCTTCACAGGGGGGCCTGTGAGCGTCTGCGGGCTTGCAGTACCCCAGTTTTGCACTTTTAATTTGCCCTACACCCCGGTTTTAAGATTCGCACTCACAGAGCTAATTCGGACACGCCCCCACATATGGTGGGTCATCTAAGGAAGCAAATTGTGTATACATGCAGCCGACGCTCGCAGCGGGTGTGCAACTAGCACATCAAAAGGGCGCCATAGGGAAGTCCGTCTGTGCCCATCCGCGGCCGGAACACACGAAGCGCCACGACCCCTGGTCGAGAAAATGTTGAGCGTAGATACTATACATGTAAGGAACTTTTAGATTTAAATTGAAACGGTTCTAATACCATTTGTTGCCGATTCAAGCCTGCGTGTCAGTCCTGCCCGCAAAGTCTATAAAATTGCAGCTATGGTTATATCTTGCTAAACGTAGGGCCTGCTGATATATAAGGCCGGTGGCTTTATCAACATCTGATATTCGCTTTGCTCTTACCAATTTTCGATCTTTGGCCAAACATAAATATTAATTGGCAGATTTTATTACGAATCAAAAACTGGACCTGTTGTTTCTTACTGAGACCTGGGCGGATTCTGCCTCGGGTCCCTATTTTTTTTACCGCGGTTCAGCCTGGATTTGAGATATATAGGCTAGATTGACCCCTTAAAAGAGGCGGAGGGCTGGCCGTAATTTATAGAGAAACGTTTGCAGCCAAATGTTCTCCTGTTCTTGATACGGAATTTGAAGCACTTTACTTTTCACTAGAACTTAATCCCCAAAAATACTTGAATGGTATTCTCTTATATCATCCTCCTGGGTCCAGGAGCATGTTTATTAACATCCACTCACTACTAGAATTAGAACTTTGCTCATCAAGCTCACCATCTGGGGTGATTTTAACTTTCATCTAGAAGATGGCACTGATAAATAGACAGTAGCCCTACTTGATATAATAGGTACAGTAGGATTATCACAATGTGTTAACAAAACTACTCATAGAGCAGGGCATACTTTGGATGGACTATTTACATTCTATTCTGCTATTATAGTGAAAGATGAAATACCACTAGCATGGACAGATCATTCAGCCATCCTGTTCGAAATTGAAACTTGTGCGACCATATCAGATAATCATAAAAGTACTTGGCCAGTAGGCTACAGGGTGTGGAAGAGAATCGACACTAACCACTTATGACAACATTAGAACTACTCACAGATTATCTTTAACTGGAATCCTGAGATAGCCGCCAAGGAATACACAGATTGGCTTAATACGGCCTTTATTAAGGCAGAACCAATCCTACAGGCATCGGGAATCAGGAAGACTCCTTCCTCTCCTTGGTTCTTGGAAGCACTGAGGCTAGAAAAGCAAACTTGCAGGAGACATGAAAGACGATGGAGATCACTGTATGATAACCTAGAAAAGGAAAGCTACAAACAGGTATTTTCCAAATACAAAACCAAAGCGCTTTGTTCACAAAATGAATTGAAACTGCCCTAAAAAATTATTCAGGTAGTAAACAAACTCACCCCACTATTGAGAAATAAATCAAATCTGAGCAGTCAACCCTTCTGCGATAGTATTGCAGTCAGCTTTAAAGATAAAGTAAATAAAATGTATTCAAAGTTTGAGGCTGCAACAATCAGTGATTCCATTGACAAAATCCCTGTAATCGATTTAAGACACAATGTGTTTTCCAATTTCTCTTGTTACTAGCTGAATAGGTAGAACAACTGACTCTAGCAGCAAAATCGGGTTCCCTGTTGGACCCTTGTCCTCCTTCCACTCTTACAACTAGAGCCAGGATGATAGGTACTAATCTTGCAAATATTTTTTATGACATGTTTATTTCTGGAGTTTTCCCATTCAGTAGAAAAATGCCACCATTTTGCCACTCCTAAAAAAACGGAGCTTTATGTAACTAATACTAATAATTATCGCCTGTTATCTCGGGCACAATATAGTCATGATAACGGTTTGCTCGATCCCACTCAATTTTGCTCCGCTCAGATCACAGCACTGAGACTGTGCTGATTGAAGCTACCGAGGAGATAAGGGCTGTGATGAACTAGGGCGGGGCAGCAACTCTGATTCTCCTCGACTTGTCAGTGGCTTTTGATACAGTGGATTATAGATTGCTGAGACAACGTCTAAAAATGCTAGGAATTAATGAATCAGCCCTTGCGCTGCTCACCTCCTTTTCGGCTGACAGAACACATTCAGTAGCTATGGAACATTTTAAGTCAGCCCCTTATTCTTGGGGTTTCAAAGGGTTCTTCCCTCAGACCAACACTATTTAATATTTACGTGTCTGAGCTAGCATCTATGATTTAAAACATTTGAAATTGACATCATACACTGATGACACAAAATTGTGGTCTCAGCGTTTAAAAATTAACCCTCTATTTCGCTAGGGTTTCAGGACCATATGCTGGAAATAAGTACCTGGATTCTGATAAAACAGAGGTAAAAATATTAGACAGCCTCTTAGCAAACTGGAATGCCTCTTGGTGGCCGGTTGAGCTGGGCGATCTTCCTAAACCATTAGCTACGGCTAAGAATTTGGGGGTGCGTATTGATAGCAAATTGACATACATAAATCAAATAAATGCAATGGTCTCCTGTTTTGAAAGTGGATTATTAGTAGGAGCTAATATATATCTGCCGCTGGCAATAAGGCCCCTAACAAAGTATAGGGCTCAGAATAGGTTTCAGAGAATTATTCCCATGCTCAACCCTTGTTAGCTTGGCTGCAAGCAGGCAGGCTTAACTTCAAAGATAGGTATTCAAAGCATTTAAAAACACCAATTCACTAATTAATTGAGACATAAGGCACAATAAAAAACCAACACCAATTTATAAAAATAGGAAATATTGTTATATTTAAAATGACACCAAAACGACATAAATTAAATGTAGGGAACCGGAGATATGAATTTTCAAATATTTAGTATTATCTTCCACATAGAAAATTATTGCGACTTTTCAGGACACCTGGTCACGATAGCCCTACGTGGCAACCCCTCAAAGTTTTTACCTTCTGACTTAGAAACTTTTCTGGAGCTTTTCTTCCCGGGGTCTCTCAAAGCTCTCAGCTAGTTTGGATTCGTTGAGGGTTCGCCTGATTACTTTGTGACAAGCTCCCGGTAAAACTTGTGGAAGTCCGACCTCCGGAGCATTCAAGCGGGATGAACCAAGGATCCAGGCCAACATGCGATTGAAGGCAGGAGGCTTGGCTTTTGTGGCTGCTCCCGGTCACCTTTTCTTTATTAGGACTTAGAAACTTTGAAAGAGATTTTTCTCGCGGGGTCCCTCGATGCTCTTCACCAGGCAGGATTCGGTGAGGGTTTGCCAGCCTCGGATTTCGCCTACTCCCGGTCAAACTCTGGAAGTAGGACCTATGGAGCTTTTCAGCGGGACAAACCTAGATGGCAGGCCGACTCGCAGTTGAAGGCAGGAGTCTTGGCTGGCCAGGTTGAGTCTGTCCCCTTATGGAGCTTTGTTCCAAAGTTGCTCCAAAGTTCTCCAAACTTCTGGAACTTTTTCCTGAAGTTCCCCAAAGGGTCCCAAAGTGTCCTAAACTCTATCCAATGATCTGGAATCTCCAAGATGGTCCTTGAAAGTTGAGGAATTCGGTTCCCACAATCCACTTGGACAAAACCCTTCCAAATCCACTGGTAGTTCTCCAGGTTGAGGATTCTTGGTGGTGAAGTTTCAGGTGAGCTCTGTTAACCTGTAGCTTGCAGGGAGTCTGCTCTTTAGTTCTTTTACAGCAAGGTAGTCCACAGGGCTGTAGTTCCAGATGATGCAGATGGTGCAATCTTCAGAGTGCAGGCCTTAGGAAATGCACATCAAACTTCTCAGTATGGACCATCTTGCTTCCTTAGGTTTCAAGCAGCAGATCTGAGAGGCTCTGCACCTCTCAGATAATTATTCCACGTTCTCTGGGTCAAGCAAAAGGTCACTCCTGTCCAATGGGATGTAGGGTACCGCCTCAAAGTCTGACCACCTCCTGCAGAGTGTGGCACTATTTTATCCCAGAGTGTACCAATACTTCCAAGTTCATAATGGCTGATTTTCCAGCAGGGAGAGAAGAGCTGGCGAACACACACCCCTAGGATGGCTAATATCCATAGTCTCCCCCCTTACATCTGTTCATTCCTTCCTTAAGCCTAGCATCTGGCTGGGTTCAAAAGAGTAGAGTTGTAAATGACACTGGTGTCTTCCCCTTCCCTTGAAGTCATGCCAGTCACAGGGGTACCCCAATCCATGGTGTACCCTAGTGCAGTGGTTCCCAAACTTTTGACTCCTGAGTACCCCCATTGAGTCACCACTGGAAGCCGGGGACCCCCAAGCAATTTGTATGAGTTACATTTCAAACATTAAAACAGTAATTCGAAAGAAAATACACACGTGTGCACATAAAACAAATACTCAAAGTACTAAGGATTTTGGGGCCAGATGTACGACCATTTCATTTAGCGCCTCGCAATTGGCGACACATTGCAAGTGACAAATTGCGAGTCGCTAAATGAAATGTAAAACAGTGTGTTTAACACTGTTTGGGATTCCCAATGGGGTCGCAAATTGCGAGGTTTCTTAATATTAATGAGCCTCTTGCAATTTACGAGCCCATTGGGATTGCCAGCCCTCCCAGTGATGGTGGCCTGCTGGGCTCTGCATGCCACCATGTCTCGGACTGCTTTTAAATAAAGCAGTTTAAAAAAAAAAAATGCAGCCTGTTTACCATGCATTAAAAAAAAAGAAAATGAAATGTTTTCGTTTCATTTTCTAACGGCAGGCAGAGGTTCCTGGGACCACTGCCTGACCTAAAAAAAATATTTTGCATGGATTTGCAAAGGGGAAGGGGTCCCTGGGGACCCCTTCCCATTTGCGAATGCATTACCATCTACTTGAAGTGGGTGGTAATTGTGACTGTTTTGCGACCGCAAAACATTTGTACATGGTTTTGAGACTCGCTATTTGGAAGAGAATGCCCCTTCCAAATAGCAAGTTGCAAAAACTATTTAGAGAGTCGCAAACAAATTGCGACTCGCGAAATAGGCTATATACATGGCCCAATAGGTTTTTGCATGCGCAAACGGGTTCGCAAACCCGTTCGCGCATATAAAAACAGATCGTACATATGTCCCTTAGTATTTTATATTGAAGTAATAGCCCCTCTGTCACATGTATTTCATTTGTTTTGTAGCATCTCTCATACCATTGTAGGATGTCAGAACACTTTACATCTGACACATATAGAGACATTGAATCATACATGTAAATCAGTGTGTATATAAAATGTTTAAAGAGTGCTTGGTCTGGAAAAGCACAAACTCAGGATTCAGAGCATAACACAGTGGCTAGCATTGACTTTAACATAAAAAATTTATTTCCACCCAAATATATCTTTTTAGCAGCATCAGGATAATGAATAACTGGGACAAAATATAAGTTACTAACTGGTACCATGCAGTTTGCAAGCAGCTCTTTGAAGACAGTTTATAGGTCCCTCTGCTAGATTACGATAGTCACTTATAAAGTGCACAGTAACAAAATAATCTCTGTGACAAAAGCAGTAACCATGTACCTAGGCATTCTGCTTTTTAAGATGCATGTTACACGTTCTTTGCAGTAGGCACATTAACCCTCTGTGCTACATTAGTTAAATCAAAGCTGCCACTGAACAAAACTCTCCTCGCTCTCCAGCAGGTACATTAATCACTGGCATTCTCTTGACACTTTTATTGTTGCTGGAAAGCTGCTAATTTTACAAGAAATGTTTCTGTGCTTTTAAAACTGTTGCCTACGGACCCCCTGGGAATGTGTCACGGACCCCTGGGGGTCCATGGACCACAGTTTGGGAAACACTGCCCTAGTGTATGTAGGTGTTTTCACAGTATTCTAAGTGTCTTTTAGCATAGCACTGGCCCTGGGCCTAGTTAGGTAGAGCCCAGGGTCAGTCAGAGTTAGTTACCACCAGTACCAGTCAGCAAAAAGTTAGTGGGTGCCCAGGGCACAGGATAACTTTACAACATCTACTCTTCTTTCTTTATAATTTAGGAAATAAAGGAAAGTCTCCCTTAGCTACCAGCCAATACTGGGATGACTGTCATGACTTCATTGGTGCTATCTAGATTATATGACTGCCTTAGGTCTTGTCCCTTTTGGCAGGTAAACCCCTAAACTTTTTGCTTTTAAATGTGACCTGGTGTTAGTTGTTTTAGGCTTCTGCGCACTTTAAACACTGTGTCCCAGTGTAAACTGCGTGCGCTGCCTGAGTGCGTGTGGTGAGATTGGCCTGCCCTCCCATAGGAATGCATGGGAAATATGTGTGTCCATGGTAGTTCCTGATGTAAGAGGAGTCCAGGGCGAGTTTGGTATGTGCGAACTCGTGAGATTAAATGCTGCACGTCGGTGTGTGCAGATTTAATATTACTAGTGTAGAAGTGCCACTTCCAGAAGTTGGCATGTTTGTGTGCAGTGAATGTGAATTGACTGTCTGGCTTGTGATTGACAGGAGCTGGCTGGTGTGCTCGGCTCCAGGAGTCAGGATGTGTCTGCCTGGTGGTGAATAGGGAGATCTGCATGTAGATGGGAGGGAGGAGTTGCACCTAGGACCTGAATAGGGCTGTGCCTTCCTTCCACAATGCTGGCTTCGCCCCCTGTGGTGCGGCTGATGTCCCTAGCCTGTCCTGTGAATAGGGAGAGGGGATGAGCAAAACAAAGTGCTCAAGAACCAGTTGTAACTGGTTCCCCCCCTGCCCTACAGCCTTAGACAAAGGAAATGTATGTATAAAAAGGGGCTGTGACCCCATGTAAAATTTTATTTCTGATCCTAACTTGAGGGGGGCCTGCTGCTGCTGCTGGGTGCCAGGAGGACCGCCACTGGGGACTGCCTCCCTGCTGGAAGGCCCTGTGAGCTGGCCCCTGGGCCCAGCCTTTGCCCCCTCTACCTTCTACAAGACTTTATGTGGACTTTTCTGCCAAGTGCCTGAGAAGCGCTTGGCTTAGGGGCTGAGGAGCGCTGTGTTGCTGCCCCGGGAGGACTGCTGGGGGCCTGCAGCGCGAAGCTGCACCGTGTAGGATTCTCCCATACTCCGCTGGTAATGCAGGAGCCCACCCTGCGCTTTCTGGGGGAGAGCGCTTCGCTGTTTAACTGGCCACCGCCTGTTTTGTAATGCATCGCGGCTCGCCGTGAGGGCCGTGCTGCCATTGGTGAAGGCTCCCTGAGCCGGAGGCTCGACGCCAGGGCCGCGCTGCCATTGCCAGAACTGAGCCCAGGGGCACGGTAGTGCTAGTGCTTGTTTGTTGGCATTTGTTCTTAGGGCTCATTGAGAGCCCGTGCCCATCTCTTGGTGATTCTACAGCTGCCCAGCAAGTAGTGGGCAGCTGCCACGTTTAGGCCTAAACTCTTCTTTTGCTGCATGCACAGCGCGCCCTGACACTGTTGGGGTAAAGGGCGTTTGAGCCCCATTGCCA